>NC_064634.1:153575736-155014599 GCF_023864275.1 Schistocerca cancellata | reverse complement strand
GAGCCTCACCTGGGGCATACTTTTATTTCGTAGCAGCTGACTCTGAAAGCATCGGGACGCTAGATTTGAGATGAATCACCTACTTGAGAACCATAAGTGTGCGTGCGTTGTGCGTACCGATTGCGTATTCCTCGGTAGTATAGTGGGTTAGTATCCCCGCCTGTCACGCGGGATACCGGGGTTCGATTCCCCGCCGGGGAGGTGCGATTTTTATATCGCGAAAGTTGCACGTGTGGCCCGAAAAGACATTAACGTTGTGATCGAGAAATGTAGTTGCTGCAGAATCGTAAGAAACTCTGCGTCTTAGGAAGTGTTTCTCGTATTCTCCCACACGACGTCGTCGTCGTTTCAGAACTTACAGGGTTTGCTGTTGACGCTGAGTCAGCGCACCCCAGCTTAATGATCGAGCTCGAAGCACCCAAGAAAAAGAATAATTTTAGCAGAGCGTGGTTTCGATCCACGGACCTCTGGGTTATGGGCCCAGCACGCTTCCACTGCGCCACTCTGCTGCGTGACGTGCGACACTTGGAAAAGCGTTGTCTGCGTCGCGTACCGTTTAATTAACTGTGCAACATCTCTCAGCTTGACTTGTCTCGACTTTGCTCGACTGACGCTACGCTGACGCTTGCACGAAGCGATATTTACCACGATCGTCTCGAGATGCAGCTGCGAGATGCTCAGGATTGACATTGCACTCCACGCAGGTGGAAACATTCGAATGCACTGCCTAGCTACGCGCCCGCAACTAACAAAATGCCGACCCTGCCAGGATTCGAACCTGGAATCTTCTGATCCGTAGTCAGACGCGTTATCCGTTGCGCCACAGGGCCACTGGTCGCCTTTCGTCATATGAGGCGGGTACACATCGCAGAGCAACGTGTTCTCCGTGGCTCGGCAACTGCGTGTCGTCCACTGACAACGGCGGCGCGGCCACTCTGGTCTTCCGCACTCTGCAGGGAGCTGCCAAGGAAGGCATCTCTCCTCCAGCTGCTCGGCCACGGTGCGCCTGCATAGCTTAGAGCTTGCCACACATCTGCCCTCGCTGTTGGACAGGTAGCAGAAGGCAAGGCGCGCGTTTTTCTGCAATTTTTCGGTGATGACAAGCGGTTGATATGCTTGTAAGTGTAGCATATGAAGCAAGAATCGTATGAAGCATCCGTAGCCAGGTGCTAAAGTCGCAGTATGGCCGCAGGTGACGGTCGTATGATGGGTCGGTAGCCACAACAGGTTGGCAGCAAAGCAAATACCGCTAACTGAAAGCACCCTGCTGTAGCCTCAGTGGCGCAATTGGTTAGCGCACGGTACTTATAAGGCAGTAGCCGTGAGCAATGCCGGGGTTGTGAGTTCGAGCCTCACCTGGGGCATACTTTTATTTCGTAGCAGCTGACTCTGAAAGCATCGGGACGCTAGATTTGAGATGAATCACCTACTTGAGAACCATAAGTGTGCGTGCGTTGTGCGTACCGATTGCGTATTCCTCGGTAGTATAGTGGTTAGTATCCCCGCCTGTCACGCGGGATACCGGGGTTCGATTCCCCGCCGGGGAGGTGCGATTTTTATATCGCGAAAGTTGCACGTGTGGCCCGAAAAGACATTAACGTTGTGATCGAGAAATGTAGTTGCTGCAGAATCGTAAGAAACTCTGCGTCTTAGGAAGTGTTTCTCGTATTCTCCACACGACGTCGTCGTCGTTTCAGAACTTACAGGGTTTGCTGTTGACGCTGAGTCAGCGCACCCCAGGCTTAATGATCGAGCTCGAAGCACCCAAGAAAAAGAATAATTTTAGCAGAGCGTGGTTTCGATCCACGGACCTCTGGGTTATGGGCCCAGCACGCTTCCACTGCGCCACTCTGCTGCGTGACGTGCGACACTTGGAAAAGCGTTGTCTGCGTCGCGTACCGTTTAATTAACTGTGCAACATCTCTCAGCTTGACTTGTCTCGACTTTGCTCGACTGACGCTACGCTGACGCTTGCACGAAGCGATATTTACCACGATCGTCTCGAGATGCAGCTGCGAGATGCTCAGGATTGACATTGCACTCCACGCAGGTGGAAACATTCGAATGCACTGCCTAGCTACGCGCCCGCAACTAACAAAATGCCGACCCTGCCAGGATTCGAACCTGGAATCTTCTGATCCGTAGTCAGGACGCGTTATCCGTTGCGCCACAGGGCCACTGGTCGCCTTTCGTCATATGAGGCGGGTACACATCGCAGAGCAACGTGTTCTCCGTGGCTCGGCAACTGCGTGTCGTCCACTGACAACGGCGGCGCGGCCACTCTGGTCTTCCGCACTCTGCAGGGAGCTGCCAAGGAAGGCATCTCTCCTCCAGCTGCTCGGCCACGGTGCGCCTGCATAGCTTAGAGCTTGCCACACATCTGCCCTCGCTGTTGGACAGGTAGCAGAAGGCAAGGCGCGCGTTTTTCTGCAATTTTTCGGTGATGACAAGCGGTTGATATGCTTGTAAGTGTAGCATATGAAGCAAGAATCGTATGAAGCATCCGTAGCCAGGTGCTAAAGTCGCAGTATGGCCGCAGGTGACGGTCGTATGATGGGTCGGTAGCCACAACAGGTTGGCAGCAAAGCAAATACCGCTAACTGAAAGCACCCTGCTGTAGCCTCAGTGGCGCAATTGGTTAGCGCACGGTACTTATAAGGCAGTAGCCGTGAGCAATGCCGGGGTTGTGAGTTCGAGCCTCACCTGGGGCATACTTTTATTTCGTAGCAGCTGACTCTGAAAGCATCGGGACGCTAGATTTGAGATGAATCACCTACTTGAGAACCATAAGTGTGCGTGCGTTGTGCGTACCGATTGCGTATTCCTCGGTAGTATAGTGGTTAGTATCCCCGCCTGTCACGCGGGATACCGGGGTTCGATTCCCCGCCGGGGAGGTGCGATTTTTATATCGCGAAAGTTGCACGTGTGGCCCGAAAAGACATTAACGTTGTGATCGAGAAATGTAGTTGCTGCAGAATCGTAAGAAACTCTGCGTCTTAGGAAGTGTTTCTCGTATTCTCCACACGACGTCGTCGTCGTTTCAGAACTTACAGGGTTTGCTGTTGACGCTGAGTCAGCGCACCCCAGGCTTAATGATCGAGCTCGAAGCACCCAAGAAAAAGAATAATTTTAGCAGAGCGTGGTTTCGATCCACGGACCTCTGGGTTATGGGCCCAGCACGCTTCCACTGCGCCACTCTGCTGCGTGACGTGCGACACTTGGAAAAGCGTTGTCTGCGTCGCGTACCGTTTAATTAACTGTGCAACATCTCTCAGCTTGACTTGTCTCGACTTTGCTCGACTGACGCTACGCTGACGCTTGCACGAAGCGATATTTACCACGATCGTCTCGAGATGCAGCTGCGAGATGCTCAGGATTGACATTGCACTCCACGCAGGTGGAAACATTCGAATGCACTGCCTAGCTACGCGCCCGCAACTAACAAAATGCCGACCCTGCCAGGATTCGAACCTGGAATCTTCTGATCCGTAGTCAGACGCGTTATCCGTTGCGCCACAGGGCCACTGGTCGCCTTTCGTCATATGAGGCGGGTACACATCGCAGAGCAACGTGTTCTCCGTGGCTCGGCAACTGCGTGTCGTCCACTGACAACGGCGGCGCGGCCACTCTGGTCTTCCGCACTCTGCAGGGAGCTGCCAAGGAAGGCATCTCTCCTCCAGCTGCTCGGCCACGGTGCGCCTGCATAGCTTAGAGCTTGCCACACATCTGCCCTCGCTGTTGGACAGGTAGCAGAAGGCAAGGCGCGCGTTTTTCTGCAATTTTTCGGTGATGACAAGCGGTTGATATGCTTGTAAGTGTAGCATATGAAGCAAGAATCGTATGAAGCATCCGTAGCCAGGTGCTAAAGTCGCAGTATGGCCGCAGGTGACGGTCGTATGATGGGTCGGTAGCCACAACAGGTTGGCAGCAAAGCAAATACCGCTAACTGAAAGCACCCTGCTGTAGCCTCAGTGGCGCAATTGGTTAGCGCACGGTACTTATAAGGCAGTAGCCGTGAGCAATGCCGGGGTTGTGAGTTCGAGCCTCACCTGGGGCATACTTTTATTTCGTAGCAGCTGACTCTGAAAGCATCGGGACGCTAGATTTGAGATGAATCACCTACTTGAGAACCATAAGTGTGCGTGCGTTGTGCGTACCGATTGCGTATTCCTCGGTAGTATAGTGGTTAGTATCCCCGCCTGTCACGCGGGATACCGGGGTTCGATTCCCCGCCGGGGAGGTGCGATTTTTATATCGCGAAAGTTGCACGTGTGGCCCGAAAAGACATTAACGTTGTGATCGAGAAATGTAGTTGCTGCAGAATCGTAAGAAACTCTGCGTCTTAGGAAGTGTTTCTCGTATTCTCCACACGACGTCGTCGTCGTTTCAGAACTTACAGGGTTTGCTGTTGACGCTGAGTCAGCGCACCCCAGGCTTAATGATCGAGCTCGAAGCACCCAAGAAAAAGAATAATTTTAGCAGAGCGTGGTTTCGATCCACGGACCTCTGGGTTATGGGCCCAGCACGCTTCCACTGCGCCACTCTGCTGCGTGACGTGCGACACTTGGAAAAGCGTTGTCTGCGTCGCGTACCGTTTAATTAACTGTGCAACATCTCTCAGCTTGACTTGTCTCGACTTTGCTCGACTGACGCTACGCTGACGCTTGCACGAAGCGATATTTACCACGATCGTCTCGAGATGCAGCTGCGAGATGCTCAGGATTGACATTGCACTCCACGCAGGTGGAAACATTCGAATGCACTGCCTAGCTACGCGCCCGCAACTAACAAAATGCCGACCCTGCCAGGATTCGAACCTGGAATCTTCTGATCCGTAGTCAGACGCGTTATCCGTTGCGCCACAGGGCCACTGGTCGCCTTTCGTCATATGAGGCGGGTACACATCGCAGAGCAACGTGTTCTCCGTGGCTCGGCAACTGCGTGTCGTCCACTGACAACGGCGGCGCGGCCACTCTGGTCTTCCGCACTCTGCAGGGAGCTGCCAAGGAAGGCATCTCTCCTCCAGCTGCTCGGCCACGGTGCGCCTGCATAGCTTAGAGCTTGCCACACATCTGCCCTCGCTGTTGGACAGGTAGCAGAAGGCAAGGCGCGCGTTTTTCTGCAATTTTTCGGTGATGACAAGCGGTTGATATGCTTGTAAGTGTAGCATATGAAGCAAGAATCGTATGAAGCATCCGTAGCCAGGTGCTAAAGTCGCAGTATGGCCGCAGGTGACGGTCGTATGATGGGTCGGTAGCCACAACAGGTTGGCAGCAAAGCAAATACCGCTAACTGAAAGCACCCTGCTGTAGCCTCAGTGGCGCAATTGGTTAGCGCACGGTACTTATAAGGCAGTAGCCGTGAGCAATGCCGGGGTTGTGAGTTCGAGCCTCACCTGGGGCATACTTTTATTTCGTAGCAGCTGACTCTGAAAGCATCGGGACGCTAGATTTGAGATGAATCACCTACTTGAGAACCATAAGTGTGCGTGCGTTGTGCGTACCGATTGCGTATTCCTCGGTAGTATAGTGGTTAGTATCCCCGCCTGTCACGCGGGATACCGGGGTTCGATTCCCCGCCGGGGAGGTGCGATTTTTATATCGCGAAAGTTGCACGTGTGGCCCGAAAAGACATTAACGTTGTGATCGAGAAATGTAGTTGCTGCAGAATCGTAAGAAACTCTGCGTCTTAGGAAGTGTTTCTCGTATTCTCCACACGACGTCGTCGTCGTTTCAGAACTTACAGGGTTTGCTGTTGACGCTGAGTCAGCGCACCCCAGGCTTAATGATCGAGCTCGAAGCACCCAAGAAAAAGAATAATTTTAGCAGAGCGTGGTTTCGATCCACGGACCTCTGGGTTATGGGCCCAGCACGCTTCCACTGCGCCACTCTGCTGCGTGACGTGCGACACTTGGAAAAGCGTTGTCTGCGTCGCGTACCGTTTAATTAACTGTGCAACATCTCTCAGCTTGACTTGTCTCGACTTTGCTCGACTGACGCTACGCTGACGCTTGCACGAAGCGATATTTACCACGATCGTCTCGAGATGCAGCTGCGAGATGCTCAGGATTGACATTGCACTCCACGCAGGTGGAAACATTCGAATGCACTGCCTAGCTACGCGCCCGCAACTAACAAAATGCCGACCCTGCCAGGATTCGAACCTGGAATCTTCTGATCCGTAGTCAGACGCGTTATCCGTTGCGCCACAGGGCCACTGGTCGCCTTTCGTCATATGAGGCGGGTACACATCGCAGAGCAACGTGTTCTCCGTGGCTCGGCAACTGCGTGTCGTCCACTGACAACGGCGGCGCGGCCACTCTGGTCTTCCGCACTCTGCAGGGAGCTGCCAAGGAAGGCATCTCTCCTCCAGCTGCTCGGCCACGGTGCGCCTGCATAGCTTAAAGCTTGCCACACATCTGCCCTCGCTGTTGGACAGGTAGCAGAAGGCAAGGCGCGCGTTTTTCTGCAATTTTTCGGTGATGACAAGCGGTTGATATGCTTGTAAGTGTAGCATATGAAGCAAGAATCGTATGAAGCATCCGTAGCCAGGTGCTAAAGTCGCAGTATGGCCGCAGGTGACGGTCGTATGATGGGTCGGTAGCCACAACAGGTTGGCAGCAAAGCAAATACCGCTAACTGAAAGCACCCTGCTGTAGCCTCAGTGGCGCAATTGGTTAGCGCACGGTACTTATAAGGCAGTAGCCGTGAGCAATGCCGGGGTTGTGAGTTCGAGCCTCACCTGGGGCATACTTTTATTTCGTAGCAGCTGACTCTGAAAGCATCGGGACGCTAGATTTGAGATGAATCACCTACTTGAGAACCATAAGTGTGCGTGCGTTGTGCGTACCGATTGCGTATTCCTCGGTAGTATAGTGGTTAGTATCCCCGCCTGTCACGCGGGAGACCGGGGTTCGATTCCCCGCCGGGGAGGTGCGATTTTTATATCGCGAAAGTTGCACGTGTGGCCCGAAAAGACATTAACGTTGTGATCGAGAAATGTAGTTGCTGCAGAATCGTAAGAAACTCTGCGTCTTAGGAAGTGTTTCTCGTATTCTCCACACGACGTCGTCGTCGTTTCAGAACTTACAGGGTTTGCTGTTGACGCTGAGTCAGCGCACCCCAGGCTTAATGATCGAGCTCGAAGCACCCAAGAAAAAGAATAATTTTAGCAGAGCGTGGTTTCGATCCACGGACCTCTGGGTTATGGGCCCAGCACGCTTCCACTGCGCCACTCTGCTGCGTGACGTGCGACACTTGGAAAAGCGTTGTCTGCGTCGCGTACCGTTTAATTAACTGTGCAACATCTCTCAGCTTGACTTGTCTCGACTTTGCTCGACTGACGCTACGCTGACGCTTGCACGAAGCGATATTTACCACGATCGTCTCGAGATGCAGCTGCGAGATGCTCAGGATTGACATTGCACTCCACGCAGGTGGAAACATTCGAATGCACTGCCTAGCTACGCGCCCGCAACTAACAAAATGCCGACCCTGCCAGGATTCGAACCTGGAATCTTCTGATCCGTAGTCAGACGCGTTATCCGTTGCGCCACAGGGCCACTGGTCGCCTTTCGTCATATGAGGCGGGTACACATCGCAGAGCAACGTGTTCTCCGTGGCTCGGCAACTGCGTGTCGTCCACTGACAACGGCGGCGCGGCCACTCTGGTCTTCCGCACTCTGCAGGGAGCTGCCAAGGAAGGCATCTCTCCTCCAGCTGCTCGGCCACGGTGCGCCTGCATAGCTTAGAGCTTGCCACACATCTGCCCTCGCTGTTGGACAGGTAGCAGAAGGCAAGGCGCGCGTTTTTCTGCAATTTTTCGGTGATGACAAGCGGTTGATATGCTTGTAAGTGTAGCATATGAAGCAAGAATCGTATGAAGCATCCGTAGCCAGGTGCTAAAGTCGCAGTATGGCCGCAGGTGACGGTCGTATGATGGGTCTGTAGCCACAACAGGTTGGCAGCAAAGCAAATACCGCTAACTGAAAGCACCCTGCTGTAGCCTCAGTGGCGCAATTGGTTAGCGCACGGTACTTATAAGGCAGTAGCCGTGAGCAATGCCGGGGTTGTGAGTTCGAGCCTCACCTGGGGCATACTTTTATTTCGTAGCAGCTGACTCTGAAAGCATCGGGACGCTAGATTTGAGATGAATCACCTACTTGAGAACCATAAGTGTGCGTGCGTTGTGCGTACCGATTGCGTATTTCTCGGTAGTATAGTGGTTAGTATCCCCGCCTGTCACGCGGGATACCGGGGTTCGATTCCCCGCCGGGGAGGTGCGATTTTTATATCGCGAAAGTTGCACGTGTGGCCCGAAAAGACATTAACGTTGTGATCGAGAAATGTAGTTGCTGCAGAATCGTAAGAAACTCTGCGTCTTAGGAAGTGTTTCTCGTATTCTCCACACGACGTCGTCGTCGTTTCAGAACTTACAGGGTTTGCTGTTGACGCTGAGTCAGCGCACCCCAGGCTTAATGATCGAGCTCGAAGCACCCAAGAAAAAGAATAATTTTAGCAGAGCGTGGTTTCGATCCACGGACCTCTGGGTTATGGGCCCAGCACGCTTCCACTGCGCCACTCTGCTGCGTGACGTGCGACACTTGGAAAAGCGTTGTCTGCGTCGCGTACCGTTTAATTAACTGTGCAACATCTCTCAGCTTGACTTGTCTCGACTTTGCTCGACTGACGCTACGCTGACGCTTGCACGAAGCGATATTTACCACGATCGTCTCGAGATGCAGCTGCGAGATGCTCAGGATTGACATTGCACTCCACGCAGGTGGAAACATTCGAATGCACTGCCTAGCTACGCGCCCGCAACTAACAAAATGCCGACCCTGCCAGGATTCGAACCTGGAATCTTCTGATCCGTAGTCAGACGCGTTATCCGTTGCGCCACAGGGCCACTGGTCGCCTTTCGTCATATGAGGCGGGTACACATCGCAGAGCAACGTGTTCTCCGTGGCTCGGCAACTGCGTGTCGTCCACTGACAACGGCGGCGCGGCCACTCTGGTCTTCCGCACTCTGCAGGGAGCTGCCAAGGAAGGCATCTCTCCTCCAGCTGCTCGGCCACGGTGCGCCTGCATAGCTTAAAGCTTGCCACACATCTGCCCTCGCTGTTGGACAGGTAGCAGAAGGCAAGGCGCGCGTTTTTCTGCAATTTTTCGGTGATGACAAGCGGTTGATATGCTTGTAAGTGTAGCATATGAAGCAAGAATCGTATGAAGCATCCGTAGCCAGGTGCTAAAGTCGCAGTATGGCCGCAGGTGACGGTCGTATGATGGGTCGGTAGCCACAACAGGTTGGCAGCAAAGCAAATACCGCTAACTGAAAGCACCCTGCTGTAGCCCCAGTGGCGCAATTGGTTAGCGCACGGTACTTATAAGGCAGTAGCCGTGAGCAATGCCGGGGTTGTGAGTTCGAGCCTCACCTGGGGCATACTTTTATTTCGTAGCAGCTGACTCTGAAAGCATCGGGACGCTAGATTTGAGATGAATCACCTACTTGAGAAGCATAAGTGTGCGTGCGTTGTGCGTACCGATTGCGTATTCCTCGGTAGTATAGTGGTTAGTATCCCCGCCTGTCACGCGGGAGACCGGGGTTCGATTCCCCGCCGGGGAGGTGCGATTTTGATATCGCGAAAGTTGCACGTGTGGCCCGAAAAGACATTAACGTTGTGATCGAGAAATGTAGTTGCTGCAGAATCGTAAGAAACTCTGCGTCTTAGGAAGTGTTTCTCGTATTCTCCACACGACGTCGTCGTCGTTTCAGAACTTACAGGGTTTGCTGTTGACGCTGAGTCAGCGCACCCCAGGCTTAATGATCGAGCTCGAAGCACCCAAGAAAAAGAATAATTTTAGCAGAGCGTGGTTTCGATCCACGGACCTCTGGGTTATGGGCCCAGCACGCTTCCACTGCGCCACTCTGCTGCGTGACGTGCGACACTTGGAAAAGCGTTGTCTGCGTCGCGTACCGTTTAATTAACTGTGCAACATCTCTCAGCTTGACTTGTCTCGACTTTGCTCGACTGACGCTACGCTGACGCTTGCACGAAGCGATATTTACCACGATCGTCTCGAGATGCAGCTGCGAGATGCTCAGGATTGACATTGCACTCCACGCAGGTGGAAACATTCGAATGCACTGCCTAGCTACGCGCCCGCAACTAACAAAATGCCGACCCTGCCAGGATTCGAACCTGGAATCTTCTGATCCGTAGTCAGACGCGTTATCCGTTGCGCCACAGGGCCACTGGTCGCCTTTCGTCATATGAGGCGGGTACACATCGCAGAGCAACGTGTTCTCCGTGGCTCGGCAACTGCGTGTCGTCCACTGACAACGGCGGCGCGGCCACTCTGGTCTTCCGCACTCTGCAGGGAGCTGCCAAGGAAGGCATCTCTCCTCCAGCTGCTCGGCCACGGTGCGCCTGCATAGCTTAAAGCTTGCCACACATCTGCCCTCGCTGTTGGACAGGTAGCAGAAGGCAAGGCGCGCGTTTTTCTGCAATTTTTCGGTGATGACAAGCGGTTGATATGCTTGTAAGTGTAGCATATGAAGCAAGAATCGTATGAAGCATCCGTAGCCAGGTGCTAAAGTCGCAGTATGGCCGCAGGTGACGGTCGTATGATGGGTCGGTAGCCACAACAGGTTGGCAGCAAAGCAAATACCGCTAACTGAAAGCACCCTGCTGTAGCCTCAGTGGCGCAATTGGTTAGCGCACGGTACTTATAAGGCAGTAGCCGTGAGCAATGCCGGGGTTGTGAGTTCGAGCCTCACCTGGGGCATACTTTTATTTCGTAGCAGCTGACTCTGAAAGCATCGGGACGCTAGATTTGAGATGAATCACCTACTTGAGAACCATAAGTGTGCGTGCGTTGTGCGTACCGATTGCGTATTCCTCGGTAGTATAGTGGTTAGTATCCCCGCCTGTCACGCGGGAGACCGGGGTTCGATTCCCCGCCGGGGAGGTGCGATTTTTATATCGCGAAAGTTGCACGTGTGGCCCGAAAAGACATTAACGTTGTGATCGAGAAATGTAGTTGCTGCAGAATCGTAAGAAACTCTGCGTCTTAGGAAGTGTTTCTCGTATTCTCCACACGACGTCGTCGTCGTTTCAGAACTTACAGGGTTTGCTGTTGACGCTGAGTCAGCGCACCCCAGGCTTAATGATCGAGCTCGAAGCACCCAAGAAAAAGAATAATTTTAGCAGAGCGTGGTTTCGATCCACGGACCTCTGGGTTATGGGCCCAGCACGCTTCCACTGCGCCACTCTGCTGCGTGACGTGCGACACTTGGAAAAGCGTTGTCTGCGTCGCGTACCGTTTAATTAACTGTGCAACATCTCTCAGCTTGACTTGTCTCGACTTTGCTCGACTGACGCTACGCTGACGCTTGCACGAAGCGATATTTACCACGATCGTCTCGAGATGCAGCTGCGAGATGCTCAGGATTGACATTGCACTCCACGCAGGTGGAAACATTCGAATGCACTGCCTAGCTACGCGCCCGCAACTAACAAAATGCCGACCCTGCCAGGATTCGAACCTGGAATCTTCTGATCCGTAGTCAGACGCGTTATCCGTTGCGCCACAGGGCCACTGGTCGCCTTTCGTCATATGAGGCGGGTACACATCGCAGAGCAACGTGTTCTCCGTGGCTCGGCAACTGCGTGTCGTCCACTGACAACGGCGGCGCGGCCACTCTGGTCTTCCGCACTCTGCAGGGAGCTGCCAAGGAAGGCATCTCTCCTCCAGCTGCTCGGCCACGGTGCGCCTGCATAGCTTAGAGCTTGCCACACATCTGCCCTCGCTGTTGGACAGGTAGCAGAAGGCAAGGCGCGCGTTTTTCTGCAATTTTTCGGTGATGACAAGCGGTTGATATGCTTGTAAGTGTAGCATATGAAGCAAGAATCGTATGAAGCATCCGTAGCCAGGTGCTAAAGTCGCAGTATGGCCGCAGGTGACGGTCGTATGATGGGTCTGTAGCCACAACAGGTTGGCAGCAAAGCAAATACCGCTAACTGAAAGCACCCTGCTGTAGCCTCAGTGGCGCAATTGGTTAGCGCACGGTACTTATAAGGCAGTAGCCGTGAGCAATGCCGGGGTTGTGAGTTCGAGCCTCACCTGGGGCATACTTTTATTTCGTAGCAGCTGACTCTGAAAGCATCGGGACGCTAGATTTGAGATGAATCACCTACTTGAGAACCATAAGTGTGCGTGCGTTGTGCGTACCGATTGCGTATTCCTCGGTAGTATAGTGGTTAGTATCCCCGCCTGTCACGCGGGATACCGGGGTTCGATTCCCCGCCGGGGAGGTGCGATTTTTATATCGCGAAAGTTGCACGTGTGGCCCGAAAAGACATTAACGTTGTGATCGAGAAATGTAGTTGCTGCAGAATCGTAAGAAACTCTGCGTCTTAGGAAGTGTTTCTCGTATTCTCCACACGACGTCGTCGTCGTTTCAGAACTTACAGGGTTTGCTGTTGACGCTGAGTCAGCGCACCCCAGGCTTAATGATCGAGCTCGAAGCACCCAAGAAAAAGAATAATTTTAGCAGAGCGTGGTTTCGATCCACGGACCTCTGGGTTATGGGCCCAGCACGCTTCCACTGCGCCACTCTGCTGCGTGACGTGCGACACTTGGAAAAGCGTTGTCTGCGTCGCGTACCGTTTAATTAACTGTGCAACATCTCTCAGCTTGACTTGTCTCGACTTTGCTCGACTGACGCTACGCTGACGCTTGCACGAAGCGATATTTACCACGATCGTCTCGAGATGCAGCTGCGAGATGCTCAGGATTGACATTGCACTCCACGCAGGTGGAAACATTCGAATGCACTGCCTAGCTACGCGCCCGCAACTAACAAAATGCCGACCCTGCCAGGATTCGAACCTGGAATCTTCTGATCCGTAGTCAGACGCGTTATCCGTTGCGCCACAGGGCCACTGGTCGCCTTTCGTCATATGAGGCGGGTACACATCGCAGAGCAACGTGTTCTCCGTGGCTCGGCAACTGCGTGTCGTCCACTGACAACGGCGGCGCGGCCACTCTGGTCTTCCGCACTCTGCAGGGAGCTGCCAAGGAAGGCATCTCTCCTCCAGCTGCTCGGCCACGGTGCGCCTGCATAGCTTAAAGCTTGCCACACATCTGCCCTCGCTGTTGGACAGGTAGCAGAAGGCAAGGCGCGCGTTTTTCTGCAATTTTTCGGTGATGACAAGCGGTTGATATGCTTGTAAGTGTAGCATATGAAGCAAGAATCGTATGAAGCATCCGTAGCCAGGTGCTAAAGTCGCAGTATGGCCGCAGGTGACGGTCGTATGATGGGTCGGTAGCCACAACAGGTTGGCAGCAAAGCAAATACCGCTAACTGAAAGCACCCTGCTGTAGCCCCAGTGGCGCAATTGGTTAGCGCACGGTACTTATAAGGCAGTAGCCGTGAGCAATGCCGGGGTTGTGAGTTCGAGTCTCACCTGGGGCATACTTTTATTTCGTAGCAGCTGACTCTGAAAGCATCGGGACGCTAGATTTGAGATGAATCACCTACTTGAGAAGCATAAGTGTGCGTGCGTTGTGCGTACCGATTGCGTATTCCTCGGTAGTATAGTGGTTAGTATCCCCGCCTGTCACGCGGGAGACCGGGGTTCGATTCCCCGCCGGGGAGGTGCGATTTTGATATCGCGAAAGTTGCACGTGTGGCCCGAAAAGACATTAACGTTGTGATCGAGAAATGTAGTTGCTGCAGAATCGTAAGAAACTCTGCGTCTTAGGAAGTGTTTCTCGTATTCTCCACACGACGTCGTCGTCGTTTCAGAACTTACAGGGTTTGCTGTTGACGCTGAGTCAGCGCACCCCAGGCTTAATGATCGAGCTCGAAGCACCCAAGAAAAAGAATAATTTTAGCAGAGCGTGGTTTCGATCCACGGACCTCTGGGTTATGGGCCCAGCACGCTTCCACTGCGCCACTCTGCTGCGTGACGTGCGACACTTGGAAAAGCGTTGTCTGCGTCGCGTACCGTTTAATTAACTGTGCAACATCTCTCAGCTTGACTTGTCTCGACTTTGCTCGACTGACGCTACGCTGACGCTTGCACGAAGCGATATTTACCACGATCGTCTCGAGATGCAGCTGCGAGATGCTCAGGATTGACATTGCACTCCACGCAGGTGGAAACATTCGAATGCACTGCCTAGCTACGCGCCCGCAACTAACAAAATGCCGACCCTGCCAGGATTCGAACCTGGAATCTTCTGATCCGTAGTCAGACGCGTTATCCGTTGCGCCACAGGGCCACTGGTCGCCTTTCGTCATATGAGGCGGGTACACATCGCAGAGCAACGTGTTCTCCGTGGCTCGGCAACTGCGTGTCGTCCACTGACAACGGCGGCGCGGCCACTCTGGTCTTCCGCACTCTGCAGGGAGCTGCCAAGGAAGGCATCTCTCCTCCAGCTGCTCGGCCACGGTGCGCCTGCATAGCTTAAAGCTTGCCACACATCTGCCCTCGCTGTTGGACAGGTAGCAGAAGGCAAGGCGCGCGTTTTTCTGCAATTTTTCGGTGATGACAAGCGGTTGATATGCTTGTAAGTGTAGCATATGAAGCAAGAATCGTATGAAGCATCCGTAGCCAGGTGCTAAAGTCGCAGTATGGCCGCAGGTGACGGTCGTATGATGGGTCGGTAGCCACAACAGGTTGGCAGCAAAGCAAATACCGCTAACTGAAAGCACCCTGCTGTAGCCTCAGTGGCGCAATTGGTTAGCGCACGGTACTTATAAGGCAGTAGCCGTGAGCAATGCCGGGGTTGTGAGTTCGAGCCTCACCTGGGGCATACTTTTATTTCGTAGCAGCTGACTCTGAAAGCATCGGGACGCTAGATTTGAGATGAATCACCTACTTGAGAACCATAAGTGTGCGTGCGTTGTGCGTACCGATTGCGTATTCCTCGGTAGTATAGTGGTTAGTATCCCCGCCTGTCACGCGGGAGACCGGGGTTCGATTCCCCGCCGGGGAGGTGCGATTTTTATATCGCGAAAGTTGCACGTGTGGCCCGAAAAGACATTAACGTTGTGATCGAGAAATGTAGTTGCTGCAGAATCGTAAGAAACTCTGCGTCTTAGGAAGTGTTTCTCGTATTCTCCACACGACGTCGTCGTCGTTTCAGAACTTACAGGGTTTGCTGTTGACGCTGAGTCAGCGCACCCCAGGCTTAATGATCGAGCTCGAAGCACCCAAGAAAAAGAATAATTTTAGCAGAGCGTGGTTTCGATCCACGGACCTCTGGGTTATGGGCCCAGCACGCTTCCACTGCGCCACTCTGCTGCGTGACGTGCGACACTTGGAAAAGCGTTGTCTGCGTCGCGTACCGTTTAATTAACTGTGCAACATCTCTCAGCTTGACTTGTCTCGACTTTGCTCGACTGACGCTACGCTGACGCTTGCACGAAGCGATATTTACCACGATCGTCTCGAGATGCAGCTGCGAGATGCTCAGGATTGACATTGCACTCCACGCAGGTGGAAACATTCGAATGCACTGCCTAGCTACGCGCCCGCAACTAACAAAATGCCGACCCTGCCAGGATTCGAACCTGGAATCTTCTGATCCGTAGTCAGACGCGTTATCCGTTGCGCCACAGGGCCACTGGTCGCCTTTCGTCATATGAGGCGGGTACACATCGCAGAGCAACGTGTTCTCCGTGGCTCGGCAACTGCGTGTCGTCCACTGACAACGGCGGCGCGGCCACTCTGGTCTTCCGCACTCTGCAGGGAGCTGCCAAGGAAGGCATCTCTCCTCCAGCTGCTCGGCCACGGTGCGCCTGCATAGCTTAAAGCTTGCCACACATCTGCCCTCGCTGTTGGACAGGTAGCAGAAGGCAAGGCGCGCGTTTTTCTGCAATTTTTCGGTGATGACAAGCGGTTGATATGCTTGTAAGTGTAGCATATGAAGCAAGAATCGTATGAAGCATCCGTAGCCAGGTGCTAAAGTCGCAGTATGGCCGCAGGTGACGGTCGTATGATGGGTCGGTAGCCACAACAGGTTGGCAGCAAAGCAAATACCGCTAACTGAAAGCACCCTGCTGTAGCCCCAGTGGCGCAATTGGTTAGCGCACGGTACTTATAAGGCAGTAGCCGTGAGCAATGCCGGGGTTGTGAGTTCGAGCCTCACCTGGGGCATACTTTTATTTCGTAGCAGCTGACTCTGAAAGCATCGGGACGCTAGATTTGAGATGAATCACCTACTTGAGAAGCATAAGTGTGCGTGCGTTGTGCGTACCGATTGCGTATTCCTCGGTAGTATAGTGGTTAGTATCCCCGCCTGTCACGCGGGAGACCGGGGTTCGATTCCCCGCCGGGGAGGTGCGATTTTGATATCGCGAAAGTTGCACGTGTGGCCCGAAAAGACATTAACGTTGTGATCGAGAAATGTAGTTGCTGCAGAATCGTAAGAAACTCTGCGTCTTAGGAAGTGTTTCTCGTATTCTCCACACGACGTCGTCGTCGTTTCAGAACTTACAGGGTTTGCTGTTGACGCTGAGTCAGCGCACCCCAGGCTTAATGATCGAGCTCGAAGCACCCAAGAAAAAGAATAATTTTAGCAGAGCGTGGTTTCGATCCACGGACCTCTGGGTTATGGGCCCAGCACGCTTCCACTGCGCCACTCTGCTGCGTGACGTGCGACACTTGGAAAAGCGTTGTCTGCGTCGCGTACCGTTTAATTAACTGTGCAACATCTCTCAGCTTGACTTGTCTCGACTTTGCTCGACTGACGCTACGCTGACGCTTGCACGAAGCGATATTTACCACGATCGTCTCGAGATGCAGCTGCGAGATGCTCAGGATTGACATTGCACTCCACGCAGGTGGAAACATTCGAATGCACTGCCTAGCTACGCGCCCGCAACTAACAAAATGCCGACCCTGCCAGGATTCGAACCTGGAATCTTCTGATCCGTAGTCAGACGCGTTATCCGTTGCGCCACAGGGCCACTGGTCGCCTTTCGTCATATGAGGCGGGTACACATCGCAGAGCAACGTGTTCTCCGTGGCTCGGCAACTGCGTGTCGTCCACTGACAACGGCGGCGCGGCCACTCTGGTCTTCCGCACTCTGCAGGGAGCTGCCAAGGAAGGCATCTCTCCTCCAGCTGCTCGGCCACGGTGCGCCTGCATAGCTTAAAGCTTGCCACACATCTGCCCTCGCTGTTGGACAGGTAGCAGAAGGCAAGGCGCGCGTTTTTCTGCAATTTTTCGGTGATGACAAGCGGTTGATATGCTTGTAAGTGTAGCATATGAAGCAAGAATCGTATGAAGCATCCGTAGCCAGGTGCTAAAGTCGCAGTATGGCCGCAGGTGACGGTCGTATGATGGGTCGGTAGCCACAACAGGTTGGCAGCAAAGCAAATACCGCTAACTGAAAGCACCCTGCTGTAGCCCCAGTGGCGCAATTGGTTAGCGCACGGTACTTATAAGGCAGTAGCCGTGAGCAATGCCGGGGTTGTGAGTTCGAGCCTCACCTGGGGCATACTTTTATTTCGTAGCAGCTGACTCTGAAAGCATCGGGACGCTAGATTTGAGATGAATCACCTACTTGAGAAGCATAAGTGTGCGTGCGTTGTGCGTACCGATTGCGTATTCCTCGGTAGTATAGTGGTTAGTATCCCCGCCTGTCACGCGGGAGACCGGGGTTCGATTCCCCGCCGGGGAGGTGCGATTTTGATATCGCGAAAGTTGCACGTGTGGCCCGAAAAGACATTAACGTTGTGATCGAGAAATGTAGTTGCTGCAGAATCGTAAGAAACTCTGCGTCTTAGGAAGTGTTTCTCGTATTCTCCACACGACGTCGTCGTCGTTTCAGAACTTACAGGGTTTGCTGTTGACGCTGAGTCAGCGCACCCCAGGCTTAATGATCGAGCTCGAAGCACCCAAGAAAAAGAATAATTTTAGCAGAGCGTGGTTTCGATCCACGGACCTCTGGGTTATGGGCCCAGCACGCTTCCACTGCGCCACTCTGCTGCGTGACGTGCGACACTTGGAAAAGCGTTGTCTGCGTCGCGTACCGTTTAATTAACTGTGCAACATCTCTCAGCTTGACTTGTCTCGACTTTGCTCGACTGACGCTACGCTGACGCTTGCACGAAGCGATATTTACCACGATCGTCTCGAGATGCAGCTGCGAGATGCTCAGGATTGACATTGCACTCCACGCAGGTGGAAACATTCGAATGCACTGCCTAGCTACGCGCCCGCAACTAACAAAATGCCGACCCTGCCAGGATTCGAACCTGGAATCTTCTGATCCGTAGTCAGACGCGTTATCCGTTGCGCCACAGGGCCACTGGTCGCCTTTCGTCATATGAGGCGGGTACACAACGCAGAGCAACGTGTTCTCCGTGGCTCGGCAACTGCGTGTCGTCCACTGACAACGGCGGCGCGGCCACTCTGGTCTTCCGCACTCTGCAGGGAGCTGCCAAGGAAGGCATCTCTCCTCCAGCTGCTCGGCCACGGTGCGCCTGCATAGCTTAAAGCTTGCCACACATCTGCCCTCGCTGTTGGACAGGTAGCAGAAGGCAAGGCGCGCGTTTTTCTGCAATTTTTCGGTGATGACAAGCGGTTGATATGCTTGTAAGTGTAGCATATGAAGCAAGAATCGTATGAAGCATCCGTAGCCAGGTGCTAAAGTCGCAGTATGGCCGCAGGTGACGGTCGTATGATGGGTCGGTAGCCACAACAGGTTGGCAGCAAAGCAAATACCGCTAACTGAAAGCACCCTGCTGTAGCCTCAGTGGCGCAATTGGTTAGCGCACGGTACTTATAAGGCAGTAGCCGTGAGCAATGCCGGGGTTGTGAGTTCGAGCCTCACCTGGGGCATACTTTTATTTCGTAGCAGCTGACTCTGAAAGCATCGGGACGCTAGATTTGAGATGAATCACCTACTTGAGAACCATAAGTGTGCGTGCGTTGTGCGTACCGATTGCGTATTCCTCGGTAGTATAGTGGTTAGTATCCCCGCCTGTCACGCGGGAGACCGGGGTTCGATTCCCCGCCGGGGAGGTGCGATTTTTATATCGCGAAAGTTGCACGTGTGGCCCGAAAAGACATTAACGTTGTGATCGAGAAATGTAGTTGCTGCAGAATCGTAAGAAACTCTGCGTCTTAGGAAGTGTTTCTCGTATTCTCCACACGACGTCGTCGTCGTTTCAGAACTTACAGGGTTTGCTGTTGACGCTGAGTCAGCGCACCCCAGGCTTAATGATCGAGCTCGAAGCACCCAAGAAAAAGAATAATTTTAGCAGAGCGTGGTTTCGATCCACGGACCTCTGGGTTATGGGCCCAGCACGCTTCCACTGCGCCACTCTGCTGCGTGACGTGCGACACTTGGAAAAGCGTTGTCTGCGTCGCGTACCGTTTAATTAACTGTGCAACATCTCTCAGCTTGACTTGTCTCGACTTTGCTCGACTGACGCTACGCTGACGCTTGCACGAAGCGATATTTACCACGATCGTCTCGAGATGCAGCTGCGAGATGCTCAGGATTGACATTGCACTCCACGCAGGTGGAAACATTCGAATGCACTGCCTAGCTACGCGCCCGCAACTAACAAAATGCCGACCCTGCCAGGATTCGAACCTGGAATCTTCTGATCCGTAGTCAGACGCGTTATCTTTTTTTTTTTTTTTTTTTTTTTTTTTTTTTTTTTTTCTTTTGACTACAGCTTATTTCCTGCTGCCACAAATCAGCTACAATCCTATTCAATGAAAAATTGTCTCCGAAAGGCATCAAATCTGCTTGAAATGATACGTGGCTATCAGCACCATTATTCAACACACATGCTCGACAGTGCGCAGACGCCTCTGGCGTAGCCCTTGGCTCCTGAATCAGATGCAGTAGTTCCAACAAAAACTCTCCTGAACGGCACTGTGCCGAAAACTTCGCTACAGATCACCCTTGTCTTGCTTGTGCTTCTGGTAGACGCCGGTTTTGCAGCCAGGAAGCGGACAGCAGCAACTTCCAACTAGTTTTAGAGTACTCAAACAACACAGTAAAACAGCATGTATCTTTTGCAGAACAGGAAAAACTCGACCGTGACAGGATTCGAACCTGCAATCTTCGGATCCGAAGTCCGACGCCTTATCCATTTTTTTTTTTTTTTTTTTTTTTTTTTTTTTTTTTTTTTTGGGCCTCCATCCACCCCTTATAGCCCGTCCTTCTGCTCGCCAGTAAGTCGCCTTCATCGGCGCGGCATCAAAGGCCTTTGTTTGAGGTAAATAAAAACGTGGTGTATTTCATGCGTCGTTCATGATAGAATCATCCATAGGAAGGAATAAGAGGAAACTGAAAGTTACCACGGCTCCATTGCCTTGTGGTAAACGAAAACGACAAAGAAGGTAAAAGAAAAGTGAAAATCCATGTCTTCTAAAATTATAAAGCTTTGTTCTGAACTCTGCGAAATTGAATGAGAACTAAAATTATCTCTCCAAACAGAAAACTGAATTTTCTTCGTCTTGACGAAATTAAGTATGAACTCTTGCCAATCGAATTACTTCAGTGGTGTTTGTAACTTGTGATGCGGTCAACTTTTCATATTAGTCGCCTAATAGACGGTCCGTCTTATGTCGAGTGAGTAATCTGCTGAATGTTCGGTAACACGAAATTCAAAACAATTGATCTGGTAGTCTTTTCTCTCTCTCTCTCTCGCTCTCTTTTTTTTTTTTTTTTTTTTTTTTTTTTTTTTTTTTTTTTTTTTTTTTTTTACGTTACAGTTTTGAGCAGGTAGTTGGCGAAGTTATCCTTATAGTTTTTCGTTTTCATGAGCATATGGTGCTGAGTTGTAAGATAGACCCAGAAGTCTTCTTTACTCTTTTCTTCTTTTGTAAATAAGTAATGTACAGTCGCCGCTTTTAACCAGTTGAGTGCGTTCCTTCTCGTCCGTGGGTACGGAGTATCGTCCGGCGTCAGAAAGGCAGCAGGTGTTATATATCTGGGCGATGTTCTACCGATGAGTGCTAACTTGTTCGCGATATATTCCCATATATCTTTTACTTTGTCGCACACAAACCTGTGTTCGTCAGTATCTATTAAATTACACGTTGTGCACAAAGGTGATTCTGCGAGGTGTATGTTATATAGTTTGGAGTTAGTGGCTAATTTCCTGTTTACTGCGAAGTACCAAGTGGCTTTCATTGTCGACGGCAAGTACGGACAATGGATGTTCTCCCAGATTACCTTCCAGTCGCAAAGGTTGTATTTTTCTTCGGTATTATTTTTCTTCTTATCCTTCATGAGTTCCTGGTACACGTGTTTCACTGTCTTCATTTCTTGTTCGGGGATCCTTGTGTGTACATAACTGTACTCCAGTAAAAACCATTTTAAGTGGTAAAGTCCGTTTGGAATATGTTGCACCGTGATAGGTGGACTGAGGTCGGCCGGAGCTATCTCAGTAAGCAGGTGAGCAGCGAGACTATCAGCTGAGTGTTTCCATTGGCGGAAAGTTTTGGATATGTATAAAGCTTGCGCCTTCCTTCCAACATCGACAAGATTTAAGCCACCATTTTTTGTGGCAAGCGTTAAGGTGTCAAACTGGACTTTAAAAATGTGGTGTTGGCTGACAAACTGTCCTAAAGCTGACATAATTCGTTTTGCAGTGAGTGCAGGCATTGGTAAAACTTGAGCGATATAATTGAGTTTGGAGGTGAGGTATACATTTGCGACCGTTACTTTCTGAATTTCATTTAGTTTGCGTACTCTGTGTTCCCGTATGCTGGCACGAATAGTCCGTAGAAGCTTTCTATAGTTGGTTGCAATTGTGTGCCGAATATTACTCTGGAAATCAATTCCAAGACACTTGAAGATCTTCAGCTGACGTAGTTGCCTGTGAGGGTGCGATCCTAGGCCGCGGCCAATATTGAATATTCCAGATTTCGTCCAGTTTAGTTGTGCACCTGACGCTTGCTCATATTGCCTGACTATCTGTAGTGCGGTCTCCACTTCAGTTCTATTTAGGACAAGGAAACCGACATCGTCTGCATACGCCTTGCACACTACTCGGGATCCATGTATGATGATGCCCTGTAAACTTTGCGTCAGGGTAGCTAACAAGGGCTCAATGGCAATCGCAAAAAGCGCCATGGACATTGGGCAGCCCTGCCTGACGGAACTGGCTATCTCTATTGCTCGAGTAGGCTGGCCATTGATGATGACTCTGGATAAATTAGTCGCTACCATCTGTCGTATAATTGCGACGAACCCAGGTGGAAAACCCATCGCATGCATGGTACGAAAGAGATATTGGTGGTTTACCCTGTCAAAGGCTTTGTCGAAATCCAAAGACATGATGGCACATTTCAGTTTACAGACTTCCGCAATAGAAATTAAATCACGGTAGTCGCACAAAGTCTGTTGAATTTTCCGATCCTTGCCCACGCTGGTCTGGTAAGGGCCAATAATATTGGTCATTGTAGATTTAAGCCTTTGGGCCAAAAGTCTCGCAAAGATTTTATAGTCGCTGTTGAGCAGCGTTATCGGTCTTAGATTTTTGACGTTTGCACTGCCTGAGTTTTTTTTAATGAGCACGATGATGCCTTCACAGAAGCTGGTGGGGATCACGTTGTTTTGGTCGAGAAGTTCGTTACAGATGCAAGTTATCTTCGCCTTTATGGTGTTCCAGAACTTTTGATAGAACTCGGCGGGAATTCCGTCAGGTCCGGGGGATTTATTCTTAGCACTTTCGCAGAGCACATATTCCACGTCTTCTTCGGTTGCCACGGCTAATAGCTTTTCCGCGTCCACGAGACTGACTCTGTTGCGCAAATTATTCAAAAGATCATCCTGCGCTTGCACGTTAACTTCTTTATTTGACAGCAAGGTGGTGAAGTAGTTTCGCACCGCCGCTTTAATCTCGTTGTGCGTAGTCAGCGTTGCGCCGTCCTCAGCAATTAACTCCGTCAGTATTTTACGGGACCCTTTCGTACTTTCTTGGATCATATGGTAGACTGAGGTGAGTTCTTGGTGTACAGTAGTCTGGACCCGCGACCTGACTTTGTAGCCTTCTAGCTGCGTCCTCCTGAGGGTTAGGATTTTGGCCTGGATTTTCTTAATTCGTTGACAATTCTCGACAGCCGAAGTGCCGAGCAGATACAGTTCCCGCAGACAATGAAAATAGAAATTGATCGTCCTTTGAAGCCAAAACCTCTTTTCCCGTGCGTAGTTCATGAAACACCACCTAATTTTAGGTTTGGCGCACCTGAGCCACCAATCAATGGCCGAATTATAAGAGGCAAATCTATGCTCACATTCTCGCCAGGTATTGAGGAAGGCTTCTTGACACGCCGAGTCTTGTAGATGTGAAACATTTAATTTCCACAGGCCCCTGTATCGACACGTCCGTTGTCGGTCTAGAGTGATAGTACAGATGTATGCAGCATGATCGGAGAACGCTACTGGCCATACTTCTGACTGCAGAATGTTATTCCTCAAAGTGGGTGTGACATAAATTCGATCGAGACGGCTTGCCGAATGAGTCGTAATATGGGTAAACCCAGGTGCTGCCCCATGCTTGAGCTCCCAAGAGTCAACTAAGTGCAAGTCTCGTACAATTCGTTCCAGTTCAAGTGATTTGTTAAGATTGGGAGTCTGGTCCTTTGCACTGATGACACAGTTAAAGTCGCCTCCGAAGATGACATTGTTGTGACGGACGCCAAAGAGAGGAACTATTTCTTCGTTAAAAAAGTCTGCTCTTTGACGTCTATTACTGGAACCGGATGGGGCATATACATTAATTAGTCTGTTGTTATAAAAAGTGCCCGCAATGCCCCTACCGTTCGGCAATTTTGTGACGTCAGTAATAATGATACCTTCCTTCACAATAAAGGCTGTACCTAATTCGCAACCGGCCCCAGGATTAGTGATCACATTATAACCTGGTATGCAATCAAGTCTGATCTCTGTTACTTCTTGTACAAATAAAATGTCTACATCAGCTGCATATAAAAAGTCTTTTAAATGTTGTAGTTTAAGAGCGCTGCGTATCTTATTAATATTGAGAGTAGCAAGTCGATAGGCCTGCGGCGGAATTGTGGTGGACTAAGCAGGAGCAATGCCTAAAATCAGGCCAATATCAAAACATAAATAACGCTGGAAAAACAAGTCACGTCGTAAAGGCACTTTGGAGGTAATTCCAGATAACAAAAACATGTATTGACAGTCACTTTAAAGGCAGAGTTAAAAATATTCTCCGTTGGAAAAGGGACCAGTCGTGCGTTCGTTTTGCGCGGTAGTTTCCGTCGAAGAGTTATCTTTCTCAGTAACATCGTCGTCTTTGGTGACTGAAGCTACGGCTGTCATCGTTTCGGTAATATCCATACTGTCTACTTCGGCAGTGGAGTCTGTATCGTCTGCCCAAATAGTTGGCGGAGGCTGTGGCGAAGTCGTTACCGACGCTAGAGCAGGACAGAGTTCGACCATGCGGACATCACAGCCGGCTCGGAGTTGAGCTGAGTGTTCGGGGTTCGGAGGTAGAGAATCTGAGACATTGTCAAGTACTGATGGTAAACTGGCTGAGGGATGAGCATGATTTGTGCTATCAGATGCATTTTCACTGAGTTGTTCACCTATCTGTTTAGCCTTTTCGCGCAGAACCGGTGCAATCTGTTCTGCACCCTGGCGGGCAACTCTCCGTTTTTTACTTTTCCTGGGAGATGTACGATGTTGTGGGCTTTGATCGTGACCTGCTGGAGATTCCCCCCGTGGAGTAGCAGCGGTCGATGGGGACGCAGACGTTTGCATGTCGGATGCCTGTTCTTCTGTGACTACGACGGACGGCGACATTTCTACGGGTTTAGGTTGGGTCTCTTCCGGCGTTGCAACAGTCTCCATACGCGTTACCGTCGCAGGTACTACAGTATTTTCACTGACTTCGGTGACCGTGGGTGTAGCCGAAAGCCCACGCGTTACGGCCACGTACGTCACAGGCAGTGTTGTCATCGCGGGGGGCCTGGCAGCCTCGCCGGCAGGCAGCTGCGCCACTCGCCTCTGCATGCATTCGGCACGCACGTGACCTGTCGAGTTGCATGCGGCACACGTTCGAGGCTGATCATCGTACATTACTATCGCACGATACCCGCATACGTGAACATAAGACGGGATGTGCTTCTGCAGCTCGATTTTCAATTGCCGCACCCCGTTAAGAACCGGGAATTTATGTGCACTAGACCAACGTTCCGCAATATTGCTTATGATTTTGCCGTACTGACAGAGAACTGCGTTGATCTGTTCACTGGTTATTTCAAATGGGAGTTCAAAAATTCGAACAGTCCGTATTCCTAGGCCGGCATGCGAAACTGCAACTTCCCCCACATTTCCATCGCTGTGTTTAAACTTTAGAATACCACCACAAGATTCAACTATTTTCTCACACATGTCTGATCGGGCTAATTTAACGAAAACGGTGCTACTGACAATCGAAAGATGAATCCCGATTATGTCCTCAAGTCTTATCTTCACTTCATCTTCTAACCATTGCTCAACTTCAAAAGATTTAGGTCGGACAAAATTCCTGTCAAAAGTAAACTTCAGTGTATCTTTCCTACTCGGTTGAGACATCACGAAAGCGAGTTCATTTTCAGATCACGCCAAAACACTGGTAGACACTGAAGCAAGCGCAGCGACTCACCACACGTAAACAGCGACGGCGCGGCGCGCAGCACAGCACGTCCGACCTCGACCGCGACCGCCGGCTGACTGTCGTTATCCGTTGCGCCACAGGGCCACTGGTCGCCTTTCGTCATATGAGGCGGGTACACATCGCAGAGCAACGTGTTCTCCGTGGCTCGGCAACTGCGTGTCGTCCACTGACAACGGCGGCGCGGCCACTCTGGTCTTCCGCACTCTGCAGGGAGCTGCCAAGGAAGGCATCTCTCCTCCAGCTGCTCGGCCACGGTGCGCCTGCATAGCTTAGAGCTTGCCACACATCTGCCCTCGCTGTTGGACAGGTAGCAGAAGGCAAGGCGCGCGTTTTTCTGCAATTTTTCGGTGATGACAAGCGGTTGATATGCTTGTAAGTGTAGCATATGAAGCAAGAATCGTATGAAGCATCCGTAGCCAGGTGCTAAAGTCGCAGTATGGCCGCAGGTGACGGTCGTATGATGGGTCTGTAGCCACAACAGGTTGGCAGCAAAGCAAATACCGCTAACTGAAAGCACCCTGCTGTAGCCTCAGTGGCGCAATTGGTTAGCGCACGGTACTTATAAGGCAGTAGCCGTGAGCAATGCCGGGGTTGTGAGTTCGAGCCTCACCTGGGGCATACTTTTATTTCGTAGCAGCTGACTCTGAAAGCATCGGGACGCTAGATTTGAGATGAATCACCTACTTGAGAACCATAAGTGTGCGTGCGTTGTGCGTACCGATTGCGTATTCCTCGGTAGTATAGTGGTTAGTATCCCCGCCTGTCACGCGGGATACCGGGGTTCGATTCCCCGCCGGGGAGGTGCGATTTTTATATCGCGAAAGTTGCACGTGTGGCCCGAAAAGACATTAACGTTGTGATCGAGAAATGTAGTTGCTGCAGAATCGTAAGAAACTCTGCGTCTTAGGAAGTGTTTCTCGTATTCTCCACACGACGTCGTCGTCGTTTCAGAACTTACAGGGTTTGCTGTTGACGCTGAGTCAGCGCACCCCAGGCTTAATGATCGAGCTCGAAGCACCCAAGAAAAAGAATAATTTTAGCAGAGCGTGGTTTCGATCCACGGACCTCTGGGTTATGGGCCCAGCACGCTTCCACTGCGCCACTCTGCTGCGTGACGTGCGACACTTGGAAAAGCGTTGTCTGCGTCGCGTACCGTTTAATTAACTGTGCAACATCTCTCAGCTTGACTTGTCTCGACTTTGCTCGACTGACGCTACGCTGACGCTTGCACGAAGCGATATTTACCACGATCGTCTCGAGATGCAGCTGCGAGATGCTCAGGATTGACATTGCACTCCACGCAGGTGGAAACATTCGAATGCACTGCCTAGCTACGCGCCCGCAACTAACAAAATGCCGACCCTGCCAGGATTCGAACCTGGAATCTTCTGATCCGTAGTCAGACGCGTTATCCGTTGCGCCACAGGGCCACTGGTCGCCTTTCGTCATATGAGGCGGGTACACATCGCAGAGCAACGTGTTCTCCGTGGCTCGGCAACTGCGTGTCGTCCACTGACAACGGCGGCGCGGCCACTCTGGTCTTCCGCACTCTGCAGGGAGCTGCCAAGGAAGGCATCTCTCCTCCAGCTGCTCGGCCACGGTGCGCCTGCATAGCTTAAAGCTTGCCACACATCTGCCCTCGCTGTTGGACAGGTAGCAGAAGGCAAGGCGCGCGTTTTTCTGCAATTTTTCGGTGATGACAAGCGGTTGATATGCTTGTAAGTGTAGCATATGAAGCAAGAATCGTATGAAGCATCCGTAGCCAGGTGCTAAAGTCGCAGTATGGCCGCAGGTGACGGTCGTATGATGGGTCGGTAGCCACAACAGGTTGGCAGCAAAGCAAATACCGCTAACTGAAAGCACCCTGCTGTAGCCCCAGTGGCGCAATTGGTTAGCGCACGGTACTTATAAGGCAGTAGCCGTGAGCAATGCCGGGGTTGTGAGTTCGAGCCTCACCTGGGGCATACTTTTATTTCGTAGCAGCTGACTCTGAAAGCATCGGGACGCTAGATTTGAGATGAATCACCTACTTGAGAAGCATAAGTGTGCGTGCGTTGTGCGTACCGATTGCGTATTCCTCGGTAGTATAGTGGTTAGTATCCCCGCCTGTCACGCGGGAGACCGGGGTTCGATTCCCCGCCGGGGAGGTGCGATTTTGATATCGCGAAAGTTGCACGTGTGGCCCGAAAAGACATTAACGTTGTGATCGAGAAATGTAGTTGCTGCAGAATCGTAAGAAACTCTGCGTCTTAGGAAGTGTTTCTCGTATTCTCCACACGACGTCGTCGTCGTTTCAGAACTTACAGGGTTTCCTGTTGACGCTGAGTCAGCGCACCCCAGGCTTAATGATCGAGCTCGAAGCACCCAAGAAAAAGAATAATTTTAGCAGAGCGTGGTTTCGATCCACGGACCTCTGGGTTATGGGCCCAGCACGCTTCCACTGCGCCACTCTGCTGCGTGACGTGCGACACTTGGAAAAGCGTTGTCTGCGTCGCGTACCGTTTAATTAACTGTGCAACATCTCTCAGCTTGACTTGTCTCGACTTTGCTCGACTGACGCTACGCTGACGCTTGCACGAAGCGATATTTACCACGATCGTCTCGAGATGCAGCTGCGAGATGCTCAGGATTGACATTGCACTCCACGCAGGTGGAAACATTCGAATGCACTGCCTAGCTACGCGCCCGCAACTAACAAAATGCCGACCCTGCCAGGATTCGAACCTGGAATCTTCTGATCCGTAGTCAGACGCGTTATCCGTTGCGCCACAGGGCCACTGGTCGCCTTTCGTCATATGAGGCGGGTACACATCGCAGAGCAACGTGTTCTCCGTGGCTCGGCAACTGCGTGTCGTCCACTGACAACGGCGGCGCGGCCACTCTGGTCTTCCGCACTCTGCAGGGAGCTGCCAAGGAAGGCATCTCTCCTCCAGCTGCTCGGCCACGGTGCGCCTGCATAGCTTAGAGCTTGCCACACATCTGCCCTCGCTGTTGGACAGGTAGCAGAAGGCAAGGCGCGCGTTTTTCTGCAATTTTTCGGTGATGACAAGCGGTTGATATGCTTGTAAGTGTAGCATATGAAGCAAGAATCGTATGAAGCATCCGTAGCCAGGTGCTAAAGTCGCAGTATGGCCGCAGGTGACGGTCGTATGATGGGTCGGTAGCCACAACAGGTTGGCAGCAAAGCAAATACCGCTAACTGAAAGCACCCTGCTGTAGCCCCAGTGGCGCAATTGGTTAGCGCACGGTACTTATAAGGCAGTAGCCGTGAGCAATGCCGGGGTTGTGAGTTCGAGCCTCACCTGGGGCATACTTTTATTTCGTAGCAGCTGACTCTGAAAGCATCGGGACGCTAGATTTGAGATGAATCACCTACTTGAGAACCATAAGTGTGCGTGCGTTGTGCGTACCGATTGCGTATTCCTCGGTAGTATAGTGGTTAGTATCCCCGCCTGTCACGCGGGAGACCGGGGTTCGATTCCCCGCCGGGGAGGTGCGATTTTTATATCGCGAAAGTTGCACGTGTGGCCCGAAAAGACATTAACGTTGTGATCGAGAAATGTAGTTGCTGCAGAATCGTAAGAAACTCTGCGTCTTAGGAAGTGTTTCTCGTATTCTCCACACGACGTCGTCGTCGTTTCAGAACTTACAGGGTTTGCTGTTGACGCTGAGTCAGCGCACCCCAGGCTTAATGATCGAGCTCGAAGCACCCAAGAAAAAGAATAATTTTAGCAGAGCGTGGTTTCGATCCACGGACCTCTGGGTTATGGGCCCAGCACGCTTCCACTGCGCCACTCTGCTGCGTGACGTGCGACACTTGGAAAAGCGTTGTCTGCGTCGCGTACCGTTTAATTAACTGTGCAACATCTCTCAGCTTGACTTGTCTCGACTTTGCTCGACTGACGCTACGCTGACGCTTGCACGAAGCGATATTTACCACGATCGTCTCGAGATGCAGCTGCGAGATGCTCAGGATTGACATTGCACTCCACGCAGGTGGAAACATTCGAATGCACTGCCTAGCTACGCGCCCGCAACTAACAAAATGCCGACCCTGCCAGGATTCGAACCTGGAATCTTCTGATCCGTAGTCAGACGCGTTATCCGTTGCGCCACAGGGCCACTGGTCGCCTTTCGTCATATGAGGCGGGTACACATCGCAGAGCAACGTGTTCTCCGTGGCTCGGCAACTGCGTGTCGTCCACTGACAACGGCGGCGCGGCCACTCTGGTCTTCCGCACTCTGCAGGGAGCTGCCAAGGAAGGCATCTCTCCTCCAGCTGCTCGGCCACGGTGCGCCTGCATAGCTTAGAGCTTGCCACACATCTGCCCTCGCTGTTGGACAGGTAGCAGAAGGCAAGGCGCGCGTTTTTCTGCAATTTTTCGGTGATGACAAGCGGTTGATATGCTTGTAAGTGTAGCATATGAAGCAAGAATCGTATGAAGCATCCGTAGCCAGGTGCTAAAGTCGCAGTATGGCCGCAGGTGACGGTCGTATGATGGGTCGGTAGCCACAACAGGTTGGCAGCAAAGCAAATACCGCTAACTGAAAGCACCCTGCTGTAGCCCCAGTGGCGCAATTGGTTAGCGCACGGTACTTATAAGGCAGTAGCCGTGAGCAATGCCGGGGTTGTGAGTTCGAGCCTCACCTGGGGCATACTTTTATTTCGTAGCAGCTGACTCTGAAAGCATCGGGACGCTAGATTTGAGATGAATCACCTACTTGAGAACCATAAGTGTGCGTGCGTTGTGCGTACCGATTGCGTATTCCTCGGTAGTATAGTGGTTAGTATCCCCGCCTGTCACGCGGGAGACCGGGGTTCGATTCCCCGCCGGGGAGGTGCGATTTTGATATCGCGAAAGTTGCACGTGTGGCCCGAAAAGACATTAACGTTGTGATCGAGAAATGTAGTTGCTGCAGAATCGTAAGAAACTCTGCGTCTTAGGAAGTGTTTCTCGTATTCTCCACACGACGTCGTCGTCGTTTCAGAACTTACAGGGTTTGCTGTTGACGCTGAGTCAGCGCACCCCAGGCTTAATGATCGAGCTCGAAGCACCCAAGAAAAAGAATAATTTTAGCAGAGCGTGGTTTCGATCCACGGACCTCTGGGTTATGGGCCCAGCACGCTTCCACTGCGCCACTCTGCTGCGTGACGTGCGGCACTTGGAAAAGCGTTGTCTGCGTCGCGTACCGTTTAATTAACTGTGCAACATCTCTCAGCTTGACTTGTCTCGACTTTGCTCGACTGACGCTACGCTGACGCTTGCACGAAGCGATATTTACCACGATCGTCTCGAGATGCAGCTGCGAGATGCTCAGGATTGACATTGCACTCCACGCAGGTGGAAACATTCGAATGCACTGCCTAGCTACGCGCCCGCAACTAACAAAATGCCGACCCTGCCAGGATTCGAACCTGGAATCTTCTGATCCGTAGTCAGACGCGTTATCCGTTGCGCCACAGGGCCACTGGTCGCCTTTCGTCATATGAGGCGGGTACACATCGCAGAGCAACGTGTTCTCCGTGGCTCGGCAACTGCGTGTCGTCCACTGACAACGGCGGCGCGGCCACTCTGGTCTTCCGCACTCTGCAGGGAGCTGCCAAGGAAGGCATCTCTCCTCCAGCTGCTCGGCCACGGTGCGCCTGCATAGCTTAGAGCTTGCCACACATCTGCCCTCGCTGTTGGACAGGTAGCAGAAGGCAAGGCGCGCGTTTTTCTGCAATTTTTCGGTGATGACAAGCGGTTGATATGCTTGTAAGTGTAGCATATGAAGCAAGAATCGTATGAAGCATCCGTAGCCAGGTGCTAAAGTCGCAGTATGGCCGCAGGTGACGGTCGTATGATGGGTCGGTAGCCACAACAGGTTGGCAGCAAAGCAAATACCGCTAACTGAAAGCACCCTGCTGTAGCCCCAGTGGCGCAATTGGTTAGCGCACGGTACTTATAAGGCAGTAGCCGTGAGCAATGCCGGGGTTGTGAGTTCGAGCCTCACCTGGGGCATACTTTTATTTCGTAGCAGCTGACTCTGAAAGCATCGGGACGCTAGATTTGAGATGAATCACCTACTTGAGAACCATAAGTGTGCGTGCGTTGTGCGTACCGATTGCGTATTCCTCGGTAGTATAGTGGTTAGTATCCCCGCCTGTCACGCGGGAGACCGGTGTTCGATTCCCCGCCGGGGAGGTGCGATTTTTATATCGCGAAAGTTGCACGTGTGGCCCGAAAAGACATTAACGTTGTGATCGAGAAATGTAGTTGCTGCAGAATCGTAAGAAACTCTGCGTCTTAGGAAGTGTTTCTCGTATTCTCCACACGACGTCGTCGTCGTTTCAGAACTTACAGGGTTTGCTGTTGACGCTGAGTCAGCGCACCCCAGGCTTAATGATCGAGCTCGAAGCACCCAAGAAAAAGAATAATTTTAGCAGAGCGTGGTTTCGATCCACGGACCTCTGGGTTATGAGCCCAGCACGCTTCCACTGCGCCACTCTGCTGCGTGACGTGCGACACTTGGAAAAGCGTTGTCTGCGTCGCGTACCGTTTAATTAACTGTGCAACATCTCTCAGCTTGACTTGTCTCGACTTTGCTCGACTGACGCTACGCTGACGCTTGCACGAAGCGATATTTACCACGATCGTCTCGAGATGCAGCTGCGAGATGCTCAGGATTGACATTGCACTCCACGCAGGTGGAAACATTCGAATGCACTGCCTAGCTACGCGCCCGCAACTAACAAAATGCCGACCCTGCCAGGATTCGAACCTGGAATCTTCTGATCCGTAGTCAGACGCGTTATCCGTTGCGCCACAGGGCCACTGGTCGCCTTTCGTCATATGAGGCGGGTACACATCGCAGAGCAACGTGTTCTCCGTGGCTCGGCAACTGCGTGTCGTCCACTGACAACGGCGGCGCGGCCACTCTGGTCTTCCGCACTCTGCAGGGAGCTGCCAAGGAAGGCATCTCTCCTCCAGCTGCTCGGCCACGGTGCGCCTGCATAGCTTAGAGCTTGCCACACATCTGCCCTCGCTGTTGGACAGGTAGCAGAAGGCAAGGCGCGCGTTTTTCTGCAATTTTTCGGTGATGACAAGCGGTTGATATGCTTGTAAGTGTAGCATATGAAGCAAGAATCGTATGAAGCATCCGTAGCCAGGTGCTAAAGTCGCAGTATGGCCGCAGGTGACGGTCGTATGATGGGTCGGTAGCCACAACAGGTTGGCAGCAAAGCAAATACCGCTAACTGAAAGCACCCTGCTGTAGCCCCAGTGGCGCAATTGGTTAGCGCACGGTACTTATAAGGCAGTAGCCGTGAGCAATGCCGGGGTTGTGAGTTCGAGCCTCACCTGGGGCATACTTTTATTTCGTAGCAGCTGACTCTGAAAGCATCGGGACGCTAGATTTGAGATGAATCACCTACTTGAGAACCATAAGTGTGCGTGCGTTGTGCGTACCGATTGCGTATTCCTCGGTAGTATAGTGGTTAGTATCCCCGCCTGTCACGCGGGAGACCGGGGTTCGATTCCCCGCCGGGGAGGTGCGATTTTTATATCGCGAAAGTTGCACGTGTGGCCCGAAAAGACATTAACGTTGTGATCGAGAAATGTAGTTGCTGCAGAATCGTAAGAAACTCTGCGTCTTAGGAAGTGTTTCTCGTATTCTCCACACGACGTCGTCGTCGTTTCAGAACTTACAGGGTTTGCTGTTGACGCTGAGTCAGCGCACCCCAGGCTTAATGATCGAGCTCGAAGCACCCAAGAAAAAGAATAATTTTAGCAGAGCGTGGTTTCGATCCACGGACCTCTGGGTTATGGGCCCAGCACGCTTCCACTGCGCCACTCTGCTGCGTGACGTGCGACACTTGGAAAAGCGTTGTCTGCGTCGCGTACCGTTTAATTAACTGTGCAACATCTCTCAGCTTGGCTTGTCTCGACTTTGCTCGACTGACGCTACGCTGACGCTTGCACGAAGCGATATTTACCACGATCGTCTCGAGATGCAGCTGCGAGATGCTCAGGATTGACATTGCACTCCACGCAGGTGGAAACATTCGAATGCACTGCCTAGCTACGCGCCCGCAACTAACAAAATGCCGACCCTGCCAGGATTCGAACCTGGAATCTTCTGATCCGTAGTCAGACGCGTTATCCGTTGCGCCACAGGGCCACTGGTCGCCTTTCGTCATATGAGGCGGGTACACATCGCAGAGCAACGTGTTCTCCGTGGCTCGGCAACTGCGTGTCGTCCACTGACAACGGCGGCGCGGCCACTCTGGTCTTCCGCACTCTGCAGGGAGCTGCCAAGGAAGGCATCTCTCCTCCAGCTGCTCGGCCACGGTGCGCCTGCATAGCTTAAAGCTTGCCACACATCTGCCCTCGCTGTTGGACAGGTAGCAGAAGGCAAGGCGCGCGTTTTTCTGCAATTTTTCGGTGATGACAAGCGGTTGATATGCTTGTAAGTGTAGCATATGAAGCAAGAATCGTATGAAGCATCCGTAGCCAGGTGCTAAAGTCGCAGTATGGCCGCAGGTGACGGTCGTATGATGGGTCTGTAGCCACAACAGGTTGGCAGCAAAGCAAATACCGCTAACTGAAAGCACCCTGCTGTAGCCCCAGTGGCGCAATTGGTTAGCGCACGGTACTTATAAGGCAGTAGCCGTGAGCAATGCCGGGGTTGTGAGTTCGAGCCTCACCTGGGGCATACTTTTATTTCGTAGCAGCTGACTCTGAAAGCATCGGGACGCTAGATTTGAGATGAATCACCTACTTGAGAAGCATAAGTGTGCGTGCGTTGTGCGTACCGATTGCGTATTCCTCGGTAGTATAGTGGTTAGTATCCCCGCCTGTCACGCGGGAGACCGGGGTTCGATTCCCCGCCGGGGAGGTGCGATTTTTATATCGCGAAAGTTGCACGTGTGGCCCGAAAAGACATTAACGTTGTGATCGAGAAATGTAGTTGCTGCAGAATCGTAAGAAACTCTGCGTCTTAGGAAGTGTTTCTCGTATTCTCCACACGACGTCGTCGTCGTTTCAGAACTTACAGGGTTTGCTGTTGACGCTGAGTCAGCGCACCCCAGGCTTAATGATCGAGCTCGAAGCACCCAAGAAAAAGAATAATTTTAGCAGAGCGTGGTTTCGATCCACGGACCTCTGGGTTATGGACCCAGCACGCTTCCACTGCGCCACTCTGCTGCGTGACGTGCGACACTTGGAAAAGCGTTGTGTGCGTCGCGTACCGTTTAATTAACTGTGCAACATCTCTCAGCTTGGCTTGTCTCGACTTAGCTCGACTGACGCTACGCTGACGCTTGCACGAAGCGATATTTACCACGATCGTCTCGAGATGCAGCTGCGAGATGCTCAGGATTGACATTGCACTCCACGCAGGTGGAAACATTCGAATGCACTGCCTAGCTACGCGCCCGCAACTAACAAAATGCCGACCCTGCCAGGATTCGAACCTGGAATCTTCTGATCCGTAGTCAGACGCGTTATCCGTTGCGCCACAGGGCCACTGGTCGCCTTTCGTCATATGAGGCGGGTACACATCGCAGAGCAACGTGTTCTCCGTGGCTCGGCAACTGCGTGTCGTCCACTGACAACGGCGGCGCGGCCACTCTGGTCTTCCGCACTCTGCAGGGAGCTGCCAAGGAAGGCATCTCTCCTCCAGCTGCTCGGCCACGGTGCGCCTGCATAGCTTAGAGCTTGCCACACATCTGCCCTCGCTGTTGGACAGGTAGCAGAAGGCAAGGCGCGCCTTTTTCTGCAATTTTTCGGTGATGACAAGCGGTTGATATGCTTGTAAGTGTAGCATATGAAGCAAGAATCGTATGAAGCATTCGTAGCCAGGTGCTAAAGTCGCAGTATGGCCGCAGGTGACGGTCGTATGATGGGTCTGTAGCCACAACAGGTTGGCAGCAAAGCAAATACCGCTAACTGAAAGCACCCTGCTGTAGCCCCAGTGGCGCAATTGGTTAGCGCACGGTACTTATAAGGCAGTAGCCGTGAGCAATGCCGGGGTTGTGAGTTCGAGCCTCACCTGGGGCATACTTTTATTTCGTAGCAGCTGACTCTGAAAGCATCGGGACGCTAGATTTGAGATGAATCACCTACTTGAGAACCATAAGTGTGCGTGCGTTGTGCGTACCGATTGCGTATTCCTCGGTAGTATAGTGGTTAGTATCCCCGCCTGTCACGCGGGAGACCGGGGTTCGATTCCCCGCCGGGGAGGTGCGATTTTTATATCGCGAAAGTTGCACGTGTGGCCCGAAAAGACATTAACGTTGTGATCGAGAAATGTAGTTGCTGCAGAATCGTAAGAAACTCTGCGTCTTAGGAAGTGTTTCTCGTATTCTCCACACGACGTCGTCGTCGTTTCAGAACTTACAGGGTTTGCTGTTGACGCTGAGTCAGCGCACCCCAGGCTTAATGATCGAGCTCGAAGCACCCAAGAAAAAGAATAATTTTAGCAGAGCGTGGTTTCGATCCACGGACCTCTGGGTTATGGGCCCAGCACGCTTCCACTGCGCCACTCTGCTGCGTGACGTGCGACACTTGGAAAAGCGTTGTCTGCGTCGCGTACCGTTTAATTAACTGTGCAACATCTCTCAGCTTGGCTTGTCTCGACTTTGCTCGACTGACGCTACGCTGACGCTTGCACGAAGCGATATTTACCACGATCGTCTCGAGATGCAGCTGCGAGATGCTCAGGATTGACATTGCACTCCACGCAGGTGGAAACATTCGAATGCACTGCCTAGCTACGCGCCCGCAACTAACAAAATGCCGACCCTGCCAGGATTCGAACCTGGAATCTTCTGATCCGTAGTCAGACGCGTTATCCGTTGCGCCACAGGGCCACTGGTCGCCTTTCGTCATATGAGGCGGGTACACATCGCAGAGCAACGTGTTCTCCGTGGCTCGGCAACTGCGTGTCGTCCACTGACAACGGCGGCGCGGCCACTCTGGTCTTCCGCACTCTGCAGGGAGCTGCCAAGGAAGGCATCTCTCCTCCAGCTGCTCGGCCACGGTGCGCCTGCATAGCTTAAAGCTTGCCACACATCTGCCCTCGCTGTTGGACAGGTAGCAGAAGGCAAGGCGCGCGTTTTTCTGCAATTTTTCGGTGATGACAAGCGGTTGATATGCTTGTAAGTGTAGCATATGAAGCAAGAATCGTATGAAGCATCCGTAGCCAGGTGCTAAAGTCGCAGTATGGCCGCAGGTGACGGTCGTATGATGGGTCTGTAGCCACAACAGGTTGGCAGCAAAGCAAATACCGCTAACTGAAAGCACCCTGCTGTAGCCCCAGTGGCGCAATTGGTTAGCGCACGGTACTTATAAGGCAGTAGCCGTGAGCAATGCCGGGGTTGTGAGTTCGAGCCTCACCTGGGGCATACTTTTATTTCGTAGCAGCTGACTCTGAAAGCATCGGGACGCTAGATTTGAGATGAATCACCTACTTGAGAAGCATAAGTGTGCGTGCGTTGTGCGTACCGATTGCGTATTCCTCGGTAGTATAGTGGTTAGTATCCCCGCCTGTCACGTGGGAGACCGGGGTTCGATTCCCCGCCGGGGAGGTGCGATTTTGATATCGCGAAAGTTGCACGTGTGGCCCGAAAAGACATTAACGTTGTGATCGAGAAATGTAGTTGCTGCAGAATCGTAAGAAACTCTGCGTCTTAGGAAGTGTTTCTCGTATTCTCCACACGACGTCGTCGTCGTTTCAGAACTTACAGGGTTTGCTGTTGACGCTGAGTCAGCGCACCCCAGGCTTAATGATCGAGCTCGAAGCACCCAAGAAAAAGAATAATTTTAGCAGAGCGTGGTTTCGATCCACGGACCTCTGGGTTATGGGCCCAGCACGCTTCCACTGCGCCACTCTGCTGCGTGACGTGCGACACTTGGAAAAGCGTTGTCTGCGTTGCGTACCGTTTAATTAACTGTGCAACATCTCTCAGCTTGACTTGTCTCGACTTTGCTCGACTGACGCTACGCTGACGCTTGCACGAAGCGATATTTACCACGATCGTCTCGAGATGCAGCTACGAGATGCTCAGGATTGACATTGCACTCCACGCAGGTGGAAACATTCGAATGCACTGCCTAGCTACGCGCCCGCAACTAACAAAATGCCGACCCTGCCAGGATTCGAACCTGGAATCTTCTGATCCGTAGTCAGACGCGTTATCCGTTGCGCCACAGGGCCACTGGTCGCCTTTCGTCATATGAGGCGGGTACACATCGCAGAGCAACGTGTTCTCCGTGGCTCGGCAACTGCGTGTCGTCCACTGACAACGGCGGCGCGGCCACTCTGGTCTTCCGCACTCTGCAGGGAGCTGCCAAGGAAGGCATCTCTCCTCCAGCTGCTCGGCCACGGTGCGCCTGCATAGCTTAGAGCTTGCCACACATCTGCCCTCGCTGTTGGACAGGTAGCAGAAGGCATGGCGCGCGTTTTTCTGCAATTTTTCGGTGATGACAAGCGGTTGATATGCTTGTAAGTGTAGCATATGAAGCAAGAATCGTATGAAGCATCCGTAGCCAGGTGCTAAAGTCGCAGTATGGCCGCAGGTGACGGTCGTATGATGGGTCTGTAGCCACAACAGGTTGGCAGCAAAGCAAATACCGCTAACTGAAAGCACCCTGCTGTAGCCCCAGTGGCGCAATTGGTTAGCGCACGGTACTTATAAGGCAGTAGCCGTGAGCAATGCCGGGGTTGTGAGTTCGAGCCTCACCTGGGGCATACTTTTATTTCGTAGCAGCTGACTCTGAAAGCATCGGGACGCTAGATTTGAGATGAATCACCTACTTGAGAAGCATAAGTGTGCGTGCGTTGTGCGTACCGATTGCGTATTCCTCGGTAGTATAGTGGTTAGTATCCCCGCCTGTCACGCGGGAGACCGGGGTTCGATTCCCCGCCGGGGAGGTGCGATTTTTATATCGCGAAAGTTGCACGTGTGGCCCGAAAAGACATTAACGTTGTGATCGAGAAATGTAGTTGCTGCAGAATCGTAAGAAACTCTGCGTCTTAGGAAGTGTTTCTCGTATTCTCCACACGACGTCGTCGTCGTTTCAGAACTTACAGGGTTTGCTGTTGACGCTGAGTCAGCGCACCCCAGGCTTAATGATCGAGCTCGAAGCACCCAAGAAAAAGAATAATTTTAGCAGAGCGTGGTTTCGATCCACGGACCTCTGGGTTATGGGCCCAGCACGCTTCCACTGCGCCACTCTGCTGCGTGACGTGCGACACTTGGAAAAGCGTTGTGTGCGTCGCGTACCGTTTAATTAACTGTGCAACATCTCTCAGCTTGGCTTGTCTCGACTTAGCTCGACTGACGCTACGCTGACGCTTGCACGAAGCGATATTTACCACGATCGTCTCGAGATGCAGCTGCGAGATGCTCAGGATTGACATTGCACTCCACGCAGGTGGAAACATTCGAATGCACTGCCTAGCTACGCGCCCGCAACTAACAAAATGCCGACCCTGCCAGGATTCGAACCTGGAATCTTCTGATCCGTAGTCAGACGCGTTATCCGTTGCGCCACAGGGCCACTGGTCGCCTTTCGTCATATGAGGCGGGTACACATCGCAGAGCAACGTGTTCTCCGTGGCTCGGCAACTGCGTGTCGTCCACTGACAACGGCGGCGCGGCCACTCTGGTCTTCCGCACTCTGCAGGGAGCTGCCAAGGAAGGCATCTCTCCTCCAGCTGCTCGGCCACGGTGCGCCTGCATAGCTTAGAGCTTGCCACACATCTGCCCTCGCTGTTGGACAGGTAGCAGAAGGCAAGGCGCGCGTTTTTCTGCAATTTTTCGGTGATGACAAGCGGTTGATATGCTTGTAAGTGTAGCATATGAAGCAAGAATCGTATGAAGCATTCGTAGCCAGGTGCTAAAGTCGCAGTATGGCCGCAGGTGACGGTCGTATGATGGGTCTGTAGCCACAACAGGTTGGCAGCAAAGCAAATACCGCTAACTGAAAGCACCCTGCTGTAGCCCCAGTGGCGCAATTGGATAGCGCACGGTACTTATAAGGCAGTAGCCGTGAGCAATGCCGGGGTTGTGAGTTCGAGCCTCACCTGGGGCATACTTTTATTTCGTAGCAGCTGACTCTGAAAGCATCGGGACGCTAGATTTGAGATGAATCACCTACTTGAGAAGCATAAGTGTGCGTGCGTTGTGCGTACCGATTGCGTATTCCTCGGTAGTATAGTGGTTAGTATCCCCGCCTGTCACGCGGGAGTCCGGGGTTCGATTCCCCGCCGGGGAGGTGCGATTTTGATATCGCGAAAGTTGCACGTGTGGCCCGAAAAGACATTAACGTTGTGATCGAGAAATGTAGTTGCTGCAGAATCGTAAGAAACTCTGCGTCTTAGGAAGTGTTTCTCGTATTCTCCACACGACGTCGTCGTCGTTTCAGAACTTACAGGGTTTGCTGTTGACGCTGAGTCAGCGCACCCCAGGCTTAATGATCGAGCTCGAAGCACCCAAGAAAAAGAATAATTTTAGCAGAGCGTGGTTTCGATCCACGGACCTCTGGGTTATGGGCCCAGCACGCTTCCACTGCGCCACTCTGCTGCGTGACGTGCGACACTTGGAAAAGCGTTGTCTGCGTTGCGTACCGTTTAATTAACTGTGCAACATCTCTCAGCTTGACTTGTCTCGACTTTGCTCGACTGACGCTACGCTGACGCTTGCACGAAGCGATATTTACCACGATCGTCTCGAGATGCAGCTACGAGATGCTCAGGATTGACATTGCACTCCACGCAGGTGGAAACATTCGAATGCACTGCCTAGCTACGCGCCCGCAACTAACAAAATGCCGACCCTGCCAGGATTCGAACCTGGAATCTTCTGATCCGTAGTCAGACGCGTTATCCGTTGCGCCACAGGGCCACTGGTCGCCTTTCGTCATATGAGGCGGGTACACATCGCAGAGCAACGTGTTCTCCGTGGCTCGGCAACTGCGTGTCGTCCACTGACAACGGCGGCGCGGCCACTCTGGTCTTCCGCACTCTGCAGGGAGCTGCCAAGGAAGGCATCTCTCCTCCAGCTGCTCGGCCACGGTGCGCCTGAATAGCTTAAAGCTTGCCACACATCTGCCCTCGCTGTTGGACAGGTAGCAGAAGGCAAGGCGCGCGTTTTTCTGCAATTTTTCGGTGATGACAAGCGGTTGATATGCTTGTAAGTGTAGCATATGAAGCAAGAATCGTATGAAGCATCCGTAGCCAGGTGCTAAAGTCGCAGTATGGCCGCAGGTGACGGTCGTATGATGGGTCTGTAGCCACAACAGGTTGGCAGCAAAGCAAATACCGCTAACTGAAAGCACCCTGCTGTAGCCCCAGTGGCGCAATTGGTTAGCGCACGGTACTTATAAGGCAGTAGCCGTGAGCAATGCCGGGGTTGTGAGTTCGAGCCTCACCTGGGGCATACTTTTATTTCGTAGCAGCTGACTCTGAAAGCATCGGGACGCTAGATTTGAGATGAATCACCTACTTGAGAACCATAAGTGTGCGTGCGTTGTGCGTACCGATTGCGTATTCCTCGGTAGTATAGTGGTTAGTATCCCCGCCTGTCACGTGGGAGACCGGGGTTCGATTCCCCGCCGGGGAGGTGCGATTTTGATATCGCGAAAGTTGCACGTGTGGCCCGAAAAGACATTAACGTTGTGATCGAGAAATGTAGTTGCTGCAGAATCGTAAGAAACTCTGCGTCTTAGGAAGTGTTTCTCGTATTCTCCACACGACGTCGTCGTCGTTTCAGAACTTACAGGGTTTGCTGTTGACGCTGAGTCAGCGCACCCCAGGCTTAATGATCGAGCTCGAAGCACCCAAGAAAAAGAATAATTTTAGCAGAGCGTGGTTTCGATCCACGGACCTCTGGGTTATGGGCCCAGCACGCTTCCACTGCGCCACTCTGCTGCGTGACGTGCGACACTTGGAAAAGCGTTGTCTGCGTTGCGTACCGTTTAATTAACTGTGCAACATCTCTCAGCTTGACTTGTCTCGACTTTGCTCGACTGACGCTACGCTGACGCTTGCACGAAGCGATATTTACCACGATCGTCTCGAGATGCAGCTACGAGATGCTCAGGATTGACATTGCACTCCACGCAGGTGGAAACATTCGAATGCACTGCCTAGCTACGCGCCCGCAACTAACAAAATGCCGACCCTGCCAGGATTCGAACCTGGAATCTTCTGATCCGTAGTCAGACGCGTTATCCGTTGCGCCACAGGGCCACTGGTCGCCTTTCGTCATATGAGGCGGGTACACATCGCAGAGCAACGTGTTCTCCGTGGCTCGGCAACTGCGTGTCGTCCACTGACAACGGCGGCGCGGCCACTCTGGTCTTCCGCACTCTGCAGGGAGCTGCCAAGGAAGGCATCTCTCCTCCAGCTGCTCGGCCACGGTGCGCCTGCATAGCTTAGAGCTTGCCACACATCTGCCCTCGCTGTTGGACAGGTAGCAGAAGGCAAGGCGCGCGTTTTTCTGCAATTTTTCGGTGATGACAAGCGGTTGATATGCTTGTAAGTGTAGCATATGAAGCAAGAATCGTATGAAGCATCCGTAGCCAGGTGCTAAAGTCGCAGTATGGCCGCAGGTGACGGTCGTATGATGGGTCTGTAGCCACAACAGGTTGGCAGCAAAGCAAATACCGCTAACTGAAAGCACCCTGCTGTAGCCCCAGTGGCGCAATTGGTTAGCGCACGGTACTTATAAGGCAGTAGCCGTGAGCAATGCCGGGGTTGTGAGTTCGAGCCTCACCTGGGGCATACTTTTATTTCGTAGCAGCTGACTCTGAAAGCATCGGGACGCTAGATTTGAGATGAATCACCTACTTGAGAAGCATAAGTGTGCGTGCGTTGTGCGTACCGATTGCGTATTCCTCGGTAGTATAGTGGTTAGTATCCCCGCCTGTCACGCGGGAGACCGGGGTTCGATTCCCCGCCGGGGAGGTGCGATTTTGATATCGCGAAAGTTGCACGTGTGGCCCGAAAAGACATTAACGTTGTGATCGAGAAATGTAGTTGCTGCAGAATCGTAAGAAACTCTGCGTCTTAGGAAGTGTTTCTCGTATTCTCCACACGACGTCGTCGTCGTTTCAGAACTTACAGGGTTTGCTGTTGACGCTGAGTCAGCGCACCCCAGGCTTAATGATCGAGCTCGAAGCACCCAAGAAAAAGAATAATTTTAGCAGAGCGTGGTTTCGATCCACGGACCTCTGGGTTATGGGCCCAGCACGCTTCCACTGCGCCACTCTGCTGCGTGACGTGCGACACTTGGAAAAGCGTTGTCTGCGTTGCGTACCGTTTAATTAACTGTGCAACATCTCTCAGCTTGACTTGTCTCGACTTTGCTCGACTGACGCTACGCTGACGCTTGCACGAAGCGATATTTACCACGATCGTCTCGAGATGCAGCTACGAGATGCTCAGGATTGACATTGCACTCCACGCAGGTGGAAACATTCGAATGCACTGCCTAGCTACGCGCCCGCAACTAACAAAATGCCGACCCTGCCAGGATTCGAACCTGGAATCTTCTGATCCGTAGTCAGACGCGTTATCCGTTGCGCCACAGGGCCACTGGTCGCCTTTCGTCATATGAGGCGGGTACACATCGCAGAGCAACGTGTTCTCCGTGGCTCGGCAACTGCGTGTCGTCCACTGACAACGGCGGCGCGGCCACTCTGGTCTTCCGCACTCTGCAGGGAGCTGCCAAGGAAGGCATCTCTCCTCCAGCTGCTCGGCCACGGTGCGCCTGCATAGCTTAGAGCTTGCCACACATCTGCCCTCGCTGTTGGACAGGTAGCAGAAGGCATGGCGCGCGTTTTTCTGCAATTTTTCGGTGATGACAAGCGGTTGATATGCTTGTAAGTGTAGCATATGAAGCAAGAATCGTATGAAGCATCCGTAGCCAGGTGCTAAAGTCGCAGTATGGCCGCAGGTGACGGTCGTATGATGGGTCTGTAGCCACAACAGGTTGGCAGCAAAGCAAATACCGCTAACTGAAAGCACCCTGCTGTAGCCCCAGTGGCGCAATTGGTTAGCGCACGGTACTTATAAGGCAGTAGCCGTGAGCAATGCCGGGGTTGTGAGTTCGAGCCTCACCTGGGGCATACTTTTATTTCGTAGCAGCTGACTCTGAAAGCATCGGGACGCTAGATTTGAGATGAATCACCTACTTGAGAAGCATAAGTGTGCGTGCGTTGTGCGTACCGATTGCGTATTCCTCGGTAGTATAGTGGTTAGTATCCCCGCCTGTCACGCGGGAGACCGGGGTTCGATTCCCCGCCGGGGAGGTGCGATTTTTATATCGCGAAAGTTGCACGTGTGGCCCGAAAAGACATTAACGTTGTGATCGAGAAATGTAGTTGCTGCAGAATCGTAAGAAACTCTGCGTCTTAGGAAGTGTTTCTCGTATTCTCCACACGACGTCGTCGTCGTTTCAGAACTTACAGGGTTTGCTGTTGACGCTGAGTCAGCGCACCCCAGGCTTAATGATCGAGCTCGAAGCACCCAAGAAAAAGAATAATTTTAGCAGAGCGTGGTTTCGATCCACGGACCTCTGGGTTATGGGCCCAGCACGCTTCCACTGCGCCACTCTGCTGCGTGACGTGCGACACTTGGAAAAGCGTTGTGTGCGTCGCGTACCGTTTAATTAACTGTGCAACATCTCTCAGCTTGGCTTGTCTCGACTTAGCTCGACTGACGCTACGCTGACGCTTGCACGAAGCGATATTTACCACGATCGTCTCGAGATGCAGCTGCGAGATGCTCAGGATTGACATTGCACTCCACGCAGGTGGAAACATTCGAATGCACTGCCTAGCTACGCGCCCGCAACTAACAAAATGCCGACCCTGCCAGGATTCGAACCTGGAATCTTCTGATCCGTAGTCAGACGCGTTATCCGTTGCGCCACAGGGCCACTGGTCGCCTTTCGTCATATGAGGCGGGTACACATCGCAGAGCAACGTGTTCTCCGTGGCTCGGCAACTGCGTGTCGTCCACTGACAACGGCGGCGCGGCCACTCTGGTCTTCCGCACTCTGCAGGGAGCTGCCAAGGAAGGCATCTCTCCTCCAGCTGCTCGGCCACGGTGCGCCTGCATAGCTTAGAGCTTGCCACACATCTGCCCTCGCTGTTGGACAGGTAGCAGAAGGCAAGGCGCGCCTTTTTCTGCAATTTTTCGGTGATGACAAGCGGTTGATATGCTTGTAAGTGTAGCATATGAAGCAAGAATCGTATGAAGCATTCGTAGCCAGGTGCTAAAGTCGCAGTATGGCCGCAGGTGACGGTCGTATGATGGGTCTGTAGCCACAACAGGTTGGCAGCAAAGCAAATACCGCTAACTGAAAGCACCCTGCTGTAGCCCCAGTGGCGCAATTGGATAGCGCACGGTACTTATAAGGCAGTAGCCGTGAGCAATGCCGGGGTTGTGAGTTCGAGCCTCACCTGGGGCATACTTTTATTTCGTAGCAGCTGACTCTGAAAGCATCGGGACGCTAGATTTGAGATGAATCACCTACTTGAGAAGCATAAGTGTGCGTGCGTTGTGCGTACCGATTGCGTATTCCTCGGTAGTATAGTGGTTAGTATCCCCGCCTGTCACGCGGGAGTCCGGGGTTCGATTCCCCGCCGGGGAGGTGCGATTTTGATATCGCGAAAGTTGCACGTGTGGCCCGAAAAGACATTAACGTTGTGATCGAGAAATGTAGTTGCTGCAGAATCGTAAGAAACTCTGCGTCTTAGGAAGTGTTTCTCGTATTCTCCACACGACGTCGTCGTCGTTTCAGAACTTACAGGGTTTGCTGTTGACGCTGAGTCAGCGCACCCCAGGCTTAATGATCGAGCTCGAAGCACCCAAGAAAAAGAATAATTTTAGCAGAGCGTGGTTTCGATCCACGGACCTCTGGGTTATGGGCCCAGCACGCTTCCACTGCGCCACTCTGCTGCGTGACGTGCGACACTTGGAAAAGCGTTGTCTGCGTTGCGTACCGTTTAATTAACTGTGCAACATCTCTCAGCTTGACTTGTCTCGACTTTGCTCGACTGACGCTACGCTGACGCTTGCACGAAGCGATATTTACCACGATCGTCTCGAGATGCAGCTACGAGATGCTCAGGATTGACATTGCACTCCACGCAGGTGGAAACATTCGAATGCACTGCCTAGCTACGCGCCCGCAACTAACAAAATGCCGACCCTGCCAGGATTCGAACCTGGAATCTTCTGATCCGTAGTCAGACGCGTTATCCGTTGCGCCACAGGGCCACTGGTCGCCTTTCGTCATATGAGGCGGGTACACATCGCAGAGCAACGTGTTCTCCGTGGCTCGGCAACTGCGTGTCGTCCACTGACAACGGCGGCGCGGCCACTCTGGTCTTCCGCACTCTGCAGGGAGCTGCCAAGGAAGGCATCTCTCCTCCAGCTGCTCGGCCACGGTGCGCCTGCATAGCTTAAAGCTTGCCACACATCTGCCCTCGCTGTTGGACAGGTAGCAGAAGGCAAGGCGCGCGTTTTTCTGCAATTTTTCGGTGATGACAAGCGGTTGATATGCTTGTAAGTGTAGCATATGAAGCAAGAATCGTATGAAGCATCCGTAGCCAGGTGCTAAAGTCGCAGTATGGCCGCAGGTGACGGTCGTATGATGGGTCTGTAGCCACAACAGGTTGGCAGCAAAGCAAATACCGCTAACTGAAAGCACCCTGCTGTAGCCCCAGTGGCGCAATTGGTTAGCGCACGGTACTTATAAGGCAGTAGCCGTGAGCAATGCCGGGGTTGTGAGTTCGAGCCTCACCTGGGGCATACTTTTATTTCGTAGCAGCTGACTCTGAAAGCATCGGGACGCTAGATTTGAGATGAATCACCTACTTGAGAACCATAAGTGTGCGTGCGTTGTGCGTACCGATTGCGTATTCCTCGGTAGTATAGTGGTTAGTATCCCCGCCTGTCACGTGGGAGACCGGGGTTCGATTCCCCGCCGGGGAGGTGCGATTTTGATATCGCGAAAGTTGCACGTGTGGCCCGAAAAGACATTAACGTTGTGATCGAGAAATGTAGTTGCTGCAGAATCGTAAGAAACTCTGCGTCTTAGGAAGTGTTTCTCGTATTCTCCACACGACGTCGTCGTCGTTTCAGAACTTACAGGGTTTGCTGTTGACGCTGAGTCAGCGCACCCCAGGCTTAATGATCGAGCTCGAAGCACCCAAGAAAAAGAATAATTTTAGCAGAGCGTGGTTTCGATCCACGGACCTCTGGGTTATGGGCCCAGCACGCTTCCACTGCGCCACTCTGCTGCGTGACGTGCGACACTTGGAAAAGCGTTGTCTGCGTTGCGTACCGTTTAATTAACTGTGCAACATCTCTCAGCTTGACTTGTCTCGACTTTGCTCGACTGACGCTACGCTGACGCTTGCACGAAGCGATATTTACCACGATCGTCTCGAGATGCAGCTACGAGATGCTCAGGATTGACATTGCACTCCACGCAGGTGGAAACATTCGAATGCACTGCCTAGCTACGCGCCCGCAACTAACAAAATGCCGACCCTGCCAGGATTCGAACCTGGAATCTTCTGATCCGTAGTCAGACGCGTTATCCGTTGCGCCACAGGGCCACTGGTCGCCTTTCGTCATATGAGGCGGGTACACATCGCAGAGCAACGTGTTCTCCGTGGCTCGGCAACTGCGTGTCGTCCACTGACAACGGCGGCGCGGCCACTCTGGTCTTCCGCACTCTGCAGGGAGCTGCCAAGGAAGGCATCTCTCCTCCAGCTGCTCGGCCACGGTGCGCCTGCATAGCTTAGAGCTTGCCACACATCTGCCCTCGCTGTTGGACAGGTAGCAGAAGGCAAGGCGCGCGTTTTTCTGCAATTTTTCGGTGATGACAAGCGGTTGATATGCTTGTAAGTGTAGCATATGAAGCAAGAATCGTATGAAGCATCCGTAGCCAGGTGCTAAAGTCGCAGTATGGCCGCAGGTGACGGTCGTATGATGGGTCTGTAGCCACAACAGGTTGGCAGCAAAGCAAATACCGCTAACTGAAAGCACCCTGCTGTAGCCCCAGTGGCGCAATTGGTTAGCGCACGGTACTTATAAGGCAGTAGCCGTGAGCAATGCCGGGGTTGTGAGTTCGAGCCTCACCTGGGGCATACTTTTATTTCGTAGCAGCTGACTCTGAAAGCATCGGGACGCTAGATTTGAGATGAATCACCTACTTGAGAAGCATAAGTGTGCGTGCGTTGTGCGTACCGATTGCGTATTCCTCGGTAGTATAGTGGTTAGTATCCCCGCCTGTCACGCGGGAGACCGGGGTTCGATTCCCCGCCGGGGAGGTGCGATTTTGATATCGCGAAAGTTGCACGTGTGGCCCGAAAAGACATTAACGTTGTGATCGAGAAATGTAGTTGCTGCAGAATCGTAAGAAACTCTGCGTCTTAGGAAGTGTTTCTCGTATTCTCCACACGACGTCGTCGTCGTTTCAGAACTTACAGGGTTTGCTGTTGACGCTGAGTCAGCGCACCCCAGGCTTAATGATCGAGCTCGAAGCACCCAAGAAAAAGAATAATTTTAGCAGAGCGTGGTTTCGATCCACGGACCTCTGGGTTATGGGCCCAGCACGCTTCCACTGCGCCACTCTGCTGCGTGACGTGCGACACTTGGAAAAGCGTTGTCTGCGTCGCGTACCGTTTAATTAACTGTGCAACATCTCTCAGCTTGACTTGTCTCGACTTTGCTCGACTGACGCTACGCTGACGCTTGCACGAAGCGATATTTACCACGATCGTCTCGAGATGCAGCTGCGAGATGCTCAGGATTGACATTGCACTCCACGCAGGTGGAAACATTCGAATGCACTGCCTAGCTACGCGCCCGCAACTAACAAAATGCCGACCCTGCCAGGATTCGAACCTGGAATCTTCTGATCCGTAGTCAGACGCGTTATCCGTTGCGCCACAGGGCCACTGGTCGCCTTTCGTCATATGAGGCGGGTACACATCGCAGAGCAACGTGTTCTCCGTGGCTCGGCAACTGCGTGTCGTCCACTGACAATGGCGGCGCGGCCACTCTGGTCTTCCGCACTCTGCAGGGAGCTGCCAAGGAAGGCATCTCTCCTCCAGCTGCTCGGCCACGGTGCGCCTGCATAGCTTAGAGCTTGCCACACATCTGCCCTCGCTGTTGGACAGGTAGCAGAAGGCAAGGCGCGCGTTTTTCTGCAATTTTTCGGTGATGACAAGCGGTTGATATGCTTGTAAGTGTAGCATATGAAGCAAGAATCGTATGAAGCATCCGTAGCCAGGTGCTAAAGTCGCAGTATGGCCGCAGGTGACGGTCGTATGATGGGTCTGTAGCCACAACAGGTTGGCAGCAAAGCAAATACCGCTAACTGAAAGCACCCTGCTGTAGCCCCAGTGGCGCAATTGGTTAGCGCACGGTACTTATAAGGCAGTAGCCGTGAGCAATGCCGGGGTTGTGAGTTCGAGCCTCACCTGGGGCATACTTTTATTTCGTAGCAGCTGACTCTGAAAGCATCGGGACGCTAGATTTGAGATGAATCACCTACTTGAGAAGCATAAGTGTGCGTGCGTTGTGCGTACCGATTGCGTATTCCTCGGTAGTATAGTGGTTAGTATCCCCGCCTGTCACGCGGGAGACCGGGGTTCGATTCCCCGCCGGGGAGGTGCGATTTTTATATCGCGAAAGTTGCACGTGTGGCCCGAAAAGACATTAACGTTGTGATCGAGAAATGTAGTTGCTGCAGAATCGTAAGAAACTCTGCGTCTTAGGAAGTGTTTCTCGTATTCTCCACACGACGTCGTCGTCGTTTCAGAACTTACAGGGTTTGCTGTTGACGCTGAGTCAGCGCACCCCAGGCTTAATGATCGAGCTCGAAGCACCCAAGAAAAAGAATAATTTTAGCAGAGCGTGGTTCCGATCCACGGACCTCTGTGTTATGGGCCCAGCACGCTTCCACTGCGCCACTCTGCTGCGTGACGTGCGACACTTGGAAAAGCGTTGTCTGCGTCGCGTACCGTTTAATTAACTGTGCAACATCTCTCAGCTTGACTTGTCTCGACTTTGCTCGACTGACGCTACGCTGACGCTTGCACGAAGCGATATTTACCACGATCGTCTCGAGATGCAGCTACGAGATGCTCAGGATTGACATTGCACTCCACGCAGGTGGAAACATTCGAATGCACTGCCTAGCTACGCGCCCGCAACTAACAAAATGCCGACCCTGCCAGGATTCGAACCTGGAATCTTCTGATCCGTAGTCAGACGCGTTATCCGCTGCGCCACAGGGCCACTGGTCGCCTTTCGTCATATGAGGCGGGTACACATCGCAGAGCAACGTGTTCTCCGTGGCTCGGCAACTGCGTGTCGTCCACTGACAACGGCGGCGCGGCCACTCTGGTCTTCCGCACTCTGCAGGGAGCTGCCAAGGAAGGCATCTCTCCTCCAGCTGCTCGGCCACGGTGCGCCTGCATAGCTTAGAGCTTGCCACACATCTGCCCTCGCTGTTGGACAGGTAGCAGAAGGCAAGGCGCGCGTTTTTCTGCAATTTTTCGGTGATGACAAGCGGTTGATATGCTTGTAAGTGTAGCATATGAAGCAAGAATCGTATGAAGCATCCGTAGCCAGGTGCTAAAGTCGCAGTATGGCCGCAGGTGACGGTCGTATGATGGGTCTGTAGCCACAACAGGTTGGCAGCAAAGCAAATACCGCTAACTGAAAGCACCCTGCTGTAGCCCCAGTGGCGCAATTGGTTAGCGCACGGTACTTATAAGGCAGTAGCCGTGAGCAATGCCGGGGTTGTGAGTTCGAGCCTCACCTGGGGCATACTTTTATTTCGTAGCAGCTGACTCTGAAAGCATCGGGACGCTAGATTTGAGATGAATCACCTACTTGAGAAGCATAAGTGTGCGTGCGTTGTGCGTACCGATTGCGTATTCCTCGGTAGTATATTGGTTAGTATCCCCGCCTGTCACGCGGGAGACCGGGGTTCGATTCCCCGCCGGGGAGGTGCGATTTTTATATCGCGAAAGTTGCACGTGTGGCCCGAAAAGACATTAACGTTGTGATCGAGAAATGTAGTTGCTGCAGAATCGTAAGAAACTCTGCGTCTTAGGAAGTGTTTCTCGTATTCTCCACACGACGTCGTCGTCGTTTCAGAACTTACAGGGTTTGCTGTTGACGCTGAGTCAGCGCACCCCAGGCTTAATGATCGAGCTCGAAGCACCCAAGAAAAAGAATAATTTTAGCAGAGCGTGGTTCCGATCCACGGACCTCTGTGTTATGGGCCCAGCACGCTTCCACTGCGCCACTCTGCTGCGTGACGTGCGACACTTGGAAAAGCGTTGTCTGCGTCGCGTACCGTTTAATTAACTGTGCAACATCTCTCAGCTTGACTTGTCTCGACTTTGCTCGACTGACGCTACGCTGACGCTTGCACGAAGCGATATTTACCACGATCGTCTCGAGATGCAGCTACGAGATGCTCAGGATTGACATTGCACTCCACGCAGGTGGAAACATTCGAATGCACTGCCTAGCTACGCGCCCGCAACTAACAAAATGCCGACCCTGCCAGGATTCGAACCTGGAATCTTCTGATCCGTAGTCAGACGCGTTATCCGCTGCGCCACAGGGCCACTGGTCGCCTTTCGTCATATGAGGCGGGTACACATCGCAGAGCAACGTGTTCTCCGTGGCTCGGCAACTGCGTGTCGTCCACTGACAACGGCGGCGCGGCCACTCTGGTCTTCCGCACTCTGCAGGGAGCTGCCAAGGAAGGCATCTCTCCTCCAGCTGCTCGGCCACGGTGCGCCTGCATAGCTTAGAGCTTGCCACACATCTGCCCTCGCTGTTGGACAGGTAGCAGAAGGCAAGGCGCGCGTTTTTCTGCAATTTTTCGGTGATGACAAGCGGTTGATATGCTTGTAAGTGTAGCATATGAAGCAAGAATCGTATGAAGCATCCGTAGCCAGGTGCTAAAGTCGCAGTATGGCCGCAGGTGACGGTCGTATGATGGGTCTGTAGCCACAACAGGTTGGCAGCAAAGCAAATACCGCTAACTGAAAGCACCCTGCTGTAGCCCCAGTGGCGCAATTGGTTAGCGCACGGTACTTATAAGGCAGTAGCCGTGAGCAATGCCGGGGTTGTGAGTTCGAGCCTCACCTGGGGCATACTTTTATTTCGTAGCAGCTGACTCTGAAAGCATCGGGACGCTAGATTTGAGATGAATCACCTACTTGAGAAGCATAAGTGTGCGTGCGTTGTGCGTACCGATTGCGTATTCCTCGGTAGTATATTGGTTAGTATCCCCGCCTGTCACGCGGGAGACCGGGGTTCGATTCCCCGCCGGGGAGGTGCGATTTTTATATCGCGAAAGTTGCACGTGTGGCCCGAAAAGACATTAACGTTGTGATCGAGAAATGTAGTTGCTGCAGAATCGTAAGAAACTCTGCGTCTTAGGAAGTGTTTCTCGTATTCTCCACACGACGTCGTCGTCGTTTCAGAACTTACAGGGTTTGCTGTTGACGCTGAGTCAGCGCACCCCAGGCTTAATGATCGAGCTCGAAGCACCCAAGAAAAAGAATAATTTTAGCAGAGCGTGGTTTCGATCCACGGACCTCTGGGTTATGGGCCCAGCACGCTTCCACTGCGCCACTCTGCTGCGTGACGTGCGACACTTGGAAAAGCGTTGTCTGCGTCGCGTACCGTTTAATTAACTGTGCAACATCTCTCAGCTTGACTTGTCTCGACTTTGCTCGACTGACGCTACGCTGACGCTTGCACGAAGCGATATTTACCACGATCGTCTCGAGATGCAGCTACGAGATGCTCAGGATTGACATTGCACTCCACGCAGGTGGAAACATTCGAATGCACTGCCTAGCTACGCGCCCGCAACTAACAAAATGCCGACCCTGCCAGGATTCGAACCTGGAATCTTCTGATCCGTAGTCAGACGCGTTATCCGTTGCGCCACAGGGCCACTGGTCGCCTTTCGTCATATGAGGCGGGTACACATCGCAGAGCAACGTGTTCTCCGTGGCTCGGCAACTGCGTGTCGTCCACTGACAACGGCGGCGCGGCCACTCTGGTCTTCCGCACTCTGCAGGGAGCTGCCAAGGAAGGCATCTCTCCTCCAGCTGCTCGGCCACGGTGCGCCTGCATAGCTTAGAGCTTGCCACACATCTGCCCTCGCTGTTGGACAGGTAGCAGAAGGCAAGGCGCGCGTTTTTCTGCAATTTTTCGGTGATGACAAGCGGTTGATATGCTTGTAAGTGTAGCATATGAAGCAAGAATCGTATGAAGCATCCGTAGCCAGGTGCTAAAGTCGCAGTATGGCCGCAGGTGACGGTCGTATGATGGGTCTGTAGCCACAACAGGTTGGCAGTAAAGCAAATACCGCTAACTGAAAGCACCCTGCTGTAGCCCCAGTGGCGCAATTGGTTAGCGCACGGTACTTATAAGGCAGTAGCCGTGAGCAATGCCGGGGTTGTGAGTTCGAGCCTCACCTGGGGCATACTTTTATTTCGTAGCAGCTGACTCTGAAAGCATCGGGACGCTAGATTTGAGATGAATCACCTACTTGAGAAGCATAAGTGTGCGTGCGTTGTGCGTACCGATTGCGTATTCCTCGGTAGTATAGTGGTTAGTATCCCCGCCTGTCACGCGGGAGACCGGGGTTCGATTCCCCGCCGGGGAGGTGCGATTTTTATATCGCGAAAGTTGCACGTGTGGCCCGAAAAGACATTAACGTTGTGATCGAGAAATGTAGTTGCTGCAGAATCGTAAGAAACTCTGCGTCTTAGGAAGTGTTTCTCGTATTCTCCACACGACGTCGTCGTCGTTTCAGAACTTACAGGGTTTGCTGTTGACGCTGAGTCAGCGCACCCCAGGCTTAATGATCGAGCTCGAAGCACCCAAGAAAAAGAATAATTTTAGCAGAGCGTGGTTTCGATCCACGGACCTCTGGGTTATGGGCCCAGCACGCTTCCACTGCGCCACTCTGCTGCGTGACGTGCGACACTTGGAAAAGCGTTGTCTGCGTCGCGTACCGTTTAATTAACTGTGCAACATCTCTCAGCTTGACTTGTCTCGACTTTGCTCGACTGACGCTACGCTGACGCTTGCACGAAGCGATATTTACCACGATCGTCTCGAGATGCAGCTACGAGATGCTCAGGATTGACATTGCACTCCACGCAGGTGGAAACATTCGAATGCACTGCCTAGCTACGCGCCCGCAACTAACAAAATGCCGACCCTGCCAGGATTCGAACCTGGAATCTTCTGATCCGTAGTCAGACGCGTTATCCGTTGCGCCACAGGGCCACTGGTCGCCTTTCGTCATATGAGGCGGGTACACATCGCAGAGCAACGTGTTCTCCGTGGCTCGGCAACTGCGTGTCGTCCACTGACAACGGCGGCGCGGCCACTCTGGTCTTCCGCACTCTGCAGGGAGCTGCCAAGGAAGGCATCTCTCCTCCAGCTGCTCGGCCACGGTGCGCCTGCATAGCTTAGAGCTTGCCACACATCTGCCCTCGCTGTTGGACAGGTAGCAGAAGGCAAGGCGCGCGTTTTTCTGCAATTTTTCGGTGATGACAAGCGGTTGATATGCTTGTAAGTGTAGCATATGAAGCAAGAATCGTATGAAGCATCCGTAGCCAGGTGCTAAAGTCGCAGTATGGCCGCAGGTGACGGTCGTATGATGGGTCTGTAGCCACAACAGGTTGGCAGTAAAGCAAATACCGCTAACTGAAAGCACCCTGCTGTAGCCCCAGTGGCGCAATTGGTTAGCGCACGGTACTTATAAGGCAGTAGCCGTGAGCAATGCCGGGGTTGTGAGTTCGAGCCTCACCTGGGGCATACTTTTATTTCGTAGCAGCTGACTCTGAAAGCATCGGGACGCTAGATTTGAGATGAATCACCTACTTGAGAAGCATAAGTGTGCGTGCGTTGTGCGTACCGATTGCGTATTCCTCGGTAGTATAGTGGTTAGTATCCCCGCCTGTCACGCGGGAGACCGGGGTTCGATTCCCCGCCGGGGAGGTGCGATTTTTATATCGCGAAAGTTGCACGTGTGGCCCGAAAAGACATTAACGTTGTGATCGAGAAATGTAGTTGCTGCAGAATCGTAAGAAACTCTGCGTCTTAGGAAGTGTTTCTCGTATTCTCCACACGACGTCGTCGTCGTTTCAGAACTTACAGGGTTTGCTGTTGACGCTGAGTCAGCGCACCCCAGGCTTAATGATCGAGCTCGAAGCACCCAAGAAAAAGAATAATTTTAGCAGAGCGTGGTTTCGATCCACGGACCTCTGGGTTATGGGCCCAGCACGCTTCCACTGCGCCACTCTGCTGCGTGACGTGCGACACTTGGAAAAGCGTTGTCTGTGTCGCGTATCGTTTAATTAACTGTGCAACATCTCTCAGCTTGGCTTGTCTCGACTTTGCTCGACTGACGCTACGCTGACGCTTGCACGAAGCGATATTTACCACGATCGTCTCGAGATGCAGCTGCGAGATGCTCAGGATTGACATTGCACTCCACGCAGGTGGAAACATTCGAATGCACTGCCTAGCTACGCGCCCGCAACTAACAAAATGCCGACCCTGCCAGGATTCGAACCTGGAATCTTCTGATCCGTAGTCAGACGCGTTATCCGTTGCGCCACAGGGCCACTGGTCGCCTTTCGTCATATGAGGCGGGTACACATCGCAGAGCAACGTGTTCTCCGTGGCTCGGCAACTGCGTGTCGTCCACTGACAACGGCGGCGCGGCCACTCTGGTCTTCCGCACTCGGCAGGGAGCTGCCAAGGAAGGCATCTCTCCTCCAGCTGCTCGGCCACGGTGCGCCTGCATAGCTTAGAGCTTGCCACACATCTGCCCTCGCTGTTGGACAGGTAGCAGAAGGCAAGGCGCGCGTTTTTCTGCAATTTTTCGGTGATGACAAGCGGTTGATATGCTTGTAAGTGTAGCATATGAAGCAAGAATCGTATGAAGCATCCGTAGCCAGGTGCTAAAGTCGCAGTATGGCCGCAGGTGACGGTCGTATGATGGGTCTGTAGCCACAACAGGTTGGCAGTAAAGCAAATACCGCTAACTGAAAGCACCCTGCTGTAGCCCCAGTGGCGCAATTGGTTAGCGCACGGTACTTATAAGGCAGTAGCCGTGAGCAATGCCGGGGTTGTGAGTTCGAGCCTCACCTGGGGCATACTTTTATTTCGTAGCAGCTGACTCTGAAAGCATCGGGACGCTAGATTTGAGATTAATCACCTACTTGAGAAGCATAAGTGTGCGTGCGTTGTGCGTACCGATTGCGTATTCCTCGGTAGTATAGTGGTTAGTATCCCCGCCTGTCACGCGGGAGACCGGGGTTCGATTCCCCGCCGGGGAGGTGCGATTTTTATATCGCGAAAGTTGCACGTGTGGCCCGAAAAGACATTAACGTTGTGATCGAGAAATGTAGTTGCTGCAGAATCGTAAGAAACTCTGCGTCTTAGGAAGTGTTTCTCGTATTCTCCACACGACGTCGTCGTCGTTTCAGAACTTACAGGGTTTGCTGTTGACGCTGAGTCAGCGCACCCCAGGCTTAATGATCGAGCTCGAAGCACCCAAGAAAAAGAATAATTTTAGCAGAGCGTGGTTTCGATCCACGGACCTCTGGGTTATGGGCCCAGCACGCTTCCACTGCGCCACTCTGCTGCGTGACGTGCGACACTTGGAAAAGCGTTGTCTGTGTCGCGTATCGTTTAATTAACTGTGCAACATCTCTCAGCTTGGCTTGTCTCGACTTTGCTCGACTGACGCTACGCTGACGCTTGCACGAAGCGATATTTACCACGATCGTCTCGAGATGCAGCTGCGAGATGCTCAGGATTGACATTGCACTCCACGCAGGTGGAAACATTCGAATGCACTGCCTAGCTACGCGCCCGCAACTAACAAAATGCCGACCCTGCCAGGATTCGAACCTGGAATCTTCTGATCCGTAGTCAGACGCGTTATCCGTTGCGCCACAGGGCCACTGGTCGCCTTTCGTCATATGAGGCGGGTACACATCGCAGAGCAACGTGTTCTCCGTGGCTCGGCAACTGCGTGTCGTCCACTGACAACGGCGGCGCGGCCACTCTGGTCTTCCGCACTCGGCAGGGAGCTGCCAAGGAAGGCATCTCTCCTCCAGCTGCTCGGCCACGGTGCGCCTGCATAGCTTAGAGCTTGCCACACATCTGCCCTCGCTGTTGGACAGGTAGCAGAAGGCAAGGCGCGCGTTTTTCTGCAATTTTTCGGTGATGACAAGCGGTTGATATGCTTGTAAGTGTAGCATATGAAGCAAGAATCGTATGAAGCATCCGTAGCCAGGTGCTAAAGTCGCAGTATGGCCGCAGGTGACGGTCGTATGATGGGTCTGTAGCCACAACAGGTTGGCAGTAAAGCAAATACCGCTAACTGAAAGCACCCTGCTGTAGCCCCAGTGGCGCAATTGGTTAGCGCACGGTACTTATAAGGCAGTAGCCGTGAGCAATGCCGGGGTTGTGAGTTCGAGCCTCACCTGGGGCATACTTTTATTTCGTAGCAGCTGACTCTGAAAGCATCGGGACGCTAGATTTGAGATGAATCACCTACTTGAGAAGCATAAGTGTGCGTGCGTTGTGCGTACCGATTGCGTATTCCTCGGTAGTATAGTGGTTAGTATCCCCGCCTGTCACGCGGGAGACCGGGGTTCGATTCCCCGCCGGGGAGGTGCGATTTTGATATCGCGAAAGTTGCACGTGTGGCCCGAAAAGACATTAACGTTGTGATCGAGAAATGTAGTTGCTGCAGAATCGTAAGAAACTCTGCGTCTTAGGAAGTGTTTCTCGTATTCTCCACACGACGTCGTCGTCGTTTCAGAACTTACAGGGTTTGCTGTTGACGCTGAGTCAGCGCACCCCAGGCTTAATGATCGAGCTCGAAGCACCCAAGAAAAAGAATAATTTTAGCAGAGCGTGGTTTCGATCCACGGACCTCTGGGTTATGGGCCCAGCACGCTTCCACTGCGCCACTCTGCTGCGTGACGTGCGACACTTGGAAAAGCGTTGTCTGCGTCGCGTACCGTTTAATTAACTGTGCAACATCTCTCAGCTTGACTTGTCTCGACTTTGCTCGACTGACGCTACGCTGACGCTTGCACGAAGCGATATTTACCACGATCGTCTCGAGATGCAGCTACGAGATGCTCAGGATTGACATTGCACTCCACGCAGGTGGAAACATTCGAATGCACTGCCTAGCTACGCGCCCGCAACTAACAAAATGCCGACCCTGCCAGGATTCGAACCTGGAATCTTCTGATCCGTAGTCAGACGCGTTATCCGTTGCGCCACAGGGCCACTGGTCGCCTTTCGTCATATGAGGCGGGTACACATCGCAGAGCAACGTGTTCTCCGTGGCTCGGCAACTGCGTGTCGTCCACTGACAACGGCGGCGCGGCCACTCTGGTCTTCCGCACTCTGCAGGGAGCTGCCAAGGAAGGCATCTCTCCTCCAGCTGCTCGGCCACGGTGCGCCTGCATAGCTTAGAGCTTGCCACACATCTGCCCTCGCTGTTGGACAGGTAGCAGAAGGCAAGGCGCGCGTTTTTCTGCAATTTTTCGGTGATGACAAGCGGTTGATATGCTTGTAAGTGTAGCATATGAAGCAAGAATCGTATGAAGCATCCGTAGCCAGGTGCTAAAGTCGCAGTATGGCCGCAGGTGACGGTCGTATGATGGGTCTGTAGCCACAACAGGTTGGCAGTAAAGCAAATACCGCTAACTGAAAGCACCCTGCTGTAGCCCCAGTGGCGCAATTGGTTAGCGCACGGTACTTATAAGGCAGTAGCCGTGAGCAATGCCGGGGTTGTGAGTTCGAGCCTCACCTGGGGCATACTTTTATTTCGTAGCAGCTGACTCTGAAAGCATCGGGACGCTAGATTTGAGATGAATCACCTACTTGAGAAGCATAAGTGTGCGTGCGTTGTGCGTACCGATTGCGTATTCCTCGGTAGTATAGTGGTTAGTATCCCCGCCTGTCACGCGGGAGACCGGGGTTCGATTCCCCGCCGGGGAGGTGCGATTTTTATATCGCGAAAGTTGCACGTGTGGCCCGAAAAGACATTAACGTTGTGATCGAGAAATGTAGTTGCTGCAGAATCGTAAGAAACTCTGCGTCTTAGGAAGTGTTTCTCGTATTCTCCACACGACGTCGTCGTCGTTTCAGAACTTACAGGGTTTGCTGTTGACGCTGAGTCAGCGCACCCCAGGCTTAATGATCGAGCTCGAAGCACCCAAGAAAAAGAATAATTTTAGCAGAGCGTGGTTTCGATCCACGGACCTCTGGGTTATGGGCCCAGCACGCTTCCACTGCGCCACTCTGCTGCGTGACGTGCGACACTTGGAAAAGCGTTGTCTGTGTCGCGTATCGTTTAATTAACTGTGCAACATCTCTCAGCTTGGCTTGTCTCGACTTTGCTCGACTGACGCTACGCTGACGCTTGCACGAAGCGATATTTACCACGATCGTCTCGAGATGCAGCTGCGAGATGCTCAGGATTGACATTGCACTCCACGCAGGTGGAAACATTCGAATGCACTGCCTAGCTACGCGCCCGCAACTAACAAAATGCCGACCCTGCCAGGATTCGAACCTGGAATCTTCTGATCCGTAGTCAGACGCGTTATCCGTTGCGCCACAGGGCCACTGGTCGCCTTTCGTCATATGAGGCGGGTACACATCGCAGAGCAACGTGTTCTCCGTGGCTCGGCAACTGCGTGTCGTCCACTGACAACGGCGGCGCGGCCACTCTGGTCTTCCGCACTCGGCAGGGAGCTGCCAAGGAAGGCATCTCTCCTCCAGCTGCTCGGCCACGGTGCGCCTGCATAGCTTAGAGCTTGCCACACATCTGCCCTCGCTGTTGGACAGGTAGCAGAAGGCAAGGCGCGCGTTTTTCTGCAATTTTTCGGTGATGACAAGCGGTTGATATGCTTGTAAGTGTAGCATATGAAGCAAGAATCGTATGAAGCATCCGTAGCCAGGTGCTAAAGTCGCAGTATGGCCGCAGGTGACGGTCGTATGATGGGTCTGTAGCCACAACAGGTTGGCAGTAAAGCAAATACCGCTAACTGAAAGCACCCTGCTGTAGCCCCAGTGGCGCAATTGGTTAGCGCACGGTACTTATAAGGCAGTAGCCGTGAGCAATGCCGGGGTTGTGAGTTCGAGCCTCACCTGGGGCATACTTTTATTTCGTAGCAGCTGACTCTGAAAGCATCGGGACGCTAGATTTGAGATGAATCACCTACTTGAGAAGCATAAGTGTGCGTGCGTTGTGCGTACCGATTGCGTATTCCTCGGTAGTATAGTGGTTAGTATCCCCGCCTGTCACGCGGGAGACCGGGGTTCGATTCCCCGCCGGGGAGGTGCGATTTTGATATCGCGAAAGTTGCACGTGTGGCCCGAAAAGACATTAACGTTGTGATCGAGAAATGTAGTTGCTGCAGAATCGTAAGAAACTCTGCGTCTTAGGAAGTGTTTCTCGTATTCTCCACACGACGTCGTCGTCGTTTCAGAACTTACAGGGTTTGCTGTTGACGCTGAGTCAGCGCACCCCAGGCTTAATGATCGAGCTCGAAGCACCCAAGAAAAAGAATAATTTTAGCAGAGCGTGGTTTCGATCCACGGACCTCTGGGTTATGGGCCCAGCACGCTTCCACTGCGCCACTCTGCTGCGTGACGTGCGACACTTGGAAAAGCGTTGTCTGCGTCGCGTACCGTTTAATTAACTGTGCAACATCTCTCAGCTTGACTTGTCTCGACTTTGCTCGACTGACGCTACGCTGACGCTTGCACGAAGCGATATTTACCACGATCGTCTCGAGATGCAGCTGCGAGATGCTCAGGATTGACATTGCACTCCACGCAGGTGGAAACATTCGAATGCACTGCCTAGCTACGCGCCCGCAACTAACAAAATGCCGACCCTGCCAGGATTCGAACCTGGAATCTTCTGATCCGTAGTCAGACGCGTTATCCGTTGCGCCACAGGGCCACTGGTCGCCTTTCGTCATATGAGGCGGGTACACATCGCAGAGCAACGTGTTCTCCGTGGCTCGGCAACTGCGTGTCGTCCACTGACAACGGCGGCGCGGCCACTCTGGTCTTCCGCACTCTGCAGGGAGCTGCCAAGGAAGGCATCTCTCCTCCAGCTGCTCGGCCACGGTGCGCCTGCATAGCTTAGAGCTTGCCACACATCTGCCCTCGCTGTTGGACAGGTAGCAGAAGGCAAGGCGCGCGTTTTTCTGCAATTTTTCGGTGATGACAAGCGGTTGATATGCTTGTAAGTGTAGCATATGAAGCAAGAATCGTATGAAGCATCCGTAGCCAGGTGCTAAAGTCGCAGTATGGCCGCAGGTGACGGTCGTATGATGGGTCTGTAGCCACAACAGGTTGGCAGCAAAGCAAATACCGCTAACTGAAAGCACCCTGCTGTAGCCCCAGTGGCGCAATTGGTTAGCGCACGGTACTTATAAGGCAGTAGCCGTGAGCAATGCCGGGGTTGTGAGTTCGAGCCTCACCTGGGGCATACTTTTATTTCGTAGCAGCTGACTCTGAAAGCATCGGGACGCTAGATTTGAGATGAATCACCTACTTGAGAAGCATAAGTGTGCGTGCGTTGTGCGTACCGATTGCGTATTCCTCGGTAGTATAGTGGTTAGTATCCCCGCCTGTCACGTGGGAGACCGGGGTTCGATTCCCCGCCGGGGAGGTGCGATTTTGATATCGCGAAAGTTGCACGTGTGGCCCGAAAAGACATTAACGTTGTGATCGAGAAATGTAGTTGCTGCAGAATCGTAAGAAACTCTGCGTCTTAGGAAGTGTTTCTCGTATTCTCCACACGACGTCGTCGTCGTTTCAGAACTTACAGGGTTTGCTGTTGACGCTGAGTCAGCGCACCCCAGGCTTAATGATCGAGCTCGAAGCACCCAAGAAAAAGAATAATTTTAGCAGAGCGTGGTTTCGATCCACGGACCTCTGGGTTATGGGCCCAGCACGCTTCCACTGCGCCACTCTGCTGCGTTACGTGCGACACTTGGAAAAGCGTTGTCTGCGTCGCGTACCGTTTAATTAACTGTGCAACATCTCTCAGCTTGACTTGTCTCGACTTTGCTCGACTGACGCTACGCTGACGCTTGCACGAAGCGATATTTACCACGATCGTCTCGAGATGCAGCTACGAGATGCTCAGGATTGACATTGCACTCCACGCAGGTGGAAACATTCGAATGCACTGCCTAGCTACGCGCCCGCAACTAACAAAATGCCGACCCTGCCAGGATTCGAACCTGGAATCTTCTGATCCGTAGTCAGACGCGTTATCCGTTGCGCCACAGGGCCACTGGTCGCCTTTCGTCATATGAGGCGGGTACACATCGCAGAGCAACGTGTTCTCCGTGGCTCGGCAACTGCGTGTCGTCCACTGACAACGGCGGCGCGGCCACTCTGGTCTTCTGCACTCTGCAGGGAGCTGCCAAGGAAGGCATCTCTCCTCCAGCTGCTCGGCCACGGTGCGCCTGCATAGCTTAGAGCTTGCCACACATCTGCCCTCGCTGTTGGACAGGTAGCAGAAGGCAAGGCGCGCGTTTTTCTGCAATTTTTCGGTGATGACAAGCGGTTGATATGCTTGTAAGTGTAGCATATGAAGCAAGAATCGTATGAAGCATCCGTAGCCAGGTGCTAAAGTCGCAGTATGGCCGCAGGTGACGGTCGTATGATGGGTCTGTAGCCACAACAGGTTGGCAGTAAAGCAAATACCGCTAACTGAAAGCACCCTGCTGTAGCCCCAGTGGCGCAATTGGTTAGCGCACGGTACTTATAAGGCAGTAGCCGTGAGCATTGCCGGGGTTGTGAGTTCGAGCCTCACCTGGGGCATACTTTTATTTCGTAGCAGCTGACTCTGAAAGCATCGGGACGCTAGATTTGAGATGAATCACCTACTTGAGAAGCATAAGTGTGCGTGCGTTGTGCGTACCGATTGCGTATTCCTCGGTAGTATAGTGGTTAGTATCCCCGCCTGTCACGCGGGAGACCGGGGTTCGATTCCCCGCCGGGGAGGTGCGATTTTTATATCGCGAAAGTTGCACGTGTGGCCCGAAAAGACATTAACGTTGTGATCGAGAAATGTAGTTGCTGCAGAATCGTAAGAAACTCTGCGTCTTAGGAAGTGTTTCTCGTATTCTCCACACGACGTCGTCGTCGTTTCAGAACTTACAGGGTTTGCTGTTGACGCTGAGTCAGCGCACCCCAGGCTTAATGATCGAGCTCGAAGCACCCAAGAAAAAGAATAATTTTAGCAGAGCGTGGTTTCGATCCACGGACCTCTGGGTTATGGGCCCAGCACGATTCCACTGCGCCACTCTGCTGCGTGACGTGCGACACTTGGAAAAGCGTTGTCTGCGTCGCGTACCGTTTAATTAACTGTGCAACATCTCTCAGCTTGACTTGTCTCGACTTTGCTCGACTGACGCTACGCTGACGCTTGCACGAAGCGATATTTACCACGATCGTCTCGAGATGCAGCTACGAGATGCTCAGGATTGACATTGCACTCCACGCAGGTGGAAACATTCGAATGCACTGCCTAGCTACGCGCCCGCAACTAACAAAATGCCGACCCTGCCAGGATTCGAACCTGGAATCTTCTGATCCGTAGTCAGACGCGTTATCCGTTGCGCCACAGGGCCACTGGTCGCCTTTCGTCATATGAGGCGGGTACACATCGCAGAGCAACGTGTTCTCCGTGGCTCGGCAACTGCGTGTCGTCCACTGACAACGGCGGCGCGGCCACTCTGGTCTTCCGCACTCTGCAGGGAGCTGCCAAGGAAGGCATCTCTCCTCCAGCTGCTCGGCCACGGTGCGCCTGCATTGCTTAGAGCTTGCCACACATCTGCCCTCGCTGTTGGACAGGTAGCAGAAGGCATGGCGCGCGTTTTTCTGCAATTTTTCGGTGATGACAAGCGGTTGATATGCTTGTAAGTGTAGCATATGAAGCAAGAATCGTATGAAGCATCCGTAGCCAGGTGCTAAAGTCGCAGTATGGCCGCAGGTGACGGTCGTATGATGGGTCTGTAGCCACAACAGGTTGGCAGTAAAGCAAATACCGCTAACTGAAAGCACCCTGCTGTAGCCCCAGTGGCGTAATTGGTTAGCGCACGGTACTTATAAGGCAGTAGCCGTGAGCATTGCCGGGGTTGTGAGTTCGAGCCTCACCTGGGGCATACTTTTATTTCGTAGCAGCTGACTCTGAAAGCATCGGGACGCTAGATTTGAGATGAATCACCTACTTGAGAAGCATAAGTGTGCGTGCGTTGTGCGTACCGGTTGCGTATTCCTCGGTAGTATAGTGGTTAGTATCCCCGCCTGTCACGCGGGGGACCGGGGTTCGATTCCCCGCCGGGGAGGTGCGATTTTTATATCGCGAAAGTTGCACGTGTGGCCCGAAAAGACATTAACGTTGTGATCGAGAAATGTAGTTGCTGCAGAATCGTAAGAAACTCTGCGTCTTAGGAAGTGTTTCTCGTATTCTCCACACGACGTCGTCGTCGTTTCAGAACTTACAGGGTTTGCTGTTGACGCTGAGTCAGCGCACCCCAGGCTTAATGATCGAGCTCGAAGCACCCAAGAAAAAGAATAATTTTAGCAGAGCGTGGTTTCGATCCACGGACCTCTGGGTTATGGGCCCAGCACTCTTCCACTGCGCCACTCTGATGCGTGACGTGCGACACTTGGAAAAGCGTTGTCTGCGTCGCGTACCGTTTAATTAACTGTGCAACATCTCTCAGCTTGACTTGTCTCGACTTTGCTCGACTGACGCTACGCTGACGCTTGCACGAAGCGATATTTACCACGATCGTCTCGAGATGCAGCTACGAGATGCTCAGGATTGACATTGCACTCCACGCAGGTGGAAACATTCGAATGCACTGCCTAGCTACGCGCCCGCAACTAACAAAATGCCGACCCTGCCAGGATTCGAACCTGGAATCTTCTGATCCGTAGTCAGACGCGTTATCCGTTGCGCCACAGGGCCACTGGTCGCCTTTCGTCATATGAGGCGGGTACACATCGCAGAGCAACGTGTTCTCCGTGGCTCGGCAACTGCGTGTCGTCCACTGACAACGGCGGCGCGGCCACTCTGGTCTTCCGCACTCTGCAGGGAGCTGCCAAGGAAGGCATCTCTCCTCCAGCTGCTCGGCCACGGTGCGCCTGCATTGCTTAGAGCTTGCCACACATCTGCCCTCGCTGTTGGACAGGTAGCAGAAGGCAAGGCGCGCGTTTTTCTGCAATTTTTCGGTGATGACAAGCGGTTGATATGCTTGTAAGTGTAGCATATGAAGCAAGAATCGTATGAAGCATCCGTAGCCAGGTGCTAAAGTCGCAGTATGGCCGCAGGTGACGGTCGTATGATGGGTCTGTAGCCACAACAGGTTGGCAGTAAAGCAAATACCGCTAACTGAAAGCACCCTGCTGTAGCCCCAGTGGCGCAATTGGTTAGCGCACGGTACTTATAAGGCAGTAGCCGTGAGCAATGCCGGGGTTGTGAGTTCGAGCCTCACCTGGGGCATACTTTTATTTCGTAGCAGCTGACTCTGAAAGCATCGGGACGCTAGATTTGAGATGAATCACCTACTTGAGAAGCATAAGTGTGCGTGCGTTGTGCGTACCGATTGCGTATTCCTCGGTAGTATAGTGGTTAGTATCCCCGCCTGTCACGCGGGAGACCGAGGTTCGATTCCCCGCCGGGGAGGTGCGATTTTTATATCGCGAAAGTTGCACGTGTGGCCCGAAAAGACATTAACGTTGTGATCGAGAAATGTAGTTGCTGCAGAATCGTAAGAAACTCTGCGTCTTAGGAAGTGTTTCTCGTATTCTCCACACGACGTCGTCGTCGTTTCAGAACTTACAGGGTTTGCTGTTGACGCTGAGTCAGCGCACCCCAGGCTTAATGATCGAGCTCGAAGCACCCAAGAAAAAGAATAATTTTAGCAGAGCGTGGTTTCGATCCACGGACCTCTGGGTTATGGGAGCAGCACGCTTCCACTGCGCCACTCTGCTGCGTGACGTGCGACACTTGGAAAAGCGTTGTCTGTGTCGCGTATCGTTTAATTAACTGTGCAACATCTCTCAGCTTGGCTTGTCTCGACTTTGCTCGACTGACGCTACGCTGACGCTTGCACGAAGCGATATTTACCACGATCGTCTCGAGATGCAGCTGCGAGATGCTCAGGATTGACATTGCACTCCACGCAGGTGGAAACATTCGAATGCACTGCCTAGCTACGCGCCCGCAACTAACAAAATGCCGACCCTGCCAGGATTCGAACCTGGAATCTTCTGATCCGTAGTCAGACGCGTTATCCGTTGCGCCACAGGGCCACTGGTCGCCTTTCGTCATATGAGGCAGGTACACATCGCAGAGCAACGTGTTCTCCGTGGCTCGGCAACTGCGTGTCGTCCACTGACAACGGCGGCGCGGCCACTCTGGTCTTCCGCACTCTGCAGGGAGCTGCCAAGGAAGGCATCTCTCCTCCAGCTGCTCGGCCACGGTGCGCCTGCATAGCTTAGAGCTTGCCACACATCTGCCCTCGCTGTTGGACAGGTAGCAGAAGGCAAGGCGCGCGTTTTTCTGCAATTTTTCGGTGATGACAAGCGGTTGATATGCTTGTAAGTGTAGCATATGAAGCAAGAATCGTATGAAGCATCCGTAGCCAGGTGCTAAAGTCGCAGTATGGCCGCAGGTGACGGTCGTATGATGGGTCTGTAGCCACAACAGGTTGGCAGCAAAGCAAATACCGCTAACTGAAAGCACCCTGCTGTAGCCCCAGTGGCGCAATTGGTTAGCGCACGGTACTTATAAGGCAGTAGCCGTGAGCAATGCCGCGGTTGTGAGTTCGAGCCTCACCTGGGGCATACTTTTATTTCGTAGCAGCTGACTCTGAAAGCATCGGGACGCTAGATTTGAGATGAATCACTTACTTGAGAAGCATAAGTGTGCGTGCGTTGTGCGTACCGATTGCGTATTCCTCGGTAGTATAGTGGTTAGTATCCCCGCCTGTCACGCGGAAGACCGGCGTTCGATTCCCCGCCGGGGAGGTGCGATTTTTATATCGCGAAAGTTGCACGTGTGGCCCGAAAAGACATTAACGTTGCGATCGAGAAATGTAGTTGCTGCAGAATCGTAAGAAACTCTGCGTCTTAGGAAGTGTATCTCGTATTCTCCACACGACGTCGTCGTCGTTTCAGAACTTACAGGGTTTGCTGTTGACGCTGAGTCAGCGCACCCCAGGCTTAATGATCGAGCTCGAAGCACCCAAGAAAAAGAATAATTTTAGCAGAGCGTGGTTTCGATCCACGGACCTCTGGGTTATGGGCCCAGCACGCTTCCACAGCGCCACTCTGCTGCGTGACGTGCGACACTTGGAAAAGTGTTGTCTGTGTCGCGTATCGTTTAATTAACTGTGCAACATCTCTCAGCTTGGCTTGTCTCGACTTTGCTCGACTGACGCTACGCTGACGCTTGCACGAAGCGATATTTACCACGATCGTCTCGAGATGCAGCTGCGAGATGCTCAGGATTGACATTGCACTCCACGCAGGTGGAAACATTCGAATGCACTGCCTAGCTACGCGCCCGCAACTAACAAAATGCCGACCCTGCCAGGATTCGAACCTGGAATCTTCTGATCCGTAGTCAGACGCGTTATCCGTTGCGCCACAGGGCCACTGGTCGCCTTTCGTCATATGAGGCAGGTACACATCGCAGAGCAACGTGTTCTCCGTGGCTCGGCAACTGCGTGTCGTCCACTGACAACGGCGGCGCGGCCACTCTGGTCTTCCGCACTCTGCAGGGAGCTGCCAAGGAAGGCATCTCTCCTCCAGCTGCTCGGCCACGGTGCGCCTGCATAGCTTAGAGCTTGCCACACATCTGCCCTCGCTGTTGGACAGGTAGCAGAAGGCAAGGCGCGCGTTTTTCTGCAATTTTTCGGTGATGACAAGCGGTTGATATGCTTGTAAGTGTAGCATATGAAGCAAGAATCGTATGAAGCATCCGTAGCCAGGTGCTAAAGTCGCAGTATGGCCGCAGGTGACGGTCGTATGATGGGTCTGTAGCCACAACAGGTTGGCAGCAAAGCAAATACCGCTAACTGAAAGCACCCTGCTGTAGCCCCAGTGGCGCAATTGGTTAGCGCACGGTACTTATAAGGCAGTAGCCGTGAGCAATGCCGCGGTTGTGAGTTCGAGCCTCACCTGGGGCATACTTTTATTTCGTAGCAGCTGACTCTGAAAGCATCGGGACGCTAGATTTGAGATGAATCACCTACTTGAGAAGCATAAGTGTGCGTGCGTTGTGCGTACCGATTGCGTATTCCTCGGTAGTATAGTGGTTAGTATCCCCGCCTGTCACGCGGGAGACCGGGGTTCGATTCCCCGCCGGGGAGGTGCGATTTTTATATCGCGAAAGTTGCACGTGTGGCCCGAAAAGACATTAACGTTGCGATCGAGAAATGTAGTTGCTGCAGAATCGTAAGAAACTCTGCGTCTTAGGAAGTGTTTCTCGTATTCTCCACACGACGTCGTCGTCGTTTCAGAACTTACAGGGTTTGCTGTTGACGCTGAGTCAGCGCACCCCAGGCTTAATGATCGAGCTCGAAGCACCCAAGAAAAAGAATAATTTTAGCAGAGCGTGGTTTCGATCCACGGACCTCTGGGTTATGGGCCCAGCACGCTTCCACTGCGCCACTCTGCTGCGTGACGTGCGACACTTGGAAAAGCGTTGTCTGCGTCGCGTACCGTTTAATTAACTGTGCAACATCTCTCAGCTTGACTTGTCTCGACTTTGCTCGACTGACGCTACGCTGACGCTTGCACGAAGCGATATTTACCACGATCGTCTCGAGATGCAGCTACGAGATGCTCAGGATTGACATTGCACTCCACGCAGGTGGAAACATTCGAATGCACTGCCTAGCTACGCGCCCGCAACTAACAAAATGCCGACCCTGCCAGGATTCGAACCTGGAATCTTCTGATCCGTAGTCAGACGCGTTATCCGTTGCGCCACTGGGCCACTGGTCGCCTTTCGTCATATGAGGCGGGTACACATCGCAGAGCAACGTGTTCTCCGTGGCTCGGCAACTGCGTGTCGTCCACTGACAACGGCGGCGCGGCCACTCTGGTCTTCCGCACTCTGCAGGGAGCTGCCAAGGAAGGCATCTCTCCTCCAGCTGCTCGGCCACGGTGCGCCTGCATAGCTTAGAGCTTGCCACACATCTGCCCTCGCTGTTGGACAGGTAGCAGAAGGCAAGGCGCGCGTTTTTCTGCAATTTTTCGGTGATGACAAGCGGTTGATATGCTTGTAAGTGTAGCATATGAAGCAAGAATCGTATGAAGCATCCGTAGCCAGGTGCTAAAGTCGCAGTATGGCCGCAGGTGACGGTCGTATGATGGGTCTGTAGCCACAACAGGTTGGCAGTAAAGCAAATACCGCTAACTGAAAGCACCCTGCTGTAGCCCCAGTGGCGCAATTGGTTAGCGCACGGTACTTATAAGGCAGTAGCCGTGAGCAATGCCGGGGTTGTGAGTTCGAGCCTCACCTGGGGCATACTTTTATTTCGTAGCAGCTGACTCTGAAAGCATCGGGACGCTAGATTTGAGATGAATCACCTACTTGAGAAGCATAAGTGTGCGTGCGTTGTGCGTACCGATTGCGTATTCCTCGGTAGTATAGTGGTTAGTATCCCCGCCTGTCACGCGGGAGACCGGGGTTCGATTCCCCGCCGGGGAGGTGCGGTTTTTATATCGCGAAAGTTGCACGTGTGGCCCGAAAAGACATTAACGTTGTGATCGAGAAATGTAGTTGCTGCAGAATCGTAAGAAACTCTGCGTCTTAGGAAGTGTTTCTCGTATTCTCCACACGACGTCGTCGTCGTTTCAGAACTTACAGGGTTTGCTGTTGACGCTGAGTCAGCGCACCCCAGGCTTAATGATCGAGCTCGAAGCACCCAAGAAAAAGAATAATTTTAGCAGAGCGTGGTTTCGATCCACGGACCTCTGGGTTATGGGCCCAGCACGCTTCCACTGCGCCACTCTGCTGCGTGACGTGCGACACTTGGAAAAGCGTTGTCTGCGTCGCGTACCGTTTAATTAACTGTGCAACATCTCTCAGCTTGACTTGTCTCGACTTTGCTCGACTGACGCTACGCTGACGCTTGCACGAAGCGATATTTACCACGATCGTCTCGAGATGCAGCTACGAGATGCTCAGGATTGACATTGCACTCCACGCAGGTGGAAACATTCGAATGCACTGCCTAGCTACGCGCCCGCAACTAACAAAATGCCGACCCTGCCAGGATTCGAACCTGGAATCTTCTGATCCGTAGTCAGACGCGTTATCCGTTGCGCCACAGGGCCACTGGTCGCCTTTCGTCATATGAGGCGGGTACACATCGCAGAGCAACGTGTTCTCCGTGGCTCGGCAACTGCGTGTCGTCCACTGACAACGGCGGCGCGGCCACTCTGGTCTTCCGCACTCTGCAGGGAGCTGCCAAGGAAGGCATCTCTCCTCCAGCTGCTCGGCCACGGTGCGCCTGCATTGCTTAGAGCTTGCCACACATCTGCCCTCGCTGTTGGACAGGTAGCAGAAGGCAAGGCGCGCGTTTTTCTGCAATTTTTCGGTGATGACAAGCGGTTGATATGCTTGTAAGTGTAGCATATGAAGCAAGAATCGTATGAAGCATCCGTAGCCAGGTGCTAAAGTCGCAGTATGGCCGCAGGTGACGGTCGTATGATGGGTCTGTAGCCACAACAGGTTGGCAGTAAAGCAAATACCGCTAACTGAAAGCACCCTGCTGTAGCCCCAGTGGCGCAATTGGTTAGCGCACGGTACTTATAAGGCAGTAGCCGTGAGCAATGCCGGGGTTGTGAGTTCGAGCCTCACCTGGGGCATACTTTTATTTCGTAGCAGCTGACTCTGAAAGCATCGGGACGCTAGATTTGAGATGAATCACCTACTTGAGAAGCATAAGTGTGCGTGCGTTGTGCTTACCGATTGCGTATTCCTCGGTAGTATAGTGGTTAGTATCCCCGCCTGTCACGCGGGAGACCGGGGTTCGATTCCCCGCCGGGGAGGTGCGATTTTTATATCGCGAAAGTTGCACGTGTGGCCCGAAAAGACATTAACGTTGTGATCGAGAAATGTAGTTGCTGCAGAATCGTAAGAAACTCTGCGTCTTAGGAAGTGTTTCTCGTATTCTCCACACGACGTCGTCGTCGTTTCAGAACTTACAGGGTTTGCTGTTGACGCTGAGTCAGCGCACCCCAGGCTTAATGATCGAGCTCGAAGCACCCAAGAAAAAGAATAATTTTAGCAGAGCGTGGTTTCGATCCACGGACCTCTGGGTTATGGGCCCAGCACGCTTCCACTGCGCCACTCTGCTGCGTGACGTGCGACACTTGGAAAAGCGTTGTCTGCGTCGCGTACCGTTTAATTAACTGTGCAACATCTCTCAGCTTGACTTGTCTCGACTTTGCTCGACTGACGCTACGCTGACGCTTGCACGAAGCGATATTTACCACGATCGTCTCGAGATGCAGCTACGAGATGCTCAGGATTGACATTGCACTCCACGCAGGTGGAAACATTCGAATGCACTGCCTAGCTACGCGCCCGCAACTAACAAAATGCCGACCCTGCCAGGATTCGAACCTGGAATCTTCTGATCCGTAGTCAGACGCGTTATCCGTTGCGCCACAGGGCCACTGGTCGCCTTTCGTCATATGAGGCGGGTACACATCGCAGAGCAACGTGTTCTCCGTGGCTCGGCAACTGCGTGTCGTCCACTGACAACGGCGGCGCGGCCACTCTGGTCTTCCGCACTCTGCAGGGAGCTGCCAAGGAAGGCATCTCTCCTCCAGCTGCTCGGCCACGGTGCGCCTGCATAGCTTAGAGCTTGCCACACATCTGCCCTCGCTGTTGGACAGGTAGCAGAAGGCAAGGCGCGCGTTTTTCTGCAATTTTTCGGTGATGACAAGCGGTTGATATGCTTGTAAGTGTAGCATATGAAGCAAGAATCGTATGAAGCATCCGTAGCCAGGTGCTAAAGTCGCAGTATGGCCGCAGGTGACGGTCGTATGATGGGTCTGTAGCCACAACAGGTTGGCAGTAAAGCAAATACCGCTAACTGAAAGCACCCTGCTGTAGCCCCAGTGGCGCAATTGGTTAGCGCACGGTACTTATAAGGCAGTAGCCGTGAGCAATGCCGGGGTTGTGAGTTCGAGCCTCACCTGGGGCATACTTTTATTTCGTAGCAGCTGACTCTGAAAGCATCGGGACGCTAGATTTGAGATGAATCACCTACTTGAGAAGCATAAGTGTGCGTGAGTTGTGCGTACCGATTGCGTATTCCTCGGTAGTATAGTGGTTAGTATCGCCGCCTGTCACGCGGGAGACCGGGGTTCGATTCCCCGCCGGGGAGGTGCGATTTTTATATCGCGAAAGTTGCACGTGTGGCCCGAAAAGACATTAACGTTGTGATCGAGAAATGTAGTTGCTGCAGAATCGTAAGAAACTCTGCGTCTTAGGAAGTGTTTCTCGTATTCTCCACACGACGTCGTCGTCGTTTCAGAACTTACAGGGTTTGCTGTTGACGCTGAGTCAGCGCACCCCAGGCTTAATGATCGAGCTCGAAGCACCCAAGAAAAAGAATAATTTTAGCAGAGCGTGGTTTCGATCCACGGACCTCTGGGTTATGGGCCCAGCACGCTTCCACTGCGCCACTCTGCTGCGTGACGTGCGACACTTGGAAAAGCGTTGTCTGCGTCGCGTACCGTTTAATTAACTGTGCAACATCTCTCAGCTTGACTTGTCTCGACTTTGCTCGACTGACGCTACGCTGACGCTTGCACGAAGCGATATTTACCACGATCGTCTCGAGATGCAGCTACGAGATGCTCAGGATTGACATTGCACTCCACGCAGGTGGAAACATTCGAATGCACTGCCTAGCTACGCGCCCGCAACTAACAAAATGCCGACCCTGCCAGGATTCGAACCTGGAATCTTCTGATCCGTAGTCAGACGCGTTATCCGTTGCGCCACAGGGCCACTGGTCGCCTTTCGTCATATGAGGCGGGTACACATCGCAGAGCAACGTGTTCTCCGTGGCTCGGCAACTGCGTGTCGTCCACTGACAACGGCGGCGCGGCCACTCTGGTCTTCCGCACTCTGCAGGGAGCTGCCAAGGAAGGCATCTCTCCTCCAGCTGCTCGGCCACGGTGCGCCTGCATAGCTTAGAGCTTGCCACACATCTGCCCTCGCTGTTGGACAGGTAGCAGAAGGCAAGGCGCGCGTTTTTCTGCAATTTTTCGGTGATGACAAGCGGTTGATATGCTTGTAAGTGTAGCATATGAAGCAAGAATCGTATGAAGCATCCGTAGCCAGGTGCTAAAGTCGCAGTATGGCCGCAGGTGACGGTCGTATGATGGGTCTGTAGCCACAACAGGTTGGCAGTAAAGCAAATACCGCTAACTGAAAGCACCCTGCTGTAGCCCCAGTGGCGCAATTGGTTAGCGCACGGTACTTATAAGGCAGTAGCCGTGAGCAATGCCGGGGTTGTGAGTTCGAGCCTCACCTGGGGCATACTTTTATTTCGTAGCAGCTGACTCTGAAAGCATCGGGACGCTAGATTTGAGATGAATCACCTACTTGAGAAGCATAAGTGTGCGTGCGTTGTGCGTACCGATTGCGTATTCCTCGGTAGTATAGTGGTTAGTATCCCCGCCTGTCACGCGGGAGACCGGGGTTCGATTCCCCGCCGGGGAGGTGCGATTTTTATATCGCGAAAGTTGCACGTGTGGCCCGAAAAGACATTAACGTTGTGATCGAGAAATGTAGTTGCTGCAGAATCGTAAGAAACTCTGCGTCTTAGGAAGTGTTTCTCGTATTCTCCACACGACGTCGTCGTCGTTTCAGAACTTACAGGGTTTGCTGTTGACGCTGAGTCAGCGCACCCCAGGCTTAATGATCGAGCTCGAAGCACCCAAGAAAAAGAATAATTTTAGCAGAGCGTGGTTTCGATCCACGGACCTCTGGGTTATGGGCCCAGCACGCTTCCACTGCGCCACTCTGCTGCGTGACGTGCGACACTTGGAAAAGCGTTGTCTGCGTCGCGTACCGTTTAATTAACTGTGCAACATCTCTCAGCTTGACTTGTCTCGACTTTGCTCGACTGACGCTACGCTGACGCTTGCACGAAGCGATATTTACCACGATCGTCTCGAGATGCAGCTACGAGATGCTCAGGATTGACATTGCACTCCACGCAGGTGGAAACATTCGAATGCACTGCCTAGCTACGCGCCCGCAACTAACAAAATGCCGACCCTGCCAGGATTCGAACCTGGAATCTTCTGATCCGTAGTCAGACGCGTTATCCGTTGCGCCACAGGGCCACTGGTCGCCTTTCGTCATATGAGGCGGGTACACATCGCAGAGCAACGTGTTCTCCGTGGCTCGGCAACTGCGTGTCGTCCACTGACAACGGCGGCGCGGCCACTCTGGTCTTCCGCACTCTGCAGGGAGCTGCCAAGGAAGGCATCTCTCCTCCAGCTGCTCGGCCACGGTGCGCCTGCATTGCTTAGAGCTTGCCACACATCTGCCCTCGCTGTTGGACAGGTAGCAGAAGGCAAGGCGCGCGTTTTTCTGCAATTTTTCGGTGATGACAAGCGGTTGATATGCTTGTAAGTGTAGCATATGAAGCAAGAATCGTATGAAGCATCCGTAGCCAGGTGCTAAAGTCGCAGTATGGCCGCAGGTGACGGTCGTATGATGGGTCTGTAGCCACAACAGGTTGGCAGTAAAGCAAATACCGCTAACTGAAAGCACCCTGCTGTAGCCCCAGTGGCGCAATTGGTTAGCGCACGGTACTTATAAGGCAGTAGCCGTGAGCAATGCCGGGGTTGTGAGTTCGAGCCTCACCTGGGGCATACTTTTATTTCGTAGCAGCTGACTCTGAAAGCATCGGGACGCTAGATTTGAGATGAATCACCTACTTGAGAAGCATAAGTGTGCGTGCGTTGTGCGTACCGATTGCGTATTCCTCGGTAGTATAGTGGTTAGTATCCCCGCCTGTCACGCGGGAGACCGGGGTTCGATTCCCCGCCGGGGAGGTGCGATTTTTATATCGCGAAAGTTGCACGTGTGGCCCGAAAAGACATTAACGTTGTGATCGAGAAATGTAGTTGCTGCAGAATCGTAAGAAACTCTGCGTCTTAGGAAGTGTTTCTCGTATTCTCCACACGACGTCGTCGTCGTTTCAGAACTTACAGGGTTTGCTGTTGACGCTGAGTCAGCGCACCCCAGGCTTAATGATCGAGCTCGAAGCACCCAAGAAAAAGAATAATTTTAGCAGAGCGTGGTTTCGATCCACGGACCTCTGGGTTATGGGCCCAGCACGCTTCCACTGCGCCACTCTGCTGCGTGACGTGCGACACTTGGAAAAGCGTTGTCTGCGTCGCGTACCGTTTAATTAACTGTGCAACATCTCTCAGCTTGACTTGTCTCGACTTTGCTCGACTGACGCTACGCTGACGCTTGCACGAAGCGATATTTACCACGATCGTCTCGAGATGCAGCTACGAGATGCTCAGGATTGACATTGCACTCCACGCAGGTGGAAACATTCGAATGCACTGCCTAGCTACGCGCCCGCAACTAACAAAATGCCGACCCTGCCAGGATTCGAACCTGGAATCTTCTGATCCGTAGTCAGACGCGTTATCCGTTGCGCCACAGGGCCACTGGTCGCCTTTCGTCATATGAGGCGGGTACACATCGCAGAGCAACGTGTTCTCCGTGGCTCGGCAACTGCGTGTCGTCCACTGACAACGGCGGCGCGGCCACTCTGGTCTTCCGCACTCTGCAGGGAGCTGCCAAGGAAGGCATCTCTCCTCCAGCTGCTCGGCCACGGTGCGCCTGCATAGCTTAGAGCTTGCCACACATCTGCCCTCGCTGTTGGACAGGTAGCAGAAGGCAAGGCGCGCGTTTTTCTGCAATTTTTCGGTGATGACAAGCGGTTGATATGCTTGTAAGTGTAGCATATGAAGCAAGAATCGTATGAAGCATCCGTAGCCAGGTGCTAAAGTCGCAGTATGGCCGCAGGTGACGGTCGTATGATGGGTCTGTAGCCACAACAGGTTGGCAGTAAAGCAAATACCGCTAACTGAAAGCACCCTGCTGTAGCCCCAGTGGCGCAATTGGTTAGCGCACGGTACTTATAAGGCAGTAGCCGTGAGCAATGCCGGGGTTGTGAGTTCGAGCCTCACCTGGGGCATACTTTTATTTCGTAGCAGCTGACTCTGAAAGCATCGGGACGCTAGATTTGAGATGAATCACCTACTTGAGAAGCATAAGTGTGCGTGCGTTGTGCGTACCGATTGCGTATTCCTCGGTAGTATAGTGGTTAGTATCCCCGCCTGTCACGCGGGAGACCGGGGTTCGATTCCCCGCCGGGGAGGTGCGATTTTTATATCGCGAAAGTTGCACGTGTGGCCCGAAAAGACATTAACGTTGTGATCGAGAAATGTAGTTGCTGCAGAATCGTAAGAAACTCTGCGTCTTAGGAAGTGTTTCTCGTATTCTCCACACGACGTCGTCGTCGTTTCAGAACTTACAGGGTTTGCTGTTGACGCTGAGTCAGCGCACCCCAGGCTTAATGATCGAGCTCGACGCACCCAAGAAAAAGAATAATTTTAGCAGAGCGTGGTTTCGATCCACGGACCTCTGGGTTATGGGCCCAGCACGCTTCCACTGCGCCACTCTGCTGCGTGACGTGCGACACTTGGAAAAGCGTTGTCTGCGTCGCGTACCGTTTAATTAACTGTGCAACATCTCTCAGCTTGACTTGTCTCGACTTTGCTCGACTGACGCTACGCTGACGCTTGCACGAAGCGATATTTACCACGATCGTCTCGAGATGCAGCTACGAGATGCTCAGGATTGACATTGCACTCCACGCAGGTGGAAACATTCGAATGCACTGCCTAGCTACGCGCCCGCAACTAACAAAATGCCGACCCTGCCAGGATTCGAACCTGGAATCTTCTGATCCGTAGTCAGACGCGTTATCCGTTGCGCCACAGGGCCACTGGTCGCCTTTCGTCATATGAGGCGGGTACACATCGCAGAGCAACGTGTTCTCCGTGGCTCGGCAACTGCGTGTCGTCCACTGACAACGGCGGCGCGGCCACTCTGGTCTTCCGCACTCTGCAGGGAGCTGCCAAGGAAGGCATCTCTCCTCCAGCTGCTCGGCCACGGTGCGCCTGCATAGCTTAGAGCTTGCCACACATCTGCCCTCGCTGTTGGACAGGTAGCAGAAGGCAAGGCGCGCGTTTTTCTGCAATTTTTCGGTGATGACAAGCGGTTGATATGCTTGTAAGTGTAGCATATGAAGCAAGAATCGTATGAAGCATCCGTAGCCAGGTGCTAAAGTCGCAGTATGGCCGCAGGTGACGGTCGTATGATGGGTCTGTAGCCACAACAGGTTGGCAGTAAAGCAAATACCGCTAACTGAAAGCACCCTGCTGTAGCCCCAGTGGCGCAATTGGTTAGCGCACGGTACTTATAAGGCAGTAGCCGTGAGCAATGCCGGGGTTGTGAGTTCGAGCCTCACCTGGGGCATACTTTTATTTCGTAGCAGCTGACTCTGAAAGCATCGGGACGCTAGATTTGAGATGAATCACCTACTTGAGAAGCATAAGTGTGCGTGCGTTGTGCGTACCGATTGCGTATTCCTCGGTAGTATAGTGGTTAGTATCCCCGCCTGTCACGCGGGAGACCGGGGTTCGATTCCCCGCCGGGGAGGTGCGATTTTTATATCGCGAAAGTTGCACGTGTGGCCCGAAAAGACATTAACGTTGTGATCGAGAAATGTAGTTGCTGCAGAATCGTAAGAAACTCTGCGTCTTAGGAAGTGTTTCTCGTATTCTCCACACGACGTCGTCGTCGTTTCAGAACTTACAGGGTTTGCTGTTGACGCTGAGTCAGCGCACCCCAGGCTTAATGATCGAGCTCGAAGCACCCAAGAAAAAGAATAATTTTAGCAGAGCGTGGTTTCGATCCACGGACCTCTGGGTTATGGGCCCAGCACGCTTCCACTGCGCCACTCTGCTGCGTGACGTGCGACACTTGGAAAAGCGTTGTCTGCGTCGCGTACCGTTTAATTAACTGTGCAACATCTCTCAGCTTGACTTGTCTCGACTTTGCTCGACTGACGCTACGCTGACGCTTGCACGAAGCGATATTTACCACGATCGTCTCGAGATGCAGCTACGAGATGCTCAGGATTGACATTGCACTCCACGCAGGTGGAAACATTCGAATGCACTGCCTAGCTACGCGCCCGCAACTAACAAAATGCCGACCCTGCCAGGATTCGAACCTGGAATCTTCTGATCCGTAGTCAGACGCGTTATCCGTTGCGCCACAGGGCCACTGGTCGCCTTTCGTCATATGAGGCGGGTACACATCGCAGAGCAACGTGTTCTCCGTGGCTCGGCAACTGCGTGTCGTCCACTGACAACGGCGGCGCGGCCACTCTGGTCTTCCGCACTCTGCAGGGAGCTGCCAAGGAAGGCATCTCTCCTCCAGCTGCTCGGCCACGGTGCGCCTGCATTGCTTAGAGCTTGCCACACATCTGCCCTCGCTGTTGGACAGGTAGCAGAAGGCAAGGCGCGCGTTTTTCTGCAATTTTTCGGTGATGACAAGCGGTTGATATGCTTGTAAGTGTAGCATATGAAGCAAGAATCGTATGAAGCATCCGTAGCCAGGTGCTAAAGTCGCAGTATGGCCGCAGGTGACGGTCGTATGATGGGTCTGTAGCCACAACAGGTTGGCAGTAAAGCAAATACCGCTAACTGAAAGCACCCTGCTGTAGCCCCAGTGGCGCAATTGGTTAGCGCACGGTACTTATAAGGCAGTAGCCTTGAGCAATGCCGGGGTTGTGAGTTCGAGCCTCACCTGGGGCATACTTTTATTTCGTAGCAGCTGACTGAAAGCATCGGGACGCTAGATTTGAGATGAATCACCTACTTGAGAAGCATAAGTGTGCGTGCGTTGTGCGTACCGATTGCGTATTCCTCGGTAGTATAGTGGTTAGTATCCCCGCCTGTCACGCGGGAGACCGGGGTTCGATTCCCCGCCGGGGAGGTGCGATTTTTATATCGCGAAAGTTGCACGTGTGGCCCGAAAAGACATTAACGTTGCGATCGAGAAATGTAGTTGCTGCAGAATCGTAAGAAACTCTGCGTCTTAGGAAGTGTTTCTCGTATTCTCCACACGACGTCGTCGTCGTTTCAGAACTTACAGGGTTTGCTGTTGACGCTGAGTCAGCGCACCCCAGGCTTAATGATCGAGCTCGAAGCACCCAAGAAAAAGAATAATTTTAGCAGAGCGTGGTTTCGATCTACGGACCTCTGGGTTATGGGCCCAGCACGCTTCCACTGCGCCACTCTGCTGCGTGACGTGCGACACTTGGAAAAGCGTTGTCTGCGTCGCGTACCGTTTAATTAACTGTGCAACATCTCTCAGCTTGACTTGTCTCGACTTTGCTCGACTGACGCTACGCTGACGCTTGCACGAAGCGATATTTACCACGATCGTCTCGAGATGCAGCTGCGAGATGCTCAGGATTGACATTGCACTCCACGCAGGTGGAAACATTCGAATGCACTGCCTAGCTACGCGCCCGCAACTAACAAAATGCCGACCCTGCCAGGATTCGAACCTGGAATCTTCTGATCCGTAGTCAGACGCGTTATCCGTTGCGCCACAGGGCCACTGGTCGCCTTTCGTCATATGAGGCGGGTACACATCGCAGAGCAACGTGTTCTCCGTGGCTCGGCAACTGCGTGTCGTCCACTGACAACGGCGGCGCGGCCACTCTGGTCTTCCGCACTCTGCAGGGAGCTGCCAAGGAAGGCATCTCTCCTCCAGCTGCTCGGCCACGGTGCGCCTGCATAGCTTAGAGCTTGCCACACATCTGCCCTCGCTGTTGGACAGGTAGCAGAAGGCAAGGCGCGCGTTTTTCTGCAATTTTTCGGTGATGACAAGCGGTTGATATGCTTGTAAGTGTAGCATATGAAGCAAGAATCGTATGAAGCATCCGTAGCCAGGTGCTAAAGTCGCAGTATGGCCGCAGGTGACGGTCGTATGATGGGTCTGTAGCCACAACAGGTTGGCAGCACAGCAAATACCGCTAACTGAAAGCACCCTGCTGTAGCCCCAGTGGCGCAATTGGTTAGCGCACGGTACTTATAAGGCAGTAGCCGTGAGCAATGCCGGCGTTGTGGGTTCGAGCCTCACCTGGGGCATACTTTTATTTCGTAGCAGCTGACTCTGAAAGCATCGGGACGCTAGATTTGAGATGAATCACCTACTTGAGAAGCATAAGTGTGCGTGCGTTGTGCGTACCGATTGCGTATTCCTCGGTAGTATAGTGGTTAGTATCCCCGCCTGTCACGCGGGAGACCGGGGTTCGATTCCCCGCCGGGGAGGTGCGATTTTTATATCGCGAAAGTTGCACGTGTGGCCCGAAAAGACATTAACGTTGTGATCGAGAAATGTAGTTGCTGCAGAATCGTAAGAAACTCTGCGTCTTAGGAAGTGTTTCTCGTATTCTCCACACGACGTCGTCGTCGTTTCAGAACTTACAGGGTTTGCTGTTGACGCTGAGTCAGCGCACCCCAGGCTTAATGATCGAGCTCGAAGCACCCAAGAAAAAGAATAATTTTAGCAGAGCGTGGTTTCGATCCACGGACCTCTGGGTTATGGGCCCAGCACGCTTCCACTGCGCCACTCTGCTGCGTGACGTGCGACACTTGGAAAAGCGTTGTCTGCGTCGCGTACCGTTTAATTAACTGTGCAACATCTCTCAGCTTGACTTGTCTCGACTTTGCTCGACTGACGCTACGCTGACGCTTGCACGAAGCGATATTTACCACGATCGTCTCGAGATGCAGCTACGAGATGCTCAGGATTGACATTGCACTCCACGCAGGTGGAAACATTCGAATGCACTGCCTAGCTACGCGCCCGCAACTAACAAAATGCCGACCCTGCCAGGATTCGAACCTGGAATCTTCTGATCCGTAGTCAGACGCGTTATCCGTTGCGCCACAGGGCCACTGGTCGCCTTTCGTCATATGAGGCGGGTACACATCGCAGAGCAACGTGTTCTCCGTGGCTCGGCAACTGCGTGTCGTCCACTGACAACGGCGGCGCGGCCACTCTGGTCTTCCGCACTCTGCAGGGAGCTGCCAAGGAAGGCATCTCTCCTCCAGCTGCTCGGCCACGGTGCGCCTGCATTGCTTAGAGCTTGCCACACATCTGCCCTCGCTGTTGGACAGGTAGCAGAAGGCAAGGCGCGCGTTTTTCTGCAATTTGTCGGTGATGACAAGCGGTTGATATGCTTGTAAGTGTAGCATATGAAGCAAGAATCGTATGAAGCATCCGTAGCCAGGTGCTAAAGTCGCAGTATGGCCGCAGGTGACGGTCGTATAATGGGTCTGTAGCCACAACAGGTTGGCAGTAAAGCAAATACCGCTAACTGAAAGCACCCTGCTGTAGCCCCAGTGGCGCAATTGGTTAGCGCACGGTACTTATAAGGCAGTAGCCTTGAGCAATGCCGGGGTTGTGAGTTCGAGCCTCACCTGGGGCATACTTTTATTTCGTAGCAGCTGACTGAAAGCATCGGGACGCTAGATTTGAGATGAATCACCTACTTGAGAAGCATAAGTGTGCGTGCGTTGTGCGTACCGATTGCGTATTCCTCGGTAGTATAGTGGTTAGTATCCCCGCCTGTCACGCGGGAGACCGGGGTTCGATTCCCCGCCGGGGACGTGCGATTTTTATATCGCGAAAGTTGCACGTGTGGCCCGAAAAGACATTAACGTTGTGATCGAGAAATGTAGTTGCTGCAGAATCGTAAGAAACTCTGCGTCTTAGGAAGTGTTTCTCGTATTCTCCACACGACGTCGTCGTCGTTTCAGAACTTACAGGGTTTGCTGTTGACGCTGAGTCAGCGCACCCCAGGCTTAATGATCGAGCTCGAAGCACCCAAGAAAAAGAATAATTTTAGCAGAGCGTGGTTTCGATCCACGGACCTCTGGGTTATGGGCCCAGCACGCTTCCACTGCGCCACTCTGCTGCGTGACGTGCGACACTTGGAAAAGCGTTGTCTGCGTCGCGTACCGTTTAATTAACTGTGCAACATCTCTCAGCTTGACTTGTCTCGACTTTGCTCGACTGACGCTACGCTGACGCTTGCACGAAGCGATATTTACCACGATCGTCTCGAGATGCAGCTGCGAGATGCTCAGGATTGACATTGCACTCCACGCAGGTGGAAACATTCGAATGCACTGCCTAGCTACGCGCCCGCAACTAACAAAATGCCGACCCTGCCAGGATTCGAACCTGGAATCTTCTGATCCGTAGTCAGACGCGTTATCCGTTGCGCCACAGGGCCACTGGTCGCCTTTCGTCATATGAGGCGGGTACACATCGCAGAGCAACGTGTTCTCCGTGGCTCGGCAACTGCGTGTCGTCCACTGACAACGGCGGCGCGGCCACTCTGGTCTTCCGCACTCTGCAGGGAGCTGCCAAGGAAGGCATCTCTCCTCCAGCTGCTCGGCCACGGTGCGCCTGCATAGCTTAGAGCTTGCCACACATCTGCCCTCGCTGTTGGACAGGTAGCAGAAGGCAAGGCGCGCGTTTTTCTGCAATTTTTCGGTGATGACAAGCGGTTGATATGCTTGTAAGTGTAGCATATGAAGCAAGAATCGTATGAAGCATCCGTAGCCAGGTGCTAAAGTCGCAGTATGGCCGCAGGTGACGGTCGTATGATGGGTCTGTAGCCACAACAGGTTGGCAGCACAGCAAATACCGCTAACTGAAAGCACCCTGCTGTAGCCCCAGTGGCGCAATTGGTTAGCGCACGGTACTTATAAGGCAGTAGCCGTGAGCAATGCCGGCGTTGTGGGTTCGAGCCTCACCTGGGGCATACTTTTATTTCGTAGCAGCTGACTCTGAAAGCATCGGGACGCTAGATTTGAGATGAATCACCTACTTGAGAAGCATAAGTGTGCGTGCGTTGTGCGTACCGATTGCGTATTCCTCGGTAGTATAGTGGTTAGTATCCCCGCCTGTCACGCGGGAGACCGGGGTTCGATTCCCCGCCGGGGAGGTGCGATTTTTATATCGCGAAAGTTGCACGTGTGGCCCGAAAAGACATTAACGTTGTGATCGAGAAATGTAGTTGCTGCAGAATCGTAAGAAACTCTGCGTCTTAGGAAGTGTTTCTCGTATTCTCCACACGACGTCGTCGTCGTTTCAGAACTTACAGGGTTTGCTGTTGACGCTGAGTCAGCGCACCCCAGGCTTAATGATCGAGCTCGAAGCACCCAAGAAAAAGAATAATTTTAGCAGAGCGTGGTTTCGATCCACGGACCTCTGGGTTATGGGCCCAGCACGCTTCCACTGCGCCACTCTGCTGCGTGACGTGCGACACTTGGAAAAGCGTTGTCTGCGTCGCGTACCGTTTAATTAACTGTGCAACATCTCTCAGCTTGACTTGTCTCGACTTTGCTCGACTGACGCTACGCTGACGCTTGCACGAAGCGATATTTACCACGATCGTCTCGAGATGCAGCTACGAGATGCTCAGGATTGACATTGCACTCCACGCAGGTGGAAACATTCGAATGCACTGCCTAGCTACGCGCCCGCAACTAACAAAATGCCGACCCTGCCAGGATTCGAACCTGGAATCTTCTGATCCGTAGTCAGACGCGTTATCCGTTGCGCCACAGGGCCACTGGTCGCCTTTCGTCATATGAGGCGGGTACACATCGCAGAGAGCAACGTGTTCTCCGTGGCTCGGCAACTGCGTGTCGTCCACTGACAACGGCGGCGCGGCCACTCTGGTCTTCCGCACTCTGCAGGGAGCTGCCAAGGAAGGCATCTCTCCTCCAGCTGCTCGGCCACGGTGCGCCTGCATAGCTTAGAGCTTGCCACACATCTGCCCTCGCTGTTGGACAGGTAGCAGAAGGCAAGGCGCGCGTTTTTCTGCAATTTTTCGGTGATGACAAGCGGTTGATATGCTTGTAAGTGTAGCATATGAAACAAGAATCGTATGAAGCATCCGTAGCCAGGTGCTAAAGTCGCAGTATGGCCGCAGGTGACGGTCGTATGATGGGTCTGTAGCCACAACAGGTTGGCGGCAAAGCAAATACCGCTAACTGAAAGCACCCTGCTGTAGCCCCAGTGGCGCAATTGGTTAGCGCACGGTACTTATAAGGCAGTAGCCGTGAGCAATGCCGGGGTTGTGAGTTCGAGCCTCACCTGGGGCATACTTTTATTTCGTAGCAGCTGACTCTGAAAGCAACGGGACGCTAGATTTGAGATGAATCACCTACTTGAGAAGAATAAGTGTGCGTGCGTTGTGCGTATCGTTTGCGTATTCCTCGGTAGTATAGTGGTTAGTATCCCCGCCTGTCACGCGGGAGACCGGGGTTCGATTCCCCGCCGGGGAGGTGCGATTTTTATATCGCGAAAGTTGCACGTGTGGCCCGATAGGACATTAACGTTGTGATCGAGAAATGTAGTTGCTGCAGAATCGTAAGAAACTCTGCGTCTTAGGAAGTGTTTCTCGTATTCTCCACACGACGTCGTCATCGTTTCAGAACTTACAGGGTTTGCTGTTGACGCTGGGTCAGCGCACCCCAGGCTTAATGATCGAGCTCGAAGCACCCAAGAAAAAGAATAATTTTAGCAGAGCGTGGTTTCGATCCACGGACCTCTGGGTTATGGGCCCAGCACGCTTCCACTGCGCCACTCTGCTGCGTGACGTGGGACACTTGGAAAAGCATTGTCTGCGTCGCGTACCGTTTACTTAACTGTGCAACATCTCTCAGCTTGACTTGTCTCGACTTTGCTCGACTGACGCTACGCTGACGCTTGCACGAAGCGATATTTACCACGATCGTCTCGAGATGCAGCTGCGAGATGCTCAGGATTGACATTGCACTCCACGCAGGTGGAAACATTCGAATGCACTGCCTAGCTACGCGCCCGCAACTAACAAAATGCCGACCCTGCCAGGATTCGAACCTGGAATCTTCTGATCCGTAGTCAGACGCGTTATCCGTTGCGCCACAGGGCCACTGTTCGCCTTTCGTCATATGAGGCGGGTACACATCGCAGAGCAACGTGTTCTCCGTGGCTCGGCAACTGCGTGTCGTCCACTGACAACGGCGGCGCGGCCACTCTGGTCTTCCGCACTCTGCAGGGAGCTGCCAAGGAAGGCATCTCTCCTCCAGCTGCTCGGCCACGGTGCGCCTGCATAGCTTAGAGCTTGCCACACATCTGCCCTCGCTGTTGGACAGGTAGCAGAAGGCAAGGCGCGCGTTTTTCTGCAATTTTTCGGTGATGACAAGCGGTTGATATGCTTGTAAGTGTAGCATATGAAACAAGAATCGTATGAAGCATCCGTAGCCAGGTGCTAAAGTCGCAGTATGGCCGCAGGTGACGGTCGTATGATGGGTCTGTAGCCACAACAGGTTGGCGGCAAAGCAAATACCGCTAACTGAAAGCACCCTGCTGTAGCCCCAGTGGCGCAATTGGTTAGCGCACGGTACTTATAAGGCAGTAGCCGTGAGCAATGCCGGGGTTGTGAGTTCGAGCCTCACCTGGGGCATACTTTTATTTCGTAGCAGCTGACTCTGAAAGCATCGGGACGCTAGATTTGAGATGAATCACCTACTTGAGAAGAATAAGTGTGCGTGCGTTGTGCGTATCGTTTGCGTATTCCTCGGTAGTATAGTGGTTAGTATCCCCGCCTGTCACGCGGGAGACCGGGGTTCGATTCCCCGCCGGGGAGGTGCGATTTTTATATCGCGAAAGTTGCACGTGTGGCCCGATAGGACATTAACGTTGTGATCGAGAAATGTAGTTGCTGCAGAATCGTAAGAAACTCTGCGTCTTAGGAAGTGTTTCTCGTATTCTCCACACGACGTCGTCATCGTTTCAGAACTTACAGGGTTTGCTGTTGACGCTGGGTCAGCGCACCCCAGGCTTAATGATCGAGCTCGAAGCACCCAAGAAAAAGAATAATTTTAGCAGAGCGTGGTTTCGATCCACGGACCTCTGGGTTATGGGCCCAGCACGCTTCCACTGCGCCACTCTGCTGCGTGACGTGGGACACTTGGAAAAGCATTGTCTGCGTCGCGTACCGTTTACTTAACTGTGCAACATCTCTCAGCTTGACTTGTCTCGACTTTGCTCGACTGACGCTACGCTGACGCTTGCACGAAGCGATATTTACCACGATCGTCTCGAGATGCAGCTGCGAGATGCTCAGGATTGACATTGCACTCCACGCAGGTGGAAACATTCGAATGCACTGCCTAGCTACGCGCCCGCAACTAACAAAATGCCGACCCTGCCAGGATTCGAACCTGGAATCTTCTGATCCGTAGTCAGACGCGTTATCCGTTGCGCCACAGGGCCACTGTTCGCCTTTCGTCATATGAGGCGGGTACACATCGCAGAGCAACGTGTTCTCCGTGGCTCGGCAACTGCGTGTCGTCCACTGACAACGGCGGCGCGGCCACTCTGGTCTTCCGCACTCTGCAGGGAGCTGCCAAGGAAGGCATCTCTCCTCCAGCTGCTCGGCCACGGTGCGCCTGCATAGCTTAGAGCTTGCCACACATCTGCCCTCGCTGTTGGACAGGTAGCAGAAGGCAAGGCGCGCGTTTTTCTGCAATTTTTCGGTGATGACAAGCGGTTGATATGCTTGTAAGTGTAGCATATGAAACAAGAATCGTATGAAGCATCCGTAGCCAGGTGCTAAAGTCGCAGTATGGCCGCAGGTGACGGTCGTATGATGGGTCTGTAGCCACAACAGGTTGGCGGCAAAGCAAATACCGCTAACTGAAAGCACCCTGCTGTAGCCCCAGTGGCGCAATTGGTTAGCGCACGGTACTTATAAGGCAGTAGCCGTGAGCAATGCCGGGGTTGTGAGTTCGAGCCTCACCTGGGGCATACTTTTATTTCGTAGCAGCTGACTCTGAAAGCATCGGGACGCTAGATTTGAGATGAATCACCTACTTGAGAAGAATAAGTGTGCGTGCGTTGTGCGTATCGTTTGCGTATTCCTCGGTAGTATAGTGGTTAGTATCCCCGCCTGTCACGCGGGAGACCGGGGTTCGATTCCCCGCCGGGGAGGTGCGATTTTTATATCGCGAAAGTTGCACGTGTGGCCCGATAGGACATTAACGTTGTGATCGAGAAATGTAGTTGCTGCAGAATCGTAAGAAACTCTGCGTCTTAGGAAGTGTTTCTCGTATTCTCCACACGACGTCGTCATCGTTTCAGAACTTACAGGGTTTGCTGTTGACGCTGGGTCAGCGCACCCCAGGCTTAATGATCGAGCTCGAAGCACCCAAGAAAAAGAATAATTTTAGCAGAGCGTGGTTTCGATCCACGGACCTCTGGGTTATGGGCCCAGCACGCTTCCACTGCGCCACTCTGCTGCGTGACGTGGGACACTTGGAAAAGCATTGTCTGCGTCGCGTACCGTTTACTTAACTGTGCAACATCTCTCAGCTTGACTTGTCTCGACTTTGCTCGACTGACGCTACGCTGACGCTTGCACGAAGCGATATTTACCACGATCGTCTCGAGATGCAGCTGCGAGATGCTCAGGATTGACATTGCACTCCACGCAGGTGGAAACATTCGAATGCACTGCCTAGCTACGCGCCCGCAACTAACAAAATGCCGACCCTGCCAGGATTCGAACCTGGAATCTTCTGATCCGTAGTCAGACGCGTTATCCGTTGCGCCACAGGGCCACTGTTCGCCTTTCGTCATATGAGGCGGGTACACATCGCAGAGCAACGTGTTCTCCGTGGCTCGGCAACTGCGTGTCGTCCACTGACAACGGCGGCGCGGCCACTCTGGTCTTCCGCACTCTGCAGGGAGCTGCCAAGGAAGGCATCTCTCCTCCAGCTGCTCGGCCACGGTGCGCCTGCATAGCTTAGAGCTTGCCACACATCTGCCCTCGCTGTTGGACAGGTAGCAGAAGGCAAGGCGCGCGTTTTTCTGCAATTTTTCGGTGATGACAAGCGGTTGATATGCTTGTAAGTGTAGCATATGAAACAAGAATCGTATGAAGCATCCGTAGCCAGGTGCTAAAGTCGCAGTATGGCCGCAGGTGACGGTCGTATGATGGGTCTGTAGCCACAACAGGTTGGCGGCAAAGCAAATACCGCTAACTGAAAGCACCCTGCTGTAGCCCCAGTGGCGCAATTGGTTAGCGCACGGTACTTATAAGGCAGTAGCCGTGAGCAATGCCGGGGTTGTGAGTTCGAGCCTCACCTGGGGCATACTTTTATTTCGTAGCAGCTGACTCTGAAAGCATCGGGACGCTAGATTTGAGATGAATCACCTACTTGAGAAGAATAAGTGTGCGTGCGTTGTGCGTATCGTTTGCGTATTCCTCGGTAGTATAGTGGTTAGTATCCCCGCCTGTCACGCGGGAGACCGGGGTTCGATTCCCCGCCGGGGAGGTGCGATTTTTATATCGCGAAAGTTGCACGTGTGGCCCGATAGGACATTAACGTTGTGATCGAGAAATGTAGTTGCTGCAGAATCGTAAGAAACTCTGCGTCTTAGGAAGTGTTTCTCGTATTCTCCACACGACGTCGTCATCGTTTCAGAACTTACAGGGTTTGCTGTTGACGCTGGGTCAGCGCACCCCAGGCTTAATGATCGAGCTCGAAGCACCCAAGAAAAAGAATAATTTTAGCAGAGCGTGGTTTCGATCCACGGACCTCTGGGTTATGGGCCCAGCACGCTTCCACTGCGCCACTCTGCTGCGTGACGTGGGACACTTGGAAAAGCATTGTCTGCGTCGCGTACCGTTTACTTAACTGTGCAACATCTCTCAGCTTGACTTGTCTCGACTTTGCTCGACTGACGCTACGCTGACGCTTGCACGAAGCGATATTTACCACGATCGTCTCGAGATGCAGCTGCGAGATGCTCAGGATTGACATTGCACTCCACGCAGGTGGAAACATTCGAATGCACTGCCTAGCTACGCGCCCGCAACTAACAAAATGCCGACCCTGCCAGGATTCGAACCTGGAATCTTCTGATCCGTAGTCAGACGCGTTATCCGTTGCGCCACAGGGCCACTGTTCGCCTTTCGTCATATGAGGCGGGTACACATCGCAGAGCAACGTGTTCTCCGTGGCTCGGCAACTGCGTGTCGTCCACTGACAACGGCGGCGCGGCCACTCTGGTCTTCCGCACTCTGCAGGGAGCTGCCAAGGAAGGCATCTCTCCTCCAGCTGCTCGGCCACGGTGCGCCTGCATAGCTTAGAGCTTGCCACACATCTGCCCTCGCTGTTGGACAGGTAGCAGAAGGCAAGGCGCGCGTTTTTCTGCAATTTTTCGGTGATGACAAGCGGTTGATATGCTTGTAAGTGTAGCATATGAAACAAGAATCGTATGAAGCATCCGTAGCCAGGTGCTAAAGTCGCAGTATGGCCGCAGGTGACGGTCGTATGATGGGTCTGTAGCCACAACAGGTTGGCGGCAAAGCAAATACCGCTAACTGAAAGCACCCTGCTGTAGCCCCAGTGGCGCAATTGGTTAGCGCACGGTACTTATAAGGCAGTAGCCGTGAGCAATGCCGGGGTTGTGAGTTCGAGCCTCACCTGGGGCATACTTTTATTTCGTAGCAGCTGACTCTGAAAGCATCGGGACGCTAGATTTGAGATGAATCACCTACTTGAGAAGAATAAGTGTGCGTGCGTTGTGCGTATCGTTTGCGTATTCCTCGGTAGTATAGTGGTTAGTATCCCCGCCTGTCACGCGGGAGACCGGGGTTCGATTCCCCGCCGGGGAGGTGCGATTTTTATATCGCGAAAGTTGCACGTGTGGCCCGATAGGACATTAACGTTGTGATCGAGAAATGTAGTTGCTGCAGAATCGTAAGAAACTCTGCGTCTTAGGAAGTGTTTCTCGTATTCTCCACACGACGTCGTCATCGTTTCAGAACTTACAGGGTTTGCTGTTGACGCTGGGTCAGCGCACCCCAGGCTTAATGATCGAGCTCGAAGCACCCAAGAAAAAGAATAATTTTAGCAGAGCGTGGTTTCGATCCACGGACCTCTGGGTTATGGGCCCAGCACGCTTCCACTGCGCCACTCTGCTGCGTGACGTGGGACACTTGGAAAAGCATTGTCTGCGTCGCGTACCGTTTACTTAACTGTGCAACATCTCTCAGCTTGACTTGTCTCGACTTTGCTCGACTGACGCTACGCTGACGCTTGCACGAAGCGATATTTACCACGATCGTCTCGAGATGCAGCTGCGAGATGCTCAGGATTGACATTGCACTCCACGCAGGTGGAAACATTCGAATGCACTGCCTAGCTACGCGCCCGCAACTAACAAAATGCCGACCCTGCCAGGATTCGAACCTGGAATCTTCTGATCCGTAGTCAGACGCGTTATCCGTTGCGCCACAGGGCCACTGTTCGCCTTTCGTCATATGAGGCGGGTACACATCGCAGAGCAACGTGTTCTCCGTGGCTCGGCAACTGCGTGTCGTCCACTGACAACGGCGGCGCGGCCACTCTGGTCTTCCGCACTCTGCAGGGAGCTGCCAAGGAAGGCATCTCTCCTCCAGCTGCTCGGCCACGGTGCGCCTGCATAGCTTAGAGCTTGCCACACATCTGCCCTCGCTGTTGGACAGGTAGCAGAAGGCAAGGCGCGCGTTTTTCTGCAATTTTTCGGTGATGACAAGCGGTTGATATGCTTGTAAGTGTAGCATATGAAACAAGAATCGTATGAAGCATCCGTAGCCAGGTGCTAAAGTCGCAGTATGGCCGCAGGTGACGGTCGTATGATGGGTCTGTAGCCACAACAGGTTGGCGGCAAAGCAAATACCGCTAACTGAAAGCACCCTGCTGTAGCCCCAGTGGCGCAATTGGTTAGCGCACGGTACTTATAAGGCAGTAGCCGTGAGCAATGCCGGGGTTGTGAGTTCGAGCCTCACCTGGGGCATACTTTTATTTCGTAGCAGCTGACTCTGAAAGCATCGGGACGCTAGATTTGAGATGAATCACCTACTTGAGAAGAATAAGTGTGCGTGCGTTGTGCGTATCGTTTGCGTATTCCTCGGTAGTATAGTGGTTAGTATCCCCGCCTGTCACGCGGGAGACCGGGGTTCGATTCCCCGCCGGGGAGGTGCGATTTTTATATCGCGAAAGTTGCACGTGTGGCCCGATAGGACATTAACGTTGTGATCGAGAAATGTAGTTGCTGCAGAATCGTAAGAAACTCTGCGTCTTAGGAAGTGTTTCTCGTATTCTCCACACGACGTCGTCATCGTTTCAGAACTTACAGGGTTTGCTGTTGACGCTGGGTCAGCGCACCCCAGGCTTAATGATCGAGCTCGAAGCACCCAAGAAAAAGAATAATTTTAGCACAGCGTGGTTTCGATCCACGGACCTCTGGGTTATGGGCCCAGCACGCTTCCACTGCGCCACTCTGCTGCGTGACGTGGGACACTTGGAAAAGCATTGTCTGCGTCGCGTACCGTTTACTTAACTGTGCAACATCTCTCAGCTTGACTTGTCTCGACTTTGCTCGACTGACGCTACGCTGACGCTTGCACGAAGCGATATTTACCACGATCGTCTCGAGATGCAGCTGCGAGATGCTCAGGATTGACATTGCACTCCACGCAGGTGGAAACATTCGAATGCACTGCCTAGCTACGCGCCCGCAACTAACAAAATGCCGACCCTGCCAGGATTCGAACCTGGAATCTTCTGATCCGTAGTCAGACGCGTTATCCGTTGCGCCACAGGGCCACTGTTCGCCTTTCGTCATATGAGGCGGGTACACATCGCAGAGCAACGTGTTCTCCGTGGCTCGGCAACTGCGTGTCGTCCACTGACAACGGCGGCGCGGCCACTCTGGTCTTCCGCACTCTGCAGGGAGCTGCCAAGGAAGGCATCTCTCCTCCAGCTGCTCGGCCACGGTGCGCCTGCATAGCTTAGAGCTTGCCACACATCTGCCCTCGCTGTTGGACAGGTAGCAGAAGGCAAGGCGCGCGTTTTTCTGCAATTTTTCGGTGATGACAAGCGGTTGATATGCTTGTAAGTGTAGCATATGAAACAAGAATCGTATGAAGCATCCGTAGCCAGGTGCTAAAGTCGCAGTATGGCCGCAGGTGACGGTCGTATGATGGGTCTGTAGCCACAACAGGTTGGCGGCAAAGCAAATACCGCTAACTGAAAGCACCCTGCTGTAGCCCCAGTGGCGCAATTGGTTAGCGCACGGTACTTATAAGGCAGTAGCCGTGAGCAATGCCGGGGTTGTGAGTTCGAGCCTCACCTGGGGCATACTTTTATTTCGTAGCAGCTGACTCTGAAAGCATCGGGACGCTAGATTTGAGATGAATCACCTACTTGAGAAGAATAAGTGTGCGTGCGTTGTGCGTATCGTTTGCGTATTCCTCGGTAGTATAGTGGTTAGTATCCCCGCCTGTCACGCGGGAGACCGGGGTTCGATTCCCCGCCGGGGAGGTGCGATTTTTATATCGCGAAAGTTGCACGTGTGGCCCGATAGGACATTAACGTTGTGATCGAGAAATGTAGTTGCTGCAGAATCGTAAGAAACTCTGCGTCTTAGGAAGTGTTTCTCGTATTCTCCACACGACGTCGTCATCGTTTCAGAACTTACAGGGTTTGCTGTTGACGCTGGGTCAGCGCACCCCAGGCTTAATGATCGAGCTCGAAGCACCCAAGAAAAAGAATAATTTTAGCAGAGCGTGGTTTCGATCCACGGACCTCTGGGTTATGGGCCCAGCACGCTTCCACTGCGCCACTCTGCTGCGTGACGTGGGACACTTGGAAAAGCATTGTCTGCGTCGCGTACCGTTTACTTAACTGTGCAACATCTCTCAGCTTGACTTGTCTCGACTTTGCTCGACTGACGCTACGCTGACGCTTGCACGAAGCGATATTTACCACGATCGTCTCGAGATGCAGCTGCGAGATGCTCAGGATTGACATTGCACTCCACGCAGGTGGAAACATTCGAATGCACTGCCTAGCTACGCGCCCGCAACTAACAAAATGCCGACCCTGCCAGGATTCGAACCTGGAATCTTCTGATCCGTAGTCAGACGCGTTATCCGTTGCGCCACAGGGCCACTGTTCGCCTTTCGTCATATGAGGCGGGTACACATCGCAGAGCAACGTGTTCTCCGTGGCTCGGCAACTGCGTGTCGTCCACTGACAACGGCGGCGCGGCCACTCTGGTCTTCCGCACTCTGCAGGGAGCTGCCAAGGAAGGCATCTCTCCTCCAGCTGCTCGGCCACGGTGCGCCTGCATAGCTTAGAGCTTGCCACACATCTGCCCTCGCTGTTGGACAGGTAGCAGAAGGCAAGGCGCGCGTTTTTCTGCAATTTTTCGGTGATGACAAGCGGTTGATATGCTTGTAAGTGTAGCATATGAAACAAGAATCGTATGAAGCATCCGTAGCCAGGTGCTAAAGTCGCAGTATGGCCGCAGGTGACGGTCGTATGATGGGTCTGTAGCCACAACAGGTTGGCGGCAAAGCAAATACCGCTAACTGAAAGCACCCTGCTGTAGCCCCAGTGGCGCAATTGGTTAGCGCACGGTACTTATAAGGCAGTAGCCGTGAGCAATGCCGGGGTTGTGAGTTCGAGCCTCACCTGGGGCATACTTTTATTTCGTAGCAGCTGACTCTGAAAGCATCGGGACGCTAGATTTGAGATGAATCACCTACTTGAGAAGAATAAGTGTGCGTGCGTTGTGCGTATCGTTTGCGTATTCCTCGGTAGTATAGTGGTTAGTATCCCCGCCTGTCACGCGGGAGACCGGGGTTCGATTCCCCGCCGGGGAGGTGCGATTTTTATATCGCGAAAGTTGCACGTGTGGCCCGATAGGACATTAACGTTGTGATCGAGAAATGTAGTTGCTGCAGAATCGTAAGAAACTCTGCGTCTTAGGAAGTGTTTCTCGTATTCTCCACACGACGTCGTCATCGTTTCAGAACTTACAGGGTTTGCTGTTGACGCTGGGTCAGCGCACCCCAGGCTTAATGATCGAGCTCGAAGCACCCAAGAAAAAGAATAATTTTAGCAGAGCGTGGTTTCGATCCACGGACCTCTGGGTTATGGGCCCAGCACGCTTCCACTGCGCCACTCTGCTGCGTGACGTGGGACACTTGGAAAAGCATTGTCTGCGTCGCGTACCGTTTACTTAACTGTGCAACATCTCTCAGCTTGACTTGTCTCGACTTTGCTCGACTGACGCTACGCTGACGCTTGCACGAAGCGATATTTACCACGATCGTCTCGAGATGCAGCTGCGAGATGCTCAGGATTGACATTGCACTCCACGCAGGTGGAAACATTCGAATGCACTGCCTAGCTACGCGCCCGCAACTAACAAAATGCCGACCCTGCCAGGATTCGAACCTGGAATCTTCTGATCCGTAGTCAGACGCGTTATCCGTTGCGCCACAGGGCCACTGTTCGCCTTTCGTCATATGAGGCGGGTACACATCGCAGAGCAACGTGTTCTCCGTGGCTCGGCAACTGCGTGTCGTCCACTGACAACGGCGGCGCGGCCACTCTGGTCTTCCGCACTCTGCAGGGAGCTGCCAAGGAAGGCATCTCTCCTCCAGCTGCTCGGCCACGGTGCGCCTGCATAGCTTAGAGCTTGCCACACATCTGCCCTCGCTGTTGGACAGGTAGCAGAAGGCAAGGCGCGCGTTTTTCTGCAATTTTTCGGTGATGACAAGCGGTTGATATGCTTGTAAGTGTAGCATATGAAACAAGAATCGTATGAAGCATCCGTAGCCAGGTGCTAAAGTCGCAGTATGGCCGCAGGTGACGGTCGTATGATGGGTCTGTAGCCACAACAGGTTGGCGGCAAAGCAAATACCGCTAACTGAAAGCACCCTGCTGTAGCCCCAGTGGCGCAATTGGTTAGCGCACGGTACTTATAAGGCAGTAGCCGTGAGCAATGCCGGGGTTGTGAGTTCGAGCCTCACCTGGGGCATACTTTTATTTCGTAGCAGCTGACTCTGAAAGCATCGGGACGCTAGATTTGAGATGAATCACCTACTTGAGAAGAATAAGTGTGCGTGCGTTGTGCGTATCGTTTGCGTATTCCTCGGTAGTATAGTGGTTAGTATCCCCGCCTGTCACGCGGGAGACCGGGGTTCGATTCCCCGCCGGGGAGGTGCGATTTTTATATCGCGAAAGTTGCACGTGTGGCCCGATAGGACATTAACGTTGTGATCGAGAAATGTAGTTGCTGCAGAATCGTAAGAAACTCTGCGTCTTAGGAAGTGTTTCTCGTATTCTCCACACGACGTCGTCATCGTTTCAGAACTTACAGGGTTTGCTGTTGACGCTGGGTCAGCGCACCCCAGGCTTAATGATCGAGCTCGAAGCACCCAAGAAAAAGAATAATTTTAGCAGAGCGTGGTTTCGATCCACGGACCTCTGGGTTATGGGCCCAGCACGCTTCCACTGCGCCACTCTGCTGCGTGACGTGGGACACTTGGAAAAGCATTGTCTGCGTCGCGTACCGTTTACTTAACTGTGCAACATCTCTCAGCTTGACTTGTCTCGACTTTGCTCGACTGACGCTACGCTGACGCTTGCACGAAGCGATATTTACCACGATCGTCTCGAGATGCAGCTGCGAGATGCTCAGGATTGACATTGCACTCCACGCAGGTGGAAACATTCGAATGCACTGCCTAGCTACGCGCCCGCAACTAACAAAATGCCGACCCTGCCAGGATTCGAACCTGGAATCTTCTGATCCGTAGTCAGACGCGTTATCCGTTGCGCCACAGGGCCACTGTTCGCCTTTCGTCATATGAGGCGGGTACACATCGCAGAGCAACGTGTTCTCCGTGGCTCGGCAACTGCGTGTCGTCCACTGACAACGGCGGCGCGGCCACTCTGGTCTTCCGCACTCTGCAGGGAGCTGCCAAGGAAGGCATCTCTCCTCCAGCTGCTCGGCCACGGTGCGCCTGCATAGCTTAGAGCTTGCCACACATCTGCCCTCGCTGTTGGACAGGTAGCAGAAGGCAAGGCGCGCGTTTTTCTGCAATTTTTCGGTGATGACAAGCGGTTGATATGCTTGTAAGTGTAGCATATGAAACAAGAATCGTATGAAGCATCCGTAGCCAGGTGCTAAAGTCGCAGTATGGCCGCAGGTGACGGTCGTATGATGGGTCTGTAGCCACAACAGGTTGGCGGCAAAGCAAATACCGCTAACTGAAAGCACCCTGCTGTAGCCCCAGTGGCGCAATTGGTTAGCGCACGGTACTTATAAGGCAGTAGCCGTGAGCAATGCCGGGGTTGTGAGTTCGAGCCTCACCTGGGGCATACTTTTATTTCGTAGCAGCTGACTCTGAAAGCATCGGGACGCTAGATTTGAGATGAATCACCTACTTGAGAAGAATAAGTGTGCGTGCGTTGTGCGTATCGTTTGCGTATTCCTCGGTAGTATAGTGGTTAGTATCCCCGCCTGTCACGCGGGAGACCGGGGTTCGATTCCCCGCCGGGGAGGTGCGATTTTTATATCGCGAAAGTTGCACGTGTGGCCCGATAGGACATTAACGTTGTGATCGAGAAATGTAGTTGCTGCAGAATCGTAAGAAACTCTGCGTCTTAGGAAGTGTTTCTCGTATTCTCCACACGACGTCGTCATCGTTTCAGAACTTACAGGGTTTGCTGTTGACGCTGGGTCAGCGCACCCCAGGCTTAATGATCGAGCTCGAAGCACCCAAGAAAAAGAATAATTTTAGCAGAGCGTGGTTTCGATCCACGGACCTCTGGGTTATGGGCCCAGCACGCTTCCACTGCGCCACTCTGCTGCGTGACGTGGGACACTTGGAAAAGCATTGTCTGCGTCGCGTACCGTTTACTTAACTGTGCAACATCTCTCAGCTTGACTTGTCTCGACTTTGCTCGACTGACGCTACGCTGACGCTTGCACGAAGCGATATTTACCACGATCGTCTCGAGATGCAGCTGCGAGATGCTCAGGATTGACATTGCACTCCACGCAGGTGGAAACATTCGAATGCACTGCCTAGCTACGCGCCCGCAACTAACAAAATGCCGACCCTGCCAGGATTCGAACCTGGAATCTTCTGATCCGTAGTCAGACGCGTTATCCGTTGCGCCACAGGGCCACTGTTCGCCTTTCGTCATATGAGGCGGGTACACATCGCAGAGCAACGTGTTCTCCGTGGCTCGGCAACTGCGTGTCGTCCACTGACAACGGCGGCGCGGCCACTCTGGTCTTCCGCACTCTGCAGGGAGCTGCCAAGGAAGGCATCTCTCCTCCAGCTGCTCGGCCACGGTGCGCCTGCATAGCTTAGAGCTTGCCACACATCTGCCCTCGCTGTTGGACAGGTAGCAGAAGGCAAGGCGCGCGTTTTTCTGCAATTTTTCGGTGATGACAAGCGGTTGATATGCTTGTAAGTGTAGCATATGAAACAAGAATCGTATGAAGCATCCGTAGCCAGGTGCTAAAGTCGCAGTATGGCCGCAGGTGACGGTCGTATGATGGGTCTGTAGCCACAACAGGTTGGCGGCAAAGCAAATACCGCTAACTGAAAGCACCCTGCTGTAGCCCCAGTGGCGCAATTGGTTAGCGCACGGTACTTATAAGGCAGTAGCCGTGAGCAATGCCGGGGTTGTGAGTTCGAGCCTCACCTGGGGCATACTTTTATTTCGTAGCAGCTGACTCTGAAAGCATCGGGACGCTAGATTTGAGATGAATCACCTACTTGAGAAGAATAAGTGTGCGTGCGTTGTGCGTATCGTTTGCGTATTCCTCGGTAGTATAGTGGTTAGTATCCCCGCCTGTCACGCGGGAGACCGGGGTTCGATTCCCCGCCGGGGAGGTGCGATTTTTATATCGCGAAAGTTGCACGTGTGGCCCGATAGGACATTAACGTTGTGATCGAGAAATGTAGTTGCTGCAGAATCGTAAGAAACTCTGCGTCTTAGGAAGTGTTTCTCGTATTCTCCACACGACGTCGTCATCGTTTCAGAACTTACAGGGTTTGCTGTTGACGCTGGGTCAGCGCACCCCAGGCTTAATGATCGAGCTCGAAGCACCCAAGAAAAAGAACAATTTTAGCAGAGCGTGGTTTCGATCCACGGACCTCTGGGTTATGGGCCCAGCACGCTTCCACTGCGCCACTCTGCTGCGTGACGTGGGACACTTGGAAAAGCATTGTCTGCGTCGCGTACCGTTTACTTAACTGTGCAACATCTCTCAGCTTGACTTGTCTCGACTTTGCTCGACTGACGCTACGCTGACGCTTGCACGAAGCGATATTTACCACGATCGTCTCGAGATGCAGCTGCGAGATGCTCAGGATTGACATTGCACTCCACGCAGGTGGAAACATTCGAATGCACTGCCTAGCTACGCGCCCGCAACTAACAAAATGCCGACCCTGCCAGGATTCGAACCTGGAATCTTCTGATCCGTAGTCAGACGCGTTATCCGTTGCGCCACAGGGCCACTGTTCGCCTTTCGTCATATGAGGCGGGTACACATCGCAGAGCAACGTGTTCTCCGTGGCTCGGCAACTGCGTGTCGTCCACTGACAACGGCGGCGCGGCCACTCTGGTCTTCCGCACTCTGCAGGGAGCTGCCAAGGAAGGCATCTCTCCTCCAGCTGCTCGGCCACGGTGCGCCTGCATAGCTTAGAGCTTGCCACACATCTGCCCTCGCTGTTGGACAGGTAGCAGAAGGCAAGGCGCGCGTTTTTCTGCAATTTTTCGGTGATGACAAGCGGTTGATATGCTTGTAAGTGTAGCATATGAAACAAGAATCGTATGAAGCATCCGTAGCCAGGTGCTAAAGTCGCAGTATGGCCGCAGGTGACGGTCGTATGATGGGTCTGTAGCCACAACAGGTTGGCGGCAAAGCAAATACCGCTAACTGAAAGCACCCTGCTGTAGCCCCAGTGGCGCAATTGGTTAGCGCACGGTACTTATAAGGCAGTAGCCGTGAGCAATGCCGGGGTTGTGAGTTCGAGCCTCACCTGGGGCATACTTTTATTTCGTAGCAGCTGACTCTGAAAGCATCGGGACGCTAGATTTGAGATGAATCACCTACTTGAGAAGAATAAGTGTGCGTGCGTTGTGCGTATCGTTTGCGTATTCCTCGGTAGTATAGTGGTTAGTATCCCCGCCTGTCACGCGGGAGACCGGGGTTCGATTCCCCGCCGGGGAGGTGCGATTTTTATATCGCGAAAGTTGCACGTGTGGCCCGATAGGACATTAACGTTGTGATCGAGAAATGTAGTTGCTGCAGAATCGTAAGAAACTCTGCGTCTTAGGAAGTGTTTCTCGTATTCTCCACACGACGTCGTCATCGTTTCAGAACTTACAGGGTTTGCTGTTGACGCTGGGTCAGCGCACCCCAGGCTTAATGATCGAGCTCGAAGCACCCAAGAAAAAGAACAATTTTAGCAGAGCGTGGTTTCGATCCACGGACCTCTGGGTTATGGGCCCAGCACGCTTCCACTGCGCCACTCTGCTGCGTGACGTGGGACACTTGGAAAAGCATTGTCTGCGTCGCGTACCGTTTACTTAACTGTGCAACATCTCTCAGCTTGACTTGTCTCGACTTTGCTCGACTGACGCTACGCTGACGCTTGCACGAAGCGATATTTACCACGATCGTCTCGAGATGCAGCTGCGAGATGCTCAGGATTGACATTGCACTCCACGCAGGTGGAAACATTCGAATGCACTGCCTAGCTACGCGCCCGCAACTAACAAAATGCCGACCCTGCCAGGATTCGAACCTGGAATCTTCTGATCCGTAGTCAGACGCGTTATCCGTTGCGCCACAGGGCCACTGTTCGCCTTTCGTCATATGAGGCGGGTACACATCGCAGAGCAACGTGTTCTCCGTGGCTCGGCAACTGCGTGTCGTCCACTGACAACGGCGGCGCGGCCACTCTGGTCTTCCGCACTCTGCAGGGAGCTGCCAAGGAAGGCATCTCTCCTCCAGCTGCTCGGCCACGGTGCGCCTGCATAGCTTAGAGCTTGCCACACATCTGCCCTCGCTGTTGGACAGGTAGCAGAAGGCAAGGCGCGCGTTTTTCTGCAATTTTTCGGTGATGACAAGCGGTTGATATGCTTGTAAGTGTAGCATATGAAACAAGAATCGTATGAAGCATCCGTAGCCAGGTGCTAAAGTCGCAGTATGGCCGCAGGTGACGGTCGTATGATGGGTCTGTAGCCACAACAGGTTGGCGGCAAAGCAAATACCGCTAACTGAAAGCACCCTGCTGTAGCCCCAGTGGCGCAATTGGTTAGCGCACGGTACTTATAAGGCAGTAGCCGTGAGCAATGCCGGGGTTGTGAGTTCGAGCCTCACCTGGGGCATACTTTTATTTCGTAGCAGCTGACTCTGAAAGCATCGGGACGCTAGATTTGAGATGAATCACCTACTTGAGAAGAATAAGTGTGCGTGCGTTGTGCGTATCGTTTGCGTATTCCTCGGTAGTATAGTGGTTAGTATCCCCGCCTGTCACGCGGGAGACCGGGGTTCGATTCCCCGCCGGGGAGGTGCGATTTTTATATCGCGAAAGTTGCACGTGTGGCCCGATAGGACATTAACGTTGTGATCGAGAAATGTAGTTGCTGCAGAATCGTAAGAAACTCTGCGTCTTAGGAAGTGTTTCTCGTATTCTCCACACGACGTCGTCATCGTTTCAGAACTTACAGGGTTTGCTGTTGACGCTGGGTCAGCGCACCCCAGGCTTAATGATCGAGCTCGAAGCACCCAAGAAAAAGAATAATTTTAGCAGAGCGTGGTTTCGATCCACGGACCTCTGGGTTATGGGCCCAGCACGCTTCCACTGCGCCACTCTGCTGCGTGACGTGGGACACTTGGAAAAGCATTGTCTGCGTCGCGTACCGTTTACTTAACTGTGCAACATCTCTCAGCTTGACTTGTCTCGACTTTGCTCGACTGACGCTACGCTGACGCTTGCACGAAGCGATATTTACCACGATCGTCTCGAGATGCAGCTGCGAGATGCTCAGGATTGACATTGCACTCCACGCAGGTGGAAACATTCGAATGCACTGCCTAGCTACGCGCCCGCAACTAACAAAATGCCGACCCTGCCAGGATTCGAACCTGGAATCTTCTGATCCGTAGTCAGACGCGTTATCCGTTGCGCCACAGGGCCACTGTTCGCCTTTCGTCATATGAGGCGGGTACACATCGCAGAGCAACGTGTTCTCCGTGGCTCGGCAACTGCGTGTCGTCCACTGACAACGGCGGCGCGGCCACTCTGGTCTTCCGCACTCTGCAGGGAGCTGCCAAGGAAGGCATCTCTCCTCCAGCTGCTCGGCCACGGTGCGCCTGCATAGCTTAGAGCTTGCCACACATCTGCCCTCGCTGTTGGACAGGTAGCAGAAGGCAAGGCGCGCGTTTTTCTGCAATTTTTCGGTGATGACAAGCGGTTGATATGCTTGTAAGTGTAGCATATGAAACAAGAATCGTATGAAGCATCCGTAGCCAGGTGCTAAAGTCGCAGTATGGCCGCAGGTGACGGTCGTATGATGGGTCTGTAGCCACAACAGGTTGGCGGCAAAGCAAATACCGCTAACTGAAAGCACCCTGCTGTAGCCCCAGTGGCGCAATTGGTTAGCGCACGGTACTTATAAGGCAGTAGCCGTGAGCAATGCCGGGGTTGTGAGTTCGAGCCTCACCTGGGGCATACTTTTATTTCGTAGCAGCTGACTCTGAAAGCATCGGGACGCTAGATTTGAGATGAATCACCTACTTGAGAAGAATAAGTGTGCGTGCGTTGTGCGTATCGTTTGCGTATTCCTCGGTAGTATAGTGGTTAGTATCCCCGCCTGTCACGCGGGAGACCGGGGTTCGATTCCCCGCCGGGGAGGTGCGATTTTTATATCGCGAAAGTTGCACGTGTGGCCCGATAGGACATTAACGTTGTGATCGAGAAATGTAGTTGCTGCAGAATCGTAAGAAACTCTGCGTCTTAGGAAGTGTTTCTCGTATTCTCCACACGACGTCGTCATCGTTTCAGAACTTACAGGGTTTGCTGTTGACGCTGGGTCAGCGCACCCCAGGCTTAATGATCGAGCTCGAAGCACCCAAGAAAAAGAACAATTTTAGCAGAGCGTGGTTTCGATCCACGGACCTCTGGGTTATGGGCCCAGCACGCTTCCACTGCGCCACTCTGCTGCGTGACGTGGGACACTTGGAAAAGCATTGTCTGCGTCGCGTACCGTTTACTTAACTGTGCAACATCTCTCAGCTTGACTTGTCTCGACTTTGCTCGACTGACGCTACGCTGACGCTTGCACGAAGCGATATTTACCACGATCGTCTCGAGATGCAGCTGCGAGATGCTCAGGATTGACATTGCACTCCACGCAGGTGGAAACATTCGAATGCACTGCCTAGCTACGCGCCCGCAACTAACAAAATGCCGACCCTGCCAGGATTCGAACCTGGAATCTTCTGATCCGTAGTCAGACGCGTTATCCGTTGCGCCACAGGGCCACTGTTCGCCTTTCGTCATATGAGGCGGGTACACATCGCAGAGCAACGTGTTCTCCGTGGCTCGGCAACTGCGTGTCGTCCACTGACAACGGCGGCGCGGCCACTCTGGTCTTCCGCACTCTGCAGGGAGCTGCCAAGGAAGGCATCTCTCCTCCAGCTGCTCGGCCACGGTGCGCCTGCATAGCTTAGAGCTTGCCACACATCTGCCCTCGCTGTTGGACAGGTAGCAGAAGGCAAGGCGCGCGTTTTTCTGCAATTTTTCGGTGATGACAAGCGGTTGATATGCTTGTAAGTGTAGCATATGAAACAAGAATCGTATGAAGCATCCGTAGCCAGGTGCTAAAGTCGCAGTATGGCCGCAGGTGACGGTCGTATGATGGGTCTGTAGCCACAACAGGTTGGCGGCAAAGCAAATACCGCTAACTGAAAGCACCCTGCTGTAGCCCCAGTGGCGCAATTGGTTAGCGCACGGTACTTATAAGGCAGTAGCCGTGAGCAATGCCGGGGTTGTGAGTTCGAGCCTCACCTGGGGCATACTTTTATTTCGTAGCAGCTGACTCTGAAAGCATCGGGACGCTAGATTTGAGATGAATCACCTACTTGAGAAGAATAAGTGTGCGTGCGTTGTGCGTATCGTTTGCGTATTCCTCGGTAGTATAGTGGTTAGTATCCCCGCCTGTCACGCGGGAGACCGGGGTTCGATTCCCCGCCGGGGAGGTGCGATTTTTATATCGCGAAAGTTGCACGTGTGGCCCGATAGGACATTAACGTTGTGATCGAGAAATGTAGTTGCTGCAGAATCGTAAGAAACTCTGCGTCTTAGGAAGTGTTTCTCGTATTCTCCACACGACGTCGTCATCGTTTCAGAACTTACAGGGTTTGCTGTTGACGCTGGGTCAGCGCACCCCAGGCTTAATGATCGAGCTCGAAGCACCCAAGAAAAAGAACAATTTTAGCAGAGCGTGGTTTCGATCCACGGACCTCTGGGTTATGGGCCCAGCACGCTTCCACTGCGCCACTCTGCTGCGTGACGTGGGACACTTGGAAAAGCATTGTCTGCGTCGCGTACCGTTTACTTAACTGTGCAACATCTCTCAGCTTGACTTGTCTCGACTTTGCTCGACTGACGCTACGCTGACGCTTGCACGAAGCGATATTTACCACGATCGTCTCGAGATGCAGCTGCGAGATGCTCAGGATTGACATTGCACTCCACGCAGGTGGAAACATTCGAATGCACTGCCTAGCTACGCGCCCGCAACTAACAAAATGCCGACCCTGCCAGGATTCGAACCTGGAATCTTCTGATCCGTAGTCAGACGCGTTATCCGTTGCGCCACAGGGCCACTGTTCGCCTTTCGTCATATGAGGCGGGTACACATCGCAGAGCAACGTGTTCTCCGTGGCTCGGCAACTGCGTGTCGTCCACTGACAACGGCGGCGCGGCCACTCTGGTCTTCCGCACTCTGCAGGGAGCTGCCAAGGAAGGCATCTCTCCTCCAGCTGCTCGGCCACGGTGCGCCTGCATAGCTTAGAGCTTGCCACACATCTGCCCTCGCTGTTGGACAGGTAGCAGAAGGCAAGGCGCGCGTTTTTCTGCAATTTTTCGGTGATGACAAGCGGTTGATATGCTTGTAAGTGTAGCATATGAAACAAGAATCGTATGAAGCATCCGTAGCCAGGTGCTAAAGTCGCAGTATGGCCGCAGGTGACGGTCGTATGATGGGTCTGTAGCCACAACAGGTTGGCGGCAAAGCAAATACCGCTAACTGAAAGCACCCTGCTGTAGCCCCAGTGGCGCAATTGGTTAGCGCACGGTACTTATAAGGCAGTAGCCGTGAGCAATGCCGGGGTTGTGAGTTCGAGCCTCACCTGGGGCATACTTTTATTTCGTAGCAGCTGACTCTGAAAGCATCGGGACGCTAGATTTGAGATGAATCACCTACTTGAGAAGAATAAGTGTGCGTGCGTTGTGCGTATCGTTTGCGTATTCCTCGGTAGTATAGTGGTTAGTATCCCCGCCTGTCACGCGGGAGACCGGGGTTCGATTCCCCGCCGGGGAGGTGCGATTTTTATATCGCGAAAGTTGCACGTGTGGCCCGATAGGACATTAACGTTGTGATCGAGAAATGTAGTTGCTGCAGAATCGTAAGAAACTCTGCGTCTTAGGAAGTGTTTCTCGTATTCTCCACACGACGTCGTCATCGTTTCAGAACTTACAGGGTTTGCTGTTGACGCTGGGTCAGCGCACCCCAGGCTTAATGATCGAGCTCGAAGCACCCAAGAAAAAGAACAATTTTAGCAGAGCGTGGTTTCGATCCACGGACCTCTGGGTTATGGGCCCAGCACGCTTCCACTGCGCCACTCTGCTGCGTGACGTGGGACACTTGGAAAAGCATTGTCTGCGTCGCGTACCGTTTACTTAACTGTGCAACATCTCTCAGCTTGACTTGTCTCGACTTTGCTCGACTGACGCTACGCTGACGCTTGCACGAAGCGATATTTACCACGATCGTCTCGAGATGCAGCTGCGAGATGCTCAGGATTGACATTGCACTCCACGCAGGTGGAAACATTCGAATGCACTGCCTAGCTACGCGCCCGCAACTAACAAAATGCCGACCCTGCCAGGATTCGAACCTGGAATCTTCTGATCCGTAGTCAGACGCGTTATCCGTTGCGCCACAGGGCCACTGTTCGCCTTTCGTCATATGAGGCGGGTACACATCGCAGAGCAACGTGTTCTCCGTGGCTCGGCAACTGCGTGTCGTCCACTGACAACGGCGGCGCGGCCACTCTGGTCTTCCGCACTCTGCAGGGAGCTGCCAAGGAAGGCATCTCTCCTCCAGCTGCTCGGCCACGGTGCGCCTGCATAGCTTAGAGCTTGCCACACATCTGCCCTCGCTGTTGGACAGGTAGCAGAAGGCAAGGCGCGCGTTTTTCTGCAATTTTTCGGTGATGACAAGCGGTTGATATGCTTGTAAGTGTAGCATATGAAACAAGAATCGTATGAAGCATCCGTAGCCAGGTGCTAAAGTCGCAGTATGGCCGCAGGTGACGGTCGTATGATGGGTCTGTAGCCACAACAGGTTGGCGGCAAAGCAAATACCGCTAACTGAAAGCACCCTGCTGTAGCCCCAGTGGCGCAATTGGTTAGCGCACGGTACTTATAAGGCAGTAGCCGTGAGCAATGCCGGGGTTGTGAGTTCGAGCCTCACCTGGGGCATACTTTTATTTCGTAGCAGCTGACTCTGAAAGCATCGGGACGCTAGATTTGAGATGAATCACCTACTTGAGAAGAATAAGTGTGCGTGCGTTGTGCGTATCGTTTGCGTATTCCTCGGTAGTATAGTGGTTAGTATCCCCGCCTGTCACGCGGGAGACCGGGGTTCGATTCCCCGCCGGGGAGGTGCGATTTTTATATCGCGAAAGTTGCACGTGTGGCCCGATAGGACATTAACGTTGTGATCGAGAAATGTAGTTGCTGCAGAATCGTAAGAAACTCTGCGTCTTAGGAAGTGTTTCTCGTATTCTCCACACGACGTCGTCATCGTTTCAGAACTTACAGGGTTTGCTGTTGACGCTGGGTCAGCGCACCCCAGGCTTAATGATCGAGCTCGAAGCACCCAAGAAAAAGAATAATTTTAGCAGAGCGTGGTTTCGATCCACGGACCTCTGGGTTATGGGCCCAGCACGCTTCCACTGCGCCACTCTGCTGCGTGACGTGGGACACTTGGAAAAGCATTGTCTGCGTCGCGTACCGTTTACTTAACTGTGCAACATCTCTCAGCTTGACTTGTCTCGACTTTGCTCGACTGACGCTACGCTGACGCTTGCACGAAGCGATATTTACCACGATCGTCTCGAGATGCAGCTGCGAGATGCTCAGGATTGACATTGCACTCCACGCAGGTGGAAACATTCGAATGCACTGCCTAGCTACGCGCCCGCAACTAACAAAATGCCGACCCTGCCAGGATTCGAACCTGGAATCTTCTGATCCGTAGTCAGACGCGTTATCCGTTGCGCCACAGGGCCACTGTTCGCCTTTCGTCATATGAGGCGGGTACACATCGCAGAGCAACGTGTTCTCCGTGGCTCGGCAACTGCGTGTCGTCCACTGACAACGGCGGCGCGGCCACTCTGGTCTTCCGCACTCTGCAGGGAGCTGCCAAGGAAGGCATCTCTCCTCCAGCTGCTCGGCCACGGTGCGCCTGCATAGCTTAGAGCTTGCCACACATCTGCCCTCGCTGTTGGACAGGTAGCAGAAGGCAAGGCGCGCGTTTTTCTGCAATTTTTCGGTGATGACAAGCGGTTGATATGCTTGTAAGTGTAGCATATGAAACAAGAATCGTATGAAGCATCCGTAGCCAGGTGCTAAAGTCGCAGTATGGCCGCAGGTGACGGTCGTATGATGGGTCTGTAGCCACAACAGGTTGGCGGCAAAGCAAATACCGCTAACTGAAAGCACCCTGCTGTAGCCCCAGTGGCGCAATTGGTTAGCGCACGGTACTTATAAGGCAGTAGCCGTGAGCAATGCCGGGGTTGTGAGTTCGAGCCTCACCTGGGGCATACTTTTATTTCGTAGCAGCTGACTCTGAAAGCATCGGGACGCTAGATTTGAGATGAATCACCTACTTGAGAAGAATAAGTGTGCGTGCGTTGTGCGTATCGTTTGCGTATTCCTCGGTAGTATAGTGGTTAGTATCCCCGCCTGTCACGCGGGAGACCGGGGTTCGATTCCCCGCCGGGGAGGTGCGATTTTTATATCGCGAAAGTTGCACGTGTGGCCCGATAGGACATTAACGTTGTGATCGAGAAATGTAGTTGCTGCAGAATCGTAAGAAACTCTGCGTCTTAGGAAGTGTTTCTCGTATTCTCCACACGACGTCGTCATCGTTTCAGAACTTACAGGGTTTGCTGTTGACGCTGGGTCAGCGCACCCCAGGCTTAATGATCGAGCTCGAAGCACCCAAGAAAAAGAACAATTTTAGCAGAGCGTGGTTTCGATCCACGGACCTCTGGGTTATGGGCCCAGCACGCTTCCACTGCGCCACTCTGCTGCGTGTCGTGGGACACTTGGAAAAGCATTGTCTGCGTCGCGTACCGTTTACTTAACTGTGCAACATCTCTCAGCTTGACTTGTCTCGACTTTGCTCGACTGACGCTACGCTGACGCTTGCACGAAGCGATATTTACCACGATCGTCTCGAGATGCAGCTGCGAGATGCTCAGGATTGACATTGCACTCCACGCAGGTGGAAACATTCGAATGCACTGCCTAGCTACGCGCCCGCAACTAACAAAATGCCGACCCTGCCAGGATTCGAACCTGGAATCTTCTGATCCGTAGTCAGACGCGTTATCCGTTGCGCCACAGGGCCACTGTTCGCCTTTCGTCATATGAGGCGGGTACACATCGCAGAGCAACGTGTTCTCCGTGGCTCGGCAACTGCGTGTCGTCCACTGACAACGGCGGCGCGGCCACTCTGGTCTTCCGCACTCTGCAGGGAGCTGCCAAGGAAGGCATCTCTCCTCCAGCTGCTCGGCCACGGTGCGCCTGCATAGCTTAGAGCTTGCCACACATCTGCCCTCGCTGTTGGACAGGTAGCAGAAGGCAAGGCGCGCGTTTTTCTGCAATTTTTCGGTGATGACAAGCGGTTGATATGCTTGTAAGTGTAGCATATGAAACAAGAATCGTATGAAGCATCCGTAGCCAGGTGCTAAAGTCGCAGTATGGCCGCAGGTGACGGTCGTATGATGGGTCTGTAGCCACAACAGGTTGGCGGCAAAGCAAATACCGCTAACTGAAAGCACCCTGCTGTAGCCCCAGTGGCGCAATTGGTTAGCGCACGGTACTTATAAGGCAGTAGCCGTGAGCAATGCCGGGGTTGTGAGTTCGAGCCTCACCTGGGGCATACTTTTATTTCGTAGCAGCTGACTCTGAAAGCATCGGGACGCTAGATTTGAGATGAATCACCTACTTGAGAAGAATAAGTGTGCGAGCGTTGTGCGTATCGTTTGCGTATTCCTCGGTAGTATAGTGGTTAGTATCCCCGCCTGTCACGCGGGAGACCGGGGTTCGATTCCCCGCCGGGGAGGTGCGATTTTTATATCGCGAAAGTTGCACGTGTGGCCCGATAGGACATTAACGTTGTGATCGAGAAATGTAGTTGCTGCAGAATCGTAAGAAACTCTGCGTCTTAGGAAGTGTTTCTCGTATTCTCCACACGACGTCGTCATCGTTTCAGAACTTACAGGGTTTGCTGTTGACGCTGGGTCAGCGCACCCCAGGCTTAATGATCGAGCTCGAAGCACCCAAGAAAAAGAACAATTTTAGCAGAGCGTGGTTTCGATCCACGGACCTCTGGGTTATGGGCCCAGCACGCTTCCACTGCGCCACTCTGCTGCGTGACGTGGGACACTTGGAAAAGCATTGTCTGCGTCGCGTACCGTTTACTTAACTGTGCAACATCTCTCAGCTTGACTTGTCTCGACTTTGCTCGACTGACGCTACGCTGACGCTTGCACGAAGCGATATTTACCACGATCGTCTCGAGATGCAGCTGCGAGATGCTCAGGATTGACATTGCACTCCACGCAGGTGGAAACATTCGAATGCACTGCCTAGCTACGCGCCCGCAACTAACAAAATGCCGACCCTGCCAGGATTCGAACCTGGAATCTTCTGATCCGTAGTCAGACGCGTTATCCGTTGCGCCACAGGGCCACTGTTCGCCTTTCGTCATATGAGGCGGGTACACATCGCAGAGCAACGTGTTCTCCGTGGCTCGGCAACTGCGTGTCGTCCACTGACAACGGCGGCGCGGCCACTCTGGTCTTCCGCACTCTGCAGGGAGCTGCCAAGGAAGGCATCTCTCCTCCAGCTGCTCGGCCACGGTGCGCCTGCATAGCTTAGAGCTTGCCACACATCTGCCCTCGCTGTTGGACAGGTAGCAGAAGGCAAGGCGCGCGTTTTTCTGCAATTTTTCGGTGATGACAAGCGGTTGATATGCTTGTAAGTGTAGCATATGAAACAAGAATCGTATGAAGCATCCGTAGCCAGGTGCTAAAGTCGCAGTATGGCCGCAGGTGACGGTCGTATGATGGGTCTGTAGCCACAACAGGTTGGCGGCAAAGCAAATACCGCTAACTGAAAGCACCCTGCTGTAGCCCCAGTGGCGCAATTGGTTAGCGCACGGTACTTATAAGGCAGTAGCCGTGAGCAATGCCGGGGTTGTGAGTTCGAGCCTCACCTGGGGCATACTTTTATTTCGTAGCAGCTGACTCTGAAAGCATCGGGACGCTAGATTTGAGATGAATCACCTACTTGAGAAGAATAAGTGTGCGTGCGTTGTGCGTATCGTTTGCGTATTCCTCGGTAGTATAGTGGTTAGTATCCCCGCCTGTCACGCGGGAGACCGGGGTTCGATTCCCCGCCGGGGAGGTGCGATTTTTATATCGCGAAAGTTGCACGTGTGGCCCGATAGGACATTAACGTTGTGATCGAGAAATGTAGTTGCTGCAGAATCGTAAGAAACTCTGCGTCTTAGGAAGTGTTTCTCGTATTCTCCACACGACGTCGTCATCGTTTCAGAACTTACAGGGTTTGCTGTTGACGCTGGGTCAGCGCACCCCAGGCTTAATGATCGAGCTCGAAGCACCCAAGAAAAAGAATAATTTTAGCAGAGCGTGGTTTCGATCCACGGACCTCTGGGTTATGGGCCCAGCACGCTTCCACTGCGCCACTCTGCTGCGTGACGTGGGACACTTGGAAAAGCATTGTCTGCGTCGCGTACCGTTTACTTAACTGTGCAACATCTCTCAGCTTGACTTGTCTCGACTTTGCTCGACTGACGCTACGCTGACGCTTGCACGAAGCGATATTTACCACGATCGTCTCGAGATGCAGCTGCGAGATGCTCAGGATTGACATTGCACTCCACGCAGGTGGAAACATTCGAATGCACTGCCTAGCTACGCGCCCGCAACTAACAAAATGCCGACCCTGCCAGGATTCGAACCTGGAATCTTCTGATCCGTAGTCAGACGCGTTATCCGTTGCGCCACAGGGCCACTGTTCGCCTTTCGTCATATGAGGCGGGTACACATCGCAGAGCAACGTGTTCTCCGTGGCTCGGCAACTGCGTGTCGTCCACTGACAACGGCGGCGCGGCCACTCTGGTCTTCCGCACTCTGCAGGGAGCTGCCAAGGAAGGCATCTCTCCTCCAGCTGCTCGGCCACGGTGCGCCTGCATAGCTTAGAGCTTGCCACACATCTGCCCTCGCTGTTGGACAGGTAGCAGAAGGCAAGGCGCGCGTTTTTCTGCAATTTTTCGGTGATGACAAGCGGTTGATATGCTTGTAAGTGTAGCATATGAAACAAGAATCGTATGAAGCATCCGTAGCCAGGTGCTAAAGTCGCAGTATGGCCGCAGGTGACGGTCGTATGATGGGTCTGTAGCCACAACAGGTTGGCGGCAAAGCAAATACCGCTAACTGAAAGCACCCTGCTGTAGCCCCAGTGGCGCAATTGGTTAGCGCACGGTACTTATAAGGCAGTAGCCGTGAGCAATGCCGGGGTTGTGAGTTCGAGCCTCACCTGGGGCATACTTTTATTTCGTAGCAGCTGACTCTGAAAGCATCGGGACGCTAGATTTGAGATGAATCACCTACTTGAGAAGAATAAGTGTGCGTGCGTTGTGCGTATCGTTTGCGTATTCCTCGGTAGTATAGTGGTTAGTATCCCCGCCTGTCACGCGGGAGACCGGGGTTCGATTCCCCGCCGGGGAGGTGCGATTTTTATATCGCGAAAGTTGCACGTGTGGCCCGATAGGACATTAACGTTGTGATCGAGAAATGTAGTTGCTGCAGAATCGTAAGAAACTCTGCGTCTTAGGAAGTGTTTCTCGTATTCTCCACACGACGTCGTCATCGTTTCAGAACTTACAGGGTTTGCTGTTGACGCTGGGTCAGCGCACCCCAGGCTTAATGATCGAGCTCGAAGCACCCAAGAAAAAGAACAATTTTAGCAGAGCGTGGTTTCGATCCACGGACCTCTGGGTTATGGGCCCAGCACGCTTCCACTGCGCCACTCTGCTGCGTGACGTGGGACACTTGGAAAAGCATTGTCTGCGTCGCGTACCGTTTACTTAACTGTGCAACATCTCTCAGCTTGACTTGTCTCGACTTTGCTCGACTGACGCTACGCTGACGCTTGCACGAAGCGATATTTACCACGATCGTCTCGAGATGCAGCTGCGAGATGCTCAGGATTGACATTGCACTCCACGCAGGTGGAAACATTCGAATGCACTGCCTAGCTACGCGCCCGCAACTAACAAAATGCCGACCCTGCCAGGATTCGAACCTGGAATCTTCTGATCCGTAGTCAGACGCGTTATCCGTTGCGCCACAGGGCCACTGTTCGCCTTTCGTCATATGAGGCGGGTACACATCGCAGAGCAACGTGTTCTCCGTGGCTCGGCAACTGCGTGTCGTCCACTGACAACGGCGGCGCGGCCACTCTGGTCTTCCGCACTCTGCAGGGAGCTGCCAAGGAAGGCATCTCTCCTCCAGCTGCTCGGCCACGGTGCGCCTGCATAGCTTAGAGCTTGCCACACATCTGCCCTCGCTGTTGGACAGGTAGCAGAAGGCAAGGCGCGCGTTTTTCTGCAATTTTTCGGTGATGACAAGCGGTTGATATGCTTGTAAGTGTAGCATATGAAACAAGAATCGTATGAAGCATCCGTAGCCAGGTGCTAAAGTCGCAGTATGGCCGCAGGTGACGGTCGTATGATGGGTCTGTAGCCACAACAGGTTGGCGGCAAAGCAAATACCGCTAACTGAAAGCACCCTGCTGTAGCCCCAGTGGCGCAATTGGTTAGCGCACGGTACTTATAAGGCAGTAGCCGTGAGCAATGCCGGGGTTGTGAGTTCGAGCCTCACCTGGGGCATACTTTTATTTCGTAGCAGCTGACTCTGAAAGCATCGGGACGCTAGATTTGAGATGAATCACCTACTTGAGAAGAATAAGTGTGCGAGCGTTGTGCGTATCGTTTGCGTATTCCTCGGTAGTATAGTGGTTAGTATCCCCGCCTGTCACGCGGGAGACCGGGGTTCGATTCCCCGCCGGGGAGGTGCGATTTTTATATCGCGAAAGTTGCACGTGTGGCCCGATAGGACATTAACGTTGTGATCGAGAAATGTAGTTGCTGCAGAATCGTAAGAAACTCTGCGTCTTAGGAAGTGTTTCTCGTATTCTCCACACGACGTCGTCATCGTTTCAGAACTTACAGGGTTTGCTGTTGACGCTGGGTCAGCGCACCCCAGGCTTAATGATCGAGCTCGAAGCACCCAAGAAAAAGAATAATTTTAGCAGAGCGTGGTTTCGATCCACGGACCTCTGGGTTATGGGCCCAGCACGCTTCCACTGCGCCACTCTGCTGCGTGACGTGGGACACTTGGAAAAGCATTGTCTGCGTCGCGTACCGTTTACTTAACTGTGCAACATCTCTCAGCTTGACTTGTCTCGACTTTGCTCGACTGACGCTACGCTGACGCTTGCACGAAGCGATATTTACCACGATCGTCTCGAGATGCAGCTGCGAGATGCTCAGGATTGACATTGCACTCCACGCAGGTGGAAACATTCGAATGCACTGCCTAGCTACGCGCCCGCAACTAACAAAATGCCGACCCTGCCAGGATTCGAACCTGGAATCTTCTGATCCGTAGTCAGACGCGTTATCCGTTGCGCCACAGGGCCACTGTTCGCCTTTCGTCATATGAGGCGGGTACACATCGCAGAGCAACGTGTTCTCCGTGGCTCGGCAACTGCGTGTCGTCCACTGACAACGGCGGCGCGGCCACTCTGGTCTTCCGCACTCTGCAGGGAGCTGCCAAGGAAGGCATCTCTCCTCCAGCTGCTCGGCCACGGTGCGCCTGCATAGCTTAGAGCTTGCCACACATCTGCCCTCGCTGTTGGACAGGTAGCAGAAGGCAAGGCGCGCGTTTTTCTGCAATTTTTCGGTGATGACAAGCGGTTGATATGCTTGTAAGTGTAGCATATGAAACAAGAATCGTATGAAGCATCCGTAGCCAGGTGCTAAAGTCGCAGTATGGCCGCAGGTGACGGTCGTATGATGGGTCTGTAGCCACAACAGGTTGGCGGCAAAGCAAATACCGCTAACTGAAAGCACCCTGCTGTAGCCCCAGTGGCGCAATTGGTTAGCGCACGGTACTTATAAGGCAGTAGCCGTGAGCAATGCCGGGGTTGTGAGTTCGAGCCTCACCTGGGGCATACTTTTATTTCGTAGCAGCTGACTCTGAAAGCATCGGGACGCTAGATTTGAGATGAATCACCTACTTGAGAAGAATAAGTGTGCGTGCGTTGTGCGTATCGTTTGCGTATTCCTCGGTAGTATAGTGGTTAGTATCCCCGCCTGTCACGCGGGAGACCGGGGTTCGATTCCCCGCCGGGGAGGTGCGATTTTTATATCGCGAAAGTTGCACGTGTGGCCCGATAGGACATTAACGTTGTGATCGAGAAATGTAGTTGCTGCAGAATCGTAAGAAACTCTGCGTCTTAGGAAGTGTTTCTCGTATTCTCCACACGACGTCGTCATCGTTTCAGAACTTACAGGGTTTGCTGTTGACGCTGGGTCAGCGCACCCCAGGCTTAATGATCGAGCTCGAAGCACCCAAGAAAAAGAATAATTTTAGCAGAGCGTGGTTTCGATCCACGGACCTCTGGGTTATGGGCCCAGCACGCTTCCACTGCGCCACTCTGCTGCGTGACGTGGGACACTTGGAAAAGCATTGTCTGCGTCGCGTACCGTTTACTTAACTGTGCAACATCTCTCAGCTTGACTTGTCTCGACTTTGCTCGACTGACGCTACGCTGACGCTTGCACGAAGCGATATTTACCACGATCGTCTCGAGATGCAGCTGCGAGATGCTCAGGATTGACATTGCACTCCACGCAGGTGGAAACATTCGAATGCACTGCCTAGCTACGCGCCCGCAACTAACAAAATGCCGACCCTGCCAGGATTCGAACCCGGAATCTTCTGATCCGTAGTCAGACGCGTTATCCGTTGCGCCACAGGGCCACTGTTCGCCTTTCGTCATATGAGGCGGGTACACATCGCAGAGCAACGTGTTCTCCGTGGCTCGGCAACTGCGTGTCGTCCACTGACAACGGCGGCGCGGCCACTCTGGTCTTCCGCACTCTGCAGGGAGCTGCCAAGGAAGGCATCTCTCCTCCAGCTGCTCGGCCACGGTGCGCCTGCATAGCTTAGAGCTTGCCACACATCTGCCCTCGCTGTTGGACAGGTAGCAGAAGGCAAGGCGCGCGTTTTTCTGCAATTTTTCGGTGATGACAAGCGGTTGATATGCTTGTAAGTGTAGCATATGAAACAAGAATCGTATGAAGCATCCGTAGCCAGGTGCTAAAGTCGCAGTATGGCCGCAGGTGACGGTCGTATGATGGGTGTGTAGCCACAACAGGTTGGCGGCAAAGCAAATACCGCTAACTGAAAGCACCCTGCTGTAGCCCCAGTGGCGCAATTGGTTAGCGCACGGTACTTATAAGGCAGTAGCCGTGAGCAATGCCGGGGTTGTGAGTTCGAGCCTCACCTGGGGCATACTTTTATTTTGTAGCAGCTGACTCTGAAAGCATCGGGACGCTAGATTTGAGATGAATCACCTACTTGAGAAGAATAAGTGTGCGTGCGTTGTGCGTATCGTTTGCGTATTCCTCGGTAGTATAGTGGTTAGTATCCCCGCCTGTCACGCGGGAGACCGGGGTTCGATTCCCCGCCGGGGAGGTGCGATTTTTATATCGCGAAAGTTGCACGTGTGGCCCGATAGGACATTAACGTTGTGATCGAGAAATGTAGTTGCTGCAGAATCGTAAGAAACTCTGCGTCTTAGGAAGTGTTTCTCGTATTCTCCACACGACGTCGTCATCGTTTCAGAACTTACAGGGTTTGCTGTTGACGCTGGGTCAGCGCACCCCAGGCTTAATGATCGAGCTCGAAGCACCCAAGAAAAAGAATAATTTTAGCAGAGCGTGGTTTCGATCCACGGACCTCTGGGTTATGGGCCCAGCACGCTTCCACTGCGCCACTCTGCTGCGTGACGTGGGACACTTGGAAAAGCATTGTCTGCGTCGCGTACCGTTTACTTAACTGTGCAACATCTCTCAGCTTGACTTGTCTCGACTTTGCTCGACTGACGCTACGCTGACGCTTGCACGAAGCGATATTTACCACGATCGTCTCGAGATGCAGCTGCGAGATGCTCAGGATTGACATTGCACTCCACGCAGGTGGAAACATTCGAATGCACTGCCTAGCTACGCGCCCGCAACTAACAAAATGCCGACCCTGCCAGGATTCGAACCTGGAATCTTCTGATCCGTAGTCAGACGCGTTATCCGTTGCGCCACAGGGCCACTGTTCGCCTTTCGTCATATGAGGCGGGTACACATCGCAGAGCAACGTGTTCTCCGTGGCTCGGCAACTGCGTGTCGTCCACTGACAACGGCGGCGCGGCCACTCTGGTCTTCCGCACTCTGCAGGGAGCTGCCAAGGAAGGCATCTCTCCTCCAGCTGCTCGGCCACGGTGCGCCTGCATAGCTTAGAGCTTGCCACACATCTGCCCTCGCTGTTGGACAGGTAGCAGAAGGCAAGGCGCGCGTTTTTCTGCAATTTTTCGGTGATGACAAGCGGTTGATATGCTTGTAAGTGTAGCATATGAAACAAGAATCGTATGAAGCATCCGTAGCCAGGTGCTAAAGTCGCAGTATGGCCGCAGGTGACGGTCGTATGATGGGTCTGTAGCCACAACAGGTTGGCGGCAAAGCAAATACCGCTAACTGAAAGCACCCTGCTGTAGCCCCAGTGGCGCAATTGGTTAGCGCACGGTACTTATAAGGCAGTAGCCGTGAGCAATGCCGGGGTTGTGAGTTCGAGCCTCACCTGGGGCATACTTTTATTTCGTAGCAGCTGACTCTGAAAGCATCGGGACGCTAGATTTGAGATGAATCACCTACTTGAGAAGAATAAGTGTGCGTGCGTTGTGCGTATCGTTTGCGTATTCCTCGGTAGTATAGTGGTTAGTATCCCCGCCTGTCACGCGGGAGACCGGGGTTCGATTCCCCGCCGGGGAGGTGCGATTTTTATATCGCGAAAGTTGCACGTGTGGCCCGATAGGACATTAACGTTGTGATCGAGAAATGTAGTTGCTGCAGAATCGTAAGAAACTCTGCGTCTTAGGAAGTGTTTCTCGTATTCTCCACACGACGTCGTCATCGTTTCAGAACTTACAGGGTTTGCTGTTGACGCTGGGTCAGCGCACCCCAGGCTTAATGATCGAGCTCGAAGCACCCAAGAAAAAGAATAATTTTAGCAGAGCGTGGTTTCGATCCACGGACCTCTGGGTTATGGGCCCAGCACGCTTCCACTGCGCCACTCTGCTGCGTGACGTGGGACACTTGGAAAAGCATTGTCTGCGTCGCGTACCGTTTACTTAACTGTGCAACATCTCTCAGCTTGACTTGTCTCGACTTTGCTCGACTGACGCTACGCTGACGCTTGCACGAAGCGATATTTACCACGATCGTCTCGAGATGCAGCTGCGAGATGCTCAGGATTGACATTGCACTCCACGCAGGTGGAAACATTCGAATGCACTGCCTAGCTACGCGCCCGCAACTAACAAAATGCCGACCCTGCCAGGATTCGAACCTGGAATCTTCTGATCCGTAGTCAGACGCGTTATCCGTTGCGCCACAGGGCCACTGTTCGCCTTTCGTCATATGAGGCGGGTACACATCGCAGAGCAACGTGTTCTCCGTGGCTCGGCAACTGCGTGTCGTCCACTGACAACGGCGGCGCGGCCACTCTGGTCTTCCGCACTCTGCAGGGAGCTGCCAAGGAAGGCATCTCTCCTCCAGCTGCTCGGCCACGGTGCGCCTGCATAGCTTAGAGCTTGCCACACATCTGCCCTCGCTGTTGGACAGGTAGCAGAAGGCAAGGCGCGCGTTTTTCTGCAATTTTTCGGTGATGACAAGCGGTTGATATGCTTGTAAGTGTAGCATATGAAACAAGAATCGTATGAAGCATCCGTAGCCAGGTGCTAAAGTCGCAGTATGGCCGCAGGTGACGGTCGTATGATGGGTGTGTAGCCACAACAGGTTGGCGGCAAAGCAAATACCGCTAACTGAAAGCACCCTGCTGTAGCCCCAGTGGCGCAATTGGTTAGCGCACGGTACTTATAAGGCAGTAGCCGTGAGCAATGCCGGGGTTGTGAGTTCGAGCCTCACCTGGGGCATACTTTTATTTTGTAGCAGCTGACTCTGAAAGCATCGGGACGCTAGATTTGAGATGAATCACCTACTTGAGAAGAATAAGTGTGCGTGCGTTGTGCGTATCGTTTGCGTATTCCTCGGTAGTATAGTGGTTAGTATCCCCGCCTGTCACGCGGGAGACCGGGGTTCGATTCCCCGCCGGGGAGGTGCGATTTTTATATCGCGAAAGTTGCACGTGTGGCCCGATAGGACATTAACGTTGTGATCGAGAAATGTAGTTGCTGCAGAATCGTAAGAAACTCTGCGTCTTAGGAAGTGTTTCTCGTATTCTCCACACGACGTCGTCATCGTTTCAGAACTTACAGGGTTTGCTGTTGACGCTGGGTCAGCGCACCCCAGGCTTAATGATCGAGCTCGAAGCACCCAAGAAAAAGAATAATTTTAGCAGAGCGTGGTTTCGATCCACGGACCTCTGGGTTATGGGCCCAGCACGCTTCCACTGCGCCACTCTGCTGCGTGACGTGGGACACTTGGAAAAGCATTGTCTGCGTCGCGTACCGTTTACTTAACTGTGCAACATCTCTCAGCTTGACTTGTCTCGACTTTGCTCGACTGACGCTACGCTGACGCTTGCACGAAGCGATATTTACCACGATCGTCTCGAGATGCAGCTGCGAGATGCTCAGGATTGACATTGCACTCCACGCAGGTGGAAACATTCGAATGCACTGCCTAGCTACGCGCCCGCAACTAACAAAATGCCGACCCTGCCAGGATTCGAACCTGGAATCTTCTGATCCGTAGTCAGACGCGTTATCCGTTGCGCCACAGGGCCACTGTTCGCCTTTCGTCATATGAGGCGGGTACACATCGCAGAGCAACGTGTTCTCCGTGGCTCGGCAACTGCGTGTCGTCCACTGACAACGGCGGCGCGGCCACTCTGGTCTTCCGCACTCTGCAGGGAGCTGCCAAGGAAGGCATCTCTCCTCCAGCTGCTCGGCCACGGTGCGCCTGCATAGCTTAGAGCTTGCCACACATCTGCCCTCGCTGTTGGACAGGTAGCAGAAGGCAAGGCGCGCGTTTTTCTGCAATTTTTCGGTGATGACAAGCGGTTGATATGCTTGTAAGTGTAGCATATGAAACAAGAATCGTATGAAGCATCCGTAGCCAGGTGCTAAAGTCGCAGTATGGCCGCAGGTGACGGTCGTATGATGGGTGTGTAGCCACAACAGGTTGGCGGCAAAGCAAATACCGCTAACTGAAAGCACCCTGCTGTAGCCCCAGTGGCGCAATTGGTTAGCGCACGGTACTTATAAGGCAGTAGCCGTGAGCAATGCCGGGGTTGTGAGTTCGAGCCTCACCTGGGGCATACTTTTATTTTGTAGCAGCTGACTCTGAAAGCATCGGGACGCTAGATTTGAGATGAATCACCTACTTGAGAAGAATAAGTGTGCGTGCGTTGTGCGTATCGTTTGCGTATTCCTCGGTAGTATAGTGGTTAGTATCCCCGCCTGTCACGCGGGAGACCGGGGTTCGATTCCCCGCCGGGGAGGTGCGATTTTTATATCGCGAAAGTTGCACGTGTGGCCCGATAGGACATTAACGTTGTGATCGAGAAATGTAGTTGCTGCAGAATCGTAAGAAACTCTGCGTCTTAGGAAGTGTTTCTCGTATTCTCCACACGACGTCGTCATCGTTTCAGAACTTACAGGGTTTGCTGTTGACGCTGGGTCAGCGCACCCCAGGCTTAATGATCGAGCTCGAAGCACCCAAGAAAAAGAATAATTTTAGCAGAGCGTGGTTTCGATCCACGGACCTCTGGGTTATGGGCCCAGCACGCTTCCACTGCGCCACTCTGCTGCGTGACGTGGGACACTTGGAAAAGCATTGTCTGCGTCGCGTACCGTTTACTTAACTGTGCAACATCTCTCAGCTTGACTTGTCTCGACTTTGCTCGACTGACGCTACGCTGACGCTTGCACGAAGCGATATTTACCACGATCGTCTCGAGATGCAGCTGCGAGATGCTCAGGATTGACATTGCACTCCACGCAGGTGGAAACATTCGAATGCACTGCCTAGCTACGCGCCCGCAACTAACAAAATGCCGACCCTGCCAGGATTCGAACCTGGAATCTTCTGATCCGTAGTCAGACGCGTTATCCGTTGCGCCACAGGGCCACTGTTCGCCTTTCGTCATATGAGGCGGGTACACATCGCAGAGCAACGTGTTCTCCGTGGCTCGGCAACTGCGTGTCGTCCACTGACAACGGCGGCGCGGCCACTCTGGTCTTCCGCACTCTGCAGGGAGCTGCCAAGGAAGGCATCTCTCCTCCAGCTGCTCGGCCACGGTGCGCCTGCATAGCTTAGAGCTTGCCACACATCTGCCCTCGCTGTTGGACAGGTAGCAGAAGGCAAGGCGCGCGTTTTTCTGCAATTTTTCGGTGATGACAAGCGGTTGATATGCTTGTAAGTGTAGCATATGAAACAAGAATCGTATGAAGCATCCGTAGCCAGGTGCTAAAGTCGCAGTATGGCCGCAGGTGACGGTCGTATGATGGGTCTGTAGCCACAACAGGTTGGCGGCAAAGCAAATACCGCTAACTGAAAGCACCCTGCTGTAGCCCCAGTGGCGCAATTGGTTAGCGCACGGTACTTATAAGGCAGTAGCCGTGAGCAATGCCGGGGTTGTGAGTTCGAGCCTCACCTGGGGCATACTTTTATTTCGTAGCAGCTGACTCTGAAAGCATCGGGACGCTAGATTTGAGATGAATCACCTACTTGAGAAGAATAAGTGTGCGTGCGTTGTGCGTATCGTTTGCGTATTCCTCGGTAGTATAGTGGTTAGTATCCCCGCCTGTCACGCGGGAGACCGGGGTTCGATTCCCCGCCGGGGAGGTGCGATTTTTATATCGCGAAAGTTGCACGTGTGGCCCGATAGGACATTAACGTTGTGATCGAGAAATGTAGTTGCTGCAGAATCGTAAGAAACTCTGCGTCTTAGGAAGTGTTTCTCGTATTCTCCACACGACGTCGTCATCGTTTCAGAACTTACAGGGTTTGCTGTTGACGCTGGGTCAGCGCACCCCAGGCTTAATGATCGAGCTCGAAGCACCCAAGAAAAAGAATAATTTTAGCAGAGCGTGGTTTCGATCCACGGACCTCTGGGTTATGGGCCCAGCACGCTTCCACTGCGCCACTCTGCTGCGTGACGTGGGTCACTTGGAAAAGCATTGTCTGCGTCGCGTACCGTTTACTTAACTGTGCAACATCTCTCAGCTTGACTTGTCTCGACTTTGCTCGACTGACGCTACGCTGACGCTTGCACGAAGCGATATTTACCACGATCGTCTCGAGATGCAGCTGCGAGATGCTCAGGATTGACATTGCACTCCACGCAGGTGGAAACATTCGAATGCACTGCCTAGCTACGCGCCCGCAACTAACAAAATGCCGACCCTGCCAGGATTCGAACCTGGAATCTTCTGATCCGTAGTCAGACGCGTTATCCGTTGCGCCACAGGGCCACTGTTCGCCTTTCGTCATATGAGGCGGGTACACATCGCAGAGCAACGTGTTCTCCGTGGCTCGGCAACTGCGTGTCGTCCACTGACAACGGCGGCGCGGCCACTCTGGTCTTCCGCACTCTGCAGGGAGCTGCCAAGGAAGGCATCTCTCCTCCAGCTGCTCGGCCACGGTGCGCCTGCATAGCTTAGAGCTTGCCACACATCTGCCCTCGCTGTTGGACAGGTAGCAGAAGGCAAGGCGCGCGTTTTTCTGCAATTTTTCGGTGATGACAAGCGGTTGATATGCTTGTAAGTGTAGCATATGAAACAAGAATCGTATGAAGCATCCGTAGCCAGGTGCTAAAGTCGCAGTATGGCCGCAGGTGACGGTCGTATGATGGGTGTGTAGCCACAACAGGTTGGCGGCAAAGCAAATACCGCTAACTGAAAGCACCCTGCTGTAGCCCCAGTGGCGCAATTGGTTAGCGCACGGTACTTATAAGGCAGTAGCCGTGAGCAATGCCGGGGTTGTGAGTTCGAGCCTCACCTGGGGCATACTTTTATTTTGTAGCAGCTGACTCTGAAAGCATCGGGACGCTAGATTTGAGATGAATCACCTACTTGAGAAGAATAAGTGTGCGTGCGTTGTGCGTATCGTTTGCGTATTCCTCGGTAGTATAGTGGTTAGTATCCCCGCCTGTCACGCGGGAGACCGGGGTTCGATTCCCCGCCGGGGAGGTGCGATTTTTATATCGCGAAAGTTGCACGTGTGGCCCGATAGGACATTAACGTTGTGATCGAGAAATGTAGTTGCTGCAGAATCGTAAGAAACTCTGCGTCTTAGGAAGTGTTTCTCGTATTCTCCACACGACGTCGTCATCGTTTCAGAACTTACAGGGTTTGCTGTTGACGCTGGGTCAGCGCACCCCAGGCTTAATGATCGAGCTCGAAGCACCCAAGAAAAAGAATAATTTTAGCAGAGCGTGGTTTCGATCCACGGACCTCTGGGTTATGGGCCCAGCACGCTTCCACTGCGCCACTCTGCTGCGTGACGTGGGACACTTGGAAAAGCATTGTCTGCGTCGCGTACCGTTTACTTAACTGTGCAACATCTCTCAGCTTGACTTGTCTCGACTTTGCTCGACTGACGCTACGCTGACGCTTGCACGAAGCGATATTTACCACGATCGTCTCGAGATGCAGCTGCGAGATGCTCAGGATTGACATTGCACTCCACGCAGGTGGAAACATTCGAATGCACTGCCTAGCTACGCGCCCGCAACTAACAAAATGCCGACCCTGCCAGGATTCGAACCTGGAATCTTCTGATCCGTAGTCAGACGCGTTATCCGTTGCGCCACAGGGCCACTGTTCGCCTTTCGTCATATGAGGCGGGTACACATCGCAGAGCAACGTGTTCTCCGTGGCTCGGCAACTGCGTGTCGTCCACTGACAACGGCGGCGCGGCCACTCTGGTCTTCCGCACTCTGCAGGGAGCTGCCAAGGAAGGCATCTCTCCTCCAGCTGCTCGGCCACGGTGCGCCTGCATAGCTTAGAGCTTGCCACACATCTGCCCTCGCTGTTGGACAGGTAGCAGAAGGCAAGGCGCGCGTTTTTCTGCAATTTTTCGGTGATGACAAGCGGTTGATATGCTTGTAAGTGTAGCATATGAAACAAGAATCGTATGAAGCATCCGTAGCCAGGTGCTAAAGTCGCAGTATGGCCGCAGGTGACGGTCGTATGATGGGTCTGTAGCCACAACAGGTTGGCGGCAAAGCAAATACCGCTAACTGAAAGCACCCTGCTGTAGCCCCAGTGGCGCAATTGGTTAGCGCACGGTACTTATAAGGCAGTAGCCGTGAGCAATGCCGGGGTTGTGAGTTCGAGCCTCACCTGGGGCATACTTTTATTTCGTAGCAGCTGACTCTGAAAGCATCGGGACGCTAGATTTGAGATGAATCACCTACTTGAGAAGAATAAGTGTGCGTGCGTTGTGCGTATCGTTTGCGTATTCCTCGGTAGTATAGTGGTTAGTATCCCCGCCTGTCACGCGGGAGACCGGGGTTCGATTCCCCGCCGGGGAGGTGCGATTTTTATATCGCGAAAGTTGCACGTGTGGCCCGATAGGACATTAACGTTGTGATCGAGAAATGTAGTTGCTGCAGAATCGTAAGAAACTCTGCGTCTTAGGAAGTGTTTCTCGTATTCTCCACACGACGTCGTCATCGTTTCAGAACTTACAGGGTTTGCTGTTGACGCTGGGTCAGCGCACCCCAGGCTTAATGATCGAGCTCGAAGCACCCAAGAAAAAGAATAATTTTAGCAGAGCGTGGTTTCGATCCACGGACCTCTGGGTTATGGGCCCAGCACGCTTCCACTGCGCCACTCTGCTGCGTGACGTGGGACACTTGGAAAAGCATTGTCTGCGTCGCGTACCGTTTACTTAACTGTGCAACATCTCTCAGCTTGACTTGTCTCGACTTTGCTCGACTGACGCTACGCTGACGCTTGCACGAAGCGATATTTACCACGATCGTCTCGAGATGCAGCTGCGAGATGCTCAGGATTGACATTGCACTCCACGCAGGTGGAAACATTCGAATGCACTGCCTAGCTACGCGCCCGCAACTAACAAAATGCCGACCCTGCCAGGATTCGAACCTGGAATCTTCTGATCCGTAGTCAGACGCGTTATCCGTTGCGCCACAGGGCCACTGTTCGCCTTTCGTCATATGAGGCGGGTACACATCGCAGAGCAACGTGTTCTCCGTGGCTCGGCAACTGCGTGTCGTCCACTGACAACGGCGGCGCGGCCACTCTGGTCTTCCGCACTCTGCAGGGAGCTGCCAAGGAAGGCATCTCTCCTCCAGCTGCTCGGCCACGGTGCGCCTGCATAGCTTAGAGCTTGCCACACATCTGCCCTCGCTGTTGGACAGGTAGCAGAAGGCAAGGCGCGCGTTTTTCTGCAATTTTTCGGTGATGACAAGCGGTTGATATGCTTGTAAGTGTAGCATATGAAACAAGAATCGTATGAAGCATCCGTAGCCAGGTGCTAAAGTCGCAGTATGGCCGCAGGTGACGGTCGTATGATGGGTGTGTAGCCACAACAGGTTGGCGGCAAAGCAAATACCGCTAACTGAAAGCACCCTGCTGTAGCCCCAGTGGCGCAATTGGTTAGCGCACGGTACTTATAAGGCAGTAGCCGTGAGCAATGCCGGGGTTGTGAGTTCGAGCCTCACCTGGGGCATACTTTTATTTTGTAGCAGCTGACTCTGAAAGCATCGGGACGCTAGATTTGAGATGAATCACCTACTTGAGAAGAATAAGTGTGCGTGCGTTGTGCGTATCGTTTGCGTATTCCTCGGTAGTATAGTGGTTAGTATCCCCGCCTGTCACGCGGGAGACCGGGGTTCGATTCCCCGCCGGGGAGGTGCGATTTTTATATCGCGAAAGTTGCACGTGTGGCCCGATAGGACATTAACGTTGTGATCGAGAAATGTAGTTGCTGCAGAATCGTAAGAAACTCTGCGTCTTAGGAAGTGTTTCTCGTATTCTCCACACGACGTCGTCATCGTTTCAGAACTTACAGGGTTTGCTGTTGACGCTGGGTCAGCGCACCCCAGGCTTAATGATCGAGCTCGAAGCACCCAAGAAAAAGAATAATTTTAGCAGAGCGTGGTTTCGATCCACGGACCTCTGGGTTATGGGCCCAGCACGCTTCCACTGCGCCACTCTGCTGCGTGACGTGGGACACTTGGAAAAGCATTGTCTGCGTCGCGTACCGTTTACTTAACTGTGCAACATCTCTCAGCTTGACTTGTCTCGACTTTGCTCGACTGACGCTACGCTGACGCTTGCACGAAGCGATATTTACCACGATCGTCTCGAGATGCAGCTGCGAGATGCTCAGGATTGACATTGCACTCCACGCAGGTGGAAACATTCGAATGCACTGCCTAGCTACGCGCCCGCAACTAACAAAATGCCGACCCTGCCAGGATTCGAACCTGGAATCTTCTGATCCGTAGTCAGACGCGTTATCCGTTGCGCCACAGGGCCACTGTTCGCCTTTCGTCATATGAGGCGGGTACACATCGCAGAGCAACGTGTTCTCCGTGGCTCGGCAACTGCGTGTCGTCCACTGACAACGGCGGCGCGGCCACTCTGGTCTTCCGCACTCTGCAGGGAGCTGCCAAGGAAGGCATCTCTCCTCCAGCTGCTCGGCCACGGTGCGCCTGCATAGCTTAGAGCTTGCCACACATCTGCCCTCGCTGTTGGACAGGTAGCAGAAGGCAAGGCGCGCGTTTTTCTGCAATTTTTCGGTGATGACAAGCGGTTGATATGCTTGTAAGTGTAGCATATGAAACAAGAATCGTATGAAGCATCCGTAGCCAGGTGCTAAAGTCGCAGTATGGCCGCAGGTGACGGTCGTATGATGGGTCTGTAGCCACAACAGGTTGGCGGCAAAGCAAATACCGCTAACTGAAAGCACCCTGCTGTAGCCCCAGTGGCGCAATTGGTTAGCGCACGGTACTTATAAGGCAGTAGCCGTGAGCAATGCCGGGGTTGTGAGTTCGAGCCTCACCTGGGGCATACTTTTATTTCGTAGCAGCTGACTCTGAAAGCATCGGGACGCTAGATTTGAGATGAATCACCTACTTGAGAAGAATAAGTGTGCGTGCGTTGTGCGTATCGTTTGCGTATTCCTCGGTAGTATAGTGGTTAGTATCCCCGCCTGTCACGCGGGAGACCGGGGTTCGATTCCCCGCCGGGGAGGTGCGATTTTTATATCGCGAAAGTTGCACGTGTGGCCCGATAGGACATTAACGTTGTGATCGAGAAATGTAGTTGCTGCAGAATCGTAAGAAACTCTGCGTCTTAGGAAGTGTTTCTCGTATTCTCCACACGACGTCGTCATCGTTTCAGAACTTACAGGGTTTGCTGTTGACGCTGGGTCAGCGCACCCCAGGCTTAATGATCGAGCTCGAAGCACCCAAGAAAAAGAATAATTTTAGCAGAGCGTGGTTTCGATCCACGGACCTCTGGGTTATGGGCCCAGCACGCTTCCACTGCGCCACTCTGCTGCGTGACGTGGGACACTTGGAAAAGCATTGTCTGCGTCGCGTACCGTTTACTTAACTGTGCAACATCTCTCAGCTTGACTTGTCTCGACTTTGCTCGACTGACGCTACGCTGACGCTTGCACGAAGCGATATTTACCACGATCGTCTCGAGATGCAGCTGCGAGATGCTCAGGATTGACATTGCACTCCACGCAGGTGGAAACATTCGAATGCACTGCCTAGCTACGCGCCCGCAACTAACAAAATGCCGACCCTGCCAGGATTCGAACCTGGAATCTTCTGATCCGTAGTCAGACGCGTTATCCGTTGCGCCACAGGGCCACTGTTCGCCTTTCGTCATATGAGGCGGGTACACATCGCAGAGCAACGTGTTCTCCGTGGCTCGGCAACTGCGTGTCGTCCACTGACAACGGCGGCGCGGCCACTCTGGTCTTCCGCACTCTGCAGGGAGCTGCCAAGGAAGGCATCTCTCCTCCAGCTGCTCGGCCACGGTGCGCCTGCATAGCTTAGAGCTTGCCACACATCTGCCCTCGCTGTTGGACAGGTAGCAGAAGGCAAGGCGCGCGTTTTTCTGCAATTTTTCGGTGATGACAAGCGGTTGATATGCTTGTAAGTGTAGCATATGAAACAAGAATCGTATGAAGCATCCGTAGCCAGGTGCTAAAGTCGCAGTATGGCCGCAGGTGACGGTCGTATGATGGGTGTGTAGCCACAACAGGTTGGCGGCAAAGCAAATACCGCTAACTGAAAGCACCCTGCTGTAGCCCCAGTGGCGCAATTGGTTAGCGCACGGTACTTATAAGGCAGTAGCCGTGAGCAATGCCGGGGTTGTGAGTTCGAGCCTCACCTGGGGCATACTTTTATTTTGTAGCAGCTGACTCTGAAAGCATCGGGACGCTAGATTTGAGATGAATCACCTACTTGAGAAGAATAAGTGTGCGTGCGTTGTGCGTATCGTTTGCGTATTCCTCGGTAGTATAGTGGTTAGTATCCCCGCCTGTCACGCGGGAGACCGGGGTTCGATTCCCCGCCGGGGAGGTGCGATTTTTATATCGCGAAAGTTGCACGTGTGGCCCGATAGGACATTAACGTTGTGATCGAGAAATGTAGTTGCTGCAGAATCGTAAGAAACTCTGCGTCTTAGGAAGTGTTTCTCGTATTCTCCACACGACGTCGTCATCGTTTCAGAACTTACAGGGTTTGCTGTTGACGCTGGGTCAGCGCACCCCAGGCTTAATGATCGAGCTCGAAGCACCCAAGAAAAAGAATAATTTTAGCAGAGCGTGGTTTCGATCCACGGACCTCTGGGTTATGGGCCCAGCACGCTTCCACTGCGCCACTCTGCTGCGTGACGTGGGACACTTGGAAAAGCATTGTCTGCGTCGCGTACCGTTTACTTAACTGTGCAACATCTCTCAGCTTGACTTGTCTCGACTTTGCTCGACTGACGCTACGCTGACGCTTGCACGAAGCGATATTTACCACGATCGTCTCGAGATGCAGCTGCGAGATGCTCAGGATTGACATTGCACTCCACGCAGGTGGAAACATTCGAATGCACTGCCTAGCTACGCGCCCGCAACTAACAAAATGCCGACCCTGCCAGGATTCGAACCTGGAATCTTCTGATCCGTAGTCAGACGCGTTATCCGTTGCGCCACAGGGCCACTGTTCGCCTTTCGTCATATGAGGCGGGTACACATCGCAGAGCAACGTGTTCTCCGTGGCTCGGCAACTGCGTGTCGTCCACTGACAACGGCGGCGCGGCCACTCTGGTCTTCCGCACTCTGCAGGGAGCTGCCAAGGAAGGCATCTCTCCTCCAGCTGCTCGGCCACGGTGCGCCTGCATAGCTTAGAGCTTGCCACACATCTGCCCTCGCTGTTGGACAGGTAGCAGAAGGCAAGGCGCGCGTTTTTCTGCAATTTTTCGGTGATGACAAGCGGTTGATATGCTTGTAAGTGTAGCATATGAAACAAGAATCGTATGAAGCATCCGTAGCCAGGTGCTAAAGTCGCAGTATGGCCGCAGGTGACGGTCGTATGATGGGTCTGTAGCCACAACAGGTTGGCGGCAAAGCAAATACCGCTAACTGAAAGCACCCTGCTGTAGCCCCAGTGGCGCAATTGGTTAGCGCACGGTACTTATAAGGCAGTAGCCGTGAGCAATGCCGGGGTTGTGAGTTCGAGCCTCACCTGGGGCATACTTTTATTTCGTAGCAGCTGACTCTGAAAGCATCGGGACGCTAGATTTGAGATGAATCACCTACTTGAGAAGAATAAGTGTGCGTGCGTTGTGCGTATCGTTTGCGTATTCCTCGGTAGTATAGTGGTTAGTATCCCCGCCTGTCACGCGGGAGACCGGGGTTCGATTCCCCGCCGGGGAGGTGCGATTTTTATATCGCGAAAGTTGCACGTGTGGCCCGATAGGACATTAACGTTGTGATCGAGAAATGTAGTTGCTGCAGAATCGTAAGAAACTCTGCGTCTTAGGAAGTGTTTCTCGTATTCTCCACACGACGTCGTCATCGTTTCAGAACTTACAGGGTTTGCTGTTGACGCTGGGTCAGCGCACCCCAGGCTTAATGATCGAGCTCGAAGCACCCAAGAAAAAGAATAATTTTAGCAGAGCGTGGTTTCGATCCACGGACCTCTGGGTTATGGGCCCAGCACGCTTCCACTGCGCCACTCTGCTGCGTGACGTGGGACACTTGGAAAAGCATTGTCTGCGTCGCGTACCGTTTACTTAACTGTGCAACATCTCTCAGCTTGACTTGTCTCGACTTTGCTCGACTGACGCTACGCTGACGCTTGCACGAAGCGATATTTACCACGATCGTCTCGAGATGCAGCTGCGAGATGCTCAGGATTGACATTGCACTCCACGCAGGTGGAAACATTCGAATGCACTGCCTAGCTACGCGCCCGCAACTAACAAAATGCCGACCCTGCCAGGATTCGAACCTGGAATCTTCTGATCCGTAGTCAGACGCGTTATCCGTTGCGCCACAGGGCCACTGTTCGCCTTTCGTCATATGAGGCGGGTACACATCGCAGAGCAACGTGTTCTCCGTGGCTCGGCAACTGCGTGTCGTCCACTGACAACGGCGGCGCGGCCACTCTGGTCTTCCGCACTCTGCAGGGAGCTGCCAAGGAAGGCATCTCTCCTCCAGCTGCTCGGCCACGGTGCGCCTGCATAGCTTAGAGCTTGCCACACATCTGCCCTCGCTGTTGGACAGGTAGCAGAAGGCAAGGCGCGCGTTTTTCTGCAATTTTTCGGTGATGACAAGCGGTTGATATGCTTGTAAGTGTAGCATATGAAACAAGAATCGTATGAAGCATCCGTAGCCAGGTGCTAAAGTCGCAGTATGGCCGCAGGTGACGGTCGTATGATGGGTCTGTAGCCACAACAGGTTGGCGGCAAAGCAAATACCGCTAACTGAAAGCACCCTGCTGTAGCCCCAGTGGCGCAATTGGTTAGCGCACGGTACTTATAAGGCAGTAGCCGTGAGCAATGCCGGGGTTGTGAGTTCGAGCCTCACCTGGGGCATACTTTTATTTCGTAGCAGCTGACTCTGAAAGCATCGGGACGCTAGATTTGAGATGAATCACCTACTTGAGAAGAATAAGTGTGCGTGCGTTGTGCGTATCGTTTGCGTATTCCTCGGTAGTATAGTGGTTAGTATCCCCGCCTGTCACGCGGGAGACCGGGGTTCGATTCCCCGCCGGGGAGGTGCGATTTTTATATCGCGAAAGTTGCACGTGTGGCCCGATAGGACATTAACGTTGTGATCGAGAAATGTAGTTGCTGCAGAATCGTAAGAAACTCTGCGTCTTAGGAAGTGTTTCTCGTATTCTCCACACGACGTCGTCATCGTTTCAGAACTTACAGGGTTTGCTGTTGACGCTGGGTCAGCGCACCCCAGGCTTAATGATCGAGCTCGAAGCACCCAAGAAAAAGAATAATTTTAGCAGAGCGTGGTTTCGATCCACGGACCTCTGGGTTATGGGCCCAGCACGCTTCCACTGCGCCACTCTGCTGCGTGACGTGGGACACTTGGAAAAGCATTGTCTGCGTCGCGTACCGTTTACTTAACTGTGCAACATCTCTCAGCTTGACTTGTCTCGACTTTGCTCGACTGACGCTACGCTGACGCTTGCACGAAGCGATATTTACCACGATCGTCTCGAGATGCAGCTGCGAGATGCTCAGGATTGACATTGCACTCCACGCAGGTGGAAACATTCGAATGCACTGCCTAGCTACGCGCCCGCAACTAACAAAATGCCGACCCTGCCAGGATTCGAACCTGGAATCTTCTGATCCGTAGTCAGACGCGTTATCCGTTGCGCCACAGGGCCACTGTTCGCCTTTCGTCATATGAGGCGGGTACACATCGCAGAGCAACGTGTTCTCCGTGGCTCGGCAACTGCGTGTCGTCCACTGACAACGGCGGCGCGGCCACTCTGGTCTTCCGCACTCTGCAGGGAGCTGCCAAGGAAGGCATCTCTCCTCCAGCTGCTCGGCCACGGTGCGCCTGCATAGCTTAGAGCTTGCCACACATCTGCCCTCGCTGTTGGACAGGTAGCAGAAGGCAAGGCGCGCGTTTTTCTGCAATTTTTCGGTGATGACAAGCGGTTGATATGCTTGTAAGTGTAGCATATGAAACAAGAATCGTATGAAGCATCCGTAGCCAGGTGCTAAAGTCGCAGTATGGCCGCAGGTGACGGTCGTATGATGGGTCTGTAGCCACAACAGGTTGGCGGCAAAGCAAATACCGCTAACTGAAAGCACCCTGCTGTAGCCCCAGTGGCGCAATTGGTTAGCGCACGGTACTTATAAGGCAGTAGCCGTGAGCAATGCCGGGGTTGTGAGTTCGAGCCTCACCTGGGGCATACTTTTATTTCGTAGCAGCTGACTCTGAAAGCATCGGGACGCTAGATTTGAGATGAATCACCTACTTGAGAAGAATAAGTGTGCGTGCGTTGTGCGTATCGTTTGCGTATTCCTCGGTAGTATAGTGGTTAGTATCCCCGCCTGTCACGCGAGAGACCGGGGTTCGATTCCCCGCCGGGGAGGTGCGATTTTTATATCGCGAAAGTTGCACGTGTGGCCCGATAGGACATTAACGTTGTGATCGAGAAATGTAGTTGCTGCAGAATCGTAAGAAACTCTGCGTCTTAGGAAGTGTTTCTCGTATTCTCCACACGACGTCGTCATCGTTTCAGAACTTACAGGGTTTGCTGTTGACGCTGGGTCAGCGCACCCCAGGCTTAATGATCGAGCTCGAAGCACCCAAGAAAAAGAATAATTTTAGCAGAGCGTGGTTTCGATCCACGGACCTCTGGGTTATGGGCCCAGCACGCTTCCACTGCGCCACTCTGCTGCGTGACGTGGGACACTTGGAAAAGCATTGTCTGCGTCGCGTACCGTTTACTTAACTGTGCAACATCTCTCAGCTTGACTTGTCTCGACTTTGCTCGACTGACGCTACGCTGACGCTTGCACGAAGCGATATTTACCACGATCGTCTCGAGATGCAGCTGCGAGATGCTCAGGATTGACATTGCACTCCACGCAGGTGGAAACATTCGAATGCACTGCCTAGCTACGCGCCCGCAACTAACAAAATGCCGACCCTGCCAGGATTCGAACCTGGAATCTTCTGATCCGTAGTCAGACGCGTTATCCGTTGCGCCACAGGGCCACTGTTCGCCTTTCGTCATATGAGGCGGGTACACATCGCAGAGCAACGTGTTCTCCGTGGCTCGGCAACTGCGTGTCGTCCACTGACAACGGCGGCGCGGCCACTCTGGTCTTCCGCACTCTGCAGGGAGCTGCCAAGGAAGGCATCTCTCCTCCAGCTGCTCGGCCACGGTGCGCCTGCATAGCTTAGAGCTTGCCACACATCTGCCCTCGCTGTTGGACAGGTAGCAGAAGGCAAGGCGCGCGTTTTTCTGCAATTTTTCGGTGATGACAAGCGGTTGATATGCTTGTAAGTGTAGCATATGAAACAAGAATCGTATGAAGCATCCGTAGCCAGGTGCTAAAGTCGCAGTATGGCCGCAGGTGACGGTCGTATGATGGGTCTGTAGCCACAACAGGTTGGCGGCAAAGCAAATACCGCTAACTGAAAGCACCCTGCTGTAGCCCCAGTGGCGCAATTGGTTAGCGCACGGTACTTATAAGGCAGTAGCCGTGAGCAATGCCGGGGTTGTGAGTTCGAGCCTCACCTGGGGCATACTTTTATTTCGTAGCAGCTGACTCTGAAAGCATCGGGACGCTAGATTTGAGATGAATCACCTACTTGAGAAGAATAAGTGTGCGTGCGTTGTGCGTATCGTTTGCGTATTCCTCGGTAGTATAGTGGTTAGTATCCCCGCCTGTCACGCGGGAGACCGGGGTTCGATTCCCCGCCGGGGAGGTGCGATTTTTATATCGCGAAAGTTGCACGTGTGGCCCGATAGGACATTAACGTTGTGATCGAGAAATGTAGTTGCTGCAGAATCGTAAGAAACTCTGCGTCTTAGGAAGTGTTTCTCGTATTCTCCACACGACGTCGTCATCGTTTCAGAACTTACAGGGTTTGCTGTTGACGCTGGGTCAGCGCACCCCAGGCTTAATGATCGAGCTCGAAGCACCCAAGAAAAAGAATAATTTTAGCAGAGCGTGGTTTCGATCCACGGACCTCTGGGTTATGGGCCCAGCACGCTTCCACTGCGCCACTCTGCTGCGTGACGTGGGACACTTGGAAAAGCATTGTCTGCGTCGCGTACCGTTTACTTAACTGTGCAACATCTCTCAGCTTGACTTGTCTCGACTTTGCTCGACTGACGCTACGCTGACGCTTGCACGAAGCGATATTTACCACGATCGTCTCGAGATGCAGCTGCGAGATGCTCAGGATTGACATTGCACTCCACGCAGGTGGAAACATTCGAATGCACTGCCTAGCTACGCGCCCGCAACTAACAAAATGCCGACCCTGCCAGGATTCGAACCTGGAATCTTCTGATCCGTAGTCAGACGCGTTATCCGTTGCGCCACAGGGCCACTGTTCGCCTTTCGTCATATGAGGCGGGTACACATCGCAGAGCAACGTGTTCTCCGTGGCTCGGCAACTGCGTGTCGTCCACTGACAACGGCGGCGCGGCCACTCTGGTCTTCCGCACTCTGCAGGGAGCTGCCAAGGAAGGCATCTCTCCTCCAGCTGCTCGGCCACGGTGCGCCTGCATAGCTTAGAGCTTGCCACACATCTGCCCTCGCTGTTGGACAGGTAGCAGAAGGCAAGGCGCGCGTTTTTCTGCAATTTTTCGGTGATGACAAGCGGTTGATATGCTTGTAAGTGTAGCATATGAAACAAGAATCGTATGAAGCATCCGTAGCCAGGTGCTAAAGTCGCAGTATGGCCGCAGGTGACGGTCGTATGATGGGTCTGTAGCCACAACAGGTTGGCGGCAAAGCAAATACCGCTAACTGAAAGCACCCTGCTGTAGCCCCAGTGGCGCAATTGGTTAGCGCACGGTACTTATAAGGCAGTAGCCGTGAGCAATGCCGGGGTTGTGAGTTCGAGCCTCACCTGGGGCATACTTTTATTTCGTAGCAGCTGACTCTGAAAGCATCGGGACGCTAGATTTGAGATGAATCACCTACTTGAGAAGAATAAGTGTGCGTGCGTTGTGCGTATCGTTTGCGTATTCCTCGGTAGTATAGTGGTTAGTATCCCCGCCTGTCACGCGGGAGACCGGGGTTCGATTCCCCGCCGGGGAGGTGCGATTTTTATATCGCGAAAGTTGCACGTGTGGCCCGATAGGACATTAACGTTGTGATCGAGAAATGTAGTTGCTGCAGAATCGTAAGAAACTCTGCGTCTTAGGAAGTGTTTCTCGTATTCTCCACACGACGTCGTCATCGTTTCAGAACTTACAGGGTTTGCTGTTGACGCTGGGTCAGCGCACCCCAGGCTTAATGATCGAGCTCGAAGCACCCAAGAAAAAGAATAATTTTAGCAGAGCGTGGTTTCGATCCACGGACCTCTGGGTTATGGGCCCAGCACGCTTCCACTGCGCCACTCTGCTGCGTGACGTGGGACACTTGGAAAAGCATTGTCTGCGTCGCGTACCGTTTACTTAACTGTGCAACATCTCTCAGCTTGACTTGTCTCGACTTTGCTCGACTGACGCTACGCTGACGCTTGCACGAAGCGATATTTACCACGATCGTCTCGAGATGCAGCTGCGAGATGCTCAGGATTGACATTGCACTCCACGCAGGTGGAAACATTCGAATGCACTGCCTAGCTACGCGCCCGCAACTAACAAAATGCCGACCCTGCCAGGATTCGAACCTGGAATCTTCTGATCCGTAGTCAGACGCGTTATCCGTTGCGCCACAGGGCCACTGTTCGCCTTTCGTCATATGAGGCGGGTACACATCGCAGAGCAACGTGTTCTCCGTGGCTCGGCAACTGCGTGTCGTCCACTGACAACGGCGGCGCGGCCACTCTGGTCTTCCGCACTCTGCAGGGAGCTGCCAAGGAAGGCATCTCTCCTCCAGCTGCTCGGCCACGGTGCGCCTGCATAGCTTAGAGCTTGCCACACATCTGCCCTCGCTGTTGGACAGGTAGCAGAAGGCAAGGCGCGCGTTTTTCTGCAATTTTTCGGTGATGACAAGCGGTTGATATGCTTGTAAGTGTAGCATATGAAACAAGAATCGTATGAAGCATCCGTAGCCAGGTGCTAAAGTCGCAGTATGGCCGCAGGTGACGGTCGTATGATGGGTCTGTAGCCACAACAGGTTGGCGGCAAAGCAAATACCGCTAACTGAAAGCACCCTGCTGTAGCCCCAGTGGCGCAATTGGTTAGCGCACGGTACTTATAAGGCAGTAGCCGTGAGCAATGCCGGGGTTGTGAGTTCGAGCCTCACCTGGGGCATACTTTTATTTCGTAGCAGCTGACTCTGAAAGCATCGGGACGCTAGATTTGAGATGAATCACCTACTTGAGAAGAATAAGTGTGCGTGCGTTGTGCGTATCGTTTGCGTATTCCTCGGTAGTATAGTGGTTAGTATCCCCGCCTGTCACGCGGGAGACCGGGGTTCGATTCCCCGCCGGGGAGGTGCGATTTTTATATCGCGAAAGTTGCACGTGTGGCCCGATAGGACATTAACGTTGTGATCGAGAAATGTAGTTGCTGCAGAATCGTAAGAAACTCTGCGTCTTAGGAAGTGTTTCTCGTATTCTCCACACGACGTCGTCATCGTTTCAGAACTTACAGGGTTTGCTGTTGACGCTGGGTCAGCGCACCCCAGGCTTAATGATCGAGCTCGAAGCACCCAAGAAAAAGAATAATTTTAGCAGAGCGTGGTTTCGATCCACGGACCTCTGGGTTATGGGCCCAGCACGCTTCCACTGCGCCACTCTGCTGCGTGACGTGGGACACTTGGAAAAGCATTGTCTGCGTCGCGTACCGTTTACTTAACTGTGCAACATCTCTCAGCTTGACTTGTCTCGACTTTGCTCGACTGACGCTACGCTGACGCTTGCACGAAGCGATATTTACCACGATCGTCTCGAGATGCAGCTGCGAGATGCTCAGGATTGACATTGCACTCCACGCAGGTGGAAACATTCGAATGCACTGCCTAGCTACGCGCCCGCAACTAACAAAATGCCGACCCTGCCAGGATTCGAACCTGGAATCTTCTGATCCGTAGTCAGACGCGTTATCCGTTGCGCCACAGGGCCACTGTTCGCCTTTCGTCATATGAGGCGGGTACACATCGCAGAGCAACGTGTTCTCCGTGGCTCGGCAACTGCGTGTCGTCCACTGACAACGGCGGCGCGGCCACTCTGGTCTTCCGCACTCTGCAGGGAGCTGCCAAGGAAGGCATCTCTCCTCCAGCTGCTCGGCCACGGTGCGCCTGCATAGCTTAGAGCTTGCCACACATCTGCCCTCGCTGTTGGACAGGTAGCAGAAGGCAAGGCGCGCGTTTTTCTGCAATTTTTCGGTGATGACAAGCGGTTGATATGCTTGTAAGTGTAGCATATGAAACAAGAATCGTATGAAGCATCCGTAGCCAGGTGCTAAAGTCGCAGTATGGCCGCAGGTGACGGTCGTATGATGGGTCTGTAGCCACAACAGGTTGGCGGCAAAGCAAATACCGCTAACTGAAAGCACCCTGCTGTAGCCCCAGTGGCGCAATTGGTTAGCGCACGGTACTTATAAGGCAGTAGCCGTGAGCAATGCCGGGGTTGTGAGTTCGAGCCTCACCTGGGGCATACTTTTATTTCGTAGCAGCTGACTCTGAAAGCATCGGGACGCTAGATTTGAGATGAATCACCTACTTGAGAAGAATAAGTGTGCGTGCGTTGTGCGTATCGTTTGCGTATTCCTCGGTAGTATAGTGGTTAGTATCCCCGCCTGTCACGCGGGAGACCGGGGTTCGATTCCCCGCCGGGGAGGTGCGATTTTTATATCGCGAAAGTTGCACGTGTGGCCCGATAGGACATTAACGTTGTGATCGAGAAATGTAGTTGCTGCAGAATCGTAAGAAACTCTGCGTCTTAGGAAGTGTTTCTCGTATTCTCCACACGACGTCGTCATCGTTTCAGAACTTACAGGGTTTGCTGTTGACGCTGGGTCAGCGCACCCCAGGCTTAATGATCGAGCTCGAAGCACCCAAGAAAAAGAATAATTTTAGCAGAGCGTGGTTTCGATCCACGGACCTCTGGGTTATGGGCCCAGCACGCTTCCACTGCGCCACTCTGCTGCGTGACGTGGGACACTTGGAAAAGCATTGTCTGCGTCGCGTACCGTTTACTTAACTGTGCAACATCTCTCAGCTTGACTTGTCTCGACTTTGCTCGACTGACGCTACGCTGACGCTTGCACGAAGCGATATTTACCACGATCGTCTCGAGATGCAGCTGCGAGATGCTCAGGATTGACATTGCACTCCACGCAGGTGGAAACATTCGAATGCACTGCCTAGCTACGCGCCCGCAACTAACAAAATGCCGACCCTGCCAGGATTCGAACCTGGAATCTTCTGATCCGTAGTCAGACGCGTTATCCGTTGCGCCACAGGGCCACTGTTCGCCTTTCGTCATATGAGGCGGGTACACATCGCAGAGCAACGTGTTCTCCGTGGCTCGGCAACTGCGTGTCGTCCACTGACAACGGCGGCGCGGCCACTCTGGTCTTCCGCACTCTGCAGGGAGCTGCCAAGGAAGGCATCTCTCCTCCAGCTGCTCGGCCACGGTGCGCCTGCATAGCTTAGAGCTTGCCACACATCTGCCCTCGCTGTTGGACAGGTAGCAGAAGGCAAGGCGCGCGTTTTTCTGCAATTTTTCGGTGATGACAAGCGGTTGATATGCTTGTAAGTGTAGCATATGAAACAAGAATCGTATGAAGCATCCGTAGCCAGGTGCTAAAGTCGCAGTATGGCCGCAGGTGACGGTCGTATGATGGGTCTGTAGCCACAACAGGTTGGCGGCAAAGCAAATACCGCTAACTGAAAGCACCCTGCTGTAGCCCCAGTGGCGCAATTGGTTAGCGCACGGTACTTATAAGGCAGTAGCCGTGAGCAATGCCGGGGTTGTGAGTTCGAGCCTCACCTGGGGCATACTTTTATTTCGTAGCAGCTGACTCTGAAAGCATCGGGACGCTAGATTTGAGATGAATCACCTACTTGAGAAGAATAAGTGTGCGTGCGTTGTGCGTATCGTTTGCGTATTCCTCGGTAGTATAGTGGTTAGTATCCCCGCCTGTCACGCGGGAGACCGGGGTTCGATTCCCCGCCGGGGAGGTGCGATTTTTATATCGCGAAAGTTGCACGTGTGGCCCGATAGGACATTAACGTTGTGATCGAGAAATGTAGTTGCTGCAGAATCGTAAGAAACTCTGCGTCTTAGGAAGTGTTTCTCGTATTCTCCACACGACGTCGTCATCGTTTCAGAACTTACAGGGTTTGCTGTTGACGCTGGGTCAGCGCACCCCAGGCTTAATGATCGAGCTCGAAGCACCCAAGAAAAAGAATAATTTTAGCAGAGCGTGGTTTCGATCCACGGACCTCTGGGTTATGGGCCCAGCACGCTTCCACTGCGCCACTCTGCTGCGTGACGTGGGACACTTGGAAAAGCATTGTCTGCGTCGCGTACCGTTTACTTAACTGTGCAACATCTCTCAGCTTGACTTGTCTCGACTTTGCTCGACTGACGCTACGCTGACGCTTGCACGAAGCGATATTTACCACGATCGTCTCGAGATGCAGCTGCGAGATGCTCAGGATTGACATTGCACTCCACGCAGGTGGAAACATTCGAATGCACTGCCTAGCTACGCGCCCGCAACTAACAAAATGCCGACCCTGCCAGGATTCGAACCTGGAATCTTCTGATCCGTAGTCAGACGCGTTATCCGTTGCGCCACAGGGCCACTGTTCGCCTTTCGTCATATGAGGCGGGTACACATCGCAGAGCAACGTGTTCTCCGTGGCTCGGCAACTGCGTGTCGTCCACTGACAACGGCGGCGCGGCCACTCTGGTCTTCCGCACTCTGCAGGGAGCTGCCAAGGAAGGCATCTCTCCTCCAGCTGCTCGGCCACGGTGCGCCTGCATAGCTTAGAGCTTGCCACACATCTGCCCTCGCTGTTGGACAGGTAGCAGAAGGCAAGGCGCGCGTTTTTCTGCAATTTTTCGGTGATGACAAGCGGTTGATATGCTTGTAAGTGTAGCATATGAAACAAGAATCGTATGAAGCATCCGTAGCCAGGTGCTAAAGTCGCAGTATGGCCGCAGGTGACGGTCGTATGATGGGTCTGTAGCCACAACAGGTTGGCGGCAAAGCAAATACCGCTAACTGAAAGCACCCTGCTGTAGCCCCAGTGGCGCAATTGGTTAGCGCACGGTACTTATAAGGCAGTAGCCGTGAGCAATGCCGGGGTTGTGAGTTCGAGCCTCACCTGGGGCATACTTTTATTTCGTAGCAGCTGACTCTGAAAGCATCGGGACGCTAGATTTGAGATGAATCACCTACTTGAGAAGAATAAGTGTGCGTGCGTTGTGCGTATCGTTTGCGTATTCCTCGGTAGTATAGTGGTTAGTATCCCCGCCTGTCACGCGGGAGACCGGGGTTCGATTCCCCGCCGGGGAGGTGCGATTTTTATATCGCGAAAGTTGCACGTGTGGCCCGATAGGACATTAACGTTGTGATCGAGAAATGTAGTTGCTGCAGAATCGTAAGAAACTCTGCGTCTTAGGAAGTGTTTCTCGTATTCTCCACACGACGTCGTCATCGTTTCAGAACTTACAGGGTTTGCTGTTGACGCTGGGTCAGCGCACCCCAGGCTTAATGATCGAGCTCGAAGCACCCAAGAAAAAGAATAATTTTAGCAGAGCGTGGTTTCGATCCACGGACCTCTGGGTTATGGGCCCAGCACGCTTCCACTGCGCCACTCTGCTGCGTGACGTGGGACACTTGGAAAAGCATTGTCTGCGTCGCGTACCGTTTACTTAACTGTGCAACATCTCTCAGCTTGACTTGTCTCGACTTTGCTCGACTGACGCTACGCTGACGCTTGCACGAAGCGATATTTACCACGATCGTCTCGAGATGCAGCTGCGAGATGCTCAGGATTGACATTGCACTCCACGCAGGTGGAAACATTCGAATGCACTGCCTAGCTACGCGCCCGCAACTAACAAAATGCCGACCCTGCCAAGATTCGAACCTGGAATCTTCTGATCCGTAGTCAGACGCGTTATCCGTTGCGCCACAGGGCCACTGTTCGCCTTTCGTCATATGAGGCGGGTACACATCGCAGAGCAACGTGTTCTCCGTGGCTCGGCAACTGCGTGTCGTCCACTGACAACGGCGGCGCGGCCACTCTGGTCTTCCGCACTCTGCAGGGAGCTGCCAAGGAAGGCATCTCTCCTCCAGCTGCTCGGCCACGGTGCGCCTGCATAGCTTAGAGCTTGCCACACATCTGCCCTCGCTGTTGGACAGGTAGCAGAAGGCAAGGCGCGCGTTTTTCTGCAATTTTTCGGTGATGACAAGCGGTTGATATGCTTGTAAGTGTAGCATATGAAACAAGAATCGTATGAAGCATCCGTAGCCAGGTGCTAAAGTCGCAGTATGGCCGCAGGTGACGGTCGTATGATGGGTCTGTAGCCACAACAGGTTGGCGGCAAAGCAAATACCGCTAACTGAAAGCACCCTGCTGTAGCCCCAGTGGCGCAATTGGTTAGCGCACGGTACTTATAAGGCAGTAGCCGTGAGCAATGCCGGGGTTGTGAGTTCGAGCCTCACCTGGGGCATACTTTTATTTCGTAGCAGCTGACTCTGAAAGCATCGGGACGCTAGATTTGAGATGAATCACCTACTTGAGAAGAATAAGTGTGCGTGCGTTGTGCGTATCGTTTGCGTATTCCTCGGTAGTATAGTGGTTAGTATCCCCGCCTGTCACGCGGGAGACCGGGGTTCGATTCCCCGCCGGGGAGGTGCGATTTTTATATCGCGAAAGTTGCACGTGTGGCCCGATAGGACATTAACGTTGTGATCGAGAAATGTAGTTGCTGCAGAATCGTAAGAAACTCTGCGTCTTAGGAAGTGTTTCTCGTATTCTCCACACGACGTCGTCATCGTTTCAGAACTTACAGGGTTTGCTGTTGACGCTGGGTCAGCGCACCCCAGGCTTAATGATCGAGCTCGAAGCACCCAAGAAAAAGAATAATTTTAGCAGAGCGTGGTTTCGATCCACGGACCTCTGGGTTATGGGCCCAGCACGCTTCCACTGCGCCACTCTGCTGCGTGACGTGGGACACTTGGAAAAGCATTGTCTGCGTCGCGTACCGTTTACTTAACTGTGCAACATCTCTCAGCTTGACTTGTCTCGACTTTGCTCGACTGACGCTACGCTGACGCTTGCACGAAGCGATATTTACCACGATCGTCTCGAGATGCAGCTGCGAGATGCTCAGGATTGACATTGCACTCCACGCAGGTGGAAACATTCGAATGCACTGCCTAGCTACGCGCCCGCAACTAACAAAATGCCGACCCTGCCAGGATTCGAACCTGGAATCTTCTGATCCGTAGTCAGACGCGTTATCCGTTGCGCCACAGGGCCACTGTTCGCCTTTCGTCATATGAGGCGGGTACACATCGCAGAGCAACGTGTTCTCCGTGGCTCGGCAACTGCGTGTCGTCCACTGACAACGGCGGCGCGGCCACTCTGGTCTTCCGCACTCTGCAGGGAGCTGCCAAGGAAGGCATCTCTCCTCCAGCTGCTCGGCCACGGTGCGCCTGCATAGCTTAGAGCTTGCCACACATCTGCCCTCGCTGTTGGACAGGTAGCAGAAGGCAAGGCGCGCGTTTTTCTGCAATTTTTCGGTGATGACAAGCGGTTGATATGCTTGTAAGTGTAGCATATGAAACAAGAATCGTATGAAGCATCCGTAGCCAGGTGCTAAAGTCGCAGTATGGCCGCAGGTGACGGTCGTATGATGGGTCTGTAGCCACAACAGGTTGGCGGCAAAGCAAATACCGCTAACTGAAAGCACCCTGCTGTAGCCCCAGTGGCGCAATTGGTTAGCGCACGGTACTTATAAGGCAGTAGCCGTGAGCAATGCCGGGGTTGTGAGTTCGAGCCTCACCTGGGGCATACTTTTATTTCGTAGCAGCTGACTCTGAAAGCATCGGGACGCTAGATTTGAGATGAATCACCTACTTGAGAAGAATAAGTGTGCGTGCGTTGTGCGTATCGTTTGCGTATTCCTCGGTAGTATAGTGGTTAGTATCCCCGCCTGTCACGCGGGAGACCGGGGTTCGATTCCCCGCCGGGGAGGTGCGATTTTTATATCGCGAAAGTTGCACGTGTGGCCCGATAGGACATTAACGTTGTGATCGAGAAATGTAGTTGCTGCAGAATCGTAAGAAACTCTGCGTCTTAGGAAGTGTTTCTCGTATTCTCCACACGACGTCGTCATCGTTTCAGAACTTACAGGGTTTGCTGTTGACGCTGGGTCAGCGCACCCCAGGCTTAATGATCGAGCTCGAAGCACCCAAGAAAAAGAATAATTTTAGCAGAGCGTGGTTTCGATCCACGGACCTCTGGGTTATGGGCCCAGCACGCTTCCACTGCGCCACTCTGCTGCGTGACGTGGGACACTTGGAAAAGCATTGTCTGCGTCGCGTACCGTTTACTTAACTGTGCAACATCTCTCAGCTTGACTTGTCTCGACTTTGCTCGACTGACGCTACGCTGACGCTTGCACGAAGCGATATTTACCACGATCGTCTCGAGATGCAGCTGCGAGATGCTCAGGATTGACATTGCACTCCACGCAGGTGGAAACATTCGAATGCACTGCCTAGCTACGCGCCCGCAACTAACAAAATGCCGACCCTGCCAGGATTCGAACCTGGAATCTTCTGATCCGTAGTCAGACGCGTTATCCGTTGCGCCACAGGGCCACTGTTCGCCTTTCGTCATATGAGGCGGGTACACATCGCAGAGCAACGTGTTCTCCGTGGCTCGGCAACTGCGTGCCGTCCACTGACAACGGCGGCGCGGCCACTCTGGTCTTCCGCACTCTGCAGGGAGCTGCCAAGGAAGGCATCTCTCCTCCAGCTGCTCGGCCACGGTGCGCCTGCATAGCTTAGAGCTTGCCACACATCTGCCCTCGCTGTTGGACAGGTAGCAGAAGGCAAGGCGCGCGTTTTTCTGCAATTTTTCGGTGATGACAAGCGGTTGATATGCTTGTAAGTGTAGCATATGAAACAAGAATCGTATGAAGCATCCGTAGCCAGGTGCTAAAGTCGCAGTATGGCCGCAGGTGACGGTCGTATGATGGGTCTGTAGCCACAACAGGTTGGCGGCAAAGCAAATACCGCTAACTGAAAGCACCCTGCTGTAGCCCCAGTGGCGCAATTGGTTAGCGCACGGTACTTATAAGGCAGTAGCCGTGAGCAATGCCGGGGTTGTGAGTTCGAGCCTCACCTGGGGCATACTTTTATTTCGTAGCAGCTGACTCTGAAAGCATCGGGACGCTAGATTTGAGATGAATCACCTACTTGAGAAGAATAAGTGTGCGTGCGTTGTGCGTATCGTTTGCGTATTCCTCGGTAGTATAGTGGTTAGTATCCCCGCCTGTCACGCGGGAGACCGGGGTTCGATTCCCCGCCGGGGAGGTGCGATTTTTATATCGCGAAAGTTGCACGTGTGGCCCGATAGGACATTAACGTTGTGATCGAGAAATGTAGTTGCTGCAGAATCGTAAGAAACTCTGCGTCTTAGGAAGTGTTTCTCGTATTCTCCACACGACGTCGTCATCGTTTCAGAACTTACAGGGTTTGCTGTTGACGCTGGGTCAGCGCACCCCAGGCTTAATGATCGAGCTCGAAGCACCCAAGAAAAAGAATAATTTTAGCAGAGCGTGGTTTCGATCCACGGACCTCTGGGTTATGGGCCCAGCACGCTTCCACTGCGCCACTCTGCTGCGTGACGTGGGACACTTGGAAAAGCATTGTCTGCGTCGCGTACCGTTTACTTAACTGTGCAACATCTCTCAGCTTGACTTGTCTCGACTTTGCTCGACTGACGCTACGCTGACGCTTGCACGAAGCGATATTTACCACGATCGTCTCGAGATGCAGCTGCGAGATGCTCAGGATTGACATTGCACTCCACGCAGGTGGAAACATTCGAATGCACTGCCTAGCTACGCGCCCGCAACTAACAAAATGCCGACCCTGCCAGGATTCGAACCTGGAATCTTCTGATCCGTAGTCAGACGCGTTATCCGTTGCGCCACAGGGCCACTGTTCGCCTTTCGTCATATGAGGCGGGTACACATCGCAGAGCAACGTGTTCTCCGTGGCTCGGCAACTGCGTGTCGTCCACTGACAACGGCGGCGCGGCCACTCTGGTCTTCCGCACTCTGCAGGGAGCTGCCAAGGAAGGCATCTCTCCTCCAGCTGCTCGGCCACGGTGCGCCTGCATAGCTTAGAGCTTGCCACACATCTGCCCTCGCTGTTGGACAGGTAGCAGAAGGCAAGGCGCGCGTTTTTCTGCAATTTTTCGGTGATGACAAGCGGTTGATATGCTTGTAAGTGTAGCATATGAAACAAGAATCGTATGAAGCATCCGTAGCCAGGTGCTAAAGTCGCAGTATGGCCGCAGGTGACGGTCGTATGATGGGTCTGTAGCCACAACAGGTTGGCGGCAAAGCAAATACCGCTAACTGAAAGCACCCTGCTGTAGCCCCAGTGGCGCAATTGGTTAGCGCACGGTACTTATAAGGCAGTAGCCGTGAGCAATGCCGGGGTTGTGAGTTCGAGCCTCACCTGGGGCATACTTTTATTTCGTAGCAGCTGACTCTGAAAGCATCGGGACGCTAGATTTGAGATGAATCACCTACTTGAGAAGAATAAGTGTGCGTGCGTTGTGCGTATCGTTTGCGTATTCCTCGGTAGTATAGTGGTTAGTATCCCCGCCTGTCACGCGGGAGACCGGGGTTCGATTCCCCGCCGGGGAGGTGCGATTTTTATATCGCGAAAGTTGCACGTGTGGCCCGATAGGACATTAACGTTGTGATCGAGAAATGTAGTTGCTGCAGAATCGTAAGAAACTCTGCGTCTTAGGAAGTGTTTCTCGTATTCTCCACACGACGTCGTCATCGTTTCAGAACTTACAGGGTTTGCTGTTGACGCTGGGTCAGCGCACCCCAGGCTTAATGATCGAGCTCGAAGCACCCAAGAAAAAGAATAATTTTAGCAGAGCGTGGTTTCGATCCACGGACCTCTGGGTTATGGGCCCAGCACGCTTCCACTGCGCCACTCTGCTGCGTGACGTGGGACACTTGGAAAAGCATTGTCTGCGTCGCGTACCGTTTACTTAACTGTGCAACATCTCTCAGCTTGACTTGTCTCGACTTTGCTCGACTGACGCTACGCTGACGCTTGCACGAAGCGATATTTACCACGATCGTCTCGAGATGCAGCTGCGAGATGCTCAGGATTGACATTGCACTCCACGCAGGTGGAAACATTCGAATGCACTGCCTAGCTACGCGCCCGCAACTAACAAAATGCCGACCCTGCCAGGATTCGAACCTGGAATCTTCTGATCCGTAGTCAGACGCGTTATCCGTTGCGCCACAGGGCCACTGTTCGCCTTTCGTCATATGAGGCGGGTACACATCGCAGAGCAACGTGTTCTCCGTGGCTCGGCAACTGCGTGTCGTCCACTGACAACGGCGGCGCGGCCACTCTGGTCTTCCGCACTCTGCAGGGAGCTGCCAAGGAAGGCATCTCTCCTCCAGCTGCTCGGCCACGGTGCGCCTGCATAGCTTAGAGCTTGCCACACATCTGCCCTCGCTGTTGGACAGGTAGCAGAAGGCAAGGCGCGCGTTTTTCTGCAATTTTTCGGTGATGACAAGCGGTTGATATGCTTGTAAGTGTAGCATATGAAACAAGAATCGTATGAAGCATCCGTAGCCAGGTGCTAAAGTCGCAGTATGGCCGCAGGTGACGGTCGTATGATGGGTCTGTAGCCACAACAGGTTGGCGGCAAAGCAAATACCGCTAACTGAAAGCACCCTGCTGTAGCCCCAGTGGCGCAATTGGTTAGCGCACGGTACTTATAAGGCAGTAGCCGTGAGCAATGCCGGGGTTGTGAGTTCGAGCCTCACCTGGGGCATACTTTTATTTCGTAGCAGCTGACTCTGAAAGCATCGGGACGCTAGATTTGAGATGAATCACCTACTTGAGAAGAATAAGTGTGCGTGCGTTGTGCGTGTCGTTTGCGTATTCCTCGGTAGTATAGTGGTTAGTATCCCCGCCTGTCACGCGGGAGACCGGGGTTCGATTCCCCGCCGGGGAGGTGCGATTTTTATATCGCGAAAGTTGCACGTGTGGCCCGATAGGACATTAACGTTGTGATCGAGAAATGTAGTTGCTGCAGAATCGTAAGAAACTCTGCGTCTTAGGAAGTGTTTCTCGTATTCTCCACACGACGTCGTCATCGTTTCAGAACTTACAGGGTTTGCTGTTGACGCTGGGTCAGCGCACCCCAGGCTTAATGATCGAGCTCGAAGCACCCAAGAAAAAGAATAATTTTAGCAGAGCGTGGTTTCGATCCACGGACCTCTGGGTTATGGGCCCAGCACGCTTCCACTGCGCCACTCTGCTGCGTGACGTGGGACACTTGGAAAAGCATTGTCTGCGTCGCGTACCGTTTACTTAACTGTGCAACATCTCTCAGCTTGACTTGTCTCGACTTTGCTCGACTGACGCTACGCTGACGCTTGCACGAAGCGATATTTACCACGATCGTCTCGAGATGCAGCTGCGAGATGCTCAGGATTGACATTGCACTCCACGCAGGTGGAAACATTCGAATGCACTGCCTAGCTACGCGCCCGCAACTAACAAAATGCCGACCCTGCCAGGATTCGAACCTGGAATCTTCTGATCCGTAGTCAGACGCGTTATCCGTTGCGCCACAGGGCCACTGTTCGCCTTTCGTCATATGAGGCGGGTACACATCGCAGAGCAACGTGTTCTCCGTGGCTCGGCAACTGCGTGTCGTCCACTGACAACGGCGGCGCGGCCACTCTGGTCTTCCGCACTCTGCAGGGAGCTGCCAAGGAAGGCATCTCTCCTCCAGCTGCTCGGCCACGGTGCGCCTGCATAGCTTAGAGCTTGCCACACATCTGCCCTCGCTGTTGGACAGGTAGCAGAAGGCAAGGCGCGCGTTTTTCTGCAATTTTTCGGTGATGACAAGCGGTTGATATGCTTGTAAGTGTAGCATATGAAACAAGAATCGTATGAAGCATCCGTAGCCAGGTGCTAAAGTCGCAGTATGGCCGCAGGTGACGGTCGTATGATGGGTCTGTAGCCACAACAGGTTGGCGGCAAAGCAAATACCGCTAACTGAAAGCACCCTGCTGTAGCCCCAGTGGCGCAATTGGTTAGCGCACGGTACTTATAAGGCAGTAGCCGTGAGCAATGCCGGGGTTGTGAGTTCGAGCCTCACCTGGGGCATACTTTTATTTCGTAGCAGCTGACTCTGAAAGCATCGGGACGCTAGATTTGAGATGAATCACCTACTTGAGAAGAATAAGTGTGCGTGCGTTGTGCGTATCGTTTGCGTATTCCTCGGTAGTATAGTGGTTAGTATCCCCGCCTGTCACGCGGGAGACCGGGGTTCGATTCCCCGCCGGGGAGGTGCGATTTTTATATCGCGAAAGTTGCACGTGTGGCCCGATAGGACATTAACGTTGTGATCGAGAAATGTAGTTGCTGCAGAATCGTAAGAAACTCTGCGTCTTAGGAAGTGTTTCTCGTATTCTCCACACGACGTCGTCATCGTTTCAGAACTTACAGGGTTTGCTGTTGACGCTGGGTCAGCGCACCCCAGGCTTAATGATCGAGCTCGAAGCACCCAAGAAAAAGAATAATTTTAGCAGAGCGTGGTTTCGATCCACGGACCTCTGGGTTATGGGCCCAGCACGCTTCCACTGCGCCACTCTGCTGCGTGACGTGGGACACTTGGAAAAGCATTGTCTGCGTCGCGTACCGTTTACTTAACTGTGCAACATCTCTCAGCTTGACTTGTCTCGACTTTGCTCGACTGACGCTACGCTGACGCTTGCACGAAGCGATATTTACCACGATCGTCTCGAGATGCAGCTGCGAGATGCTCAGGATTGACATTGCACTCCACGCAGGTGGAAACATTCGAATGCACTGCCTAGCTACGCGCCCGCAACTAACAAAATGCCGACCCTGCCAGGATTCGAACCTGGAATCTTCTGATCCGTAGTCAGACGCGTTATCCGTTGCGCCACAGGGCCACTGTTCGCCTTTCGTCATATGAGGCGGGTACACATCGCAGAGCAACGTGTTCTCCGTGGCTCGGCAACTGCGTGTCGTCCACTGACAACGGCGGCGCGGCCACTCTGGTCTTCCGCACTCTGCAGGGAGCTGCCAAGGAAGGCATCTCTCCTCCAGCTGCTCGGCCACGGTGCGCCTGCATAGCTTAGAGCTTGCCACACATCTGCCCTCGCTGTTGGACAGGTAGCAGAAGGCAAGGCGCGCGTTTTTCTGCAATTTTTCGGTGATGACAAGCGGTTGATATGCTTGTAAGTGTAGCATATGAAACAAGAATCGTATGAAGCATCCGTAGCCAGGTGCTAAAGTCGCAGTATGGCCGCAGGTGACGGTCGTATGATGGGTCTGTAGCCACAACAGGTTGGCGGCAAAGCAAATACCGCTAACTGAAAGCACCCTGCTGTAGCCCCAGTGGCGCAATTGGTTAGCGCACGGTACTTATAAGGCAGTAGCCGTGAGCAATGCCGGGGTTGTGAGTTCGAGCCTCACCTGGGGCATACTTTTATTTCGTAGCAGCTGACTCTGAAAGCATCGGGACGCTAGATTTGAGATGAATCACCTACTTGAGAAGAATAAGTGTGCGTGCGTTGTGCGTGTCGTTTGCGTATTCCTCGGTAGTATAGTGGTTAGTATCCCCGCCTGTCACGCGGGAGACCGGGGTTCGATTCCCCGCCGGGGAGGTGCGATTTTTATATCGCGAAAGTTGCACGTGTGGCCCGATAGGACATTAACGTTGTGATCGAGAAATGTAGTTGCTGCAGAATCGTAAGAAACTCTGCGTCTTAGGAAGTGTTTCTCGTATTCTCCACACGACGTCGTCATCGTTTCAGAACTTACAGGGTTTGCTGTTGACGCTGGGTCAGCGCACCCCAGGCTTAATGATCGAGCTCGAAGCACCCAAGAAAAAGAATAATTTTAGCAGAGCGTGGTTTCGATCCACGGACCTCTGGGTTATGGGCCCAGCACGCTTCCACTGCGCCACTCTGCTGCGTGACGTGGGACACTTGGAAAAGCATTGTCTGCGTCGCGTACCGTTTACTTAACTGTGCAACATCTCTCAGCTTGACTTGTCTCGACTTTGCTCGACTGACGCTACGCTGACGCTTGCACGAAGCGATATTTACCACGATCGTCTCGAGATGCAGCTGCGAGATGCTCAGGATTGACATTGCACTCCACGCAGGTGGAAACATTCGAATGCACTGCCTAGCTACGCGCCCGCAACTAACAAAATGCCGACCCTGCCAGGATTCGAACCTGGAATCTTCTGATCCGTAGTCAGACGCGTTATCCGTTGCGCCACAGGGCCACTGTTCGCCTTTCGTCATATGAGGCGGGTACACATCGCAGAGCAACGTGTTCTCCGTGGCTCGGCAACTGCGTGTCGTCCACTGACAACGGCGGCGCGGCCACTCTGGTCTTCCGCACTCTGCAGGGAGCTGCCAAGGAAGGCATCTCTCCTCCAGCTGCTCGGCCACGGTGCGCCTGCATAGCTTAGAGCTTGCCACACATCTGCCCTCGCTGTTGGACAGGTAGCAGAAGGCAAGGCGCGCGTTTTTCTGCAATTTTTCGGTGATGACAAGCGGTTGATATGCTTGTAAGTGTAGCATATGAAACAAGAATCGTATGAAGCATCCGTAGCCAGGTGCTAAAGTCGCAGTATGGCCGCAGGTGACGGTCGTATGATGGGTCTGTAGCCACAACAGGTTGGCGGCAAAGCAAATACCGCTAACTGAAAGCACCCTGCTGTAGCCCCAGTGGCGCAATTGGTTAGCGCACGGTACTTATAAGGCAGTAGCCGTGAGCAATGCCGGGGTTGTGAGTTCGAGCCTCACCTGGGGCATACTTTTATTTCGTAGCAGCTGACTCTGAAAGCATCGGGACGCTAGATTTGAGATGAATCACCTACTTGAGAAGAATAAGTGTGCGTGCGTTGTGCGTATCGTTTGCGTATTCCTCGGTAGTATAGTGGTTAGTATCCCCGCCTGTCACGCGGGAGACCGGGGTTTGATTCCCCGCCGGGGAGGTGCGATTTTTATATCGCGAAAGTTGCACGTGTGGCCCGATAGGACATTAACGTTGTGATCGAGAAATGTAGTTGCTGCAGAATCGTAAGAAACTCTGCGTCTTAGGAAGTGTTTCTCGTATTCTCCACACGACGTCGTCATCGTTTCAGAACTTACAGGGTTTGCTGTTGACGCTGGGTCAGCGCACCCCAGGCTTAATGATCGAGCTCGAAGCACCCAAGAAAAAGAATAATTTTAGCAGAGCGTGGTTTCGATCCACGGACCTCTGGGTTATGGGCCCAGCACGCTTCCACTGCGCCACTCTGCTGCGTGACGTGGGACACTTGGAAAAGCATTGTCTGCGTCGCGTACCGTTTACTTAACTGTGCAACATCTCTCAGCTTGACTTGTCTCGACTTTGCTCGACTGACGCTACGCTGACGCTTGCACGAAGCGATATTTACCACGATCGTCTCGAGATGCAGCTGCGAGATGCTCAGGATTGACATTGCACTCCACGCAGGTGGAAACATTCGAATGCACTGCCTAGCTACGCGCCCGCAACTAACAAAATGCCGACCCTGCCAGGATTCGAACCTGGAATCTTCTGATCCGTAGTCAGACGCGTTATCCGTTGCGCCACAGGGCCACTGTTCGCCTTTCGTCATATGAGGCGGGTACACATCGCAGAGCAACGTGTTCTCCGTGGCTCGGCAACTGCGTGTCGTCCACTGACAACGGCGGCGCGGCCACTCTGGTCTTCCGCACTCTGCAGGGAGCTGCCAAGGAAGGCATCTCTCCTCCAGCTGCTCGGCCACGGTGCGCCTGCATAGCTTAGAGCTTGCCACACATCTGCCCTCGCTGTTGGACAGGTAGCAGAAGGCAAGGCGCGCGTTTTTCTGCAATTTTTCGGTGATGACAAGCGGTTGATATGCTTGTAAGTGTAGCATATGAAACAAGAATCGTATGAAGCATCCGTAGCCAGGTGCTAAAGTCGCAGTATGGCCGCAGGTGACGGTCGTATGATGGGTCTGTAGCCACAACAGGTTGGCGGCAAAGCAAATACCGCTAACTGAAAGCACCCTGCTGTAGCCCCAGTGGCGCAATTGGTTAGCGCACGGTACTTATAAGGCAGTAGCCGTGAGCAATGCCGGGGTTGTGAGTTCGAGCCTCACCTGGGGCATACTTTTATTTCGTAGCAGCTGACTCTGAAAGCATCGGGACGCTAGATTTGAGATGAATCACCTACTTGAGAAGAATAAGTGTGCGTGCGTTGTGCGTATCGTTTGCGTATTCCTCGGTAGTATAGTGGTTAGTATCCCCGCCTGTCACGCGGGAGACCGGGGTTCGATTCCCCGCCGGGGAGGTGCGATTTTTATATCGCGAAAGTTGCACGTGTGGCCCGATAGGACATTAACGTTGTGATCGAGAAATGTAGTTGCTGCAGAATCGTAAGAAACTCTGCGTCTTAGGAAGTGTTTCTCGTATTCTCCACACGACGTCGTCATCGTTTCAGAACTTACAGGGTTTGCTGTTGACGCTGGGTCAGCGCACCCCAGGCTTAATGATCGAGCTCGAAGCACCCAAGAAAAAGAATAATTTTAGCAGAGCGTGGTTTCGATCCACGGACCTCTGGGTTATGGGCCCAGCACGCTTCCACTGCGCCACTCTGCTGCGTGACGTGGGACACTTGGAAAAGCATTGTCTGCGTCGCGTACCGTTTACTTAACTGTGCAACATCTCTCAGCTTGACTTGTCTCGACTTTGCTCGACTGACGCTACGCTGACGCTTGCACGAAGCGATATTTACCACGATCGTCTCGAGATGCAGCTGCGAGATGCTCAGGATTGACATTGCACTCCACGCAGGTGGAAACATTCGAATGCACTGCCTAGCTACGCGCCCGCAACTAACAAAATGCCGACCCTGCCAGGATTCGAACCTGGAATCTTCTGATCCGTAGTCAGACGCGTTATCCGTTGCGCCACAGGGCCACTGTTCGCCTTTCGTCATATGAGGCGGGTACACATCGCAGAGCAACGTGTTCTCCGTGGCTCGGCAACTGCGTGTCGTCCACTGACAACGGCGGCGCGGCCACTCTGGTCTTCCGCACTCTGCAGGGAGCTGCCAAGGAAGGCATCTCTCCTCCAGCTGCTCGGCCACGGTGCGCCTGCATAGCTTAGAGCTTGCCACACATCTGCCCTCGCTGTTGGACAGGTAGCAGAAGGCAAGGCGCGCGTTTTTCTGCAATTTTTCGGTGATGACAAGCGGTTGATATGCTTGTAAGTGTAGCATATGAAACAAGAATCGTATGAAGCATCCGTAGCCAGGTGCTAAAGTCGCAGTATGGCCGCAGGTGACGGTCGTATGATGGGTCTGTAGCCACAACAGGTTGGCGGCAAAGCAAATACCGCTAACTGAAAGCACCCTGCTGTAGCCCCAGTGGCGCAATTGGTTAGCGCACGGTACTTATAAGGCAGTAGCCGTGAGCAATGCCGGGGTTGTGAGTTCGAGCCTCACCTGGGGCATACTTTTATTTCGTAGCAGCTGACTCTGAAAGCATCGGGACGCTAGATTTGAGATGAATCACCTACTTGAGAAGAATAAGTGTGCGTGCGTTGTGCGTGTCGTTTGCGTATTCCTCGGTAGTATAGTGGTTAGTATCCCCGCCTGTCACGCGGGAGACCGGGGTTCGATTCCCCGCCGGGGAGGTGCGATTTTTATATCGCGAAAGTTGCACGTGTGGCCCGATAGGACATTAACGTTGTGATCGAGAAATGTAGTTGCTGCAGAATCGTAAGAAACTCTGCGTCTTAGGAAGTGTTTCTCGTATTCTCCACACGACGTCGTCATCGTTTCAGAACTTACAGGGTTTGCTGTTGACGCTGGGTCAGCGCACCCCAGGCTTAATGATCGAGCTCGAAGCACCCAAGAAAAAGAATAATTTTAGCAGAGCGTGGTTTCGATCCACGGACCTCTGGGTTATGGGCCCAGCACGCTTCCACTGCGCCACTCTGCTGCGTGACGTGGGACACTTGGAAAAGCATTGTCTGCGTCGCGTACCGTTTACTTAACTGTGCAACATCTCTCAGCTTGACTTGTCTCGACTTTGCTCGACTGACGCTACGCTGACGCTTGCACGAAGCGATATTTACCACGATCGTCTCGAGATGCAGCTGCGAGATGCTCAGGATTGACATTGCACTCCACGCAGGTGGAAACATTCGAATGCACTGCCTAGCTACGCGCCCGCAACTAACAAAATGCCGACCCTGCCAGGATTCGAACCTGGAATCTTCTGATCCGTAGTCAGACGCGTTATCCGTTGCGCCACAGGGCCACTGTTCGCCTTTCGTCATATGAGGCGGGTACACATCGCAGAGCAACGTGTTCTCCGTGGCTCGGCAACTGCGTGTCGTCCACTGACAACGGCGGCGCGGCCACTCTGGTCTTCCGCACTCTGCAGGGAGCTGCCAAGGAAGGCATCTCTCCTCCAGCTGCTCGGCCACGGTGCGCCTGCATAGCTTAGAGCTTGCCACACATCTGCCCTCGCTGTTGGACAGGTAGCAGAAGGCAAGGCGCGCGTTTTTCTGCAATTTTTCGGTGATGACAAGCGGTTGATATGCTTGTAAGTGTAGCATATGAAACAAGAATCGTATGAAGCATCCGTAGCCAGGTGCTAAAGTCGCAGTATGGCCGCAGGTGACGGTCGTATGATGGGTCTGTAGCCACAACAGGTTGGCGGCAAAGCAAATACCGCTAACTGAAAGCACCCTGCTGTAGCCCCAGTGGCGCAATTGGTTAGCGCACGGTACTTATAAGGCAGTAGCCGTGAGCAATGCCGGGGTTGTGAGTTCGAGCCTCACCTGGGGCATACTTTTATTTCGTAGCAGCTGACTCTGAAAGCATCGGGACGCTAGATTTGAGATGAATCACCTACTTGAGAAGAATAAGTGTGCGTGCGTTGTGCGTATCGTTTGCGTATTCCTCGGTAGTATAGTGGTTAGTATCCCCGCCTGTCACGCGGGAGACCGGGGTTTGATTCCCCGCCGGGGAGGTGCGATTTTTATATCGCGAAAGTTGCACGTGTGGCCCGATAGGACATTAACGTTGTGATCGAGAAATGTAGTTGCTGCAGAATCGTAAGAAACTCTGCGTCTTAGGAAGTGTTTCTCGTATTCTCCACACGACGTCGTCATCGTTTCAGAACTTACAGGGTTTGCTGTTGACGCTGGGTCAGCGCACCCCAGGCTTAATGATCGAGCTCGAAGCACCCAAGAAAAAGAATAATTTTAGCAGAGCGTGGTTTCGATCCACGGACCTCTGGGTTATGGGCCCAGCACGCTTCCACTGCGCCACTCTGCTGCGTGACGTGGGACACTTGGAAAAGCATTGTCTGCGTCGCGTACCGTTTACTTAACTGTGCAACATCTCTCAGCTTGACTTGTCTCGACTTTGCTCGACTGACGCTACGCTGACGCTTGCACGAAGCGATATTTACCACGATCGTCTCGAGATGCAGCTGCGAGATGCTCAGGATTGACATTGCACTCCACGCAGGTGGAAACATTCGAATGCACTGCCTAGCTACGCGCCCGCAACTAACAAAATGCCGACCCTGCCAGGATTCGAACCTGGAATCTTCTGATCCGTAGTCAGACGCGTTATCCGTTGCGCCACAGGGCCACTGTTCGCCTTTCGTCATATGAGGCGGGTACACATCGCAGAGCAACGTGTTCTCCGTGGCTCGGCAACTGCGTGTCGTCCACTGACAACGGCGGCGCGGCCACTCTGGTCTTCCGCACTCTGCAGGGAGCTGCCAAGGAAGGCATCTCTCCTCCAGCTGCTCGGCCACGGTGCGCCTGCATAGCTTAGAGCTTGCCACACATCTGCCCTCGCTGTTGGACAGGTAGCAGAAGGCAAGGCGCGCGTTTTTCTGCAATTTTTCGGTGATGACAAGCGGTTGATATGCTTGTAAGTGTAGCATATGAAACAAGAATCGTATGAAGCATCCGTAGCCAGGTGCTAAAGTCGCAGTATGGCCGCAGGTGACGGTCGTATGATGGGTCTGTAGCCACAACAGGTTGGCGGCAAAGCAAATACCGCTAACTGAAAGCACCCTGCTGTAGCCCCAGTGGCGCAATTGGTTAGCGCACGGTACTTATAAGGCAGTAGCCGTGAGCAATGCCGGGGTTGTGAGTTCGAGCCTCACCTGGGGCATACTTTTATTTCGTAGCAGCTGACTCTGAAAGCATCGGGACGCTAGATTTGAGATGAATCACCTACTTGAGAAGAATAAGTGTGCGTGCGTTGTGCGTATCGTTTGCGTATTCCTCGGTAGTATAGTGGTTAGTATCCCCGCCTGTCACGCGGGAGACCGGGGTTCGATTCCCCGCCGGGGAGGTGCGATTTTTATATCGCGAAAGTTGCACGTGTGGCCCGATAGGACATTAACGTTGTGATCGAGAAATGTAGTTGCTGCAGAATCGTAAGAAACTCTGCGTCTTAGGAAGTGTTTCTCGTATTCTCCACACGACGTCGTCATCGTTTCAGAACTTACAGGGTTTGCTGTTGACGCTGGGTCAGCGCACCCCAGGCTTAATGATCGAGCTCGAAGCACCCAAGAAAAAGAATAATTTTAGCAGAGCGTGGTTTCGATCCACGGACCTCTGGGTTATGGGCCCAGCACGCTTCCACTGCGCCACTCTGCTGCGTGACGTGGGACACTTGGAAAAGCATTGTCTGCGTCGCGTACCGTTTACTTAACTGTGCAACATCTCTCAGCTTGACTTGTCTCGACTTTGCTCGACTGACGCTACGCTGACGCTTGCACGAAGCGATATTTACCACGATCGTCTCGAGATGCAGCTGCGAGATGCTCAGGATTGACATTGCACTCCACGCAGGTGGAAACATTCGAATGCACTGCCTAGCTACGCGCCCGCAACTAACAAAATGCCGACCCTGCCAGGATTCGAACCTGGAATCTTCTGATCCGTAGTCAGACGCGTTATCCGTTGCGCCACAGGGCCACTGTTCGCCTTTCGTCATATGAGGCGGGTACACATCGCAGAGCAACGTGTTCTCCGTGGCTCGGCAACTGCGTGTCGTCCACTGACAACGGCGGCGCGGCCACTCTGGTCTTCCGCACTCTGCAGGGAGCTGCCAAGGAAGGCATCTCTCCTCCAGCTGCTCGGCCACGGTGCGCCTGCATAGCTTAGAGCTTGCCACACATCTGCCCTCGCTGTTGGACAGGTAGCAGAAGGCAAGGCGCGCGTTTTTCTGCAATTTTTCGGTGATGACAAGCGGTTGATATGCTTGTAAGTGTAGCATATGAAACAAGAATCGTATGAAGCATCCGTAGCCAGGTGCTAAAGTCGCAGTATGGCCGCAGGTGACGGTCGTATGATGGGTCTGTAGCCACAACAGGTTGGCGGCAAAGCAAATACCGCTAACTGAAAGCACCCTGCTGTAGCCCCAGTGGCGCAATTGGTTAGCGCACGGTACTTATAAGGCAGTAGCCGTGAGCAATGCCGGGGTTGTGAGTTCGAGCCTCACCTGGGGCATACTTTTATTTCGTAGCAGCTGACTCTGAAAGCATCGGGACGCTAGATTTGAGATGAATCACCTACTTGAGAAGAATAAGTGTGCGTGCGTTGTGCGTATCGTTTGCGTATTCCTCGGTAGTATAGTGGTTAGTATCCCCGCCTGTCACGCGGGAGACCGGGGTTCGATTCCCCGCCGGGGAGGTGCGATTTTTATATCGCGAAAGTTGCACGTGTGGCCCGATAGGACATTAACGTTGTGATCGAGAAATGTAGTTGCTGCAGAATCGTAAGAAACTCTGCGTCTTAGGAAGTGTTTCTCGTATTCTCCACACGACGTCGTCATCGTTTCAGAACTTACAGGGTTTGCTGTTGACGCTGGGTCAGCGCACCCCAGGCTTAATGATCGAGCTCGAAGCACCCAAGAAAAAGAATAATTTTAGCAGAGCGTGGTTTCGATCCACGGACCTCTGGGTTATGGGCCCAGCACGCTTCCACTGCGCCACTCTGCTGCGTGACGTGGGACACTTGGAAAAGCATTGTCTGCGTCGCGTACCGTTTACTTAACTGTGCAACATCTCTCAGCTTGACTTGTCTCGACTTTGCTCGACTGACGCTACGCTGACGCTTGCACGAAGCGATATTTACCACGATCGTCTCGAGATGCAGCTGCGAGATGCTCAGGATTGACATTGCACTCCACGCAGGTGGAAACATTCGAATGCACTGCCTAGCTACGCGCCCGCAACTAACAAAATGCCGACCCTGCCAGGATTCGAACCTGGAATCTTCTGATCCGTAGTCAGACGCGTTATCCGTTGCGCCACAGGGCCACTGTTCGCCTTTCGTCATATGAGGCGGGTACACATCGCAGAGCAACGTGTTCTCCGTGGCTCGGCAACTGCGTGTCGTCCACTGACAACGGCGGCGCGGCCACTCTGGTCTTCCGCACTCTGCAGGGAGCTGCCAAGGAAGGCATCTCTCCTCCAGCTGCTCGGCCACGGTGCGCCTGCATAGCTTAGAGCTTGCCACACATCTGCCCTCGCTGTTGGACAGGTAGCAGAAGGCAAGGCGCGCGTTTTTCTGCAATTTTTCGGTGATGACAAGCGGTTGATATGCTTGTAAGTGTAGCATATGAAACAAGAATCGTATGAAGCATCCGTAGCCAGGTGCTAAAGTCGCAGTATGGCCGCAGGTGACGGTCGTATGATGGGTCTGTAGCCACAACAGGTTGGCGGCAAAGCAAATACCGCTAACTGAAAGCACCCTGCTGTAGCCCCAGTGGCGCAATTGGTTAGCGCACGGTACTTATAAGGCAGTAGCCGTGAGCAATGCCGGGGTTGTGAGTTCGAGCCTCACCTGGGGCATACTTTTATTTCGTAGCAGCTGACTCTGAAAGCATCGGGACGCTAGATTTGAGATGAATCACCTACTTGAGAAGAATAAGTGTGCGTGCGTTGTGCGTATCGTTTGCGTATTCCTCGGTAGTATAGTGGTTAGTATCCCCGCCTGTCACGCGGGAGACCGGGGTTCGATTCCCCGCCGGGGAGGTGCGATTTTTATATCGCGAAAGTTGCACGTGTGGCCCGATAGGACATTAACGTTGTGATCGAGAAATGTAGTTGCTGCAGAATCGTAAGAAACTCTGCGTCTTAGGAAGTGTTTCTCGTATTCTCCACACGACGTCGTCATCGTTTCAGAACTTACAGGGTTTGCTGTTGACGCTGGGTCAGCGCACCCCAGGCTTAATGATCGAGCTCGAAGCACCCAAGAAAAAGAATAATTTTAGCAGAGCGTGGTTTCGATCCACGGACCTCTGGGTTATGGGCCCAGCACGCTTCCACTGCGCCACTCTGCTGCGTGACGTGGGACACTTGGAAAAGCATTGTCTGCGTCGCGTACCGTTTACTTAACTGTGCAACATCTCTCAGCTTGACTTGTCTCGACTTTGCTCGACTGACGCTACGCTGACGCTTGCACGAAGCGATATTTACCACGATCGTCTCGAGATGCAGCTGCGAGATGCTCAGGATTGACATTGCACTCCACGCAGGTGGAAACATTCGAATGCACTGCCTAGCTACGCGCCCGCAACTAACAAAATGCCGACCCTGCCAGGATTCGAACCTGGAATCTTCTGATCCGTAGTCAGACGCGTTATCCGTTGCGCCACAGGGCCACTGTTCGCCTTTCGTCATATGAGGCGGGTACACATCGCAGAGCAACGTGTTCTCCGTGGCTCGGCAACTGCGTGTCGTCCACTGACAACGGCGGCGCGGCCACTCTGGTCTTCCGCACTCTGCAGGGAGCTGCCAAGGAAGGCATCTCTCCTCCAGCTGCTCGGCCACGGTGCGCCTGCATAGCTTAGAGCTTGCCACACATCTGCCCTCGCTGTTGGACAGGTAGCAGAAGGCAAGGCGCGCGTTTTTCTGCAATTTTTCGGTGATGACAAGCGGTTGATATGCTTGTAAGTGTAGCATATGAAACAAGAATCGTATGAAGCATCCGTAGCCAGGTGCTAAAGTCGCAGTATGGCCGCAGGTGACGGTCGTATGATGGGTCTGTAGCCACAACAGGTTGGCGGCAAAGCAAATACCGCTAACTGAAAGCACCCTGCTGTAGCCCCAGTGGCGCAATTGGTTAGCGCACGGTACTTATAAGGCAGTAGCCGTGAGCAATGCCGGGGTTGTGAGTTCGAGCCTCACCTGGGGCATACTTTATTTCGTAGCAGCTGACTCTGAAAGCATCGGGACGCTAGATTTGAGATGAATCACCTACTTGAGAAGAATAAGTGTGCGTGCGTTGTGCGTATCGTTTGCGTATTCCTCGGTAGTATAGTGGTTAGTATCCCCGCCTGTCACGCGGGAGACCGGGGTTCGATTCCCCGCCGGGGAGGTGCGATTTTTATATCGCGAAAGTTGCACGTGTGGCCCGATAGGACATTAACGTTGTGATCGAGAAATGTAGTTGCTGCAGAATCGTAAGAAACTCTGCGTCTTAGGAAGTGTTTCTCGTATTCTCCACACGACGTCGTCATCGTTTCAGAACTTACAGGGTTTGCTGTTGACGCTGGGTCAGCGCACCCCAGGCTTAATGATCGAGCTCGAAGCACCCAAGAAAAAGAATAATTTTAGCAGAGCGTGGTTTCGATCCACGGACCTCTGGGTTATGGGCCCAGCACGCTTCCACTGCGCCACTCTGCTGCGTGACGTGGGACACTTGGAAAAGCATTGTCTGCGTCGCGTACCGTTTACTTAACTGTGCAACATCTCTCAGCTTGACTTGTCTCGACTTTGCTCGACTGACGCTACGCTGACGCTTGCACGAAGCGATATTTACCACGATCGTCTCGAGATGCAGCTGCGAGATGCTCAGGATTGACATTGCACTCCACGCAGGTGGAAACATTCGAATGCACTGCCTAGCTACGCGCCCGCAACTAACAAAATGCCGACCCTGCCAGGATTCGAACCTGGAATCTTCTGATCCGTAGTCAGACGCGTTATCCGTTGCGCCACAGGGCCACTGTTCGCCTTTCGTCATATGAGGCGGGTACACATCGCAGAGCAACGTGTTCTCCGTGGCTCGGCAACTGCGTGTCGTCCACTGACAACGGCGGCGCGGCCACTCTGGTCTTCCGCACTCTGCAGGGAGCTGCCAAGGAAGGCATCTCTCCTCCAGCTGCTCGGCCACGGTGCGCCTGCATAGCTTAGAGCTTGCCACACATCTGCCCTCGCTGTTGGACAGGTAGCAGAAGGCAAGGCGCGCGTTTTTCTGCAATTTTTCGGTGATGACAAGCGGTTGATATGCTTGTAAGTGTAGCATATGAAACAAGAATCGTATGAAGCATCCGTAGCCAGGTGCTAAAGTCGCAGTATGGCCGCAGGTGACGGTCGTATGATGGGTCTGTAGCCACAACAGGTTGGCGGCAAAGCAAATACCGCTAACTGAAAGCACCCTGCTGTAGCCCCAGTGGCGCAATTGGTTAGCGCACGGTACTTATAAGGCAGTAGCCGTGAGCAATGCCGGGGTTGTGAGTTCGAGCCTCACCTGGGGCATACTTTTATTTCGTAGCAGCTGACTCTGAAAGCATCGGGACGCTAGATTTGAGATGAATCACCTACTTGAGAAGAATAAGTGTGCGTGCGTTGTGCGTATCGTTTGCGTATTCCTCGGTAGTATAGTGGTTAGTATCCCCGCCTGTCACGCGGGAGACCGGGGTTCGATTCCCCGCCGGGGAGGTGCGATTTTTATATCGCGAAAGTTGCACGTGTGGCCCGATAGGACATTAACGTTGTGATCGAGAAATGTAGTTGCTGCAGAATCGTAAGAAACTCTGCGTCTTAGGAAGTGTTTCTCGTATTCTCCACACGACGTCGTCATCGTTTCAGAACTTACAGGGTTTGCTGTTGACGCTGGGTCAGCGCACCCCAGGCTTAATGATCGAGCTCGAAGCACCCAAGAAAAAGAATAATTTTAGCAGAGCGTGGTTTCGATCCACGGACCTCTGGGTTATGGGCCCAGCACGCTTCCACTGCGCCACTCTGCTGCGTGACGTGGGACACTTGGAAAAGCATTGTCTGCGTCGCGTACCGTTTACTTAACTGTGCAACATCTCTCAGCTTGACTTGTCTCGACTTTGCTCGACTGACGCTACGCTGACGCTTGCACGAAGCGATATTTACCACGATCGTCTCGAGATGCAGCTGCGAGATGCTCAGGATTGACATTGCACTCCACGCAGGTGGAAACATTCGAATGCACTGCCTAGCTACGCGCCCGCAACTAACAAAATGCCGACCCTGCCAGGATTCGAACCTGGAATCTTCTGATCCGTAGTCAGACGCGTTATCCGTTGCGCCACAGGGCCACTGTTCGCCTTTCGTCATATGAGGCGGGTACACATCGCAGAGCAACGTGTTCTCCGTGGCTCGGCAACTGCGTGTCGTCCACTGACAACGGCGGCGTGGCCACTCTGGTCTTCCGCACTCTGCAGGGAGCTGCCAAGGAAGGCATCTCTCCTCCAGCTGCTCGGCCACGGTGCGCCTGCATAGCTTAGAGCTTGCCACACATCTGCCCTCGCTGTTGGACAGGTAGCAGAAGGCAAGGCGCGCGTTTTTCTGCAATTTTTCGGTGATGACAAGCGGTTGATATGCTTGTAAGTGTAGCATATGAAACAAGAATCGTATGAAGCATCCGTAGCCAGGTGCTAAAGTCGCAGTATGGCCGCAGGTGACGGTCGTATGATGGGTCTGTAGCCACAACAGGTTGGCGGCAAAGCAAATACCGCTAACTGAAAGCACCCTGCTGTAGCCCCAGTGGCGCAATTGGTTAGCGCACGGTACTTATAAGGCAGTAGCCGTGAGCAATGCCGGGGTTGTGAGTTCGAGCCTCACCTGGGGCATACTTTTATTTCGTAGCAGCTGACTCTGAAAGCATCGGGACGCTAGATTTGAGATGAATCACCTACTTGAGAAGAATAAGTGTGCGTGCGTTGTGCGTATCGTTTGCGTATTCCTCGGTAGTATAGTGGTTAGTATCCCCGCCTGTCACGCGGGAGACCGGGGTTCGATTCCCCGCCGGGGAGGTGCGATTTTTATATCGCGAAAGTTGCACGTGTGGCCCGATAGGACATTAACGTTGTGATCGAGAAATGTAGTTGCTGCAGAATCGTAAGAAACTCTGCGTCTTAGGAAGTGTTTCTCGTATTCTCCACACGACGTCGTCATCGTTTCAGAACTTACAGGGTTTGCTGTTGACGCTGGGTCAGCGCACCCCAGGCTTAATGATCGAGCTCGAAGCACCCAAGAAAAAGAATAATTTTAGCAGAGCGTGGTTTCGATCCACGGACCTCTGGGTTATGGGCCCAGCACGCTTCCACTGCGCCACTCTGCTGCGTGACGTGGGACACTTGGAAAAGCATTGTCTGCGTCGCGTACCGTTTACTTAACTGTGCAACATCTCTCAGCTTGACTTGTCTCGACTTTGCTCGACTGACGCTACGCTGACGCTTGCACGAAGCGATATTTACCACGATCGTCTCGAGATGCAGCTGCGAGATGCTCAGGATTGACATTGCACTCCACGCAGGTGGAAACATTCGAATGCACTGCCTAGCTACGCGCCCGCAACTAACAAAATGCCGACCCTGCCAGGATTCGAACCTGGAATCTTCTGATCCGTAGTCAGACGCGTTATCCGTTGCGCCACAGGGCCACTGTTCGCCTTTCGTCATATGAGGCGGGTACACATCGCAGAGCAACGTGTTCTCCGTGGCTCGGCAACTGCGTGTCGTCCACTGACAACGGCGGCGCGGCCACTCTGGTCTTCCGCACTCTGCAGGGAGCTGCCAAGGAAGGCATCTCTCCTCCAGCTGCTCGGCCACGGTGCGCCTGCATAGCTTAGAGCTTGCCACACATCTGCCCTCGCTGTTGGACAGGTAGCAGAAGGCAAGGCGCGCGTTTTTCTGCAATTTTTCGGTGATGACAAGCGGTTGATATGCTTGTAAGTGTAGCATATGAAACAAGAATCGTATGAAGCATCCGTAGCCAGGTGCTAAAGTCGCAGTATGGCCGCAGGTGACGGTCGTATGATGGGTCTGTAGCCACAACAGGTTGGCGGCAAAGCAAATACCGCTAACTGAAAGCACCCTGCTGTAGCCCCAGTGGCGCAATTGGTTAGCGCACGGTACTTATAAGGCAGTAGCCGTGAGCAATGCCGGGGTTGTGAGTTCGAGCCTCACCTGGGGCATACTTTTATTTCGTAGCAGCTGACTCTGAAAGCATCGGGACGCTAGATTTGAGATGAATCACCTACTTGAGAAGAATAAGTGTGCGTGCGTTGTGCGTATCGTTTGCGTATTCCTCGGTAGTATAGTGGTTAGTATCCCCGCCTGTCACGCGGGAGACCGGGGTTCGATTCCCCGCCGGGGAGGTGCGATTTTTATATCGCGAAAGTTGCACGTGTGGCCCGATAGGACATTAACGTTGTGATCGAGAAATGTAGTTGCTGCAGAATCGTAAGAAACTCTGCGTCTTAGGAAGTGTTTCTCGTATTCTCCACACGACGTCGTCATCGTTTCAGAACTTACAGGGTTTGCTGTTGACGCTGGGTCAGCGCACCCCAGGCTTAATGATCGAGCTCGAAGCACCCAAGAAAAAGAATAATTTTAGCAGAGCGTGGTTTCGATCCACGGACCTCTGGGTTATGGGCCCAGCACGCTTCCACTGCGCCACTCTGCTGCGTGACGTGGGACACTTGGAAAAGCATTGTCTGCGTCGCGTACCGTTTACTTAACTGTGCAACATCTCTCAGCTTGACTTGTCTCGACTTTGCTCGACTGACGCTACGCTGACGCTTGCACGAAGCGATATTTACCACGATCGTCTCGAGATGCAGCTGCGAGATGCTCAGGATTGACATTGCACTCCACGCAGGTGGAAACATTCGAATGCACTGCCTAGCTACGCGCCCGCAACTAACAAAATGCCGACCCTGCCAGGATTCGAACCTGGAATCTTCTGATCCGTAGTCAGACGCGTTATCCGTTGCGCCACAGGGCCACTGTTCGCCTTTCGTCATATGAGGCGGGTACACATCGCAGAGCAACGTGTTCTCCGTGGCTCGGCAACTGCGTGTCGTCCACTGACAACGGCGGCGCGGCCACTCTGGTCTTCCGCACTCTGCAGGGAGCTGCCAAGGAAGGCATCTCTCCTCCAGCTGCTCGGCCACGGTGCGCCTGCATAGCTTAGAGCTTGCCACACATCTGCCCTCGCTGTTGGACAGGTAGCAGAAGGCAAGGCGCGCGTTTTTCTGCAATTTTTCGGTGATGACAAGCGGTTGATATGCTTGTAAGTGTAGCATATGAAACAAGAATCGTATGAAGCATCCGTAGCCAGGTGCTAAAGTCGCAGTATGGCCGCAGGTGACGGTCGTATGATGGGTCTGTAGCCACAACAGGTTGGCGGCAAAGCAAATACCGCTAACTGAAAGCACCCTGCTGTAGCCCCAGTGGCGCAATTGGTTAGCGCACGGTACTTATAAGGCAGTAGCCGTGAGCAATGCCGGGGTTGTGAGTTCGAGCCTCACCTGGGGCATACTTTTATTTCGTAGCAGCTGACTCTGAAAGCATCGGGACGCTAGATTTGAGATGAATCACCTACTTGAGAAGAATAAGTGTGCGTGCGTTGTGCGTATCGTTTGCGTATTCCTCGGTAGTATAGTGGTTAGTATCCCCGCCTGTCACGCGGGAGACCGGGGTTCGATTCCCCGCCGGGGAGGTGCGATTTTTATATCGCGAAAGTTGCACGTGTGGCCCGATAGGACATTAACGTTGTGATCGAGAAATGTAGTTGCTGCAGAATCGTAAGAAACTCTGCGTCTTAGGAAGTGTTTCTCGTATTCTCCACACGACGTCGTCATCGTTTCAGAACTTACAGGGTTTGCTGTTGACGCTGGGTCAGCGCACCCCAGGCTTAATGATCGAGCTCGAAGCACCCAAGAAAAAGAATAACTTTAGCAGAGCGTGGTTTCGATCCACGGACCTCTGGGTTATGGGCCCAGCACGCTTCCACTGCGCCACTCTGCTGCGTGACGTGGGACACTTGGAAAAGCATTGTCTGCGTCGCGTACCGTTTACTTAACTGTGCAACATCTCTCAGCTTGACTTGTCTCGACTTTGCTCGACTGACGCTACGCTGACGCTTGCACGAAGCGATATTTACCACGATCGTCTCGAGATGCAGCTGCGAGATGCTCAGGATTGACATTGCACTCCACGCAGGTGGAAACATTCGAATGCACTGCCTAGCTACGCGCCCGCAACTAACAAAATGCCGACCCTGCCAGGATTCGAACCTGGAATCTTCTGATCCGTAGTCAGACGCGTTATCCGTTGCGCCACAGGGCCACTGTTCGCCTTTCGTCATATGAGGCGGGTACACATCGCAGAGCAACGTGTTCTCCGTGGCTCGGCAACTGCGTGTCGTCCACTGACAACGGCGGCGCGGCCACTCTGGTCTTCCGCACTCTGCAGGGAGCTGCCAAGGAAGGCATCTCTCCTCCAGCTGCTCGGCCACGGTGCGCCTGCATAGCTTAGAGCTTGCCACACATCTGCCCTCGCTGTTGGACAGGTAGCAGAAGGCAAGGCGCGCGTTTTTCTGCAATTTTTCGGTGATGACAAGCGGTTGATATGCTTGTAAGTGTAGCATATGAAACAAGAATCGTATGAAGCATCCGTAGCCAGGTGCTAAAGTCGCAGTATGGCCGCAGGTGACGGTCGTATGATGGGTCTGTAGCCACAACAGGTTGGCGGCAAAGCAAATACCGCTAACTGAAAGCACCCTGCTGTAGCCCCAGTGGCGCAATTGGTTAGCGCACGGTACTTATAAGGCAGTAGCCGTGAGCAATGCCGGGGTTGTGAGTTCGAGCCTCACCTGGGGCATACTTTTATTTCGTAGCAGCTGACTCTGAAAGCATCGGGACGCTAGATTTGAGATGAATCACCTACTTGAGAAGAATAAGTGTGCGTGCGTTGTGCGTATCGTTTGCGTATTCCTCGGTAGTATAGTGGTTAGTATCCCCGCCTGTCACGCGGGAGACCGGGGTTCGATTCCCCGCCGGGGAGGTGCGATTTTTATATCGCGAAAGTTGCACGTGTGGCCCGATAGGACATTAACGTTGTGATCGAGAAATGTAGTTGCTGCAGAATCGTAAGAAACTCTGCGTCTTAGGAAGTGTTTCTCGTATTCTCCACACGACGTCGTCATCGTTTCAGAACTTACAGGGTTTGCTGTTGACGCTGGGTCAGCGCACCCCAGGCTTAATGATCGAGCTCGAAGCACCCAAGAAAAAGAATAATTTTAGCAGAGCGTGGTTTCGATCCACGGACCTCTGGGTTATGGGCCCAGCACGCTTCCACTGCGCCACTCTGCTGCGTGACGTGGGACACTTGGAAAAGCATTGTCTGCGTCGCGTACCGTTTACTTAACTGTGCAACATCTCTCAGCTTGACTTGTCTCGACTTTGCTCGACTGACGCTACGCTGACGCTTGCACGAAGCGATATTTACCACGATCGTCTCGAGATGCAGCTGCGAGATGCTCAGGATTGACATTGCACTCCACGCAGGTGGAAACATTCGAATGCACTGCCTAGCTACGCGCCCGCAACTAACAAAATGCCGACCCTGCCAGGATTCGAACCTGGAATCTTCTGATCCGTAGTCAGACGCGTTATCCGTTGCGCCACAGGGCCACTGTTCGCCTTTCGTCATATGAGGCGGGTACACATCGCAGAGCAACGTGTTCTCCGTGGCTCGGCAACTGCGTGTCGTCCACTGACAACGGCGGCGCGGCCACTCTGGTCTTCCGCACTCTGCAGGGAGCTGCCAAGGAAGGCATCTCTCCTCCAGCTGCTCGGCCACGGTGCGCCTGCATAGCTTAGAGCTTGCCACACATCTGCCCTCGCTGTTGGACAGGTAGCAGAAGGCAAGGCGCGCGTTTTTCTGCAATTTTTCGGTGATGACAAGCGGTTGATATGCTTGTAAGTGTAGCATATGAAACAAGAATCGTATGAAGCATCCGTAGCCAGGTGCTAAAGTCGCAGTATGGCCGCAGGTGACGGTCGTATGATGGGTCTGTAGCCACAACAGGTTGGCGGCAAAGCAAATACCGCTAACTGAAAGCACCCTGCTGTAGCCCCAGTGGCGCAATTGGTTAGCGCACGGTACTTATAAGGCAGTAGCCGTGAGCAATGCCGCGGTTGTGAGTTCGAGCCTCACCTGGGGCATACTTTTATTTCGTAGCAGCTGACTCTGAAAGCATCGGGACGCTAGATTTGAGATGAATCACCTACTTGAGAAGAATAAGTGTGCGTGCGTTGTGCGTATCGTTTGCGTATTCCTCGGTAGTATAGTGGTTAGTATCCCCGCCTGTCACGCGGGAGACCGGGGTTCGATTCCCCGCCGGGGAGGTGCGATTTTTATATCGCGAAAGTTGCACGTGTGGCCCGATAGGACATTAACGTTGTGATCGAGAAATGTAGTTGCTGCAGAATCGTAAGAAACTCTGCGTCTTAGGAAGTGTTTCTCGTATTCTCCACACGACGTCGTCATCGTTTCAGAACTTACAGGGTTTGCTGTTGACGCTGGGTCAGCGCACCCCAGGCTTAATGATCGAGCTCGAAGCACCCAAGAAAAAGAATAATTTTAGCAGAGCGTGGTTTCGATCCACGGACCTCTGGGTTATGGGCCCAGCACGCTTCCACTGCGCCACTCTGCTGCGTGACGTGGGACACTTGGAAAAGCATTGTCTGCGTCGCGTACCGTTTACTTAACTGTGCAACATCTCTCAGCTTGACTTGTCTCGACTTTGCTCGACTGACGCTACGCTGACGCTTGCACGAAGCGATATTTACCACGATCGTCTCGAGATGCAGCTGCGAGATGCTCAGGATTGACATTGCACTCCACGCAGGTGGAAACATTCGAATGCACTGCCTAGCTACGCGCCCGCAACTAACAAAATGCCGACCCTGCCAGGATTCGAACCTGGAATCTTCTGATCCGTAGTCAGACGCGTTATCCGTTGCGCCACAGGGCCACTGTTCGCCTTTCGTCATATGAGGCGGGTACACATCGCAGAGCAACGTGTTCTCCGTGGCTCGGCAACTGCGTGTCGTCCACTGACAACGGCGGCGCGGCCACTCTGGTCTTCCGCACTCTGCAGGGAGCTGCCAAGGAAGGCATCTCTCCTCCAGCTGCTCGGCCACGGTGCGCCTGCATAGCTTAGAGCTTGCCACACATCTGCCCTCGCTGTTGGACAGGTAGCAGAAGGCAAGGCGCGCGTTTTTCTGCAATTTTTCGGTGATGACAAGCGGTTGATATGCTTGTAAGTGTAGCATATGAAACAAGAATCGTATGAAGCATCCGTAGCCAGGTGCTAAAGTCGCAGTATGGCCGCAGGTGACGGTCGTATGATGGGTCTGTAGCCACAACAGGTTGGCGGCAAAGCAAATACCGCTAACTGAAAGCACCCTGCTGTAGCCCCAGTGGCGCAATTGGTTAGCGCACGGTACTTATAAGGCAGTAGCCGTGAGCAATGCCGGGGTTGTGAGTTCGAGCCTCACCTGGGGCATACTTTTATTTCGTAGCAGCTGACTCTGAAAGCATCGGGACGCTAGATTTGAGATGAATCACCTACTTGAGAAGAATAAGTGTGCGTGCGTTGTGCGTATCGTTTGCGTATTCCTCGGTAGTATAGTGGTTAGTATCCCCGCCTGTCACGCGGGAGACCGGGGTTCGATTCCCCGCCGGGGAGGTGCGATTTTTATATCGCGAAAGTTGCACGTGTGGCCCGATAGGACATTAACGTTGTGATCGAGAAATGTAGTTGCTGCAGAATCGTAAGAAACTCTGCGTCTTAGGAAGTGTTTCTCGTATTCTCCACACGACGTCGTCATCGTTTCAGAACTTACAGGGTTTGCTGTTGACGCTGGGTCAGCGCACCCCAGGCTTAATGATCGAGCTCGAAGCACCCAAGAAAAAGAATAACTTTAGCAGAGCGTGGTTTCGATCCACGGACCTCTGGGTTATGGGCCCAGCACGCTTCCACTGCGCCACTCTGCTGCGTGACGTGGGACACTTGGAAAAGCATTGTCTGCGTCGCGTACCGTTTACTTAACTGTGCAACATCTCTCAGCTTGACTTGTCTCGACTTTGCTCGACTGACGCTACGCTGACGCTTGCACGAAGCGATATTTACCACGATCGTCTCGAGATGCAGCTGCGAGATGCTCAGGATTGACATTGCACTCCACGCAGGTGGAAACATTCGAATGCACTGCCTAGCTACGCGCCCGCAACTAACAAAATGCCGACCCTGCCAGGATTCGAACCTGGAATCTTCTGATCCGTAGTCAGACGCGTTATCCGTTGCGCCACAGGGCCACTGTTCGCCTTTCGTCATATGAGGCGGGTACACATCGCAGAGCAACGTGTTCTCCGTGGCTCGGCAACTGCGTGTCGTCCACTGACAACGGCGGCGCGGCCACTCTGGTCTTCCGCACTCTGCAGGGAGCTGCCAAGGAAGGCATCTCTCCTCCAGCTGCTCGGCCACGGTGCGCCTGCATAGCTTAGAGCTTGCCACACATCTGCCCTCGCTGTTGGACAGGTAGCAGAAGGCAAGGCGCGCGTTTTTCTGCAATTTTTCGGTGATGACAAGCGGTTGATATGCTTGTAAGTGTAGCATATGAAACAAGAATCGTATGAAGCATCCGTAGCCAGGTGCTAAAGTCGCAGTATGGCCGCAGGTGACGGTCGTATGATGGGTCTGTAGCCACAACAGGTTGGCGGCAAAGCAAATACCGCTAACTGAAAGCACCCTGCTGTAGCCCCAGTGGCGCAATTGGTTAGCGCACGGTACTTATAAGGCAGTAGCCGTGAGCAATGCCGGGGTTGTGAGTTCGAGCCTCACCTGGGGCATACTTTTATTTCGTAGCAGCTGACTCTGAAAGCATCGGGACGCTAGATTTGAGATGAATCACCTACTTGAGAAGAATAAGTGTGCGTGCGTTGTGCGTATCGTTTGCGTATTCCTCGGTAGTATAGTGGTTAGTATCCCCGCCTGTCACGCGGGAGACCGGGGTTCGATTCCCCGCCGGGGAGGTGCGATTTTTATATCGCGAAAGTTGCACGTGTGGCCCGATAGGACATTAACGTTGTGATCGAGAAATGTAGTTGCTGCAGAATCGTAAGAAACTCTGCGTCTTAGGAAGTGTTTCTCGTATTCTCCACACGACGTCGTCATCGTTTCAGAACTTACAGGGTTTGCTGTTGACGCTGGGTCAGCGCACCCCAGGCTTAATGATCGAGCTCGAAGCACCCAAGAAAAAGAATAATTTTAGCAGAGCGTGGTTTCGATCCACGGACCTCTGGGTTATGGGCCCAGCACGCTTCCACTGCGCCACTCTGCTGCGTGACGTGGGACACTTGGAAAAGCATTGTCTGCGTCGCGTACCGTTTACTTAACTGTGCAACATCTCTCAGCTTGACTTGTCTCGACTTTGCTCGACTGACGCTACGCTGACGCTTGCACGAAGCGATATTTACCACGATCGTCTCGAGATGCAGCTGCGAGATGCTCAGGATTGACATTGCACTCCACGCAGGTGGAAACATTCGAATGCACTGCCTAGCTACGCGCCCGCAACTAACAAAATGCCGACCCTGCCAGGATTCGAACCTGGAATCTTCTGATCCGTAGTCAGACGCGTTATCCGTTGCGCCACAGGGCCACTGTTCGCCTTTCGTCATATGAGGCGGGTACACATCGCAGAGCAACGTGTTCTCCGTGGCTCGGCAACTGCGTGTCGTCCACTGACAACGGCGGCGCGGCCACTCTGGTCTTCCGCACTCTGCAGGGAGCTGCCAAGGAAGGCATCTCTCCTCCAGCTGCTCGGCCACGGTGCGCCTGCATAGCTTAGAGCTTGCCACACATCTGCCCTCGCTGTTGGACAGGTAGCAGAAGGCAAGGCGCGCGTTTTTCTGCAATTTTTCGGTGATGACAAGCGGTTGATATGCTTGTAAGTGTAGCATATGAAACAAGAATCGTATGAAGCATCCGTAGCCAGGTGCTAAAGTCGCAGTATGGCCGCAGGTGACGGTCGTATGATGGGTCTGTAGCCACAACAGGTTGGCGGCAAAGCAAATACCGCTAACTGAAAGCACCCTGCTGTAGCCCCAGTGGCGCAATTGGTTAGCGCACGGTACTTATAAGGCAGTAGCCGTGAGCAATGCCGGGGTTGTGAGTTCGAGCCTCACCTGGGGCATACTTTTATTTCGTAGCAGCTGACTCTGAAAGCATCGGGACGCTAGATTTGAGATGAATCACCTACTTGAGAAGAATAAGTGTGCGTGCGTTGTGCGTATCGTTTGCGTATTCCTCGGTAGTATAGTGGTTAGTATCCCCGCCTGTCACGCGGGAGACCGGGGTTCGATTCCCCGCCGGGGAGGTGCGATTTTTATATCGCGAAAGTTGCACGTGTGGCCCGATAGGACATTAACGTTGTGATCGAGAAATGTAGTTGCTGCAGAATCGTAAGAAACTCTGCGTCTTAGGAAGTGTTTCTCGTATTCTCCACACGACGTCGTCATCGTTTCAGAACTTACAGGGTTTGCTGTTGACGCTGGGTCAGCGCACCCCAGGCTTAATGATCGAGCTCGAAGCACCCAAGAAAAAGAATAATTTTAGCAGAGCGTGGTTTCGATCCACGGACCTCTGGGTTATGGGCCCAGCACGCTTCCACTGCGCCACTCTGCTGCGTGACGTGGGACACTTGGAAAAGCATTGTCTGCGTCGCGTACCGTTTACTTAACTGTGCAACATCTCTCAGCTTGACTTGTCTCGACTTTGCTCGACTGACGCTACGCTGACGCTTGCACGAAGCGATATTTACCACGATCGTCTCGAGATGCAGCTGCGAGATGCTCAGGATTGACATTGCACTCCACGCAGGTGGAAACATTCGAATGCACTGCCTAGCTACGCGCCCGCAACTAACAAAATGCCGACCCTGCCAGGATTCGAACCTGGAATCTTCTGATCCGTAGTCAGACGCGTTATCCGTTGCGCCACAGGGCCACTGTTCGCCTTTCGTCATATGAGGCGGGTACACATCGCAGAGCAACGTGTTCTCCGTGGCTCGGCAACTGCGTGTCGTCCACTGACAACGGCGGCGCGGCCACTCTGGTCTTCCGCACTCTGCAGGGAGCTGCCAAGGAAGGCATCTCTCCTCCAGCTGCTCGGCCACGGTGCGCCTGCATAGCTTAGAGCTTGCCACACATCTGCCCTCGCTGTTGGACAGGTAGCAGAAGGCAAGGCGCGCGTTTTTCTGCAATTTTTCGGTGATGACAAGCGGTTGATATGCTTGTAAGTGTAGCATATGAAACAAGAATCGTATGAAGCATCCGTAGCCAGGTGCTAAAGTCGCAGTATGGCCGCAGGTGACGGTCGTATGATGGGTCTGTAGCCACAACAGGTTGGCGGCAAAGCAAATACCGCTAACTGAAAGCACCCTGCTGTAGCCCCAGTGGCGCAATTGGTTAGCGCACGGTACTTATAAGGCAGTAGCCGTGAGCAATGCCGGGGTTGTGAGTTCGAGCCTCACCTGGGGCATACTTTTATTTCGTAGCAGCTGACTCTGAAAGCATCGGGACGCTAGATTTGAGATGAATCACCTACTTGAGAAGAATAAGTGTGCGTGCGTTGTGCGTATCGTTTGCGTATTCCTCGGTAGTATAGTGGTTAGTATCCCCGCCTGTCACGCGGGAGACCGGGGTTCGATTCCCCGCCGGGGAGGTGCGATTTTTATATCGCGAAAGTTGCACGTGTGGCCCGATAGGACATTAACGTTGTGATCGAGAAATGTAGTTGCTGCAGAATCGTAAGAAACTCTGCGTCTTAGGAAGTGTTTCTCGTATTCTCCACACGACGTCGTCATCGTTTCAGAACTTACAGGGTTTGCTGTTGACGCTGGGTCAGCGCACCCCAGGCTTAATGATCGAGCTCGAAGCACCCAAGAAAAAGAATAATTTTAGCAGAGCGTGGTTTCGATCCACGGACCTCTGGGTTATGGGCCCAGCACGCTTCCACTGCGCCACTCTGCTGCGTGACGTGGGACACTTGGAAAAGCATTGTCTGCGTCGCGTACCGTTTACTTAACTGTGCAACATCTCTCAGCTTGACTTGTCTCGACTTTGCTCGACTGACGCTACGCTGACGCTTGCACGAAGCGATATTTACCACGATCGTCTCGAGATGCAGCTGCGAGATGCTCAGGATTGACATTGCACTCCACGCAGGTGGAAACATTCGAATGCACTGCCTAGCTACGCGCCCGCAACTAACAAAATGCCGACCCTGCCAGGATTCGAACCTGGAATCTTCTGATCCGTAGTCAGACGCGTTATCCGTTGCGCCACAGGGCCACTGTTCGCCTTTCGTCATATGAGGCGGGTACACATCGCAGAGCAACGTGTTCTCCGTGGCTCGGCAACTGCGTGTCGTCCACTGACAACGGCGGCGCGGCCACTCTGGTCTTCCGCACTCTGCAGGGAGCTGCCAAGGAAGGCATCTCTCCTCCAGCTGCTCGGCCACGGTGCGCCTGCATAGCTTAGAGCTTGCCACACATCTGCCCTCGCTGTTGGACAGGTAGCAGAAGGCAAGGCGCGCGTTTTTCTGCAATTTTTCGGTGATGACAAGCGGTTGATATGCTTGTAAGTGTAGCATATGAAACAAGAATCGTATGAAGCATCCGTAGCCAGGTGCTAAAGTCGCAGTATGGCCGCAGGTGACGGTCGTATGATGGGTCTGTAGCCACAACAGGTTGGCGGCAAAGCAAATACCGCTAACTGAAAGCACCCTGCTGTAGCCCCAGTGGCGCAATTGGTTAGCGCACGGTACTTATAAGGCAGTAGCCGTGAGCAATGCCGGGGTTGTGAGTTCGAGCCTCACCTGGGGCATACTTTTATTTCGTAGCAGCTGACTCTGAAAGCATCGGGACGCTAGATTTGAGATGAATCACCTACTTGAGAAGAATAAGTGTGCGTGCGTTGTGCGTATCGTTTGCGTATTCCTCGGTAGTATAGTGGTTAGTATCCCCGCCTGTCACGCGGGAGACCGGGGTTCGATTCCCCGCCGGGGAGGTGCGATTTTTATATCGCGAAAGTTGCACGTGTGGCCCGATAGGACATTAACGTTGTGATCGAGAAATGTAGTTGCTGCAGAATCGTAAGAAACTCTGCGTCTTAGGAAGTGTTTCTCGTATTCTCCACACGACGTCGTCATCGTTTCAGAACTTACAGGGTTTGCTGTTGACGCTGGGTCAGCGCACCCCAGGCTTAATGATCGAGCTCGAAGCACCCAAGAAAAAGAATAATTTTAGCAGAGCGTGGTTTCGATCCACGGACCTCTGGGTTATGGGCCCAGCACGCTTCCACTGCGCCACTCTGCTGCGTGACGTGGGACACTTGGAAAAGCATTGTCTGCGTCGCGTACCGTTTACTTAACTGTGCAACATCTCTCAGCTTGACTTGTCTCGACTTTGCTCGACTGACGCTACGCTGACGCTTGCACGAAGCGATATTTACCACGATCGTCTCGAGATGCAGCTGCGAGATGCTCAGGATTGACATTGCACTCCACGCAGGTGGAAACATTCGAATGCACTGCCTAGCTACGCGCCCGCAACTAACAAAATGCCGACCCTGCCAGGATTCGAACCTGGAATCTTCTGATCCGTAGTCAGACGCGTTATCCGTTGCGCCACAGGGCCACTGTTCGCCTTTCGTCATATGAGGCGGGTACACATCGCAGAGCAACGTGTTCTCCGTGGCTCGGCAACTGCGTGTCGTCCACTGACAACGGCGGCGCGGCCACTCTGGTCTTCCGCACTCTGCAGGGAGCTGCCAAGGAAGGCATCTCTCCTCCAGCTGCTCGGCCACGGTGCGCCTGCATAGCTTAGAGCTTGCCACACATCTGCCCTCGCTGTTGGACAGGTAGCAGAAGGCAAGGCGCGCGTTTTTCTGCAATTTTTCGGTGATGACAAGCGGTTGATATGCTTGTAAGTGTAGCATATGAAACAAGAATCGTATGAAGCATCCGTAGCCAGGTGCTAAAGTCGCAGTATGGCCGCAGGTGACGGTCGTATGATGGGTCTGTAGCCACAACAGGTTGGCGGCAAAGCAAATACCGCTAACTGAAAGCACCCTGCTGTAGCCCCAGTGGCGCAATTGGTTAGCGCACGGTACTTATAAGGCAGTAGCCGTGAGCAATGCCGGGGTTGTGAGTTCGAGCCTCACCTGGGGCATACTTTTATTTCGTAGCAGCTGACTCTGAAAGCATCGGGACGCTAGATTTGAGATGAATCACCTACTTGAGAAGAATAAGTGTGCGTGCGTTGTGCGTATCGTTTGCGTATTCCTCGGTAGTATAGTGGTTAGTATCCCCGCCTGTCACGCGGGAGACCGGGGTTCGATTCCCCGCCGGGGAGGTGCGATTTTTATATCGCGAAAGTTGCACGTGTGGCCCGATAGGACATTAACGTTGTGATCGAGAAATGTAGTTGCTGCAGAATCGTAAGAAACTCTGCGTCTTAGGAAGTGTTTCTCGTATTCTCCACACGACGTCGTCATCGTTTCAGAACTTACAGGGTTTGCTGTTGACGCTGGGTCAGCGCACCCCAGGCTTAATGATCGAGCTCGAAGCACCCAAGAAAAAGAATAATTTTAGCAGAGCGTGGTTTCGATCCACGGACCTCTGGGTTATGGGCCCAGCACGCTTCCACTGCGCCACTCTGCTGCGTGACGTGGGACACTTGGAAAAGCATTGTCTGCGTCGCGTACCGTTTACTTAACTGTGCAACATCTCTCAGCTTGACTTGTCTCGACTTTGCTCGACTGACGCTACGCTGACGCTTGCACGAAGCGATATTTACCACGATCGTCTCGAGATGCAGCTGCGAGATGCTCAGGATTGACATTGCACTCCACGCAGGTGGAAACATTCGAATGCACTGCCTAGCTACGCGCCCGCAACTAACAAAATGCCGACCCTGCCAGGATTCGAACCTGGAATCTTCTGATCCGTAGTCAGACGCGTTATCCGTTGCGCCACAGGGCCACTGTTCGCCTTTCGTCATATGAGGCGGGTACACATCGCAGAGCAACGTGTTCTCCGTGGCTCGGCAACTGCGTGTCGTCCACTGACAACGGCGGCGCGGCCACTCTGGTCTTCCGCACTCTGCAGGGAGCTGCCAAGGAAGGCATCTCTCCTCCAGCTGCTCGGCCACGGTGCGCCTGCATAGCTTAGAGCTTGCCACACATCTGCCCTCGCTGTTGGACAGGTAGCAGAAGGCAAGGCGCGCGTTTTTCTGCAATTTTTCGGTGATGACAAGCGGTTGATATGCTTGTAAGTGTAGCATATGAAACAAGAATCGTATGAAGCATCCGTAGCCAGGTGCTAAAGTCGCAGTATGGCCGCAGGTGACGGTCGTATGATGGGTCTGTAGCCACAACAGGTTGGCGGCAAAGCAAATACCGCTAACTGAAAGCACCCTGCTGTAGCCCCAGTGGCGCAATTGGTTAGCGCACGGTACTTATAAGGCAGTAGCCGTGAGCAATGCCGGGGTTGTGAGTTCGAGCCTCACCTGGGGCATACTTTTATTTCGTAGCAGCTGACTCTGAAAGCATCGGGACGCTAGATTTGAGATGAATCACCTACTTGAGAAGAATAAGTGTGCGTGCGTTGTGCGTATCGTTTGCGTATTCCTCGGTAGTATAGTGGTTAGTATCCCCGCCTGTCACGCGGGAGACCGGGGTTCGATTCCCCGCCGGGGAGGTGCGATTTTTATATCGCGAAAGTTGCACGTGTGGCCCGATAGGACATTAACGTTGTGATCGAGAAATGTAGTTGCTGCAGAATCGTAAGAAACTCTGCGTCTTAGGAAGTGTTTCTCGTATTCTCCACACGACGTCGTCATCGTTTCAGAACTTACAGGGTTTGCTGTTGACGCTGGGTCAGCGCACCCCAGGCTTAATGATCGAGCTCGAAGCACCCAAGAAAAAGAATAATTTTAGCAGAGCGTGGTTTCGATCCACGGACCTCTGGGTTATGGGCCCAGCACGCTTCCACTGCGCCACTCTGCTGCGTGACGTGGGACACTTGGAAAAGCATTGTCTGCGTCGCGTACCGTTTACTTAACTGTGCAACATCTCTCAGCTTGACTTGTCTCGACTTTGCTCGACTGACGCTACGCTGACGCTTGCACGAAGCGATATTTACCACGATCGTCTCGAGATGCAGCTGCGAGATGCTCAGGATTGACATTGCACTCCACGCAGGTGGAAACATTCGAATGCACTGCCTAGCTACGCGCCCGCAACTAACAAAATGCCGACCCTGCCAGGATTCGAACCTGGAATCTTCTGATCCGTAGTCAGACGCGTTATCCGTTGCGCCACAGGGCCACTGTTCGCCTTTCGTCATATGAGGCGGGTACACATCGCAGAGCAACGTGTTCTCCGTGGCTCGGCAACTGCGTGTCGTCCACTGACAACGGCGGCGCGGCCACTCTGGTCTTCCGCACTCTGCAGGGAGCTGCCAAGGAAGGCATCTCTCCTCCAGCTGCTCGGCCACGGTGCGCCTGCATAGCTTAGAGCTTGCCACACATCTGCCCTCGCTGTTGGACAGGTAGCAGAAGGCAAGGCGCGCGTTTTTCTGCAATTTTTCGGTGATGACAAGCGGTTGATATGCTTGTAAGTGTAGCATATGAAACAAGAATCGTATGAAGCATCCGTAGCCAGGTGCTAAAGTCGCAGTATGGCCGCAGGTGACGGTCGTATGATGGGTCTGTAGCCACAACAGGTTGGCGGCAAAGCAAATACCGCTAACTGAAAGCACCCTGCTGTAGCCCCAGTGGCGCAATTGGTTAGCGCACGGTACTTATAAGGCAGTAGCCGTGAGCAATGCCGGGGTTGTGAGTTCGAGCCTCACCTGGGGCATACTTTTATTTCGTAGCAGCTGACTCTGAAAGCATCGGGACGCTAGATTTGAGATGAATCACCTACTTGAGAAGAATAAGTGTGCGTGCGTTGTGCGTATCGTTTGCGTATTCCTCGGTAGTATAGTGGTTAGTATCCCCGCCTGTCACGCGGGAGACCGGGGTTCGATTCCCCGCCGGGGAGGTGCGATTTTTATATCGCGAAAGTTGCACGTGTGGCCCGATAGGACATTAACGTTGTGATCGAGAAATGTAGTTGCTGCAGAATCGTAAGAAACTCTGCGTCTTAGGAAGTGTTTCTCGTATTCTCCACACGACGTCGTCATCGTTTCAGAACTTACAGGGTTTGCTGTTGACGCTGGGTCAGCGCACCCCAGGCTTAATGATCGAGCTCGAAGCACCCAAGAAAAAGAATAATTTTAGCAGAGCGTGGTTTCGATCCACGGACCTCTGGGTTATGGGCCCAGCACGCTTCCACTGCGCCACTCTGCTGCGTGACGTGGGACACTTGGAAAAGCATTGTCTGCGTCGCGTACCGTTTACTTAACTGTGCAACATCTCTCAGCTTGACTTGTCTCGACTTTGCTCGACTGACGCTACGCTGACGCTTGCACGAAGCGATATTTACCACGATCGTCTCGAGATGCAGCTGCGAGATGCTCAGGATTGACATTGCACTCCACGCAGGTGGAAACATTCGAATGCACTGCCTAGCTACGCGCCCGCAACTAACAAAATGCCGACCCTGCCAGGATTCGAACCTGGAATCTTCTGATCCGTAGTCAGACGCGTTATCCGTTGCGCCACAGGGCCACTGTTCGCCTTTCGTCATATGAGGCGGGTACACATCGCAGAGCAACGTGTTCTCCGTGGCTCGGCAACTGCGTGTCGTCCACTGACAACGGCGGCGCGGCCACTCTGGTCTTCCGCACTCTGCAGGGAGCTGCCAAGGAAGGCATCTCTCCTCCAGCTGCTCGGCCACGGTGCGCCTGCATAGCTTAGAGCTTGCCACACATCTGCCCTCGCTGTTGGACAGGTAGCAGAAGGCAAGGCGCGCGTTTTTCTGCAATTTTTCGGTGATGACAAGCGGTTGATATGCTTGTAAGTGTAGCATATGAAACAAGAATCGTATGAAGCATCCGTAGCCAGGTGCTAAAGTCGCAGTATGGCCGCAGGTGACGGTCGTATGATGGGTCTGTAGCCACAACAGGTTGGCGGCAAAGCAAATACCGCTAACTGAAAGCACCCTGCTGTAGCCCCAGTGGCGCAATTGGTTAGCGCACGGTACTTATAAGGCAGTAGCCGTGAGCAATGCCGGGGTTGTGAGTTCGAGCCTCACCTGGGGCATACTTTTATTTCGTAGCAGCTGACTCTGAAAGCATCGGGACGCTAGATTTGAGATGAATCACCTACTTGAGAAGAATAAGTGTGCGTGCGTTGTGCGTATCGTTTGCGTATTCCTCGGTAGTATAGTGGTTAGTATCCCCGCCTGTCACGCGGGAGACCGGGGTTCGATTCCCCGCCGGGGAGGTGCGATTTTTATATCGCGAAAGTTGCACGTGTGGCCCGATAGGACATTAACGTTGTGATCGAGAAATGTAGTTGCTGCAGAATCGTAAGAAACTCTGCGTCTTAGGAAGTGTTTCTCGTATTCTCCACACGACGTCGTCATCGTTTCAGAACTTACAGGGTTTGCTGTTGACGCTGGGTCAGCGCACCCCAGGCTTAATGATCGAGCTCGAAGCACCCAAGAAAAAGAATAATTTTAGCAGAGCGTGGTTTCGATCCACGGACCTCTGGGTTATGGGCCCAGCACGCTTCCACTGCGCCACTCTGCTGCGTGACGTGGGACACTTGGAAAAGCATTGTCTGCGTCGCGTACCGTTTACTTAACTGTGCAACATCTCTCAGCTTGACTTGTCTCGACTTTGCTCGACTGACGCTACGCTGACGCTTGCACGAAGCGATATTTACCACGATCGTCTCGAGATGCAGCTGCGAGATGCTCAGGATTGACATTGCACTCCACGCAGGTGGAAACATTCGAATGCACTGCCTAGCTACGCGCCCGCAACTAACAAAATGCCGACCCTGCCAGGATTCGAACCTGGAATCTTCTGATCCGTAGTCAGACGCGTTATCCGTTGCGCCACAGGGCCACTGTTCGCCTTTCGTCATATGAGGCGGGTACACATCGCAGAGCAACGTGTTCTCCGTGGCTCGGCAACTGCGTGTCGTCCACTGACAACGGCGGCGCGGCCACTCTGGTCTTCCGCACTCTGCAGGGAGCTGCCAAGGAAGGCATCTCTCCTCCAGCTGCTCGGCCACGGTGCGCCTGCATAGCTTAGAGCTTGCCACACATCTGCCCTCGCTGTTGGACAGGTAGCAGAAGGCAAGGCGCGCGTTTTTCTGCAATTTTTCGGTGATGACAAGCGGTTGATATGCTTGTAAGTGTAGCATATGAAACAAGAATCGTATGAAGCATCCGTAGCCAGGTGCTAAAGTCGCAGTATGGCCGCAGGTGACGGTCGTATGATGGGTCTGTAGCCACAACAGGTTGGCGGCAAAGCAAATACCGCTAACTGAAAGCACCCTGCTGTAGCCCCAGTGGCGCAATTGGTTAGCGCACGGTACTTATAAGGCAGTAGCCGTGAGCAATGCCGGGGTTGTGAGTTCGAGCCTCACCTGGGGCATACTTTTATTTCGTAGCAGCTGACTCTGAAAGCATCGGGACGCTAGATTTGAGATGAATCACCTACTTGAGAAGAATAAGTGTGCGTGCGTTGTGCGTATCGTTTGCGTATTCCTCGGTAGTATAGTGGTTAGTATCCCCGCCTGTCACGCGGGAGACCGGGGTTCGATTCCCCGCCGGGGAGGTGCGATTTTTATATCGCGAAAGTTGCACGTGTGGCCCGATAGGACATTAACGTTGTGATCGAGAAATGTAGTTGCTGCAGAATCGTAAGAAACTCTGCGTCTTAGGAAGTGTTTCTCGTATTCTCCACACGACGTCGTCATCGTTTCAGAACTTACAGGGTTTGCTGTTGACGCTGGGTCAGCGCACCCCAGGCTTAATGATCGAGCTCGAAGCACCCAAGAAAAAGAATAACTTTAGCAGAGCGTGGTTTCGATCCACGGACCTCTGGGTTATGGGCCCAGCACGCTTCCACTGCGCCACTCTGCTGCGTGACGTGGGACACTTGGAAAAGCATTGTCTGCGTCGCGTACCGTTTACTTAACTGTGCAACATCTCTCAGCTTGACTTGTCTCGACTTTGCTCGACTGACGCTACGCTGACGCTTGCACGAAGCGATATTTACCACGATCGTCTCGAGATGCAGCTGCGAGATGCTCAGGATTGACATTGCACTCCACGCAGGTGGAAACATTCGAATGCACTGCCTAGCTACGCGCCCGCAACTAACAAAATGCCGACCCTGCCAGGATTCGAACCTGGAATCTTCTGATCCGTAGTCAGACGCGTTATCCGTTGCGCCACAGGGCCACTGTTCGCCTTTCGTCATATGAGGCGGGTACACATCGCAGAGCAACGTGTTCTCCGTGGCTCGGCAACTGCGTGTCGTCCACTGACAACGGCGGCGCGGCCACTCTGGTCTTCCGCACTCTGCAGGGAGCTGCCAAGGAAGGCATCTCTCCTCCAGCTGCTCGGCCACGGTGCGCCTGCATAGCTTAGAGCTTGCCACACATCTGCCCTCGCTGTTGGACAGGTAGCAGAAGGCAAGGCGCGCGTTTTTCTGCAATTTTTCGGTGATGACAAGCGGTTGATATGCTTGTAAGTGTAGCATATGAAACAAGAATCGTATGAAGCATCCGTAGCCAGGTGCTAAAGTCGCAGTATGGCCGCAGGTGACGGTCGTATGATGGGTCTGTAGCCACAACAGGTTGGCGGCAAAGCAAATACCGCTAACTGAAAGCACCCTGCTGTAGCCCCAGTGGCGCAATTGGTTAGCGCACGGTACTTATAAGGCAGTAGCCGTGAGCAATGCCGGGGTTGTGAGTTCGAGCCTCACCTGGGGCATACTTTTATTTCGTAGCAGCTGACTCTGAAAGCATCGGGACGCTAGATTTGAGATGAATCACCTACTTGAGAAGAATAAGTGTGCGTGCGTTGTGCGTATCGTTTGCGTATTCCTCGGTAGTATAGTGGTTAGTATCCCCGCCTGTCACGCGGGAGACCGGGGTTCGATTCCCCGCCGGGGAGGTGCGATTTTTATATCGCGAAAGTTGCACGTGTGGCCCGATAGGACATTAACGTTGTGATCGAGAAATGTAGTTGCTGCAGAATCGTAAGAAACTCTGCGTCTTAGGAAGTGTTTCTCGTATTCTCCACACGACGTCGTCATCGTTTCAGAACTTACAGGGTTTGCTGTTGACGCTGGGTCAGCGCACCCCAGGCTTAATGATCGAGCTCGAAGCACCCAAGAAAAAGAATAATTTTAGCAGAGCGTGGTTTCGATCCACGGACCTCTGGGTTATGGGCCCAGCACGCTTCCACTGCGCCACTCTGCTGCGTGACGTGGGACACTTGGAAAAGCATTGTCTGCGTCGCGTACCGTTTACTTAACTGTGCAACATCTCTCAGCTTGACTTGTCTCGACTTTGCTCGACTGACGCTACGCTGACGCTTGCACGAAGCGATATTTACCACGATCGTCTCGAGATGCAGCTGCGAGATGCTCAGGATTGACATTGCACTCCACGCAGGTGGAAACATTCGAATGCACTGCCTAGCTACGCGCCCGCAACTAACAAAATGCCGACCCTGCCAGGATTCGAACCTGGAATCTTCTGATCCGTAGTCAGACGCGTTATCCGTTGCGCCACAGGGCCACTGTTCGCCTTTCGTCATATGAGGCGGGTACACATCGCAGAGCAACGTGTTCTCCGTGGCTCGGCAACTGCGTGTCGTCCACTGACAACGGCGGCGCGGCCACTCTGGTCTTCCGCACTCTGCAGGGAGCTGCCAAGGAAGGCATCTCTCCTCCAGCTGCTCGGCCACGGTGCGCCTGCATAGCTTAGAGCTTGCCACACATCTGCCCTCGCTGTTGGACAGGTAGCAGAAGGCAAGGCGCGCGTTTTTCTGCAATTTTTCGGTGATGACAAGCGGTTGATATGCTTGTAAGTGTAGCATATGAAACAAGAATCGTATGAAGCATCCGTAGCCAGGTGCTAAAGTCGCAGTATGGCCGCAGGTGACGGTCGTATGATGGGTCTGTAGCCACAACAGGTTGGCGGCAAAGCAAATACCGCTAACTGAAAGCACCCTGCTGTAGCCCCAGTGGCGCAATTGGTTAGCGCACGGTACTTATAAGGCAGTAGCCGTGAGCAATGCCGGGGTTGTGAGTTCGAGCCTCACCTGGGGCATACTTTTATTTCGTAGCAGCTGACTCTGAAAGCATCGGGACGCTAGATTTGAGATGAATCACCTACTTGAGAAGAATAAGTGTGCGTGCGTTGTGCGTATCGTTTGCGTATTCCTCGGTAGTATAGTGGTTAGTATCCCCGCCTGTCACGCGGGAGACCGGGGTTCGATTCCCCGCCGGGGAGGTGCGATTTTTATATCGCGAAAGTTGCACGTGTGGCCCGATAGGACATTAACGTTGTGATCGAGAAATGTAGTTGCTGCAGAATCGTAAGAAACTCTGCGTCTTAGGAAGTGTTTCTCGTATTCTCCACACGACGTCGTCATCGTTTCAGAACTTACAGGGTTTGCTGTTGACGCTGGGTCAGCGCACCCCAGGCTTAATGATCGAGCTCGAAGCACCCAAGAAAAAGAATAATTTTAGCAGAGCGTGGTTTCGATCCACGGACCTCTGGGTTATGGGCCCAGCACGCTTCCACTGCGCCACTCTGCTGCGTGACGTGGGACACTTGGAAAAGCATTGTCTGCGTCGCGTACCGTTTACTTAACTGTGCAACATCTCTCAGCTTGACTTGTCTCGACTTTGCTCGACTGACGCTACGCTGACGCTTGCACGAAGCGATATTTACCACGATCGTCTCGAGATGCAGCTGCGAGATGCTCAGGATTGACATTGCACTCCACGCAGGTGGAAACATTCGAATGCACTGCCTAGCTACGCGCCCGCAACTAACAAAATGCCGACCCTGCCAGGATTCGAACCTGGAATCTTCTGATCCGTAGTCAGACGCGTTATCCGTTGCGCCACAGGGCCACTGTTCGCCTTTCGTCATATGAGGCGGGTACACATCGCAGAGCAACGTGTTCTCCGTGGCTCGGCAACTGCGTGTCGTCCACTGACAACGGCGGCGCGGCCACTCTGGTCTTCCGCACTCTGCAGGGAGCTGCCAAGGAAGGCATCTCTCCTCCAGCTGCTCGGCCACGGTGCGCCTGCATAGCTTAGAGCTTGCCACACATCTGCCCTCGCTGTTGGACAGGTAGCAGAAGGCAAGGCGCGCGTTTTTCTGCAATTTTTCGGTGATGACAAGCGGTTGATATGCTTGTAAGTGTAGCATATGAAACAAGAATCGTATGAAGCATCCGTAGCCAGGTGCTAAAGTCGCAGTATGGCCGCAGGTGACGGTCGTATGATGGGTCTGTAGCCACAACAGGTTGGCGGCAAAGCAAATACCGCTAACTGAAAGCACCCTGCTGTAGCCCCAGTGGCGCAATTGGTTAGCGCACGGTACTTATAAGGCAGTAGCCGTGAGCAATGCCGGGGTTGTGAGTTCGAGCCTCACCTGGGGCATACTTTTATTTCGTAGCAGCTGACTCTGAAAGCATCGGGACGCTAGATTTGAGATGAATCACCTACTTGAGAAGAATAAGTGTGCGTGCGTTGTGCGTATCGTTTGCGTATTCCTCGGTAGTATAGTGGTTAGTATCCCCGCCTGTCACGCGGGAGACCGGGGTTCGATTCCCCGCCGGGGAGGTGCGATTTTTATATCGCGAAAGTTGCACGTGTGGCCCGATAGGACATTAACGTTGTGATCGAGAAATGTAGTTGCTGCAGAATCGTAAGAAACTCTGCGTCTTAGGAAGTGTTTCTCGTATTCTCCACACGACGTCGTCATCGTTTCAGAACTTACAGGGTTTGCTGTTGACGCTGGGTCAGCGCACCCCAGGCTTAATGATCGAGCTCGAAGCACCCAAGAAAAAGAATAATTTTAGCAGAGCGTGGTTTCGATCCACGGACCTCTGGGTTATGGGCCCAGCACGCTTCCACTGCGCCACTCTGCTGCGTGACGTGGGACACTTGGAAAAGCATTGTCTGCGTCGCGTACCGTTTACTTAACTGTGCAACATCTCTCAGCTTGACTTGTCTCGACTTTGCTCGACTGACGCTACGCTGACGCTTGCACGAAGCGATATTTACCACGATCGTCTCGAGATGCAGCTGCGAGATGCTCAGGATTGACATTGCACTCCACGCAGGTGGAAACATTCGAATGCACTGCCTAGCTACGCGCCCGCAACTAACAAAATGCCGACCCTGCCAGGATTCGAACCTGGAATCTTCTGATCCGTAGTCAGACGCGTTATCCGTTGCGCCACAGGGCCACTGTTCGCCTTTCGTCATATGAGGCGGGTACACATCGCAGAGCAACGTGTTCTCCGTGGCTCGGCAACTGCGTGTCGTCCACTGACAACGGCGGCGCGGCCACTCTGGTCTTCCGCACTCTGCAGGGAGCTGCCAAGGAAGGCATCTCTCCTCCAGCTGCTCGGCCACGGTGCGCCTGCATAGCTTAGAGCTTGCCACACATCTGCCCTCGCTGTTGGACAGGTAGCAGAAGGCAAGGCGCGCGTTTTTCTGCAATTTTTCGGTGATGACAAGCGGTTGATATGCTTGTAAGTGTAGCATATGAAACAAGAATCGTATGAAGCATCCGTAGCCAGGTGCTAAAGTCGCAGTATGGCCGCAGGTGACGGTCGTATGATGGGTCTGTAGCCACAACAGGTTGGCGGCAAAGCAAATACCGCTAACTGAAAGCACCCTGCTGTAGCCCCAGTGGCGCAATTGGTTAGCGCACGGTACTTATAAGGCAGTAGCCGTGAGCAATGCCGGGGTTGTGAGTTCGAGCCTCACCTGGGGCATACTTTTATTTCGTAGCAGCTGACTCTGAAAGCATCGGGACGCTAGATTTGAGATGAATCACCTACTTGAGAAGAATAAGTGTGCGTGCGTTGTGCGTATCGTTTGCGTATTCCTCGGTAGTATAGTGGTTAGTATCCCCGCCTGTCACGCGGGAGACCGGGGTTCGATTCCCCGCCGGGGAGGTGCGATTTTTATATCGCGAAAGTTGCACGTGTGGCCCGATAGGACATTAACGTTGTGATCGAGAAATGTAGTTGCTGCAGAATCGTAAGAAACTCTGCGTCTTAGGAAGTGTTTCTCGTATTCTCCACACGACGTCGTCATCGTTTCAGAACTTACAGGGTTTGCTGTTGACGCTGGGTCAGCGCACCCCAGGCTTAATGATCGAGCTCGAAGCACCCAAGAAAAAGAATAATTTTAGCAGAGCGTGGTTTCGATCCACGGACCTCTGGGTTATGGGCCCAGCACGCTTCCACTGCGCCACTCTGCTGCGTGACGTGGGACACTTGGAAAAGCATTGTCTGCGTCGCGTACCGTTTACTTAACTGTGCAACATCTCTCAGCTTGACTTGTCTCGACTTTGCTCGACTGACGCTACGCTGACGCTTGCACGAAGCGATATTTACCACGATCGTCTCGAGATGCAGCTGCGAGATGCTCAGGATTGACATTGCACTCCACGCAGGTGGAAACATTCGAATGCACTGCCTAGCTACGCGCCCGCAACTAACAAAATGCCGACCCTGCCAGGATTCGAACCTGGAATCTTCTGATCCGTAGTCAGACGCGTTATCCGTTGCGCCACAGGGCCACTGTTCGCCTTTCGTCATATGAGGCGGGTACACATCGCAGAGCAACGTGTTCTCCGTGGCTCGGCAACTGCGTGTCGTCCACTGACAACGGCGGCGCGGCCACTCTGGTCTTCCGCACTCTGCAGGGAGCTGCCAAGGAAGGCATCTCTCCTCCAGCTGCTCGGCCACGGTGCGCCTGCATAGCTTAGAGCTTGCCACACATCTGCCCTCGCTGTTGGACAGGTAGCAGAAGGCAAGGCGCGCGTTTTTCTGCAATTTTTCGGTGATGACAAGCGGTTGATATGCTTGTAAGTGTAGCATATGAAACAAGAATCGTATGAAGCATCCGTAGCCAGGTGCTAAAGTCGCAGTATGGCCGCAGGTGACGGTCGTATGATGGGTCTGTAGCCACAACAGGTTGGCGGCAAAGCAAATACCGCTAACTGAAAGCACCCTGCTGTAGCCCCAGTGGCGCAATTGGTTAGCGCACGGTACTTATAAGGCAGTAGCCGTGAGCAATGCCGGGGTTGTGAGTTCGAGCCTCACCTGGGGCATACTTTTATTTCGTAGCAGCTGACTCTGAAAGCATCGGGACGCTAGATTTGAGATGAATCACCTACTTGAGAAGAATAAGTGTGCGTGCGTTGTGCGTATCGTTTGCGTATTCCTCGGTAGTATAGTGGTTAGTATCCCCGCCTGTCACGCGGGAGACCGGGGTTCGATTCCCCGCCGGGGAGGTGCGATTTTTATATCGCGAAAGTTGCACGTGTGGCCCGATAGGACATTAACGTTGTGATCGAGAAATGTAGTTGCTGCAGAATCGTAAGAAACTCTGCGTCTTAGGAAGTGTTTCTCGTATTCTCCACACGACGTCGTCATCGTTTCAGAACTTACAGGGTTTGCTGTTGACGCTGGGTCAGCGCACCCCAGGCTTAATGATCGAGCTCGAAGCACCCAAGAAAAAGAATAATTTTAGCAGAGCGTGGTTTCGATCCACGGACCTCTGGGTTATGGGCCCAGCACGCTTCCACTGCGCCACTCTGCTGCGTGACGTGGGACACTTGGAAAAGCATTGTCTGCGTCGCGTACCGTTTACTTAACTGTGCAACATCTCTCAGCTTGACTTGTCTCGACTTTGCTCGACTGACGCTACGCTGACGCTTGCACGAAGCGATATTTACCACGATCGTCTCGAGATGCAGCTGCGAGATGCTCAGGATTGACATTGCACTCCACGCAGGTGGAAACATTCGAATGCACTGCCTAGCTACGCGCCCGCAACTAACAAAATGCCGACCCTGCCAGGATTCGAACCTGGAATCTTCTGATCCGTAGTCAGACGCGTTATCCGTTGCGCCACAGGGCCACTGTTCGCCTTTTGTCATATGAGGCGGGTACACATCGCAGAGCAACGTGTTCTCCGTGGCTCGGCAACTGCGTGTCGTCCACTGACAACGGCGGCGCGGCCACTCTGGTCTTCCGCACTCTGCAGGGAGCTGCCAAGGAAGGCATCTCTCCTCCAGCTGCTCGGCCACGGTGCGCCTGCATAGCTTAGAGCTTGCCACACATCTGCCCTCGCTGTTGGACAGGTAGCAGAAGGCAAGGCGCGCGTTTTTCTGCAATTTTTCGGTGATGACAAGCGGTTGATATGCTTGTAAGTGTAGCATATGAAACAAGAATCGTATGAAGCATCCGTAGCCAGGTGCTAAAGTCGCAGTATGGCCGCAGGTGACGGTCGTATGATGGGTCTGTAGCCACAACAGGTTGGCGGCAAAGCAAATACCGCTAACTGAAAGCACCCTGCTGTAGCCCCAGTGGCGCAATTGGTTAGCGCACGGTACTTATAAGGCAGTAGCCGTGAGCAATGCCGGGGTTGTGAGTTCGAGCCTCACCTGGGGCATACTTTTATTTCGTAGCAGCTGACTCTGAAAGCATCGGGACGCTAGATTTGAGATGAATCACCTACTTGAGAAGAATAAGTGTGCGTGCGTTGTGCGTATCGTTTGCGTATTCCTCGGTAGTATAGTGGTTAGTATCCCCGCCTGTCACGCGGGAGACCGGGGTTCGATTCCCCGCCGGGGAGGTGCGATTTTTATATCGCGAAAGTTGCACGTGTGGCCCGATAGGACATTAACGTTGTGATCGAGAAATGTAGTTGCTGCAGAATCGTAAGAAACTCTGCGTCTTAGGAAGTGTTTCTCGTATTCTCCACACGACGTCGTCATCGTTTCAGAACTTACAGGGTTTGCTGTTGACGCTGGGTCAGCGCACCCCAGGCTTAATGATCGAGCTCGAAGCACCCAAGAAAAAGAATAATTTTAGCAGAGCGTGGTTTCGATCCACGGACCTCTGGGTTATGGGCCCAGCACGCTTCCACTGCGCCACTCTGCTGCGTGACGTGGGACACTTGGAAAAGCATTGTCTGCGTCGCGTACCGTTTACTTAACTGTGCAACATCTCTCAGCTTGACTTGTCTCGACTTTGCTCGACTGACGCTACGCTGACGCTTGCACGAAGCGATATTTACCACGATCGTCTCGAGATGCAGCTGCGAGATGCTCAGGATTGACATTGCACTCCACGCAGGTGGAAACATTCGAATGCACTGCCTAGCTACGCGCCCGCAACTAACAAAATGCCGACCCTGCCAGGATTCGAACCTGGAATCTTCTGATCCGTAGTCAGACGCGTTATCCGTTGCGCCACAGGGCCACTGTTCGCCTTTCGTCATATGAGGCGGGTACACATCGCAGAGCAACGTGTTCTCCGTGGCTCGGCAACTGCGTGTCGTCCACTGACAACGGCGGCGCGGCCACTCTGGTCTTCCGCACTCTGCAGGGAGCTGCCAAGGAAGGCATCTCTCCTCCAGCTGCTCGGCCACGGTGCGCCTGCATAGCTTAGAGCTTGCCACACATCTGCCCTCGCTGTTGGACAGGTAGCAGAAGGCAAGGCGCGCGTTTTTCTGCAATTTTTCGGTGATGACAAGCGGTTGATATGCTTGTAAGTGTAGCATATGAAACAAGAATCGTATGAAGCATCCGTAGCCAGGTGCTAAAGTCGCAGTATGGCCGCAGGTGACGGTCGTATGATGGGTCTGTAGCCACAACAGGTTGGCGGCAAAGCAAATACCGCTAACTGAAAGCACCCTGCTGTAGCCCCAGTGGCGCAATTGGTTAGCGCACGGTACTTATAAGGCAGTAGCCGTGAGCAATGCCGGGGTTGTGAGTTCGAGCCTCACCTGGGGCATACTTTTATTTCGTAGCAGCTGACTCTGAAAGCATCGGGACGCTAGATTTGAGATGAATCACCTACTTGAGAAGAATAAGTGTGCGTGCGTTGTGCGTATCGTTTGCGTATTCCTCGGTAGTATAGTGGTTAGTATCCCCGCCTGTCACGCGGGAGACCGGGGTTCGATTCCCCGCCGGGGAGGTGCGATTTTTATATCGCGAAAGTTGCACGTGTGGCCCGATAGGACATTAACGTTGTGATCGAGAAATGTAGTTGCTGCAGAATCGTAAGAAACTCTGCGTCTTAGGAAGTGTTTCTCGTATTCTCCACACGACGTCGTCATCGTTTCAGAACTTACAGGGTTTGCTGTTGACGCTGGGTCAGCGCACCCCAGGCTTAATGATCGAGCTCGAAGCACCCAAGAAAAAGAATAATTTTAGCAGAGCGTGGTTTCGATCCACGGACCTCTGGGTTATGGGCCCAGCACGCTTCCACTGCGCCACTCTGCTGCGTGACGTGGGACACTTGGAAAAGCATTGTCTGCGTCGCGTACCGTTTACTTAACTGTGCAACATCTCTCAGCTTGACTTGTCTCGACTTTGCTCGACTGACGCTACGCTGACGCTTGCACGAAGCGATATTTACCACGATCGTCTCGAGATGCAGCTGCGAGATGCTCAGGATTGACATTGCACTCCACGCAGGTGGAAACATTCGAATGCACTGCCTAGCTACGCGCCCGCAACTAACAAAATGCCGACCCTGCCAGGATTCGAACCTGGAATCTTCTGATCCGTAGTCAGACGCGTTATCCGTTGCGCCACAGGGCCACTGTTCGCCTTTCGTCATATGAGGCGGGTACACATCGCAGAGCAACGTGTTCTCCGTGGCTCGGCAACTGCGTGTCGTCCACTGACAACGGCGGCGCGGCCACTCTGGTCTTCCGCACTCTGCAGGGAGCTGCCAAGGAAGGCATCTCTCCTCCAGCTGCTCGGCCACGGTGCGCCTGCATAGCTTAGAGCTTGCCACACATCTGCCCTCGCTGTTGGACAGGTAGCAGAAGGCAAGGCGCGCGTTTTTCTGCAATTTTTCGGTGATGACAAGCGGTTGATATGCTTGTAAGTGTAGCATATGAAACAAGAATCGTATGAAGCATCCGTAGCCAGGTGCTAAAGTCGCAGTATGGCCGCAGGTGACGGTCGTATGATGGGTCTGTAGCCACAACAGGTTGGCGGCAAAGCAAATACCGCTAACTGAAAGCACCCTGCTGTAGCCCCAGTGGCGCAATTGGTTAGCGCACGGTACTTATAAGGCAGTAGCCGTGAGCAATGCCGGGGTTGTGAGTTCGAGCCTCACCTGGGGCATACTTTTATTTCGTAGCAGCTGACTCTGAAAGCATCGGGACGCTAGATTTGAGATGAATCACCTACTTGAGAAGAATAAGTGTGCGTGCGTTGTGCGTATCGTTTGCGTATTCCTCGGTAGTATAGTGGTTAGTATCCCCGCCTGTCACGCGGGAGACCGGGGTTCGATTCCCCGCCGGGGAGGTGCGATTTTTATATCGCGAAAGTTGCACGTGTGGCCCGATAGGACATTAACGTTGTGATCGAGAAATGTAGTTGCTGCAGAATCGTAAGAAACTCTGCGTCTTAGGAAGTGTTTCTCGTATTCTCCACACGACGTCGTCATCGTTTCAGAACTTACAGGGTTTGCTGTTGACGCTGGGTCAGCGCACCCCAGGCTTAATGATCGAGCTCGAAGCACCCAAGAAAAAGAATAATTTTAGCAGAGCGTGGTTTCGATCCACGGACCTCTGGGTTATGGGCCCAGCACGCTTCCACTGCGCCACTCTGCTGCGTGACGTGGGACACTTGGAAAAGCATTGTCTGCGTCGCGTACCGTTTACTTAACTGTGCAACATCTCTCAGCTTGACTTGTCTCGACTTTGCTCGACTGACGCTACGCTGACGCTTGCACGAAGCGATATTTACCACGATCGTCTCGAGATGCAGCTGCGAGATGCTCAGGATTGACATTGCACTCCACGCAGGTGGAAACATTCGAATGCACTGCCTAGCTACGCGCCCGCAACTAACAAAATGCCGACCCTGCCAGGATTCGAACCTGGAATCTTCTGATCCGTAGTCAGACGCGTTATCCGTTGCGCCACAGGGCCACTGTTCGCCTTTCGTCATATGAGGCGGGTACACATCGCAGAGCAACGTGTTCTCCGTGGCTCGGCAACTGCGTGTCGTCCACTGACAACGGCGGCGCGGCCACTCTGGTCTTCCGCACTCTGCAGGGAGCTGCCAAGGAAGGCATCTCTCCTCCAGCTGCTCGGCCACGGTGCGCCTGCATAGCTTAGAGCTTGCCACACATCTGCCCTCGCTGTTGGACAGGTAGCAGAAGGCAAGGCGCGCGTTTTTCTGCAATTTTTCGGTGATGACAAGCGGTTGATATGCTTGTAAGTGTAGCATATGAAACAAGAATCGTATGAAGCATCCGTAGCCAGGTGCTAAAGTCGCAGTATGGCCGCAGGTGACGGTCGTATGATGGGTCTGTAGCCACAACAGGTTGGCGGCAAAGCAAATACCGCTAACTGAAAGCACCCTGCTGTAGCCCCAGTGGCGCAATTGGTTAGCGCACGGTACTTATAAGGCAGTAGCCGTGAGCAATGCCGGGGTTGTGAGTTCGAGCCTCACCTGGGGCATACTTTTATTTCGTAGCAGCTGACTCTGAAAGCATCGGGACGCTAGATTTGAGATGAATCACCTACTTGAGAAGAATAAGTGTGCGTGCGTTGTGCGTATCGTTTGCGTATTCCTCGGTAGTATAGTGGTTAGTATCCCCGCCTGTCACGCGGGAGACCGGGGTTCGATTCCCCGCCGGGGAGGTGCGATTTTTATATCGCGAAAGTTGCACGTGTGGCCCGATAGGACATTAACGTTGTGATCGAGAAATGTAGTTGCTGCAGAATCGTAAGAAACTCTGCGTCTTAGGAAGTGTTTCTCGTATTCTCCACACGACGTCGTCATCGTTTCAGAACTTACAGGGTTTGCTGTTGACGCTGGGTCAGCGCACCCCAGGCTTAATGATCGAGCTCGAAGCACCCAAGAAAAAGAATAATTTTAGCAGAGCGTGGTTTCGATCCACGGACCTCTGGGTTATGGGCCCAGCACGCTTCCACTGCGCCACTCTGCTGCGTGACGTGGGACACTTGGAAAAGCATTGTCTGCGTCGCGTACCGTTTACTTAACTGTGCAACATCTCTCAGCTTGACTTGTCTCGACTTTGCTCGACTGACGCTACGCTGACGCTTGCACGAAGCGATATTTACCACGATCGTCTCGAGATGCAGCTGCGAGATGCTCAGGATTGACATTGCACTCCACGCAGGTGGAAACATTCGAATGCACTGCCTAGCTACGCGCCCGCAACTAACAAAATGCCGACCCTGCCAGGATTCGAACCTGGAATCTTCTGATCCGTAGTCAGACGCGTTATCCGTTGCGCCACAGGGCCACTGTTCGCCTTTCGTCATATGAGGCGGGTACACATCGCAGAGCAACGTGTTCTCCGTGGCTCGGCAACTGCGTGTCGTCCACTGACAACGGCGGCGCGGCCACTCTGGTCTTCCGCACTCTGCAGGGAGCTGCCAAGGAAGGCATCTCTCCTCCAGCTGCTCGGCCACGGTGCGCCTGCATAGCTTAGAGCTTGCCACACATCTGCCCTCGCTGTTGGACAGGTAGCAGAAGGCAAGGCGCGCGTTTTTCTGCAATTTTTCGGTGATGACAAGCGGTTGATATGCTTGTAAGTGTAGCATATGAAACAAGAATCGTATGAAGCATCCGTAGCCAGGTGCTAAAGTCGCAGTATGGCCGCAGGTGACGGTCGTATGATGGGTCTGTAGCCACAACAGGTTGGCGGCAAAGCAAATACCGCTAACTGAAAGCACCCTGCTGTAGCCCCAGTGGCGCAATTGGTTAGCGCACGGTACTTATAAGGCAGTAGCCGTGAGCAATGCCGGGGTTGTGAGTTCGAGCCTCACCTGGGGCATACTTTTATTTCGTAGCAGCTGACTCTGAAAGCATCGGGACGCTAGATTTGAGATGAATCACCTACTTGAGAAGAATAAGTGTGCGTGCGTTGTGCGTATCGTTTGCGTATTCCTCGGTAGTATAGTGGTTAGTATCCCCGCCTGTCACGCGGGAGACCGGGGTTCGATTCCCCGCCGGGGAGGTGCGATTTTTATATCGCGAAAGTTGCACGTGTGGCCCGATAGGACATTAACGTTGTGATCGAGAAATGTAGTTGCTGCAGAATCGTAAGAAACTCTGCGTCTTAGGAAGTGTTTCTCGTATTCTCCACACGACGTCGTCATCGTTTCAGAACTTACAGGGTTTGCTGTTGACGCTGGGTCAGCGCACCCCAGGCTTAATGATCGAGCTCGAAGCACCCAAGAAAAAGAATAATTTTAGCAGAGCGTGGTTTCGATCCACGGACCTCTGGGTTATGGGCCCAGCACGCTTCCACTGCGCCACTCTGCTGCGTGACGTGGGACACTTGGAAAAGCATTGTCTGCGTCGCGTACCGTTTACTTAACTGTGCAACATCTCTCAGCTTGACTTGTCTCGACTTTGCTCGACTGACGCTACGCTGACGCTTGCACGAAGCGATATTTACCACGATCGTCTCGAGATGCAGCTGCGAGATGCTCAGGATTGACATTGCACTCCACGCAGGTGGAAACATTCGAATGCACTGCCTAGCTACGCGCCCGCAACTAACAAAATGCCGACCCTGCCAGGATTCGAACCTGGAATCTTCTGATCCGTAGTCAGACGCGTTATCCGTTGCGCCACAGGGCCACTGTTCGCCTTTCGTCATATGAGGCGGGTACACATCGCAGAGCAACGTGTTCTCCGTGGCTCGGCAACTGCGTGTCGTCCACTGACAACGGCGGCGCGGCCACTCTGGTCTTCCGCACTCTGCAGGGAGCTGCCAAGGAAGGCATCTCTCCTCCAGCTGCTCGGCCACGGTGCGCCTGCATAGCTTAGAGCTTGCCACACATCTGCCCTCGCTGTTGGACAGGTAGCAGAAGGCAAGGCGCGCGTTTTTCTGCAATTTTTCGGTGATGACAAGCGGTTGATATGCTTGTAAGTGTAGCATATGAAACAAGAATCGTATGAAGCATCCGTAGCCAGGTGCTAAAGTCGCAGTATGGCCGCAGGTGACGGTCGTATGATGGGTCTGTAGCCACAACAGGTTGGCGGCAAAGCAAATACCGCTAACTGAAAGCACCCTGCTGTAGCCCCAGTGGCGCAATTGGTTAGCGCACGGTACTTATAAGGCAGTAGCCGTGAGCAATGCCGGGGTTGTGAGTTCGAGCCTCACCTGGGGCATACTTTTATTTCGTAGCAGCTGACTCTGAAAGCATCGGGACGCTAGATTTGAGATGAATCACCTACTTGAGAAGAATAAGTGTGCGTGCGTTGTGCGTATCGTTTGCGTATTCCTCGGTAGTATAGTGGTTAGTATCCCCGCCTGTCACGCGGGAGACCGGGGTTCGATTCCCCGCCGGGGAGGTGCGATTTTTATATCGCGAAAGTTGCACGTGTGGCCCGATAGGACATTAACGTTGTGATCGAGAAATGTAGTTGCTGCAGAATCGTAAGAAACTCTGCGTCTTAGGAAGTGTTTCTCGTATTCTCCACACGACGTCGTCATCGTTTCAGAACTTACAGGGTTTGCTGTTGACGCTGGGTCAGCGCACCCCAGGCTTAATGATCGAGCTCGAAGCACCCAAGAAAAAGAATAATTTTAGCAGAGCGTGGTTTCGATCCACGGACCTCTGGGTTATGGGCCCAGCACGCTTCCACTGCGCCACTCTGCTGCGTGACGTGGGACACTTGGAAAAGCATTGTCTGCGTCGCGTACCGTTTACTTAACTGTGCAACATCTCTCAGCTTGACTTGTCTCGACTTTGCTCGACTGACGCTACGCTGACGCTTGCACGAAGCGATATTTACCACGATCGTCTCGAGATGCAGCTGCGAGATGCTCAGGATTGACATTGCACTCCACGCAGGTGGAAACATTCGAATGCACTGCCTAGCTACGCGCCCGCAACTAACAAAATGCCGACCCTGCCAGGATTCGAACCTGGAATCTTCTGATCCGTAGTCAGACGCGTTATCCGTTGCGCCACAGGGCCACTGTTCGCCTTTCGTCATATGAGGCGGGTACACATCGCAGAGCAACGTGTTCTCCGTGGCTCGGCAACTGCGTGTCGTCCACTGACAACGGCGGCGCGGCCACTCTGGTCTTCCGCACTCTGCAGGGAGCTGCCAAGGAAGGCATCTCTCCTCCAGCTGCTCGGCCACGGTGCGCCTGCATAGCTTAGAGCTTGCCACACATCTGCCCTCGCTGTTGGACAGGTAGCAGAAGGCAAGGCGCGCGTTTTTCTGCAATTTTTCGGTGATGACAAGCGGTTGATATGCTTGTAAGTGTAGCATATGAAACAAGAATCGTATGAAGCATCCGTAGCCAGGTGCTAAAGTCGCAGTATGGCCGCAGGTGACGGTCGTATGATGGGTCTGTAGCCACAACAGGTTGGCGGCAAAGCAAATACCGCTAACTGAAAGCACCCTGCTGTAGCCCCAGTGGCGCAATTGGTTAGCGCACGGTACTTATAAGGCAGTAGCCGTGAGCAATGCCGGGGTTGTGAGTTCGAGCCTCATCTGGGGCATACTTTTATTTCGTAGCAGCTGACTCTGAAAGCATCGGGACGCTAGATTTGAGATGAATCACCTACTTGAGAAGAATAAGTGTGCGTGCGTTGTGCGTATCGTTTGCGTATTCCTCGGTAGTATAGTGGTTAGTATCCCCGCCTGTCACGCGGGAGACCGGGGTTCGATTCCCCGCCGGGGAGGTGCGATTTTTATATCGCGAAAGTTGCACGTGTGGCCCGATAGGACATTAACGTTGTGATCGAGAAATGTAGTTGCTGCAGAATCGTAAGAAACTCTGCGTCTTAGGAAGTGTTTCTCGTATTCTCCACACGACGTCGTCATCGTTTCAGAACTTACAGGGTTTGCTGTTGACGCTGGGTCAGCGCACCCCAGGCTTAATGATCGAGCTCGAAGCACCCAAGAAAAAGAATAATTTTAGCAGAGCGTGGTTTCGATCCACGGACCTCTGGGTTATGGGCCCAGCACGCTTCCACTGCGCCACTCTGCTGCGTGACGTGGGACACTTGGAAAAGCATTGTCTGCGTCGCGTACCGTTTACTTAACTGTGCAACATCTCTCAGCTTGACTTGTCTCGACTTTGCTCGACTGACGCTACGCTGACGCTTGCACGAAGCGATATTTACCACGATCGTCTCGAGATGCAGCTGCGAGATGCTCAGGATTGACATTGCACTCCACGCAGGTGGAAACATTCGAATGCACTGCCTAGCTACGCGCCCGCAACTAACAAAATGCCGACCCTGCCAGGATTCGAACCTGGAATCTTCTGATCCGTAGTCAGACGCGTTATCCGTTGCGCCACAGGGCCACTGTTCGCCTTTCGTCATATGAGGCGGGTACACATCGCAGAGCAACGTGTTCTCCGTGGCTCGGCAACTGCGTGTCGTCCACTGACAACGGCGGCGCGGCCACTCTGGTCTTCCGCACTCTGCAGGGAGCTGCCAAGGAAGGCATCTCTCCTCCAGCTGCTCGGCCACGGTGCGCCTGCATAGCTTAGAGCTTGCCACACATCTGCCCTCGCTGTTGGACAGGTAGCAGAAGGCAAGGCGCGCGTTTTTCTGCAATTTTTCGGTGATGACAAGCGGTTGATATGCTTGTAAGTGTAGCATATGAAACAAGAATCGTATGAAGCATCCGTAGCCAGGTGCTAAAGTCGCAGTATGGCCGCAGGTGACGGTCGTATGATGGGTCTGTAGCCACAACAGGTTGGCGGCAAAGCAAATACCGCTAACTGAAAGCACCCTGCTGTAGCCCCAGTGGCGCAATTGGTTAGCGCACGGTACTTATAAGGCAGTAGCCGTGAGCAATGCCGGGGTTGTGAGTTCGAGCCTCACCTGGGGCATACTTTTATTTCGTAGCAGCTGACTCTGAAAGCATCGGGACGCTAGATTTGAGATGAATCACCTACTTGAGAAGAATAAGTGTGCGTGCGTTGTGCGTATCGTTTGCGTATTCCTCGGTAGTATAGTGGTTAGTATCCCCGCCTGTCACGCGGGAGACCGGGGTTCGATTCCCCGCCGGGGAGGTGCGATTTTTATATCGCGAAAGTTGCACGTGTGGCCCGATAGGACATTAACGTTGTGATCGAGAAATGTAGTTGCTGCAGAATCGTAAGAAACTCTGCGTCTTAGGAAGTGTTTCTCGTATTCTCCACACGACGTCGTCATCGTTTCAGAACTTACAGGGTTTGCTGTTGACGCTGGGTCAGCGCACCCCAGGCTTAATGATCGAGCTCGAAGCACCCAAGAAAAAGAATAATTTTAGCAGAGCGTGGTTTCGATCCACGGACCTCTGGGTTATGGGCCCAGCACGCTTCCACTGCGCCACTCTGCTGCGTGACGTGGGACACTTGGAAAAGCATTGTCTGCGTCGCGTACCGTTTACTTAACTGTGCAACATCTCTCAGCTTGACTTGTCTCGACTTTGCTCGACTGACGCTACGCTGACGCTTGCACGAAGCGATATTTACCACGATCGTCTCGAGATGCAGCTGCGAGATGCTCAGGATTGACATTGCACTCCACGCAGGTGGAAACATTCGAATGCACTGCCTAGCTACGCGCCCGCAACTAACAAAATGCCGACCCTGCCAGGATTCGAACCTGGAATCTTCTGATCCGTAGTCAGACGCGTTATCCGTTGCGCCACAGGGCCACTGTTCGCCTTTCGTCATATGAGGCGGGTACACATCGCAGAGCAACGTGTTCTCCGTGGCTCGGCAACTGCGTGTCGTCCACTGACAACGGCGGCGCGGCCACTCTGGTCTTCCGCACTCTGCAGGGAGCTGCCAAGGAAGGCATCTCTCCTCCAGCTGCTCGGCCACGGTGCGCCTGCATAGCTTAGAGCTTGCCACACATCTGCCCTCGCTGTTGGACAGGTAGCAGAAGGCAAGGCGCGCGTTTTTCTGCAATTTTTCGGTGATGACAAGCGGTTGATATGCTTGTAAGTGTAGCATATGAAACAAGAATCGTATGAAGCATCCGTAGCCAGGTGCTAAAGTCGCAGTATGGCCGCAGGTGACGGTCGTATGATGGGTCTGTAGCCACAACAGGTTGGCGGCAAAGCAAATACCGCTAACTGAAAGCACCCTGCTGTAGCCCCAGTGGCGCAATTGGTTAGCGCACGGTACTTATAAGGCAGTAGCCGTGAGCAATGCCGGGGTTGTGAGTTCGAGCCTCACCTGGGGCATACTTTTATTTCGTAGCAGCTGACTCTGAAAGCATCGGGACGCTAGATTTGAGATGAATCACCTACTTGAGAAGAATAAGTGTGCGTGCGTTGTGCGTATCGTTTGCGTATTCCTCGGTAGTATAGTGGTTAGTATCCCCGCCTGTCACGCGGGAGACCGGGGTTCGATTCCCCGCCGGGGAGGTGCGATTTTTATATCGCGAAAGTTGCACGTGTGGCCCGATAGGACATTAACGTTGTGATCGAGAAATGTAGTTGCTGCAGAATCGTAAGAAACTCTGCGTCTTAGGAAGTGTTTCTCGTATTCTCCACACGACGTCGTCATCGTTTCAGAACTTACAGGGTTTGCTGTTGACGCTGGGTCAGCGCACCCCAGGCTTAATGATCGAGCTCGAAGCACCCAAGAAAAAGAATAATTTTAGCAGAGCGTGGTTTCGATGCACGGACCTCTGGGTTATGGGCCCAGCACGCTTCCACTGCGCCACTCTGCTGCGTGACGTGGGACACTTGGAAAAGCATTGTCTGCGTCGCGTACCGTTTACTTAACTGTGCAACATCTCTCAGCTTGACTTGTCTCGACTTTGCTCGACTGACGCTACGCTGACGCTTGCACGAAGCGATATTTACCACGATCGTCTCGAGATGCAGCTGCGAGATGCTCAGGATTGACATTGCACTCCACGCAGGTGGAAACATTCGAATGCACTGCCTAGCTACGCGCCCGCAACTAACAAAATGCCGACCCTGCCAGGATTCGAACCTGGAATCTTCTGATCCGTAGTCAGACGCGTTATCCGTTGCGCCACAGGGCCACTGTTCGCCTTTCGTCATATGAGGCGGGTACACATCGCAGAGCAACGTGTTCTCCGTGGCTCGGCAACTGCGTGTCGTCCACTGACAACGGCGGCGCGGCCACTCTGGTCTTCCGCACTCTGCAGGGAGCTGCCAAGGAAGGCATCTCTCCTCCAGCTGCTCGGCCACGGTGCGCCTGCATAGCTTAGAGCTTGCCACACATCTGCCCTCGCTGTTGGACAGGTAGCAGAAGGCAAGGCGCGCGTTTTTCTGCAATTTTTCGGTGATGACAAGCGGTTGATATGCTTGTAAGTGTAGCATATGAAACAAGAATCGTATGAAGCATCCGTAGCCAGGTGCTAAAGTCGCAGTATGGCCGCAGGTGACGGTCGTATGATGGGTCTGTAGCCACAACAGGTTGGCGGCAAAGCAAATACCGCTAACTGAAAGCACCCTGCTGTAGCCCCAGTGGCGCAATTGGTTAGCGCACGGTACTTATAAGGCAGTAGCCGTGAGCAATGCCGGGGTTGTGAGTTCGAGCCTCACCTGGGGCATACTTTTATTTCGTAGCAGCTGACTCTGAAAGCATCGGGACGCTAGATTTGAGATGAATCACCTACTTGAGAAGAATAAGTGTGCGTGCGTTGTGCGTATCGTTTGCGTATTCCTCGGTAGTATAGTGGTTAGTATCCCCGCCTGTCACGCGGGAGACCGGGGTTCGATTCCCCGCCGGGGAGGTGCGATTTTTATATCGCGAAAGTTGCACGTGTGGCCCGATAGGACATTAACGTTGTGATCGAGAAATGTAGTTGCTGCAGAATCGTAAGAAACTCTGCGTCTTAGGAAGTGTTTCTCGTATTCTCCACACGACGTCGTCATCGTTTCAGAACTTACAGGGTTTGCTGTTGACGCTGGGTCAGCGCACCCCAGGCTTAATGATCGAGCTCGAAGCACCCAAGAAAAAGAATAATTTTAGCAGAGCGTGGTTTCGATCCACGGACCTCTGGGTTATGGGCCCAGCACGCTTCCACTGCGCCACTCTGCTGCGTGACGTGGGACACTTGGAAAAGCATTGTCTGCGTCGCGTACCGTTTACTTAACTGTGCAACATCTCTCAGCTTGACTTGTCTCGACTTTGCTCGACTGACGCTACGCTGACGCTTGCACGAAGCGATATTTACCACGATCGTCTCGAGATGCAGCTGCGAGATGCTCAGGATTGACATTGCACTCCACGCAGGTGGAAACATTCGAATGCACTGCCTAGCTACGCGCCCGCAACTAACAAAATGCCGACCCTGCCAGGATTCGAACCTGGAATCTTCTGATCCGTAGTCAGACGCGTTATCCGTTGCGCCACAGGGCCACTGTTCGCCTTTCGTCATATGAGGCGGGTACACATCGCAGAGCAACGTGTTCTCCGTGGCTCGGCAACTGCGTGTCGTCCACTGACAACGGCGGCGCGGCCACTCTGGTCTTCCGCACTCTGCAGGGAGCTGCCAAGGAAGGCATCTCTCCTCCAGCTGCTCGGCCACGGTGCGCCTGCATAGCTTAGAGCTTGCCACACATCTGCCCTCGCTGTTGGACAGGTAGCAGAAGGCAAGGCGCGCGTTTTTCTGCAATTTTTCGGTGATGACAAGCGGTTGATATGCTTGTAAGTGTAGCATATGAAACAAGAATCGTATGAAGCATCCGTAGCCAGGTGCTAAAGTCGCAGTATGGCCGCAGGTGACGGTCGTATGATGGGTCTGTAGCCACAACAGGTTGGCGGCAAAGCAAATACCGCTAACTGAAAGCACCCTGCTGTAGCCCCAGTGGCGCAATTGGTTAGCGCACGGTACTTATAAGGCAGTAGCCGTGAGCAATGCCGGGGTTGTGAGTTCGAGCCTCACCTGGGGCATACTTTTATTTCGTAGCAGCTGACTCTGAAAGCATCGGGACGCTAGATTTGAGATGAATCACCTACTTGAGAAGAATAAGTGTGCGTGCGTTGTGCGTATCGTTTGCGTATTCCTCGGTAGTATAGTGGTTAGTATCCCCGCCTGTCACGCGGGAGACCGGGGTTCGATTCCCCGCCGGGGAGGTGCGATTTTTATATCGCGAAAGTTGCACGTGTGGCCCGATAGGACATTAACGTTGTGATCGAGAAATGTAGTTGCTGCAGAATCGTAAGAAACTCTGCGTCTTAGGAAGTGTTTCTCGTATTCTCCACACGACGTCGTCATCGTTTCAGAACTTACAGGGTTTGCTGTTGACGCTGGGTCAGCGCACCCCAGGCTTAATGATCGAGCTCGAAGCACCCAAGAAAAAGAATAATTTTAGCAGAGCGTGGTTTCGATCCACGGACCTCTGGGTTATGGGCCCAGCACGCTTCCACTGCGCCACTCTGCTGCGTGACGTGGGACACTTGGAAAAGCATTGTCTGCGTCGCGTACCGTTTACTTAACTGTGCAACATCTCTCAGCTTGACTTGTCTCGACTTTGCTCGACTGACGCTACGCTGACGCTTGCACGAAGCGATATTTACCACGATCGTCTCGAGATGCAGCTGCGAGATGCTCAGGATTGACATTGCACTCCACGCAGGTGGAAACATTCGAATGCACTGCCTAGCTACGCGCCCGCAACTAACAAAATGCCGACCCTGCCAGGATTCGAACCTGGAATCTTCTGATCCGTAGTCAGACGCGTTATCCGTTGCGCCACAGGGCCACTGTTCGCCTTTCGTCATATGAGGCGGGTACACATCGCAGAGCAACGTGTTCTCCGTGGCTCGGCAACTGCGTGTCGTCCACTGACAACGGCGGCGCGGCCACTCTGGTCTTCCGCACTCTGCAGGGAGCTGCCAAGGAAGGCATCTCTCCTCCAGCTGCTCGGCCACGGTGCGCCTGCATAGCTTAGAGCTTGCCACACATCTGCCCTCGCTGTTGGACAGGTAGCAGAAGGCAAGGCGCGCGTTTTTCTGCAATTTTTCGGTGATGACAAGCGGTTGATATGCTTGTAAGTGTAGCATATGAAACAAGAATCGTATGAAGCATCCGTAGCCAGGTGCTAAAGTCGCAGTATGGCCGCAGGTGACGGTCGTATGATGGGTCTGTAGCCACAACAGGTTGGCGGCAAAGCAAATACCGCTAACTGAAAGCACCCTGCTGTAGCCCCAGTGGCGCAATTGGTTAGCGCACGGTACTTATAAGGCAGTAGCCGTGAGCAATGCCGGGGTTGTGAGTTCGAGCCTCACCTGGGGCATACTTTTATTTCGTAGCAGCTGACTCTGAAAGCATCGGGACGCTAGATTTGAGATGAATCACCTACTTGAGAAGAATAAGTGTGCGTGCGTTGTGCGTATCGTTTGCGTATTCCTCGGTAGTATAGTGGTTAGTATCCCCGCCTGTCACGCGGGAGACCGGGGTTCGATTCCCCGCCGGGGAGGTGCGATTTTTATATCGCGAAAGTTGCACGTGTGGCCCGATAGGACATTAACGTTGTGATCGAGAAATGTAGTTGCTGCAGAATCGTAAGAAACTCTGCGTCTTAGGAAGTGTTTCTCGTATTCTCCACACGACGTCGTCATCGTTTCAGAACTTACAGGGTTTGCTGTTGACGCTGGGTCAGCGCACCCCAGGCTTAATGATCGAGCTCGAAGCACCCAAGAAAAAGAATAATTTTAGCAGAGCGTGGTTTCGATGCACGGACCTCTGGGTTATGGGCCCAGCACGCTTCCACTGCGCCACTCTGCTGCGTGACGTGGGACACTTGGAAAAGCATTGTCTGCGTCGCGTACCGTTTACTTAACTGTGCAACATCTCTCAGCTTGACTTGTCTCGACTTTGCTCGACTGACGCTACGCTGACGCTTGCACGAAGCGATATTTACCACGATCGTCTCGAGATGCAGCTGCGAGATGCTCAGGATTGACATTGCACTCCACGCAGGTGGAAACATTCGAATGCACTGCCTAGCTACGCGCCCGCAACTAACAAAATGCCGACCCTGCCAGGATTCGAACCTGGAATCTTCTGATCCGTAGTCAGACGCGTTATCCGTTGCGCCACAGGGCCACTGTTCGCCTTTCGTCATATGAGGCGGGTACACATCGCAGAGCAACGTGTTCTCCGTGGCTCGGCAACTGCGTGTCGTCCACTGACAACGGCGGCGCGGCCACTCTGGTCTTCCGCACTCTGCAGGGAGCTGCCAAGGAAGGCATCTCTCCTCCAGCTGCTCGGCCACGGTGCGCCTGCATAGCTTAGAGCTTGCCACACATCTGCCCTCGCTGTTGGACAGGTAGCAGAAGGCAAGGCGCGCGTTTTTCTGCAATTTTTCGGTGATGACAAGCGGTTGATATGCTTGTAAGTGTAGCATATGAAACAAGAATCGTATGAAGCATCCGTAGCCAGGTGCTAAAGTCGCAGTATGGCCGCAGGTGACGGTCGTATGATGGGTCTGTAGCCACAACAGGTTGGCGGCAAAGCAAATACCGCTAACTGAAAGCACCCTGCTGTAGCCCCAGTGGCGCAATTGGTTAGCGCACGGTACTTATAAGGCAGTAGCCGTGAGCAATGCCGGGGTTGTGAGTTCGAGCCTCACCTGGGGCATACTTTTATTTCGTAGCAGCTGACTCTGAAAGCATCGGGACGCTAGATTTGAGATGAATCACCTACTTGAGAAGAATAAGTGTGCGTGCGTTGTGCGTATCGTTTGCGTATTCCTCGGTAGTATAGTGGTTAGTATCCCCGCCTGTCACGCGGGAGACCGGGGTTCGATTCCCCGCCGGGGAGGTGCGATTTTTATATCGCGAAAGTTGCACGTGTGGCCCGATAGGACATTAACGTTGTGATCGAGAAATGTAGTTGCTGCAGAATCGTAAGAAACTCTGCGTCTTAGGAAGTGTTTCTCGTATTCTCCACACGACGTCGTCATCGTTTCAGAACTTACAGGGTTTGCTGTTGACGCTGGGTCAGCGCACCCCAGGCTTAATGATCGAGCTCGAAGCACCCAAGAAAAAGAATAATTTTAGCAGAGCGTGGTTTCGATCCACGGACCTCTGGGTTATGGGCCCAGCACGCTTCCACTGCGCCACTCTGCTGCGTGACGTGGGACACTTGGAAAAGCATTGTCTGCGTCGCGTACCGTTTACTTAACTGTGCAACATCTCTCAGCTTGACTTGTCTCGACTTTGCTCGACTGACGCTACGCTGACGCTTGCACGAAGCGATATTTACCACGATCGTCTCGAGATGCAGCTGCGAGATGCTCAGGATTGACATTGCACTCCACGCAGGTGGAAACATTCGAATGCACTGCCTAGCTACGCGCCCGCAACTAACAAAATGCCGACCCTGCCAGGATTCGAACCTGGAATCTTCTGATCCGTAGTCAGACGCGTTATCCGTTGCGCCACAGGGCCACTGTTCGCCTTTCGTCATATGAGGCGGGTACACATCGCAGAGCAACGTGTTCTCCGTGGCTCGGCAACTGCGTGTCGTCCACTGACAACGGCGGCGCGGCCACTCTGGTCTTCCGCACTCTGCAGGGAGCTGCCAAGGAAGGCATCTCTCCTCCAGCTGCTCGGCCACGGTGCGCCTGCATAGCTTAGAGCTTGCCACACATCTGCCCTCGCTGTTGGACAGGTAGCAGAAGGCAAGGCGCGCGTTTTTCTGCAATTTTTCGGTGATGACAAGCGGTTGATATGCTTGTAAGTGTAGCATATGAAACAAGAATCGTATGAAGCATCCGTAGCCAGGTGCTAAAGTCGCAGTATGGCCGCAGGTGACGGTCGTATGATGGGTCTGTAGCCACAACAGGTTGGCGGCAAAGCAAATACCGCTAACTGAAAGCACCCTGCTGTAGCCCCAGTGGCGCAATTGGTTAGCGCACGGTACTTATAAGGCAGTAGCCGTGAGCAATGCCGGGGTTGTGAGTTCGAGCCTCACCTGGGGCATACTTTTATTTCGTAGCAGCTGACTCTGAAAGCATCGGGACGCTAGATTTGAGATGAATCACCTACTTGAGAAGAATAAGTGTGCGTGCGTTGTGCGTATCGTTTGCGTATTCCTCGGTAGTATAGTGGTTAGTATCCCCGCCTGTCACGCGGGAGACCGGGGTTCGATTCCCCGCCGGGGAGGTGCGATTTTTATATCGCGAAAGTTGCACGTGTGGCCCGATAGGACATTAACGTTGTGATCGAGAAATGTAGTTGCTGCAGAATCGTAAGAAACTCTGCGTCTTAGGAAGTGTTTCTCGTATTCTCCACACGACGTCGTCATCGTTTCAGAACTTACAGGGTTTGCTGTTGACGCTGGGTCAGCGCACCCCAGGCTTAATGATCGAGCTCGAAGCACCCAAGAAAAAGAATAATTTTAGCAGAGCGTGGTTTCGATCCACGGACCTCTGGGTTATGGGCCCAGCACGCTTCCACTGCGCCACTCTGCTGCGTGACGTGGGACACTTGGAAAAGCATTGTCTGCGTCGCGTACCGTTTACTTAACTGTGCAACATCTCTCAGCTTGACTTGTCTCGACTTTGCTCGACTGACGCTACGCTGACGCTTGCACGAAGCGATATTTACCACGATCGTCTCGAGATGCAGCTGCGAGATGCTCAGGATTGACATTGCACTCCACGCAGGTGGAAACATTCGAATGCACTGCCTAGCTACGCGCCCGCAACTAACAAAATGCCGACCCTGCCAGGATTCGAACCTGGAATCTTCTGATCCGTAGTCAGACGCGTTATCCGTTGCGCCACAGGGCCACTGTTCGCCTTTCGTCATATGAGGCGGGTACACATCGCAGAGCAACGTGTTCTCCGTGGCTCGGCAACTGCGTGTCGTCCACTGACAACGGCGGCGCGGCCACTCTGGTCTTCCGCACTCTGCAGGGAGCTGCCAAGGAAGGCATCTCTCCTCCAGCTGCTCGGCCACGGTGCGCCTGCATAGCTTAGAGCTTGCCACACATCTGCCCTCGCTGTTGGACAGGTAGCAGAAGGCAAGGCGCGCGTTTTTCTGCAATTTTTCGGTGATGACAAGCGGTTGATATGCTTGTAAGTGTAGCATATGAAACAAGAATCGTATGAAGCATCCGTAGCCAGGTGCTAAAGTCGCAGTATGGCCGCAGGTGACGGTCGTATGATGGGTCTGTAGCCACAACAGGTTGGCGGCAAAGCAAATACCGCTAACTGAAAGCACCCTGCTGTAGCCCCAGTGGCGCAATTGGTTAGCGCACGGTACTTATAAGGCAGTAGCCGTGAGCAATGCCGGGGTTGTGAGTTCGAGCCTCACCTGGGGCATACTTTTATTTCGTAGCAGCTGACTCTGAAAGCATCGGGACGCTAGATTTGAGATGAATCACCTACTTGAGAAGAATAAGTGTGCGTGCGTTGTGCGTATCGTTTGCGTATTCCTCGGTAGTATAGTGGTTAGTATCCCCGCCTGTCACGCGGGAGACCGGGGTTCGATTCCCCGCCGGGGAGGTGCGATTTTTATATCGCGAAAGTTGCACGTGTGGCCCGATAGGACATTAACGTTGTGATCGAGAAATGTAGTTGCTGCAGAATCGTAAGAAACTCTGCGTCTTAGGAAGTGTTTCTCGTATTCTCCACACGACGTCGTCATCGTTTCAGAACTTACAGGGTTTGCTGTTGACGCTGGGTCAGCGCACCCCAGGCTTAATGATCGAGCTCGAAGCACCCAAGAAAAAGAATAATTTTAGCAGAGCGTGGTTTCGATCCACGGACCTCTGGGTTATGGGCCCAGCACGCTTCCACTGCGCCACTCTGCTGCGTGACGTGGGACACTTGGAAAAGCATTGTCTGCGTCGCGTACCGTTTACTTAACTGTGCAACATCTCTCAGCTTGACTTGTCTCGACTTTGCTCGACTGACGCTACGCTGACGCTTGCACGAAGCGATATTTACCACGATCGTCTCGAGATGCAGCTGCGAGATGCTCAGGATTGACATTGCACTCCACGCAGGTGGAAACATTCGAATGCACTGCCTAGCTACGCGCCCGCAACTAACAAAATGCCGACCCTGCCAGGATTCGAACCTGGAATCTTCTGATCCGTAGTCAGACGCGTTATCCGTTGCGCCACAGGGCCACTGTTCGCCTTTCGTCATATGAGGCGGGTACACATCGCAGAGCAACGTGTTCTCCGTGGCTCGGCAACTGCGTGTCGTCCACTGACAACGGCGGCGCGGCCACTCTGGTCTTCCGCACTCTGCAGGGAGCTGCCAAGGAAGGCATCTCTCCTCCAGCTGCTCGGCCACGGTGCGCCTGCATAGCTTAGAGCTTGCCACACATCTGCCCTCGCTGTTGGACAGGTAGCAGAAGGCAAGGCGCGCGTTTTTCTGCAATTTTTCGGTGATGACAAGCGGTTGATATGCTTGTAAGTGTAGCATATGAAACAAGAATCGTATGAAGCATCCGTAGCCAGGTGCTAAAGTCGCAGTATGGCCGCAGGTGACGGTCGTATGATGGGTCTGTAGCCACAACAGGTTGGCGGCAAAGCAAATACCGCTAACTGAAAGCACCCTGCTGTAGCCCCAGTGGCGCAATTGGTTAGCGCACGGTACTTATAAGGCAGTAGCCGTGAGCAATGCCGGGGTTGTGAGTTCGAGCCTCACCTGGGGCATACTTTTATTTCGTAGCAGCTGACTCTGAAAGCATCGGGACGCTAGATTTGAGATGAATCACCTACTTGAGAAGAATAAGTGTGCGTGCGTTGTGCGTATCGTTTGCGTATTCCTCGGTAGTATAGTGGTTAGTATCCCCGCCTGTCACGCGGGAGACCGGGGTTCGATTCCCCGCCGGGGAGGTGCGATTTTTATATCGCGAAAGTTGCACGTGTGGCCCGATAGGACATTAACGTTGTGATCGAGAAATGTAGTTGCTGCAGAATCGTAAGAAACTCTGCGTCTTAGGAAGTGTTTCTCGTATTCTCCACACGACGTCGTCATCGTTTCAGAACTTACAGGGTTTGCTGTTGACGCTGGGTCAGCGCACCCCAGGCTTAATGATCGAGCTCGAAGCACCCAAGAAAAAGAATAATTTTAGCAGAGCGTGGTTTCGATCCACGGACCTCTGGGTTATGGGCCCAGCACGCTTCCACTGCGCCACTCTGCTGCGTGACGTGGGACACTTGGAAAAGCATTGTCTGCGTCGCGTACCGTTTACTTAACTGTGCAACATCTCTCAGCTTGACTTGTCTCGACTTTGCTCGACTGACGCTACGCTGACGCTTGCACGAAGCGATATTTACCACGATCGTCTCGAGATGCAGCTGCGAGATGCTCAGGATTGACATTGCACTCCACGCAGGTGGAAACATTCGAATGCACTGCCTAGCTACGCGCCCGCAACTAACAAAATGCCGACCCTGCCAGGATTCGAACCTGGAATCTTCTGATCCGTAGTCAGACGCGTTATCCGTTGCGCCACAGGGCCACTGTTCGCCTTTCGTCATATGAGGCGGGTACACATCGCAGAGCAACGTGTTCTCCGTGGCTCGGCAACTGCGTGTCGTCCACTGACAACGGCGGCGCGGCCACTCTGGTCTTCCGCACTCTGCAGGGAGCTGCCAAGGAAGGCATCTCTCCTCCAGCTGCTCGGCCACGGTGCGCCTGCATAGCTTAGAGCTTGCCACACATCTGCCCTCGCTGTTGGACAGGTAGCAGAAGGCAAGGCGCGCGTTTTTCTGCAATTTTTCGGTGATGACAAGCGGTTGATATGCTTGTAAGTGTAGCATATGAAACAAGAATCGTATGAAGCATCCGTAGCCAGGTGCTAAAGTCGCAGTATGGCCGCAGGTGACGGTCGTATGATGGGTCTGTAGCCACAACAGGTTGGCGGCAAAGCAAATACCGCTAACTGAAAGCACCCTGCTGTAGCCCCAGTGGCGCAATTGGTTAGCGCACGGTACTTATAAGGCAGTAGCCGTGAGCAGTGCCGGGGTTGTGAGTTCGAGCCTCACCTGGGGCATACTTTTATTTCGTAGCAGCTGACTCTGAAAGCATCGGGACGCTAGATTTGAGATGAATCACCTACTTGAGAAGAATAAGTGTGCGTGCGTTGTGCGTATCGTTTGCGTATTCCTCGGTAGTATAGTGGTTAGTATCCCCGCCTGTCACGCGGGAGACCGGGGTTCGATTCCCCGCCGGGGAGGTGCGATTTTTATATCGCGAAAGTTGCACGTGTGGCCCGATAGGACATTAACGTTGTGATCGAGAAATGTAGTTGCTGCAGAATCGTAAGAAACTCTGCGTCTTAGGAAGTGTTTCTCGTATTCTCCACACGACGTCGTCATCGTTTCAGAACTTACAGGGTTTGCTGTTGACGCTGGGTCAGCGCACCCCAGGCTTAATGATCGAGCTCGAAGCACCCAAGAAAAAGAATAATTTTAGCAGAGCGTGGTTTCGATCCACGGACCTCTGGGTTATGGGCCCAGCACGCTTCCACTGCGCCACTCTGCTGCGTGACGTGGGACACTTGGAAAAGCATTGTCTGCGTCGCGTACCGTTTACTTAACTGTGCAACATCTCTCAGCTTGACTTGTCTCGACTTTGCTCGACTGACGCTACGCTGACGCTTGCACGAAGCGATATTTACCACGATCGTCTCGAGATGCAGCTGCGAGATGCTCAGGATTGACATTGCACTCCACGCAGGTGGAAACATTCGAATGCACTGCCTAGCTACGCGCCCGCAACTAACAAAATGCCGACCCTGCCAGGATTCGAACCTGGAATCTTCTGATCCGTAGTCAGACGCGTTATCCGTTGCGCCACAGGGCCACTGTTCGCCTTTCGTCATATGAGGCGGGTACACATCGCAGAGCAACGTGTTCTCCGTGGCTCGGCAACTGCGTGTCGTCCACTGACAACGGCGGCGCGGCCACTCTGGTCTTCCGCACTCTGCAGGGAGCTGCCAAGGAAGGCATCTCTCCTCCAGCTGCTCGGCCACGGTGCGCCTGCATAGCTTAGAGCTTGCCACACATCTGCCCTCGCTGTTGGACAGGTAGCAGAAGGCAAGGCGCGCGTTTTTCTGCAATTTTTCGGTGATGACAAGCGGTTGATATGCTTGTAAGTGTAGCATATGAAACAAGAATCGTATGAAGCATCCGTAGCCAGGTGCTAAAGTCGCAGTATGGCCGCAGGTGACGGTCGTATGATGGGTCTGTAGCCACAACAGGTTGGCGGCAAAGCAAATACCGCTAACTGAAAGCACCCTGCTGTAGCCCCAGTGGCGCAATTGGTTAGCGCACGGTACTTATAAGGCAGTAGCCGTGAGCAGTGCCGGGGTTGTGAGTTCGAGCCTCACCTGGGGCATACTTTTATTTCGTAGCAGCTGACTCTGAAAGCATCGGGACGCTAGATTTGAGATGAATCACCTACTTGAGAAGAATAAGTGTGCGTGCGTTGTGCGTATCGTTTGCGTATTCCTCGGTAGTATAGTGGTTAGTATCCCCGCCTGTCACGCGGGAGACCGGGGTTCGATTCCCCGCCGGGGAGGTGCGATTTTTATATCGCGAAAGTTGCACGTGTGGCCCGATAGGACATTAACGTTGTGATCGAGAAATGTAGTTGCTGCAGAATCGTAAGAAACTCTGCGTCTTAGGAAGTGTTTCTCGTATTCTCCACACGACGTCGTCATCGTTTCAGAACTTACAGGGTTTGCTGTTGACGCTGGGTCAGCGCACCCCAGGCTTAATGATCGAGCTCGAAGCACCCAAGAAAAAGAATAATTTTAGCAGAGCGTGGTTTCGATCCACGGACCTCTGGGTTATGGGCCCAGCACGCTTCCACTGCGCCACTCTGCTGCGTGACGTGGGACACTTGGAAAAGCATTGTCTGCGTCGCGTACCGTTTACTTAACTGTGCAACATCTCTCAGCTTGACTTGTCTCGACTTTGCTCGACTGACGCTACGCTGACGCTTGCACGAAGCGATATTTACCACGATCGTCTCGAGATGCAGCTGCGAGATGCTCAGGATTGACATTGCACTCCACGCAGGTGGAAACATTCGAATGCACTGCCTAGCTACGCGCCCGCAACTAACAAAATGCCGACCCTGCCAGGATTCGAACCTGGAATCTTCTGATCCGTAGTCAGACGCGTTATCCGTTGCGCCACAGGGCCACTGTTCGCCTTTCGTCATATGAGGCGGGTACACATCGCAGAGCAACGTGTTCTCCGTGGCTCGGCAACTGCGTGTCGTCCACTGACAACGGCGGCGCGGCCACTCTGGTCTTCCGCACTCTGCAGGGAGCTGCCAAGGAAGGCATCTCTCCTCCAGCTGCTCGGCCACGGTGCGCCTGCATAGCTTAGAGCTTGCCACACATCTGCCCTCGCTGTTGGACAGGTAGCAGAAGGCAAGGCGCGCGTTTTTCTGCAATTTTTCGGTGATGACAAGCGGTTGATATGCTTGTAAGTGTAGCATATGAAACAAGAATCGTATGAAGCATCCGTAGCCAGGTGCTAAAGTCGCAGTATGGCCGCAGGTGACGGTCGTATGATGGGTCTGTAGCCACAACAGGTTGGCGGCAAAGCAAATACCGCTAACTGAAAGCACCCTGCTGTAGCCCCAGTGGCGCAATTGGTTAGCGCACGGTACTTATAAGGCAGTAGCCGTGAGCAATGCCGGGGTTGTGAGTTCGAGCCTCACCTGGGGCATACTTTTATTTCGTAGCAGCTGACTCTGAAAGCATCGGGACGCTAGATTTGAGATGAATCACCTACTTGAGAAGAATAAGTGTGCGTGCGTTGTGCGTATCGTTTGCGTATTCCTCGGTAGTATAGTGGTTAGTATCCCCGCCTGTCACGCGGGAGACCGGGGTTCGATTCCCCGCCGGGGAGGTGCGATTTTTATATCGCGAAAGTTGCACGTGTGGCCCGATAGGACATTAACGTTGTGATCGAGAAATGTAGTTGCTGCAGAATCGTAAGAAACTCTGCGTCTTAGGAAGTGTTTCTCGTATTCTCCACACGACGTCGTCATCGTTTCAGAACTTACAGGGTTTGCTGTTGACGCTGGGTCAGCGCACCCCAGGCTTAATGATCGAGCTCGAAGCACCCAAGAAAAAGAATAATTTTAGCAGAGCGTGGTTTCGATCCACGGACCTCTGGGTTATGGGCCCAGCACGCTTCCACTGCGCCACTCTGCTGCGTGACGTGGGACACTTGGAAAAGCATTGTCTGCGTCGCGTACCGTTTACTTAACTGTGCAACATCTCTCAGCTTGACTTGTCTCGACTTTGCTCGACTGACGCTACGCTGACGCTTGCACGAAGCGATATTTACCACGATCGTCTCGAGATGCAGCTGCGAGATGCTCAGGATTGACATTGCACTCCACGCAGGTGGAAACATTCGAATGCACTGCCTAGCTACGCGCCCGCAACTAACAAAATGCCGACCCTGCCAGGATTCGAACCTGGAATCTTCTGATCCGTAGTCAGACGCGTTATCCGTTGCGCCACAGGGCCACTGTTCGCCTTTCGTCATATGAGGCGGGTACACATCGCAGAGCAACGTGTTCTCCGTGGCTCGGCAACTGCGTGTCGTCCACTGACAACGGCGGCGCGGCCACTCTGGTCTTCCGCACTCTGCAGGGAGCTGCCAAGGAAGGCATCTCTCCTCCAGCTGCTCGGCCACGGTGCGCCTGCATAGCTTAGAGCTTGCCACACATCTGCCCTCGCTGTTGGACAGGTAGCAGAAGGCAAGGCGCGCGTTTTTCTGCAATTTTTCGGTGATGACAAGCGGTTGATATGCTTGTAAGTGTAGCATATGAAACAAGAATCGTATGAAGCATCCGTAGCCAGGTGCTAAAGTCGCAGTATGGCCGCAGGTGACGGTCGTATGATGGGTCTGTAGCCACAACAGGTTGGCGGCAAAGCAAATACCGCTAACTGAAAGCACCCTGCTGTAGCCCCAGTGGCGCAATTGGTTAGCGCACGGTACTTATAAGGCAGTAGCCGTGAGCAATGCCGGGGTTGTGAGTTCGAGCCTCACCTGGGGCATACTTTTATTTCGTAGCAGCTGACTCTGAAAGCATCGGGACGCTAGATTTGAGATGAATCACCTACTTGAGAAGAATAAGTGTGCGTGCGTTGTGCGTATCGTTTGCGTATTCCTCGGTAGTATAGTGGTTAGTATCCCCGCCTGTCACGCGGGAGACCGGGGTTCGATTCCCCGCCGGGGAGGTGCGATTTTTATATCGCGAAAGTTGCACGTGTGGCCCGAAAGGACATTAACGTTGTGATCGAGAAATGTAGTTGCTGCAGAATCGTAAGAAACTCTGCGTCTTAGGAAGTGTTTCTCGTATTCTCCACACGACGTCGTCATCGTTTCAGAACTTACAGGGTTTGCTGTTGACGCTGGGTCAGCGCACCCCAGGCTTAATGATCGAGCTCGAAGCACCCAAGAAAAAGAATAATTTTAGCAGAGCGTGGTTTCGATCCACGGACCTCTGGGTTATGGGCCCAGCACGCTTCCACTGCGCCACTCTGCTGCGTGACGTGGGACACTTGGAAAAGCATTGTCTGCGTCGCGTACCGTTTACTTAACTGTGCAACATCTCTCAGCTTGACTTGTCTCGACTTTGCTCGACTGACGCTACGCTGACGCTTGCACGAAGCGATATTTACCACGATCGTCTCGAGATGCAGCTGCGAGATGCTCAGGATTGACATTGCACTCCACGCAGGTGGAAACATTCGAATGCACTGCCTAGCTACGCGCCCGCAACTAACAAAATGCCGACCCTGCCAGGATTCGAACCTGGAATCTTCTGATCCGTAGTCAGACGCGTTATCCGTTGCGCCACAGGGCCACTGTTCGCCTTTCGTCATATGAGGCGGGTACACATCGCAGAGCAACGTGTTCTCCGTGGCTCGGCAACTGCGTGTCGTCCACTGACAACGGCGGCGCGGCCACTCTGGTCTTCCGCACTCTGCAGGGAGCTGCCAAGGAAGGCATCTCTCCTCCAGCTGCTCGGCCACGGTGCGCCTGCATAGCTTAGAGCTTGCCACACATCTGCCCTCGCTGTTGGACAGGTAGCAGAAGGCAAGGCGCGCGTTTTTCTGCAATTTTTCGGTGATGACAAGCGGTTGATATGCTTGTAAGTGTAGCATATGAAACAAGAATCGTATGAAGCATCCGTAGCCAGGTGCTAAAGTCGCAGTATGGCCGCAGGTGACGGTCGTATGATGGGTCTGTAGCCACAACAGGTTGGCGGCAAAGCAAATACCGCTAACTGAAAGCACCCTGCTGTAGCCCCAGTGGCGCAATTGGTTAGCGCACGGTACTTATAAGGCAGTAGCCGTGAGCAATGCCGCGGTTGTGAGTTCGAGCCTCACCTGGGGCATACTTTTATTTCGTAGCAGCTGACTCTGAAAGCATCGGGACGCTAGATTTGAGATGAATCACCTACTTGAGAAGAATAAGTGTGCGTGCGTTGTGCGTATCGTTTGCGTATTCCTCGGTAGTATAGTGGTTAGTATCCCCGCCTGTCACGCGGGAGACCGGGGTTCGATTCCCCGCCGGGGAGGTGCGATTTTTATATCGCGAAAGTTGCACGTGTGGCCCGATAGGACATTAACGTTGTGATCGAGAAATGTAGTTGCTGCAGAATCGTAAGAAACTCTGCGTCTTAGGAAGTGTTTCTCGTATTCTCCACACGACGTCGTCATCGTTTCAGAACTTACAGGGTTTGCTGTTGACGCTGGGTCAGCGCACCCCAGGCTTAATGATCGAGCTCGAAGCACCCAAGAAAAAGAATAATTTTAGCAGAGCGTGGTTTCGATCCACGGACCTCTGGGTTATGGGCCCAGCACGCTTCCACTGCGCCACTCTGCTGCGTGACGTGGGACACTTGGAAAAGCATTGTCTGCGTCGCGTACCGTTTACTTAACTGTGCAACATCTCTCAGCTTGACTTGTCTCGACTTTGCTCGACTGACGCTACGCTGACGCTTGCACGAAGCGATATTTACCACGATCGTCTCGAGATGCAGCTGCGAGATGCTCAGGATTGACATTGCACTCCACGCAGGTGGAAACATTCGAATGCACTGCCTAGCTACGCGCCCGCAACTAACAAAATGCCGACCCTGCCAGGATTCGAACCTGGAATCTTCTGATCCGTAGTCAGACGCGTTATCCGTTGCGCCACAGGGCCACTGTTCGCCTTTCGTCATATGAGGCGGGTACACATCGGAGAGCAACGTGTTCTCCGTGGCTCGGCAACTGCGTGTCGTCCACTGACAACGGCGGCGCGGCCACTCTGGTCTTCCGCACTCTGCAGGGAGCTGCCAAGGAAGGCATCTCTCCTCCAGCTGCTCGGCCACGGTGCGCCTGCATAGCTTAGAGCTTGCCACACATCTGCCCTCGCTGTTGGACAGGTAGCAGAAGGCAAGGCGCGCGTTTTTCTGCAATTTTTCGGTGATGACAAGCGGTTGATATGCTTGTAAGTGTAGCATATGAAACAAGAATCGTATGAAGCATCCGTAGCCAGGTGCTAAAGTCGCAGTATGGCCGCAGGTGACGGTCGTATGATGGGTCTGTAGCCACAACAGGTTGGCGGCAAAGCAAATACCGCTAACTGAAAGCACCCTGCTGTAGCCCCAGTGGCGCAATTGGTTAGCGCACGGTACTTATAAGGCAGTAGCCGTGAGCAATGCCGGGGTTGTGAGTTCGAGCCTCACCTGGGGCATACTTTTATTTCGTAGCAGCTGACTCTGAAAGCATCGGGACGCTAGATTTGAGATGAATCACCTACTTGAGAAGAATAAGTGTGCGTGCGTTGTGCGTATCGTTTGCGTATTCCTCGGTAGTATAGTGGTTAGTATCCCCGCCTGTCACGCGGGAGACCGGGGTTCGATTCCCCGCCGGGGAGGTGCGATTTTTATATCGCGAAAGTTGCACGTGTGGCCCGATAGGACATTAACGTTGTGATCGAGAAATGTAGTTGCTGCAGAATCGTAAGAAACTCTGCGTCTTAGGAAGTGTTTCTCGTATTCTCCACACGACGTCGTCATCGTTTCAGAACTTACAGGGTTTGCTGTTGACGCTGGGTCAGCGCACCCCAGGCTTAATGATCGAGCTCGAAGCACCCAAGAAAAAGAATAATTTTAGCAGAGCGTGGTTTCGATCCACGGACCTCTGGGTTATGGGCCCAGCACGCTTCCACTGCGCCACTCTGCTGCGTGACGTGGGACACTTGGAAAAGCATTGTCTGCGTCGCGTACCGTTTACTTAACTGTGCAACATCTCTCAGCTTGACTTGTCTCGACTTTGCTCGACTGACGCTACGCTGACGCTTGCACGAAGCGATATTTACCACGATCGTCTCGAGATGCAGCTGCGAGATGCTCAGGATTGACATTGCACTCCACGCAGGTGGAAACATTCGAATGCACTGCCTAGCTACGCGCCCGCAACTAACAAAATGCCGACCCTGCCAGGATTCGAACCTGGAATCTTCTGATCCGTAGTCAGACGCGTTATCCGTTGCGCCACAGGGCCACTGTTCGCCTTTCGTCATATGAGGCGGGTACACATCGCAGAGCAACGTGTTCTCCGTGGCTCGGCAACTGCGTGTCGTCCACTGACAACGGCGGCGCGGCCACTCTGGTCTTCCGCACTCTGCAGGGAGCTGCCAAGGAAGGCATCTCTCCTCCAGCTGCTCGGCCACGGTGCGCCTGCATAGCTTAGAGCTTGCCACACATCTGCCCTCGCTGTTGGACAGGTAGCAGAAGGCAAGGCGCGCGTTTTTCTGCAATTTTTCGGTGATGACAAGCGGTTGATATGCTTGTAAGTGTAGCATATGAAACAAGAATCGTATGAAGCATCCGTAGCCAGGTGCTAAAGTCGCAGTATGGCCGCAGGTGACGGTCGTATGATGGGTCTGTAGCCACAACAGGTTGGCGGCAAAGCAAATACCGCTAACTGAAAGCACCCTGCTGTAGCCCCAGTGGCGCAATTGGTTAGCGCACGGTACTTATAAGGCAGTAGCCGTGAGCAATGCCGGGGTTGTGAGTTCGAGCCTCACCTGGGGCATACTTTTATTTCGTAGCAGCTGACTCTGAAAGCATCGGGACGCTAGATTTGAGATGAATCACCTACTTGAGAAGAATAAGTGTGCGTGCGTTGTGCGTATCGTTTGCGTATTCCTCGGTAGTATAGTGGTTAGTATCCCCGCCTGTCACGCGGGAGACCGGGGTTCGATTCCCCGCCGGGGAGGTGCGATTTTTATATCGCGAAAGTTGCACGTGTGGCCCGAAAGGACATTAACGTTGTGATCGAGAAATGTAGTTGCTGCAGAATCGTAAGAAACTCTGCGTCTTAGGAAGTGTTTCTCGTATTCTCCACACGACGTCGTCATCGTTTCAGAACTTACAGGGTTTGCTGTTGACGCTGGGTCAGCGCACCCCAGGCTTAATGATCGAGCTCGAAGCACCCAAGAAAAAGAATAATTTTAGCAGAGCGTGGTTTCGATCCACGGACCTCTGGGTTATGGGCCCAGCACGCTTCCACTGCGCCACTCTGCTGCGTGACGTGGGACACTTGGAAAAGCATTGTCTGCGTCGCGTACCGTTTACTTAACTGTGCAACATCTCTCAGCTTGACTTGTCTCGACTTTGCTCGACTGACGCTACGCTGACGCTTGCACGAAGCGATATTTACCACGATCGTCTCGAGATGCAGCTGCGAGATGCTCAGGATTGACATTGCACTCCACGCAGGTGGAAACATTCGAATGCACTGCCTAGCTACGCGCCCGCAACTAACAAAATGCCGACCCTGCCAGGATTCGAACCTGGAATCTTCTGATCCGTAGTCAGACGCGTTATCCGTTGCGCCACAGGGCCACTGTTCGCCTTTCGTCATATGAGGCGGGTACACATCGCAGAGCAACGTGTTCTCCGTGGCTCGGCAACTGCGTGTCGTCCACTGACAACGGCGGCGCGGCCACTCTGGTCTTCCGCACTCTGCAGGGAGCTGCCAAGGAAGGCATCTCTCCTCCAGCTGCTCGGCCACGGTGCGCCTGCATAGCTTAGAGCTTGCCACACATCTGCCCTCGCTGTTGGACAGGTAGCAGAAGGCAAGGCGCGCGTTTTTCTGCAATTTTTCGGTGATGACAAGCGGTTGATATGCTTGTAAGTGTAGCATATGAAACAAGAATCGTATGAAGCATCCGTAGCCAGGTGCTAAAGTCGCAGTATGGCCGCAGGTGACGGTCGTATGATGGGTCTGTAGCCACAACAGGTTGGCGGCAAAGCAAATACCGCTAACTGAAAGCACCCTGCTGTAGCCCCAGTGGCGCAATTGGTTAGCGCACGGTACTTATAAGGCAGTAGCCGTGAGCAATGCCGGGGTTGTGAGTTCGAGCCTCACCTGGGGCATACTTTTATTTCGTAGCAGCTGACTCTGAAAGCATCGGGACGCTAGATTTGAGATGAATCACCTACTTGAGAAGAATAAGTGTGCGTGCGTTGTGCGTATCGTTTGCGTATTCCTCGGTAGTATAGTGGTTAGTATCCCCGCCTGTCACGCGGGAGACCGGGGTTCGATTCCCCGCCGGGGAGGTGCGATTTTTATATCGCGAAAGTTGCACGTGTGGCCCGATAGGACATTAACGTTGTGATCGAGAAATGTAGTTGCTGCAGAATCGTAAGAAACTCTGCGTCTTAGGAAGTGTTTCTCGTATTCTCCACACGACGTCGTCATCGTTTCAGAACTTACAGGGTTTGCTGTTGACGCTGGGTCAGCGCACCCCAGGCTTAATGATCGAGCTCGAAGCACCCAAGAAAAAGAATAATTTTAGCAGAGCGTGGTTTCGATCCACGGACCTCTGGGTTATGGGCCCAGCACGCTTCCACTGCGCCACTCTGCTGCGTGACGTGGGACACTTGGAAAAGCATTGTCTGCGTCGCGTACCGTTTACTTAACTGTGCAACATCTCTCAGCTTGACTTGTCTCGACTTTGCTCGACTGACGCTACGCTGACGCTTGCACGAAGCGATATTTACCACGATCGTCTCGAGATGCAGCTGCGAGATGCTCAGGATTGACATTGCACTCCACGCAGGTGGAAACATTCGAATGCACTGCCTAGCTACGCGCCCGCAACTAACAAAATGCCGACCCTGCCAGGATTCGAACCTGGAATCTTCTGATCCGTAGTCAGACGCGTTATCCGTTGCGCCACAGGGCCACTGTTCGCCTTTCGTCATATGAGGCGGGTACACATCGCAGAGCAACGTGTTCTCCGTGGCTCGGCAACTGCGTGTCGTCCACTGACAACGGCGGCGCGGCCACTCTGGTCTTCCGCACTCTGCAGGGAGCTGCCAAGGAAGGCATCTCTCCTCCAGCTGCTCGGCCACGGTGCGCCTGCATAGCTTAGAGCTTGCCACACATCTGCCCTCGCTGTTGGACAGGTAGCAGAAGGCAAGGCGCGCGTTTTTCTGCAATTTTTCGGTGATGACAAGCGGTTGATATGCTTGTAAGTGTAGCATATGAAACAAGAATCGTATGAAGCATCCGTAGCCAGGTGCTAAAGTCGCAGTATGGCCGCAGGTGACGGTCGTATGATGGGTCTGTAGCCACAACAGGTTGGCGGCAAAGCAAATACCGCTAACTGAAAGCACCCTGCTGTAGCCCCAGTGGCGCAATTGGTTAGCGCACGGTACTTATAAGGCAGTAGCCGTGAGCAATGCCGGGGTTGTGAGTTCGAGCCTCACCTGGGGCATACTTTTATTTCGTAGCAGCTGACTCTGAAAGCATCGGGACGCTAGATTTGAGATGAATCACCTACTTGAGAAGAATAAGTGTGCGTGCGTTGTGCGTATCGTTTGCGTATTCCTCGGTAGTATAGTGGTTAGTATCCCCGCCTGTCACGCGGGAGACCGGGGTTCGATTCCCCGCCGGGGAGGTGCGATTTTTATATCGCGAAAGTTGCACGTGTGGCCCGATAGGACATTAACGTTGTGATCGAGAAATGTAGTTGCTGCAGAATCGTAAGAAACTCTGCGTCTTAGGAAGTGTTTCTCGTATTCTCCACACGACGTCGTCATCGTTTCAGAACTTACAGGGTTTGCTGTTGACGCTGGGTCAGCGCACCCCAGGCTTAATGATCGAGCTCGAAGCACCCAAGAAAAAGAATAATTTTAGCAGAGCGTGGTTTCGATCCACGGACCTCTGGGTTATGGGCCCAGCACGCTTCCACTGCGCCACTCTGCTGCGTGGGGGCGTCCGCGCTCTTCGGTGCGTGACATGAGACACTTCACCAACAGCGGTAACATAAACCGGTATAATATGCACTATTGGGCAATGGAAAATCCACCATGCTATAGACAATTGGAACATCAGCGACCTTGGCTGTGCGAGCTCGGCTCCAGTTCACCACCAGCAATGGAGGCCGAAACTTTGGCAATGCCAGCCACTCGTGCTGGCGAAACGTCAGAAAAATCATTAGATGAACGTCGGCCGAAAAACCCGAGACAGAAGCCAATAGGCAGGTTGTCAATCGAAGTGGTGCAATGTATGCTGATTTCCTATGTAATGTTCTACCGATGTTACTACAAGATGTTTCACTGCATGACAGAATGGCGATGCACTTCCAACATGATGGATGTCCGGCACATAGCTCGCGTGAGTTTGAAGCGGTATTGAGTAGCGTATTTCATGACAGGTGGATTGGTCGTCGAAGCATCGCACGTTCAGCGGATCTGACGTCCCCGGATTTCTTTCTGTGCGGAAAGTTGAAGGATATTTCCTATAGTGATCCACCGACAACGCCTGACAACATGCGTCAGCGCATTGTCAATGCATGTGAGAACATTACGGAAGGCGAACTACTCGCTCTTGAGAGGAATGTCGTTACACGTATTGCCAAATGCATTGAGGTTGACGTACATCATTTTGGTCATTTATTGCATTAATGTGGTATTTACAGGTAATCACGCTGTAACAGCATGCGTTCTCGGAAATGATAAGTTCACAAAGGTACATGTCTCACACTGGAACAACCGAAATGAAATGTTCAAACGTACCTAAGTTCTGTAATTTAATTTAAAAAACCTACCTGTTACCAACTGTTCGTCTAAAATTGTGATCCATATGTTTGTGACTATTACAGCGCCATCTATCACAAAGCTAAAAAAGTGTTCCAACTAAAACATTCATATTCCTTTACGTACTACACAATATGTAATAAAAATGGTGGTATCTATTTAAAAAAACACACAGTTCATATCCGTTTGACCTATGGCAGCGCCATCTAGCGGGCCAACCATAGCGCCATCTTGTTTCCCCCTTCAAACTAGACAAGTTTCGTTCTTTGTTTTCAGTATCACTTTATGCGTTTGGTCGTTTGCTAGTCAATACTGATGAATATTACATTATTTATGATAATAAAAATTAGTAGACTGCCAAATAACAGTGTCCATTTAATAAAAGTTCATCCGATTACACGTATTTTCCCCATTACATCAGTTGTAATGTAAATAATAAATAAAATGACTGTGTTGAAAATAAAAAAAAAACTGACGAACGGAACTCGATCCAGCAATCCAGCGGCTTGAACGCTAAACACTTAAAAAAAAAAGAACATTTTGTTCTATATTGTTCGTTGAGTTTGTTCTGGGTGGACGTCCGGTGACACCCATGCAGTTGGTTCGTTCATCTGTTCGCTCAGTTTTTTTGTTATAAAGGGTAGCTAACGCTCTGACTGAACAAGCTGAGATACCATGCCGGCACCACTCTGGCGGAGCCGCTTCATGGTTAAAATGGCCACGCACGAACATATATCCGACGATCGAAATTATCCTGCGATTTTATCAGTAACGTTTGAGAAGTACTAAGCTACCAAAAAATGGTTCAAATGGCTCTGAGCACTATGGGACTCAACTGCTGTGGTCATAAGTCCCCTAGAACTTAGAACTACTTAAACCTAACTAACCTAAGGACATCACACACATCCATGCCCGAGGCAGGATTTGAACCTGCGACCGTAGTGGTCGTGCGGTTCCAGACTGTAGCGCCTTTAACCGCTCGGCCACTCCGGCCGGCTACTAAGCTACCGCTTACACGTTTTGTTGTCCTCATGGAGTACTACGAGTGTACGAAGTTTGCAGTAAATTCGAGATCCAAACGTCGTGGCCTCCCCCTGTGAGTGAGACTGCTTTCCGCGGCCACAAAAGGAAGAACAAGGTAACCCGGAGGTTTCGACTGATTCTCGCCACTGTCAAATTGATCAACAGCCGCTACGGAAGGTGGGAAACCTAGTCACCTAAGGGGCTTCGCTGCCTAAATCCACTCCAAATGACCTGCAATATATGGAAATTACATCTACTGGATCGCAGAAAAATGAAAAGAGGTGGACTGCGCTTCCGGTGGTGGAGCAGGGAGGTCAAAAGAACCGAGAAAAGTTGCGTCACATTACGAAGACGGTCAGCGACCAATATAATAGTGGACCAGAGAACATCAAGGACATTTCCGATAGCTCAGCGTGCAGTTACAAGGAATATGACGAAATCTTTTACTACGCAGATCCAGTGGAACGACAGAAAGCACGGAAGGCTTAAAGCTTTACAATGATGGTTGCCCCACACAAACATCTGCTGACTGCTACAAAGATCGAGCTTCAACTAGAATGGACTGAGCAACTGATACGGAGGACAAATTTGTACCTCGAGCAACGACGTTAGATGACACGCTGCAAATGGTCATTGAGCACAGAAACGTTGATGAGTGTCTCTTTGCAGTGCGTCCTCACTAGCATTGCGATGCATTGAAATGCATAACTTTCCCTGAGATAATTGCAGAAAAATGTTTTTGAACGTTAAATTATCGTTTATGTCATGGCGTATAAATTGTTTTTCTCCTTACGTGGAAGGCCACTTACAGTGAAAGTCAAAAGTGTTTAATATAATGACTTTGAATATTAATAGAATTCGGAGTTCACTATTACTGGTTGCCTTGAAAGGTTCCTTGTATAATTTTGAAACCCTCATTGCACTATAGCAGGAAACAATGGTTCATAAATTTAATTTTCCAGGTTTTAACGAAATTTTAAATGTTGTTTCTGAAAATGAGTGTGAACTGCTATTTTAGCGAAAAACGTTGTACCCATGGAGACACTATGTCTTTTAGAATCTGGTCGAGGAATCTCCTGTAAAATATTTGATACGACCGTAGTCAACATTTATTCTCCCTCTGCAAGCAATTCCAGAGCGGCTAGAACTGGATTCTTTACCGGCGAAGTTGTACCTCTGTTAAAAGAGAAAACGGAAAATCTCATCATAGTTGGAGACTGGAATTGTGTCTTGAAGTCGAAAGATCAAACCCCTAACTTTGACCATTCGCAGCCACTGAGTGTTTGTGTAATGCCTCTGCATCTCAAAGACGTTTGAGGCGTGTTATACCTCACACTGGTCAAATTCGCATACTTGACGAATCTTGCAGTCAGTAGAATTGATAGAATATATGTATCCGAAGCCCTAAAACAGTACGTATCTGCCGTCGATACGATTCCATCAAGTTTTTCTGACCACTCTGGCGTCCCTTGCAGCATTAATCTTGTCAAGTAAAAAATCTACTGGGCGCGAGGACTTTGGAAATTAAATGCCAGTATCCTTAACGACAGAATACGTGCAAGTGTCGTGGAACATGTGCCTCAGAGCGAAACCAAGATACGTTTCAACTATTTAATGGTGGACCAGATTCGCCACAAAGAAACTGAGAATGATTTTGATTGATTATAGCAAAGAAAAGGCAAAACTTCTGAAAGACACAGTAGAATTTTATTATGCATGTTTGAAAGAACAATGCGATCGTCATGTCTTTTCTGATCAGCGCTTCATACAAATAAAGAAAATGGAAGCAGTTTTAACACAACTAAAACGGAAACAACTTGATGGTTGGAAGGTGAAGTCAAGGTCGCACTCAATTGCAGAAGACAAAACTGCCTCTCTGTATCATTTCATAACGCATGCGAAGAATAGACGGAGGAGTTTTATAAATGAATCACGTACTGCGAACAACGACATGCAACATGTTCAAAATAACATAAGTAACGAAACTCACCCGTTGTTTCAGTAATCATATACTCAACTGATTTCAAGAAACGGTGTGTAGAGGCGTTACTTGAAGGCACAGACTCTTAATCACTGAGGATGAGAAAAGAGAGATGTTGACAATATTTTCCAGTGACGAAGTTTTGGATAACATCAAAACCTCTCCAATCAAAAAGACTCCTGGGCCTGACAGTCTACCTGTTGTGTACATAGTTCCGCGTAGTCAGCGCGTACACAACTTTCCCAATAGAGCGCGCCCCGCTAAGCACAACAGCGCAGGCGCAGCACTCGTCCGTCTCCGCACTACGAGATGACGCTGTCTTAGAGGCGGACCGAATTCTGCTTCCGCCGATCCGCGTATTAATATGTAACGCATCCAATGAGATTGCTGCTAACGTAGTACCTTTTCTCCTCGCGGATCACACTCGCGCAGTGATATCTGAACGCGAGAGGTATTATGACGAGTGTACAGACCTCCGATTAGTCAGTCTGCATTAGTCGGCATTAGTCTGTACCAGTCTGCATTTGTCTTTACCAATCTATGGTTAAGTTTCAGTCTGCGCCGAATAAGATTACCGTATTCCTGTACATAGCCATGAAGATAAATGTTTAGACACTTTGTCAAGTATCAGAGATCTGTAAGAATAAGATTAACGTACCAAGACGAAGGGAACTTCAGATTGTCAGTTGTAAACAGCATCCAGAATCAAGTTACGTAATGTCTGTATTTTTTTATTATTTTAATAAATGTGTGTGAAAATTAATCATGTTCTGCTTAAAGCTGGTCACCGTCAATCTGCTACTCTAAGCGTGCAAGTGGCATTTTTATCGTCTGTCCTAACGGCAGAAGATAAACACACCACGATAAGACCACAAGACATATTGCTGACACTCGCCTACTTCGTTATAGCGACAAGTCAAGGTCTTACAGTACACACACCACACTACCGGTGGAATTTTACAAAACAATAAAATAAAATAAAAAAATAAAAATAAAAATCGGGTATTATGGGCGATACATTTACCGACGCAATAAATGAAATCATCATCGGTATCTCAATACCTCAGGGACTTAAAAAAGGTGTCTTTATGATGGTACCAAAAGAGCGCCGAACGAAACATATTACTAACCTGCGACATATATGTTTGTTAAATTATCACTGCAAACTTGCTGCACATGCACTGAAACTTCGACTGAGTAGGGTAGCACAACGAATCACTGGACAGGATCAAACAGTCCTCCCTCACAGAAGCATCATTAAAACTGTCAGTGGATACCGTGATATTATCTCAGTCTTTTTAGCAACTAAAGTTAAAGGTTCCCCACTTTTTATCGATTCTGAGACATGCATTTGACCAGATTGATCACCATTATATTTTTAAAACAATGGCGGCCATGTGTTTTTGCGGGGGAGGTACTTGCCGTCTTTAAAATTTGTGATTACGGGGATGGCAGAAAAAATATTTGTTAACGGACAATGTATGAGAGACATAAATATTTTTAGGGGCTTTACGCAAGGAAGCCCGCTCTCCATGCTGCTATACATCGTAGCAATTGAACCTCTTCCCCGAAAATTAAACGATACCTTGGAAGTTATCACGATAATGTATGTCAAGAAAGTAATTAACGTGTATGGGGATGATTTAGGTGTCGTAGTACGGAGTGAAGAAGATGTTCAAAATTTAAAGAACGCAGTCCACAATTATTGCAGTAGTACAGGTGCTGAAGTGAATACAACGAAAAGTCCTTTGCTTCATTTGAATGGCTATGAGAGCAATGTCTTAGACTGGGTTAGCTTTACTAACCATCGTAAGTTCCTGGGTTAATTCTACCAACCATCATAAGTTCCTAGGTTTAACATTATCTAAATATCCACTCAAGATGGCTTCGGTTAACTGGAAGGACTGCTTACAAACATCATAATTTCAAGAAAAAAGCATAGAAACAGGGATCCTAATTTAATTCAGAAGTACAACTGATTAACTGCAAAATCCTGTCCCAAGGAGTTTATCTAAGGTAATGTCTGCCTATCAAAGGGCATTGCAAAAAAACATTACAAGAGTAGTTCGTGAGCTGATAAGCTATGGTTGGAAAGACAGCCACAGAAAAGGATGTATCTTTAAAGTCGCAGCTAATACAGTCACCTTACCTCTTGAAGACGGTGGCCTCAGTCTCACAGACATCTGGAAAAAGTCCATGACTTTATTTATCAAGCAGACTCGAGAAATTCTCCGTAAGCACCCTGATAGGTTTACGGCGCTACTCTTTGAACTGGCAGAACGTAAGAGTTGAGATGCCCTGTCAGTGTGGCTGCCATTAATTTTAAACTGAACCACTTACGAATTTACTTCACTGAGAACGTACATGCAAAACCGAGAAGTAGCGTCTTGTTACCTGCTCTTGCCATACAACGGAGGAGAACAGTCAGGAACAGAAGAGAGACAAAATATCCTACAAGAGATTGGGATAATGTATAGCAGAACATTAGTAGTGAAGTTTTAACTAGTGCACTACGGTCAGCATCGTGTCAAGTGGTTAAGCAACAAATGAGCGGCTAAATACTATAGGACGCACTGATTCACACTTATGTCAATGATTTGGATTTGTTGACACGACAGTCCGCAGATTTATGTGTTTAGGCTACACATTTTAAGGTTGTTATATGAAAAATGCAAAATAAGTAACATCCATACAGCACAAATAAAGAGAATAAAAGCCAAATTCATCAGTATCAAGCGTAAAAAGCTAAGTGATCTCAAAAGAAAATCCAAGACCAGATCCACAGTAAAAAGGGCAACTATTTTCTTGTATCATCTTCTTAAGCATGTGCCAGTCGTAGACATTCCTTCATAGACGAACTGAAAACTGATAATGGAGCCACGCTCACTCTTCATAATGAATCTGTAACGGAAGTACACTGGCGTTATTGCGACCTTTATTCTGAATACCCAACCAAAGTTGGTATAATAGCTGAAGCTCTTCAGCTGATGAACAGGGAAATCACTGAGGACGAAAACCGTGAGTTGTCAGCTCATTGTAGCAAGAAGGAGATTTTAGAATTAAATGTCAATTCATCAGCCAGTAAAGCCCCAAAACGGTTTTATCGTCGATTCTGGGATGTTACTGGCATCATTTTAAGGCAAATTTAAGTGAATTAATTAGTGGTGTGACCGCTTCTGGAGATATGGAAGAAGGCAACATGGTCCTGGTTTCCAAAAAATGACGGATAAAAGGCTTCGACAATCTGCGGCTGATCACCCTGCTCAGTTTTGATTACAAGACCATCGTTAGAGTCCCCAGCATGTGCATAAAATAGTTGATTAATAACGTCGTGAGCTAGCACCAGACCTGCCTACCGGGACGGACTGCCACGTCAGCTGTCCCAGAAATTAGAGATATACACTCCTGGAAATTGAAATAAGAACACCGTGAATTCATTGTCCCAGGAAGGGGAAACTTTATTGACACATTCCTGGGGTCAGATACATCACATGATCACCCTGACAGAACCACAGGCACATAGACACAGGCAACAGAGCATGCACAATGTCGGCACTAGTACAGTGTATATCCACCTTTCGCAGCAATGCATGCTGCTATTCTCCCATGGAGACGATCGTAGAGATGCTGGATGTAGTCCTGTGGAACGGCTTGCCATGCCATTTCCACCTGGCGCCTCAGTTGGACCAGCGTTCGTGCTGGACGTGCAGACCGCGTGAGACGACGCTTCATCCAGTCCCAAACATGCTCAATGGGGGACAGATCCGGAGATCTTGCTGGCCAGGTTAGTTGACTTACACCTTCTAGAGCACGTTGCGTGGTACGGGATACATGCGGACGTGCATTGTCCTGTTGGAACAGCAAGTTCCCTTGCCGGTCTAGGAATGGTAGAACGATGGGTTCGATGACGGTTTGGATGTACCGTGCACTATTCAGTGTCCCCTCGACGATCACCAGTGGTGTACGGCCAGTGTAGGAGATCGCTCCCCACACCATGATGCCGGGCGTTGGCCCTGTGTGCCTCGGTCGTATGCAGTCCTGATTGTGGCGCTCACTTGCACGGCGCCAAACACGCATACGACCATCATTGGCACCAAGGCAGAAGCGACTCTCATCGCTGAAGACGACACGTCTCCATTCGTCCTTCCATTCACGCCTGTCGCGACACCACTGGAGGCGGGCTGCACGATGTTGGGGCGTGAGCGGAAGACGGCCTAACAGTGTGCGGGACCGTAGCCCAGCTTCATGGAGACGGTTGCGAATGGTCCTCGCCGATACCCCAGGAGCAACAGTGTCCCTAATTTGCTGGGAAGTGGCGGTGCGGTCCCCTACGGCACTGCGTAGGATCCTACGGTCTTGGCGTGCATCCGTGCGTCGCTGCGGTCCGGTCCCAGGTCGACGGGCACGTGCACCTTCCGCCGACCACTGGCGACAACATCGATGTACTGTGGAGACCTCACGCCCCACGTGTTGAGCAATTCGGCGGTACGTCCATCCGGCCTCCCGCATGCCCACTATACGCCCTCGCTCAAAGTCCGCCAACTGCACATACGGTTCACGTCCACGCTGTCGCGGCATGCTACCAGTGTTAAAGACTGCGATGGAGCTCCGTATGCCACGGCAAACTGGCTGACACTGACGGCGGCGGTGCACAAATGCTGCGCAGCTACCGCCATTCGACGGCCAACACCGCGGTTCCTGGTGTGTCCGCTGTGCCGTGCGTGTGATCATTGCTTGTACAGCCCTCTCGCAGTGTCCGGAGCAAGTATGGTGGGTCTGACACACCGGTGTCAATGTGTTCTTTTTTCCATTTCCAGGAGTGTAATTTCCATAACCTCAGTCACCAGCTTCACTTTCACCCTGCTTTTTAATTACTTCAGTAAAGCCTTTGACGATGTTAACCATCTGTACATCATGCGAGTAAAGGAAAAAGTGGGATTGGAGGAGGGAGTTTTAAAAGTCCTTCGTACTATGTTTAGCAGCATATCTTCGAGAGTTCAGGTCAATGGACAGCTGTTGAATTAAGATCTCCATTCATTGGGGTGTATCCCAGGGCAGTCCACTCTCCATGATGCATTTCGTATTGTATCTGGAGCCCTTTCTACGGTCCCTTAACGAAATGTTATCAGAAAATTCCGTGCCCGATCAGACTTTCAAAATCAGAGCGTACGCTGACAGCGTGATTGTATTGATAAGACGTGAAGATGTAGTGATACCCATGAAAAGTGAAATCGATAAATATAGGCGTCTGGAATAAACCTGAGTGACGTGAAATGTAAACTGTTCAATATCAGGGGGTTGCGACAACCTAAATATTCCATGGGTACAAGTTGTGGAAACTCGTCAAATGCTAGGAATCACCTTGGACAGATGTCCACTCAAAACGGCCGCCTCCAGTTGGAGAGCAGTGACGCACAAAATACAAGGAGCAACAGCAAAATGTTACTCGCGAGCAGTGAAACGTATGAAAAAAAAAAGTTCAATTGTGTGTGAAATCTTATGAGACTTAACTGCTAAGGTCATCAGTCGCTAAGCTTACGCACTACTTAACCTAAATTATCCTAAGGACAAACTCACACACCCATGCTCGAGGGAGGACTCGAACCTCCGCCGGGATCAGTCGCACAGTCCATGACTGCAGCGCTCGAGGGAGGACTCGAACCTCCGCCGGGATCAGTCGCACAGTCCATGACTGCAGCGCTTAGACCGCTCGGCTAATCCCGCGCGGCAAACGTATGGAAAAAATTAGTACATCAAATACCTGTGTCCTCCAAGGCGTACGAGGGTGTAGCCAAAATAAACTGGAATAACATTGCCGTCGGCGGAGCGTGTGTAGTACGCATTTCTGCTGCTTAGGTGTTTACAGCGCAACTCATTTCCAATTCATTACCACCTATGCTGTCGACGTGGTATGTTCTGATCATCTACAGTGATTGTTATTGCTAGCTCTGTTTGGATCTTGTTTGGTTCGTTATGATGGCAAGTTTAATTGAACAACGTACAGCTATGAAATTTTGTTTCATACTCGGTGAGACTGTTTTAATGTTGGAAACAGCTTACCGAGAAGACGCTATTGGAAAAACTCAAGTGTACGAGTGGTTTGTTCGATTTAAAAATGGCGGCACATCGATTGATGACAAACCTCGTTCCAGACGTCCACCAACTGCCAGAATCGAGAACATATTGAAAAATTTCGAGAGCTTGTGCTCACAGACCGTCGACAGACAACTGATCAGCTGTCAGAGATTAGTGGGTTATCTTGGAGATCGGTTCAGTGACTTTTAACGGAAGGTTTGAGCAGACATGATTCCGGTTCTTCCATCACGACAAAGCACAGGCACAGAGTCATCTCTGTTAGACAGTTTTTTGCTAAAAATGGCACATTTCAGTGCATGGTGGAGGGTACTTTACTTACGGATTTCAACAAAGCGACAGTGTTGCTCCGATCTCGATGAAATTTTGTTCATTTGATCTTCAAAACAAAGGGAACCTCGCCGTCTACGTGAAATTTCATACGGTGTATGGCGGAGGGTGCCTTACAACAAAATTACACACTATTTGACTGATCAGCTTGGGAATTGGCTCATGTATGTGTGTTTTCGTGGCGAAGGCATTTACATAAACCAACGTATGCTGGATTGCGGATGGTTGGCCGACCTTTAAATAAATTCAACATCGTCTCGTCAATCAGCATGAAAGTTGTCAGATATACTTATTTTTTCATATACGGGGAAAGAGGGGATGGCATGTGGAGGCGGAGGAGGCGATATACAGAGAGAGGAGAAAGTGATAGGGGCGGGGAGGGGGGAGGAGGTGCATCCAGAAAAGCAGATTAAAACAGAGAGGGAGCAGCAGGTAAATAGAGAAAGGGGGAAGGTGATGAATGACTAATGGAACACTGTAATAAATACATAAATTAGGGGTGTTATTGTGAATTTGATGTACTATTAGAAAAAGCGGAGAAGAAGGTGGACAGAGACGGGAAGATGGATGGAGAAGGAGAGGAGGATGGAGAGGAGGAGGAAGTGTTGTGAGAGAGGGGGGCAGATGGAGGAGATGGAAAGAGAGATGGATGGGCGGAAGGAGGAGGTGGATAGAGAGACAAGATAGGACTAAATGGACAAGAGAGATGTGGGAAGAGGGGATAAACTGACATAAAACTGGGATGAATAAATATCCGGGCAACGCCGGGTTTACGGTTAGTAATTAGATAAAGATTTACGCGACAATGGGCGTGTTCATCTGAAAGAAATTACAGAATATTTCCCTATAGTTAGATGCGGCGCGTAAAGTCTCGATAACTAGAGTGTTATTCTTGATGTCTACAGATGACAAAATTCGTTGCTTAATATAGATGACTGCACCAAAGTTTATAAAATGAACTACATAATAATCAGCTGAAAAATGCTCCTGTTGGAGCACAATAAAGGCAAATATGATCGTGTTTAAGAGTCTCTGACAGAAAAGTGGGCGACCAGCTGTCTGAGTCCTCATTCCGCCTTCCTCGCCAAAAATTCTGGAAGCTTGACAGGACGAGTGACCATGTTATGTAAGAAACTTACCAAGTAATATTTCAGTTATGTTGAGATAAAAATTCAATAAACAGCAGATTGTGTATTAGAACTTTAGAAATACCGTTAAAAGCGTACTTTTGTGAATGAGATCCGCCAAATACAAATAATTAGTTTCGTATGACATATATGACGAAACTCCAGAATCGGCAAGTTAACTTTGCGAAATTATTGATGCTGATCGACGACGACACTGTCTGAGAAACGGTGACAACACCTGCACTGAGGGTGAGCGACTGGGGTAGGCAAGCAGTGGGGGAGGCTCAGTTCGTAAACATCTCGTTAGGGAACCGGTTACTCTGGACAGCTTCGCTACCTGCTGCACGCTTGTAGGAAACCCCACGGTAGAAAACCCCACGTAGCTCTTCACCACAGTGCACTGTGATGTAACGGACGAATTGTGGCGCCCTGCAAATATTCTAAGTTGGCGTGGCCGCACAGGACGCTCGTCAAAGCCGGGGCCCGGCAGCAAACACGTGGTGGCAAACTTAAGCCGGACGAGAGGGGTAGGCCGAGCGCATGGTCCAGCCGCGCGGCTGGGAATTCCGCTGTGACGAGGACGGTGCTTTGTGACAATGAAGGAGACACGCCGGGGGTGCCAAAGATAGCGGACTTTGTGAAACCTTAATGGCAGACATTTCACAGTTCGTATAGAAATTAATAGTAGCCAGATGAATCATGATACCTCAAAAAGAAACATTTACATTACTACTATTTGCATGACGATTCTGATGGTGTAATCAAATATTCAATATCTTTATTAGTTTAAAGTTTAGTATCTGACGGTAAATTATACAAGTAACACCCAGCAACGAATTTCCAAAATATAAACGCTTCATCTGATTTTGTCGATCGCCGTGTCTCTTGAAAGCTATTAGTGTAAACCTAAATTGGTATGATTTACAGGCATGTAACTTGAATAGTACATGAGTAATTGGAGGTCAAAGTGGCCGATTACTATCGATCGCGTCAGGCCATAAATACTCCACAGTTACACGAGAAAACGGTAACAGCATGCTTATAAATACATTTATTCATCTGTGTCTTTGTTTATATCCGATATATACTATTCATGAAGAAATTGGTTAAATATTTACTGTGTTTTAGAAAGCACGGAGACATTAGGCTCCTGGCCTATCTTTTGCTTCTTTTCTTTTGATATATGTTTATTTAATTGCTTATGTATTTAGTAATGCGTGTTAGAACTTGTTTTTGGCCCAATCGTAGGAATATTTATTTAATTTCAAGTATTTAAATGTAAATCCAGTGTTTAGAATATGTTTCAATATGTTTGTGTGACTGTACGTTGGCATGAAGACATGGCGCGAGCGCTCTAGCCAATCACAGCGGTCATGAATGGAGAGACTGTATGGAAGTGGGGAGGAGCATCGTTTTCTGGAGAGGACAGGGTGTTCTGGAGGGAGGATGCTAAGTCCACCCAACCTGGATATGATGTGATGTCATTATGACGTATATACACTTTAATCGATTAACACACCTATCGACTTTTACGAACGTTCGAGATTCTAAACTGTCGTCAGCTAGTGGTTTGTTTTGACACGTGCGATTCTGATAACAGCTCAGTGTGGCAGCGTATATGTATTTCGCCAAAATAAAAGTAAAAGAGCTGGATATTAATAGAAATATTCCTGACCGTGGCCTTGAAAACACCACGGACAACACGTTTCGTAAAAAAGTGAAGTCTTCTTATGTCCCGACCAGATTAGATTGTGTGATTGTTGTATTGAACGCTTACGCCGAAAATAATATTTATTTATTATCAATATTTTAGTATGGTTTCATACAATTGGTCTTGTCAGTACATATTAGACTGTAGCAGCATACTCTTGCTGACTTTTTTTTCTTAATTTATATAGCTGAAAGAGAACTCGTTCAAGTTTGTTAGCTAAGTAATTTATATGTCCATCCCAAGATAGTCTTTTATCAACCATAATTCCAACTAATTTTACACTCGGACCGCGGAGACAGGTACCTTAGTGTCCAGTAATGACTGGTGTGTAGAATGATTGAATTTCGAACTTAAAAAGAAAAATATGAGGCATTGTTGAAGAAAAATCGTCGACCGGAGATGAAATACGAGGGGAAGTGGATTTCTCAATGTAATCTTAACCAAAGGTTAGTGTCTTGACGCATCTAAAGATTTTGACTGCTGAGTGCTTCTTCTCACCGAGTACGAATAACCGACGCTCTTCAGCTGGATCAGAAGTACATCAATTTCTGCTTGAGATTCACAATAACCACGCAATTGCCCGTCGCCATCGATGCTGAACTCTTTCAGCTTTTCTCTCATTAGTCTCTCGAATGCTGAACACATAATTAGAGACGAGCAAACGTAAAACAACGCACAGGACACAAACACAGTACAATACACGATTTAAACGTAAGGAACGCAAAACACAGCTAAACGAATGGCGCAGAGCACAGCGCTACCCTGTCACAACCTCTCGAAAGTTCACAAAAGTCGAATAGTCGATATACTGTTTCTATCGTTTTCGGTGTAGCGTGTATACGTCATAATGACGTCACATCGTATCCGAGTCCGGTGAACTTAGCATCCTCCGTTCTGGAGAGGACAGGGTGTTCTGGAGAGGACGGCACAGGACACGGAGCGCCCGCGACGGTACGGTGCGACGAACGAGCGGTCGGCGGAAAGTCTTGGACAGTGGAGCAGTTTCCGCGTGGTCGCGGCAGATAGTAAAACTTCGGAGTGCCGACTTGTGCACTTGTGAGATATCCGGGGCTTCTACAGTGAAGACTTTGTGTACGTTTAGCAGCGAATATCTCGCGAGCTATGTTGTTGTTCATGACTAATTACATGCAGTAGGAATCTATTGTTTCCCTGTTATTCAACTTATATTTTATTTTATTGCTGGACCATCGACACCAATAAGTGTTTTGCAGAAATATACCGCATTCTCAAAACTACTTCTACTATCGTATTCATCATTTAAAGTCGTTAAGATAGTACCTGCAGATTTTATTTAACTGAAATCTTTCATTTATAAAATTCACAATTTTATGTGATAGAAACTTTCGCCCATTTTATTCATGTGTGTATTCTTATCGTATACTGTAGACTCAGCAGTATTTGGCTTGTAATGCGGCAACTACGTATCCCAGGCCCTAGACAACGAAACCAGCCAAAACTTTTAATATTGCAGCTCACAGTCGGAGGGTGCGTAGTCGTTTTTGAAAAGTCCGCAGCACCCAACATATTAGCGGCCTCTGACGGACGTAGGAAAACTAAACTACAAGTTGAAGCACATTCGAGAATTCATCCTACAGGCAAGCTACACGGATGTGAGCGTTGTACGAAGGAGTCCCCTAACAACAAGAGATTTGCAAATTTAGTGGGGAATAACGAAAGAACTAAACAATGTAGAAACAAGCATCCCGCCACCAACTGGAAAGCGATGTGCGCAAACATAATGTTGAAAATATACACATCTGATACTGCATCGACCTGGCACGGGGTAGTGAAGAACATAATCGCAACAAATGAAAAACTCCATGCAGTAGGGTTGAGCGTTACGAACAGATGTCACTTTTGTGGATTCGTCGATTTCCTGTTACATCGATTCCCCTGTGATGGTCATATACGGAACTCATAATAAGTCAGGAATAGAATAACACGGTTGTCAAGGAGCTCCGTAGAAAACTTCAAGACAGACATCCTCCACAGACCTGACACCGAGCTCTATCCTTCCACAAAAAATAACACAATTATGTCGATATTCGTCTTTTGGATTTACAGCTCTTGTAATTTTTCGTGTTTGCAGTTAAAATTATTGGATATAGGTTTCGTCTTTTATGCAAAACACTGTTTTTTCGCAACTACTTGAGAAATAAAAATGTGTTTGTAAAACCGGAAGTACACAGAGTTCATTTAATATGTGTGCGTGCAGTATCCTCAGAATGCGAAAGAAAGTTCAGTCACAACTAAACATGGCAAGTTATTAGAGCAGGAAACCATACAGGTGGTCCTGCAAAACCATATGATGAAAAATCAAGTTTTTCAATTAACAAAACCCACTGATGATGGCACACAGGTACCGAAACATGTTTGGGTAATAAGACAAATGGAGAATTTCGGTAATTAACATCAGAGGACAGGGCAGTTTCATCAGCTTCATGAGTTACATGGAAACAGCCTGCTGAAACACTAAATCCACCACAAACCTGAAAAAAATTTTCGGAATCACCTTTGACATAACTTTTGAAAAACCAGGAATAGGCCAATCAAATCGGAAGAGTGCAACACGATCAAAGAAAAGACTCAGTTCATGTTCAAAAGATGAAGTCTTTAAGTTTGTTAGCACAATTTTATTCTCATGAAGAATATCATATGTCAGCCAGTAATACTATATCATCGGCATAGAGTAATGTTTGCAGATAAACTGGTCGAAATCTGCAAATTCCAAACTTTGTTCTGTCTCACCTCTTGCATGATTTCGTTACTTCATCGAGAAAGATGTTAATGAGTGAGGGACTGAGGTTAAGACCTTGCTTGATTCCTTTCCCCAGTGAAAATCCTCCTGATACTTCACCATCAATACAAGCCACTCCCACTGGTTGTTCATACACACTTTTCACGGAATTAATCAGTTTCACCAGCACCTTCATTGCTACCAGTGCTTTCCAGGCGTACTGCTTTGCCACGGAGTCAAAAGCAGTTTTAATATCGAGAAACGTGAGATAAAGGTCAGTTTTTTGGCTTTGTTCTTCTCAGTGATTGTTCTTCTAGTGTAGATGTGATCTTGTGTCTGCCGCCTTGGTCTAAATGCAGCCACCTCCTCCTCCTCCAAATCCTCTTCCACCACCCTTCTTTGTTCCCTCTATAATATTGAAGTACAGACTTAAGAAATTATAGACATTTAGCCCTGCAGTTTTCACAGTTATAACTGTTCCACGTCTTATGCAGTTGTATAATTAAGCTCTTCTTCCATTTCTCTAGAAGACTATTCTCCTCACATACACTCTAAAACAGCTTAGTGAGTTCCTTCATTACTTCTGCTCCATTTCACTTTATTTGTTCTGAAGCTATCTAACCAGGTCCCGCAGTCTTCCCCATTCTGACTTAGTCAACCGCCATGTCTACATCCCGTCCTTTTATCTCTGCTCCAGTTTCTGGGTCTTTCATAATTTCATATTGCCCGATGATAATTGCTTCATGTAATCACTCAGATTTTTTAAATATTTCTTCATAGTGTCGTCACCACGCCGAAAGCACTGCTGCTTTCTCTGACGCTAGCTTACTCCGACCCTTAATTGTTCTTGTTTCCTTGTTTTCTCCCATATTTCCCTCTTAGTGGTTTTATAGTTTCCCAGAAACTCCTTTTGTTGGTCTCTCTCGTACTGTCCTCAAGGCTTCAGCGGACTGTAGTGGAATGGTATGAAGAACTGGAAGGGAATGATAGCTGGCTCTGAGCACTATGGGACTCAACATCTATGGTCATCAGTCCCCTAGAACTTAGAACTACTTAAACCTAATTAACCTAAGGACAGCACACAACACCCAGCCATCACGAGGCAGAGAAAATCCCTGACCCCGCCGGGAATCGAACCCGGGAACCCGGGCGTGGGAAGCGAGAACGCTACCGCACGACCACGAGATGCGGGCGGGAATGATAGCGAATGCAGGTAAAAGCAAAGTAAAATGAGTTTCAAAACAGAACATACAGGAAGAAACTCTCAATATACTATGTAATGGAAAGCTTATTGGAAAATTTAGAAGTTTTGAATAACTTGGCACCATACTAATTAGTGATTGGAGAATAAGTAACAGATACTAAGGAAAACTAAGAAACCATTCACAGCATACTATCAGATGAATAACATAATATTAAAGGAGAAAGAGATTAGTATGAAAACTGAAACGCAAATTTACAATGGCAGAAATGACAACGCAAAGTATGGAAAGTGTGGCACTACAAGATAAGTATTTATGTAGGATTACTGCTACAGAAATGAAGTTTACGGAGAGAGCAGTAGGAGAGATCAGATGAGATCGAGTTAGAGGTGAAAGAATACGAGAAAATTGTACTTAGAAAAATGGTTTCGACCACTCAATTCACATTTATCTATCGCCGGTTTCAGTCCAGAGTCGGACTACCTTTAGATCATACTCTGAAATGTACAATAGTATAAATATACAGGGACTTACAGATAAAATATAAATAATGTAATGAAAATAATAGAAATTATACCTAAAGTGGATATGTGGAGACGGATACACGGAGCATGAACTACAGAAACCTCCAGATGCTGTCAACTGCTGGAGAAACAACGATGTGGCGTCTTCGGAAGCTTCGCCCCCTAGCAGTTTCCACACGTAATTCGTAACCAACAGAATGAATGCGTATTGAATGCACGACGAAAAACTTTACTTACTAACTTAAAATTGCTGTCTTTTTGTAGTACTGACTGTACGATTAACCCCAATTACATTTATGATGCGAAGAGCTAGAACATAAAATAGCTCACAGTAAAAGTCCGATGACTTACTCTGTCCTCTTTGAGACAGTATGTATATATAAGGCGTCACTGGTTCCTTAACAACATGTGTAACGTGCCTACAAACTTCTTTGGTACCAGCTTGCTTATAGTATCTGATTATATTATCAGCTTAAGTGGCTTACTTTAATGTTACGCCGGCCGGAGTGGCCGTGCGGTTCTAGGCGCTACAGTCTGGACCCGAGCGACCGCTCCGGTCGCCGGTTCGAATCATGCCTCGGGCATGGATGTGTGTGATGTCCTTAGGTTAGTTAGGTTTAATTAGTTCTAAGTTCTAGGCGACTGATGACCTCAGAAGTTAAGTCGTATAGTGCTCAGAGCCATTTGAACCATTTTTTTAAATTTTACACTGTAAAAATATAGCATTGTAGAACGCAAATAAACATAAAGTAAGAAGCCAGCAACATCACTATTACAGTACCCTCTACAGGATCATCTGAATGAACAGGACGCTGCTGGTTGCTTAGCACCATGCAGCATATGTTACGATGTAATGAAGCATGTCTATCTGGTATGAACAGGACGCTGCTGGTTGCTTAGCAACATGCAGCATATTGATAACTGCCAAAGATATTACGATGTAATGAAGCACGTCTAACTGGTTGCTCTGAAGCGTTGCTTGTAAGTTAAATGGCATACAGAAATAGTTGTTAAAGCTTATGTGGCTAGTGCATAATGCTATTGAGTTGATGATTTTAAAATTACATTACAAAATTTGGCGTATTGAAAAAAACATAAGATAAAAGCCATATAATATCAATATTGACTACCCTCTATAGGATCATCTGCATGTACTGGACGTTGCTAGTTACTTCTCCTGCATTTGACAGCATCTGGATGCTTCTGCAGTTCCTTCTCCACGGACCCGTTTCCACACGTCAACTTCGGGCATAACTTCTTTTCTTTTTATTACATTGTGTATATTTTATCTGTATGTCACCCTGAAACCGGTGACCAATAAATGTGATTTGTGCGATCTAGACTGTTTTTATAAGTACAATTGTGAAAACCGAGCACTGTTTTCCCAAAATGTTTTAGAAAATAAGAGAAAAGACTGAGCAGAAGAAATCAATGAGTGTAGTGGTTGAGGTGCGTCATTTGAGATGGTATGGGCATGTTAAGAGAATGGGAGAGGAAAGAGAAGCTAAAAAAGCTAAAGAAGCTAAAAAAGTGTTTGAAATGCATGTGTAGGGAGGAAGAACCCGCATCACATGGGTCATAGGCGTGGAAGTGCTATCGTTTAATGAAGAGATTGTGCGAGAATAAAGTGGAATGGAAGAAATGGACAGAGCGAGGCTAACCCGACGCTTGAAAGCATGTGGGAATTGAAGAAGAAGAAGAAGAAGAACCTTGTGGATTTAACCATTTTTTAGGAACTTGAAACATGGACGATAAATAGTTCGGACAAGAAGAGAATAGAAGCTTTCGAAATGTGGTGCTACAGAAGAATGCTGAAGATTAGATGGGTAGATCACATAACTAATGAGGAGATATTGAGTAGAATTGGGGAGAAGAGGAGTTTGTGGCACAACTTAACTAGAAGAAGGGACCGGTTGTTAGGACATGTTCTGAGTCATCAAGGGATCTCCAATTTAGTATTGGAGGGCAGCGTGGAGGGTAAAAATCGTAGAGGGAGACCAAGAGATGAATACACTAACCAGATTCAGAAGGATGTAGGCTGCAGTACGTACTGGGAGATGAAGCAGCTTGCACAGGATAGAGTAGCATGGAGAGCTCCATCAAACCAGTCTCAGGACTGAAGACCACAACAACAACAACAGGAACAATTTACCTCCTGAAGAAGAACTATAAAATTTAGTCATACATTTCAGATGAAATAAACATATAGCGGAGGCGGAAGGGTTTGGCCCTTGAAACACTAACATTACCGCGAGGAGGCCCCACTGTTTATGTGCCGCTTCCCTGATTGGAACCTCACCTAAGAGGCACGTATGGAACATCAACCTTCTCTTATAAAACTTTTTTTATAATGCTTATTGAAGAAGCAACTTTTAATTTTTTTAAATGAGAAGGATTAAATAAAAAGGGATAAAGAACGAAAAAGTTAAAAAAACTAAAAGGTGTGGTTACGGTTATCTCTCTGACCCCTGAATATAGCGAAGAAAAAAAGAAAGCGGTTAAGGTGTATAGTGGTCAGTATCCCCACCTGTCACGCGTGGGACTGGGGTTCGTTTCCCAGCCGGTGAGACGTGATATTTGTGATGTAACACGCTCGAAATTTTTAGGTATGGACAAAAAGAACGTTAACTTTCTGGTCAAGGACTGGAGTTGCCACGCAGTCTTAGAAATCGCTTCATCTTCGAATATTACTTTTGAATTCCTTTCTCCGCGACGATTACACATTAAGCTATTGCTGTGGTGTGTTCGTAGTAAAAAATACACTTCTGGGAAAAATTAGTACACCCTTTTAGAGATTTTCAAGTCACTCAACGTTTATTGTTGCAACAGTGCATATGGAGTACATGAAATGATTACATTTACAGAAAAATAACACGAGCGATTCTGACGTACCAGGTATCGACCCGTGCTGAAACACCCACATTAGTGTTGTTCAGGACAGTGTGACATGTCGTCTATGGATACATCCGAAAAATGGTTCATCAGTCCCCTAGAACGTAGAACTACTTAAACCTAACTAAACTAAGGACATCACACACATCCATGCCCGAGGCAGGATTCGCACCTGCGACCGTAAGGGTCGCGCGGTAACAGACTGAAGCGCCTAGAACCGCTCGATACATCCGAAATTACTAAAGTACATTCAGAATTCTTATCATCACAGTCGTTTCGAAATTCATCTGTTATAGGCTGGTGAAGAGCATGGTTTTGGGTACATGGAGCAGAAGACAATGGGTGCAACACATAACCTTATTTCAGATTGAGAATGACCTTAGTGGCTGAGAGGAAAACTGAGGCAGATCGCAAATCACTGAATTTGTAGTTTCACAATTATATGTGGAGTCAGTTGCAACGTCAGAATTTCACTTATCATGTGCTGGCTCTTGCTGATCAATATTTGATGCCTGTGGGTTATTGGGAGTTTCTGAATTCTTTGTATTATGTTCTGGTGGTTCCGTAACAAACGAAGAGCGACATCGCTTATTATGTTCAGGGACAATTTTAAAACTTTCGGAGGAGAGTTTTCGACGTCTTGCTCCGCCCTTTCTAATGTTTGCATTGCAGCAAGCGCTTCTCGCACTGGTTGATTTACAGATGTTGTGGCCTCAAGTGCACGGAAGCCACTGACGATACTTATATCACTGAATAGATTAGGACAGTTTTTCTTTATGTGGCCAATATCTTTATAGTTATAGCGAATTACATGATCCATTGATACGTATATTGTAAAACTAATTCCTTCGAATGGAATGTGTAATTTGGGTGGCCCTGTAATTTGGTTGGGTACGCGAGTATAATATGTCGCAGTCACTTCTTTCGTACAGATTCAAAAGATACCCAATACTTTCGGTTAAAGAAGGGAGGTCCCTCCTGCCACTCATTTCACAATGGCTTGTAGAGTATAGATTTGTATACAGATATAGATTCTGCAGTATATGGAACAGGTTGGATACTATTTGGACGTTGTTGTAGATGAACATGGACAGGGAATTAAGTAGCAAAAAGTAAAAAGACGTTTCTTGCTTTAACCGGAAGAGTATTTTCTCCGATTCCGTGACAAAATTAACAGGCAAACCTCTCTACTCTTCCCCTTTAAACGAGAGTAGAGATGAATGTAGCTGTAAGCTGATAACGGCAAGTTCCACAAGTCGCTTGAATTATAATTTTACTTACAGTTATTATTCTGTGAATACTTCGGAGAAATGATAGATCACATATCCAGTATCGCCTGTGACGGGGGAGCGCAATGCATTCTTGGGAGCTGGCTTCAGTGATTACGTCTGTCCACCATCAATGTTTGCTCGGAAAATAACTGACCCACAGATAGCCTCAGCGTCCTCCGATAAAGCAAGTGAATCACGTATTTGTCGTAAACTCTGTCATCTTTAACGTATGTGTGTGTTTTTTTATATTTCTTTTTGTATATGCCACAAACTGCGTGGAAAATACGTTTTCTACTACTGCTTTTTGTTTAGCGGGCTGTTTCTAATAGCCGGCCGTAGTGGCCTAGCGGTTCTAGGCGCTTCAGTCTGGAGCCGCGCGACCGCTTCGATCGCAGGTTCGAATCCTGCCTCGGGCATGGATGTGTGTGATGTCCCTAAGTAGTTCTAAGTTCTAGGGGACTGATGACCTCAGATGCTACGTTCCATTGTGCTCAGAGCCATTTGAACCATTTTTTTTTTCTTTTTCTTTTGCTGTTTCTAATATCCTCACATAGACTTAGGTCAAGCAGGTGGAAGTCTTCGATTCACTGGTAGAACACCAGTGAATCGCAAACAGTTTACAGAGTAAATTGTGAAACTGTTTGAGAAACACTCGTGCTGCTCATCGTAGAATATTGCTCAAGTGTGTGGGTCACGTACGAAATCAGTCCAACAGATCATATTGAAAATATACAGAGAAGGGGAAGCACGAATGGGCAAAGGTTTGTCTGACATATGGGAGAGTGTCACGGAGATGCTGGAGGAACTAAACTGGCAGACTCTTGAAAATAGCGGGAAAGCCTATTTAGATAGTTTAAAGAGCCACCTTCAAATTATAAATCTAGGAATATAGTACAATGTATCACTCCCATAGCGCCCCAGTGATCGCGAGTATAGGACTAGCTGCAGAGGCGCTTAAACGGCCATTTTTTCCTGCTTCTTACATGGATGAAACAGGGAGGAGTCTAATACTGAAGTCTGGTACAATTGAAAGTACGCGATACCATGCACTTCACATTGCTTTGTAAAATATTGACGTAGAGCGACATTGTATAGGTTCCACCTCGACTCTTTGTTTATACGCATATACTTTATCCCCCTGCCACTTTATGAATTTAAAAGAGAGCATTACAGTCAACATGGTCAAAAGCTTTCTCTAAGTTTACAAATGCTAGAAACGTATGTTTGCCTTTCCTTAACCTATCTTCTAAAATAAGCTGTAGGGTTAGTACTGCCTCGCGAGCTCCTTCATTTCTCCGGATCCCAAACTGATCTTCTCCGAGATTGGCTTCTACCAGTTTTTCTATTCGTCTGTAGAGGATTCTTGTTAGTATTTTGCAACCGTGACTCATTAAACTGATAGTTTGGTAATTTTCACACCTGCCAACACCTGCTTTCTTTGGGGTTGGAATTATTATATTCTTCTTAAAGTCTCAGAATATTTCACCTGTCTCGTACATCTTGTTCACCAGATGGAAGAGTTTTATCACGTCTAGCTCTCCCAAGGCTGTCAGTAGCTCTAGCGGAATGTTGTCTAATCCTGGGGCCTTGTTTTGGCTTAAGTCTTTCAGTGCTCTGTCAAACTCTTCACGCAGTATTATATCTCCCTTTTTATCTTCATCTTCCATTTCCATAACATTGCCCTGAAGTACATCTCCCTTGTAGAGATCCTCTATATATTCCTTCCATATTTCTGCTTTCCCTTCTTCGTTTAGGACTGGTTTTCCATCTGAGCTCTTGATATTCATACAGCTGGTTCTCTTTTCTCCAAAGGTCTCTTTAATTTTCATGTAGGAAGCATCCATCTTACCTCTAGTGATGTGTGGTTCTAAATCCTTATATTTCTCTTCTAGTCATTCCTGATTAGCCATTTTGCACTTCCTGTCGATCTCATTTTTAGACGTTTGTATTTCCTTTCACCTGCTTCACTTATTGCATTTCTACATTTTCTCCTTTCATCGATTGAATTCAGTAACTATTGTGTTACCCAAGGATTTCTACCAGTCCTCGTTTTTTAACTGCTCGATCCTCTGTTTCCTTCACTATTTCATCTCTCAAATCTATCCATTCTTCTTCCACCGCATTCCTTTCTCCTGTTCTCGCCAGTCGTTCCCTAATGCTCCCTCTGCAACTCTCCACAACATCTGGTTCTTTCAGATTATCCAAGTACTATCTCCTTAAATTCCTGTATTTTTGCAGTTTTTTCAGTAGATGTTAAAACGTATTAATAATCGTTTAATAGTTCGTGTCAAACCACTGGTACACTACTTGCTAAATTGCGAAACGGCCTTGCATCTTATCACCAAAACCGAATTTCAGTATCCATTAAAGTCAATCCTAATAGTCAACTTCCATTTTGAACCATGGTAATACTTGGTACAACTTTGTCTAATGAGGCCGGCGACCGTTTCCTTTTTAGTCTGTATTTTACTTTCTCGAACAGCCCACGGGTGTACTGCCGGTCCATAGTGTACAACGGGCACAATATTTCGTCAATCAGACATGTCACCATCGTCTGATGTCCTAAATATTGTGCCCGTTGGACACTATGGACCGGCAGTACACCCATGGACTCTTCGAGCAAGAAATACGCCGGGAGAAACTAATAAATCACATGTTTATTACTTGATTACTAATAGAACGCTGTTTGGATTCCAGTTTGTTCTGCTGCTGCTTCTACATCTACATCTACATTTATACTCCGCAAGCCACCCAACGGTGTGTGGCGGAGGGCACTTTACGTGCCACTGTCATTACCTCCCTTTCCTGTTCCAGTTGCGTATGGTTCGCGGGAAGAACGACTGCCGGAAAGCCTCCGTGCGCGCTCGAATCTCTCTAATTTTACATTCTTCATCTCCTCTGGAGGTATAAGTAGGGGGAAGCAATACACTCCTGGAAATGGAAAAAAGAACACATTGACACCGGTGTGTCAGACCCACCATACTTGCTCCGGACACTGCGAGAGGGCTGTACAAGCAATGATCACACGCACGGCACAGCGGACACACCAGGAACCGCGGTGTTGGCTGTCGAATGGCGCTAGCTGCGCAGCATTTGTGCACCGCCGCCGTCAGTGTCAGCCAGTTTGCCGTGGCATACGGAGGTCCATCGCAGTCTTTAACACTGGTAGCATGCCGCGACAGCGTGGACGTGAACCGTATGTGCAGCTGACGGACTTTGAGCGAGGGCGTATAGTGGGCATGCGGGAGGCCGGGTGGACGTACCGCCGAATTGCTCAACACGTGGGGCGTGAGGTCTCCACAGTACATCGATGTTGTCGCCAGTGGTCGGCGGAAGGTGCACGTGCCCGTCGACCTGGGACCGGACCGCAGCGACGCTCGGATGCACGCCAAGACCGTAGGATCCTACGCAGTGCCGTAGGGGACCGCACCGCCACTTCCCAGCAAATTAGGGACACTGTTGCTCCTGGGGTATCGGCGAGGACCATTCGCAACCGTCTCCATGAAGCTGGGCTACGGTCCCGCACACCGTTAGGCCGTCTTCCGCTCACGCCCCAACATCGTGCAGCCCGCCTCCAGTGGCGTCGCGACAGGCGTGAATGAGGGGACGAATGGAGACGTGTCGTCTTCAGCGATGAGAGTCGCTTCTGCCTTGGTGCCAATGATGGTCGTATGCGTGTTTGGCGCCGTGCAGGTGAGCGCCACAATCAGGACTGCATACGACCGAGGTACACAGGGCCAACACCCGGCATCATGGTGTGGGGAGCGATCTCCTACACTGGCCGTACACCACTGGTGATCGTCGAGGGGACACTGAATAGTGCACGGTACATCCAAACCGTCATCGAACCCATCGTTCTACCATTCCTAGACCGGCAAGGGAACTTGCTGTTCCAACAGGACAATGCACGTCCGCATGTATCCCGTGCCACCCAACGTGCTCTAGAAGGTGTAAGTCAACTACCCTGGCCAGCAAGATCTCCGGATCTGTCCCCCATTGAGCATGTTTGGGACTGGATGAAGCGTCGTCTCACGCGGTCTGCACGTCCAGCACGAACGCTGGTCCAACTGAGGCGCCAGGTGGAAATGGCAGGGCAAGCCGTTCCACAGGACTACATCCAGCATCTCTACGATCGTCTCCATGGGAGAATAGCAGCCTGCATTGCTGCGAAAGGTGGATATACACTGTATTAGTGCCGTCATTGTGCATGCTCTGTTGCCTGTGTCTATGTGCCTGTGGTTCTGTCAGTGTGATCATGTGATGTATCTGACCCCAGGAATGTGTCAATAAAGTTTCTCCTTCCTGGGACAATGAATTCACGGTGTTCTTATTTCAATTTCCAGGAGTGTATATTCGATACCTCATCCAGAACGCACCCTCTCGAAACCTGGACAGCAAGCTACACCGCGATGCAGAGCGCCTCTCTTACAGAGTCTGCCACTTGAGTTTGCTAAACACCTCCGTAACGCTATCACGCTTACCAAATAACCCTGTGACGAAACACGCCGCTCTTCTTTGGATCTTCCCTATCTCCTCTGTCAACATGACCTGGTACGGATCCCACACTGGTGAGCAATATTCAAGCAGTGGGCGAACAAGTGTACTGTAACCTACTTCTCTTGTTTTCGGACTGCATTTCCTTAGGATTCTTTCAATGAATCTCAGTTTTGCATCTTCTTTACCGACGATCAACTTTATATGATCATTCCATTTTAAATCATTCCTAATACCTACTCCCAGATAATTCACGGAATTAACTGCTTCCAGTTGCTGACCTGCTATATTGTAGCTAAATGATAAAGGATCTTTCTTTCTCTGTATTCGTAGCACATTACACTTGTCTACATTGAGATTAAATTGCCATTCCCTGCACCATGCGTCAATTCGTTGCAGATCTTCCTGCATTTCAGTACAATTTTCGATTGTTACAACCTCTCGATATACTACAGCATCATCCGCAAAAAGCCTCAGTGAACTTCCGACGTTATCCACAAGGTCATTTATGTATATTGTGAATAGCTACGGTCCTATGACACTCTCCTGCGGCACACCTGAAAGCACTCTTACTTCGGAAGACTTCTCTCCATTGAGAATGACATGCTGCGTTCTGTTATCTTCAGTCCAATCACACAGTTGGTCTGATAGTCCATATGCTCTTCCTTTGTTCATTAAACGACTGTGGGGAACTGTATCAAACGCCTTGCGGAAGTCAAGAAACACGGCATCTACCTGGGAACCTGTGTTTATGGCCCTCTGAGTCTCGTGGACGAATAGCGCGAGCTGGGTTTCACACGATCGTCTTTTTCGAAACCCATGCTGAATCCTACAGAGTAGATTTCTAGTCTCCAAAAAAGTCATTATACTCGAACATAATACGTGTTCCAAAATTCTACCGTTTCCGCGCTAACTTGTTTACTAGGTGAGTACGGAACAATGTAGCTATGGTACTGATGTCATTTGACGCCTGTTCTAATTTTCTGACCTGGTTCGAACCTCATTCACGGGTCTGTGAGTGTTGGAGCGACATGGTCGAATACGCGTTTTGCAGAATACACCAACATGATCTTTCTGGATGACGAAGCTAACGGTAATGGAACAGCTGCTCGTCGCCCTTGTCAAGCTCGGCCTGCACAGCGTCCGACTCCGTCGCATACCACTTTCGCCACAATTACGCAGTGGCTTCGAGGAGGGATACCTTCAGTGACAGTAGGCATGACGTGACGCTCCAAGCAGAAGCCGCACATCCGAAATGGACGAGGCCGTACTGCATCACATTGAAGAGAACGCGTCCACGAATACACGAACAGTTCCTTTGGCTATTAATCATTGGACTGGGAAAAAAAAGAAAAGAAAGCAAGTGGTGTACTGGGGCATGCCTAATCAGTTTCTTGGAAAAGTGGTTGCGTTACAAACATGTTTTCAAATGGTTGTATCACGGAAAAAGTGTAAGAGCTACAAGAGGTATGTATATTTCTGTACCTTAAAACATAGATGTTGCCTCGTTCCACTGCTTTCCAAGATGTACGTTCAGGAAATATGAAAAGAGTATGTAAGAACCAGAATAGCGGTAGATCTATCTACCGATAATCAGGTGGTGATAGTAAATTATGATGAAGAAATTTAATGCACTGTACGCAAATTCTAGACGGTTTTCGATGAAAGAGGGTGGGTGCGGCAAAATCTGAATATATACAGGGTGTCCCATTTATCTTGACCACCCTAAATAACTGTCTGCCAAGATCCAAATTACAATATGTTTCAAGCAAATGTTCTTTAGCCGTCAAGGGGACACCAATCAGCATGATTGCCTTAGTTGTAGTTTTGTTTTTTACAAAGATATGAACAGTGGTACGACTTTTTTAAATGGCACCATGTATTTTTTATTCGATAATTCATTTCCTTTCCTAAAGACCTATTCAAAAATGTATCTCAGTGTAACATTCACTGAAACAGAACGTTATTAATTACATAGTACAACATTGACATTGACGCTCCCAGCGCTTAGTGCAGGTACTCGGGGTAATGGAACACATCCATGTGCTGACGTTGACAGAGGACAAATGAAAACATAAGTAGAATTCACACCCGTCATTCCGTCAGCCATCGTCAGTTGAAAATTTGTATGAATAGAATGTACACCAACGAAGAGAAGGTAGAAAAGCTACTCATCTACGGGGAATGTAAGTTAGCAGAACAGTAATTGCAATACTGTTTTCTTATGTACAGGTACATTTAGTACAGTAGTTTATTCCTTTTAAATACTGTTGTGTAGAGTTGACATACAGTAAAGGCTGCTTCGACATAACGTTTCTTTTATTATTGTTGGTATTGTTGAAGGTAGGCGAAATGCTATGCAGGCAGCAGGATTGTACAGAGAGCGATATCCTGACAAGAACCCACCTTCCCGACGGATGTTTTCTCGTCTTGTTGCGACGGTTCAGGAAACGGGAAATTTCAACCCATGACAACGCAATCGTCGTAGCACTCGTACATGCGAAGCTGCCGAAGTTACTGTTCTCGCTTCCGTTGCTATAAATCCACATTTGAGCACACGACAGCTAAAACCAGTGTATATCGTATTCTTACACGCCACCTGTTCCATCCTTACCACGTACACCTACATCAAGAATTGCATGGGAATGATTTCCAGAATCGTGTACAGTTCCGTCAGTGGGCACAACAGCAAATCCTCGCCAACCCGAACTTCTTCTCCAATGTTCTATTTACCGATGAACGTTCCTTCTCAAACTAAGGGCAGGTAAATACAAGGAACATACACTCCTGGAAATTGAAATAAGAACACCGTGAATTCATTGTCCCAGGAAGGAGAAACTTTATTGACACATTCCTGGGGTCAGATACATCACATGATCACACTGACAGAACCACAGGCACATAGACACAGGCAACAGAGCATGCACAATGTCGGCACTAGTACAGTGTATATCCACCTTTCGCAGCAATGCAGGCTGCTATTCTCCCATGGAGACGATCGTAGAGATGCTGGATGTAGTCCTGTGGAACGGCTTGCCATGCCATTTCCACCTGGCGCCTCAGTTGGACCAGCGTTCGTGCTGGACGTGCAGACCGCGTGAGACGACGCTTCATCCAGTCCCAAACATGCTCAATGGGGGACAGATCCGGAGATCTTGCTGGCCAGGGTAGTTGACTTACACCTTCTAGAGCATGTTGGGTGGCACGGGATACATGCGGACGTGCATTGTCCTGTTGGAACAGCAAGTTCCCTTGCCGGTCTAGGAATGGTAGAACGATGGGTTCGATGACGGTTTGGATGTACCGTGCACTATTCAGTGTCCCCTCGACGATCACCAGTGGTGTACGGCCAGTGTAGGAGATCGCTCCCCACACCATGATGCCGGGTGTTGGCCCTGTGTGCCTCGGTCGTATGCAGTCCTGATTGTGGCGCTCACCTGCACGGCGCCAAACACGCATACGACCATCATTGGCACCAAGGCAGAAGCGACTCTCATCGCTGAAGACGACACGTCTCCATTCGTCCCTCCATTCACGCCAGTCGCGACACCACTGGAGGCGGGCTGCACGATGTTGGGGCGTGAGCGGAAGACGGCCTAACGGTGTGCGGGACCGTAGCCCAGCTTCATAGAGACGGTTGCGAATGGTCCTCGCCGATACCCCAGGAGCAACAGTGTCCCTAATTTGCTGGGAAGTGGCGGTGCGGTCCCCTACGGCACTGCGTAGGATCCTACGGTCTTGGCGTGCATCCGAGCGTCGCTGCGGTCCGGTCCCAGGTCGACGGGCACGTGCACCTTCCGCCGACCACTGGCGACAACATCTATGTACTGTGGAGACCTCACGCCCCACGTGTTGAGCAATTCGGCGGTACGTCCACCCGGCCTCCCGCATGCCCACTATACGCCCTCGCTCAAAGTCCGTCAATTGCACATACGGTTCACGTCCACGCTGTCGCGGCATGCTACCAGTGTTAAAGACTGCGATGGACCTCCGTATGCCACGGCAAACTGGCTGACACTGACGGCGGCGGTGCACAAATGCTGCGCAGCTAGCGCCATTCGACGGCCAACACCGCGGTTCCTGGTGTGTCCGCTGTGCCGTGCGTGTGATCATTGCTCGTACAGCCCTCTCGCAGTGTCCGGAGCAAGTATGGTGGGTCTGACACACCGGTGTCAATGTGTTCTTTTTTCCATTTCCAGGAGTGTACATTATTGGTCCAGCGACAACCGACGATGGCTTAGACAGGTGGAACATCAGCGTCAATGGAGGGTTAACGTCTGGTGTGGGATGCTTAGTATCACAATTATTGGTTCTTATTTCATCAATGGTAGTCTAAACGGCACAGCGAGTACAAACTTCCTCAGACGAATTCTTCCTCCTCTTCTGAATGAAGTGTCGCTAAGAACCAGAATGCTTATGTTGTATCAACACGATGGACGTCCAGCACATAATGCCTTGCGTGCACGTCGTGTTCTGAACCGAAGGTGTCCTTCAGATGATTTGGTCGAGAAGGAACAGTTACTTGGCCCGTCAGGTGTCCTGATTTAAATCCTCTGGACTTTTTTCTTTGGGGATGCATTAAAGACGTTGTCTATCGCGATATTCCAGCAACTCCAGAGGACACGCACGAACGTATCGTGCTTGCTTGTAATTCTCTTCAGCAGGCAACACTGGAAGCAGTAAATAATTCTTTCATTCAACGAGTGCACCAGTGTATCGGTGTCCAGGGTCACCACTTTGAGTACCTGAATGTTCTACTCCTGGGCAAGGGTACAGGAGAGTCAAAGTCAATTTTGTGTTATGTTTTTACTTGGTTTTCATTTGTTTTCTGACAACTCCAGCAAGTGGTCGAGTTTGTGATCCCGGGCTCAAAGTCAATGTTGTGTTATGTAATGAATAACGTTGCGTTTCAGTGAATGGTACGCTGTGATACATTTTCGAATAGGTCTTTAGGAGAGAAAATGAATTACCACATAAAAAATACAGGGTGCTATTTTAAAAAGTCATTCCGCTGTTCATATCTTTGTAAAAAAACAGAGCTACAACGAAGGCAGTCATGCTGATTGATGTCCCCCTGAAGGCTAAAGAGCATTTGCTTGCACCATTTTGTAATTTGCATCTTAACAGAGCTATTTAGGGTGGTCAAGATAAATGGGACACTCTGTATAGTGGTAGGAGATCCTTCAGTACATCTTCATCAACACACACGTACTTACACCGCAAGCCACTTCACACTGTGAGGGCGGTGGGTACACCGTACTAAGCTTAAGATTTTCTTGACTGCTTGTTTTCCAGAAGAAAATATACCGTGCTGTTTTCCGGTGACATTTTAATTCTGTTACAGACGTCTAGGGACTTGGAAGAGCAGTTGAACGGAACGGACGGTGTCTTGAAACGATAAGATAAATAAGATGAACATGAGTAAATGTAAAACACGGGTAATGGGATGTAGTCGAAGTAAATCAGGCGATGCTGAGGGAATTAAAGTAGGAAATAAGACCCGAAAAGTAGGAGATGAATTTCGTTATTTATGTAGCAAAATAACAGATGGAATATAAAATACAGGTACAGACTCTCCTTATGAATAAACGCTTATGTGTAAAAGGAATTTGTTAACGTCCAACATAAGATAGAAGAAGTCTTTTCTCAAGATATTTGTCTGCAACGTAGCCTTATATGGAAGTGAAATGTCGACGGTAGGCAACTGAGATAAGAAGAAGATAGAAACTTTTGAAATGAGGTAATTTAGAAGATAGGTGGATCGAATAAAAATGGGGAGGTACTGGATCGCAATGGCGAAAAAAGGAAATTTATGGCACGACTTGATTAAAGGAAGGGATCGGTTGACAGCATACATCCCAAGATCTCAAGGAATAGTCATTTTGGTAATAGAAGGAAGTGTATGTGTGCAGGGGGAGGGGGGGGGTCAGAACTATGGACAGAGACCAAGGCTTTTGAAGTACGCAGGTTTTTCGAAAATTACATAGTTTTTGAGATAGAAGCGGAAAACTGGAAAAAGGGCGAAAATGTTTAGGTACTTGGAGTTTTTAATTGCGATGCCGATCTCAACAAGGCAGGAAACACAAAACTCTGATTCAGCACCGAAAAGACATACAGAGCAGTCGAGAAAAACTTTGTTACGAAAACGGCTGTTTTGAAAAGCAACCGAGTGGACTATGCATCAAAACTGTCTTCAAACAGAAGACCATACCAACAACAACTTCTTTTCTATTCCCGTACTGAGCGAGGAGGCGTGACTGTACAACTCTGTTCGTGCTCTAATAACGGGTGTTGTATGATTGTCGATATTTAAAAAATATCGGTTTTCGTAGGTAAAAGTCGATATTTAAATATCGGTAACGGTGTGTCATAGACGTCTTAACATCGATGTTTAACATAAAATATCGACCTTCGATGATGAAGATCGTAGCCTTCGGGAAATAGATACAGGTGCAATTTTTTGGACGTGGTAAGTCAAGAACATTGGCCATTGTTTGTAGCTGAGCGTGGAGTAATGATTTTCATTGTGCACGCAGCCAACGCTTTCGTAACGTCAAATGATGTGTGTGCCGGCATTCGTCGGTAAGCTTCTATGCTAAAAATGTTACTTCGGATTATGTAAACACATTTTCCGTTTGTTGTTGTTGTGGTCTTCAGTCCTCAGACTGGTTTGATGCAGCACTCCATATTTTCCGTTTATTATATGTAATAATACATTTGATGCACGTAAATATACGCAATTGTGTAAAGGAAAGCACATAACCACATTCAGTTGAGGTTTTTTGGACATTTGCGTTCTGTCTGTATTCGAATAATTTTACTTATTTCGTTTGTTGCTTTAAAGAGATAATTATTACGAACAATTAACAATTTCATCTCTGATTCCATTTTCACTCGGTCTGTATTAACATTGAAGATGTTTACGATATTATACGGCAGTGGAAGAACATCGTATTTGCCGACAAGCGATTTCAGCGTTTATTGATAACTTATCTTTCGTTTTTCAACGCTTAGTTGTAAACTGACACGAAGCGCAATACAAAAGCGGAGGATAATTCCATGTTGTTACTTGTGTAGTGAGCAGTAAGAATCATTGTGTACGATGATCATTACTGGAACTAGCAACAAGTAATGAAAGGCATTACAATATAAAGGCATAAAGTTGTTTGATATGAATCGTTAGTTGATGCTGTATTTATTGATTACTAAATATGATAATAGATGTACTTTTATGTTGTTTTTTACGCTTTTCTACATGTTCATTCATTTAACAACGATATTAAAAAATATCGGTGGTATGTAGTCGATTATTGTCGGCTATCGACATTTAAGCGTCGAGGACGGAATCAAATTTAGCATCGATGGTTCGCGAATATGGTCATCCCCAGCTCTGATGTCACTTTTCTTGTATCCACATTTGCTACAGGAGATATACAGGCTGGCCATAAAGGCTTTCCCTGACTACAAAATTTTGTTCTAACGAACTATGACAGTTACTGTTATGGGAATTTCTGCAAATGGTAGCTTAACACGTGATGTGTTTAGTGAATACAGTTCCAGGTGTGTTTCGTTTGTTGCCCATAGCACGTCTATGCCATACTCAGTTTCTCTCCATGCCTTTGCCAGAATCTCTTCCGTCGCCGCCTCTTTGCATCTCACATTCGTGCCGTAGCAGTTTACATATCAGGAATTGGTGAATGAACACTCCACACTTAACGTAACCGCACAATAAAAGTCAGAAGGGTTTACGTCTGGTGAACGTGGTGGTCGTTATGTTGGACCACCTCTCCCGTCCGTCTGTCTGGAAATGTTTCATCCAAGAACTGCCGTACGAATAACCCCACTGCGGCGGTGCACCATCTTGTACAAACACTATCCATGACTGAATTTCCTTTAACTAAGGAGCAACGTAAAGTTCTAACACGTACAGATAAACTCTTGCTCTAATGATAGACTCAATGAAAAAGAAGTGTTCAATAATTTTGGCGTGCATTAAACCACACCAAAGAATCACTTCGGCACTGTCCCTATCTGCTGTACCACGATGTGTGGGTACTCTGACCTCCAGATCCGGATACTAAGCTTGTTCATTTTCCTGGAGATGCGAGAAGTCGCTTTATTAGAAAAACAAATGTTATTAAGGTAGTCATTGTTGCATAGATTCGTTCCAGAATATTCCTGACAAACTCGGAATATTTGGGCCTATCATATGGCTGCAAAGCTTGCTGGAGTTGCACTTTGTATGCATGAAATTAAAGCCGATTGCGTAAAATATTCGCCACAATGCTCCGAGGTATGACCGTTTCTCCGGAAACGCCACATGTCACCTTCCGCAGACTGCGCTGTCGCTTCTTGCCTTGTCACCAACACTGCCAGTCTCTTTAAACTTTTCGTATCATTCTTCGATGCTCTTCACATTAGGCGGAACTCGACCCTAGGCACGTAGGAACCGTCGCTGATCTATAACAAGCGGCCGTGTTTCATGAACCCACAAACCGCATTGCACTGTATCCTGCGTAGAGCCATTGTGACAGAGGCACTCGTAAATTATGGACCACGTAGCAAGAGAGGGAGAGAAAAAAAGAAATAGGATTCTGCCAGGGCACATGTAGAAGTGTACTAATAAAAACATCACGACTTAAACTTCCAAATTTAAGCTACAGTTTGCAACAAACCACGTAGATGTATCTAATGTAGTGCACCAACCATATCTGGTCATAAATGCGCAAACTTTGAAAGAGGATTGCAGCAGCATCAGATGCACGCAAGCACGGGCGTTGTGCTCTCCGAAACGAAACATAGTCGTCGCAGTGTTGTGAGGTAGCCAGTCTGCTACTGTGTGGAATCAGTTAACGTAGCAGGACTCAAGCAACAAGGTGTCACAGCCTCTCCACACCAGCGGCAGCCAAAGTGTTTAATGTATGAGCCAAACGGAGTAGCACAGGCCAAACACACGCAGCTCGGGAGAATATACGAGGGTCGTTCAGGAAGCAATGTCCACATTTTTTTCTCAGAACATATTTATTGTTAAGAGTCAGAATTTGGTAACAACGTACATCAACATGTCTTGTCCATGTCCTATTTTTCTGAGCGGTCTCCATTACGTTTGTAAGTAGACTGTATAGGATTTTTTTTATTGGTAACGCCACATAGCGCTCTGTATGAAAATCACTGTCTGTGCTGTGTGCAGTCTGTGGCTGGTTTGCATTGTTGTTGGCTATTGTAGTGTTGGGCAGCTGGATGTTAACAGCACATAGCGTTGTGCAGTTGGAGGTGATCCGCCAGCAGTGGTGGATGTGGGGAGAGAGATGGCGGAGTTTTGAAATTTGTAAGACTGGATGTCATGAACTGCTATATATATTATGACTATTAAGGTAAATACATTGTTTGTTCTCTATTAAAAATTTTTATTTGCTAACTATGCCTATCAGTAGTTAGTGCCTTCCGTAATTTGAATCTCTTATTTAGCTGGCAGTAGTGGCGCTCGCTGTATTGCAGTAGTTCGAGTAACGAAGATTTTTGTGAGGTAAGTGATTTGTGAAAGGTATAGGTTAATGTTAGTCAGGGCCATTCTTTTGTAGGGATTATTGAAAGTCAGATTGCGTTGCGCTAAAAAAATATTGTGTGTCAGTTTAAGCACAGTCATGTATAATTGTTCTAAGGGGACGTTTCATATGTCGACCCTTAGCCGAGGATACCTCACTGGAATCTTCTGATTTTTTCTTGTAGTTTGTGTAATTAGTGTAGCTATTGTTTATTGCTAGCGCGTAATTGTAGAGAGAATCTCCTTTGTAGTTGCAGTCTTTCATTGTTGTACAGTAAAACAGTTGTGGCATGTACGTAGATTTGCACCAAGTATTTTGCAGCTGCTATTAACTAGATATTATTTTCAGTGCTATGTTAATGTGTTCTCTTATTTTTGCTCTTCAAATTGTGCTTTTCTGTGTTATCGTGTGAAATATTGTGACAATAATGGCGTGTGAAAAACGTAATACTAGGCTCCAAAGTAAACTGAGAAATGACGGTGAAGACGAAAGCAGTTAAAAATACATTCTGGATTTGAAGTACTTTCTGTGAGATACCAGATGACACAGTGGTTAGTTTATGTGACGGCTACACCATTTTATCACGACGCTACTAATGAGTGACAATTTACAATGTTGCTTTTGCGGTGTTTCTGTTTCATATCTGCACAGTTTTTCTGAATTATTCTGGAAAGTAAAACATGTTTTAGTAGTAACTTTTGTGGTATAGCTACAATGAGACAGCCTTTTTCGTAGCACAACAATACATCACATTATAGTACTTTCTTGATCATGGTAAGGTACGTAATAACTACGATATCTATACGCAAAGCATTTCACTTTCGTTTATGATGAGGTAAGTACATTGACTTCAGCAGAACTTTGCTTACAGAGGACGATAACTACGACACTTCCACAGATTTATCTTACAGCAAGACGCACATTTAGCGCTACAGGACACGCGTTTGAGTGCTTAATTTTGTACTTAAACCATTTATTTTTCAAGATTTTTGAATTACAAAGAAAGTTTTCCGCGATACATTTCATTCCATTGCTGTAATCTGTAACACCTGAGGGTATAATTACATTAATCCTCAGGGGGATACACGTCTACTTTGTGTACCATGTGTTTGGCAAGCACAAGGAGCCCTAGCTAATATGGTATTTGCTTATACAACTTTACACATCGGTACCATATTCCTCTAGCACATAAATTACACAGCTATCTGATCATTTAATCACAATCATTTACACAATTACACAGTTGGATAACTTCACACTTATGAAACTGTATTTTGTCTGTACTGTGTGAACTGTTCATATTTTTTCGGAACCATTGTGATACTATGAGAGCTTTGAATGATGTATTTGGTATCATGATTTTTAAAGTACGTTTGAGGTAGATGACACTACTGAAATGAGCAGAGAATTTTTTTTAGGTTTTGAAATTATTGCAGAAGGCTATGACGATTTTGAGATTTGACTGAGGTGTTTTGATGTTATTTTTATGACGACCATGTGTATTATGCTGTTGAGGTGTGTTTATGATCAATAAGCTGATGCTATATGAGGAATTTGATTATGCTATGTATTTATTATGATGAAATATTGAAGTGTCGTCGCAAGATTGACGTGTCGACGAATATATATGTGTAGTAAGGTAAGGAGTAATGAATAGTGGTTAGGGACTCTGACATGTGAAAAAGGATGTTGGAAACCAAGAATCGTACTTTAAGAGTTATGAAATGTGTGTAAATGCGTGAATGTATCACAATGCCGGCCAGTTTTTTTGGACACTGTTATATTCATAAGATTTTTTTTCTACACATTTGCAATGCAAATTCTCGACCCGTGAAATTTTGTATATGAGACTGTCACTGTAGCGGAAACTGCTGTTGTAAATATTTCGGTAAGAAAGTTAAGTGACCACCTTCACGTAATGCGTCGTGGGCACCCAGCCGCGCGAAAGATGCCTGGAAAAAAGCCATTAGTGTGTGCCTTTCAGAGGCACAGGTGGAAAAAAAAAGGGAGGCCATGATCGTCGCTATTGACATTCCTTTGTAGAAAGCATCGTAAATATGACGCTCTCAAACTTGAAAACATGATTACACTGTAGAGTTCTTAATTTATGATATTTACTGAAATGAAATGATGAGAAACATTTCATGTCTATTGTCTTGCTAGTTGAAAGATTGTTTACTGCATTATGAAATGCCATATGGCTAGTGAATGACATTTCACACCTTGCTTTGCCTATTTTGTTTAATATCTAGTTCCTAGCTGCACTGCAGCATTGGTTAAAATAAAATTTTATAGATGTACTAATATAAATATTATATGCCTACAGATCCAGTAAAAAATAAATGTATGATGTACTTAAAAAAAACGAAGGAGCACAAAAACATTTCACAGGAATTGCATACAGAAAATTCTTTTTAAGTACTTGGTAATTTCTTTTGTAGAATAATTTGTGGTGCACCACTTTAATTACATAGACATTAAGATGTGAATATACATTTCCCTTGTCTGCATTATTGTCTTTAGTGTAATGTTTTTTTCTGCTTGAGCTATGTCATGTTTAGATATAAGTTATTTCATTTGCTGCTGCTGTTTGCCAGGCATAGTGTTACTGAATTTGACTTTGTGTTACTCTGCTAAGCCAGTTTACTACTGATTTATTTTTCTTGTTTGCTGCTCATTGCCTTATATTAGTTGTAATATTGTTGCTTACTTTGCCAATTTGTATATTTTTTTGTTCTTGCTGTTTGTGTTAATTTGTTATGTTCTGCTGCATTGCCTCGTCCCTTGGTATGTATATCTGAGCTCAGCAGATTTAAGTTAGCTTAAGAGGGGCTAGACTATATAAGAAACTAACTATGATGAATTGGAAGAAATGCATTAAGAAGCTATAAGAAAATAGTTTGGCCAAAAAAGTAGTGCACAGTGGAGAAAAACTATTTTTGAAAGAGGATGTGAACAGAATACAGAAAGCATGCTTGGATAGGATTTTTTTTTGGCTGGAGCAAATGTTGAAATAAGAGGGACGATATATGGAATGAAGTTTTGGGTTGGACTGCAGTACCAAATGTTACACTGAAAACGAACCCTATCCTTTCCATTGTGTTATCCCCCTATGTGTTTGTGTACTCTTGTATATTTGTGTTTTTCCTGTCTTTATGTGTTTTGCTAATAAGAGTTATGTTGTAGAATTTTTCTGATAATATGTTATTTTCTTTGTAAAGATGTTTAGACATTATGTATTCTGTTCTGTTTTAATGCTCATGTGTGAAGTTGATGTTTCGAAAGTTATTCTGATCTTTTATTAATGTACCCATGTCATAATTTCTGTAACACTGATGTATATGTTACTTCGATTCTTTTGTAAAGCCTATACTACAAATGTTATATGTATTGTTATGTTCTTTAATGATGTATTTTGTACCTTTGTAATTGTATTCTTATGTTATAAAATTGTAATTGACACCAGTTCATCATATTATTAACTTGTAAGTTCCATTTCATTGCACACGTTTCTGTTGGTCATAGTATATGGACAATATGTGAGAAGTAGGGACTGTTAGTGTTTACACGTGTGTTAATAATTCAGCAAGGGACTGGATAACAACATTGCTGGTTCTAAGGACAATTCCAAAAACTTTGTGAGTGCACAAGTGGTGGTTATGGACTTGCTATATTGTCCGCAAGACTCTTCGATGGTGATTGTGCACCTGCACAGTCGCAGCAGATGGCTGCTGGGCATCTCTACAAGGACTACAGTGGGTCTACACCTTTGATGATTCATCAATACCATTATTTCTACGAGGACTGTAGTGGGTCTGCACCTTTGGTTGCCCACCTATACCATACTCTCTGCCAAGACTATAGTGGGTCTGCTCTGTGATGACCTACCTACCAATCTTCTTCAAAACGTCGAATGACTCTGCTGTGGGTTTGCTCTGTTGTGGCCCATTACCTGGCTGCACGTCAAGAGTCAGCACCGTCTTCCCATTGGAAGGACAATACTACTTCTTCAAGACTGCATGGAAATCCACTACTTCTGTGTGCAATTTCTTTTACTAATGAGACTTTGTGAAAAAAACTGTAATTACTATTATGATGAATGATCAGGACTGTCTTTATGGACTGTGAGAAAATTTTAGCTTTTGACCAACGTTGTATCAATAAAAGTGTGCATTTGATTTCTTTGTTATTGTAATTATTATTATGAAAATTTTTTTCAAATCTGTATTGGCCAGTGCCCAAAACAATTTGTAAAGTTTTTTGTGGGTAGCATGGGGGCTATGTAAGTAGACTGTGTAGGTTTTTTTATTGGTAACGCCACATAGAGCTCTGTATGAAAATCACTGTCTGTGCTGTGTGCAGTCTGTGGCTGGTTTGCATTGTTGTTGGCTATTGTAGTGTTGGGCAGCTGGATGTTAACAGCACATAGCGTTGTGCAGTTGGAGGTGATCCGCCAGCAGTGGTGGATGTGGGGAGAGAGATGGCGAAGTTTTGAAATTTGTAAGACTGGATGTCATGAACTGCTATATACATTATGACTATTAAGGTAATTACATTGTTTGTTCTCTATTAAAATCTTTCATTTGCTAACTATGCCTATCAGTAGTTAGCGCCTTCCATAGTTCGAATCTCTTATTTAGCTGGCAGTAGTGGCGCTCGCTGTGTTGCAGTAGTTCGAGTAATGGAGATTTTTGTGGGGTAAGTGATTTGTGAAAGGTATAGGTTAATGTTAGTCAGGGCCATTCTTTTGTAGGGATTATTGAAAGTCAGATTGCGTTGAGCTAAAAAAATGTTGTGTGTCAGTTAAAGCACAGTCATGTATAATTGTTCTAAGGGACGTTCCACGTTCTATGGCCGCACGCATAGAACATGGAAGAGCATGTATTCCCAGCGGGTAAAACTCTTGTCCTGTAAGCGTAGGCATGTTTTCACTGCATGTCTGACCCTTTCGTCGACTTCAAAGTGTGTTCCCCGTAGATAATCTTTAAGCGGCCCAAAGAGATGGAAGTCCGAGGGTGCCAGGTCTACACTGTAGGGTGGATGAGGGAATGATGTCCAACCCAGTTTGGTGACGTGTTCCGCGGTTCGTCTCGATCATTGCAAACGCACTTCCAATGCTGACCGACAACCGTAGAGCCAATTGTCGAGTTGTGATGTATCGATCGAATCGAATAATGGCATCCGCACGATTCAGCGTGTCTGGAACGGTCGCTGCGACAGATTTCGAGTATGGCTGATCGTGGAGCTCAGCTTCTGCATTTCCTGAGGCTGTAACTTTCTTTACCCATCGCCCAACTGTACTCTTATCAACTACAGCATCGCCACACACTGCACACAAAAGTTTATGGATGTCCACCACGGTTTCTTTTTCTGCACCCAAGAATTCAATAACAGCACGGTGCTTGTAACGTGAGTCGTATGTAGACGCCATTTTGACTCTGTACCAAGACTTTGCCATCTACCTTAACGGTACGAAACTTTACCTGCGCACAGAAAAAACATGAAATATGAAGCACCAACAAGGAAGTTTGTCTACGTATATTAATAGCTTTTTAAAAAGAATGTAGGGCATTACTTACTGAAAGACCCCCGTGCAAGAGCCAAAGAAACTGGTACACCTGCGCAATATCGTTTATGGCCCCCGCAAGCACGCAGAAATGCCGCAACACGACGTGGCATGGACTCGACCAATGTCTTAAGTAGTGCTGGAGGCAACTGATACCATGAATCCTGCAGGGCTGGCCATAAATCCGTAAGAGTACGAGTGGGTGGAGATCTCTACTGAACAGCACGTTACAAGGCATCCCAAATATGCTCAGTAATGGGGAGTTTGGTGCCAGCGGAAATGTTTAAACTACGAACAGCCACTCTGTAGCAATTCTAGACGTGTGCGGTGTCGCATCGTCCTGCTGGAATTGCCCAAGTCAGTCGGAATGAACAACCGACGTGAATGGCTGCAGGTGATCAGATAGGATGCTTATGTACGTGTCACCCGTCAGAGTCATATCTAGACATACCGGGAGTCCCACGTCACTCCAACTGCACACGCCCCCGCTCGATACCATTCGAAACGAGACTCGTCCGACTAGGCAACATGTTTCCAGTCATCAACAGTCCACTGTCGGCGTTAAGAGGCCCAGGCGAGGCGTAAAGCTCTGTGTCGTGCACTCATCAAGGGTACACGAGTGGGCCTTGGTCTCCGGAAGCCCATACTGACGACGTTTTGTTGAATGGATCGCAACCTGACACTTATGATGGCCCAGCACAGAAATCTGCAGCAATTTGAGGGAGTGTTGCACTTCTGTCAAGTTGAGCGATTCTCTTCAGTCGCCGTTGGTCCCGTTTTTGCAGGATCTTTTTCCGGTCGCAGCAATGTCGGAGATCTGATATTTTAGCGGATTCCTGATATTCACGGTATACCCATGAAATGGCCGTACGGGAAAATCCCCACTTCATCGCTACCTCTGAGATGCTGTGTGCAATCGCTCGTGCGATGACTATAACACCACGTTCAAACTCACTTAAATCTTGATAACCTGCCATTGTAGCAGCAGTAACCGATCTAACAATTGCCTCAGACACTGGTTGTCTTACATAGGCGTTGCTGACCGCAACGACAAATTCTGCATGTTTACATATCTCTGTACTTGAATACGCATGCATATTCCAGTTTCTTTGGTTCTACAATGTATATACCCAAACCAAATGTTCTAAAATCAGTTCTATCAGTACCACTGCTTTACCATCATGGGGCTTTGTTGCCTGGTCTCTGTTCCCATCTACAGACGTACCTCGGAGAACTGTGATGAACATTTCACACAAACGGCTGCAATTCCTTGCATACAATGTGCAATTCCAGCTTGGCCTCAGCGTATTTAATCCTGAAGCTGCCACTACAGTGGACCAACACCAACCCAAGATAGCAGCTCCGACCACCAGCACGAGGGCGATGGGACACTGCCCGCCAAAGTCACTGGTCAGCCGCCTTGCGACACCGCGGAAAGGCGAGACGGCGAACGCACCACCGCCGCATAAGAGGCCACTGAGCACGTAAAACAGCCACTGGCGTGGTAGAAGGGTGCGTCACATGCACATGATTACTCCGTAGTTCACAGTTGAGTGCCTGGCAGAGCGTTCATCGAACACCTTCAAGCTATTTTTCTACCGCTCCATTGGTTTATGGGCGTCGCGTCGTATTGTGTTGTGGAAACTGCACAATATTTCGACGAGACAGCTGCTCGTCATCTTTGGTGCTTACTGACGTGTTGCTGCAATAGCTCGCCAATGTATACGCTGATTCGCTAGAAAAGCGTAGGCGCAAAGAGGCGGCGCTGCAACGTCATCGTAGACAAATCGTAGAGCACGGCGAAATCCTATGCCCGCTGCTGGAGAAACGGGCCACGGTCTTCGCGTTGCTGACGCTGGAAAAGCACGGCCACTAATAGCTACCCAGCGCGAGCGGGCGGAGTGTGGGCGCTCGGTTTAAGTGTGCGGACTCCGATTCTCCGTCTGTGTTGACTCGGATTCGTTCGTCTGCAGCCGACGACGCCTTAGTACCACCAATACTCATTCGCAAGCCTTGTTGAGTTGAAATCCCGTGTCTGTATTGATCAGGTTGTTCAAACGGCTCTGAGCACTACGGGACTTAACTTCTGAGGTCATCAGTCCCCTAGAACTTAGAACTACTTAAACCTAGCTAACCTAAGGACATCACACGCACCCATGCCCGAGGCAGGATCCGAACCTGCGACCGTAGCGCCTACTGTAGCGCCTAGAACCGCTCGGCCACGCCTGATCAGGTCGTTACTTAAACGTACTTCGACTGCTTCTTTAATGATGGAGCCCCAATACGAAGAAGCGGACGAAAGGATTTTTCTACCGTTCCACTCTCCAACAGCGCGCGGGAAAAACTGGCACTTAAATCTGTGCGAACTCTGACTTATTTTATTACGATCACCATTCTTCCCTGTGTAGGTGGGCGCCAACAAAATATTTTCATGAGAAGATCCTGTCGCAGCGAAAAACGCCTCTGTTTAATGATTTTTCTTTTTTGTTTTTGTGTGAATTCCTAAGCGACCTAACTGCTTAGGTCACCATTTCCTAGACTTACACACTACTTAAACTAACTTATGCTAAGAACAACACACACACCCATGCCTGAGGGAGGACTCGAACCTTCAGCGGGATTTTAATGATTGCCACCCCAATTCATGTATGATGTCAGTGGCGTTCTCTCCCCTATTTCGCGATAGTACAAGACGAGCTGCCCTTCTTTGAACTTTTCCGATGTCCTCCGTCAATTCCATGCGATGCGGCTACCACAACGCACAGCAAGGCCAAGGCCAGTCGACGCCGCACCCGGTCAGTAATCCTGGACGTCAACACAACCAGAATCGGCACTATCCCTCGGCCAAATCGCCACCATCATGTACTGTGCTGCGGCAAGATGCAGTCATGAAGAAACGCCGATAGTTCCGGACTGTTAGGCAACGTGGAAGGTAGACTGGTCCTGAAATACGGTCACCAGGTATCCCGGCCCACACATTCCGGCTGCATCGATGCTGATGATTCGCTGTCACCATACTGTAACGCTACCACCGACTACCTTAAACGGCAGTCGATGCTAGCGTTATACCTCTGCGAGCAATTTTTGAGTTGTTGTGACCGTGAGATAACCTAATGAAAACACTCCAGAAGAGTATAAACAACAGTAAACGGTTGGTGTGGAACAGACTTTCTCCCAGCACAAAAGCAAGTTGTAACATTACATACTGACACCGGCACGCCCGGGTTCCCGGGTTCGATTCCCAGCGGGGTCAGGGATTTTCTCTGCCTCGTGATGACTGGGTGTTGTGTGATGTCCTTAGGTTAGTTAGGTTTAAGTAGTTCTAAGTTCTAGGGGATTGATGACCGTAGATGTTAAGTCCCATAGTGCTCAGAGCCATTTGAACCATTTTTTTTTTTAACCGGTCGCCAGCCTAATTAGGCGCTCTTGTGTCAAGCAAAATGACACTCACACTAAACTCTTTCCTTATATCTGTTCACACTTCAACTCAGTAATATATCCTTGTATATAAATGTGCTGTTAACTAGTACGTCAGATAAACAAATCGCAAATTAGATAGTAAACAGCAACATATGCCTCTCAACAACAGTATCTTAAATTAACTAGGTGCAAAATTTTATAAAACCAATAACCAACACATGAAAACAGTAGCAATATTGAACAGGGAAAAGCTTGAAATGATTCTGAATTTAAAGCAGGGGGTCAGCTAATGATCGTAATCTATAACTTCACTGCTTAGTACAGGGTCTCTGTGCCTGTGCATTAACCAGCGTGCATTAGAATAGATAACACAATAAATAGTTCTTTCTTAACTGGGCTTGAAGCAACTAAACGGAAGGCAGATCTAACTACACTGTCTCTGAAGGAGCCTTTGCATTGCTTCGTTAACTACCTATCAGAGTACACGAGGAACCTTAAACTTTCATGGTTTGAAGAACCACGCTCATTAACAAAACTGTACCAGTACGTACGACAAATTGTAAGTATTCTTCTCATTAATTATTAATTATGTAAAGCACAACAGACTATAACTCTTTAAATAACAAATGTGCTTCCATAACCAATATTTTGACCTACTCAAAAATATAATTGTCAGTGCAAATGACAACATAGCACTAAATTCAATTTCAACCACTTTCTCATAATAAATCAAGACACTCGGAATTTAATTCACTAGGATAGGATTCCTGTCCAGGTTAGTAATTTGGGATAATCACGGGTGTAAGATAGAGTTTTCAGCAACACCACGATTATTAATATAAAATCAACCAAGTTTCACAAATACCTGGTCCATTTACAGAGTGCGAAATGTAAACAATTTAGTGGAAGGCTGGTGGCACTGGTGGCGCAATTTACAGTGGCTGTTAACCTGACGGCGATGCAGTCATGGCAATGCTGTTGGCCTCGCTTTGTTCTTTATCTTCTTGGCGTCGGAATTATGTTTATAGGGCCAAAAACCACGCTTTGGTAATGGTATCACCAAATGCAGCATCTGAGGCCTATAAATGCTACCCTTAAGCTCTTCTGGACTCAAAACTCCAGGAACATGAACCACGATGATCCGCTGCTGTTAGCGAGGTGTTAACGATAGCACTGCTCAGCCCCGACTCCTTACTCGTCACAAAGACGAGTTACCACTTGCGCGCCAACCACACCTTTTCCACTCCGCCAGACTACTTCCGTAGCTCCGGGACTCCCCCACATCTTTTACATTTAACCCTACTGTTCCCTAACTATAGACCATTACATAGCAATCATTCCGTTGTAACCTCCCAACAGAAATAAAATAATACAAATAATACTCACATTTAGTGTAACTCCCAACAGTAAAAGTTCCGAAACCTCCCAACAGTGAACAATATAACCATAACATTAACATTTAGTGTAACCTCCAAACAGATACATTCCAAAACCTACCAACAGTAAAATTTCGTAACCTACCAATAATAAAATGTGACTAATCTCTCAATAAAAAATTGTCAGTCACTTATAACCTTTCAATAATGACTGTGAATTTAAATTGGTGGATTTTGGACGTCAGCAGCGCTGCGTCATGGCCCTGAAAGATCATTCTGAATAAATTGAAAATTCTTACCTTTATAAGGTCGCTGGATAACGCATATATATCTGCTCCTATAAGAAATTATTCTGGCACAGCCGAGTGCAATGCTGGCCGATAAATTTGTCATGTAAAAAAGAAACAACTGATTTCTCTTTTCAATAATCGAGATGACCAAGGATTGGAGAAATTAGTGAATTCTTTAAATTGAAATGAATGATTGTAAAAAGTTACCTTTTTATGAGAAACATTATTATTAAGAGATTTTTTTTAAACATTTACATGGGACTTGACTTAACAATACTACATATGCGCGAGGCTGCTTTTACCTTACACTACAACGCTCAGGCTCCGCCATCGCTCCCTCGACCAGCCCAGCCAACTCCACACACACTACCGCTCGCTAGCAACTACTTTACTGCTACTGCTACACAGTTCCTACTGCAGTCAACACTGCTCTTTGTTCTCAGATTCTCTTATAGCTTACATATCGCAGGCAGCGCGTGAGCAATCCATCGAAATTACATCTGCTCGAGTGCGCTAGCAACAAATTCCTTAATCATGGACCTCTTACACCGTTAGTTATTTAAATCCACAAGAGTAATTTTAAACAACGTCGTTCAACAGTTTTACATAACAGAAACATCTATAAATAGTCATAGACTTTCAATAACAGATACAACGTCAACGTTGTACGTAAGCAATACTATAGCTGACATAGAAATATCGATACAGATACAAAATAGGTCAAAAAGAGGTGTTACAATACCATGGGGGCTCTGCATACTATTCCAGAGATGACTGCTATGAAAGTCAAAGATACCACTCCACGTAGAGATGGCCTCATCTGTGAATAGGATGGATGACACAAATCCCGAAATCGTTGTTGCCTGATGAAGAAATCAATGACGAAACTGCTCCCGATATGGAGAGCCTGTTGATAGTATGCCCCGAACACGGTGTGAGTGGTAAGGATAGTAACAATTGTCATGGAGAATGGTTCCACACGGCCGTCTGGCTTGCCCTGTACTGGCGGGCCAACTGCCTAATACTGACACGGCGGTCGCTTTCCATAGTGTTCGTCACATTTTCCTCCAGGTCTGGTGTTTAAACATTTCAGGAACGACCTACATGATTTCCTGCCTCCTGAAACGACCTCGTCTCAGACAAATGGAGAAACACTGTAGCAAACACTGAATGCTGTGGTTATTGTCGGCGGGGATAAGTCTTCCGATGCAACCTTGCTGCCCGCCGTCCGTTGCCATTTGCCTTTCCGTAAGTAAGCACCATGTCAGCCATCTCTCGATTCAAATGGTTCAAATGGCTCTGAGCACTACAGGACTCAACATCTTAGGTCATAAGTCCCCTAGAACTTAGAACTACTTAAACCTAACTAACCTAAGGACATCACACACACCCATGCCCGAGGCAGGATTCGAACCTGCGACCGTAGCAATCCCGTGGTTCCGGACTGCAGCGCCAGAACCGCTAGACCACCGCGGCCGGCTCTCTCGATTCGGAAACGGAACCATTGCGTATAACGCTGTATCACATCCACTACAAGGGAAGTCAGCAAAAGAAGTGAATCGGACACAACATTAGCCACTACTATGGCAAGAGAGGACGCTACTGCATAACGCATGACGAACAGTACCACTCTCTAGGAGGAAACCATGCGTACTGTAACTGGCTGCATAGTTCAGCGCGTGCTAGACCTCAGCTTCTGTAACGAAGTATGAATGAATAAATGGTCTCTATCATGGGAACCATACATTTCCTGACGTAAGTAAGACCTTCTTTGTTCCGTATCCTCTCATCGATCAATCCTAGAATTTGTACACGGTGAAAATCGCCCTGTATATTAATCAGTATGTGGATTTGAGACTAAACAAATGAATGACAAAGAGTGATGGCAAGTAGCAGAAATGAGAACAGCGATAAACGTAAGATCACAATTGGTGGTAACGAAGTAGAAGAAGTTAAGCAATTTTGCTTCCTCGGAAGCAAAATAACCTATGACGAACGAAGCAAGGAGGACGTAAAAAGCAGACTAGCACAGTCAAAGAGGGCACTTATGGACAAGAGAAGTTTACTGGTGTCAAACATAGGCCGTAGTTTAAGGAAGAATTAGCCAAAAATGTACGTTTGAATCGCAGCATTGTACGGAAGTGAATCTTGGACAGTGGGAAAACCGGGACAGAAGAGAATTGAAGCGTTTGAGATGTGGAACTTCAGAAGAATGTTGATCATCGTGTGGACTCGAAGGACATGCTCCGGCCACTGTGGCCGAACGGTTCTAGGCGCTTCAGTCCGGAACCGTGCTGCTGCTACGCTCGCAGGTTCGAATCCTGCCCGGGCATGGATGTGTGTGATGTCCTTAGGTTAGTTAGGTTTAAGTAGTTCTAAGTCTAGGGGACTGATGACCTCAGATATTAAGTCCCATAGTGCGTAGAGCCATTTGAAACATTTGAAGTACACTACTGTCCAAAAAAAATTGCTACACCACGAAGATGACTGCTACAGACGCGAAATTTAACCGACAGGAAGAAGATGCTGTGATATGCGAATGATTAGCTTTTCAGAGCATTCACACAAGGTTGGCGCCGGTGGCGACACCTACAACGTGCTGACATGAGGGAAGTTTCCAACCGATTTCTCATACACAAACAGCAGTTGACCGGCGTTGCCTGGTGAAACGTTGTTGTGATGCCTCGTGTAAGGACGATAAATGCGTACCATCACGTTTCCGACTTTGATAAAGGTCGGATTCTAGCCCATCACCATTGCGGTTTATCGTATCGCGACATTGCTGCTCGTGTTGGTCGAGATCCAATGACTGTTAGCAGAATATGGAATCGGTGGGTTCAGGAGGGTAATACGGAACGCCATGCTGGATCCCAACGGCCTCGTATCACTATCAGTCGAGATGACAGGCATCTTATCCGCATGGCTGTAACGGATCGTGCAGCCACGTCTCGATCCATGAGTCAACAGATGGGGACGTTGCAATACAACAGCCATCTGCACGAACAGTTCGACGACGTTTGCAGCGGCATGGACTATCAGCTCGGAGACCATGTCTGCGGTTACCCCTGACGCTGCATCACAGACAGGAGCGCCTGCGATGGTGTACTTAACGATGAACCTGGGTGCACGAATGGAAAAACGTCATTTTTTCGGATGAATCCAGGTTCTGTTTACAGCATCATGATGGTCGCATCCGTGTTTGGCGACATCGCGGTGAACGCACATTGGAAGCGTGTATTCGTCATCGCCATACTGGCGTATCACCCGGCGTGATGGTATGGGGTGCCATTGGTTACACGTCTCGGTCACCTCTTGTTCACACTGACGGCACTTTGAACAGTGGACGTTACATTTCAGATGTGTTACGACCCGTGGCTCTACCCTTCATTCGATCCTTGCGAAACCCTACATTTCGGCAGGATAATGCACGACCGCATGTTGCAGGTCCTGTACGGGCCTTTCTGGATACAGAAAACGTTCGACTGGCCAGCACATTCTCCAGATCTCTCACCAATTGGAAACATCTGATCAGTGGCGGCCGAGCAACTGGCTCGTCACATCACGCCAGTCACTACTCTTGATGAAATGTGGTATCGTGTTGAAACTGCATGGGCAGCTGTACCTGTACACGCCGTCAAAGCTCTGTTTGACTCAATGCCCAGGCGTATCAAGGCCGTTATTTCGGCCAGAGGTGGTTGTTCTGGGTATTGATTTCTCAGGATCTATGCACCCAAATAGCGTGAAAATGTAATCACATGTCAGTTCTAGTATAACATATTTGTCCAATGAATACCCGTTTATCATCTGTATTTCTTCTTGGTGTAGCAATTTTAATGGCCAGTAGTGTACATTGAATGAGGATGCTATCCGCAGAATCGGTGAAGTAGGAAATATATTAAAAACACTAGCAAAACGAAGGGACATGTTAATTGGACGTGTGGTAAGGCGGGCAACTGTAGACGGTAAAAACTGTACAGCAAGACAGAGGTTGGAAAACATCCAGAAAATAGCTGAGGACGTACGGTGCAAGCCGTACTCTGAGACGAAGAGCTTGGCGCATGAGAGAAATCAGGGAAATACTTTACGCTTACCTTGTACGACGACGACAACATAACTTCAGTCCCACTATTCTCTGTGCCCTCGGTGGGTCAGATGGATAGAGCGTCTGCCATGTAAACAAGGGATACCGGGTTCGAGTCACGGTCGAGCACACATTTTCACCTGTCCCCGTTGATGTATATCAACGCTTGTCGGAACTTAAGGTCTTGATTTAAATATCATTTCGTTTGACTGCAGAAATGTCCCACAGTCTCCCTCGAATAAAGGTTCTCAAAATTTTCCGGGCAAGGTTTTGCGAGAACAACACAAACTTTCTTCCAGAGATTCACATTTAAGTCCTTAGAGGATGACTCTGCAGCGCGCCGATGCCTGCTGACATGCTTCCTTGACAATGACTCAAAACGCTTAGTCGGTACTCCGGGATTAGCCACACGAGCGCCTCGTAAGCAATCTCCTTCACGGATACACTGCTTTTTTTTAGGAATCCTTTCAACAGATCTACTTTTTCCATTCATTTTGCGTATTACTGGTTTTGTACGATACTTTCATTTCTCGTCGCTTCCTGAGGCTATAAATATTTTAACTGTGTAATGTGCTCCCGACAGTCAGTAACCTTGTAACCGGGTGCTCATGGGAAATGTCACGGAAGTGTTCGAAAATCGTCGGCCGGAGTTGCCGCGCGGTTCTAGGCGCTACAGTCTGGATCCGCGTGACCGCTACGGTCGCAGGTTCGAATCCTGCCTCGGGCATGGATGTGTGTGATGTCCTTAGGTTAGTTAGGTTCAAGTAGTTCTAAGTTCTAGGGGACTGATGACCACAGCAGTTAAGTCCCATAGTGCTCAGAGACATTTGAACCATTTGTTTGAAAACCGGAATTATTAGTGTCTTGCAAATAACCCCAAGTTATTCCACGAAAGCCTCCTTGTTGTTGTTGTCGTGGTCTTCAGTCCTGAGACTGGTTTGATGCAGCTCTCCATGCTACTCTATCCTGTGCAAGCTTCTTCATCTTCCAGTACCTACTACAACCTACATCCTTCTTAATCTGCTTCGTGTATTCATCTCTTCGTCTCCATCGACGATTTTTACCCTCCACGCTGCCTCCAGTACTAAATTTGTGATCCCTCGATGCCTCAGAACATGTCCTACCAACCGATCCATTCTTCTAGTCAAGTTGTGCCACAAACTTCTCTTCTCCCTACTCCTATTCACTACCTCCTTATTAGTTATGTGATCTACCCATCTAATCTTCAGTATTCTTCTGTAGCACCACATTTCGAAAGCTTCTATTCTCTTCTTGTGCAAACTATTTATCGTCCATCTTTCATTCATGGCTACACTCCATACAAATACTTTCAGAAACGACTTCCTGACACTTAAATCTATACTCGATGTTAACAAATTTCTCTTCTTCAGAAACGCTTTCCTTGCCATTGCTAATCTACATTTTATAGCCTCTCTACTTCGACCATCATCAGTTATTTTGCTCCCCAAATAGCAAAACTCCTATACTACTTTAAGTGTCTCATTTCCTAATCTGACTCCCTCAGCATCACCCGACTTAATTCGACTACATTCCATTATCCTCGTTTTGGTTTTGTTGATGTTCATCTTATATCCTCCTTTCAAGACACTATCCATTCCGTTCAACTGCTCTTCCAAATCCTTTGCTGTCTCTGACAGAATTACAATGTCATCGGCGAACCTCAATGTTTTTATTTCTTCTCCATGGATTTTAATACCTACTCCAAATTTTTCTTTTGTTTCCTTCACTGCTTGCTCTATATACAGATTGAATAACATTGGGGATACGCTACAACCCTGTCTCACTCCCTTCCCAACCACTGCTTCCCTTCCATGCCCCTCAACTCTTATAACTGCCATCTGGTTTCTGTACAAATTGTAAATAGCCTCTCGCTCCCTGTATTTTAGCCCTGCCCCTTACAAAATTTTAAGAACCAGCATTAAGATAATAACTTGAGACATTCTCCAGTGCCCTACGCATCGCTCCCGTAGAGAGCGAGAAGATCAGATAGAAAAATTATCGCGGCCGTGGGAACATTTAGGCATAGGTGATTGGACGAGAAAGAAATTCTAACGTGAAGTATCCTTTGCCAAGCGCTGCACGGTGGTGTGCAGAGAATGCTCGTAGATACAGATGCAGAGAACCATTATTACACCTACATAAATGTAAGTAATACTTTCATATCAATTTAACTCAGAAATGAGTGCTATAAAATTAAATATAACAAAGTAATTCGGACAGCTGCCTAGACCGCTCCATGCACAACTGTATACGGTACCAATGTGTTCCAAAAAGCCGCGCGTGAAAATGCAAGTTTTCAGGTGCGCATATCTCCGGTTCTATTGATCTCAGAGATAAGGGGTCACATGTTTTGAACAGCCCTTTCCCTAGCGACCATTTGTACATTTATTTTATGAGCATACTGCAGTTATCCCGTAATACAGGGCCAAAGTTAAACATTACACACTTCCTCAAACCCAGGCAAATCTAGCATATCGGTTGGTTCTTTTGCATTAGGCGTGGTCTAGAATGGACTTAGGCGGCTTATAAAAGCAGCATTTGTTCACTAACGATCCCTGAGAACATCCCGAAACACCACCGAGTGAGGTGGCGCATTCTGATTTAGGTTTTCCGTGATTTCCCTAAATCACTTCAGGCAAATTCTGGGTGGTTCATTTTAAAGGACACAGCCGATTTCCTTCCCCATCCCTCCCGATTCCGATGGGACCGATGACCTCGCTGTTTGGTCCCCTCCCCAAATCAAAAAACCAACCAACCCGAAACAGCATCACTTTAGGTACAAAAAATACCCTCTACATCTACATGGATACTCTGCAAATCATACATAAGTGACCGGCAGAGGGTTAATCGAACCACCTTCACAATAATGCTCCAGTAATTCCACATCGAAGAGGAGAAAGCTGATGATTGAAATTTCGCAAGAAGATTCCGTCGCAGCTTAAAATGCCTTTGTTTCAATGATGTCTACCCCAAATCCTGTACCTTGTCAGTGGCACTCACTCCCCTATTTCGAAATAATACAAAACGTACTGCTCTTCTTTGAACTTTCTAGGTGTACTCCGTTAATCCTATGTGCTAAGGACCGCGCAGTAGTACTCCAAAAGCGGACGGACAAGCGTAGTGCAGGCAGGCTCTTTAGTGGATCTGTTACATTTCTTAAGTGCTCTGCCAATAAAACGCATTCTTTGGTTTGCCTTCCCCACAACAATTTCTGTGTGTTCTTTCCAATTTTAGTTGTTCGTAATTGTAATTCTTAGGTATTTAGTTGAATTTACGTCGTTTAGATTTGACTGATTTATCGTGTAACCGAAGTTTAACGGATTCCTTTTAGCACTCATGTGGATGACCTCACACTTTTCATTATATAGGGCCAATTGCCAGTTTTCACACCATACAGATATCTTTTCTAAATCGTTTTGCAATTTGTTTTGATCTTCTGATAACATTATTAGACGATAAACGATAGAATCTTCTACAAACAACCTAAGACGGCTGCTCAGATTGTCTCCTAAGTCTTTTATATAGATAAGGAACAGCAATGGTCCTATAACACTACCTTGGGGAGCGCCAGAAATCACTTCTGCTTTACTCCATGACTCTCCGCCAATTACTAAGAACTGTGACCTCTTTGACAGGAAATCACGAACCCAGTCAAATAGCTGAGACGATATTCCATAAGCACGCTGTTACAGAGTCAAAAGCCTTCTGGGAATCTAGAAATACGGAATCAATTTGAAGTCCCCTGTCAATAGCATTCAACACTCCGCGTGAATGAAGAGCTAGTTGCCTTCCAGAAGAACGATGTTTCCTAAAACCGTGTTGACTGTGCGTCAATAGACCGTTCTCTTCGACGTAATTCATAATGCTCGAACACAATATACGTTCCGAAATCCTGCTGCATATCGACATTAATGATGTGAGCCTGTAATTTAGTGGATTACTCTTACTATCTCTCTTGAATATTGGTGTGAGCTGCGCGGCTTTCCAGTCTTTGGGTACTAGTTGTAGGGATGGTCACTTCTGTAACTACAGTTCATGTTAGATCGTCGAAATTTTTATAATATATTATTGACATGATGTTCTAGAGGAACTTAAAATCATTTTTCGATGCCATTAACCGTTACCGAGATCAAGAGGTTCAAACTTACTGCACTTATGCACGTAAAATATACACGTTATATTTGGTTTGAGGCGCAAATGTAGCTTTAACTGAGTAGTGAACATCGCAAGAATTCTAGGTTCATAGCTAGAGTTTCGAGATCACCAAACTATGATCTTAGTCAGCATTTTTTCACCGATAAAACTTTATGACGAACTGTCTCAGTAGGACGCGCATTTCGCGGCTGTACAGATATACCCAAAGCGCCACTGCAGCTACAAAAATGGGGTGAAAAAGCACTTAACATGTGAGAAAAGAATTTCAAATCACTGCAAAAATTATGCTAGACCAGAAAGACTCAAAATTCAGTAACATATTTCTAACATTTTTATTCTTTCAGGATGTTAATCATAAGCCTGGCATTTACGATGAATTGCAGTCGATGAGCGAAGTATCCAGAAAAAATGTAAAGAGGACGATTTTTCGTTATCTTTTAACTATACCGACTTATTTGTTGTTTGTGTGTGTCAAAGCATATTAAAGTTTCGAACTATATAAGTAAACTGTCAAAACTTTACTGACGTATGGAACTAGTTTTGTATAAACAGCACACCCTGCTACAGTAGGGAAAAGAAGGAAACCAGCGCAAAATGCTCATTTTGTGTTAGTTCTGTTGGTCGATTTCGGAATAACCGTGCTGGGAGGCAGCCCAACAGCTAACACAAAGAGTATGAATCGGCATTAAATTTACGTAATGAGAGATAATTACTGCTTGTAGTACTGGAATTAAAGCATGAATTCTTATTGAAACTAAATTTGGCGTCATGAACAGTCTTCCTCGCAACGTAAGAAAAATACAATGGATCGTACCAATACTGAAGTCACACAAGCCGTATTTTGCAGCAACTTGGTGCTTAACAAAAAGTCAATTGTTCTATTACATATTTATTTACTTATTTATTTATTTAATATAAGTCACTATTAAGTTACGCTGATGTTACCTCTAATGTTCTGTGGTTGCCGATAATACAGTCCTTCAATTAAATCTTGACGATTAGCTTACATATACACTTTAAGAGGTTTTGCTGGATTGGACAAATTACTGTCTCTTTCTACAACTGCAGGCGAAAGTCATGCGTAGACTGAAACAAAAGTTGTTAAAGAATTGAACATTCTCTTGACATTTCTCTTTTGTTACAAAGATTATTTTAAATTCCTGTCTTCGCCGTCTTCTGCGGCGATGTACCAATTTCTTATTACTAACGAGGAAAAGAAAACATTCATATAAATTGATATTGCAAGAAAAATAAAAAGGTATTACACAATTTCGAAGTTTAAATAAGGTGAATTTCTTCCTCTATAAAGGACTCTGGCAGAAAAGAGGGGAATCAGCTGCCTCAATCCTCACGTCACATTCCTCGCAAAAAATTTTATCATGCGAACATATTGTCGCTTTTTTGTGCTGAAAGATAATAGCAGAGAGACAGTGACGGCAGGAAAGAGAGAAGACTTTGCCAGTGGGAGAGAAAGAAAGAAGAGATAACGGTGGTGGGAGAGAGAAAACGGCAATGAAAGAAAGAGAGATGGATGAAGATAGTAGCAGTGGGAACCAAATAGAGAGAGGAGATATTGATGTTCAGTGAGAGTATGCTCAGTGGCAGTAAAAGAGAAAGAATGATGGATGGAGATAGAAACAGAGGGAGCGAAAAGGAGAAGAGGCAGGCGAAATGAAAAATACAGCTGCGAGGAGACCTTACTTAGGTTGGTATGGTCTCGACCTTCGCGACTGGGAGCCGGCCGCGGTGGTCTCGCGGTTCTAGGCGTGCAGTCCGGAACCGCGCGACTGCTACGGTCGCAAGTTCGAATCCTGCCTCGGGCATGGATGTGTGTGGTGTCCTTAGGTTAGTTAGGTTTAGGTAGTTCTAAGTTCTAGGGGACTGATGTCCACAGATGTTAAGTCCCGTAGTGCTCAGAACCATTCGCGACTGGCGAACTATAACATGGGTATTGGAGAGGGAACATTTTGGAGCAAAAGTTTAAACACGTAGGTGGAGAGGAAATATTAGGTTGGACCCCATAGAAAATGTTATGTGCAGCAAAACAGTGACAGTGGGATAGAAAGACAAAAGGAGATAGTTTAAGTGTGAGAGGAGACAGTGGCTGTGGCGTGTACAGTAAATCAATGGGAGAAAAAGGAAAGAGTAGGAAGAGTAGGAGAGAGACATCCATGAACAGTGGCAGAGAGAAGGGGATGCTGAGTATGAAGGCTTAACTACAAAGAGAGAGTGGGTAAAAGTATTCAGAATGCTCTGGGTGAAGAGAGCGTCCTCATTATGGCCGATGTCAGCGTGGGACTGCACCCACTGCAGTATGATTGTCTACCCTCTTTGTTTACAGCGAACATACTCCAGTAAGGCATCCAAAATATAACGGTTGGTTGTTTTATTACATCTTCAGAGTTTAATATTTTTACGAACACTCTGGTAGTCGTACGCGATTAGTATCTTTAAGAAGGAAGTGGAAGATAAATTTTGATTGCTCCCAAAATTGCCACAATCTCCGTCGTAAAAATTGAAGCACTTTTTGGTTGTTTGTAGGCTTTACTGACTTGGATCTGAGGGCATAGCAAAGCACAAATAGTATACTCCTCTTAAGGAATTTTGAATCCGTCAGTATATATACAATTATAACCACACCACTGAAATTTAACGAGACGGTTATATTCGAGACCGTACTTAAATAAAGGCAGATGTCAAGAACGTCACATAGATCGTGTGATGGGAGAACAAGAGCAAAAGCTTCTGCATATGGCTGCTGTTGGAGGCATTCCATAATTGGGAAGTGCGGTCTCCGCTCTTGCAGACAGGACTATCCATGAATGTTATGCCTTGACTCAACAATTTACCTGATGACATTTGACATCAATTTACTCAAGGGCATCTCTGCTGCCTCCACTAAAAGATCTCGAAGAAAACGATTTATTGACACGTAGTCAGTACGGATTCGGAAAATATCGTTCTTGCGAAAAACAACTAGCTCTTTATGTTCATGAAGCAATGAGTGCTATAGACAGGAGATGTCAAATTGATTCCATATTTTTAGATATCCAGAAGGCTTTCGACGCCGTTCCTCACAAGCTTCTAACTAAACTGCGTGCCCATGGAATATCGCCTCATTTATACGACTGGATTCGTGATTTCCTGTCAGAAAGGTAGTAATGGACGGAAAGTCATCGAGTAAAACAGAAATAATATCCGGTGTTCCCCAAGGAAGTGTTATAGGACCTCTATTGTCCCTGATCTGTATTAACGACATAGGAGACAATCTCAGCAGCCGTCTTAGATTGTTTGCAGATGATGCTGTCATTTACCGTCTTGTAAAGTCATCAGATGACCAAAACGAATAGCAAAATGATTTAGATAAGACATCTGTATGATGCGAAAAGTGGCAATTACTACAGTAGAACTATTTAAAGAAAAAACAATAGTGATCTCGAATTTCGCTCTGCTCTCTACTTTTATTAATACCACTTTTATTACTACTACTTTCATTAATACTACTAAACCACAACTAATACTAACAATAATAAATCTTCACACAATTTCATACCTAAAAGCAAAAAATCAAGCGACCACTGGAACACTCATCGAAAGTAAACACAGTGAACGAAAGTTTTACTGAAGTATTTCAATAAGAAACGTCAGTTGAGAACTACAGTACTAAATTTAACAAATGACTACAGCGCACAGACAACTCTATAAAGCACAGTGGGCGAAAGCTTATCAGACCGTTATTTTACCAGAAGCAGCACGAGACACCATTGAAAGCTACTTAATTTAATAGCCGAATAACAATGTACAAACAACTTTGTCAAAACTTAAGAACCGTTACAGCTGCAACTGCATGCCTTGAAATGTAAACACACTGCTAATATTTGGATGAACGATTGGAAACTATTAAATTTAATATTCGAATACAGTGCACAAACAATTTTGTCTGTACTTAGCTTTAGAGCCGCTACAGCTGCAACCGCACGCTGTGAAATGTAAACAACTGCTGGGACTCCGATGAGCGATGTAAGCACAGACCACTCGAATCATTAACACAAAAAGGAAGATTGAGATGAATGGAAATCCACTAATAAGTTACTTTTACAGCAAATATTAACACCAATAATCTTCAAAATAAGCATCTGAAGTCTAAAACATTATAAAATATTGGCGAGCGATTTGAACAGCAGCCCACCACAAATGATGTCACACCAAAGAATATTTGGATCCTTCCCATTTTTCAGAACTGGTATTGTAATTTGCGTCTTCTATGTTTCTAATAGGTCATGTTTCGTCCAATACTGCTTAGAAATGAAAAAGGACATAATTTTGCTTCCATTGGTATAGTCTCAAGCACAAAATAATGAATGGAATCAATACCAGAACAGCTGTCACTCGATGATTTAATAACATCATGTAGTCCTTCTCTCGAGGCGGGACAGAGCAAGATGTAGCCTATCCGTATTACGTTATGTAACACACAAACAGCTTAAACTATCACTATGAATATTTTCGTGTCACAATTCCTGAAATATCTAACACTCGGATCACACATATTAAAATACCAAAAGAGTGCTTCTCCCAGATAATCTGTACCTAAAAATGTGTCTTTTGTTAGTTAATTGTCTCCGAAGACATGGTCTTATTATGTGCTTTGTGGGAGAAAAATCTTTATTCGCAGGAAAATAATAAGAAAATTTTCAGCCTTCTTACGGCAAAATTATAGGTTTCGGAAGCAGAAGTGCACCTCCAAATAGTGCTTTACCGGAAAAATTTTCCTTTATTGCTTTCCCATCACTGTTGCGGCGATACTCCCAACGTAAATCGTTTAAAATAATCCATCTGCATAAGAAACAGCTAAGAAGTCTATGAAAGGAAAGCCTCTGTAACTATTAAATTTAGATTCAGAATTAGTAGGAGCTCTAACTCTGATGTGCTTTCCGTCTAAGATATCAATAACATTCCAAAGACAGCATAGTTCACAATAATAATCAACTGTTTTTTGTCAGATTTCTTGAGTTGACGCTTTAAACACCTTAAAAGCGCCGTGTCGTTCACATTAACATGGCATAAATAAGTTTGTTGATTAACATTAATTAAGTTTACTAAAATCAGAACACCATCACTCTTCCAAAGAAACATGACGCTACATTAATAACGCCGAATCACTTCTATTGGCACCGAGTGACGAGCACAACACGCCATTGCAAAGTACCTGGTACGTCACGTGTCGCGTCATTTGTGGGCGCCCTCCCTAAACGTTCAACTCGTTTACAGTGCTTAGTTTTTCGAACTCTTGTAGGACCACCTCGAATGCTCACTTTAAACTTTAAGAAGCGCTATATTTAATCCTTTACACATTAAGTTACCAGCGTTTATTGGCTACGTGTGTCCGGGCTGCTCGATGCAGCCATTACAGAAGAGCCGCCAGGGAACCTCGTGCGGTTTTTGTGTTACTTCCTCGCAGCTGCTGTTACCCTGGTGCATGTCTTACGGTAATCCACCAATGGCGGCACTCCTGCGCTGTGATTGGTCGTCGCTGGAGGCCCCAAGCAAGAGTCTTTCAACCTCTCACATGCTTCTGCTGCCCTAATACAGTCGCTGCGTCGACCAACCAAAATCCCATCATGATTGACTTGTCTGACAGGGACACTTGGAGATAGATACACTGGGGGATAAATACCTCCTCGCTGATTCTGTTTTCCGTGTACTGAGTCGTTCTCGTGTCGATCACCTTGGTGACACAACGAAATAGTGAAAAAATAAATATGGCGTTCGTCTTGTCCTTTTCATCTCTCTCTCAGTCTTTGGCATAGTATTCTGCGACGTTACCGTAGTCACTAGAGATGATGGCAGCAATCAACCATAGTGATCTTTTTCAAATAATTTCTGCCCACAGAAAGACAGACACATTTGCCATATATATATAATCTGTATTTTGTAGTTGTGAACGTGTCTGCATTCAAGTACGAATAAAAGACACCTCGAGAGACAATTTCTTCGTGCTTTATTGAATCACACGATGCATTTCGGACACTGAGTTTAGCGCATCGTCGGGTGCATATCGTCTCATTTACTTCTTTTGTTTATTTATTTCTGCTCTTGAGTGAGGTGACGCGAAGTGTTTTAAATTAGGCACTAAGGGACTTCTTTTTAACATATCGTTCTTTCAAATTACCAGGTGGTCGGATCAAACTAGTACTCGTCGTCATTTGGTTCAACTGTCATAGTAAATGAGTGTAGTCGAAAAATAAATCCTTACATATAATACATGTATGTATGAATGTGCGTGTGCGTGTGCGTGTGTGTGTGTGTGTGTGTGTGTGTTCCACATCTCTTCCTGTAACACATATCCTTGCTCTCAGGGAACAATCGTTGTGGGGTAAGAACCACCTACCTAACATAATTCGGGAGATTTGCGTCATAAACAATGAGATGCGTGAAAAACTGCCGCATTGTGTAAGATGTTTAAATTTATATCTCTTCTTCTATTAATTCTGTTCTCAACGTATTTTGTAGACAGTATTCACACATGCCGCTGTATGTACCTACACAACTACATCATTGTACAACACATAGTTCAAGACATATGACGTCGTAAACACGGAGATGTGTGAAATATTGACGCATTATGCGTGTAGTTTTAATACATTTATTCTTTGCTACTAAGACACTTGTGAGTCGACTCAAAAAAGGAAATCGCTGACAACTGGCAGCGCTTTTAACAGCTTTCAGCTGCGAAGGGCAAATGGATATAGGCGAAAACAGTAGCGGTCTATGAATAGGCGTTGCCATAGAGACGCTCACAAAATCGCGTTGTAGACATGTGAAGCAGTGCGCCCATTGTACTGAAACTGTCCGGGATCATACTTCTTAATTTGGATACTGTACTTATACAGAACACTTACGTTTGTACATTACGCATAATTCTTTCTACATATATTTCATGATTTTAAAGATTTTTTTTCACGAATACAGGGAAATGAAATTGTTTCAGTATTTCACTATAAACACAGTTTCTTTCTAATAGAAAATTGGTAAAGTGATCCGAGCAAGGATGGTTTTGTCAGCTACTAAATAAATTAAGTGTGTGATGGATGTGTTGTGTAGCAACTCGCGGAAGGAAGCGCCTCCTGTGTGATAGGCTAGGAGCCGAATGGAGGAGGTGGCGGTGACGATCGCGCTGCCCGGGCGCCTTACGTCACATGCCCGTTGGCCAATGGCATCATGCGCCATCTTCCTAGCTATAAAATGGCGGCGTGAAGGCCTCACTCATCAACTCGATCGAAAATGAAATAGAAAGTACAACCACTGGAAACGAAACAAACTTTCAAAGGTAACGGAATCAAAATATAGATTGCAGTGACATATTTTACTAAATTTCAGTAGCCTCTTTACAGCCGTACCAGCCAGTAAGAGGATATACAGACATGACCACTCGTTATAAGCAAAGAAACGACTTTAACATCTTCGTCCCTTTTATTTTGAATAAGGTCCACTTCTCTCGAGTGTCGATGTCATAATTAAGAGACATTCAGACTGTCATATGGAATGTCAGGTTGACATACAGCTCCCAAATACCGGAAATAAATTCCGACTTCTACATTATTGATCATGTGTTTAGTTCGACCCATACTTTTTCGCTCAAGGGCAGCTCTTTGCTCTAAATGTAGATAATACAATCAGTCAAAAATTTGTGTGAAAACACTTTGTGAGTTTTGCAAAGTAGAAAAAATGGCGCGCAGTAAGCAGCCGCTAACGTAAACAGAAAGAGATGAAACTGCAGAAAGTAGGCAAAACAATCATCTAACTTCAATAGGTTATGAAACAAGCTGTTTTTAGACTTAAAACCAAAACTGAAATTGATAATGTGTTTCATTCCACATCACTTTAGATGTACTAGCCGAATAAAATCAAATGTTGATAGTAGAATAAACACACTGCTTTAGTAGTTTGAAGACATATCAACTAAATATACAGTAACTATGAACATATGACTACTCAAACGTTGAATGAAAAAGGAAAAGCGCAGTAATTGCTAATTAACATAGTGCCATAATGGTGGTAAGTAGAGGAACAAAAACAATTACATCGGTTGGCTTTCACAGAACGTGGGTAGTTACAGCAATCGTCTTCGTGTCAAATTTATTTCCCTGTTTACGCCACTAGGGACAACTGTGAAATGATATCCGACGATTAAATCTTTATGTGCGCTTACTTAAGCTGCTCCAAACTTCAACTAATGGGTATATTATTATACGACATAACGATGTATCTTTGTTATTACGAAATATCTCGTGACAGTCGTAAAACAGATGTAGACAGCAAAATAAATTTAGAGCAGTACGCGACTCAATGTAAAGAATCCTGGAACACAAAACCTGCAAGATTGAACGTCTATGAAATAATGCGAGCACCGGTCTTGTCACAAGGATGTGAAACACAGATTAATGGAAAACTGCTGAAACGCTCGTTCTGAGAGCCATCATTACATCCCAGATGTGTTGATATTCGAAAAGAGCTAAACGTCAAAGAGTTGATGGACACAGTAGAAGAACATCATCTATGTTTGTATGGAATATGATGAATAAGGTTAAAGTTAATTATGGTAAGGTTCTGTCTCGAAAACAAACTCCTTTACTCAGTTTTTATATGAGAACTATTAGAGATATCGATTTCTTATTCGTTTCTACGGTAAATCACTTTCAAAAGTAAATGCACTGTGCATATAATAAATTTCCTAAGAACAGCAACACTTCTATCCACAAATCGATTACGCGATAAGCCACACAAATCTAAAGGCTGTAAACTCAACTCAATACTTAGGGATTACAATTACAAATAACCTAAGTTGGAACGACCACATAGATAATGTTGTGGGCAGAGCAAACCAAAAACTGTGATTCATTAGCAAAACACTTAGAAGGTGCAGCAGATCTACTAAAGAGACTGCTTACACCATGCTTGTCCACCCTATTCTGGAGTATTGCTGTGCGGTGTGGGATCCGTATCAGGTGGGCTGACGGATGATATTGAAAAAGTTCAAAGAAGGGCGGCTCGTTTTGTATAATCGCGAAATAGGGGAGATAGTGCCACAGACATTATACGTGAATTGGAGTGGTAATCATTAAATCAAAGACGTTTTTCGTTGCGACGGGATCTTCTCATGAAATTTCAGTCACCAGTTTTCTCCTCAGACTGCGAAAACATTCTGTTGGCACCGATCTACACAGGGAAAAATGATCATCACGATAAAATAAGAGACATCAGGGCTCGCACAGAAAAATTCAAGTGTTCGTTTTTCCTGCGCGCCGTTCGAGAGTGGAACATTAGAGAGACAGCTTGAAGGTGGTTCATTGAACCCTCTGCCATGCACTTTATTCTGAATAGCAAAATAATCACGTAGATGTAGAGCACGGATATAGAAAGCATCGCTCTTACGAAACTCAACTTGTCCTTTTCTCGCATGATGTCCAGTGGAACACAGTGCAAATGGCTCTGAGCGCTATGGGATTTAACATCTGAGGTCATCAGTCCCCTAGACGTAGAACTACTTAAACCTAACTAACCTGAGGACATCACACACATCCATGCCCGAGGCAGGATTCCAACCTGCGACCGTAACAGCAGCGCGGTTCCAGACTAAAGCGCCTAGAACCGCTCGGCCACATCAACCGGCTGTGGAACACGGAAGAAGTGCAACAAGCAGGTTGCATATTCCTAGATTTCCGGAAAGCATTTGACACAGTGCAACATAGTTCTGAGTATACGGAATAGATTCTCAGACAAGTGAATGCTTCGAAGGCTTCATAAGTAGTAAAACCAAGTGCGCTGTTCTGGATGGCGAATGTAATTCGGAGACAAAGGTAAGTACATTTTCCTGTACAGTGAGTGTTCAACTACAGGGGTGTCCCAGGCAAGTGTGAAGTGACCGCAACGGTGCTCTACATACGAGGTCTGTTCAAAAAAATCCCACAACATTCGTACACTACTGGGCGTTAAAATTGCTACACCACGAAGATGACGTGCTACAGACGCGAAATTTAACCGACAGGAAGAAGATGCTGTGATATGCAAATGATTAGCTTTTCAGAACATTCACACAAGGTTGGCGCCGGTGGCGACACCTACAACGTGCTGACATGAGGAAAGTTTCCAACCGATTTCTCATACACAAACAGCAGTTGACCTCCGTTGCCTGGTGAAACGTTGTTGTGATGCCTCGTGTAGGGACGAGAAATGCGTACCATCACGTTTCCGACTTTGATAAAGGTCGGATTGTAGCCTGCCGCGATTGCGGTTTATCGTAACACGACATTGCTGCTCGCTTTGGTCGAGATGCAATGACGGTTAGCAGAATATGGAATCGGTGGGTTCAGGAGGGTAATACGGAACGCCGTGCTCGATCCCAACGGCCTCGTATCACCAGCAGTCGAGATGACAGGCATCTTATCCACATGGCTGTAACGGATCGTTCAGCCACGTTTCGATCCCTGAGTCAACAAATGGGGACGTTTGCATGACAACAACCATCGGCACGAAGAGTTCGACGACGTTTGCAGCATCATGGACTATCAGCTCGGAGACCATGGCTGCGGTTGCCCTTGACGCTGAATCACAGATGCAGATGCTCCTGCGATGGTGTACTCAACGACGAAACTGGGTGCACGAATGGAATAACGTCATTTTTTCGGATGAATCCAGGTTCTGTTTACAGCATCATGATGGTCGCATCCGTGTTTGGCGACATCGCGGTGAACGCACATTGGAAGCGTGTATTCGTCATCGCCATACTGGTGTGTCACCCGGCGTGATGGTATGGGGTGCCATTGGTTACAGGTCTCGGTCACCTCTTGTTCGCATTGACGGCACTTTGAACAGTGGACGTTACATTTCAGTTGTGTTACGACCCGTGGCTCTACCCTTCATTCGATCCTTGCGAAACCCTACATTTCAGCAGGATAATGCACGACTGCATGTTGCAGGTCTTGTACGGGCCTTTCTGGATACAGAAAATGTTCGACTGCTGCCCTGGCCAGATCTCTCACCATTTGGAAACGTCTGGTCAGTGGCGGCCGAGCAACTGGCTCGTCACAACACGCTAGTCACTACTCTTGAATAAATGTGCTATCGTGTTGAAGCTGCATGGGCAGCTGTACCTGTACACGCCGTTTAAGATCTGTTTGACTCAATGCCCAGGCGTATCAAGGCCGTTATTACGGCCAGAGGTGGTTGTTCTGGGTACTGATTTCTCAGGATCTGTGCATTCCAAATTGCGTATAAATGTAATCACATGTCAGTTCCAGTGTATTATATCTGTCCAATGAATACTCGTTTATCATCTGCATTTCTTCTTGATGTAGCAATTTTAATGGCCAGTAGTGTTATTTCACGCCAGTAGCGAGTTGGAGCGAAATGCGGTTGACATTCCTGCACACGCGTGTTTTTAGTATGCACCGCCGAAGTTTCATTGGTGTATGTCTGTCAGTTACTGTTCAGCGCTGTACTGAGTAGAACGTTGTGTCGCACAGTTTGCGAATTTCGAGATGGCAGACGTAGGGGGGTAATGCGTCTGCATTAAATTTTGCGTGAAACTGAAGGAAACCATTACATAGTGAAAGGTGGCTACCCTGAGCCACAGCGCCAGAGATCGCGCCAGAGAGTTTTGTTCCGCCGTCTCCACTGGCAGTGATTATTGAGAAGTAGCGGCAGGCAGTTCTTGCCGAGAAGTTGTGGTGGACACTGCTTGTCGTGAAGTGGGAGTGGAGATGTGGTAGTAGGGAGTGTTTGTTCCATGTTTTATGCAGTTATTTGATGGGAGAAATAGCAGGTGTTATTCTAATGGAGATATTGTAATGATCAGAGTGCATTTCGTCAATATATATGAAGGTATCAAAACACTATGTTCTTTTATTATTTCTGTGTCTCAAATAATGCATCATTACAGGTTCAGTCAACAAAGCATCTGGCTTGTGTTCTTGTATTAGAGTGTAATTCTGGTTTTCTTGCGCAATTATAGTATTTCTAATTTTCTTTTATCACGTCAGTATAATTGGTATTTAAAAATTCTTGTCTTGTTGAAGAAGAACCGTGCCAGATATGCGTTGAGTCATACTACCACATACAGAACAATTACACTTGTGCTTTGGTTTCGTAGGTTTTATAGTTGCTGGGGACTTAATTAATTAATTGTGTTAATACAGAAAATTTTCATTTCATTCTTTGTTGTTATTCTATGCAGTCAGATTGCGTACTAATACTAGTCAGGGCCAACCGTTTACGAGACTTGCGTAATCGGACTTACAGTTACTAAAAATATTTGCATTATATTTAATTAAGCCCCCATGCAATAGATACGCGAAATGATGCAATAAACCTACGGTGATGAGTGCTTAAGCCGTACTCGGTGTTAAAATTGGTCCACACAGTTTAAAAATGGCGTCACGGATGTTAAAAATGTCCCTCGTTCAGGATGCTCATGTCAGGAACGTCAACGAAATTGTGCGTGCCAGTCGATGGCTGACTGTCCCAGAGGTTGAGAAGAATGTAACATTTTAGTTAGATCATGTGATGGAATTCTGACATAGCTTTTTGGAATGCGTCGTGTTGCAGCCAAGTTCGTCCCACGGCTCACGAGTCAAGACCAAAAAGACCTTCGCCTCGTTATTTGTGAAGAGATTTTCGGTAGCGCAAATGAGAACGAGATGCTCCTTAAGAGAATGAGACGTGGGTCTACAGTTATGATGTTGAGACCAAGGCTAGTCTTCACCATATGTCGAGAAAGTTTTTTCAAGGCCAAAAACAGTTCTTTAGCTCAGCTCAAATGTGAAAGCCATGTTGTTAGTTTTCTTTGACGTTGAAGGGTTACTTCATCATGAATTCGTGCCAAAGGGACAAAATGTTGTTCGACGGTACTATCAGAACGTCTTGCGATGCCTGCGAGAAAATGTGAGAAGGAAACGGCCTGGAATGTGGCGAGACTATTCATGGATGTTGCATCACGATAACATACCCGCACATTCGTCCCCGCTGGTGCGGGACTACTGCACAAAAAACGAAATCATTGTGCTGCCTCATCCTCCATACTCTCCAGAAATGGTCCCTGCGGACTTTTATTATTTCCAAAGTTGAAAACCCCGCTGAAAGGACGAAGATTTGAAGCGATAGACGAGATAAAAGAAAATTCGCAGAAGACGCTTCGCGCGATCCGGCAAGAGGTGGAAACGGCGTTGGGAGTGGTGTATCATTGTGGAAGTTTTTTAACCTTTTTAAATGTTCGGATAATAAGTTGCCGTCTCTTTATCTAAGAATAGATGATGAATGCAGCTAGCCGCTATCTCTGTGTAATGTCTTGTCTGTATAGACGTGTATCTGTTGCCTTTAAGATCCTTTCACCTTCACACATAAATCTATACAGTAAAGTAAGGCCCTCCCCGTTCTTGGCTGATCCGTGATAAGACAGGCGAAAAATTAGACTAATGGAGGATTATTAGTATTATCTCTATTTTCATTCGCTCTCTCTCTTTCTCTCCTTTATCTATGTACAGTTTTTAATATAATATTTTATTACGTGAAATCAGCCAAATAGGATCTCTGGTGGAGTCCTTCGTCTTGGTAATCAGCGGCTGGCTTGATGTAAGAGATCTTTACATTTATTATTACTGTTAAACGCTGCAGTCAGTCGGGAGAATCAATCGTTTGGACAATTTGTTCCTTTTACGAAAGATTGCGAATTCCAGATGTGTACGAAGCCTTTTTGGACGATTTAACACAGACTCAGTGATTGCAGGCTCTCTTCGACACAGCTGAAACTTCCCCACTACTTACAGGGTCAACGTGATCATCAAATGATTCAGAAAAAACTCATTCGTTCATTCACTCCAGAACAAAAAAGTCACAAACCTTATTTATGGAGGAAATTGTGTATTAAATCCATCTCCATTACATGTCCAGATCTCCGGTGATTCCACACCTTAATTATTTTTCCGTTTACAGTCTCTTTCTCTTCAAACAAATCGCTAGCGGCACAAATGTTAATTGGCTCGCTTTAGCGAGAAGAACAGCAGAATATGTGTCTCTCAGAAACACGTCAATTCCTCAACAGTTACTCCAGAAGCTGTCCTAGTAACCACTCTTAACAATCATGGAGAATGCATATATGCATCTCTGTTATTTCAAAGAATAAACGCACTAGAAAATACTTTGGCGTCGTCGAGCTGTCGCCGCATATATTACGAGAAAATCAGATCAGATAACTTTTCCAAAGTGAATGAATGTGGATGGTTTGATTGACAATGATTAATTGGTGCGTGTTAGAGAGTATTTTCTGTGGGGACATTACAGTTTCTTAGGTCTCGTCGCAACGAAAAACGCTTTTCTTTTAATAATTGCTACCCCTGTTCGCGTATCTTATCCGTAACACATTGTCTCCTATTTCGCGATAATATAAAACGAGCTGCCCATCTCTGAACTTTTTCGATATCCTAATCATCTAACAATAAGTGTAATTCTTCCCATGCTATAAAGGCTCCTTTGAAAAAAATAAATTTGTTTACTACTTCTACTAGGCTAATTACTGTTTAGCTCTACAGGACCTTTATACTGAAATGTTTCCCACACCACCTTGTATTGTCTTTCTGTGTGTGTGAGTAACTGTATGTTCACTGTTGTGGGTAAATACATACAGAGTACACAGGGCGATGTGTGAAACTGATAGCGATTACACGCTTCCGCTGTTGTAGAAATCTGCTCCAGCTGCTGCAGATACCGTGTTGAGCTGAAAGTGGTAACCAAAGTACGGAGAAATATTCTTCGGGGCTCTGTTGCGTAGCAATCAGATTGGTTTCAGTTCTGAGAAATGTCCAGGTACAATTGTGGATTTGAATGATCCATGAAGTGACTTCTTCTCCGAAGAAAGCATCGAACTATTTCACTAGAACTGAACGCTCCCGTCGGAACTGTTCTCAAGCTGGTATTTATTATTAAATCACAATAGAAGTATACGCTGGCTGTAGAATTACACGTACCTTCTTGAAATGAACAATATTTTATTGTTCTATTAACTGACTTCCTTCCATATACACATATATTTTACAATGTGAATCAAAATCTCGCAATGGCGTCGATTTTTACATCACAAGAATGGCTCTCTTCTTGTAAAATTAGTCTTAACAAGAACAAAAGCTCTATATCCTAAGAATAATTATGTGAGCGCTGACCGCCACAGAGTAATAAACAATATTTTTGTCTCTCTCTCTCTCTCTCTCTCGCACTGTCACAGCAAGTTACGGTGCATGATACGTCATAACATCCGTGCAGCCATTATTTTCTCTTTGTACTGAAACTAGAAGGTCACCTGCACGTGATATAAGTGGCGTCCTATTTGACTGATCCGCCTTCGAATGCGCTTGCAGAATAAATTACTTGCTTAATATTGCTCCGCAGGAAATTCTGCAACGTGCGGTTTGCACACTCTGACGTCAGAAAATCACTTAGCGCACAGACGTTCAAATTCACGGCCTTTCTTAGGGTGCTTTTATGAAAAAAAAAAAAAAATGGTTCAAATGGCTCTGAGCACTATGGGACTCAACTGCTGTGGTCATAAGTCCCCTAGAACTTAGAACTACTTAAACCTAACTAACCTAAGGACATCACACACAGCCATGCCCGAGGCAGGATTCGAACCTGCGAAGTAGCGGTCGTGCGGTTCCAGACTGTAGCGCCTTCAACCGCTCGGTCACTCCGGCCGGCTTTTATGAAAACCACGGAAAGAAATGTAATGGCTGAAAGATCGAACGCAACTAGTGTTATCTTAACAGACGACGCGAGTATCTTCCTGCCACCACATGCACCCTTCTGGGGCACATAACGTCTACATGCACACTTTGAATACCATTGTGAAGCCCATGGCAGAGGGTACTTCCAATTTTATTTTCTGGGGTTATTCTTCCCGCTTCATTCCCGTACGGAGTTCGGGAAGAACGATTATTTAAAGGCCTCTGTGAGAGTTCGGGAAGAACGATTATTTAAAGGCCTCTGTGCGTGTTTAATTATTCTAACCTTGCCTACGCAGTCCTGCGACTTCAATATGAATGAGCCGGTCACAGGTTCGAATTCTGCCTCGGACATGGATGTGTGGGATGTCCTTAGATTAGTTAGGTTTAAGTAGTTCTAAGTTCTAGGCGACTGATGACCTCAGACCTCAGAAGTTACGACGCATAGTGCTCAGAGCCATTTGAACCTTTATGAATGAGCGCCGTTGGAATCAGTCAACTCATACAAATACCTGGGTGTAAAAATTTGTGGTGACATGTATTGGAATGATCACTTAACCTTACCGTATGTAAGTATGGTAGCAGCCTGAATACTTTTCCCCTGTAACCTACCAATGAACAGAAGTCTGCCAACTACTTTATATACGGTAGCACTACCAGGTGTAGAAGTATGAAACCGGAATTTTATTGCAATAATTACACGTCTTTTGTCTGAAACTGATAAACAATATTTTAGCGATTGCTGTTTATATATTTCTCCCACCTCTGCAGCAGGCTATGGATGTCACGACAAAAAAAAAAACGGCTCTTCTTTTGAAGCGAACCAGTCAGCGAGCCATTTTCGTACATTTTCATACGAATTGAGTCGTTGCTCAGCGAAAGCATGTCTCAGTGATGCAAACAGGCGATAATCGAGCGGAGCCAAATCTGGAGAATTAGGCGCATGCCCTAGTATTTCCCAACTGAACGCCTGGGTCGTTTCCCTGACCTACTTTGCTGTATGTGATGGGGCGTTATCATGGAGCAATATGACTGTGTTGGATGTTTCCATATTCTGGTCTTCCTCACTTAACAATAGATGTAAATCATCATTTGCTGTTGGTAGCGATCAGTGTTAACGGTTTCACCATGTTTTAGCAGCTCATAGTAGACGACACCCTTCTGATACAACCAAACACAGAGCATTATCTTCTTCCCAAAGCCATTTGGTCTTGCAGTGGATGTCGATGACTTGCCTGGATTCACCCATGATTTAAAACGCTTAGGGTTTTCAAAATATATCGATTTTTCATCACCTATGGAGAAACGACTTTGTTTTATATCTGGCGACAAACATTTCACAAGTGGTCTTTTGGTTTGCTTGCCGTCTTTCATTCAGCAAGTGCGAATCAATTTTCTCACTTTCTGCACCTTTCCCATGGATTTAAACAGAAACAGAACGGCTTTCTACGTCACATTCAATTGTTCCGCGAGTGCCTGTTGAGTTTGAGTATCATCTTCATCCACCTGCATTTTTTTGTTGTCTAACTTTTTCAGTGGTTTCCAGTGCTCGTCGTTTCTCATGTCAAAATTCACCACTTTTGAATTTTCTGAACCACTCGAAACATCGTGTTTTCCCAAGAGCATGTTCGCCGAAAGCTTCGACAAGCATTCGGTGCGACTCTGCAGCAGTTTTCTTAAAATGATAACAGAAAACCAATTCCGTCCACTGATCGTAGTTCGTAGTCACAAAACTTTGAGGGTTTGAAACAGATACCGATGTGTGGATCTTGGGGTACTGTGTGTTGACATTCGTTGTCAGCCGTTACAGGAAGCAGATGCCGCTGCAGACGCGGTGACAGGGGCCCTACACTGAAGACTAGCACCATCTATAGGGAAATCCCGGTTTCATACTTCTACACTTGGTATTCGATCATTCCATTTCATATCGCCATAACTTGTTACACCCAGCTGAGTAGCTCGCTAGTATTTTAGTCACACTATATTATGTTTTTGAAGAAACATTTAATAGGCAAGATCGCGTTCAATACTATTTCTTTCTGATGACCAATTTCAACAGTTAAGGCTGTCATATTCTTACCTGTAGCGTGATGTAATTACATGGAGCTCATGTACAATCATGATTTATAATTGCCATTACAGATGAAGAAATGGAAATTTTACATTTTTGTACCTTCAAAAAAAGAGAAAACCTTCTTGTTGTTCTTCGTGTTTCATTAGACTCTATCATACATACCATGATTCTTTTATAGGGACAATACGAAGCACATTGCACAGGGGCTTGTTAAAAATAAAAGCAAATTTGTCAGAGATAATAACAACCCAGTTAAAAAGCAACGTGTGTTTAAACAACATCAAATTTTAAATTTATAAATAAATTTTGGCATAAATTAATGCCGCGCGGGATTAGCCGAGCGGTCTAGGGCGCTGCAGTCATGGACTGTGCGGCTGATCCCGGCGGAGGTTCGAGTCCTCCCTCGGGAATGGGTGTGTGTGTTTGTCCTTATGATCATTTAGGTTAAGTAGTTTGTAAGCTTAGGGACAGATGACCTTAACAGTTAAGTCCCATAAGATTTCACACACACACACACATAAATTAATGTAAACAGAAGCTACGTTGCTGACAGCGAGAAGGCATATGTAAATAGATTGCTGGGTACAGCTGACATAGGAAAAGAACTTTCGCTAATAACACACATGGAAAGAAATTTAATACAATTTCTGTTAACTCAAAGCATATTCGCTACCTCAATTGGTTGCATATCCGAATTTCGTTTTTCTTCCTGAGCGTCTACAGGTTTCTAATCGTGGAGTCCCTAACTGGAAATGCCGTGTGGCTAGGGCCTCCCGTCGGGTAGATCGGTCGACTGGTGCAAGTCTTTCGTGTTGACGCCACTTCGTTGACTTGCGTGACTATGGGGATGAAATGGTGATGATAAGGACAACACAACACCGAGTCCCTGAGCGGAGCAAATCTCTGACCCAGCCTGGAATCGAACCGGGCCGTTAGGTATGACATTCGTCGAGCTGACCACTCAGCTACCAGGGGCGGATAGTTCCTAATTAATTGTTATATAGTTCTTGATGCGTTTCGGTGGTATCATTACAGAAAAGTCTCGAAAAACGGTTTTCAGTTTTCTCTTTCTAATTTGTTCTAGCCCTTAACTTCATCTTGCCAGTAAGCGTACAAAAACGATTTCCTATTTTCTTTTCAACATCATATCATAGTGCTTTCCCCCCCCCCCCCCCCCAAAAAAAAAGATCGCATTCGCACTAAAAGTAAAGTATCTACTCTCTTCCTGAGTGACTTTTCGAAACGTGGGGTGTTTGGATTTCGTATTGAGGACGAACACAAGAAAGACAGATAATCACATATTCACACAATTTGAGGCTCGATCTATGGACTGAGACATTAATAGTAACACGCTCTACCGACATTTCTTTACATATTTTCCAAATAACATAAATAATAGATTTTGATAAAATTCAGTTACACAGATTGAAAGTTGCTTGTTAAATTGCACTTTTAATTTTGGTGCTGTTTCGTTTCTTTAACTCAAGGAACTAATTTTTACAAATCTTTCGCACAGACATACTGTAATCAGTGCTGATGTGAGGTACAAGCTCCTTGAGGTACGACCCTTGAGACGCTGGTAGCGTGTGAACGTATGTCGCGTTCCGCACGCTAACAGCCAACCAGAGATGTGGTTGTCAGTTTGAGCAATGCTGCGAGAGAAAGTTCAAAATCACACTTTGTCCTCTGTAATCGACACGAGGAGGTGAAGCTGACCTGAGGTGGTGGCTGCAGTTTGGGTACTTGGTGAGACTGAAACGCCTGGTTAAATCCGCAGGACAGAACAGGTATTTCGAATTGTGGAAAGGGGCCAAAAATGAGAGGGTGTCAGTTACAGTCGAACACGTATAACTTTATTTAGCTGCCAAAACATTACATCGCAAATTTCCGACCTTATCTATCGACTGAATTTGTCACACAATCTTATGGCTTGGGGCACAACCTCTTTAATTTCCAAAACGGCTGAAGGCCCATGATTTAAAACACAACTACAATAAATTTTCAAAAGGCAGAAAGCGCAAAGTTTTATATTTAAATAATATTTCAAGTGAGGCTGAAGGCCCAAACAATCTAAGACTTGACAAGTAAGGAATTTTAATTTTAAAACGGCTGAAGGCCCACGATTTAAAAACACAACTACAATAAATTTTCCAAGGCAGAAAGCCCAAACCTTCATCCAGAAAAAAATATTTTAAATGAGGCTGAAGACACGAACAATACAAGACTTGACAAGTAAGGAACTTTCAATTTTAAAATGGCTGAAGGCCCATTATTTAAAACCCAACTAAAAGCATGCAAATTCAAACCATCGGCTATGAGCCATTAAAATATGAGGTGCATTCAAGTTCTAAGGCCTCCGATTTTTTTTCTAATTAACTACTCACCCGAAATCGATGAAACTGGCATTACTTCTCGACGTAATTGCCCTGCAGACGTACACATTTTTCACAATGCTGACGTCATGATTCCATGGCAGCGGCGAAGGCTTCTTTAGGAGTCTATTTTGACCACTGGAAAATCGCTGAGGCAATAGCAGCACAGCTGGTGAATGTGCAGCCACGGAGAGTGTCTTTCATTGTTGGAAAAAGCCAAAAGTCACTAGGAGCCAGGTCAGGTGAGTAGGGAGCATGAGGAATCACTTCAAAGTTGTTATCACGAAGAAACTGTTGCGTAACGTTAGCTCGATGTGCGGGTGCGTTGTCTTGGTGAAACAGCACACACGCAGCCCTTCCTGGACGTTTTTGTTGCAGTGCAGGAAGGAATTTGTTCTTCAAAACATTTTCGTAGGATTCACCTGTTACCGTAGTGCCCTTTAGAACGCAATGGGTAAGGATTACGCCCTCGCTGTCCCAGAACATGGACATCATCATTTTCTCAGCACTGGCGGTTACCCGAAATTTTTTTGGTGGCGGTGAATCTGTGTGCCTCCGTTGAGCTGACTGGCGCTTTGTTTCTGGATTGAAAAATGGCATCCACGTCTCATCCATTGTCACAACCGACGAAAAGAAAGCCCCATTCATGCTGTCGTTGCGCGTCAACATTGCTTGGCAACATGCCACACGGGCAGCCATGTGGTCGTCCGTCAGCATTCGTGGCACCCACCTGGATGACACTTTTCGCATTTTCAGGTCGTCATGCAGGATTGTGTGCACAGAACCCACAGAAATGCCAACTCTGGAGGTGATCTGTTCAACAGTCATTCGGCGATCCCCCAAAACAATTCTCTCCACTTTCTCGAACATGTCGTCAGACCGGCTTGTGCGAGCCCGAGGTTGTTTCGGTTTGTTGTCACACGATGTTCTGCCTTCATTAAACTGTCGCACCCACGAACGCACTTTCGACAAATCCATAACTCCATCACCACATATCTCCTTCAACTGTCGATGAATTTCAATTGGTTTCACACCACGCAAATTCAGAAAACGAATGATTGCACGCTGTTCAGGTAAGGAAAACGTCGCCATTTTAAGTATTTAAAACAGTTCTCACTCTCGCCGCTGGCGGTAAAATTCCCTCTGCCGTACGGTGCTGCCATCTCTGGGACGTATTGACAATGAACGCGGCCTCATTTTAAAACAATGCGCATGTTTCTATCTCTTTCCAGTCCGGAGAAAAAAAATCGGAGGCCTTAGAACTTGAATGCACCTCGTACACAATCAAACACCAATAAGAAAAGGCAGTACAGCCAGCGGCAGTCAGATGTTTCCGGGGGTCGGTCTGCACTTGAAATATTAACGTTCGCTAGGGGAGACAGGTACATATACATCTATATGGTTACTCTGCTATTCACACTTAAGTGCCTGGCAGAGGGTTCATACAACCATTTTCATACTATTTCTCTACCATTCCACTCTCGAATGGCGCGTGGGAAAAAGGAACACCTAAATCTTTCCGTTCGAAATTTGATTTCTCACATTTTATTATTATGATCATTTCTCCATACGTTGGTGGGTGTCAACGTTGAGTCTTATGAAATAGTACTGTTTAGCAGTCACAAATTAAAGCTCTATAAATAAATAACTAAATAAATAAATAAAACTATTCTGCTAATGCTGCTCAAAATCGCGTATAGCCGCCTTCTGCGTTCTATTGGATATCTTTCTTTCTTCTTTTCCGGGCCTCCTTACCTCCTCCTAACCCGACTTTCGCATTTCAATTGCGTCTTCATCAGCGAGCTTCTCCAAAGCTTTTTTCAATTATTGGCGATTTTTGCTCTTTTCGCATATCCATCTACACTCCTGGAAATGGAAAAAAGAACACATTGACACCGGTGTGTCAGACCCACCATACTTGCTCTGGACACTGCGAGAGGGCTGTACAAGCAATGATCACACGCACGGCACAGCGGACACACCAGGAACCACGGTGTTGGCCGTCGAATGGCGCTAGCTGCGCAGCATTTGTGCACCGCCGCCGTCAGTGTCAGCCAGTTTGCCGTGGCATACGGAGCTCCATCGCAGTCTTTAACACTGGTAGCATGCCGCGACAGCGTGGACGTGAACCGTATGTGCAGTTGACGGACTTTGAGCGAGGGCGTATAGTGGGCATGCGGGAGGCCAGGTGGACGTACCGCCGAATTGCTCAACACGTGGGGCGTGAGGTCTCCACAGTCCATCGACGTTGTCGCCAGTGGTCGGCGGAAGGTGCACGTGCCCGTCGACCTGGGACCGGACCGCAGCGACGCACGGATACACGCCAAGACCGTAGGATCCTACGCAGTGCCGTAGGGGACCGCACCGCCACTTCCCAGCAAATTAGGGACACTGTTGCTCCTGGGGTATCGGCGAGGACCATTCGCAACCGTCTCCATGAAGCTGGGCTACGGTCCCGCACACTGTTAGGCCGTCTTCCGCTCACGCCCCAACATCGTGCAGCCCGCCTCCAGTGGTGTCGCGACAGGCGTGAATGGAGGGACGAATGGAGACGTGTCGTCTTCAGCGATGAGAGTCGCTTCTGCCTTGGTGCCAATGATGGTCGTATGCGTGTTTGGCGCCGTGCAGGTGAGCGCCACAATCAGGACTGCATACGACCGAGGCACACAGGGCCAACACCCGGCATCATGGTGTGGGGAGCGATCTCCTACACTGGCCGTACACCACTGGTGATCGTCGAGGGGACACTGAATAGTGCACGGTACATCCAAACCGTCATCAAACCCATCGTTCTACCATTCCTAGACCGGCAAGGGAACTTGCTGTTCCAACAGGACAATGCACGTCCGCATGTATCCCGTGCCACCCAACGTGCTCTAGAAGGTGTAAGTCAACTACCCTGGCCAGCAAGATCTCCGGATCTGTCCCCCATTGAGCATGTTTGGGACTGGATGAAGCGTCGTCTCACGCGGTCTGCACTTCCAGCACGAACGCTGGTCCAACTGAGGCGCCAGGTGGAAATGGCATGGAAAGCCGTTCCACAGGACTACATCCAGCATCTCTACGATCGTCTCCATGGGAGAATAGCAGCCTGCATTGCTGCGAAAGGTGGATATACACTGTACTAGTGCCGACATTGTGCATGCTTTGTTGCCTGTGTCTATGTGCCTGTGGTTCTGTCAGTGTGATCATGTGATGTATCTGACCCCAGGAATGTGTCAATAAAGTTTCCCCTTCCTGGGACAATGAATTCACGGTGTTCTTATTTCAATTTCCAGGATTGTATTTTTAGCGATTGGCTGGATATAGTAAATGAGCACTTATTCTGTTGGAAAATTAGTCTGTTGAAAATTAATTTGGTCGTCCAGCTTAAGCTTGCAGCTTTTCCTTGAAATTTCATGAGATTACATTTCACAAAATAATGAATTAGACACATCCTCTGAATCTGATTGGTTAACAAAAAATAATATCTCGGTTAATGCTGCTCAGTATCGCATGTAGCTGCCTTCTGCTTCCACAATAGCTCAAAGTCTTTTGGGCTTTGAGCCCACAACTCTACATAACTTGGACGTTAAAATAACTCATTCCAAGCGTCATGAATAGCATCAGAATGCTTTCGGCGAGTGGACAGTGAATGTCCCTTTTCCTTTATAATTCTATTTCTGCAAGAATATTGTCAACTGGATTCGTGTCAGTTTCTTTAGGTGGCCATTCCAAAACAGTAATATTTCTGTGGTCGTCAAACCACCTCTTAACCACAAGCGACATATGAGCGGCCGATCGATCCTGTTGGAGCATGATCTGATCGTTGCGAAATCTGTCGGTCCCAGAAGGCAATATGACATTCTCCAGAATCGAAATATATTGCGCCATCCAGTTTTCCTTCCAGTTCGCACAGGAGCCCACAGCCTTCGGTCGATATCCATGCCCATATCATTATTGATTCCCTACCACTTCTTCGCCAACTGTAAATATATCTTAGGTCGTGCCTAGTACCTTTTGGCCGATTAACAAGTACTCTTTCTGCTGAGGCAGTACAGAAAACAGTTTCGTCTGTAGAAACCACCTCCATCAAAAACTGGACATTTTATCGACATTTGCAGCAGCAAAACCAAGGCGGGCATCTCTGTGGGGAAATAGATAATGTCTCTTTCTGAGCAGCGTTTCTTGCTCGCAGTTCACCCTCTTTTAGACGACGAACGACGGTTCTTCTGCTAATAAGGAGGCTCCGAGCTGGCTGAATTCGTCATGCGTTGACGAATGTATGGTTTTCACTGAAACGGCATATCTGCCTATTCTGGGCTGCGGTTGTTTTGTGGCGAGCACCATCTTATTCCTTTCATCTGATCCACCTCGCAACCGTCGACTTGCGAAGACCCATAGTCCTTGCTATATAGCCATTTGAAAATCCTTGTTCATGTAGTGCTGCTATAGCACCCTTGTCCGCTGCAGCCAAATGAGGCATTTACCGTTGACTGAATCCTCCGCTGCGTGTAACAATTGCTGCGAATACACTGTTAGCAGGAAACACACTGCGCTAGCATTCAATTAGTTTACGTCACTCTGAGACTGCAGGCATAACATTGATTGGTGAAACGTGTAACATGGAAAACGGTGATAGCAAAGAAAGGAAATGGATGATAGCAACGAGGAATCTTTAATCTGTCCTCGTGTCATTACATAGAGGATCAACTTGTAATTTGTAATATTGCTTACAAGGGAATGGTCCTTGTTGTTATGTCTTGAACTGTTTACATTTTGTTTTCAGTTTGCTGCTAGTTAACGTTACGCAACACGCTAATACCAAAGATGAACTTCGGATACAGACTAGACGCTGTACGAAAGAAAATTTGTAAATTTTTCATGGTTTCTTTACTCGAAGCTATCCCTTATCATAATCTGGAATCTTGTGAGGCGGAACGCGGTAATGTGCTTGGCACTACCACACACGTGCCACTTCTACCAAAAAGGCAGAACATCTGCGAACCAAAAACCACAAAGTTGTCGTGATTCATTTGAATTTACCGGTTCGTGCTGGCACCTGAAGTACAGAATTTAGATCTGATCTGACTTTAAGAGTAAGTGAGACAAAAATTAGAACAGGTCACTACACGAGACGAAGGATCACTGATCATTGCCTTGTTAGTTTAGCTTTAATCGCAACAAATTAGTTCTCACTGACAAGTACAGGCTACGAACGTCAACAGCCAATGGAAAAAATTTTCACTATATGGGTTGAATAATCCAGGACTCACACGATGTAATCGAAAGTATCCGGACACCTGCCCGAAAATGACTTACAAGTTCGTGGCGCCCTCCATCGGTAATGCTGGAATACAATATGGTTTTTGGCCAACCTTAGTCTTGATGACAGCTTCCACTCTCGCAGGCATGCGTTCAATCAGGTGCTGCAAGGTTTCTTGGGGAATGGCAGCCCATTCTTCACGGAGTGCTGCACTGAGAAGAGATATCAATGTCGGTCGGTGAGGCAGGGCACGAGGTTGGCGTTCCAAAACGACCCAAAGGTGTTCTATAGGATTCAGGTCAGGACTCTGTGCAGGCCAGTCCATTACAGGGATGTTATTGTCGTGTAAGCACTCCGCTACAGGCCGTGCATTACGAACAGGTTCAAATGGTTCAAATGGCTCTGAGCACTGTGGGACTTAACATCTGAGGTCATCAGTCCCCTAGAACTTAGAACTACTTAAACCTAACTAACCTAAGGACATCACACACATCCATGCCCGAGGCAGGATTCGAACCTGCAACCGTAGCGGTCACGCGTTTCCAGACTGAAGCGCCTAGAACTGCTCGGCCACCAGGGCCGCCTTACGAACAGGTGCGCGATCGCGTTGAAAGATACAGTTGCCATCCCCAAATTGCTCTTTAACACTAGGAAGCAAGAAGGTGCATAAAACATCAATGTACGCCTAACTACATCCGATCCGCCAGCAACCCACCCAAGAGACAGTCAACCGACCCACCAACAAGACGACTTGCTTTCCACCTGACCAGTACACAAGGAACTCCAAAGCCAGACGTAAAAGGCGTAGCTGTCCACAACCAAGTATGCATAAGCTGTCAAAACTACACACACGTGTTGGACAGAGACAACACGGTGAGGAAAGGACACTGCCTAAATTTTACGTCAGTGGCCAGGGCAGGTAACCGGGACGCTAACGGCCACAAGGCAGAAAATTCCGCTGGTACAACTGGACTTCAAATAACCAAAATACAGTTAAACTCCACCGGATGATGACCAAACTTTCGCCAACTCGAACACTCGCTGTTGCTCACGGGAATACCCCCCCCCCCCCCCCCCCCCAACAGCCAAACATGAAAACCAATGTGAACAGACTGGCTTCGGTAATTAATTCACCACTCAACTTTGATGCCCTTGGTCGGTGAGCGACGAACCTCGTAGCAATCGGAACAGCTCCCACACACTCCGACACTGCATAGAGACCGCCAGCGGGCCTTGCCCACCGCGCCGCGCGGAGATTTCCTGGCTGATCCACATCAACCGACCGACTCCTCACAGCCAGGACGCCGACAACATTTAAAATAACTTGTCAGTCAAAATCACACAAACTACACACAGTTTCACCAACACATGCACGAAGAACTAGACTATGCTAACGGCAGTGACTGTACAATAACAGGGACGAATCACGAGTTGGCACACAGCCAATCCATAAGTGATCGCCGGCCAAATACACGTCGTCCGGCATGACGACCGACCGACGACCAATCAAAGTCGTCCCCACTCCTAGCATGTGTGTCGGCAACCGTCGGACGAGTCATGGCGGTCCGGATCTCGCTGCTGCCGCGTCCCGACTGAACTTGTGCCGCGTGCCAGCTCAAACATTGCCCGGTCTGAACTAACTGCTGGCACGTTCCAACTCACTGGCAGATCCACGCTAGCCCCAAACACACGACAACCGGGAAGTAATAGCAGTCAGCAAAGATAATATGCCAGGGCTTATGTCGATAAGAGCCGCTGCTGCCTCTCACGGGCAGGCAAGGCGGCAACTCAGTGACACCAGTAATTGAAATTAACATAACGAGATGGCACTGCAGTAAAAACTGGATGTCAAATGAGATATGGCACGAACACGAGCCACGCACGGCTCAGAGACCGCTTTTGTTACTTGCCGTGATTGTTAGTGGACAATGTTTTCAGTCATTTCAGTAGTATATAATATTCGTATTCGCACAATTATTTTGCAATCGTTCCGCGTGCTGATCTTGTGATAAAATGTGAGCATGATCTGCTACTTTGGCTGTAGACGGTACTGAGGAGCGAAAAGCCTGATCGAGATTGTCCCACATGTTCTCGCCTGGGCTTAAATCTGGGGAGTTTGGTGGCCAGGAGAGCACGGTAAACTCAGTTCCTTTGTACCGTTCCATATATCGTTTGGCTGTCCACCACTATCCACCTGATCTCAGATTAACCATCGGATGCTTTTACCGTCCATCCGATTCAGCTGTTACGATTTGTAGAATCATTCAAAGAACGTCTAGCCTCAGTAACGCGGAGATATCCTGATAGTGCAATTATAATTGGAGAAGCCTTTAACCTACCGAGTATAGACTCGTTGCTAGTGTGGATTCGTTGCAAGTGGTATGGGCAGACAATCTTGCGAAGAACTTCTGGAAACTTTCTCCCAAAATTGTCTTGAACAAATAGCGTGGCAGCTCACACTTAACGAAAATATTTTACGCCCCATAGCTACAAATACACCTGTCCCTATCAACAGTGTCAGTACAAAGACAGAGGAATCACGGTGTCATTGCCACGATAGTGACTATAGTTAATAAATTCATCAGAAGGCTAAGAGAAAGTTTAGGCTCGAAACAGATAAGCAGTTGTTGGGTTCCTGCTTTCACAATGACATTATTTATTTGCAATATCATGGATTTGAGTGAATTATGGGGGAAATTTAACTGACCATAAATCGAGCCTGGAGAAGTTCGTGCAGAGCAAGTAGATTAAGGACAGGAAAGGTCCACCATGGTTTAACAAAAAGAAAATCGGAAAATGTTGTGAAGGCAGACTGTGGTACTATCGGTAGAAAAAGGAACGCAAGAACGACGACAGGCAAAAGTTAGTAGAAATTCGTGCATGTACAATTATATCGATCTGCGTAGTATACAGCTTCCACCGATATACACTCCTGGAAATTGAAATAAGAACACCGTGAATTCATTGTCCCAGGAAGGGGAAACTTTATTGACACATTCCTGGGGTCAGATACATCACATGATCACACTGACAGAACCACAGGCACATAGACACAGGCAACAGAGCATGCACAATGTCGGCACTAGTACAGTGTATATCCACCTTTCGCAGCAATGCAGGCTGCTATTCTCCCATGGAGACGATCGTAGAGATGCTGGATACTTGCCATGCCATTTCCACCTGGCGCCTCAATTGGACCAGCGTTCGTGCTGGACGTGCAGACCGCATGAGACGACGCTTCATCCAGTCCCAAACATGCTCAATGGGGGACAGATCCGGAGATCTTGCTGGCCAGGGTAGTTGACTTACACCTTCTAGAGCACGTTGGGTGGCACGGGATACATGCGGACGTGCATTGTCCTGTTGGAACAGCAAGTTCCCTTGCCGGTCTAGGAATGGTAGAACGATGGGTTCGATGACGGTTTGGATGTACCGTGCACTATTCAGTGTCCCCTCGACGATCACCAGTGGTGTACGGCCAGTGTAGGAGATCGCTCCCCACACCATGATGCCGGGTGTTGGCCCTGTGTGCCTCGGTCGTATGCAGTCCTGATTGTGGCGCTCACCTGCACGGCGCCAAACACGCATACGACCATCATTGGCACCAAGGCAGAAGCGACTCTCATCGCTGAAGACGACACGTCTCCATTCGTCCCTCCATTCACGCCTGTCGCGACACCACTGGAGGCGGGCTGCACGATGTTGGGGCGTGAGCGGAAGACGGCCTAACGGTGTGCGGGACCGTAGCCCAGCTTCATGGAGACGGTTGCGAATGGTCCTCGCCGATACCCCAGGAGCAACACTGTCCCTAATTTGCTGGGAAGTGGCGGTGCGGTCCCCTACGGCACTGCGTAGGATCCTACGGTCTTGGCGTGCATCCGTGCGTCGCTGCGGTCCGGTCCCAGGTCGACGGGCACGTGCACCTTCCGCCGACCACTGGCGACAACATCGATGTACTGTGGAGACCTCACGCCCCACGTGTTGAGCAATTCGGCGGTACGTGCACCCGGCCTCCCGCATGCCCACTATACGCCCTCGCTCAAAGTCCGTCAACTGCACATACGGTTCACGTCCACGCTGTCGCGGCATGCTACCAGTGTTAAAGACTGCGATGGAGCTCCGTATGCCACGGCAAACTGGCTGACACTGACGGCGGCGGTGCACAAATGCTGCGCAGCTAGCGCCATTCGACGGCCAACACCGCGGTTCCTGGTGTGTCCGCTGTGCCGTGCGTGTGATCATTGCTTGTACAGCCCTCTCGCAGTGTCCGGAGCAAGTATGGTGGGTCTGACACACCGGTGTCAATGTGTTCTTTTTTCCATTTCCAGGAGTGTACGTTAGCGAACCAACCTGCCGGAAACATTAGAATATTCTAATCCTACGTAAACTCGCTCAGCATCTATTCAATTGCTCGTAGACCAGGCAGGCATGCCAACAGCAGGTAGGAAAAGGAAAGTTTCACTTTTAAAGTTCGCGCTTAAAAAATTATTCACGCAGGAGGATTGCTCGACTGCCACCCAAACTTCCGTTTGGAGAACATAGAAACAAGTATCTCTGGTGGTAAAAAACATCTGAAAACTTTCAAAACACATACGCTGCCAGGTTCAGATAGCTTCCAATTCGATTTTACAGGCAGTAGTCTTCGGCAAGGGCCCCATACTCAGCTTGTTCTTATTGCGAATACCGCGCCCAGCTAAAAATCGCAAGCCATTGGGAAAGAATATGCAGGAGTATAAGGAGAGTAAAAGAAAGGATCCGCAATATTACAGACCAATCTCATTAACGTCGGTTTACTGCAGTATTCCTGAGCATTTTCTAAGATCTAAAATAAGAAATTTTCTTGAATGATAAAAGCTTCTGTCCACAAGTCAGCACGGATTTAGAACCATCGTTCGTGTGAAACTCAACTTATCGTTTTCTCTCACAATACCCTGTGAACCAAGGATAAAGGGCAACAGGCAGATTCCATTTTCCTACATTTCTTGAAAACGTTTGATACACAGCCACACTATAGACTACTACAAAAGTCGAAGTAAACGGAATAGGTTCTCAAGATATGAGTGGATTAAAGACTTTTTCCCTAATATAAACCAGTACGTTGTCCTGAACAGGGTATTATCTCTGGTCTTGTCTTTAACAATTGATCTGCGATTCTATTCAAACTTCAGCAACTCAAGAATTCTCCATGGGATTTGATCATAAGAAATTCAATCTTCTCGTGAAAAACCAGATTCATGTTCAAATTACTTTTTGCACATTTGCAGTCAATTTAACTTTATTGATGTACAAATAATTAACTTTTCACGTCCACCGATGTTTTTTTTACAATAACATCGACATTGATGATAAGAGGTCAATGCAAATATTAACAAACGATCATAACATTTTTCATTTTCAATATTAATCGCCGTTTTTATGTTTGTTACAGACAATCAGAGCTATTATTTCTTCTGGAAATAAGAGGCTGATAACACACGCCGACAGGATCTTCTTCCGCGCGGTGGCGTTCGCCTGGTGAACGACTGCGGGCAGTTTCCTGCGGCGCTGAAGATGCTGTCGACATTGTGTCAGGCGCTCTCTCTTGACTTGCTTACAGATACTAAAAAAGAAAAAGAAGAAAAGTCACTATACAGTTAAACTTTACAGTAACACAAATAACACTGACAATGATCCTACTAAATATTCAACTTCATACACTTACAGGGCGATTTTTTCCGCTGTGTACAAGCTCTAGGAATTGATCGACGAAAGGATACGGAACAAGAAAGGTCTAATGAACATACGTCCCGAAATACATCGTTTCCAGGCTAGAGACCATTAACTCAATCATACATTGTTACAGATATTGCGGTCTAATATGCACTGTACCGTGCAGCCACGGTTACAGTATGTGCTGAAAATGGTTTCCATGTGCCTCAACGCATGCGTGTACGCCCCGTAGCATGCGCTCACTCACACGTCCACACCGGCCAAGCTGCATCCGAACAGTGTCAAAGGCAATATGAATACGCTGCTCCAGTGTCTCCACATCTGGCATGGGCTCTGCTTACACGATACTTTTGAGATGGACCCATAATCAGAAATAGCACGGGTTGAGATTCGGTGAACGAGCAGGCCATGCAGTTTGACCGCCTAGTCCGGTTCATCGACAAGGGAAGACACGATTCAGATGCGTGCGGACGTTAATGCCGAAGAGGGCCGGAGCACCATCATGTAGCAGCCAGAACTTCAATAGAACTTCTTCCAGCAGGGGAGGCAAAGTCACCAGCAACAAATGCCGATAGTTCCGGCCAGTTAGGCGACGTGGAAGACTGGTCCCAGTTATCCCCGCCCACACATTCCGGGTGCAAAAAATGGTTCAAATGGCTCTGAGCACTATGGGACTTAACTTCTGTGGTCATTAGTCCCCTAGAACTTAGAACTACTTAAACCTAACTAACCTAAGGACATCACACACATCCATGCCACAGGCAGGATTCGAACCTGCGACCGTAGCGGTCGCGCGGTTCCAAACTGTAGTGCCTAGAACTGCTCGGCCACCTCGGCCGGCTCGGGTGCACCCACGCAGATGATTCGCTCTCAACCATACCATGGGAGGTCTGCACACTATCCTATAGATGACTGTTATGAAAGTTGAACGTAATCTGTGAATAGGATAGATGACAAAAGTTCCGGAATCATGGTTGCCTGGTGAACATCTACATCTACATGGTTACTCTGCGATTCACACTTAAGTGCCTGCTAGAGGGTTCGTCGAACCATTTTCATTCTACTTCTCTACCATTCCACTCTCGAATGGCGCGTGGGAAAAAGTAACACCTAAATCTTTCCGTTCGAGCTCTCATTTCTCTTATTTTATTATGATGATCGTTTCTCCGTATGTAGGAGGGTGTCAACAAAATATTTACGCATTCGGAAGAGAAAGTTGGTGACTGAAATTTCGTAAATAGATCTCGCCGCATAGAAAACCGCCTTTGTTTCAGTGACTGCCACCAGAACTCGCGTATCATATCAGTGACACTCTCACCTCTATTGCGCGAAAACACGAAACGAGCTGCCCTTCTTTGCACTTTTTCCATATCCTCCGTCAATCCTACCTGGTAAGGATCCCATACTGGGCAGGAATATTCCAGCAGAGGACGGACAAATGTAATGTAGGCTGTCTCTTTAGTGGGTTTGTCGCATTTTCTAAGTGTTCTACCAACAAAGCGCAGTCTTTGTTTTGCCTTCCCCACAATATTATCTATGTGGTCTCTCCAATTTAGGTTGCTCGTAATTGTAATTTCTAGGTATTTAGTGGAATTGACAGCCCTTAGATTTGTGCGATTTATCGTATACCAAAATTTATCGGATTTCTTTTAGTGCCCATGTGGATGACCTCGCACTTTTCTTTGTCTAGTGCCAGTTGCCACTTTTCGCACCATACAGAAGTTGTCTCTAGATCATTTTGTAATTGGAATTGATCGTCTGGTGATTTTACTAGTCGGTGAATTACAGCGTCACTTGCAAACAATCTAAGGGGGCTGCTCAGATTATCACCTAGACCATTTATATAAATCAGGAACAGCAGAGGGCCTATGACACTACCTTGCGGAAAGCCAGATATCACTTCTGTTCTACACGATGATTTACCGTCCATCACTACGAACTGTGAGCTCTCTGAGAGGAAATCACGAATCCAGTCACACAACTAAGACGATACTACATATGCACGCAATTTGATTAATGGTCGCTTGTGAGGAAAGGCATCAAAAGCCTTCTGGAAATCTAAGAATATGGAATCGGTCTGAGATCCCTTGTCATCAGCAGTCGTTATTTCATGGCAATAAAGAGCTAGCTGTGTTGCACAAGAACAATAAAATCTGAATCCGTGTTGGTTATGTATCAATAAGTCATTTTCTTCAAGGTGGTTCATAATGTTCGAGTACAGTATATGCTCCAAAATCCTACTGCAAATTGAGGTCAGTGATATGGGTCTGTAATTCAATGGGTTACTCCTATTTCCCTTCTTGAATATTGGTGTGACCTCAGCTACATTCCAGTCTTTAGGAACAGACCATTTGTCAACGAACCAGTGACAAAACTGCTCCGGTGTGGAAAGTCTTTCGCTAGTAAGCCCTGCACACGCTGTAAGTGATAAGGTAGTAATAATTGTCATGGAGAATGTTCCACACGGTAGTCTGACTTACTCTGTACTGGTGGGCCAATTTCCACGGCGGTCTCCTTCCGCAGTGTTAATCATTTTTTCCTCCATCTCTGTTGTCCGAACATTCCGGGTACGTCCTTAATGATTTGCTGGTTCCAGAAACGACCCTATCTCAGACAAACGGCAGAACACTGTTGCAAACATTGAATGTTGTGGTTAATGTCGGCGGGGACAGGTCTTCTGAGGCAACCTAGCTGCCCGTTACCCATTGCCATTTGCCTTTCCGTAAAGTAAACACCATGCTCTCGATTTGAACATGGAACCATCGTGTACAACGCTGTATCACATCCACTACAACGCTACATCACATCCACTGCAAGGTGAGTCAGAAACAGAAATGAATCGGACACAACATTACCAATTACTATGGCAGGAGAGGGCGCTAGGGTATTACGTATGAGGAACAGTACCACTCTCTGAGAGGAAACCATGCGTACCGTAACTGGCTGCATAGTACAGCGCGTGTTAGACCGCAATCTCTTTGACAAAGTATGATTAAATAAATGGTCTCTACCTTGGAAATCATACATTTCCAGACAAAAGTTCATTAGACCTTTTTTATTCCGTGTCCTCTCATCCATCAATCCCTAGAGTTTCTACATGATATCCTGTATATTACACATCGCATCCCGGCAAGACAAGTGACGAAGTCAGAAAACGGCTCGCAATTTGTCCATTTCAGGGTAGTTGGTCAGTTCTGTGGTAGGCAACGTCGTGACCCACCACGGCAACAACAGCGCCACTTCAGAGTTCCTACTGGCGTGCAGGCGAAAGAACAGACATTGTTTTGTCTATTACAGATGTTGGAAGTATTACGAAACTTCTTGCGTTGCAACGTGCAAGAACAAAAACTGAAATTTCTACTGTGAAGAAAGTTCTTATTAAATTCATTTTATCGGCGAAAATTGTTCCTAAAGAGTCTATGTTTTGGTAGATCGTGTTCCTTAAATTGTACCTAATTGATGTTTATGATTAAATTGTATTAAACTTCATAAATTAAAATTTTGCACTTTGTTTTTCTAATACAGCAATTTCAACTTGTTTTTCATGCTTTATTTTAACTGAAACAACTACTAATTTCGCTTGATCGAGGTAAGAATGTCGTACTATGTTACAGTAAGTAAAAAAATATATTATTTGGGGTGGAAAAGTGACAAAAGTATTACATGAGGGTTCATAACGGAAAGTAAAAAGATTTTTAGAAAATCAGGAAACGTGACACAACTCCTAGAATTAATTAAATATTACCTGATAAAACCTCACATTCGACGAGAACGGAACTGCGTGTCCATATTATTGTTGCAAGACCATAATGGAATTTACTGGCAAAATTACTCACTGAAATTTGCAGGATGTTTATACTATTTCAATATAAGTTTTATAGAATTCGTTAAGTCGATTTCTCTCTAGTACTGCATTTTTAAGTTGTGTGACTGTTCTTGCCAGGTTGCGAGATAATACATTAACTCTAGCAAACTGAAAAGTAGGAGACATGGAGTATCTGCCACAGTATTTGGTTACACTACAGCGGGCTGCTAGACTTGTTAACTGCAGCTGCGACCAACACGCAAGAATCACGGTGACCTTCCATCAACCCAAACAGGATTGCCTGGAGGGGAGAAGACGTTTTTTTCAAGAAACTCTATAGAGAATGTTCCGAGAAGCGGCATCTGCGACAGACTGCAGAACGATCCTACTGTCACCAAACATACGTCTCGTATAATGTTCACTAACACATGTTAAAGAGCAAATAAGGATAGTACATGAAAATACAGACAGCTGTTTCTCCCTCGCTCCGTTTGCGAGTGGAACAGGAAGGGAGGGAGGATTAGTATTTAAAGTCCCGTCGACAACGAAGTCACGAGAGACGGAGCACAAAGTTGTGTTGTTTCAAGAATGGGAAGGGAAACCTCGAACCACGTGTTTGACTATTTGCTACGGGATTTAGTAATTCTTTCGTGCGCTATTAGAATCCACGTGCATATGTGGATGTCGACATTCCGTTACATTTTCACCATCAAGTAGAACTGGCTTTAGATCTCTCTCTCTCTCTCTCTCTCTCTCTCTCTCTCCCCCCTCTCTCTCTCTCTGACTCACTCACTCATTCTCTCTCTCTCCCTCTCTCTCTTTCACTCACTCTCTCTCTCTCTCTCTCTCTCTCTCTCTCTCTCTCTCTCTTCCCGTAAAACCCACTGAAAAATTTTTGCACGTTGAATATAAATATTATAGGCTAATTAAGTCATGAATTTGTGGATCAGTTGTATCGGTAAACTCTACTGTACGATACTGCAGTGCCTGTGTTATTCTGATTACGATGCAGTGTTCGTTTGGACATGCATGCATGTCAGCCTATCCATGTGAGACTGCAAAATTATCCATTATTTATTCTCAAACGTTATAGCATTCATTTTCTCAGATTCTTCATTCGAATGTTTATGGAAGCGGAGACGTTTCTTTTGTCCTTCCGTACAGCCACGTGGAATTACTCATTTATACCAATACAAGCTGGCCTCACGTCACCTAATCCCATTTTCCTGAGCAGTTTACTTAAGAACCAAGGCACCTACACGTTTTACAATGCACTCTCCTGCCCCTTTTCGTAAGATTTTTCAGCAATCAGATGAGGACACCTTGACGCAGATTCCGAGACACAGTTTGATGTAGCAGCTTAATAATTTTCAGGTCCACTACCACTCCCTGCTTAGTAACTTTGAAGTTATATCTGTAACAAACTGGGAACACATTTGTCCGTCACGTATCGAGCCTATAAGGCAAGATTCGTGACACTTTTATCCCTCGCTTAGACGCAAAGTAGGCGTAATATTCAGTCGGTGCCAGTTGGAAATGCTTTATAGAAAATGAACCACCTGCGCTTACGAAGGTTCTGTCCTTTCTTAGGTAGATAGTACGAGTCAGATTTGTTAGTTAATTTGTTGATTTTTGAGGGGGGGGGGGGGAGGGACTAAACATCGAGGTCATCGGTCTCATCGAATTAGGGAAGGATGGAGAAGGAAATCGACAGTGCCCTTTCCAAGGAACCATCCCGGCATTTGCCTGAAGCGATTTAGGGAAACCTAAATCAGGATGGCCGGACGCGGGTTTGAACCGTCGTCCTCCAGAATGCAAGTCCAGTGTGCTAACCACTGCGCCATCTCGCTCGGTGTCAGGTTTGTTTTATCAGCGGTACCATATAATTAAATTTATGTCAGATTCGAGGTAAAACTTATTCGAAATGTATTTGAACTTTCATTAACGTTTTTGCAAAGATGTGGCAGACATTCAAGTTTCTGAATTTGTCCGTGACGAGTTATACAGAGCTAAAATTCAAGAGCTAACTTCACGTTTTTAGCAATTGTGAATGTAGCACAGATTCTTTTTATCTTGTTGTAGTTCCGGTAGTAGACTTTGGTGTATTTTGCTTCGCTACTTACAATGTAAAACCGTGTTTGCACCCAACGTTTTCTTTGTAGCGAAATGCGGGAAGTATTGCAAAGGATCGACGTTCGGTGTAGGGTCTGGCAGCTAACTGTCATCGAAAATAAATTTTTATTATTCCGGATACATAGGCGGATAGATCCATAGTTCTTCGAATACACTGTTGGCGATAAATCACTTAAAATAGAAACAATCGTAAAATCCTGAAACGACCTAGATCGGAATGAGCGCACAAAATTTTGTGTAAGACGACCAGATGCCAGGCAGAGCATCATTGAAAAATTGTTAAGAAAATGCTGTTTGTCCACGAATGAAGTGTCTTAAAAACATTCGTTCGACTTATTCTTGAGCATTGCTCGTTATGTATGAGACCGCGACTATGTTGAATTAATAGAAATGTAGAATATCGATCGAAGGGTGTTGCGTCTCGTTATGGTTTAGTTTTGAATTTATCCGTGATGAATTCGACGTCGTGGTTGTTAATCTCCATTAAAATCTAAACTCAGCCACCTCTCACAACGCGAAAGCTTTAGAATTGATGCGTTTCGAAGGATCAAGCCCTCATCATCACAAATGCTCTGCAAGAATCTTATAGAAGCGATTAAAACCTAGATAAAAATAATAAACTTCTCTTGTAACCGTGTCTTCCTAAAACGTGCTTCAACATCATTCATCCAATGTGTAAAAAAAAAAAAAAGGTCGGCAGTGTCGTGGCAACAGAATCAAGAAATCGAAGACACTCTCATCATTGATTAAAGATAATGAGTCTCAAAATTCAAAGGAAACAGCAATACTTACATCAGAGTGCAGGGATCTTTCTTCGTAGACGATGTCAAACAATGGTTTCATCTTCCAGAGACGCAAGATACAAAACTGTCGCCGAGAAGAAACGAACAAAGTCAGGGGAGCGAGGAAGTGGGGGAGGGGGAGGGGGTACTGAAAGAAATCATGGGAACATGCAGCTGGAAACTGGAATTGACACAACTGCCAACTACGTCACTTTTCTGCCTCCAGCGGTTTCCACGAGAGCATAAGCCAGACGGAATGATATTACAAACACAAGGAGGACTGAAACTGTAAACTATTAAACAAACCATGCCCCAAATACCATTTAGTGAAGTATGAAAGAATTCAACCACTACGCACATTAACAAAAAGACTGTTGAAAACACAACTCAGATTTAACCATATGCACACATTTTGTTTAATAAAATTATTATTATTATTATTATTATTATTACTGAAGATTATGCTCGTCTCTGCTGTTGGGGTACAAGGAAAACAGGGACGCTTTTCAGTCTATTTCAAAAAGTCGCTTTTAGCCACGCACTTTCACTCATTCTTAGGAATTCAAGAATGCCTCACGATTTTACGTATACAGGATAAAGGTAGGGAATTCGATCTACTGAAACAGAGATTACGATACATAGTGTGGGAGATTAAAATACATTACATGAACATATTAGAGGAGACCCAAACAACGTTTTTTTAATATAATTTTGTAATGTTTTATAATATCTGTCTGCGATACTAGTAGTAGCGTAAGAGGGCACAAGCACACTTTTCATTTCTTACCACTTTTCACCTTTTAACACATTTTTTTCATTTTTAACCTACTTGTAAGGAGTGTGTCAGAACTGTCCATTAGATTGAAAACAATATAGCCAACTTAATGCTATTCTTTGCATTCTGTTAGAATGGAAATAAATAAGCACTTATATATCGATAGTAACAATCTGAGGGTGAAATATGGGAGCGCGATTCTAAGCATTGTCGTGAGGCTAGTAACTATCCGAGGGCGAAACGGGGGAGCGCGATTGTATGTAGTGTCGGTCGAACGCTCGGAGACAGAATACTTGACACGCTGCCCTCACGTCGGTGATGGTAGATCTTACCACACTCAAGGCCTGATTTCATTTATATAGCCAGGAGAGATCTTGATGGCTTAATTACGCTTGAAGATGGCATGCTGGTAAAATTCGCAAGCATTTCGCAAAAGCAATTGCAGCGTTAAGCTCGTGATTCTTAGTCCGAGTTTGCAATAATCCCATGTTTTGCTTGTCAGTTAAAGAAGCCTCCTTATCCTCCAAATAATAATAATTCCTTAAATAAATAATAATACTTCCTGAAGAGGGGCAGCAGCCTTTTCAGTAGTTGCAGGGGCAGCCGTCTGGATGATTGACTGATCTGGCCTTGTAACAATCACCAAAACGGCCTTGCTGTGCTGGTACTGCGAACGGCTGAAAGCAAGGGGAAACTACGGCCGTAATTTTTCCCGAGGGCATGCAGCTTCACTGTATGATTAAATGATGATGGCGTCCTCTTGGGTAAAATATTCCGGAGGTAAAATAGTCCCCCATTCGTATCTCCGGGCGGGGACTACTCAAGAGGATGTCGTTATCAGGAGAAAGAAAACTGGCGTTCTACGGATCGGAACGTGGAATGTCAGATCCCTTAATCGGGCAGGTAGGTTAGAAAATTTAAAAAAGGGCAATGGATAGGTTAAAGTTAGATATAGTGGGAATTAGTGAAGTTCGGTGGCAGGAGGAACAAGACTTCTGGTCAGGTGACTACAGGGTTATAAACACAAAGTCAAATAGGGGCAATGCAGGAGTAGGTTTAATAATGAATAGGAAAATAGGAATGCGGGTAAGCTACTACAAACAGCATAGTGAACGCATTATTGTGGCCAAGATAGATACAAAGCCCACACCTACTACAGTGGTACAAGTTTATATGCCAACTAGCTCTGCAGATGACGAAGAAATTGAAGAAATGTATGATGAAATAAAAGAAATTTTTCAGATAGTGAAGGGAGACGAAAATTTAATAGTCATGGGTGACTGGAATTCGAGTGTAGGAAAAGGGAGAGAAGGAAACGTAGTAGGTGAATATGGATTGGGGCTAAGAAATGAAAGAGGAAGCCGCCCGGCAGAATTTTGCACAGAGCACAACTTAATCATAGCTAACACTTGGTTTAAGAATCATGATAGAAGGTTGTATACATGGAAGAACCCTGGAGATACTAAAAGGTATCAGATAGATTATATAATGGTAAGACAGAGATTTAGGAACCAGGTTTTAAATTGTAAGACATTTCCAGAGGCAGATGTAGATTAAAACTGAAGAAACTGCAAAAAGGTGGGAATTTAAGGAGATGGAACCTGGATAAACTGAAAGAACCAGAGGTTGTAGAGAGTTTCAGGGAGAGCATAAGGGAACAATTGACAGGAACGGGGGAAAGAAATACAGTAGAAGAAGAATGGGTAGCTTTGAGGGATGAAGTAGTGAAGGCAGCAGAGGATCAAGTAGGTAAAAAGACGAGGGCTAGTAGAAATCCTTGGGTAACAGAAGAAATATTGAATTTAATTGATGAAAGGAGAAAATATAAAAATGCAGTAAATGAAGCAGGCAAAAAGGAATACAAACGTCTCAAAAATGAGATCGATAGGAAGTGCAAAATGGCTAAGCAGGGATGGCTAGAGGACAAATGTAAGGATGTAGAGGCTTATCTCACTAGGGGTAAGATAGATACTGCCTACAAGAAAATTAAAGAGACCTTTGGAGATAAGAGAACCACTTGTATGAACATCAAGAGCTCAGATGGAAACCCAGTTCTAAGCAAAGAAGGGAAAGCAGAAAGGTGGAAGGAGTATATAGAGGGACTATACAAGGGCGATGTACTTGAGGATAATATTATGGAAATGGAAGAGGATGTAGATGAAGATGAAATGGGAGATATGATACTGCGTGAAGAGTTTGACAGAGCACTGAAAGACCTGAGTCGAAACAAGGCCCCTGGAGTAGACAACATTCCATTGGAACTACTGACGGCCTTGGGAGAGCCAGTCCTGACCAAACTCTACCATCTGGTGAGCAAGATGTATGAAACAGGCGAAATACCCTCAGACTTCAAGAAGAATACAATAATTCCAATCCCAAAGAAAGCAGGTGTTGACAGATGTGAAAATTACCGAACTATCAGTTTAATAAGCCACAGCTGCAAAATTCTAACACGAATTCTTTACAGACGAATGGAAAAACTAGTAGAAGCCGACCTCGGGGAAGATCAGTTTGGATTCCGTAGAAATACTGGAACACGTGAGGCAATACTGACCTTACGACTTATCATAGAAGAAAGATTAAGGAAAGGCAAACCTACGTTTCTAGCATTTGTAGACTTAGAGAAAGCTTTTGACAATGTTGACTGGAATACTCTCTTTCAAATTCTAAAGATGGCAGGGGTAAAATACAGGGAGCGAAAGGCTATTTAAAATTTGTACGGAAACCAGATGGCAGTAATAAGAGCCGAGGGACATGAAAGGGAAGCAGTGGTTGGGAAGGGAGTAAGAGGGTTGTAGCCTCTCCCCGATGTTATTCAATCTGTATATTGAGCAAGCAGTAAAGGAAACAAAAGAAACATTTGGAGTAGGTATTAAAATCCATGGAGAAGAAATAAAAACTTTGAGGTTCGCCGATGACATTGTAATTCTGTCAGAGACAGCAAAGGACTTGGAAGAGCAGTTGAACGGAATGGATGGTGTCTTCAAAGGGGGATATAAGATGAACATCAACAAAAGCAAAACACGGATAATGGAATGTAGTCGAATTAAGTCGAGTGATGCTGAGGGTATTAGATTAGCAAATGAGACAAAGTAGTAAAGGAGTTTTGCTATTTGGGGAGCAAAATAACTGATGATGGTCGAAGTAGAGAGGATATAAAATGTAGACTGGCAATGGCAAGGAAAGCGTTTCTGAAGAAGAGAAATTTGTTAACATCGAGTGTAGATTTAAGTGTCAGGAAGTCATTTCTGAAAGTATTTGTATGGAGTGTAGCCATGTATGGAAATGAAACATGGACGGTAAATAGTTTGGACAAGAAGAGAATAGAAGCTTTTGAAATGTGGTGCTACAGAAGAATGCTGAAGATTAGATGGGTAGATCACATAACTAATGAGGAAGTATTGAATATGATTGCGGAGAAGAGAAGTTTGCGGCACAACTTGACCAGAAGAAGGGATCGGTTGGTAGGACATGTTCTGAGGCATCAAGGGATCACCTATTTAGTATTGGAGGGCAGCGTGGAGGGTAAAAATTATAGGGGGAGACCAAGAGATGAATACAATAAGCAGATTCAGAAGGATGTAGGTTGCAGTAGGTACTGGGAGATGAAGAAGCTTGCACAGGATAGAGTAGCATGGAGAGCTGCATCAAACCAGTCTCAGGACTGAAGACCACAACAACAACAATAATAATTATTCTCCACATCCAATTAATAAATATGCTGTAGTCATTAAATGTTAATGTAACTTTGAAATTGAAATAATTTGTTAATCTGCCACTCAGCCATTAGTGACATTAATATCATTGTCATTCTCTATTATTGGTCATGATGATTTCTGAATTTATGAAATTCCTTCTCACAAGTTATTTAGTAGTTAACAGGACCCAAACAAATTCCTTTTCAAAAAATTCATTCTTGGTAACAGTAAGCTTTAGCCGCTGCTGCTGCATGCTGCTGCGAATTGCAGTAAACCACATGCAAAAAGGTAGTCGTCTATAGAGGTGAGTGCAAAACTTGGGCCGAAACAGAGACACTGACACACCACAAAGTGCCATGTACTCTAATCCAGTAAATTCCATTGCAAAAGCTAGATTCTGTATCACTTGTAGATTCATATTCAAATACGCGCTCAGATAGCTTATCCAAATGTTAGTTTCAAGTTTTCCATGTAAGGATCTATTGAGGGCTTAAATGACAGTTAATCTGACACTCATAACCTCGCACACAGTGTTACGCAGGTTAGATTCCGATTACTGATATTTCATGATGCTTATCGAGTCCACTTTCACAGACGAACATAGGCTATATTTGTTGTAGCTACGTTACATATTGTTCTGCTCCACGTCAGCCTATTAACCTACTGTTCTTCTACATCACTTCTGATTTTTTAACCTATTGTTCTGTGTACACTTCTTACGTCAATTTAATTACGAATATTAATTAATTGATCAATTAATTACCTCCTCTCCAGATGACATCTTACGCTTTCACGTCGCCCCTCCCCTCGCCCTCACCTTAACGTATTCTGTCGCTTTCTCCCCAACCCCATTGGCACCACCTTTGATATAAAGAATTGCCCTATCAAATTGATTGACTAATTAATTAAATCGATATCCCTATGTGCCTATGTGGGCAACGGCCTTGCCGCAGTGGATACACCGGTTCCCGTGAGATCACCGAAGTTAAGCGCTGTCGGGCGTAGTCGGCATTTGGATGGTTGACCATCCAGGCCGCCATACGCCGTTGCCATTTTTCGGGCTGCACTCAGCCTCGTGTTGCCAATTGAGGAGCTACTCGATCGAATAGTAACGGCTTCGGTCAAGAATACAATTATAACGACCGGGAGAGTAGTGTGCTGATCCCATGCCCCTCCTATCCGCATCCTCCTTGAGGATGACACGGCGGTGGGATCGTCCCGATGGACCACTTGTGGTCTGTCGACGGAGTGATTTTTTTTATGTGTGAAACATTTTTTTCCCTTGCATCCTATTGATGGAATTAGGTCAAAATCCATACTGCTTCAATCCCAAAACCTCCAGTTCGACCTCCCACCATCTTCTGGGTAAAAAAGAAAAACATTGATTAGGGCATATAATATCTCATTGACTATTTTGCGTAATATTTAAACACAGAGCAGGGCTCTGGACCTCAGATAAATAGCTAAAAACATACCTGGTGAAATAAAAAGCACCCCTATAGCGTCATCCGTCGTGCCACAGTCAGACCCCGCGCCACCGGAGCCGACTGCCGGCCACGGCTGGGTCACATGCCGACCGCTAACCGCTTCATCATGCTTTCGCGAGCCGCAAGCTATGAATTTATGCATTGTGCCGTTATGAAACGCGTGCAGTCTAATTCTGTCTGTGGTACCGTTAGGATCGCTCGGCTGCCGGCACATGCAAGAACTCCTTCAGAGGCAACTGACAACTGACAACTCAATCAGTGGACATACCATGAAACGTCAACAGCAGAAGCAGCTGAGATTGTGCAGTGTCCCCCAGCAGCATAATAATGGGATGAATATGAAACTGAAGAATAAGTACCCATTGATTAATAATAATAAACGTTTGTGAGCTGTCTGTCTGTAGTTGATATTATCATATGTAATGGTTGCTCCTCTTCTGTCTTCTGCAGTGGAGGTGACATACACCTTGACTTCTTAAGTAATAGAACCCAGTACGTTGTCCTCGATGGTGAGTGTTCATCAGAGGTGAGGGTGTGGGGCGGCGAGATGAATTTAATTGTTAAATATATGTAGAATGTAAAGTAGAAAAGATGCATTTCCCGGCCGATGCACCAATGTGGGGCGGCGGGTGGAATAATTTTTGTTAAATGAATGTAGAATGTAATGTAGAAAAGATGCATTTCCTGGCCGATTAACCATATGTGGGGCGGCGGGTGGAATTTGTTATAAAAATGTTCCTATTATTTATGCAGTATTTTGCCGTTCTCAACACTGGCTCTCTAACTACAATATTGGCAACCAGAAAGTGATTAACAAAACGTGAAGCCTGTAATTAGAATTCCTAGTGCCCACTTCATCTGAGAAATACATTTATAGCTACGGCTTATAGCTTTGAGGAATTAGGAGATTGTCTGGGATTCATAATCAAAAACGATTCTCTATAAAAGGTTCACTATATTCTGAAAGCCACAGACCAAAAAGAATTCACACAATCCAACTACCAGAGCAGTTCAGAGTCTAATGCGCTGATGCAACTATAACTGTTCAAATTCAATGTTTAAGTGAATGCCCGCCATAATTTGATGATAATGTTCATCAAACGCCACGCTAAATAATGGTAGAATGTCTGTCCCGCGGCGGCACATGAAAATACGACATACGCAAACTGAAGACAGATCATTAAAGTCATCCCCGAATTAATACTTCACTCGAACATGATTTCATGGTTACGCGTATCCTGAGTAACTTATTACGGCATCCGAGGCTGTTTATAGCAATGATACCGACGCAACGCGACTCCCGGCACAGGTGGTGTGCTATTCAGCGTCTGGAGAGACCTGGGGCCTTTTTCCTCTCGCGCAGCGTTCTTATATATAAAGCCGCGGTGCGGACGGCTAACGGAACGCCTGCTCAAAATTGCTCTCCCGACTAGCCGCTGGGCTAGTAATGCACCACTTTAAGTTATTGAATAAATCATCGCTTCCTTTGCTGATGGCCGATGAAGCTCTCAATTTAAATGTGCATTCAGCACACAGGTAAGTAATCATAATAAAAGTCTGACGTGGCTAAGTCAAATATTTTGGGCGAGAGAATTAATTTAATTACACTACACGCAGTAGACGAGCCCTGAACTTGCCCTTTGGAGATAAGCTTTTGCTATAGTTTTATAGTTATTCAATTGAAACTTCTCATATCTTTATGATTATAGCGGATGTCCCTTCTACTTAAATTTAAACATCCTAGCCTTATTTATTCGCCTACTTAATGTATCTTGCTTCCTTAATTTCTAAGACAAAAACCAGAAAATCATGAATTTCAATTAAAATTTTAATTTGTGAGATCCAGAATACTGTTTCTACTAAATTATTATGCAAAAGGAATCTAAATACAAATTTTTAAGTTTCTAGCTCTTTTCTGTTGCGCCAATGATTTTTACAGAAAAACGTCCAAATTTCGAAAATAGCTAAAGTTATTGAACTGATATTCAACACATATTGACTTAGTATTACTCCTGACATGCTAGCAACGTTTCAGGTTATTTACTTGATTTTTAAAGTATTGCGCAACATTTATGACGTCAGAGCTAATTACAGCGGTCTAGCTGGCACACAATGGAAAGACTGATGTGAATTTTATACGGCGTGAGTAGGCTGCTTCCCTACAAGGGTATCATCTGGAGTGCCCCAGGGAAGTGTGGTAGGTCCGCTGTTGTTTTCTATCTACATAAATGATCTTTTAGTTAGGCTGAATAGCAATGTGCAGCTGTTTGCTGCTGATGTTGTGGTGTACGGGAAGGTGTCGTCGTTGAGTGACTGTAGGAGGATACAAGATGACTTGGACAGGATTTGTGATTGGTGTAAAGAATGGCAGCTAACTCTAAATATGGATAAATGTAAATTAATGCAGATGAATAGGAAAAAGAATCCTGTAATGTTTGAATACTCCATTAATAGTGTAGCGCTTGACACAGTCACGTCGATTAAATATTTGGGCGTAACACTGCAGAACGATATGAAGTGGGACAAGCATGTAATGGCAGTTGTGGGGAAGGCGGATAGTCGTCTTCGGTTCATTGGTAGAATTTTGGGAAGATGTGGTTCATCTGTAAAGGAGACCGCTTATAAAACACTAATACGACCTATTCTTGAGTACTGCTCGAGTGTTTGGGATCCATATCAGGTCGGATTGGGGAAGGACATAGAAGCAATTCAGAGGCGGGCTGCTAGATTTGTTACTGGTTGGTTTGATCATCACGAGAGTGTTACGGAAATGCTTCAGGAACTCGGGTGGGAGTCTCTGGAGGAAAGGAGGCGTTCTTTTCGTAAATCGCTACTGAGGAAATTTAGAGAACCAGCATTTGAGGCTGACTGCAATACAATTTTACTGCCGCTAACTTACATTTCGCGGAAAGACCCCAAAGATAAGATTAAGAGAGATTAGGGCTCGTACAGAGGCATATAGGCAGTCATTTTTCCCTCGTTCTGTTTGGGAGTGGAACAGGGAGAGAAGATGCTAGTTGTGGTACGAGGTACCCTCCGCCACGCACCGTATGGTGGATTGCGGAGTATGTATGTAGATGTAGATGTAGGACCTGCAGCAGGAGCGGCGTGTGGTCTTCTTGCAGAACTGGTCAGCATTTTGGAACAGGATACTCAACAGAAGAATACTGGTATGGACTCCGGAGGTCTGTACTGGACTCCAACAAACGCACTATTTACTGAACTGCGGAACATTCCAGTCATACTGCTTGGAGATACTGTGGATGGGAAGATACCAACTGATGCTCCCAGTGTGTTATTTTATTAATCATTTATAAGTATAATTTAACTGCTGGTGGATCAAAGAGTCTGAACATAGGCCTAGAAGCAGCTGCAAACTGTGACTAGCATGTATTGATGGAGATTGATAACGTGTTGAAAGGTGTTAAAGTGTGGTGATGATGTTTGGTTTGTGGGGCGCTCAACTGCGTGGTTATCAGCGCCCGTACAATTTCCCAACCTTTGCTCAGTCCAATTTCGCCACTTTCCTGGATGATGATGAAATGATGGGGACAACACAAACACCCAGTCATCTCGAGGCAGGTGAAAATCCCTGACCCCGCCGGGAATCGAACCCGGGACCCCGTGTTCGGGAAGCGAGAACGCTACCGCGAGACCACGAGCGGCGGACTTTGTGTTAAAGTGTGATTTACCCACTCGGAATAGGAAGAAATGTGTCGTACAATACCGTACATCAATGTACTGATGACTACCGAGTATAACCCGCCTCGCTCTCCCCTGGTTATTTGCTGCAGTGGTCTGAGGTCATGTCAATGTGTGACGACGCAGCGCTCTGGGTGAAATCTGGAGATGTATCTATTTGTTTACAGCGCTCTACTGTTACTTGGACTAAGGATGGCGATATCTCTTGTGTCAGAGCGACTGAATTGCTGGCTGCCTTATGTTCGAATTGTATACAACAACATTGTGAACTATCTCCTTGTGAGTAGTATCCATGTATATGATTTATAACAGTGCTTCAAAGCAGTGACAAAGTTAACTCCGGTAAGTATAGGGTCCATCCACGCTAAATTTACTGATGCAACACTTGAGTTTTGTTATGGTCCCATCAGTCTGAGGGAAATACATACAAAATTTAGTGCATACTAGAAACAGTTATTCGATATATATATATAATAGCAAAATTTGTGCTTTATTTCTTACTTCATAACCCTCTCATTATGACGTAGCTACTGTAGCTCAGTCGGTCAGAGGTTGTGCTATAGTGGCTACAAAGATTATTAAAACAGTGTTTTTTTCCTATATAAGCCAATTGCACGCCATTACCTGATGTGGTCGGTATGATGGCGGGGTGAGTGAAGAGTGAAGCATCAGGACATTGCTGTAAGTGACTGGTCCTGTGACGGTGTGGAGGAGGACCAGAAGAAAAAGAAGAATGGGATACTCCTGCCCAATAATATACGAGCAATAATTGGAGGTCCATCCAGTTGCAGCAAGACAAATGTTCTCATGTCGCTGCTAACACAGTCAGATGGAGTCCGCTTTGAGAATGTTTGTGTGTTCTCAAAACCACTTTTTCACCCCAAGTACCAACCAGTACAGGAGATATTTCAAGGTGCAGATGGTGTCACACACGCAACAGTGAAATCAACCGGAAAAACAAAGCCAAACTCCGTGTTCATATTTGACGATGTTTCTGTGGAAAGCCAGGATCAAATTCGAAGATATTTCTGTTTCGGTTGTCATGTGGAAGTTCACGTATTTTATTTGAGACAGACTTATTCCAGAACAGTAAAACAGTTGATAAGGGAAATGCGAACCTCATTATACCCTTCAAACAAGACATTTTGAATTTCAAGTATATTTACCTATCACATGTTGTAAAACGTGTCTATTTCTATTATCTACTGTCAAACCACAATTTATGAAAGACATTTATATTTTATTAATAGGGTTAAGTAGGAATAATTAATGTTTGTCATGTTGGAAATAATTGTGGTGGCAGGGAATGTCTGCACCAAAGTATTGTTGATATAACTTTAAAAAGGGTGGGAGAAACCGCGTACGGATACATTTTAAGAAAAGAGCGGGAAAGACCGCGCATTGATACATTTTGTAATGGTAGCGGGGATTGTCTACACCAGAAAGTATTGTTGGCAGGAGAGACCGCACTTTAGCGTTCGTAGGAAGTCGGTGGTAAGCGAGATGTGAAGTGAGTCGGTAGCAGGTCTGAAGCGAGAGGTTGAGAGGAGCGGTGTGCCTGCCAGCCACTAGCTATGATTTACAAGAGATTATAAACGGATGTACAGAGACATCAACTAACTATTATCATAAGAGGAACTAATATTATTGAATTAATTTTCTGAGAAACTCAAGACTACTGAAGGTATGTTTGCGCATTGCTAGTTGTAAGATTATTGTAAAAAGTAAGTCCCACTTGAATGTTTGTAAAATCATTTCATTCAGAATATAATTAACTTTTGCCAGCAATATTGCATTCCTAATTATAATCCATCCCAAAAACCATCAACGTAAAACTTTGCAAAATTTTATTGTTGTCAAGGGTAAGTTCAACTATGAATTACGTAACTTCAGTCAAATTAATTAAAGAATAACGTCAGCTTTGCTAATAAAGAATAACGTCAGCTTTGGTAATAAATACAGCCACTTATTATGACAGCCCACCAGCAGTTAATAGAGTATAGTAAACCAGAGTAAGTATATTCACGTCGCAGTTCGATGTAGCAGTCAGATGGCGATCCAGTAACAGTAAAAAAAGGTAAGGAACAATTTTGGGTTATTGCAGATAACGATTGAGGGCCACGACGACGACACATTCTATGTTTCGTCGAAATAATTAGAAAATCACTTTTAATAAGCAACAATTAAATTTGTATGCGAAGATTGAGAAAGAGAATAAATTTCAAAGGGAAGATTTCATTTGTTATTATTAAGCAAGAGATAGAAATACTAAGGGAAGGTTACATAGGTTATTGTAAAAGGGAAGGTTATCATTAACAAAAGAGATGTAGAGGAGACGGGAAGGTTTCAATGTAAGAAATGATATGTCATTCAATGAGTTTGTAAAGATATATGGGGATTACTAGAATCCCACGCAGTACGGGTTTTTTTGTTATTGATAAAACACAAAAACTGAATGATGATAACTATAGGTGCAACTTCCAGAGGTTACTACATATATAGCTATGAAAAGGGGTGAGTCACCATGGACAAGTTCGCCAGCATGTCGATGCTGAACGTGAGAGGATCGGTACACACAGATGAAATCATTCGCTTGTGTATGGATGCAAAAATTCAGATTCTAGAAAAAAGAGCTCAGGATGTGCTTAAAGGATCTATCTGAAAAATGTAAACGGAGTGCTGAAAGTGTGCTTAAGGATCTATCTGAGAAATGTGAATGGAATGTTGAGAGTGTGCGTAATAATCTATCTAAAAATTGTCAACAAGATGTTGAGGGTCCGTACAAGAACCTTGAGGAATATCAGGAACAACAAACTGGCGGTGTGCATGTGGACATGAAGACAAATCATGAAAGTATTATGAAACAGATTGGGACATTAAGTGAGGAAATTATTCGAATAGAGAGGAGGCTGGGAGGGTAACCGTTCTTGTAAAAGAGAAGCCGAAAAAAATAAATATCGAAGCACCCTCTGCACAGTAGTCCACTTAGCACGTAACAAGATGTCAGCCAAGAATAATTTCACCTAGGCACAGAAGGCTGTTCGACAGAAATTACGCTTGCTAAGGTTAGGACATTTGGAGTGGGACCAAACACTGAGAGAAACCTTTAAATCAGTTACTGAATCTCTCAGGCAGCTCTTGGAAAATTATGTGATGACGAACAGGAAGCTATTTTCGATTTCATTAACCATCACAGCAATGATTGGCAGACAGAATATTCGGCGTCATCAAGGTGAAACCATGGATGCTTGGCAAACATCTTGTAAGTTTAACAGATAACAGAATACAGATAGGTGATAGGGAATTTCAAAGAACACCATGTCTACTAATCCTATTTCCTAAGAGCAAAAAATCTTCAGTTATTGACAAAAGGATCTGCAAACGTATGGTGAAATACTGCATTTGACTGATCTACATAAAAAAGAAAATGGAGAACCAAAAAGCCAAACCAGGTACTCCATATCAGCGACCTCAGTAGTCATTAGACATCGTGAGAGAGTGGAATGGGGGGCTCCGCGGAACTCACGGACTTTGAACTTGGTCAGGTGACTGGGTGTCACTTGTGACATACGTCTGTACCCGAGATTTCCACATTCCTAAACATCCATAGGTCCACTGTTTCCGATGTGATAGTGAAGTGAAAACGTGAAGGGACACGCACAGCGCAAAACCTTACAGGCCAACCTCGTCTGTTGACTGACAGAGACCGCCGACAATTGAAGAGGGTCGTAATGTGTAATAAGCAGACATCCATGCAGACCATCACACAGGAATTCCAAACTGGATCAGGATTCACTGCAAGTACTATGACAGCGGGAGGTGAGAAAACTTGGCTTTCATGGTCGAGCAGCTGCTCATACCCACACATCATGCCGGTAGATGCCGAACGACGCCTCGCTTGGTGCAAGGGGCGTAAATATTGGACGATTGAACAGTGGAAAACGTTGTGTGGATTGATGAATCACGTTATACTATGTGGCAATCTGATGGCAGGACGTGGATATGGCGAATGTCCGGTGAACGTCATCTGCCAGCGTGCGCAGTGCCAACAGTAAAATTTTGAGGCGGTGGTGTTATGGTGTGGTCGTGTTTTTCATAGATGGGGCTTGCACCGCTTGTTGCTTTGCGTGGCACTAACACAGCATAGGCCTACACTGATGTTTTAAGCACTTTCTTGCTTCCCACTGTTCAAGAGCAATTCGGGGATGGTGGTTGCATCTTTCAACACCCATCGAGCACCTGTTCATAATGCATGGCCTGTGGCGGAGTTGTTACACGACAGTAACATCCCTGTAGTGGACTTGCCTGCACAGAGTCCTCACCTGAATCCTACAGAACACCTTTGGGATGTTTTGGAACGCCGACTTCGTACCATGTCTCACCGACCGACATCGATACCTCTCCTCAGTGCATCACCCGTGAAGAATGGGCTGTCATTCCCGAAGAAACCTTCCAACACCTGACTGCACCTATTCCTGCGAGAGTGGAAGCTGCCATCAAGGCTAAGTTTGGGCCAACACCATATTGAATTCCAGCATCGCCGACACGGAGGTTCTGGCAGTAGAGAAACACTATCACACGCGCTTGTTCCGAGAAGCTGTAGAAATACAAAAACGCGTGAACAGTTTCAACAAGAAAGAGGAAAGCCTTAAGGTAAACGGATCCTGGCTTCCCGTACTGCAGCGAACGACCGTCGCTGGTAGCAAGAGGAGAACTGCACTGTAAATGACCGCGGAGAAGCCCTCGGACGTTGGCGCGCCAGGTACATATAGTCTGCGGCTGCGAGCTCGGCTCCAGTTCACCACCGGCAATGGAGGGTGAAGCTTTGACAATGCCAGCCACTCGTGCTGGCGAAACGTCAGAAAAATCATTAGATGAACGTCGGCCGAAGAACCCGAGACAGAAGCCAATAGGCAGTTTGTTCAACTTTGTTCAAAAAATATTCAACAGCTCAAGATTCCACGATGTGTTTATGCGGGATACATTACAGAAGACTATGTGTAAATCTGAAGAATGTGAAATTGTGAATTTAGATATCGCTGGAGGACGTGAATCCCACAGGGCGGCTTATGCTAAGAAAAGAAATGAAAATAACGTCTACTATTTCGACTCATTTTACGACCTGCGGCTTCCAGAAGAGTTACAACGATACTTCACGAGCAGGAGACAAGTGTTCTACCACTTTCAGCACTACCACGGCTGTGTGTCCCCTACGCATCACGTTCCTTCTGACGTTTATGAGGAGGGACACATAAGAAGGTGCTTTAGGCATCTATTCTGCAGTTGATGTCCATATGCAATGTCGTATACTCTGACATTAATAAAATGATCGCCTGTATTACATCGGTCTAATTTAAGCAATGGTGAGTGGAGTATTGCTCTTATTGGGCTGGAGACATACAACATTATCCCAAACATCATGGAGACTAACAATAAACTGCATCTGTAAATTAACGACAGTAAAAAATTGTGGAAATAGAACCTGGTTCATACGACACAGACGATTTGAATGACGTTTTAAAACTGTCTACAAAAGGAATTGAGCTACGTGCAAACATCAGTACACATAACTCTGAAAGAGGAACTGTGAGTGCGACGATTGACTTTAACCAGGAAGGTTCAATAGCACGACTACTGCCTTGCACGAAAGGACAGGTTTTGAAGGAGGATTCTGATAAATATTACAGATCTGATCAGATGGTGGATATACTCCCTGTCAGTACAATCCGTGTCTAGTGTAACATTGCAAAGAACTCCTATCTCAACGATAGACTGATTTCCACCATTTATGGGCTCTTTCCTTCAGTTGGATTGGGGTATAAGATTGTTGAGACGCCCACCAACGCTATATACCTTCCATTGACAGTTCAGACGTTGGACTATCTGGAGCTGCGTATTGTGGACCAGAATAATTAACTTGTTGACTTTCGTGGCCAGCAAATCATAGTACGATCATAACACATTAAGAGCGTGAAGTATAAAACCAGCGCACACAACCCAAAGCGCAGCACTTTGCAGCATAGCCCCATGCATACCTCTAAAACTGCTCAAGGGGTACTTCGCCGACATGCAACAAATTAATATGAATGCTAAACAGGAGCTTACTCTGGTACCGAGTGCGACGGACAACAATTCATGCACTCAAGGACCCCAAGAGGAGAACAAGGTCATCATCAATAAAATAATGCAGAAAATGCCTCACATCTCTGTAATGGACGAGGAGAGTTTGAAGCTTTTAAAGGTTTCAAATACAGGCGCATATCTACCACAAAGTTTCCATTCATGGGAGTTTTTTGAGCATCTAGTGCTACCAGAAGACAAACGTGGGCTATTAAAAGCTCTGTTCAATTGGTGACATATAGAGTTATCATACTGGCATTTCAGAAAGATGGACGGGGAATATAACGAATGACTCCACTGCAGTTGACAGCTGCAAGTTAACTAATGCCAGAGTTTACTTCAGTGCAGATTTCTATCCGTATGTCAATTTACACGTGGAGGTGGACGAAAATGTACGCAGTCTAGCATATGACATGTATGCAAAGTTCCATACTACTTTCTATGAAGAGGAGGGATCTCTACTCAGCCCATGGAAATTCGAGGAGCTGGCACCAATCATCGTAATAGACCACTCAAAACACAACGAGAGAGTAAAATCAGGACCCATGGACGTGCAAACCGAATCTTAGATTTCTGAAAATTTCCTCAAACATACAGCAGTGTATGCTCTAGTTTTACATAATGAGTGGTTAACTATTGCCCGCTCATAGCGTTGTGCAGCAAGCTGTATAAATGAACAAGTGCTGTGCTATACCCAGACCATATCACAATGATATCTCGAGGTGAAAACATCATTGCAGACGTTCAGGATTTCTATGGTGCTGAGTGCAGACAGTTCATATTTAGAGATGCTGCATTCGTAGCATACACAGAAAATGCAGGTATAATAGAGACATTCTCAGCAGCCACTGCATTATCGAGGTCTTTCCAGGATGTGAAGTATGTTAAAACACGGAGGATTGCAAAGTAGTTAACACATTTCTACCATGGAATTCAGTGGGATGATTCTCGTATGCCCTATAAAGATATGGTAACATCGCTTCGACATTTCGACCACATGGGTATTTTCGTCTAGGGCACATCGACTCAGGAAGAATAAGAAGGTGTGCGAAAACAGTGTTGTGTCTGCTCATGAAAATGTAAAATTACTTTTAAATTAAATGATAAATAAGTGAATGTTTGCCTTACATTTAGTGTAATCTTTTTTTTTTTTTTTACTCTGATCACACTTTGGTAGTATGCAGCGTTGTCCAGATCCTCCTAAAGCATAGTGGATATAATTTTAGACAGTTTGCTACGTCTTTGGAAGCGGTCACGGTCATGTACCACCTGCTCCTATAAACCAATATGTGCAGCACGATATGCGAAACCCGATACGACCAATACAAATAATTTGTTATTCTCCATCTTAAACTTAACCTCCTAAATATCATTCGTTTTCAGAACTAATATCATTTTTCTTCCGCATGCCCTTTGTACATACAGTGCAATAGGGGATAGGTTCTTCTGTAGCTAACAACAACAAAGACATATAGTACCGATTTTTTTCATTTATTCAGTTTATAATTATGTAATTTTGATTTTTGATACACAATTCAGTTTTTGAGATCACAATTTTGTTCTTGAGGTACAGTTCAATTTTTGAGATAAAATTCAGTTCTTGAGGTACAGTCCTGTCCTTGAGATATAATTCAGTTCTGAGGTACAATTTAGTACGTGTACCTTCCTTGAGGTACAGTTCAATTCTTGAAATTACAATTCAGGACTTGAGATTACAGTTCATGTCTGGAGATACAATCTGACTCTTTTTCACATAATATTCAATCCAGAAAAAAATTCACTGTTGAAAAATTAATTACACAGTCCCAATAGCACCAGCTACATGATGATGGACAGTAAACTACGTACACATAAAAACTAATCTGCCTGCATGGCGGCAGGTGAACCTTAAAAACTGTTCTATTTACAAATTTACAAAGCGCGTGTGCGCTTAAAAACATACACTCACACTCACACACACACACACACACACACACACACACACACACACACACACACACACACACACACAACGTGCAAGACTGGTTTATCATTCTCATTCTACATGATGTACAAGATTTACATTTCTTTCCTCTGACGTGCAAGGTACATTTCTTGTGAGTAGTGTGAGTACAGGCGAGTTTTTATTCCGTCATCACAAATGACCCTTTTATCGTCATGAGGTGACAGGTCAATTATACGCCGCAGTACAGTTTATACAGAGTGGTCCATTAATAGTGACCGGGCCAAATGTTTCACGAAATAAGCGTCAACCGAAAAACTACAAAGAACGAAACTTGTCTAGCTTGAAGGGGGAAACCAGATGGCGCTATGATTGGCCCGCTAGATGGCGCTGCCATACGTCAAACAGATATCAACTGCGTTTTTTTAAATAGGAACCCCCATTTTTTGCTACATATTCGTGTAGTACGTAAAGAAATATGAATGTTTTAGTTGGATCACTTTTTTCGCTTTGTGATAGATGGCGCTGTAATAGTCACAAACGTATAAGTACGTGGTATCACGTAACATTCCGCCAGTACGTACGGTATTTGCTTCGTGATACATTACCCGTGTTCAAAAATGGTTCAAATGGCTCTGAGCACCAGAACAGAACTAACCTAAGGACATCACACACATCCATGCCCGAGGCAGGATTCGAACCTGCGACCGTAGTGGTCGCGTGGTTCCAGACTGAAGCGCCTAAAACCGCTCGGCCACACTGGCCGGCAGCAGACAAATTGCGTGAGAGTCGAGAATCTCAAAAACGTCGGTGTTGAGAATGCTACATCAACATCGATTGCACCCGTGCCATATTTCTATGCACCAGGAATTGCATGGCGACGACTTTGAACGTCGTGTGCAGTTCTGCCACTGGGCACAAGAGAAATTACGGGATGATGACAAATTTTTTGCACGCGTTCTTTTTAGCGACGAAGCGTCATTCACCAACAGCGGTAACGTAAACCGGTATAATATGCACTATTGGGCAACGGAAAATCCACGATGGCCGCGGCAAGTGGAACATCAGCGACCTTGGCGGGTTAATATATGGTGCGGCATTATGGGAGGAAGGATAATTGGCCCCTAAAATAGGCAATCGGTGGCAATCTAAATGGTACAAAATTGTTAAGGCTTCCGTGGCCACTTGTTGACAAACTGCCTATTGGCTTCTGTCTCGGGTTCTTCGGCCGACGTTCATCTAATGATTTTTCTGGCGTTTCGCCAGCACGAGTGGCTGGCATTGTCAAAGCTTCACCCTCTATTGCCGGTGGTGAACTGGAGCCGAGCTCACGGCCGCAGACTGTATGTACCTGGCGCGCCGACGTCCGAGGGCTTCTCCGCGGTCATTTCCGATGCGGTTCTCCTCTTGCTACCTGCGACGGTCGTTCGCTGCAGTACGGGAAGCCAGGATCCGTTTACCTTAAGGCTTTCCTCTTTCTTGTTGAAACTGTTCACGTGTTTTTGTATTTCTACAGCTTCTCGGTACAAGCGCGTGTGATAGTTCTTCTCTACAGCCAGAACCTCCGTGTCGGCGAATTTTATTACGTGGTCGGTCTCACTCAGTGCGTGCTCTGCTACGGCCGATTTCTCCACCTGCTCCAACCTGCAATGTCGTTTATGCTCTTTGATCCTGGTGTTAATTGACCGTCCAGTCATTCCGACATAAACTTTTCCGCATGTGCATGGTATACGGTATATTCCCGACATTGCAAGTGGGTCTCTTTTCTCCTTCGCCGATCTAAGACACTCTTTGATCTTCCTTGTTGGTTTGAAAATCGTCTTTACGCAATATTTGCGCAATATACGGCCGATTCTGTCCGTCACTCGGGGAATGTATGGCAGAAAGGCCGTACCCGACATTTCTTTTTCTGGCTCCTTACTTCGCCGAGTGTTTGGCTCTGTTACACTTCTAATATAATTTGTGGAGTACCGATTGCTCCTCAGAACAGTTTCCAGGTGTTGCATTTCTCGTTTGAGGTGTTGCGGCTCACATATTCGTCCTGCTCTCGTTACGAGCGTACTAATCATGCCTCTCTCGTAACGAGAGCGGGACGAATATGTGAGCCGCAACACCTCAAACGAGAAATGTAACACCGAGAAACTGTTCTGAGGAGCAATGGGTACTCCACAAATTATGTTAGAAGTGTAACAGAGCCAAACACTCGGCGAAGTAAGGAGGACATGTCGAATTCATTGCCATGGTACCTAATTACTTCATATGGACCACAGTTCTTCACCCAGTAGCTTTGGATCTGCGAATTGAATTTTCGCACTCATAATAGAATCAGTAGGTGTGGAGTCTAGATAGGTCTAGTTTGCACATCCACATATAAATAGGTTTCGTGAACTCTAGTGCAACCTTCACCATCTCCACTGCAACAAAGTTCTCCCTGAATATAGTGACCTGCTTAAAACTCGGTCTGTTGATCTGTTTTCTTACACCCTTACGCCCGTCCCATGCGGTTCTAATCAAAATTGTAAGCCGTTCCCTCAAATTCTCTATTGTTTTGTAGAATATTGAATTATTCATTAATTTATAAAACTGTTTCTCAACGTCAGACGTCAAGGAAGCTCTCTGTATCGTATATTACAATAATGAATATTCACCATTGTCATCAGTTTTGGGCTGGAGCCTCTTCGCTGAACTAATTGTTCCGCACATTGCGCCAAATCGGCCTGTGCGTCATGCAAATTGATAGGGTATGTGAGTTCTGCCTCAGCCACATACCTCACATCAGAATCAGCCGCCATACTCTTGATTCTTCCTCGTGATTCCTTGCATTCGTCTTCGGACACCCGTCGAAACTCGTCAATCGGCAGTGATTGTTGCATGACGTGCCCGTATGAGTTATTCACATCAAAGTATATGATGTAACTCGAATCAAGGGATGCATTGAAACTGTCACCCATCCGTGGATTATTTGCCCCATGTGTATGGACACATTGGCAAAGTCCTCCACGGACCCCCCACTCAAATAAAAGAAGCATGCTAGGATCGGTCAATAATTCCATGCTGCATTTCGTTTTCTTGAGCGTTGCGCCCCTAAACAGCCCAGGCCCCTTGTAATAAAGGGCGGGACCCAGGGAATATGTAGTCATGCACACACTCCGGAATTATTCGGAAACATTAGCATGCAAGTGCACGTCTGTGTCAATGTAGGGCTGTACGTACTCTCCTAAAGTGGAGATAATGAATTCCTGCCAGACGTTTACGGCATGCTCACACACTGCATCCGTTATGGTATCGCCCGTGAGATTACTGGAGAATGGAGTTACGTCGGGTAGTCTTGTTTCGTCGAGTTTTGCAAAGTCTCCCGATACTCGTACGAGAAACCCCATTCCTAGTCGCAAGTTGGAGCTTTTCTTTGTCAGGAAATGTAGCTCGAGTGACGTGCATAGACTCCAGAGACAGAGTTTCAACGAGTTTCTGAAGTGATGTATGTCTAAACAGTAGCGAATTATGGAAGCGGAGAGCAATTCTTGGCGTCATTCGTTTGGAGAATGAGACGTACATCTCGATGCTCTCAGGCAGGACGCCCAGCCAAAATTAGCCAAGTGTTCAACGAGGAAATGAGCATCATACCCGCTTACATTACGGAAGAAAACGGGTTTGTGCCTTGGTAACTGACACTTCACTTGCATGTATTGTGAGCTGTGCCACGGAACTTCCCCGTAAGATCATAGTGATCCCTACGAGGAGTTTCTGCTTTCTAATCTAACGGCAACCCGCAAATATGACAGTCATCCGCTATTTTGTACAAATGTTCGTCCTTCTTCGATTTGGTTATGGGAGTATCGATGCTGTAAAGCTTGTCAACTTCTCATGAAAGTTTTTCGAGCTCTGTGTTCAGCCAAACCGCACGATTATCCCAGACATAAGATTTGTAGTGGCTAAGACTCGAATTATAGAACGATACAGTTTCGTACGCTGCGGCATATGGTATGCGTTTTTCTGTGAAGGTAGTATGGGAGGCTGTGGGTCTCCTTCCCAGTGGGTAAAACAAGGGAGGAGGCGTTCAAAATCGATTTATGCTACAAACGGGCATCGCTCCTGATGGTGAGCATTTTTGAACTAGGAATTTCTTGTCATCGGTAGGCATAATAACACTTACCGGATCCTTGGAAGCGCAATGTACTATATGCGTTGCTAAAAGGTCGCTTCTCGAAAAGGCATTGAGGCACCTTAAGCAAATATACTTTTTACATTTGCAGTTACTCAGTTGAAAGAATAGGAGCCGGGACATGTCTTTGATACAAACACAATGATAGTTATCCTTCTTCTCATTGGACAATAGCAGCATGTTTACATACCGCTTAAGCTAACTGGCAAATTCTGAGAAATATGTGTTTCCTGATCGTTGTGCTCATCGTACTTGCGTTTGTCCAGACCATAAACATGTTTCAATATTCCAGTATCCTAAGCCTCGAATTTAGTTATGTCCAGGAGTTTAACAGGGAACTCGATACCGTCTAAGTTGTAACACCCAAGAATGTCAAGGTATCTACCGTATCGATGTGTACGCTGAGGATTTTTCTCGTAACCTCTCTCGTAAGCCATGATCGACCATTCAAAACAAGTCTGATCCTTTTTATTTTCGACATTAATGCATGCCCGCTTCGCTGCTATATCTTTAGCAAGCTGTGTATATACATTGTTTGTTCTCTATCAAAATCTTTCATTTGCTAACTATATGCCTATCAGTAGTTACTGCATTCAGTAGTTAGACTCTCTTTATGTAGATGGCTGTATTGGCGCTCGCTGTATTCCTGTAGCTCGGGTAACGAAGATTTTGGTGAGGTAAGTGATTCATGAAGGATAGGTTATTGTTAGTCAGGGCTATTATTTTGTAGGGATTATTAAAAGTCAGATTGCGTTGTGCTAAAATATTGTGTGTCAGTTTAGAAATGATCAGAGTAAGTAAAGAGAAAACTTCTGAGTACGTTCAATTTTACTCAGCTGTTTCAGTGTCAGCCGGCTGCAGTGGCCGTGCCTGTCTAGGCGCTGCAGTCTGGAGCCGCGAGGCCGCTACGGTCGCAGGTTCGAATCCTGCCTCGGGCATGGATGTGTGTGATTCCTTAGGTTAGTTAGGTTTAACTAGTTCTCAGTTCTATGGGACTAATGACCTCAGAAGTTGAGTCCCATAGTGCTCAGAGCCATTTGAACCATTTTGTTTCAGTGTCAAATAACGTAGAAGTTTACCAGCACAGTCTTTCTTTACATTCAAAGCGGAAGTTTCACACTTCCGCCGCATTTTAATGGCGGGATGCCGCGGATTATTAAAGACCTTGAAGAGCTAAGTTTCCAGAACAGGAAGGCATCCTTTGAGAAACCCTACAGGGTCGCGGTATCCTCCTGCTGGATTCTCGATTCTAGTGACGAGAGTCCTTCCTCAAAGGCGCCTACAATCATTGAGCATTCTAATGGCATCATGACGTCACTGACGTCATGTCCGTTATTATCACTAATAGGAAGGGGGGGGGGGATCAGCGGCTAGCCACTGAGAGAGTGGCGGATGACGCTATCGGGAAGGTTTTTATTTTACTAGCGGTCTATCTGAGATCCACAGCCCTGCCGTATGTTTAAATATTACGCAATACAGTCGATGAAACATTATATGCAGTAGTCAATATTTTTCTTTTTTATGCAGAAGGATGTGAGGAAACCGAATCGCGAGTTGTGGGATCGAAGCAGTATGAATTTTCATCTAACCCCACCAGTAGGACGCAAGGGAAAAAAATACTATCCCACACAGACACACAAGAATATCGATTTAATTAATTAGGCAATCAATTTGATAGCGCAACTTTTCCATATTAGTAGTGGTTCCAGAGAGGGATGGGGAGAAAGCGATACTATACGTTAAGGGGACGGGGAGAAAATGACGTAGAGAACCCATGACGTCATAAGGGGAGGGCATAATTAATTTATCACTTAATCAAAATGTAGAATTGACTGGATATCAAAAGCGTGTACAGAACAAAAGGTTAACACATGAAAAGTAACGTAAATGGTTTTAAGACTGACATGGATCAGAACAATAGATTAAAAATGAAAAATAGTTTAAAAAAAGAAAGGTGGTAAAAAATTAAAAGTGATAAAAAATGAAAAGTGTGCTCATACCCCCTTACCATACTACTTGTGGTTAGCTACTTAATACTCATACTGTTGACCTTCAGTGATGAGATTCGAACTCCCGGGCATCTCTGTAGGAGTCTGCATTATCTTTGATCACTGTTGAGAGTGTGTTACTCACACGAGCGCGCTTTTTGTCTTTGTATCTAGGTGGGGATGGAAGTGGACCTGGCAAGTGAGTGGCCGTTGCTGTGACACTGTCTACGTTCACGGACTACATACACCGACTTATTTTGTTTTACCGACAGGACAAATGACGTTGCAGCATATTTTACAAAGGCTCGGCTGCAACGGAAGAGACCGCGAAATTGTAACATTTTAATTTACATTTTCATCGCTTTTACAAGATTCTTGTAGAGTAATTCTGAGGAAGGTTCACTCCTTCAAAACACGCAAAGTTTAGAGATTTTGTATTGTGAAAGACGGTTGACCCTATATTGTAACATCGGAAAGCAGATGCAACAAGAACTCTAGTGGAAGAGCTACAACAATAGAGGTGTTGTACATCACGGGGACGGTTACTGCGGAGGTTCGAGTCCTCCCTCGGGCATGGGTGTGTGTGTCTGTCCTTAGGCTAATTTAGGTTAAGTATTGTGTAAGCTTAGGGACTGATGACCTTAGCAGTTAAGTCTCATAAGATTTCACACACATTTGAACATTTGAACGGTTACTACTGTAATTCCGAGAGTAGATCTTCAAGCGAGACGACTAACATATTACTTCGAATCACACGTGTCTCCCGAAACGATTTCGGCGAGAAAAACAGAAATTACAGCTGGTGCGGAAGCTCACTGGTAGTTTTTCTTCCCACGTATCATTTGAGGATGGAACAGGCACGGAGAGACAGTTAGTGATACCACCAGAACCCTCCACCGAACACCACAGCGCGGTACGCCTAGTACAGATAAAGGCGTAGGTCGTCTGTAATAATTACCACATCGACGGGACGCTAAAACTAATCTTCCCTCTGTTCTGTTCCTCTGTTTACTCCTGCTACTTTAAGCCCATTGTGGGGGGGGCCACTTCCGATATTTACTACACTACTGGCCATTAAAATTGCTACACCAAGAAGAAATGCAGATGATAAACGGCTTTTCATTGGACAAATATATTATACTAGAACTGAGATGTCATTACATTTTCACGCAATTTGGGTGTATAGATCCTGAGAAATCAGTACCCAGAACAACCACCTCTGGCCGAAAAACGACCTTGATACACCTGGGCATTGAGACAAACACATCTTGAATGGCGTGTACAGGTACAACTGCCCTTGCAGCTTCAACACGACACCACAGTTCATTAAGAGTAGTGACTGGCGTATTGTGACGAGCCAGTTGCTCGGCCACCATTGACCAGACGTTTTCAATTGGTGAGAGATCTGGAGAATGTGCTGGCCAGGGCAGCAGTCGAACATTTTCTGTATCCAGAAAGGCCCGTACAGGACCTGCAACATGCGGTCGTGCATTATCCTGCTGAAATGTAGTTTCACGCAGGGATTGAATGAAAGGTAGAGCCACACGGGTCGTAACACATCTGAAATATAATGTCCACTGTTTAAAGTGCCGTTATTGTGAACAAGAGGTGACCGAGACGTGTAACCAATGGCACCCCATACCATCACACTGGGTGATACACCAGTATGGCGATGACGAATACACGCTTTCAGTGTGCGTTCACCACGATGTCGCCAAACACGGATGCAACCATCACGATGCTGTAAACAGAACCTGGATTCATCCGAAAAAATAACGTATTGCCATTCGTGCACCCAGGTTCGTCGTTGAGTACACCATCGCAGGCGCTCCTGTCTGTGACGCAGCGTCAAGGGTAACCCAGCCATCGTCTCCGAGCTGGTAGTCCATGCTGCTTCGAACGTCGTCCAACTGTTCGTGCAGATGGTTGTTGTCTTGCAAACGTCCCCATCTGTTGACTCAGGGATTGAAACGTGGCTACACGATCCGTTACAGCCGTGCGGATAAGATGCCTGTCATCTCGACTGCTAGTGATACGAGGCCGTTGGGATCGAGCACGGCGTTCCGTATTACCCTCCTGAACCCGCCGATTCCATATTCTGCCAACAGTCATTGAATCTCGACCAACGCGAGCAGCAATGTCGCGATACGATAAACCGCAATTGCGATAGGCTACAATCCGACCTTTATCAAAGTCGGAAACGTGATGGTACGCATTTCTCGTCCTTACTCGAGGCATCACAACAACGTTTCACCAGGCAACGCCGGTCAACTGCTGTTTGTGTATGAGAAATCGGTTGGAAACTTTCCTCATGTCAGCACGTCGTAGGTGTCGCCACCGATGCCAACCTTGTGTGAATGCTCTGAAAAGGTAATCATTTTCATATCACAGCACCTTCTTCGTGTCGGTTAAATTTCGCGTCTGTAGCACGTCATCTTCGTAGTGTAGCAATTTTAATGGCCAGTAGTGTACAATAAGCGTGAAATGTTTGCCTGGAAATGCAGTACTACGGAGATCTGCGTTGTAAAGTAGTTCACACAACAAAACTGGGACTGCAGTCTACGTCTTTCCCCCTCCCACGTCGCCCCCCTCTCTCTCTCTCTCCAGTTCCGCCCCCGCCTCTCCCCACCCGCTCTCGCTCGCACAATCAGAAGCTCCTTGGCGTATCTGGAAGAGACAGCATCTCGGCGGCGCTACAACGGACACACGAAATGTATCGCCATCTGGTTATTGCCTTCCTGGCCATCTTCTGCATAGCTCAGGTACCGCTTACCTTCTTTAGGGGTATCCATTACTCTGAATGTAATTGTAAGCTAAACATTAATCACACACATAGTTTTTTCAAGTCAACATTCCGTTTTCTCAACACATACTAACCCTCGAGGGATGACAGACATCGTTAGAAAGGTTTTTTAACCGGCTTCTGACATTGCACACTATGTTTTACGAAGCTAACTTACCAATCCCAATAAGAAACTCCCTTTTCATATTATCACAAACGTCGTTTTACTCGTTTTGAAGTACTTAATAACGAGCTAATTAATATACGACATTGCCAAAGATAATAACTGTGACCATTTTGGTAGTACATTATTCCGCCCGTTGCACAAGTCGATTTTTTAAAACGACTACACTTTCCGAAACGTCAACCATATTTGTCATTGTCGCCTTGAATTGTGATTTACCTGTTGCTACTACTGCCTAACGTACTTAATGTAACTGAAAATGGTTGTCGAGTTAAACGTATAGGTTGTGTGGTTCTAACAGTCCCTGATGTATGCCCATTGTACAAGCCGGGACAAACATTTCGAATGCAAAATACGTTTTTGGACACATGTATATATGTATACAAGATGTACGACAAATACATGATTATTATTTCGCGTCGTTCGGTTCATTTTTAAAGATGTTTTCTCTTCAATCCCACAACCACGCTTAACCCAACGACTATACTTATTCCAAATACTGTCATTATTTAAAACTATAAAATTGCGAAAGTTTCACGCGGGTCTCCTGGTTTTAAATTATTCACGTGCATATAGGCACCAAAGTTGTGATATTTTTAATGCTACTGCCAATCAACGTGGTGTCACAAAAGAAAAATGCGTTGGCTACGAGCTTTAAAGTACACCGCATATTACAATAAGAGTAAATTTGTGTACAGCGATACGACGAGTAGCAGTAACGGAAGTATTACAAGAAGAAGCGTAAAATTGCACTCGTGGAAGAGCCATGACACACAAATTGGTACCTGTGTTGCATGTATCACAAGTGGCAGAAAGAAATGGAAGTTGTCCGCCAAAGATTACTGAGATGGCTAAACGAAGAGGTTAACGCCAAGGCCGTGGAGTCATGAGCCTGCTCTAACGACCCCGTTTAGCGTTGTAAAATGTTCCTTTGTTTGTAGGCATTGTGTGACACTGTCTCGTATTATTAGCATACGTCTGAATTTCGGCATCGCCTCACTGCGTTCTCTTTTCTGATCCTGAAAGGGCGTTCGCTCATCAGAATGAAATGTAGTTTACCATTTTCTGCGCAATTATAAAGATAATGACAACGTTGCTTTCATCTTTGGAAGGATTAAGCTCTACAAGATATTTTCCAGGACTGTTAGAGACGAAATCAATTGATTAGGTAGATGCCGTCGAGTTCAAAGCATAAAGAATTTGGAATAATACAGTTATCAAGCGAACAACACTACTGTTTATATTTGTCATCACCATCATTGTCATTCACGTTATCAACATCACTCTCATGTTCATGATATTTTTTCCTCCTGCTCCTCATCTGCTACCTCAGCTTGGCCTCACCTTCGACCTCACTTCAGCCTCTTCTTCAGCTTTATCGTCATCTTCATCCTCTCTATCTTCACCTCATCTTCATAATCACCATCATCATTACCATAATCTAGCTTAGCTCTGAAAACCTGATTTAGCTAAACAGAAGAACTGCAGGCAATTTTTACACTCTCCTTTGTTTCTTTTGCTCTCCAGCCAAAGTTTGCCTTGAACTGCCCTAAATGGGAGCATAAAAGCTCATCAGTCGGTTCTATAGGTTCATTGTTAAATTTTGCAACTTTTGTTTCTATACGTAACTTATTTATGATTTCAATATCACGACAATAGATTTTCAAGTCATTCACAGCTTTGATCCGATTCCCGGCTCAAGCAGACATGCATTGCTTATTCGAAACACTGCAATCACTTATAAAGAACTAGTTACAAACTATTGGTCTGCTTCCGTTTCGCTTCGCATTTGCTCGGCCACCATTGACCAGACGTTTTCAATTGGTAAGAGATCTGGAGAATGTGCTGGCCAGGGCAGCAGTCGAACATTTTCTGTATCCAGAAAGGCCCGTACAAGACCTGCAACATGCGGTCGTGCATTATCCTACTGAAATGTAGGGTTTCGCAGGGATCGAATGAAGGGCAGAGCCACGGATCGTAACACATTTGAAATGTAACGTCCACTGTTCAAAGTGCCACCAGTGCGAACAAGAGGTGACCGAGACGTGTAACCAATGGCACACCATACCATCACGCCGGGTGATACGCCAGTATGGCGATGACTAATACACGCTTCCAATGTGCGTTCACCACGATGTCGCCAAACACGGATGCAACCATCACGATGCTGTAAACAGAACCTGGATTCATCCGAAAAAATGACGTTTTGCCATTCGTGCACCCAGCTCAGGCGCTCCTGTCTGTGATGCAGCGTCAAGGGTACCCGCAGCCATGGTCTCCGAGCTGATAGTCCATGCTGCTTCAAACGTCGTCCAACTGTTCGTGCAGATGGTTGTTGTCTTGCAAACGTCCCCATCTGTTGACTCAGGGATCGAAACGTGGCTGCCTTGCGGATAAGATGCCTGTCATCTCGACTGCTAGTGATACGAGGCCGTTGGGATCGAGCACGGCGTTCCGTATTACCCTTCTGAACCCACCGATTCCATATTCTGCCAACAGTCATTGGTTCTCGACCAACGCGAGCAGCAATGTCGCGATACGATAAACCGCAATTGCGATAGGCTACAATCCGACCTTTATCAACGTCGGAAACGTGCTGGTACGCATTTCTCGTCCTTACACGAGGCATCACAACAACGTTTCACCAGGCAACGCCGGTCAACTGCTGTTTGTGTATCGGTTGGAAACTTTCCTCATGTCAGCACGTCATAGGTGTCGCCACCGACGCCAACCTTGTGTGAATGCTCTGAAAAGGTAATCATTTTCATATCACAGCACCTTCTTCGTGTCGGTTAAATTTCGCGTCTGTAGCACGTCATCTTCGTAGTGTAGCAATTTTAATGGCCGGTAGTGTATGAAGGGTGATGTGACGTACGGGGGAACAGGAGTAATAGTATTTTTTGCCAGCTGAGTACCTGTGAAATAAATGGCTACACTTAATATAATTTATGTTCACGACATTTGACAGACATAAGCATCAACATGGGACACGTGTCTGAATTGAGGCCCAATGACGATCATGGCAGGAAGAGACGGCATGGTAGATGCTCTGGTTGTGGCTAAAAATGAATTGGTTAAGATACAGGAAATGCAGCAGTATGTAAATTCTGATGCCAATCATTGCCGATCTGCTTCAGAATGAACATTCTTGGATAGATGGGGAGGGGCAGGGGGGGGGGGGGGAGAGAAGGAGTGGACAGCATCGAATGAACAAATGGAGAATACAACTTTGCCTGCCCACGATGTTTCTCATCCTAACTGGCAACAACAGTGGAGCGTGTAACACTGGGATCGCATTATCCGTTGGGCTGAAAGACTTTGTGACTTCATATTAAAAAGTGCAGGGTCAGACTCAGAATATTTTTAAAGGAGGAGCTGGAGGCTGGGTGATATTGTAGGAATTTTCTATTATTCATAAATGGAATGCTGAGAATATGTTGTTGTTGGGATCTGCAGCCGAAGACGAAACTGACACACCATTCCCAATCCCCGCCCCTTCGCACACATACTTGCTTCCGGCACGAAAGTAATGATTACTTCTGAGTCGGGATGTGTCCTGTCAACGGATCCCTTCTTTTAGTTAAGTTGTGCCACAAATTTCTTTAATCTCCATTTGGATACGATTCAGTACCGCCTTATTAAATCTTCGATGAAAGTTCAATCATTCTTCTGCAGCATCACATTTCAAAACTATCTATTCTCTTATTGAATGAGCTGTCTATTGACCACGTTTCACTTAACTCCACACAAATACGTTCAGAAAAGACTTCCTAACACTTAAATTTTTATTCAATGTTAACAGTTACCTCATTTTGACACATTCTTTTCTTGCTGCTGCAGGTGTGCATTCTATATCCTCTCTACTTCGGTCATTGTCAGTTGTTTTTCTGTCCAAATAACAACACTCATAGACTGCTTTTAGTTTTTCTTTTCCTGATGTAATTCTATCAGCACCACTAGATTTAGTTCGACTATATTCCATTACCCTTGTCTTACTTTTGCTGACAATGAATCTTATAGACCATTTTCAAATCACTGTCCATTCCGTTCCACTGATCTTCAAATCCTTTGCCGTGTCTCAAAGGATTAGGTACAATATTATTGGTGGACCGCAAAACTTTTATTCTTCACCCTAAACTTTAATTCCCTTGCCAAATTTCTCCTTCGTTTCCTTTGCTACTTACTCAACGTACAGGTTAAGTAACATCGGCCACCGACTACAATACTGTCTCACTCCCTTCTTAAATATTAAGTCTTTCGTTTCACGTCCTTCGACTCTAACTACTGCAGTATAAGTACGAGCTGTAGATAACTTCTCTTACGCTGTATTTTATCCTTGTTTCCTTGAGAATAATTATAATTCCCTGCTACTTTCAAAACAACTCTGAATAAATGACCTGGTAGATAACGTTGGAAGCTCCATGGAACAGTTCGCGGGTGGTGCTGTTGTGTACAGAGAAGAAATAACCCTAGAAAATGTGATGAACTGCAGGAAGACCCACAGAGATTCGATGCCCGATGCAGAGACCTCAAAATAAAGAAACATAACTTATTGTATATAAATATTTGTAAAGACTCATTACTCTTCAGCTGTCATTGTTTAATTCCACGACAGAGGAAAAATCACGGGGGAGCGGGTTGAGACGCGGTGGTTTTCATTTCAGAACACATTCATTACATTCCAGCTGCAGCATTTCTCAACGACTTCTGCTTACACCATTTTATGTCATTGTATCTTCATTGAGTTCACATGGCTTATCATTTCACGGAGCTGAAATGAATACGCTAAGAGCCCCTTCCAAGACAGCAATTCTCCCTCCCTGGGAGCTAAAACGGTGACACATAGGCACTGTGAAGTTTCAATTGTGCTGCAGTTATTCAGGTGAATCGATGAATAGTCAAAAACTTTATCTGGCGACTACATGTCAGTCGTCGGTAAAACAGGTGGCAGGCTGTCTTCTGTTCATTGGCAGGCTGCTGTGAAAGTGTAATCAGTCTGTAAAGAAGAGTGATTAAAAAACACTCAGTGACCTATTCTAATATAACTGCGTACGCGTCCGCGGCCAGTGTCAGTTGACATAGTTTTCTGTGTGTTGTACGGCATCTTAATGTAAAGGCTATACTGGAGAAATCATCGTTTCAGTCACGGTTGCAGTGGACTTCTGCTAGCCAGTAGAATGCCACTGTAATCGTGGACGTAATACTGTGCTTTACGTTATGATGCAGTACCACACTATTGTAAAATGTTTCACTAACTGCGACATGGTCGCGTATACAAACAGTGATCCAATACTGTCAAAATGTTTTTTATTCCAGTCTTTGACCACAATATGAATTCTTTACACGATGACCGGTTTCAGTCCGTAATGACCATCCTCAGATCTTTTTCACACCATGTCCTAAAGTGATAAGGCCATAATGGCATCGTCAAAACATATAAATATAATCAGCATTCAAATTCTAAAGGTGGCAGGGATAAAATACAGGGAGCGAAAGGCTATTTATAATTTGTACAGAAACCAGATGGTAATTCTAAGAGTCGAGGGGCATGAAAGGGAAGCAGTGTTTGGGAAGGGAGTGAGATACGCTTGTAGCCTATCCCCAATGTTACTCAATCTGTATTTTGAGCAAAACAGTAAAGGAAACAAAAGAAAAATTCGGAGTAGCTATTAAAATCCATGGAGAAGAAATATAAACTTTGAGGTTCGCCGATGATATCGTAATTCTGTCAGAGACAGCAGAGGACTTGGAAGAGCAGTTGAACGGAATGGACAGTGTCTTGAAAGGACGATAAAAGATGAACATCAACAAAAGCAAAACGAGGATAATGGAATGTAGTCGAATTAAGTCGGATGATGCTGAGGGAATTAGATTAGGAAATGAGACACTTAAAGTAGTAAAGGAATTTTGCTATTTGGGGAGCAAAATAACTGATGATGGTCGAAGTAGAGAGGATATAAAATGTAGACTGGCAATGGCAAGGAATGCGTTTCTGAAGAAGAGAAATTTGTTAACATCGAGTATAGATTTAAGTGTCAGGAAGTCGTTTCTGAAAGTATTTGTATGGAGTGTAGCCATGAATGGAAGTGAAACATGGACGATAAATAGTTTGGACAAGAAGAAAATAGAAGCTTTCGAAATGTGGTGCTACAGAAGAATACTGAAGATTAGATGGGTAGATCACATAACTAATGAGGAGGTATTGAATAGAATTGGGGGAAGAGGAGTTTGTGGCACAACTTGACAAGAAGAAGGGACCGGTTGGTAGGACATGTTCTGAGGCATCAAGAGATCACACATTTAGCATTGGAGGGCAGCGTGGAGGGTAAAAATCGTAGAGGGAGACCAAGAGATTAATACACTAAGCAGATTCAGAAGGATGCAGGTTGCAGTAAGTACTGGGAGATGAAGTTTGCACAGGATAGGGTAGCATGGAGAGCTGCATCAAACCAGTCTCATGACTGAAGACCACAACAACAACAACAACAGCATAGCATCGTCATATAGATCTAAAATAAGGTGTAGAATAGGCCGCATCGTTCACACAGTCATTATTGCAATAATGACTGTGTGGACGATGCGGCCTATTCTACACCTTATTTTAGATCTATATGACGATGCTATGCTGATTATATTTATATATTTTGACGATGCCATTATGGCCTTATCACTTTAGGACATGGTGTAAAAAACAGATCTGAGGATGGTCATTACGGAATGAAACTGTTCATCGTCTAAAGAATGCATACTGTGATCAAAGACTGAAATAAAAAACATCTTGATTGTAAAATGTTGCTCAAGTGTGTGAGACCCTACCAAATACGATCAGCAGGTGGTACGAACTTATACATAGAACTAGAGTGCTAATGGTTACAGGTTTGTTTGACCTATAAATGGGTGACATCGAAATGCTGAAAAACTGGAACTAAATGAGGCCAGAAGATACACCCATGTTCAGAAGAAACAGAATACCTTGAAAGAATAGAAATAGGACATTTGCATTCACAGAACGTGTACATTAGCATGCTCTGCAGAAATGATAAGCATTTCAGCCATTTCAGTTCAGCATGTGTCTTGTAGCCTAGTAGACACAGGGTCCGCCATGGGCCTCGCTAACTTGTTCCATAGGTGATGGCACCGACGCGTATCAGGTGCGAAAGGCGTCATGTGGTATAGCCATCCATGCTGCATTCACCTGGTTGCAAAGTTCATCTGTGGTGGTCGGCATTGGGTCATTACGATGCACCCGTCGTCTCACCATATCCCACATATTTTCGATTGGCGATAGTCTGGTGCTCTGGAGGGCCAGGGCAAAAGGCTGACATTCTGCGACACCAAGTAGGCACGTGTTCGTGCAACAACATGTGGTTGTGCACTGGCTTGTAGAAAATGGCGTCTGCGGTGTTGTGGAGAAAGGCTGTGGCTACGGATCGCAGAATATTGTTTACTTAGGTCACGCTGTTCACAGTGTCCTGTATACGCACCAACTGTGTGGTTGTACCCAACAGCACCACATGAGCACACCAAAAGGCATTTAAACGGTCATTCTTTCAGCGCTGCTAAAGCGAATCGGATGGGAAGCATCCTCTGCCATGAACTTCACAGTGATATATAGAGTTCGGGTGTAGATTTTGATGTAGTGGTAATGGAATTTATATAAGACGTGTGTGTACCAGAAAACTGATGTTGTTCTTGCTCATAATGGTCAGTTTCTACATTTACATCTACATTTATACTCCGCAAGCCACCCAACGGTGTGTGGCGGAGGGGACTTTACGTGCCACTGTCATTACCTCCCTTTCCTGTTCCAGTCGTGTATGATTCGCGGGAAGAACGACTGCCGGAAAGCCTCCGTGCGCGCTCGAATCTCTCTAATTTTACATTAGTGATCTCCTAGGCAGGCATAAGTAGGGGGAAGCAATATATTCGATACCTCATCCAGAAACGCACCCTCTCGAAACCTGGACAGCAAGCTACACGGCGATGCAGAGCCCCTCTCTTACAGAGTCTGCCACTTGAGTTTGCTAAACATCTCCGCAACGCTATCACGCTTACCAAATAACTCTGTGACGAAACGTGCCGCTCTTCTTTGGATCTTCTCTATCTCCTCCGTCAACCCGACCTGGTACGGATCCCACACTGATGAGCAATATTCAAGCATAGGTCGAACGAGTGTTTTGTAAGCCACCTACTTTGTTGATGGACTACATTTTCTAAGGACCCTCCCAATGAATCTCAACCTGGCACCCGCCTTACCAACAATTAATGTTATATGATCATTCCACTTCAAATCGTTCCGCACGCATACTCGCATATATTTTGCAGAAGTAACTGCAATCATGTAATCATAAAATAAAGGATTCTTCTTTCTATGTATTCGCAATACATTACATTTGTCTATGTTAAGGGTCAGTTGCCACTCCCTGCACCAAGTGCCTATCCGCTGCAGATCTTCCTTTATTTCGCTCCAATTTTCTAATGCTGCAACTTCTCTGTATACTACAGCATCATCCGCGAAAAGCCGCATGGAACTTCCAACACTATCTACTAGATCGTTTATATATATTGTGAAAAGCAATGGTCCTATGACACCCCCCTGTGGCACGCCAGAGGTTACTTTAACGTCTGTAGACGTCTCTCCATTGAGAACAACATGTTGTGTTCTGTTTGCTAAAAACTCTTCAATCCAGCCACACAGCTGGTCTGATATTCCGTAGGCTCTTACTTTGTTTATCAGGCGACAGTGCGGAACTGTATCGAACGCCTTGCGGAAGTCGAGGAAAATGGCATCTACCTGGGAGCCTGTATCTAATATTTTCTGGGTCTCATGAACAAATAAAGTACACACGCTTAATCGTGATATTATAATTCGCCTGCCCGTTTTTATTTTGTCTGTGTATCCAGGTATACTCAATTACCACGATTGCTTCACAATTTTGTTTCTCATCATCCAAATGAGCGTCTTTCTGCTGGAACTAAGACAGCGAAAAGGCATATCGTTGCGTCAGAAAGATACGGCCAGCGGTCGAGAGGTTGGACGGTTTATCGCTGGTGACACCGCGAGGGCGCAAACAACTTTCACGACGCAGAAACCAGGCCAGGGGCACGTGGCGGCAGCTGCTTCTGCTGCTACACCGCACGAGCTGTCTCAACACAACGTCCACCCTCAACCACATTGAGCCAACTGAACGGTTATTATGTTGCAAGGGCTAATCGCCAGTTTTGCCTAAATTGTGTTTCCTATTTCGTTAGGTGGTACGTGAACAGGGCTTTTACATACTAAAAGGGCTGTCTGCAATGACGGCTGACGTAGGTGCTACGAACGCCGGTAGACAGCGCGAGAGCTAACTCCTACGACTTGTTCATAGTAGATGGAGTAAGTGTAGAATGTATCACACGAGCTGGTTATACCGGAAATAAAGATTATACACTTCCGTATTCTCCTGGCGTTTTTTAGCTGTTCTCTTGCCTATCTTCATTGCCATTACAATGGATAATGAAAAAATATGAACAATAAAGCATGGGGAAATAACAGAAGAACTAGTAACTCCAAAAGAAAGCGCGAGAAAAAGTGAGGAATCATTTTATTCTTGATGATGTACTGAACGTCTTAGCAATAAGCAACCATTTGAAGTTATTCAGATGAAAGGCAGTTATTTTATGGACTTCCAGCAAGCAACTGGTATCATCATTAACAGAACTACGCTTAATACAGGGTGTTACAAAAAGGTACGGCCAAACTTTCAGGAAACATTCCTCACACACAAATAAAGAAAAGATGTTATGTGGACATGTGTCCGGAGACGCTTAATTTCAATGTTAGAGCTCATTTTAGTTTCGTCAGTATGTACTGTACTTCCTCGATTCACCGCCAGTTGGCCCAATTGAAGGAAGGTAATGTTGACTTCGGTACTTGTGTTGATGTGCGACTCATTGCTCTACACTACTAGCATCAAGCACATCAATACGTAGCATCAACAGGTTAGTGTTCATCACGAACTTGGTTTTGCAGTCAGTGCAATGTTTATAAATGCGGAGTTGGCAGATGGCCATTTGATGTGGGGATTAGTACGGGGCAATAGCCGTGGCGCGGTACGTTTGTATCGAGACAGATTTCCAGAACGAAGTTGTCCCGACAGGAAGACGTTCGAAGCAATTGATCGGCGTCTTAGAGAGCACGGAACATTTCAGCCTATGACTCGCGACAGGGGAAGACCTAGAACGACGAGGACACCTGCAATGGACGAGGCAATTCTTCGTGCAGTTGACGATAACCCTAATGTCAGCGTCAGAGAAGTTGCTGCTGTACAAGGTAACGTTGACCACGTCACTGTATGGAGAGTGCTACGGGAGAACTACTTGTTTCCGGATCATGTACAGCGTGTGCAGGCACTATCAGCAGCTGATTGGCCTCCACGGGTACACTTCTGCGAATGGTTCATCCAACAATGTGTCAATCCTCATTTCAGTGCAAATGTTCTCTTTACGGATGAGGCTTCATTCCATCGTGATCAAATTGTAAATTTTCACAATCAAGATGTGTGGGCTGACGAGAATCCGCACGCAATTGTGCAATCACGTCATCAACACAGATTTTCTGTGAACGTTTTGGTAGGCATTGTTGGTGATGTCTTGATTGGGCCCCATGTTCTTCCACCTACGCTCAATGGAGCACGTTATCATGATTTCATACGGGATACTCTACCTGTGCTGCTAGAACATGTGCCTTTACAAGTACGATACAACATTTGGTTCATGGACGATGGAGCTCCTGCACATTTCAGTCGAAGTGTTCGTACGCTTCTCAACAACAGATTCGGTGACCCATGGATTGGTAGAGGCGGACCAATTCCATGGCCTCCACGCTCTCCTGACCTCAACCCTGTTGACTCATTTATGGGGGCATTTGAAAGCTCTTGTCTACACAACCCCGGTACCAAATGTAGAGACTCTTCGTGCTCGTATTGTGGACGGCTGTGATACAATACGCCATTCTCCAGGGCTGCATCAGCGCATCAGGTATTCCATGCGACGGAGGGTGGATGCATGTATCCTCGCTAACGAAGGGCATTTTGAACATTTCCTGTAACAAAGTGTTTGAAGTCACGCTGGTACGTTCTGTTGCTGTGTGTTTCCACCCCATGATTAATGTGATTTGAAGAGAAGTAATAAAATGAGCTCTAACATGGAAAGTAAGCGTTTCCGGAAACATGTCCACATAACATATTTTCTTTCTTTGTGTGTGAGGAATGTTTCCTGAAAGTTTGGCCGTACCTTTTTGTAACACCCTGTATAAGTTGTGCCTCATGACACCATGCCTGGTGTTCAAACGTTCAAATGTGTGTGAAATCTTATGGCACTTAACTGCTAAGGTCGTCAGTCCCTAAGCTTACACACTACTTAACCTAAATTAGCCCAAGGACAAACACACACACACCCATGCCCGATGGAGGATAAAAAAAAAGACATTTGGTCAAATAGAGGGATGGGAAATCATAAGCGTTGAAAAATGGTGGCAAAGTGAAGATTTCAAAATGACAACATCATTGAGGTCACTGGTGGAAAAGAATTGTATTCAGAGAACTGGTCCAAATGAGACTACATACAGTCGCAGAAGACTTGGAAAGTGCCTACTTCCTGCTCCTGATTATGAAGGGCTGAACGGTCTAACTGTTAAATGTTTTCGTGTAGGGTTTTGGGATCTCGCAAAGCCAGCGAGTCGGCTTGTGGCCGTCGCGAGATGTAAAAGTTTTTGAGCCCTCTAGGGCGGAGGCAGTGTTTCCGTAGTGCACTTCGGAATTTGGGAGAAGGCGCTCCTTTCACGACCAGCCGAGCTGTTTCTTGCAGTACGGAAATTTGTGAAAATCCGAAAGTGCGTCGGTTTCGCTTTGGATCATTCTGGTTCCCGAGGTGACAATGACACCTTTAATGGTGATGTCCTCCATCACGAAGACTTCCCAAAATATTTACAACATTGATAGAACCTTGCCGTATAAGAAACACATACAAAAGACCGCTCAGTAACATTATACAGAAGCTGTATGGTACCTCACGGGCACAGGAGCTATAACATTACAATGTTCTTCCTTTGGAATCGTATACTCTGATGCAGAATACTGTGTGGTCTAGTGTGGCCTGATAGTTCGCATGTGAGGGAAATCGGTGTTCAGCTACACTCAGCAATAAGGACAATAAAAGTCTTGCATCAGACATACTCCTCTTCACCGTTAAGCCACGTTTGCGCCACCGGATCTTCAAAGACAGAAAGTCCTTCTCAAAGAACAAGAAAAATTAATTAAAACTCCTCACCTGCCACTCCACTCAATGTGCCTGCACTTAAGATAAGCCGCTTAAAATGCAGTCGTCTATCAAATTAGCTGATTCGCTGCAAGTGGTGGATTGCAACACGAGCAGGAAGTGATCAGAAATGTAGAGTAGCATTGCCCATGAAGAGCATCAGAAGTGACACAGGCAGCCCTTGAACAGATTAAAAACTTATATATCAATTCGTAGACCTAGTATTTTCGCTATATTTATTTGTAAAATTAAACAATTCAAGTATAATAGTAACACTTAAGTTTACATTGTAAAAGAATAAAATTCTAGGCGAGTGTTGCATTAATGCACTTGTTCAAGACACAGGGACCTCAGCATTAAGCTGTAGAGCCAGACATAGCTGGACGGCTGTGTTCAGTGAATGAGATGGACGTGGCGAGGTATTCAGTGAAAAAATACAAAAAAATACAAAAACTCAACCTGCTTATGTTTCTGCACGTAGAACCCGAAAAATAGTCCTTCGATTGGTTTGAAATTTTGACACAACGTTTTTATATACCGTACCTATTTCTTCATGTGTACAATATGTAAATAAACACGTAATATACAACGGAGAAATATTGTTATCAAAAATCTCTAAAAGTTGTAGACAGGTTTATGTACTTTAAATTTTAAAAGAAACTGTCACTCATTCAAATGGGCTTCGACTACATATTTTCTTTAAACAACAATGTACACAAGTTTTCTGTTAAAACGGAGTGCGACAAAAATAATGCTCTGCTATAAAAATGTGCTGTTTTGTTCCCTTTGTCGCAGCCAGTTTTAACTACGATCGCGCGGCATTTAAACCATTTCACAATTTGTTTCTCTTCATATACATTCGTTCTCATTATATACGTAACTTGAAACATAAAGTGTATACACAACAATGAGCTGTTTTGTTTTCTTCCTCCCAGACAGTTTTCACAGAACACAGGTAAGCTATATTTTTGGCTTATTGACTTATGATTTGGATGCTGCTACAGAATCTGAATTTGCAGTAACAATAAATAAGACTCAAGGTCAGAGAGGAGAAAGAGGAGGACAGAGGGTTGGGAGGAAATGGACAAACAGAACGGAAATGCAGAGACAGATAGAACAACGAGGAGGTACGAAATAGAGGATGGAAGAAAGGTGGACAAAGAGGAGAGGAGGTGATAGACAGAGAGAAGGGGGAAGGAGGGGAGCAGGAGGAGATGGACGGAGACAAAAGGGAGGAGGAGAATAGGACGCATATCCACCTCCCGTACACATTCTAGACGTGTCTTTTCTCTTGTCTTTCTTTTCTATTAGACATGGCAATGTGTGGCCGGGTACAGCGAGTAAACTTTATTCGTTTACGTGAAAATTTGAGTTTTTTGGTTTTGCGTGACGTTTTCCCCCTTGGTAGTAAACTATATTCCACTTACGTTGTCGTGGTGATCATTGGCGGAGTTGTTATGAGCCAATCGGAGGAGGAGCATGAACTGTCAGCGGTGTACATTTTCCAGTCCACTGCTCGGGTCACAGTATCTTTCTGGTATACGTTCGACTGCTACGAGGCGTTAGTTTGTTGTCTTAGAGTGGTGAGAAGTTTAACCCTGCCTCGCGCGTCGGAGGGTTGCTGGCGAGCATTGTTTAAGCTGGTTTTCCGTGTGTAGCAGTTCAGAGAATTAATCCGTGTGCTCCAATAAACATCGAAGGGATGCTGGCGAGCGTTGTTTAAGCTGTTTTTTTCGTGTGTAGCAATTCAAAGAATTAATCCGTGTGCTCCGATAAACATTTCCGATTACACCTGTGGATTAGAGCGTCATGTAATTTGTCTCGTGCGACGCACATGTCCAGAACTCCATAAATTCTGTCAGCCCCCACGAGTATGGTTTCGTGTGACGTTGCAGAAGCTCCGTGGAACTGGTGGCATCATATTAAAGTCGATGCAGGAACTACAGGCACCTTCGCTTCAAAATAACACTGGCATTGAATGAATATAGGCTTGTATCTCGCAAGCATCTTAAATTGAAAAACAAGAGAACGCTAGCCGTTTCTGTCAGTGTGTTTAAACCTTGGTTATCAATGACTCTAAAACAGTTCAGCTATAAATATGGAAGTTTGCTCATTAGTACACTGAACAGCACGTGTATTAAATCTAGCCCAGCGTACTGAAGACATGTTTGAAACAAGAAAGGCCACTGGGACGGTACTTGTTAATCCAATAACGTCTTACGACACAGCCAACCATCAAATGCTTCCGCACTAAACGAATGGAATAATTGAAGATTACTATATTACACGAATTATTCATGATTTTGATCAAAACAGAAGGTTTCCCGTACAAAGATCAGCGCAGCCGATGGAGGGTGCAAAAGAACGGATTACCACAGGGCAGTATTTTGGCTCCTCTGTTGCTCAATATTTATAACAGCGATCAACCCCCGCCAAAAAACACACAAAGTGGCATCTATGCCGATGATTTCGTCTTCGCTTCCCAGAGTGAGAGCTCTGAAAAGGTGGGACTAAATCTGACCACTGCTTTGGAGGTGCCAGGTAAATACTACCGCAAGAGCCAGTTAAAACTAAATCTCAGCAAAACACAAATATGCGCAATCCGTCTGAGGAACAAACAGACCTTGAGGAAACTACGAGTGAGTTGGAGAGAGGTGTAGATAGAGCACAGTTTCGAGCTCAGATATCTTGCGGTCACTCTTCGCCTTGCCTTAACTTTCAAGTAGCACACTGTCTTAATGTGAAACAAAACGTACAGGCAAGAAACGACATATTGCACAAAATTAAGGGAACACACCAGGGTAGGCAAAAAACAACCACTATAACACGGACAACCAAGCTATTAAGCGGGTGATCATAATTTTATGGCTCATCAGTTTGTATATATGCCGAAGTTTGATACTTCTGATACGAATAAATAAATTTGTACACATATGGCTGGGGTAATGACTAAAGAAGTTTGCTTCATTACAATAGCCATCGCCGAACTCGGAAGCATAGCCCACAGTTACCACCAAAGGCTGCCTTTTATATGGAACTCTCAATGTAGGCTAGGTAACGGAATCGATGACCGACCGATGAGTCTGAGGCAGATGTGACTCTTCTCCACTCCCATGTTGCATCACAGCAGACATCATTCAAAAGATCAAGAGACTCCGGAGAACAGAAGAAGGTTTTGCGGGGTGGTGACACACTTTCTATTCATGCTGGAAGTTTCACGCTTTATTTTTACATGAATGTGTGGTGGCGACAACAAAGTTCAGGTGAAGTCTTGTGACAACCAGATGTTGCTTACCAAAACTTTGGTTCTGTCCATTATTTTTCGTCCATGGCGAAATGAAGGCAAATGTTTTCGTAGACGTTTTAGACAACTACGTACTTCCCACACTGTAGTAATAGTTTGGAATCGGATTTCACTGTAATACCTAGATAATGCTTTGTCTTCAAAGCAGGGGACGTCTAGGCTGGTCTGTTAAGTACTTCAGCCTTTCAGCCTCAGTTTCACGCTACAACTCTGGTATGAACCAAAGAGTAGGTAGCTTACCAATCAACTATGCTGGTAGTCCTCGCACCTCTAGTGTTAAATTGCTACGTCAACTCTCTTTTAAAAGCTGTTGTCACAAAACATATAGGTTCTCAATTGAAAACATAGTTGTACTTTATTGTATTGTATGGAACTGGGGACCTAGAAACGACGGAGAGGCTTCGGCCCCGCCGTAGCCCTCAGTGGTTCACAACCCCACAACAGGCCACAGCAGTCCACTCACAGCACCGCCGCCCCACACCGAGCCCAGGGTTATTGTGCGATTCGGCCCCCAGTGGAGCCCTCCCCCCTCTCCCCCCCCCCGTCCCGGGAACGTCAGATGAGTGTAACCACCATATTTGTGCGGTAGAGTGATGATGGTGTACGCATACGTGCAGAAAGTATTTTCTCAGCAATCGCCGACGTTGGGTAACTGAGGAATAAGGGGAACATAGTTTGTATGAACACAAATGAACTATGAGCTCTGATAATTGGCCATTGTTAATACTTAAAAACTAAAGAGTAAATAGTTCATGGAAATATAGGACTAAACAGAGTGCTCGTCCAAACTATGTCACAAGCAAGACGTTAGCCGGAAAACTTCGACTGTGCCACTCACCGGGAAATACGTAACATTTCCCAGAAATAAAATTGCAATGTCGTTTAAAGTAGCATACAAAGTGAAAACCCAGCCCTTAGATAACCGATCAAAAATTTAATAATTTTCTTATTTTAGTGTCCAGTAAGCAACTGAAAACAAAGTTTCGACCACTAAACATTGATAAATTGATTAGTTTCGATGGCAGTGTGCTAGGTAATTGCCGCTTCAGGTGTTCTGTGGGACACACAAGGCAGAGCGTTAGTTGGCAGTTCCGGAAGTTTCTGGAAAAAATATTGTCTCTGTTGAACAGTGATGTCTTACACGTTTCTCGTTGTTTTAGGACCAGTCACATTTATGATAATAATCATTACCAGTTGCAGTCGTACACTGGCCATCTTTAGATTTCTGTGACCGAAGCTGCTACCGGTTGTTATTATGTTACAAATGTGTTTCACCTAAAAAGATAATAACTGTATAATTCTGGACGTGTTTTCAACGGCTTGTTTGATTCGTGGAAACAGTACTGTAGACGGTGCTGAACAACATCTTATTCATATCGCAGACAGGAGTCAGTTTTATTTGAATCAACTGCGAAGTCCAGTTTAGTCGCTAATGTCATCAGGCAGACCACAAACCCTACACCATTGCTGGCTGTGTGAATATCTCAAAAATCAGTAGCATTTTAGTAGCAAAGAGCTTATGAGGCCATAAGGTGACCCTTTGGAGTCCTACAAGAACTGCGCAAAAATCGAATGCAGACTTAATCTGTGAGGCGTGACAGTTTTATGACCACTCTGTGTCAGAAGGGTGCTGACAGATATTAGAGGCTATCCCTAATCTATTTGCTTCCGCACCAGTTGCTCTGTCTGTTATCATAGTTTCCTTCAAGTGGACTCATATAACGGAAACAGTGGTGCGTCTACAGAAGGTCATTGAGGGAGAGAAAGGAATACAGAGAAATAACTAGCCAGTGTCTTTCTACAAAGATTAATAATGATTTTCTATACGCCTGCATACTAACAGAAAAAATAGCTGTAACGAAGTTGATGCCACCGACGGTCACGGTTGTCCAGTCTACTCGCAATTATTTTATCTTTTTTAAGAAACACGGAGTTCAGCGTCATTATTCAGAAGACAAACATCAAGGCGAGACATACTGAAGCAGACGTACCTCAAGGTTCAGTTGTGGGACCATCTCTATACCATCTACATTGATGCCATAGATCTCTACAGAAGTAATTCAAACTATAATATGTCGTTCGAAAATTACACGAACACCTCAGAAAAATGCAAAAATGGGCATTGTTTCGGAAGACTACAATAAATTCCAAGGGGCTTGTCAAATTAATCGAGATATTTTTAGCAGAAAAAAGGCAAAAATGGTTCAAATGGCTCTGAGCACTATGCGACTTAACTTCTGAGGTCATCAGTCGCCTAGAACTTAGAACTAATTAAACCTAACTAACCTAAGGACATTACACACATCCATGCCTGAGGCAGGATTCGAACCTGCGACCGGAGCGGTCGCTCGGCCCCAGACCGTGCGCCTAGAACCGCACGGCCACTCCGGCCGGCAAAAAAAGGCAACTCGCACCTTTCTATTCAAGTAATGAAACAACTGCTCACGATATGGTGATTATTACAAGTGGACAACCAGCCTCAATAATAATAGAAATCGTGCTGCAGCTCCTTGGTGGTCTTTCTTGCAAGAACCTACAGTCTGATCAGCCAGAACGTTATGACCACCTTTCTAATAGACGGTAGGTCCATCTTGGGCACGGATAACAGCGGCGACGCGTTGTGGAACCGAAGCAATGAGATACTGAAAGGTCGCTGGTGGGAATTGGCACCACACCTACACATACAAGTCACCTAATTCCCGTAAATACTGGGGTGGGGCAAGATGCCAGCCTCGGACAGCTTCTTGTTGTGTCCCTTCGTCAGACTGTAGCAGGGTCATTTGTCGGCGCATTTTATCGCTGTGGCATGCCGATTGGGCTGCACTTACGGACAACAAGCTTCGGGCCTTGAGACCTCTTCCCGTGGCTTGGACGTCCTCCTTCCGCCCTTCTCGGCGGGAGGAGGTCGTTTTGGCCCGGTTACGAATTGGACACTGCCGGTTCAGCCAACGCCATCTGCTGACGGCTGCGCCGGCGCCGTTCTGCCCATGTGGGCAATTGCTGACGGTCCGCCACATTTTAACGTCCTGCCCGGATTTTAACACACTGCGTCTTGATCTTGGCCTGCCATGTAGTCTAGACGCCATTTTAGCGGATGACCCACGAGCAGCTGCTCGCGTTCTTCATTTTATCAACTTGACCAACCTCTCTCAGGACCTTTGATTATGCTGTTTTTTTTAATCCTATGCCTTTCAGTCTGTCTTTTATCGTGTTTTCCCTTTTAGTTGCTGTTTGAAACTTGTGCCTGGCGTTGCATTCCTAACGTAGTCTGGGCGCTAATGACCATTGAAGTTGTGCACCCTAAAATCACAAAAAAAAAAAAGATGAGCACTGACACCACGTTCAGTTACATGCCACATGTGTTCGATCGGATTCAGATCTGGCGACTTGAAGTGTCAGCACATCAATTAGAAATCGTCACTGTGTCCCTCGAACGACTCCATCACACTCCTGGCCTTGTGACATGGAGCATTATCTTGTTGAAGGAAGCCATTGCCGTCGGGAAACATAATCGTGTATGTGGTCTGCAACCAGCCGTCGTGGCTGATCGAATGAGCTCCACTGGACCCACGGATGCCCACGTGAATGTTCCCCAGAGCATAATGGAGCCGTCGCCAGTTTGTCTCCGTCCTGTAGTACATTCATCAGACCATGCAACGCTCTGCCACTGCGCCAACGTCCACTGCCGATGATCACGTGCCCATTTCAGTCGTAGTTGCCGATGTCGTGGTGTTAACATTGGTACATGCATGGGTCATGCATACACCAATACATGGGTCAGGCTGCGGAGGCCCATCGTTAGTAGTATTCGGTGCACTGTGGCTTCAGAGATTCTCGTACTCTGTCCGGCATTAAAGACTAATGTCAGATTCGTTATAGTTCGCCGCCTGTCCTGTTTTACCAGTCTTCCCAGCCTCAGACGTCCGATATCTGTAATGAGGGGTGGTCGCTCAACCTCCCGTTTCACCTTGGTTTCGCCACGTGCTGAAGACACTCACCACAGCACTCTTCGAACACCCGACAAGTCGCGCAGTTTCCGAAATGCTCGTGCCGAGACTCCGGGCCATCAGAGTCTGCCCTCGCTCAGACTCAGATAGATGGCGCACCTTGCCCATTCTACACACGGACAGCACGCTCATTCATACTACAGGCATCGTGCGTGTATCTGACAAGCTGTCATTTTTCGCCTGGTGACGCTGCTATCGTCTGGACTAGTTTATATCGATAGTAGGTCGGTGGTCATAAGTTTCTGGCTGATCAATGTATTATTATAACACCTATGTACGTGCGTTGTGCCAAATATGACCTCAACATACAACAAGCGTTACCCTCTGTGAGGAATTTTGAGGTTTGACCGTGTGTTTACCCAATGTACAGAGGGTATCGAACATGGATTTCGTTTAAATGACAATTAGTAGAAGGACTTTAATTTTGGAAGCTAAGAAATTAATGAAGATTTTCGTGAATGAAATAATTAATGGTCGCGAGCCTAATTAGGCATAATAATGTGGGAACATTAAGTTCAAAGAATTTAACTGCAATTTTGCAACAGGGACTTTCATTCTTTCTCTCTTTGTGAAGTGCAATAAATACACACAGCTACCAGACGAACTGCAGAGTGGATAGCAGTAGTTATCATTCGCATAAATTAGCAGTCACTGAAGGATGAATGGTACTTTACTCCTGTTGATAATAATCATCATCTCTACCATTGACCAGTTCAGCACCAAACAATTATTAAAGACATCACGAGACTAAGTAAAGCATGACAAGAGCCCTGGTTTAACTAACACACAAACATCACAAATGCAATAAAATAACACTGTACAAACACTTTTCTATACTCTCTCTTTTACGAAAATGCTTCAGATTCCTTTAGCAAAAGCAATATTTAGTTTAACTTTCTCATTATAGAGAAGAATATAGTGGGGCCCATAAACTGTCATTTACTCTACAGGCAAATTCTGTAACTGTTTCAGAGACAAATTGCATTACGCTAGTGTGGATTTCTAACCCCACTTGAATTTGTTTATATTTCAACACTATACAGCAATTTAACTCAATATTTTCAAATAAAACTTCAGAAATTAGTTCCTGGTAATAGTCACAACAAAGTTAAGTTTCATGAAAGTTCAAATTATGTGCTTCTTTCATTACCTGTGAAGCATGTGGTTTAATTAGCATCATTTATACACTTTAGCACTGAAACTTTGGCACATTCAAAGTAGAAACAAATCACTGATTATTCAGAAACAGGAAACTCGGTCTTTAGCACGTTTAGGATAGGACCCTGCATATGTTTCAAACTTCAAACACATATTTTTATCACTGAAATTATTATTGAAAAGACACAGTTTCAACATAAATCGGCTTCCGAATGCCTCACTTGGCACCTGCGGTGTTGACTGTACAACTGCTGGCCACTGACTGCGGAATGTGCTATCTCTCTTACCGCCCAGATTGACCGCCAAATCCACCTTTTCCCGTGCGCCAAGCCCCTTCCGCTGCGGAGGGAGTTCCCTACACCTTTTCCTTTATATAATACAACTTCTCTAAGTATGAATCAGTATTCAAAGTACAATTTCCCTTTTACGAGCATACATATTGTATAAAGTTTCATTATTTTTAAACATTATTAAATCTTTGCAGTATATACATCATAAACTTCCACTTTTCCCAGACAATTCAAAGATCTTAACTACACTCCTGGAAATTGAAATAAGAACACCGTGAATTCATTGTCCCAGGAAGGGGAAACTTTATTGACACATTCCTGGGGTCAGATACATCACATGATCACACTGACAGAACCACAGGCACATAGACACAGGCAACAGAGCATGCACAATGTCGGCACTAGTACAGTGTATATCCACCTTTCGCAGCAATGCAGGCTGCTATTCTCCCATGGAGACGATCGTAGAGATGCTGGATGTAGTCCTGTGGAACGGCTTGCCATGCCATTTCCACCTGGCGCCTCAGTTGGACCAGCGTTCGTGCTGGACGTGCAGACCGCGTGAGACGACGCTTCATCCAGTCCCAAACATGCTCAATGGGGGACAGATCCGGAGATCTTGCTGGCCAGGGTAGTTGACTTACACCTTCTAGAGCACGTTGGGTGGCACGGGATACATGCGGACATGCATCGTCCTGTTGGAATAGCAAGTTCCCTTGCCGGTCTAGGAATGGTAGAACAATGGGTTCGATGACGGTTTGGATGTACCGTGCACTATTCAGTGTCCCCTCGACGATCACCAGTGGTGTACGGCCAGTGTAGGAGATCGCTCCCCACACCATGATGCCGGGTGTTGGCCCTGTGTGCCTCGGTCGTATGCAGTCCTGATTGTGGCGCTCACCTGCACGGCGCCAAACACGCATACGACCATCATTGGCACCAAGGCAGAAGCGACTCTCATCGCTGAAGACGACACGTCTCCATTCGTCCCTCCATTCACGCCTGTCGCGACACCACTGGAGGCGGGCTGCACGATGTTGGGGCGTGAGCGGAAGACGGCCTAACGGTGTGCGGGACCGTAGCCCAGCTTCATGGAGACGGTTGCGAATGGTCCTCGCCGATACCCCAGGAGCAACAGTGTCCCTAATTTGCTGGGAAGTGGCGGTGCGGTCCCCTACGGCACTGCGTAGGATCCTACGGTCTTAGCGTGCATCCGTGCGTCGCTGCGGTCCGGTCCCAGGTCGACGGGCACGTGCACCTTCCGCCGACCACTGGCGACAACATCGATGTACTGTGGAGACCTCACGCCCCACGTGTTGAGCAATTCTTCGGTACGTCCACCCGGCCTCCCGCATGCCCACTATACGCCCTCGCTCAAAGTCCGTCAACTGCACATACGGTTCACGTCCACGCTGTCGCGGCATGCTACCAGTGTTAAAGACTGCGATGGAGCTCCGTATGCTACGGCAAACTGGCTGACACTGACGGCGGCGGTGCACAAATGCTGCGCAGCTAGCGCCATTCGACGGCCAACACCGCGGTTCCTGGTGTGTCCGCTGTGCCGTGCGTGTGATCATTGCTTGTACAGCCCTCTCGCAGTGTCCGGAGCAAGTATGGTGGGTCTGACACACCGGTGTCAATGTGTTCTTTTTTCCATTTCCAGGAGTGTAGTACAGAGCAATCACTTCATAGTTAACACACATAATAACACTTACAATCTAACAATACTTACAATCTATAATGGTGTTACATTATATTTTGGCCTTACTATTGATTCAAAATTAGAATTCCACAACCATATGCAATACATCTACAGCAAAGAAAATTCGCTGCAACATAAAATGTACTCAAGAATTAAACGTAATGGACTCAACACCAAGAAAAACTTAAATTCCTTACACCCAAACCACCAGATGTCAGACACTGAGATCGGTATCAAACGTTCTGTGTCGATAGAGTATCAACCAAAACGCCGATTTAGTTCGTACTATGTGTTGCTGTCCAGCAGAACTCGCGTAAATGTTAATTAAAAGTAACATGAGTCCAGCGGAGCACAGGAAAAAGCATAACTGTGAGAAAGTAATGTGCACTGCTTCCGTGGGGAAGTTGGTAGAGTGTTAGGTCGTAATACCGCGGGTCGTGCGTTCGTACACAAATTATGACAATATTTTACTGTATATTGCTTGAAAGTGTTGTATGGGAGTATTAATATTTTCGCACGTGTGATGCAATTGTTGCTTCCTTCTACTGTTCCGTCTATTAATATTTATTCTGTGGAAAAACAAATGCACTGGTCTCGCATTCGGGAGGATGACGGTACAAACCAGCGCTCGGCCACACTGATTTAGGTTTTCTGTGATTTCCCTAAATCGCTTCAGACAAATGCCTGGATCGTTCCTTTGAAAGGGCACAGCCGACTTCCGTCCCTAATCCGGTGGGACCGATGACCTAGCTGTTTGGTCCCCTTCCCCAAATCAACCACCCAACCAGCTGCTTCATCACGAATGGTGTCCGTTCCGTCGGACGTGTGTTTTCTTTCGCACTTGTCCGACAGAACACCACATCTGTCTACACAAATGTACTCTATGTGTTTGCTACTTTCAACAAACGAAGCTAAAGAAGAATGCTAAAAGAACGTTGCTCCAAACTCCGAAACGTCCTTTTACATGTCAAGAAAATGTTCCTGGATAAAACAGTCTTCGCGTAAATAGTTAAAACAAATTGTCATCAGTGCGGTTTGAACGTGGGAGTTTTGACAAGACGCGCTACTAACTCACCCACACGAGATCTACGGAAGTCTCACTTCCAGATACGCCTTTCGTGCGCTCCGTAGTTCTTCTGTTACTTTTGATTGTTGTTTACGGTTGTTCTACTGGACGACAGCACATAGCACGAACCAAATCGGTGTTATGGTTGATACTCTATCGACATATAACGTTTGGTACCGATCTGAGTGTCCGCCATCTGGAGGTTTGGATGTTATCAGTGTTTCTTCTTCCAATGTTCACATACTGTTCCGAAATACGGTTGTTAGCTGCAAATGCAAACCTCAAGAACATGCAAGTAATTAAAAAAAATCCTTACATATTGGTGCAAATGTTTCCTATTACCTACCGAACTCAATGATCTAAACAGAAAGCCACACAAGTAAAATTTCCTGAAATCATGTAACAGCAACCCAGCAACTCTGACGTTGCTGTTGCGGTGTGGTCGCCAGTCCGAAGACTAGTTTGAGGCAGCTCTTTTCGCTGCACTGTCCTGTGCAAGCTTGTTTACCTCCTGCTGCAACTTACATCCACTTGATTTTACTTCTTGTATGCATACACCCCTTAGTCTTTCTCTACAATTTTTACATCCCACGCTTTCTTCCATTATCAGATTACGACTGTGGATGCCTCAGGATATGTGCTATCAATTGATCGCTTTTTTTAGCCGATTTGTGCTATAAATTTTTTTTCTCCGCAGTTCTATTCAGTACTTCCTTAGCAGCTATTCGATCAACATGTATAGTCTCTATCATTCTTCCGCTATACCATATTTCAATAGCTATTATTTTCTTCTTGTCTGAACTATTCTGTGTTTCACTTCCGTACAAGACTACACTCCAGACAAAGGCTTGCTAAAACGGGAACCTATATTCGATGTTAAGGAGTTTACTTCTTGCAGATATGCTGGTCATGTTATCGCTAGTCTTCATTTTATATCTTCTGTACTTCTACCATTTCATTTATTTTTCTGCCCAAACAGCAAAATCAGTATACTACTTTCAGTGTCTCATTTCATGATCTAATTACTTCAGAATCTTGTGATTTCATTCGACATTTTTCCATTACGCTTGTTTTCCTTTTGTTGATATTAATCTTATAACCTCTTTTCAAGACACTATCCAGTCTATCCACCTGCTCCACCAAGTCTCCTGATTTCTCTTTCGTCTCTTTTACTACCTGTTCAATGTAAACATTAAATAGCATCATGGACAGGGTAGAACCCTGTCTCGTTTCTCAAATACTGCTTCTCTTTCGTGAGCTACTTCTTGCACAAACTGTAAATAAACTTTCGCTCCTCGCATTTTGTCCTTGCTATCTCAGAAATTTCAGAGAGTGTAGTCCAGCTAACATTTCAATTTTTTTCTAAATCTACAAATACTATAAACCTGGGTATACCGTTCTTTAACCCATCTTCTAAGACATGTCGTAGGGTCAACGCTGCCACGAGAGTTCCTATATTTCTCCGGGGCCCAAACTGATCTTCCCTAGAGTCGGTTTCTGTCAATTTTTACATTTTTCTTTTAGTTATCTGTGTCAGTATTTTTCAACTATGACTTACTAAACTGATGGCCCGGTAATATTCGCATCTGTCAGCACCTGCCCTCATTTCGCTTGTCTCAGATATCTTGCAGAACAGGTGGAATATTCTCTCATGGCTGGCTCTCGCAAGCGTCTCAATTATTCTGAGGAAACGTCGTCTGCTCCAGGCCACCGATGGGCTTAACGGCCCCGTTCGAAGGACAGCTCACCATCAACGGTGTCACATGCTATCACTTGAAATTAAATTCAGAGCATGGGGAAAAGTTTGGTCATAAGGAATTTTACGCAACTACCTCTCCTCCCCCTGTTAGTTAAAAGTTGTTCTTCTTCTTCTACCACTAGGGATCGATTGGGCTTCTTCCGCACCGAACGTTACCGAAAAGGCGTGCGATAGCTTCCACGTCTTCGCAGGCAGATAATACAACAAAATAACATACACTGCGTACTTAAATCATCATTAGCTAGGCCCACTGCTAAGAGACTGGAGACATATCCTGTTGCTGGCTTTGAAACTCAACTTATCTTGAAAACAGGATAATTAATTACAGAGTCCTTTATTCACTTACCTCGATGTATCAGAATGACGTGGAACGATTCAATTTACCAAATATTACTTAATTTGTATTTGAACATGGCTGTATTCTAACTATATACAGATGAGTTCGCATAACGGAAAAAAAAATTTTAACTTAATAACGACTAAGGAAGTATGTAACACATTTGCACTTAGTAGGCTACAAGTTCCTAAATAAGATTTTATCTGTGGAGCACAAGGAGTTGCTCAGAAGGAACTTTTTCAGCTTAATTTCATATTCAGCTTTGCTATCTGTCAGACATGTAAATCATAGGATAAATGGTCAACAAAGATTTTGGTTGCAGCATTATTAACACCTTTCTGAGTTAAATTCGGTTTTAATGAAGAGTAAGGAAAGTTATATTTTATATTGATATTGCAATTATGGATGTCATTAGATTAGGTTAGGTTGTTCCTTCTGAATTCCAGTGAAGAGCTTAACAACAAATTTTGGGAGAGAAAATATGTACTGTGATGCTGTACTTACAATACTTATCCTCTTAAACGACTGATTACAAGATAATCGAAGGCGAGGATCGCATGTTATTCTTATTTTGTCTTTTTATGTCTTCAAAATGAGTTTTCCCATAACACAGTTTGCTATGATATATTCCTGAATGGCAATAACCGAAGTGTGTGAACTTACAGATTTGTCTCTCTGAAAGACTTTCAATGAGTCGAAGTGCAAAATGAATTGTTTGAGAAGTTCCACACATTTTATTCTTAAATTTAAATTCTCACCAACAAAAAGACTAAAAAATTTTTAAGATTTTGTCATGCTCTAAATTCATCACTGGTGTTGTACCCATTGATGTAAATGACTGCATAGGTTGCATTTTCTTATAGTTAAATACAGGCTCCCTTCGCCGAAAACTAATCAGTAACCCATCTACACCCCATTATTTGCAGTTTCATCTGTTGATGTATGTGTATTGGGGTTGATTAGAATACACGTGGTATGTGCAAAAAGCACTGGTTCTGCTTGATGTGTGTTAAATGGAAGATGGTTAAAAGCTACAGGAACAGTAGAGTACTCAGTAGTAAACCTTGCGGAACTCCACAACATATTCCCCCCTAATAAGAAGAATACTCCCGTCTAGAATCGACGAACTGCGAATTACAGCTTCCTGCATTACTTTTGTTATAGGTGACGTGACCCACACGTTATCTTTACTGGTTATAAAACCACCTCTTAATTCTATAACTGGCCCGTTATTATTTTACTAAATTTTTACCGTGATCGCATAACTACCCTGCAGAAAACCTTGTAGGTGGGGCAACCACAGCTATGAGTATGCATCTTGGGTATTAATAAGCTGTATTTTGGTCCTTTATTACTGTATCACTACCGATTTCGTGGCTTTAAAGCCACTTCCCCAGGTGACATACGATTAAAACATTCGAGCGAAAAGCTCGGAATCTTTTTTCCCAAAATTCGTTGTCTGTTAAATACAAAACACCGGTAGTGGTACAGTAATAAAGTACCAAAATACAGCTGAAGCGGTTATTAATACCCAAGATGCATAACTAATAGTCTGCTCAGACAGTCAGCCTCAAAGTTACTGATTCGTCTCCGGAACAGCACTATACAGATTCTGAAACGTTTTAGTTAGGCCACATAAGTTTGTTACGAGTTGTAGTAAGGTAATATTACTCTGGCCAGTCCAAATAGGACAAACATTTAAATAAAGTAGGCATTTGCAGACTTTGAACAGTTTTTTTAATGGTAAACCAGACGCTAAGGTATATTTTAGACCTCAGACCATGATCTTATCATCGTAAATATTACTCGCGTCGGTAACTGTCTGCCTACTCACGTAAACTAAATGTTGTGTATGTATCAGAAGAATACGCAATGCTTTACAATGGTAAAGAAACCAGATGACAATAGCACTGAGTAGGCGCCGGCGAGTATTACGTTAACAGACACAGCCTTTGCATAGCTCAAAGATGGCTCTTCTTTTAATTAACTATTGCCACAGGGCACTGTATAATCATTGTACATATTTACATGCTGAACGAATATCCATCCAACACTCTACTTCCTTGGAACTGTAGACAGTTTAACCTCGCATCCGCGCCAGTGTATGCACAATCTGGTGGCTAACGACCGAATGGCGCTTTGCTCTCCCTGTTGGTGCGCTATCTTCGCGCCCTTCACCTTTTCGATTCGCGCGCTTTTGCCTTCCTAACAAAAAGAGACTTACCTTCAGTTTTTCAATACTATCGCTACAATTAATTCAGTACCAACTATGGAACAATGAATCACACTGTCTCAAAATAAGTAGCCGGGTACATGCTAATAGACATTAATAATAGGGGTGTGACGGCTTCAACTCAGCCTGGGACATTGTCTGTGGGTTGTCTGAACGCCTGAGGAGGAATGGCAGCGCATTCTTCCACAAGAGCCGAAACCAGAGATGGTAGTGATGTTGGACGCTGGGAACTGCTGCTAAGTCGACGTTCTGACTCATCCCAGAGATGTTCCATTGGGTTCAGCTCGGGATTCCGAGTAGGCCAGTCCGTTTCAGGGATGTTGTCGTCCACAGACCATTGTCTCACAGATTCTGCTTTACGATTCGGTGCATTGTGCTGCCGATACGTACAAACTTTGTCGCCGAACTCTTCCTCCATTGTATGCAGTACACAATACTGTGAAATGTGTTCATATCCTTCAGCATTTAGTATTTTCTTAGACTCAAAAGGAGATGGCACCATAACCACGAAACACATCCCAATACCTTAACACCACCCCACCAAGGCTGCACTTCACTGTTGACATTACACGTGATAGCTGGTATCTTTCTGCAAGCATTCACCACAGGTTTGTGGGGATTGAAGGGACCAGACTAAAGGCCATCGGTCCCTTATTCCACGACGTTAAAAAACCTGCAAGAAATAAAAAAACAAGTAACGGAGATGACAAGGGACGACACAGAACAAGAAAGACACAAAAGCCAGACAAAAGGAATTAAAAGCACAGAGTGTGACAGTGGTGGGCCGACCATGGAAACAAAAAGGAAAAGCCAACCACCAAGAAACACACTAAAAACCCCAATCTAAAACCGTAGGCCAAAGGTCGGACTCAACACAAAAAAAGAGACAAACGCTTAGACTGAGCGATAAAAGTCCCCTGCACGAATAATACTCAAAACTATGTCTGCCATTGCAGCGTCATCTGATAAACGTGCAGGGAGCGTATCAGGCAGCACAAACGTCTGCCTGAGCGGAGTTAAAAACGGACAGTCCAACAATATGTGGACCACCGTCAATGCCGAACCACATCGACCGAGAGGTGGGTCCTCGCCGAGCAATAAATATCCGTGCGTCAGCCAAGTGTGGCCGATGCGAAGGCGGCAGAGGACCACAGAGTCCCTGCGAGAAGCCCGCAGAGAAGACTTCCACTCACTTGTGCTCTCCTTAATGGCGCGGAGTTTATTTGGCGTAACTAAGCTGCGCCATTCAGCATCCCAAATCCCGAGAACTTTGGGGCGTAACACCAATCGGAGGTCAGTTTCGGGTATTCCAATCTCCAGAAGCGGCTTACGAGTGGCCTGTTTGGCCAGCCTGTCAACAAGCTCATTTCCCGGAATTCCAACATACCCCGGGGTCCATACAAAGACCACTGAATGAGCAGATCGTTCGAGGGCATAAACCGACTCTTGGACAGTTTCTACCAGAGTATGGCGTGGGTAGTACTGATCAATGGGCTGTAAACCACTCAGTGAATCACTGCAGACCAGGTAGGAAACACCGGGGCAGCAACGAATATGCTCAAGGGCACGAGAGATGGCCACCAGCTCGGTAGTGAAGACACTGCAGCCATCCGGCAAGGAGCGCTGTTCGATACGCGCCGAGTGAGCATAGGCAAAGCCTACGCGACCATCAACCAGCGAGCCGTCGGTACAGATGACTTCAGAACCCTGGGACTCGTCAAGGATCGATAAGAAGTGACTGCGGAGTGCCTCAGGAGGAACTGAGTCCTTATGAAAACGCGATAGGTCCAGCCGTAGTTTCGGCCGAGGCAAACACCACAGAGGCGTATGTGTATGGACCCGCACGATACGCTGTAAAGGAAAGGACTCGAGTTCAAACAATAGGGAACGGACACGTATAGCGATCGTTATCCCTGACTGAGGCCGCCATTCCGGGAGATGAACCACTGTGTTCGGGAACAAAAGACGGCAATTCGGATGCTGAGGCGAGCTATGGACGTGCTGTGCATAGTGGGAAGACCACTCGTTTCCAGTCATCCACTGTTCGGTGGTGTCGTTCTTCACACCATCTAAAAACGTCGCTTTGCTTTCACTACAGAAATGTGAGGCGTATGAGGAGTTGCTCGATCATTGCAACGCCCATCTTTTTAAGTCCCTACGCCCAGTCACTGTGTTAGCTGGACCCCTAGTAGCACTTCGAAACTCCGGATTCCTTCTGCGATTTCATCCGACTCTTTATAACCACCCACCGGCTGCATGTCGAACATGAAGTCCGTGAATGGCTGTAAATGGTCTCTAAGTAGCCAGACATTTACAATGAACGATTGGTTCAGTTGGACCAGAGGATCCTGCGCATTCGATGTAAAGACAGCCCACACCTTTATGGAGCCACCACCAGCTTGCGCAGTGCATTGTTGACAACTTTCGTCTGTAGCTACGTGAGGTCTAGGCCACACTCGAAAACAACCATCAGCTCTTACCAACTGAAATCGATCCTCGTTTGACCAGGTCACGGTTTTCCGGTTGTCTGTGGTCCAACCTACATGGCACGAGAGCAGGAGAGGCAGTGAAGGCGATGCCGTGCTGTTAACAAAGCCATTCGCATCGCTTGTTAGCTGCCATAGCCCATTAACGCCATATTTCACCGCACTGTCTAACGGATATGTCCCACACTGGTTTCTGCAGTTATTTCACCCACTGTTGCTTGTCTGTTAGCACTGACAACTTTACGTAAACGCCGCTGTTCTCGGTCGTTAAGTGAAGGCTGTCGGCCACTGCGTTGTCCGTGGTGAGAGGTAATGCTTGCAGTGTGGTATTCTCGGTACCCTCTTGACACTGCGGATCTCGGTATATTGAATTCCTTAATGATTTCCGAAATGGAATGTTCCATGCGTCTAGCTCCAACTACTATTCCGCATTCAAAGTCTAGTAATTCCCATCGTGTGACCATTGTCACCTCGAGCCGGCCACTGTGGCCGAGCAGTTCTAGGCGGTTCAGTGCGGAACCTCGCTGCTGCTACTGTCGCAGGTTCGAATCCTGCCTCGGGCATGGATGTGTGTGATGTCCTTGGGTTAGTCAGCTTTAAGTAGTTCTAAGTATAGGGGACTGATGACCTCAGATGTTGAGTCCCATACTGCTTAGAGCCATTTAAACCAGCTTTTTGTCACCTCGAAAACCTTTCCACATGAAGCATCTGAGCACAAATGATAGGTCCACCACTGCACTGCCCTTTTATACCTTGTGTGAGCGATACTACCGCCGTCTGTGTATGTGCACATCGCTCTTCCAATGCAAAACCTCAGTTTTTGTTAGAAAATGCGAGGGTTGGAACTTTAATAGTGGCAACTATTTATTTACAAGTCGTACAAAATAGATACGTGTTTCAAAGTTTTACTGACCTTCAAAGTAGTCACCATCATTGTGTATAGCCCGTTGCCAGCGATGTGCAAGTCAGAGGATACTCTTAGCAGTGACAGTTGTGTTGACAGTTCGAGCGGCGGGGTCTTTTGCCCGACGAATTTGTAGCACTTCTGAAGCGAATGCTGTGAAGTGCTTCCTTCTGTTCAGAAATCTAGTTGAGCTCGCGAGGGCTTGGCTCTGAGCACTATGGGACTTAACATCTATGGTCATCAGTCCCCTCACGAGGGCTTAAGTCAGAGGAGTGTAGTAGGTGGTATAGCACTCAGCAGCCCCATCAGTCAAACAAATCAGGAGCAGCTTGCACTGTACGTGCTTGAGCATTGTCCTGCAAAATGATGGTCAGGTACTGCAGAAACTGTCATCACTTCTGTCTCTATGCTGTTCATTTTTACTGATTTGTTTGACAGATGGGGCAGCTAAGTGCTATACCACTTACTGCACTCCCGTTGACTTAAGCCCTCGTAAGTTCATCTCGATTTCTAAACGGAAGGAAACACTTCACGGCATTCACTTCAGAACTGCTAGAAATTCGTCGGGCAATAAACAGCGCCACTCGAACTGGCACTGTTAAGGCTAAGCTGGCAACGGCTTATACACGATGCTGGTGACTACTTTGAAGGCCAGTAAAACTTTGAAACACGTATGTATTTTGTACGAGCTGTACATACACTACTGGCCATTAAAATTGCTACACCACGAAGATGACGTGCTACAGACGTGAAATTTAACCGACAGGAAGAAGATGCTGTGATATGCAAAAAAATTAGCTTTTCAGAGCATTCACACAAGGTTGGCGCCGGTGGCGACACCTACAACGTGCTGACATCAGGAAAGTTTCCAACCGATTTCTCATACACAAACAGCAGTTGACCAGCGTTGCCCAGTGAAACGTTGTTTTGACGCCTCGTGTAAGGAGGAGAAATGCGTACCATCACGTTTCCGACTTTGATAAAGATGGGATTGTAGCCTATCGCGATTGCGGTTTATCGTACCGCGACACTGCTGTTCGCGTTGGTCGAGATACAATGACTGTTAGCAGAATATGGAATCGGCGGATTCAGGAGGGTAATACGGAACGCCGTGCTGGATCCCAACGGCCTCGTATCACTAGCAGTCTAGATGACAGGCATCTTATCCGCATGGCTGTAACTGATCGTGAGGCCACGTCTCGATCCCTGAGTCAACATATGGGGACGTTTGCAAGACAACAACCATCTGCACGAACAGTTCGACGACGGTTGCAGCAGCATGTAGGCTATCAGCTCGGAGACCATGGCTGAGGTTACCCTTGACGCTGCATCACAGACAGGAGCGCCTGCGATGGTGTACTCAACGACGAACCTGGGTGCTGCAATGGCAAAACGTCATTTTTTCGGATGAATACAGGTTCTATTTACAGCATCATGATGATCGCATCCGTGTTTGGCGACATCGCGGTGAACGCACATTGGAAGCGTGTATTCGTCATCGCCATACTGGCGTATCACCCGGCGTGATGGTATGTTGTGGCATTGGTTACAGGTCTCGGTCACCTCTTGTTCGCATTGACGGCACTTTGAACAGTGGACGTTACATTTCAGATGTGTTACGACCCTGGCTCTACCCTTCATTCGATCCCTGCGAAACCCTACATTTCAGCAGGATAATCGACGACCGCATGTTGCAGGTCCCATAGTGGCCTTTCTGGATAGAGAAAATGTTCGACTGCTGCTCTGGCCAGCTCATTCTCCAGATCCCTGAACAATTGAGAGCGTCTGGTCAACGGTGCCCGAGCAACTGGCTCGTCACAATACGCCAGTCACTACTCTTGATGAACTGTGGTATCGTGTTGAAGCTGCATGGGCAGCTGTACCTGTACACGCCATCCAAGCTCTGTTTGACTCAATGCCCAGATGTATCAAGACCGTTATTACCGCCAGAGGTGGTGGTTGTGGGTACTGAATTATCAGGATCTATGCACCCAAATTGCGTGAAAATGTAATCACATGTCAGTTCTAGTACAATATATTTGTCCAATGTATACCCGTTTATCATCTGCATTTCTTCTTGGTGTAGCAATTTTAATGGCAAGTGGTGTAAATAGTTGCCACTATTAAAGTTCCAACCCTCGTATAGTGGTTTATACGGAAAAATGTCTTGGACAAGTCACAGAAAATACTGATTGATGATGTTTTAGTGTTTCATCCTTGTAAAACTTGGGTGTTGCAGGTGCTGAGCGATACGTCGCTGGCCGACTGTCCTCGTGAGCTGCGGCGCGTGCAGCAGCAGAACGCAGAGCTGGCGGCGCGCCTGCGCAACGCGACCGACTACATCGAGGAGTTCACGCGCGAGTTCAACAACTTCTTCAACGAGATGACCGCCACCAGGGGTCCGGCGCGAGCCACCACGCGCGCCGCAGCTAGGCGCCCCTGAGGCCCTGCACACGTCTACGTCATCATCTGCTCGTTGTGGACAATACGTCAATAGCATACCATTTGCCTGCTTTGCAGGCTATAACTCACAGGCCTTTGGCAGCCACTATACTTCCGTAATTGCGGAAGTTACCCTGTGCGGTCACCAGTGGCGTGTAAACACTACTGTCGTTAGTTGGACTTTACAGCCAAAGTTTGCATTAACAACAACAGGACGCAGAACCGAGTAGTTCATAATATCTTATCTTGTTTGTATGACATTTAATAGCAGACTTATTAAGCTATCTTAGCAGTTACCCAATAATATCTGAAATGTCCATGCAGGCATCACAATCGGAAGAAAGTCGTCCACCTTCGAGCTTCTCCTTGATCTAACAATGAATACACAAATAATAGCGCGAAAAGTTTGGTGTGCACGGCAGACGACGCTCAATTCGCAATAAAACTAGTGACGAGTTCAACAATCATTTCTCACGTTCTCTAACTATGCGACAAATCTGCATTACTTTCTTATCGTTCTTGGGGAACAGCTGCACTTTTAAAAGTGTGCCTTCTCGTTCTTTGAATCTAGTAAATTAACGCATCTGCACGAAAGAAAGCACACTAACATTTTCCCTGCGTAAATAACGCTTTCTAAGCAGACCCGTTACAGATTGCGCTGTCTCGGACACACAGAAGCTTCGACATGCTCCGTCAGTGGCCGATAACTATCGGCGTAATTCAACAGACACGCTCATAGTTGCCTTTCGAGCATCTGCTCGTGATACACTAGCATGCCTCACGATCACTTCATTCGCTATTACATCTGCCATTTGAATATTTCAGCTTGATGCCATATTTCTCCTTCGTTCCCTGCGACATCTGTTTACACACATTACTTCTCATGCTGCTTCCCTATACACAGATACGGCATTACTTCTGCGGAACATATTTGTAGCCACCAAATAACTTCCTCTCCCAATACTGGAGCTCTTTTTCTTCACTCAGGGCTTAAGTTGAGAAATAAACTAGATTATCGTATATTGCAATTTACGTATGTTGCCACACATCACTGAGTTATCCTTAAAATATGCCAGCATTCATTTAGGCAGTAACCGAACTTTCTTTGCATCGTATCTATGAACGTATTAATTACCTGATATTAACTTTTCTTCTGTTGACTTTATTCTATCTTTGTGCTATCGTTGCTATCTTTTTCACGGTATACTCTGCATTAAACAGCGCCGAGACAAATTCTATTTTGCACTGACTAATACGGGGTTCATTGTGTCGAAGAAAACATTACCTACAATCTTCCGGTAACTAATTCTTATACATCCGTGGCTCTTCGGCTGTTGATCCACTTGACACCTAACGTTGGACATTTCCTCAGGAGACATTATTGCAATTACTAGTTTTTAAAGATAATTCCTTAGATGGTGACACTATACAACATACATTCTTCTTGGTGAAACATTTATAATAATTTCTCCTTTTCCAATGTGATTCTCTTCATTAATGCTGGAATGGTTCCTCTGAAAGGGCACGGCCGATTTCCTTCCCCACCCTTCCCTAATCCGATGGCACCGATGACCTCGCTGTTTGGTCCCCTCCCTCCGAGTCAACCAACCAACCAATTCATTAAATTACACGTATAGTCTAGTACTATTGTGATGACGATTCAGTTGCTTGAAATTTTTCTTCGATTCACTGCTCTGAAGAATATGTTGTTATATTTGACGAATATCGGGCCCTTGTGCAACACATTTATTCCTAGATGTATTACTGTGACATGCAACATTCCTCATTTCTTCATAAGTTAGAACAACGTTACTGTCCATTTTATGTAAGATGCTTAGAGTAGAAAAATAAATTTTGTAATATTATTTTTTTCCTACCATACCCTCATTATAAGGTCTGCATAGCTACATACTGCATTCTCCATGTAAAGCGATTTTATTTTATGAGTCTGTAAAATGTGTGTTGATCTCAACGTGTGTAATCCATTTACTATGTACAGCACACAGAAAGCATTACTTCATTTACCTCCAGTTTCCTTATGGACCAATTGCGCCTCACCATTTTCAAATAAAATATCTGTAATAGCACTTGTTGGGTGTGCAGCACGCTGGAAGATATTAAATAGAGCAGTAGGCTGTTTATAAATAAGTTATTTTCTGCAGACGACTTTTACTCCCAGGCAATTGCGATACAAATCCACTTTGTGTAATCACTTCTGTTGCAGTGCACCGTATTTGAAGAGATTCTGGAGCCATCTGAAATGACCAATGACAATTATCGAAAACTGACGACGAGAGGAACTGCTTTGAGAAGTTAACAGAAAATTGATCTAATTTCGCTCTTGTAAGAGGTTAAAAATAAGAAAACCAAAGAAAAAAATATTGGCATACACGTAAGACATTTGACCATTAAGCGAACATTTTTTCATGGAAGATATTCTTTAAGACCAACAAATGTAAATATGGTACATTACTTAGTTCGTTTACACGCATAAGCAAGCCAGTTAGTGGTGATTTTCTCTCTCTCTCTCTCTCTCTCTCTCTCTCTCTCTCTCTCTCTCTCTCTCTGTCTCTCTCTCTCTCTGTCTCTCTCTCTCTGTCTGTCTCTCTCTCTCTGTCTGTCTCTCTCTCTCTGTCTGTCTCTCTCTCTCTCTGTCTCTCTCTCTCTCTGTCTCTCTGTCTCTCTCTCTCTCTCTCTCTGTCTCTGTCTCTGTCTCTCTCTCTCTCTCTCTCTGTCTGTCTCTGTCTCTCTCTGTCTGTCTCTGTCTCTCTCTGTCTCTCTCTCTCTCTCTGTCTGTCTCTCTCTGTCTGTCTCTCACTCTGTTTTGGCTTTTATTTGTCCAGGTATTATAAAACAAACCATTTCTTTTTTATTTCAGATATTTTGTCTCTCATGTGGGTTAGCATTCTTTGGTAAACGTGAAGTTCAACTTTCGCAATGTAGCGAAAACAAAGAAAACAATAAAATAAAATTAAGAAGACAGAAAAGCACGAAATACATTACTGTAACGTGAGTCAGCGCAGCGGGAACTGATTACGTTCCGATGTCGACAGACGACGCCACCGTCACCCATCAGCCTCAGCTCTCCGGCATTTCTGCGCGTGCGCGACTTTTAGCACGCTTCAGGATTTAAGACTTCTGTGCTCGACACAATAAATTAACCACTAGTGTCATCGACCCACTCGAAACGTGCTTGGAGGTTTATTTACGCGTCGGTAGGTGACGCACACCCATCAGGAGTAATTTTATCTCTGTTAATATTTTTCAAACCTCAACATATTCTACAGTAATGGTGATATATAAAGCAGGGAAATAACTTTACCACACAAAAGTTATGAATCAGAGTCATGACAAGTTAAAACATATAATAATAACTGGTTAACAAGTACTTTCTCAAAATTTTATAAAAATCTAATGAATTTTTTTAAGCCCTTACTGAAGTAGGTAGTACGGACCAGGTTAACTACCTGCACTTTCGGCACGACAAAGCATCATTCCGTTGCCCCGCACTGTGTCGGAATGCAATGAGACAGATTTCGCGAACAATGAGGGTGCTTGTGTTAGCCCCGTGTCTCTTGCCGCCATTATCCCCGAGCACATCTGTGACGTCATCAAGTGCGATATCAACACTCCGACAAGTATCTATGAGTTATGGGTGGTGGTTGAGATCAAGAAACAGGCTACAATATGACGTCTTCGCGCCATGACTCGTTACCGTTGTAATTAGATTGAATACGGTACTACTAGGTAGGTGTCAACATTTTTACGGTCTCTGGATACTACCCATTCAGCCAGCCTCCGAAACATGGTACACTACTAATAAAATACACTTTAATTTAGTAAATACAAAAATAAATAAAAAACATAAATTATCACACATTCACACACACACACACACACACACACACACACAAATACAAGTTACAATCATGTGGTAGAATTTTTATTCTGGTGTATGATCATTTTCAGTTACATATATTGCGATTTATCCAGCAGGAAATAGAAGAATATACGTTTGTGTATGCACACATCGTCTGTTGCAAGCAATGTCTTCATTCAGGTAGGTAGTTCATCTTCATATACACGACTACTTATTGTTCCATTCTTAAAAGGCATATGGGAAAAATGGATATCTAAATATTTCCGTGAAGCACTGATTTCTCCTGTTTTATTACGATGGTCATTTCGCGCTCTGTAGATGGAAGCAGACAAATTAATTATTTTCGCCTTCTACCGAGTAAGTTGGTAATTGAAACTTCGTGAAAAGATCTCGCTGCAATGCTCCCAAAACTTTACTTTAATGGTAGCCATCCCAACTCGTGTATCATATCAGTGACATACTCTCCCCTATTTCGCGGTAATACGAAACGAGCTGCCCTTCTTTCAAGTCTTTTTTTGACTTCCTCCGTCGATTCTATCTGAAAAGGGTCGCATACCAAGAGAGGCATTGTGCATCACGGAGAGATTTACTATTGAAATTTCAGGACAGCACTTTTCAGGAAGAGTCTGACAACATATTACTTCCCCCACCCCAGATACAATTCGCCTATTCACCACGAGGAGAAAATTCGAGAAATTAGAGCCAATACAGAGGCTTACGGACAATCATTCTTCCCACGTACTATTCGCGAGTGGAACAGGGTTGGAAGGATCAGACAGTGGTACAGAAACTACGCTGCGCCACACACCATTAGGTTGCTTGCGGAGTATGACGTAGGTGTAGGTGTGAAGCAATGCTCCAGCAGATGGCGGGCAAGCATACTGGAGGCAGTCTCTTCAGTAAATTTGTTGCATCACATAACTCTTCTGCCAACAAAATGTAGTCATTTTCTGTGTGGTAGTTTAAATTTGTTCTTCGTTTTTGTAATCCCTAGGGATTTAGTTGAATCGGCGAACTTTGAATTTTTGTAATTTATAGTATAACCGGAATTTAACGGATTCCTTTCAGTACTCGTCGGAGAACCTCATACTTTTTATCGTTTAGCCAACTGCCACTTTTCGCGCGATTCAGTTTTCTTTTCTAAATCCTTTTACAATGGATTTGGACCTTCTGATGACTTCACTACACTGTAAAGGACAATCATCAGCAAAGACTCTTACAGAGCTGATCGGATTGTCTCCTAAATCATTTGTAGAGGTGAAGAACAGTAGAGGACCTAATACGCTACCATGTGAAACCCTAGATATCACTTCTGTTTCAATAGAGAACGTCTCTGACAGGAAATCGCGAATCCCGTCACGCAGTTTAGACGATACCCCATAGGCAGGCATTTTCACTAGAAACCATTCGTGGGGAGCCGGCCGGAGTGGCCGAGCGGTTCTAGGCGCTACAGTCTGGAACCGCGCGACTGCTACGGTCGCAGGTTCGAATCCTGCCTCGGGAACGGATGTGTGTGATGCCCTTAGGCTAGTTAGGTTTAAGTACTTCTAAGTTCTAGGGAACTGATGACCTCAGAAGTTAAGTCCCATAGCGCTCAGAGCCATTTGAACCATTTTTTGTGGGGAACTGTGTCAATAGCCTTCTGGAAATCTGAAATTTTAACGTCAACTTGTGATTAACAGTCGATATCAGTCATCACTTAGTGTGAATAAACAGCCAGTTATGGTTCACTAGATCGATATTTTCTGAAATATTGCTTTTTACGTGCTTTCGTCGAGTTATTTCATAATGTTCGAACATAGGGTATGTTTCAAATCCTTTCCAGATGTACCTTTCATCTACATGGATACTCTTCAAATCACATTTAAGAGCCGGGCAGAGGGTTCATCGAACCATCTTCACAATTCTCTATTATTCCAGTCTCATATAAAGAACGAACACATATATCTTTCCCTATGAGCTCCTATTTACCTTATTTTATCGTAGTGATCGTTTCTCCCTACGTGGGCCGGCGTCAACAAAATATTTTACCATTCGGAGGAGCAAGTTGGTGATTGGAATTTCGTGAGAAGATTCCGCAGCAACGAAAAACGCCTTTTTTTAAGTGATGTCCACCCCAAATCCTGTATCACTTCGCTTTATTTCAATGTATACTTAAGCGGAGTACTTCTTTTCCATTTCTTTTATTGTTTCGTTGTGGACAAAGCAGGAGGCACTGCAGTAACATCGGTTGTGGCATGGTACAGCAATGGGCACGCAAATATAAAGTGGTGGGCGTCCTACAACGCGTCACAGTTATACTGGGGTAGCAGTAATCCTTCATACATGATAGACGTGCAGTCTGAACCCTCCGTTATCAAGTTGGAGACGAAACATTGGGCCATGCTTTCAGGTATGTTCAGCACTATATCTGCGTAATATCTTTCACTTTGTTGACATGACAAGCCTCTACAATTCATTTGCTCGTTAAACTGCAGTTATCCGTGAGCACATGACTTTAATTTTTGAATTCTTAAGCGTTTTATGTTTTTCGTTTTTATCAATTTGAGATTCTACTCATATCCTCGCTGTATTCTCCTTTGTATCAATTTTTCACTGTAGAAAAAGTCACCATAATTGGTTATGCCATACAATGTATTAGTGTTACTGTTGCCAATAGATTAAAGATTTTAAGCTGGACGTATTTTAAATACACTACTGGCCATTAAAATTGCTACACCACGAAGATGACGTGCTACAGACACGAAATTTAACCGACAGGAAGAAGATGCTGTGATATGCAAATGATTAGCTTCTCAGAGCATTCACACAAGGTTGGCGCCGGTGGCGTCACCTACAACGTCCTGACATCAGGAAAGTTTCCAACCGATTTCTCATACACAAACAGCAGTTGACCGGCGTTGCCCGGTGAAACGTTGTTGTGATGCCTCGTGGGAGAAGGAGAAATGTATACCATCACGTTTTCGACTTTCATAAAGGTCGGATTGTAGCCTATCGCGATTGCGGTTTATCGTATCGGTGGGTTCAGGAGGGTAATACGGAACGCCGTGCTGGATCCCAATGGCCTCGTACCACTAGCAGTCGAGATGACAGGCATCTTATCCGCATGACTGTAACGGATCGTGCAGCCACGTTTCGATCCCTGATTCAACAGATGGGGACGTTTGCAAGACAACAACCATCTGCACGAACAGTTAGACGACGTTTGCAGCAGCATGGACTATCAGCCCGGAGAGCCTGGCTGCGGTTACCCTTGACGCTGCATCACAGACAGGAGAGCCTACGATGGTGTACTCAACGATGAACCTGGGTGCTACAATGGCAAAACGTCATTTTTTCGGATGAATGCTCTGGCCAGCACATTCTCGAGATCTCTCACCAATTGAAGACGTCTGGTCAATGGTGGCCGCGCAACTGGCTCGTCACAATACGGCAGTCACTACTCTTGATGAACAGTGGTATCGTGTTGAAGCTGCATGGACAGCTGTACCTGTACACGCTATCCAAGCTCTGTTTGAATCAATGCCCAGGCGTATCAAGGCCGTTATTACGCCAAGAGGTGGTTGTTCTGGGTACTGATTTCTCAGGATCTATGCACCGAAATTGCGTGAAAACATAATCACATGTCAGTTCTAGTATAATATATTTGTCCAATGAATGAATACCCGTTTATCATCTGCATTTCTTCTTGGTGTAACAATTTTAATGGCCAGTAGTGTATTACCGTAAGCTGATTTTAGAGTAATTTTCTTGGGCAACCGATTTTATTCCATCCTCTATGTCCTATGATCTGTCGTGCCTATGACATTAGACACAAAATGTTTAGTTAAAATATCGTACAACGAACAAACACTAAAGGCATGAAACATACGAGCAATACTCAAACGTCGTGTTCAATAGCACATCTTACATTGGTACTGGAGTCATGAATGATCACGGAGGTAAAATACTAACACAAAAGTCAACGGAATGGTGCCTGAAACCTGGTTTCTAAAGGAAGGCAGGACTCGGTTACGATTGTGGATGTAGCTGTAATCAGTTACTATTGGTTGCCTTTTTCTATTATACACATTTATTTTTAAAACAGTCATTCTAGACTCAACAATAAATAAAAAATACCACACGTTATTAACGAAGAAATAAACAACTGTGTAAATAATAGTGTTTTGAGTGCGTTACAATTTAGGAAATCACAATAAAGTACAGATACAGATAACGTTTGTAAAAAAAAAGACCACTGTGATCACTGTTGAAGGTTACATGCCAAGAATGTCAATAAATTAAGAATGCTGCAATTACAACTTACAGGGCCCGCATCTCGTGGTCGTGCGGTAGCGTTCTCGCTTCTCACGCCCGGGTTCCCGGGTTCGATTCCCGGCGGGGTCAGAGATTTTCTCTGCCTCGTGATGGCTGGGTGTTGTGTGCTGTCCTTAGGTTAGTTAGGTTTAAGTAGTTCTAAGTTCTAGGGGACTGATGACCATATATGTTAAGTCCCATAGTGCTCAGAGCCAGAGCCACAACTTAAGGTATCGAAATATTAAAAGGTAAGTTTCCATAAACACAGCAGAAGATAACAGACGCCAGGAATGGCAGCAAATAAGATTTTAAAGCTTACTGCTAAAACACAAAAATACAAATTATAATTTTAAGGCAAATGACCACAACCACGGCTGAGGGCCTTACACGCCAGGAACGGCAATAATATTTGAAACCTTCTGTAAAACAGCAAATAAAATAACAAAAGTTAATTTTAAAAAAGAACAAGCAACTAATCCAGATGATGCTCCAGGAATTGATCTCTGAGAAGGTCTGGCAACAAACACTTTCGCGAGCGATGAGATCGGCAGCCAAGAGTTGCATTCACTTCACAAGATGGTAACTCAGACTAGCGGCAGTCCAACGAATGACTAATGATAACTTGCTGAAGCTACCTGACGTCCGACAAACCAGATGCAACGATGGAAAAATACGCCAAAGCTGGAACCGACTGTCTGCATTACGTCCCCAGAATACGGTGTTTAGAGCGCCCAGAACGAGAAAGTAATCACTACCCCCAGAGTAGAAAAAAATCACCAATCGGCCTACAATCAAGAAAGCTGTCAAAACTACACGCCTTACCGGACAGCAGCTGCAAGCCGAGGACAAGTACACTGCCGTTACATACACCAACCCCCAGTGGAGGCAATTGGGGTGTTAGCGGCCACCAGGCAGGAAAAATACCGCTGGTTGAACTTAACAAATTGTAACAAGTTGAAAGCAATAAATAGTAATAAGAAGTCGAGGAAAGCTAATCAGATCCACCTTCCCCAAGCACTCCACTCGCTGCTCTTCGCATCGGCGACACTACGAGCAACAACACGAACCCAAGTCACTGGAGAATCGAGAGATGTCACAATGGTGGAAGTCTCTCTCTCTCTACTTGAACTGAAATGCGCTCATCTTAAAGCCCACAGGATCCGGTTTACGACGAGGTCGTGCACCCTCACGACCACAGCCTTTCCATCCGGCAGTCCACGCGCGCCGCCGGAAGTCCCGGCGAGTTCTCGGACTGCACGGACCTGCTTCCTCCTGAGTCCCCAACCGAACTGGCCCACTCAGTCGGCCGCGGTGGTCTAGCGGTTCTGGCGCTGCAGTCCGGAACCGCGGGACTGCTACGGTCGCAGGTTCGAGTCCTGCCTCGGGCATGGGTGTGTGTGATGTCCTTAGGTTAGTTAGGTTTAAGTAGTTCTAAGTTCTAGGGGACTTATGACCTAAGATGTTGAGTCCCATAGTGCTCAGAGCCATTTGAACCTTTTTTTTTTTTTGCCCACTCACACGACCTGAAAAAACAACGACGTCGCCCCAAAGATGGGGCAACAGTTACTACATATCGATAACCACCGCTGCTCCCACTAGCGGACAGACAACGCTTGCGAAACGGAGTGGCGTCATTCAAAACGAGAAGAAGAGAAACAACCGCAACCATGCCAACTAAACGATACCGTCTGGCCTCCAACAGAGGGCGGAAACCTACAATGTGCACCAATGTGCGCCGCAGCACGGCTCAGTGCCCTTTGCTGTCTTGCACAGGTGGACATTCAGCACCCGTACTTCCTAGGTAACCCAACAAGTTTTTCATTTCGCTATGCAACATATGATCCAATAGATCCGCTAAAAATGCGTCAAAAACACAGAATGTGTGTCAAAGTGGCGTGGATGTGTAAGAGTATAATGTTGTGTGTGTGTCTCATCTTTCTTATTCATCATACTGGCAGAAAAATTGTCCAACGTCAAAGAACTTCGGCATGCGAGCTGCTAAACTTAAACCACACCAACCGGAATACTTGGAGGATATTTCTTTGGAAACACAACGACGTGTGTACTTTCGGCACGACGAAGCTCTTGCACATTTCGTACGGCCAGTGATGCAGTACCTCACTGAAACATTTAAAGGAGAAACTCGCCTGTATTTTGCATGTGTGTGCTTAAGTAAAGAACCGTACTAATGAGCTAAGATCAGCAACACAGCAGCTATCTACGAGAGATGCAAAATACAGGGTGTCCCAAAAAGAATGACCCAATTTTAAATAGAATTATTTATTAGGAAGAAGGGCTTAACACCATCAAATTGCATACTAAATTACTCAGAAAAGACAGAAGTTTATAAAAATCCATCATAAATGTTCAATATGTCCTCCATTGGCTCCAAGGACGACATCTAGCCGATAGCCGAATTCATCCCAAACTGAGCATGAAGTGTCTTCTGTCACTGAAGCTACAGCAGCTGATAGTCTGGTTGTTCGTTCAACAATGTCACGAGGTAAGGGAGGAATAAAAACACATTGTTTAACATATCCCTACAGGAAGAAATCACATGGTGTTAAGTCAGGGAACCTAGGAGGCCAAGAGTGTAAGGCCTGGTCTCGCGGTCCTGTACGCGCTATCCAACATTGAGGGACACTGACATTGAGGGAACTGCACATGTTGTGCCAGTACAGTGATGCTCCATCTTGCTGATAGATGAAATTGTCAGAGTCAAGTTGTGGGAATACCCAGTTCCATTGCATTGCAAGATATGATTGTCCTGTTTTTGTTTCTTCCTCAAAAAATAGGGTCCATAAACCTTGCTTTGCGAAACAGCACAAAAAACATTCACTTTTGGTGGATCACATTCGTGTTCAATTGTTTCATGAGGATTTTCAAGTCCCCATGTACGCACATTATGACGGTGAACCTTACCGCTAATATGGAAAGTTGTTTCATCGCTGAATATCAACCGTGACATAAAAGTGTCATCTTCCATGTCCTCTACAATAGCATTGCTAAAGTTCACTCGCTTCATTTTGCCAGTATCTCGAAGAGCTTGTACCAGTTGTAATCGGTATGGTTTGAGGGCTAAACGGTGCCGTAACACACGGCACATGTCATGCGCTGTATCCCAAGTTCTCGGCTAGCACGACGCGTGGACTTGCGGGGGCTCCGCTCAAATGCTCGTCGGATTTGTTCCACTGTTTGTTCAGGATCGTGTGGTCGGCCAGGACTTTTGCCCTTACAGAGGCACCCTGTTTCTTCAAACTGTTTATACACCGTCGAATGTTCTTTGGTGATGGTGGTTTAGCACGAAATCGAATATGAATCGCCCGCTGAACTGCGATCACTGATTGAGTACGACTAAATTCAATAACACAATACGCTTTCTGTTGCGCGGACGCCATATTGCGCGAGACGGGCTGCACGCTCCAGGTCAGCGCTCGTAGCGACATCTAGCGGATTTTTTCTGAAACTCTACACCATGCCGATTGCATCTAGCGCTGTTTCAGTTACCTAGTGACATTTGTCTCAATATTATTCCAAGTTAAAATCGGGTCATTCTTTTTGGGACACCTTTTTTGAAGGTGGATTTTTTGAACATCTTTTGTGAGAAAATGTACGCAATTAAACAAAACATTGTATCACAATCTATTATGTACTGTCACCTGCAATTGACCTGTTCCCCATTATTTTCATTAGTTTCCTCAGAATCTGTGAAGAACAGGACATGTGTTCCTATCATACATTTTTTTTCTTTTTTTTTTTTTCAGAATCTCTACCTTGGAACATGTGATGCGAGGAGCGTTCAGTAAGTCATGCAAAACATTTTTTCTCGGCCAGTTTCGATTGAAAAAGTGCGAAATTTGTTGTGGAACATCATGGAATATTCCCGCTTCAGCCCCTATACATTCACGCAGTTTCGATAAGTGGCAGCGCTCTAAGTAGCCCTCAGAGTGGCGCCTGCAACGGAGGTGCGTTCCAGGCACAGAGCTGTCATCGAGTTTCCCTTTGCGGAAAACCAGAGCATCCCAGACGCGTTGCGGAATGTCTGCGGAGACCTGGCAGTAAACAAAAGCACTGTGAGTCATTGGGCGAGGCGCCTGTCATCATCGCAACAAGGTCACACAAACCTATCCGATCTCTCGCGTGCCGACCTTCAGCGCACAGCTGTTACTTCTGCAGTGTTGGAACATGCGGATTCTCTTATTCGAGGAGATCGTCGGACAGAAATCAAACAACTTGCTGGACGCTGACACGCTCGCCCACCAGCTGAGGTTACAAAGGTATGCACCCGCTAGCTTCATAGCCGCCTAGCAGAAGACCATAAAGTACCAGTTTGGCTCGATGAAAGATGCACTTCGCGGGAAGCGGTTCGTGGATGATGGGGAAGCTATTGATGCAGCAAGATGCTGCTGCCGACGTCAATCAGTAGAGTGGTAGCATGCCGGCATACAGGCTGTAATTTTTCCTATCTATGTAATTATGTAGTTATGTAGTTCTCAATTCGTTCGAGCAATCAATCATTCATAACAGGAACCACAGTCATAACTCAGTCACTCAAAATTATTCAGAAATTTTACTTGTTAGAATGAAATCAGGCGATGATTCTTCTTCTCTGCAGGCTCGTGCTTTGCGGCAGTCTGCTAATCTGTACAAATAAAATGCCTCGTAATTTTGGGAGCGTTGTATAAGCGGTCGGGAAACCTCAGATCAAGCAGATATTTGGCTTTGATGGAGTTTAACCTTCCGAAGAAGTAATGGAGCTCTTGGATTATTAAATGCAGGTTCGTATCCAGTCCTTCGGAAGTTCCCTTCTGATTAACAACTACGCAATATACCGATGAATATCATTAATTCTCAAATGTCAAATAATGTAAATTGTTACACACCTTTTGTATGAAGGAGCAATATATATATATATATATATATATATATATATATATATATATATATATATATATACACGTACAATTTCGTATCAATTATCTTTTGTCATAAATCTCAATATTCAGATTACAATTCTTCAAACAATGCTCAGGCTAATCGGCACGAAGACAATCTCGGAAGCTTTTTTCTAACAACCACCAGAGAGAGTACTACAAAGAATAATTATGCGCTCATGGCATAGCTATTGTATGAAACTACTTTGCGCATGGATTCTGCGAGTATGAAGATAGAAAATTAGTAAACGTCATTCAAGGGTAGAATTGTATCAGAATAATTCATCGAATATAAAGAGATATTACAAGGTCCTCCCAATAAAGTGGCGTAACGCTGTAGTAGTGAACGGAGATCATGTTGAAAAATAGGGATGTTTTAGTCTAGTCAGCGGGCAACAATGTGGTGTATTGGACCGGAAGACTTGCCTTTCTCAAGTGATTTCAGGTGTTTCCCAACACCTAAGATATCTACTTTTATGTAACTCATGCAAACGGCTGTTCTGGTAGCGAATTCTGGAATATTTCCGTCACTGCGCGATAATGATGGGAATGTTACCGATGATGGTACCACTAAAGCGGAGTTACTAAATATAGTTTTCCGTAATTCCTTCTCGAAAGAAGACGAAGTAAATATTCCAGAATTCGAAACCAGAACTGGCGTTAGCCTGAGTGACAAAAGTAGATATCTTAGGTGTCGCGAAACAACTCAAATCATTTTAAAAAGGCAAGTCTTCCGTTCCAGGTGGTATGCCAATCAGGTTCCTTTCAGAGTATTCAGACACACTGGCGCCTTTCTTAGCAATCATATACAACAGCTCACCTGACGAAATGTATGTTCCTAAAGACTGGGATGTAGCACAGGTCACACCAATATTCAAGAAAGGAAATAGGAGTAACCCACTGAATTACAGATCCGTATCACTGACCTCAAGTTTCAGTAGGATTTTGGAGCATATACTGTACTCTAACATCATGAATCATCTTGAAGAAAATTACTTGATACATAACCAACAGGGATTCAGAAAATGTCGGCTAGCTCTTTATTCCCATGAAGTAATGATTGCTGTCAACAAGGGATCTCAGATCGATTCCATATTCCTAGATTTCTAGAAGGCTTTTGATACCGTTCCTCACAAGCGACTATTAATCAAATTGCTTGCGTGTGGAGTATCGTCTCAGTTGTGTGACTGGATTCGTGATTTTTTCTCAGAGAGGTCACAGTTCGTAGTGATAGACAGTAAATCATCGAGTAGAACAGCCCCCTGCTGTTCCTGATTTACATAAATGATCTAGGTGATAATCTGAGCAGCCCTCTTAGATTGTTAGCAGATGGCGCTGTAATTTACCGGCTAGTAAAATCATCAGACGATCAATTCCAATTACAAAATGATCTAGAGAGAATTTCTGTATGGTGCGAAAAGTGGTAATTACCACTAAACAAAGAAAGGTGTGAGGTCATCCACATGGGTACTAAAAGAAATCCTATAAATTTTGGGTATATGATAAATCGCACAAATGTAAGGGCTGTCAATTCGACTAAATATCTAGGAATTACAATTACGAGCAACTTAAATTGGAGAGACCACAGATAATATTGTGGGTAAGGTGAAACAAAGACTGCGCTTTGTTGGCAGAACACTTAGAAGATGCGACAAACTGCTGTCTCTTTAGAGACAGCCTACATTACACTTGTCCGCCCTCTGCTGGAATATTGCTGCGCGGTGTGGGATCCTTACCAGGTGGGATTGATGGAGGACATCGAAAAAGAACAAAGAAGGGCAGCTCGTTTCGTGTTATCGCGCAATAGGGGTGAGAGTGTCACCGATATGACACGCGAGTTGGGGTGGCAGTCGCTGAAACAAAGGCGGTTTTCTTTGCGGCGTGATCTATTTACGAAATTTCAATCACCAACTTTCTCTTCCGAATGCGTAAATATTTTGTCGACACCCACCTACGTAGGGAGAAATGATCATCATAATAAAATAAGAGAAATCAGAGCTCGAACGGAAAGATTTAGGTGTTCCTGTTTCCCCACGCGCCATTCGAGAGAGGAATGGTAGAGAAGTAGTATGAAAATGGTCCGATGAGCCATCTGCCAGGCACTTAAGTGTGAATTGCAGAGTAACCATGTAGATGTAAATACAGATGTAGATTGTACTCTGAATAAAACCAACCTGCTTTCAGAAAAAAGTGTGTTGCATTATTTATCGAACGTCTGTCGTACTTAGAAGTGAACTGAGTTTCTTTAATGTCTTAACAATTTTGCCCGTTGTAAAAAGAAAATCTGTGTTACTTTTCAATAGCTTCTATTTCATAAAGTATTTAACTTGTTGTGCTTCTTGATAATACTTTTGCTTAATCTGACTTCAATTGCTGATTGTTGGTGTGTAGCAGACTTACAATGTAACAGGCTATTAAATACAGTATTGACGAGATATTCTCGACTGCAACAATGTTTTCATTCAAAAAAAAAAAAAAAAAAAACTAAATTTTCCGGAGTAATTTTTGTAATTCCAGAAAATGATTGCAGCACATGAAAAGTGAAGGCCATCGTTTAAAAACTTAATAACGAAATATCTTAAACTTCTATTACAGTGTTTACTGGAGGAGTAAGTATGATAAGTGTACTGGCATACAAATCTGTCACCTACGGATTTCGGACGTCTCCCATCGCTGTCGAGAGTAATCTGAGAACTGTCAAGTTTCGGGACCAGCCCACCCAATCTACTGTCCGGCCCTACGGCCGACATTTCGGTGATGGGTTCGTCGTTCAGGAAGATAATGAAACAGCCTAACGTGCACAGTAGAACAGTGTATCCATGTGGTGAATCCGTGTGCGTGGTGTTTGTTCCCAGCCGCTAGCTTTGCGTGCACTATGAAGCAGGCAGCCAGCAGTTTGCTCACTCGCATCACACGGGAACGCACTCACTGAATGTGCGGGAACAAGAGAGTGGTCCTACCACGTGACTAAGAAAACGGCGACTGTATACACCTTCGTCACAGTGTAGCGGCACCAATACACCTGTCAAGCGTTGGTATGCATTCAGAATTAGAATTTCTTTTTAGCTGTCAATTTTCTACGTTTAGAATGGATAATGTGTGTCTGTGTACTTGCGATTCACAAATATCACCATGGCAATTGAGTCTAATTACATGTAACGAAAATTAAAGTGTTAATCGAATACTGAATCTTGTCGAATGTCGTTGACTCAGCCGTAAAACTTTAAATTTGGGTGAATGAATTGCTGCTGTAATAATGCTCGGATTCAGTCCGCAGCTAAAATCGCACTGACATTGAGTCATACTCTAGACACAACAAACGAAATAGATTATGTTGAGGACCGTGAAATATAATTATAATTGCCAACTTTGTTTATAATTTTAAAAAATTCTATAGAGCCACACTGCAGAGTTATAACACTAGCTCTTATTAAAGTTCCTGTTACGTGTTAAGACAAGTATAAACCCTCCCTCGAACAATACGAGAGCAAGTCCCTATTATGTTACTCCTATTAAATGAATTTGAAATATTCGTGATTATATGTAATGAAAAATGTATTGAACTATTTTTTCGTTAATTGAATGATTATGTTCGACAGAAAGCAGCAGCTGTATTAGCGAGAATCAAACCAAGGTTCTGGTACATATAAAGTAAACTGTAATTACATAAAGGAAAACGGTCGCCGGTCTAATTAGGAAAAGTGGTACCACTTGTTTATAATCTTCATTAAGAAAATCAGTTACTGTGTATGGCTGTACGTGACACTAAACTTTGTTTTACAAACAGGGCACGAAACAATAGCACAAGCTAGCAAGACTTGGAACATAAGTTTGCCACGAGCAGCAAAGATGGAAACTTAAAATGATCTGGCAACAAAGTGTATCTCACTAACACACTCTCTATATTCAAAACAAAAAGGCTAACATTCAAGTAGACAAAGATGGAGCACTATCGATTTAGACATGAGAAGCTTTTACCATTTGACTACTGAAAAACACTAACATAGGAATGATCATCTTTAAACGGCTATAATAACGGATCTGGTCGCTATTGGTTTTCTTAGGGGGCATTTTCTTCTTTGCATTAAGTAGATTTTAAATGAAACATGACGACCTTGAATCTGTTATTGTTTGAACAGAGGTAGCTGGTTTATCTTTAAATAACATAAAACTATTAAAATGATTGCTGGAACTTCATAAGTACTTTTATTGTAATAATGGTTGTAATACTGGCTTAACATTTATCACGGGAACCCAGAAACAGTGCTGTCAATTGACTGAAGTCACAACTAAACACTTCTAATAACACGTAATTTGGAAACACTTTCTAATCACAAACACGTGAGTAATCAATTTGACCCTTAACTGCAATGAACAATAACCACTTACTATGACCACTGTTCCATTCATTTACTCTTAATACTGATTACAGATTTTAGTCACAATGGTTTTCAAATAAAGTAATTAGTTCTGTTCGTTGCATCTACACTTATGTAAAACTTTAGCTCTTCACTTATGAAAATATACGTGGAGTATTCCAAAAATAAAACTAACTCAACACTCAAGGAATTTACTTCTCCACAAAAGTTAATGAGCACTACTGAAGCAATTAATATTCTGCTGTTCAATTAAATAGGACACTCGGCTATATTGTATCACTAGGAAAAGTATCCTGTTTAGGTAAATGACTAAGGAGTCATTCAAGGATCCCAACACCAAGTTGAACATAAAACAATAATTATTTGCAAATGAAGCAAATAACTGCTCCGTGTGAGTAAATATGATTCTAAACCTTTACTTGAGGTGCTGGTGGGGACGGTGGCGATCTTCTGTGGTTAACGTACAATCGGCAAACGTAGTCTTGGGTGTTGATATATAAAGGATCCACAAATTATCTTCTTGGAGGCGGATGTTGTGATTCAGAGCCAATCAATAATTTCCATTAATAATTATCCAGAAATCTTCGACATCCGAGGTAATACCGATCAATCTTGTTGCTTTACTAGCCTCATTCGGCGCTCAAGATGTGAACAGTGTGTTTGCCAGCTACCTACTGACTATTCCACAAAGACTCCCTGCGGCTCTACCACCAATCCACCTTTTCTATTCCCGGGTTTCGTAGTGGAGGGACTTCCTGCAGATTTTACATAATTACAAACCTACGTGTTATATGAATGAACCAGTTCTACAAGTACTACTCTGACATAAAAGGATTTAAACAGAACATATGTTTGAAATTACATACACAGATTAATTACAGTGAGATAGATTGACAGGAAATAAGAATAAACATTTACCTAGATGCTTAACCAAAGAACATGGTAACACAGATGCAACATTAAGCATATAAAGACAAAGAAATTACGTGATACAACTACAGTCGTTATTTTACAACTGGTAATATTAATTGTACTCACCAGAAAGCGGAAGTAAGCGGAATGTGCAGTGTTAAGGGTAGTGCACCACACATGTGCACACTGCACATTTGCAGTGTAAGTGAGCAGGAGCATGTGACCTCTGCATGGCTGTGGACAGTACTCACTCAGCTTTGTCATTAGGCGAAAAAACATCGGTCATTTCCTCCAAGCTATCTAAGTATATTCACGCACTATCTACCACACCGCAGTCCAATGCGGACGACTCGGATGAGCCCTGCACCTGCTGGGGTCTACTGCTTGCTGCGTATGAGCACTCGCCTACCAGTCGGCAACCAGGCACACACTCGTGTTTAGCGGGTGACCACGCTTCAGGCGTAGTCCACTGCAACCAGCACAAGCGCCTTCAAGCCAAACACCGACTCGCGCTCGCCTTGCATGTTTGCAAACTTTCCGGACGACAACCACACAGACAGACCTCTTGTCGTGAAATTTCCGGCAGTCGATGCGAGAGTCGTCGCCTGGCTAGCCGGTAGAGTACGCAACGATGATTGTGGCACTGCAGGTACACAGTCACTATTTTACCTCCGTGATGTCACGTGCCTGCAAGCAGGTCGCACTGTATCCTAGCACCGTGAGAGTATTCATGGCAGTGTACAACTGGCAGTTTGGTCCCAGCCACTGAACCAGTTCACATCATGAGCGCGATCTGGGCTTACGCTTACCACACAGCAGTTCCTCAGCCAGAGTCAATCCGAGAAGTGCCGATGAGCCTGCTGTTCCAATACCGACCTTGGTCCGAGTGCAGCCAGTACGCCAACCTGGGATAGCCACCTACGAAGCAACTTGGAGCTACCAGCATTCTCACCATCGTCACGCAGAATTGGTCTCTACGATCGAGCATCCCAGGATGAATATCACGGCTAGTAAGTGTGTTTGGATTCTGAGACTATCATTTTACAGTGTTGTTCTTGGAACTCCGACTTTCTGTTACTTTTCCTTTAACTGGATATTCATAAAGACAAACTATTTCAACTCAGGCTATAAGAATTATAAGTGTTTCATCAAGACACATTTTTGGAAGATTACTTTTTGTGTTTAGTCCTTGCTTCAGAACTGAGATGTGTATTTTTTATTTTGTTATTAATAAATTTCTTGTGGTCTACATGGGGGTGAATCTCTTCATATCGAACCCAGCATTGCGTCATATCACTGCCCACTTGACGAACAACTTCTTCCAGGCTCTAGAAGTTAATGTCAAGGAATAGTATGACGTGTCTCCAATGATGAGTTCAATTGAGGATGTTTGGTACCAGTGACATTTTCAGTTCACCATCGAAGTACCCTCTCCACACACTGGATGACCTCAGGAAGACCGCCATCAAAACGTGGGACGGGATTCAGCGGCAACATCTCGACTATTTTGTGGAAAGCAGGCCAAAACGGATCCAAGCTTGTTACTGAGCATGGGGTGGAGTAAGATTTCCATTTCACACATGTATAAAAATTTACACTTTCGAAAAAACGTACTCTATTTTCGGTACTGTTTTGCTTTTATTGTTTTAGTTTCAAAAGGCTTATTGTTTCATTACCGCCATTTGAATGAAAGTCTCCACGCTTTCGCTTGGATGCAGCCGTCGCTAAACTTTAGTTATGAAGCAGTTTAGGTTGAAATTTCTCCAAGAGTCACGATTTAAACGTCACTTTTCCCTTCTGCTACCCCATTCTTAGGGTTTAAATGTCATAAATATTCTAACCAAGCACCCCAGAAACCACGAGAACTTTGGATTCGATACTGCAACGTTGGAATACGCAACACATTCATCATTACTAAAGCCGTACATAAACTTGGAAATTGCAAGGATTGGAGTGTTTCAATCCACATGTCCGCTTTAGAAACATTTAAAAGCCGCTGTTAAATGTTCATTGGACGTTTTGTAGTAAAGCTATGACATAGAGCTTACGTCTAAATGTCATTTAAATGTGTCACTGAATATACGACAAAAGAGTCACGAAAAATTTGAGGATGATGATCAAAATCTCTACATTTGTAAAGTGAACTTGTAATACCCAGGCAGTGGCTTCTGGTGTATCAGTCATTGCACTTGCGACTGGCAAGCAGCCTGGCCGTTGTAATGAATGTTTACTGAGAGTTTGAATAATAAACTTCTCCATCAGATAAGTCTATTAAAATAAATTGCTGTTGCTTGTTGGTTTGGTGCAGCTCTTATGCTAGTGTATTCTGTGCAACCCTCTTCATATCTTCATAACTATGGCAACCTACATCCATTTTCACCTGCTTACTGTAGTCAACCCTTCGTTTCCCAATACAGGTTTTAATTCCTCACTTCCTTCCATAACAAATTGACAATTCATTGATGCCTTAGGATGTATCGTACCAACCGATTCATCCTTTTAGACAAGTTGTGCAATAAATTTCTTTTTTCTCCAGTTCGATTCTGTACATCCTCATCGGCCCGCCCGGTTGGCCGTGCGGTCCAACGAACGGCTTTCCGGAGTGGGAAGGAGCGCCTGGTCCCGGCACGAATCCGCCAGGCGGACTTGTGTCGAGGTCCGGTGAGCCGGCCAGTCTGTGGATGGTTTTTATGCGGTTTTCCATCTGCCACGGCGAATGCGGGCTGGTTCCCCTTATTCCGCCTCAGCTACACTATGTCGGCGATTGCTGCGCAAACAAGTTCTCCACGTACGCGTACACCACCATTACTCTACCACGCAAACATAGGGGTTACACTCCTCTGGTGTGAGACGTCCCCTGGGAAGGGGGGGGGGGGGTCCACCGGGGGAGGAACCGCACGATAACCCTGGGTTCGGTGTGGGGCGGCGGAGGGTTGAAGTGGACTGCGGTAGCCGTCGTGGGGTTGTGGACCACTGCGGCTGCGGCGGGGACGGAGCCTCTCCGTCGTTTCTAGGCCCCCGGTTAACATACAATACAATACAATACCTCCTCATTTGTTATCCTAACGACCCATCTGATCATCAATTTTCTTCTATAGCGCCGCATTTCAAAAGCTTTTATTTCCTTCTTGTCTGACCTGCTTACCGTCCACATTTCACTTCCGCACAAGGCTACTCTCCCGACAAATACCTTCAGAAAACACTTTCTACACGTGAATTGAATGTTAACGAAATTATAATTACTTCACTGGGCAGCCTTGCTTTGTAATTCGTGTGCTAACGGGCTGTTCTGAATTGGTGCAAGATCAATGCGGCGTGCTCCTGTCTTATATGCAACATAAACGACACTTGAGTTAAACGGGTGCGCATAAGAGGAAGGAGATCCGCGTTTACTACGGGTACACTTAGGAGTAAGGATTTACGTATAGAGCTTAATATCTATCTTCTGTTAACAACAACGCTGTTTAGATAACAAAAAAAGTGAGCGCAACAAAAGCGAATTTTAAGGACTATGTCTGTCCCTAAGTTGAAATATTTGCTAGTGATTCAAGTGGGTTATCCCTAATTCAAAAAGGGTCGTCGGCAGACGTGCATGATTAGAAAGCTCTGTCTACTGTATAATTATGGAATACATTTTGTGTTCATACATTTTTATCGTTTTGGAGAAGGAAAACTTCTGTGTGGGAATCACCACTGCTTTCGCAGAGAGCTTGTGGAGCTTGTAACATCCCTCTTACTAATCGGCATTTCCTGCTGCGTTATAAAATATGATCGTGGATCGCGTGTATGCCTAATGGATTTTTTCTAATTGTATAAGGCTATCTTTCCCGAAGAAGTGATACCGATAAGTAGGAGGAAAGTGTACAACCTACTCTCCTGATGAAAGTCTACTAAAAATAAAGTAATTAAACAGAACAGGGCTATAATTAGGAAAATGAAAGTTATTTTGTGCATTCACTCACCACCAACACTGGACAGAGAAGGGTACCACTGATAATGAATCCAAAATTTACTCTAATGAACGAAAAGGAAGTAATTAATGGTCGGCAGCCCACTAGGACAATTTACATCCATAATCCTGTACAAGATGATCGGAACGAAAAACATGATTATTAAACACTGACGTGGCAACTAAAGATTGCCACTTTTTTTTACACTAGTTATAAGTGAGTATGTAATGATAAAGAAAACTGAGAAGTCACTCTTACGTTATGTTTGGGATTAAATTTTGAAAAAGGAAATCGAGTAATGATTTGAAAATATGCAATTAAACTGTGTATTAGTACTGAACTTCGTTACGTGAACAATGAATTTCAGTGACCTCATCATAACGTCATAAAAGAAATTTAGAACAAAAGTAAGCACTTTTTACTTTGCCGTTACTTATTTTGCAAATTGGATTTCGTGTTATTGTCTGAACAACTGAGCCTCTTTTACTGACTTGAACAAAATTAATTACTAGAATACGTACCAACCGAAACAGCCATGTGCTCCAAGCTATATGTAAATTAAATCAAACTTGCGCACTCTTAATTTGTGCATTTTTTTGGATTTGGATTTGGATTTTTTCCAGTGATTGATTCTCAAACTTAAAAAATGAAATTGCTCTACTTTAGCCATATACTGGAGCCTCTGTTGTACAACAGTTAATTGAAAGTAGACTGAGGCTAAAATTCTTAAAAGAGAAATTATTCGTTAATAAACTGGATGTAACTATTCAATTTGTTTCTTATGACACTCAGTTAGCATATTAGGAAAATATGGGACTCTACTGCCGTGGTCATAAGTCCCCTAGAACTTAGAACTACTTAAACCTAGCTAACCTAAGGACATCACACACATCCATGCCCGAGGCAGGATTCGAACCTGCGACCGTAGCGGTCGTGCGGTTCCAGACTGTAGCGCCTTTAACCGCTCGGCCACTCCGGCCGGCTACAAGTATCATGCTTGGTAACAATGTCTGGGGGCAATGAGGACACAATTGCTCTGAGTTAACTGATTATTATTTAAATAAATCTTATCAATCAAATCACATTCAGTTTTGCTGCTGGGTTAGCCGTTAATACTTTCTACCAATGAACAGTCTTACTTCAGTGCTGTGCATACGACGAAACTCGCAGCCGACGACGAAACTGTGTTGCTGGAACTGCTGCTGTTGTTGAAGACGGTAGCATATTGCGGAGCCACGGCTAATTATAGGAACGGACAATCGTAATTAATACAGCCTCTTCCACCCGTCCACTGTCCGAACTCCTGCTCTAGACATCTGGCCGGCGCGCGTACGTGATGCCGCCGAAAATGGCACTCTTAACACCACACTTCCGCACACTACAAGCGCTGGAACCCGTCTCTTGCTCTCTCCGCGCGCTCTGCGCAGAAAACCCCCTACCCAAAGATTTTACAACGCACAAGCACTGCTATTATCGTTGCTAGTCGATGCAAATAACAATTCCTTTGGCTTTTTCCCATTGCTTATAAGTTTCACAGTAAAATACAGACAAATACAATGAAACGTTAACAGACTTCTACCTAAATGTAGACATACAGTGAAGCAATGTCCTTACTTATTAAAAGAAAGCATTTAAATTACAAATATTTACATACAATTCAAAAAAATCATATATCGGTAGTAGGTTTAATGTATCCTGCATTTTCGGTGTTACAAGCTCAGCTCACGCTTTTCGTCCATATGATCCGTAGGGAAGATGATAACTTCGTTCAGGTAGACTCCGTACACTTTGTCTTCCGTACCGCATTCGATACAGTTTCACATTGCGCGACAGCAACGTCAGTTGCCAAGGTTTTCAGTCTCTTGTATACAGGAAAGGATGGTCAGCGACGTGTTTGTCTCCTCTGAATTTCGTAGGTTCGCTGACATCTGCAATTCCGAGAGGACTAACAGTAACCGATAACACTTTTCCGTATGCAAGAGCCTGAGGGCAACTATAATTGAAGTTGATGGCGCGCAAATAAAATACACATTGAAACTTCCTGGCAGATTAAAACTGTGTGCCGGACAAAGACTCGCACTCGGGACCTTTGCCTTTCGATGGCAAGTGCTCTTCCGGTTGAGCTACACAAGCACGACTACCGACCCGTCCTCACAGCTTCAATTCTGCCAATATCTCGTCTCCTACCTTCCACACTTCACAGTCATTCTGCAAACCTTGCAGAACTACTACTCCTGGAAACAATATATTTTTGGAGGTCCCACTGAATTTAGACGATGTCACTTTGATTTTTCTGTTCATGTAAGTTCAGCTTCTGGAGGGAGCATTTTCATGACTGCAGCTCTAGCGACAGGTAGTCGCGCAGATTTTGGAGGTTTAGAAGCATTTGCAGGTAGAGAAATTATAACGTGGAAGACATGGGGGATATCATAGACAATAATCCGTAAGGGACAATATAACATACCAATCGTCTACTTCTACGTATGTAGGTGCACATCAGTGTTTGACCACCTACGTGAGGTATGAAATTTTGTAAAATTACGGGTTCCCCACCAGCCAAGCCCTTCTTTTCCGTTCAAGATCAGACCAAATTAGAAAATTTTGTATGACTAGATAACTGAAATTACATGGGTTTAAATTAATTCAACCAAGCAAAATCAAATCATGTAACCACATGATAAAATACGTAGTAAATTAACAAAGTGTGGGTTATGCACTATGGTGGTGAAACCTTCCTCTCAGATTATGCTTCATAACTATCACGGTTCCATTTTGCAACTTGTAGAAACAACACTGAAATATTCTCAGGAAACATAAGCATTCGGCCCACTATATTTTGTAATAAAGTAGACTGCGTGGTAAGTTAGAATACGATGGGACACGAGGTATTAATTTTCAATGACATTTATTTTTAAACTGACATAGGATAAATACAAGGGAAACATTCTAATCAAAAAGCTAGCTGGTGTCTGAGCATTAAACAACTCACCACAGCACGTTAAAATTATACAGCTTCTTACATCGTAATTAATCGTATGGGAAACGAAAGGAGAGGAAAAGGAACGTATAGACTCATACACTCAAACTGGATATATACATGAAGATCAAATTAGGAGGGAAATTAACCCTCCCCATAAGCATGTAGTTACTGCCCAAGATTTTTATACCAACTGAACAACTGAAACAAGTATCACTGGAATTCACGTACACAATACAGATGTGGAAGGGAAAGAATGCGTATGGGTGAATGAATTAGTCATCGAACAATACCTTGTTGAAACAGTTAAAAATCACGAAATTACAGAGAAAAGTATACCCAAGTACGAAAGTTAAGACTACATAATGGGAAACTGTGAATAGATCAACGAGACCAGGAAAGCTGAAAGCTCCACAGATTCGTGCAACGCGTGATCCGCACCAAGAAAAGCGGTTACTAAAATCCCACAAAGTTATGAACGTACAGGTAATCAAATATCACGTTAGACGCTGATCTTTTAACCCAACTAGGTAACATATTTAAATACAGAAATTCGAGCTGACGTCTCACTGAACGAAGAACACGTGGAAATAGATGGAGCAAAGTACACGCATGGGTTGGTATATCTAATCACACATAAAACTGAGGCAGGAACAAACACATAAATTAGAATAGAAAGCAACACACGCACACGACAACACAATTATTCTCACATTCACACAAGATAAAGAACGCCCTAACTTGGCTTAATTACCACTCGGTTTAAGAAATTACAGGCCGCAGTGTTCCAAAGAAACAAAGTAAACCCGGAATATTGAATAAATCGAAACTCCGAACATTAGAGGAGCATTATGCTTTTAACTGAACACATCCTGGAAACGGAGACAAAACGCTTCAGTTAAGCTGAAGAACTTACACATTGACAACGACTTTAAAGTAGCAAGAGCGCACTAAAGAACTATGAGGCGATCTCAGTTGACAAAGGCAGAGACTTACCGATCCCACAAACGACCAGTAGCTGAGTGCCTCTCTAGCGATAGCACTCAGAGAACCATTCAGGTGAAACTGAAATGCCAGAGGGATCGTTTCCACCAGCAATATAACGGACAAACAAGTCAAGGGCAGTCAGGACAGAACTCTTTGCCCCGGGGAAAGTAACGTTAATTTGGTTACTCTGTACCTCCCCCCCCCCCTTCATCCCCTTCCCCCCCCCCCAGCAGTTAGTCTTCTGCCCGCCTTTCAAGCCGAAAAATACACATGTACTCAATCATTCTTTCACACCAAAGGCAAGGTAAACGAGGAAGCATGATAATATAGGGTCCCATTATATAAATATTGATGTGGATTACGCAGGATGAGTAATGCAGATACATAGTATAGGTTGGCGCGAAAGTCATAGTTGGTTTACAATGCAACGACACACAAAGCAAACAATCAAACTTGTGAACTGTTGAAATCGTGAGCTATGAGACGTATTTACAGCTGTAGTTTTCCGATGTTAACGAAACTTTTTCTTTTTCGCGTTAAAAACATTTTATAAAAGTGGTGCTACTACAATTGTTACTGAATGGGGAAGACGCTTTAGATCTAAACCAAAGTTTAGACAAACAGTGTACGACATACGAGATAGATTTGAAGAACATGGATTTGTTATGGATGCACCAACATCTGGTTGTCCAGCAACAGTCACTTTTGTCCAACAACAGTCACAAGTGAGGAAAATGAAATGTGGGTATGTTTAGCTAAAGAAGAAAATCCGCAAAAACCAACCAGACGATTAGCAACTGAGCTGGATTTATCAATAATGTCAGTGCAAAGAATGTTACACAAACAGAAATGTTTACATTCCACGTTTACGACATAGGTTACTTGAAGATGATCAAGATCGACATCTTCAGTTTTGTGAACTGATGCTTGACCAACAGAAACATGATCCTAACCTATTCAATAAGGCTGTGTGGTCTGACGAGGCCAGTTGTAAGTTGAGCAGACAAGTCAACAGACGTAACTGCACTTATTGATATAGTCATAATCAAAATCTTCTATTAGAACTACCACTAAATCAAGCTGGTGTGAGTGGTAAGTGTTTGGGAGGCAATACAATCATTTGGCGCATTTGGACCATACGAGGTGCATTCACGTTCTGCCCGCATCTCGTGGTCGTGCGGTAGCGTTCTCGCTTCCCACGCCCGGGTTCCCGGGTTCGATTCCCGGCGGGGTCAGGGATTTTCTCTGCCTCGTGATGGCTGGGTGTTGTGTGCTGTCCTTAGGTTAGTTAGGTTTAAGTAGTTCTAAGTTCTAGGGGACTTATGACCACAGCAGTTGAGTCCCACAGTGCTCAGAGCCACTTGAGCCATTCACGTTCTAAGGCCTCCGATTTTTTTTCTATTTAAACTACTCACCCGAAATCGATGAAACTGGCGTTACTTCTTGACGTAATCGCCCTGCAGACGTACACATTTTTCACATCGCTGACGCCATGAATCCATGGAAGCGGCGAAGGCTTCTTTAGCAGTCTGTTTTGACCACTGGAAAATCGCTGAGGCAATAGCAGCACGGCTGGTGAATGTGCGGCCACGGAGAGTGTCTTTCATTGCTGGAAAAAGCCAAAAGTCACTAGAAGCCAGGTCAGGTGAGTAGGGAGCATGAGGAGTCACTTCAAAGTTGTTATCACGAAGAAACTGTTGCGTAACGTTAGCTCGATGTGCGGGTGCGTTGTCTTGGTGAAACAGCATATGTGCAGCCCTTCCTGGACGTTTTTGTTGCAGTGCAGGAAGGAATTTGTTCTTCAAAACATTTTCGTAGGATGCACCTGTTACCGTAGTGCCCTTTGGAACGCAATGGGTAAGGATTACGCCCTCGCTGTCCCAGAACATGGACACCATCATTTTCTCAGCACTGGCGGTTACCCGAAATTTTTTTGGTGGCGGTGAATCTGTGTGCTTCCATTGAGCTGACTGGCGCTTTGTTTCTGGATTGAAAAATGGCATCCACGTCTCATCCATTGTCACAACCGACGAAAAGAATGTCCCATTCATGCTGTCGTTGCGCGTCAACATTGCTTGGCAACATGCCACACAGCCAGCCATGTGGTCGTCCGTCAGCATTCGTGGCACCCACCTGGATGACACTTTTCGCATTTTCAGGTCGTCATGCAGGATTGTGTGCACAGAACCCACAGAAATGCCAACTCTGGATGCGATCTGTTCAACAGTCATTCGGCGATCCCCCAAAACAATCCTCTCCACTTTCTCGCTCATGTCGTCAGACCAGCTTGTGCGAGCCCGAGGTTGTTTAGGTTTGTTGTCACACGATGTTCTGCCTTCATTAAACTGTCGCACCCACGAACGCACTTTCGACACATCCATAACTCCATCACCACATGTGTCCTTCAACTGTCGATGAATTTCAATTGGTTTCACACCACGCAAATTCAGAAAATGAATGATTGCATGCTGTTCAAGTAAGGAAAACGTCGCCATTTTAAGTATTTAAAACAGTTCTCATTCTCGCCGCTGGCGGTAAAATTCCATCTGCCGTACGATGCTGCCATCTCTGGGACGTATTGACAATGAATGCGGCCACATTTTAAAACAATGCACATGTTTCTATCTCTTTCCAGTCCGGAACTTGAATGCACCTCATATTTTTTTGAAGGAACAGTGACAGGAAGTAAATATTTGGATATACTTAGAATTACGTGGTACCAGGACTTATAACGTGTGCAGAAAACTTTCAAGAAATTTACTTTCAACACGATGGTGCTCAGCCACATTATGCCACTGCCGTCTGTGATTATTTAAACGAAACTTTCCAAAGAAAAGTGATTGATCGCAAGGCAGATATTGACATGCCTCATGTGCACCAGATATCACGGCCATGGATTTTTTCCCATAGAGTGTCGTCAAGGACTCTGTTTACTGTGAAAAGCCTCAGACCATTGCTGAGTTACATACACGACGCATTTCATGATTTGGAGAGTAATACCATACTACGGCAAAGAGTACGTGACAGTCTTCCGAAAAGACTTCAAAGATGTAATGATGACGGAAAACAGTTTTAAAAAAATAATTGTAAGTAGTACTCGGATTTGTAATGGGACATAAATTAAATCTTTTGCATAATCAGTGCCCATTGTCCAGTAACTTTTGCGCCACCCAGCGCATAAAATTTCTGACGCAAAGCACGGCTTTCTTGCATGTAAATGTCAGATTATTGAAGAATTTAAATCAGTCCCTCTGCCCAGTCCTTCTGGCCGAGTCTGAAGAAGCACACAGCGGACAATGAGACAGACACGAGATCAAATTTGTCAAATATCTCCTGAAACGATTCTACAGAGTTGTTTTAAGACAAACCACTGACCATAACAGTAGGAAGGAAAAAGAAGATTAATGGTGATGACTGCAAATTATTGGGCATAAAGTAGGAAATGATAGTCGTAAAATAATTTCGTCACATGTGTGTACTCTAAACAACAATGAGAAATTTGATTTTTTTTAAAGTGCACATGGATGTCAAAAGAAGTTTTTCTTGCTGCTGTTGGTCTCAGTGGCACTCAGGAATGCTCACAGTAGCGAACGATACGTAATACTGGACCAGTTTTGTGACTGGATACAGCGCTTTCAAGCAAAGAGAACTCAAAGCGTCTTCCTTAATCGGTGGACTCGTGGTCTCACTACTAGACTCAATGCAAAAGCCAAAATAAGCACAAACCAACAGATTTGAAACGGAAATTACAACAATTAAATGCGAGCAAAGTACCACAGCAGAAGAAAATGGCACTTAAACGGAAAACGTAAGCAATACACAAAATCCGTCATAGGAATATCAGCAAGCAAAGTTCAATGAGCGAGTTATATACATGAATCTGAGTCAAAGGGCACTGAGGCATATGATAAACATGTAAAAAATACACAAGAACGTGATCGAAATACATATGTAACCAAACCATAAGTAATAGAAATAATGTTGCAATAAACTTATCATAACATATCTTAATTTGGTGTTTTATAGTCCAAAAACTCCCCAAAAATAAATCAAAAATTTAAATGTTCATTGAATTCCAAACAGAAAATTCACAAAAGGTTAACCACATAAAATGTAATTTTGTCAATCGTATAGATTCTGACAAACAATGAATAATTTTTCTCGAAAAATCCGTCTTGGGAAAGCGTCTTACGCAAGGATGTAAACGCAGTAAACACATGCAAGTGTAAAAACTGTCCATTTACTGCACCTATACCACTGTCCTCGCCGCTCAGAAATCCCTCGAAATTGCCTACACAGCCGCTTGCACTCCGTGGGCTTGGTGCAACTTCTTCCACATATGGAATTCCGTCAGTCTCTCCTACCCTACTAGCATGGTACATCCATGGTCAGTCAGATATTCTTGCTGAAGGACGACATGTAATGCTTTTTTTCCGTGCGCCAACCTCCGCAGCAAGAACATCGATCAGCGCCCGTCGTCAGTAGGACAGGCCACAACTGCGCAGCCTCACGACATATCCCGGATGCCGTCGCGGAGAAATGGTGCATCAGTACTATACCGGCACGCACCTCGGAATAGCACTGTGGTTGAAAAGCGTGGTGGTTGGTCGGATATTCCCGCGCAAGGCCGGCACTGAATGGCTCTTTCGCGTGCCGCCCTAAGCAATCAGGGAACATCGACCAACCCATCTCTCCAGCGTCATCTCGTAAACACAGAGGAATTGGACATCAGTCGTCGGAGCTGACACCCTCCGTAGGACGACAGTACATTTTCTATCCGCATCCGGCTCAGCAGATGACGAATCATTTAATGATTTCGTTGACCGACACAGTTGTTCGGGACACGTGGCTGGTACAGCGCGACGTTTCCGACTCTGCGCCGGCACCCTGTGGAAGTACAGGCTGCCTGATAGGTGCGCGTTCCCAGCCATCTGGCCAGACTAGTGATGGGGAGCTCGTGAATGAGTCGTTCAAATGAACGCTTCACTCCTGTGAAGTGTGAACTAACCACTCAATTTCAATGAACTGGTACTTCAAACTCTTCACAGATGGCACACTCCACACTTTTTTCTAGTTCACTCACTCTCTTCCCCTCTCCCTCACCCACGTCACTCATCCTCCCTTCACTTCATTCCTCCCTGTGCTGCCTGTCGACGAATCGCGCGGTGTTTGTGGGGAACGATAGGTTTACGATGGGCGGGGGATGTGAGGGGCGAGGAGAAGACAGCGTCAGCTGCTACCTGCAGTGCTGACATCATTACCCGTGACTATTTGTGCAGTTAAACTTCGCGTCTACGGGTAACCTACCGTTGGCAGCGCTTGAAGACAAATGAATATTAAAGATGGAAACGAAGAGGCTATCTGTGTGAACACGCACAGCCAAAATGAAAATAAAAGGTTTGTTAATAACACTGAAAGAGGGATTTTACCTGAAATCGTACCAATGACCACAGATGACAGTTTACGTTTTGAATCTAGTGGGTTATTATTGTCAACAAAAATAAAATCTACAGGAAAACTTCTGAATAATTACTTAACGTAGGTATATAGACTTTGTGACAGTGTTTAACATACTCATTCTACTTTGGATTAAATTTTAAAAGGAACATAAAATTGGACTGCATTTCGTTGTTAGCCCTATTTTTCAGTCCATGAATACAACAAATAATGTTTCATTTGGCAGAGAAAGACTTTTTTGGGCGCTTCACGAGAAAATGTCGAGCAAGATTAAATGTAGTACCTTCTTTATACGTGACAGCCTTCTCTGTTTATCTTTCCTTTGTCCCCTTCGACCATGCTCTATTTAAGAAAACTCAGACGCTGTAAGAGCGTAAAACGTTGCGTGCACGTTACTCCATAGTTCGGCCATCTGTTGGTAAAATTGTGAAGTATTACGAAGCCTTATTGTACGAGCGAGGCGAAGCGAGCGTAGCAGCGGCTGAGCGGCGAACTGGGCAACTTCGCTAGGCTTCCGTACTTCACGAATGAACTACTTCATTTGAACGCTTCACGGCAAAGAGTGAAATGAATGAAGTAGTTCACGGGAATGAACGAGTTCGACCCACCTCTAGGCCAGGCATCAGGGTGCTCCTGTTGACGAGACACCTGCCACCGGTTGGTGGTGTGACGCCTTCTATTGCTGCCTCCTGGCACTTCCGCAGTCAGCGAAGGTGTAATGTCCTTTTTCTATGCCCAACCAGTATTCTTCACCTCGTCGAGACACGTGAAAGCGAGGCGACACAACACTATCTGTCATTGCAGTCAATATTGGTTGATCAATAAGCTTCATTTCCAATTATTACCATCAGCTAAATCTGATGAAGTCTCTAAATATACAACTGGCGACGCTTCTGAATTATATCGTGACATCAAGATATGCTTTGTGTCTAATTTTAACGTATACTCCTTCCAAGCCTTGCTGTTGTAATATGATGCATTATCTGATAGAAAGCACTCGGCCGACCACCGTTAGGTACGTAGTCTTTAGTTAGGTGATTCAACATAGGCTTAACATTAGTAGATCTTGTCGGGTACATTTTAACGTACAGGGCTATTACAAATGACTGAAGCGATTTCATAAATTCACTGTAGCTCCATTCATTGACATATGGTCACGACACACTACAGATACGTAGAAAAACTCATAAAGTTTTGTTCGGCTGAAGCCGCACTTCAGGTTTCTGCCGTCAGAGCGCTCGAGAGCGCAGTGAGACAAAATGGCGACAGGAGCCGAGAAAGCGTATGTCGTGCTTGAAATGCACTCACATCAGTCAGTCATAACAGTGCAACGACACTTCAGGACGAAGTTCAACAAAGATGCACCAACTGCTAACTCCATTCGGCGATGGTATGCGCAGTTTAAAGCTTCTGGATGCCTCTGTAAGGGGAAATCAACGGGTCGGCCTGCAGTGAGCGAAGAAACGGTTGAACGCGTGCGGGCAAGTTTCACGCGTAGCCCGCGGAAAATTGGCTCATGCCACAACTGGAAGGCCGACAACGCCGACTTCATCTTTCAACAGGATGGTGCTCCACGGCACTTCCATCATGATGTTCGGCATTTCTTAAACAGGAGATTGGAAAACCGATGGATCGGTCGTGGTGGAGATCATGATCAGCAATTCATGTCATGGCCTCCATGCTCTCCCGACTTAACCCCATGCGATTTTTTTCTGTGGGGTTATGTGAAAGATTCAGTGTTTAAACCTCCTCTACCAAGAAACGTGCCAGAACTGCTAGCTCGCATCAACGATGATTCGAACTCATTGATGGGGACACGCTGCGCCGAGTGTGGGAGGAACTTGATTATCGGCTTGATGTCTGCCGAATCACTAAAGGGGCACGTATCGAACATTTGTGAATGCCTAAAAAAACTTTGAGTTTGTGTATGTGTGTGCAAAGCATTTTGAAAATATCTCAAATAATAAAGTTATTGCAGAGCTGTGAAATCGCTTCAATCCTTTGTAATAACCCTATATTTTGAAAACAAGTCATAAAATGCAATTACACATTTAAATCCACTTCTTGCAGTCGTAAGTGACTCGGCCCACGGAATTGAGTAAGAGGCTTTACAGTAAGACATTCATCTCGTAAACATAATCCTTGAACACACCAGGTTTCTGATCGAAGACTTCCAAATATTCCTTCAGCAAGGTAGCTAATTTACTCCGCTGTACATCTGTTAAGTAGTCAGATTCGGCAATTTTACTCTGGATAACGTTTTCAACATCTGATTAGTTGCATGTGGGTAAACTACTTAGTCCACAAATACAATATATTAATACCTTAATAACTAATCTTTATTCTCTGGTGAAATCTGCCATGCAATTCCAATTTTCTCACCAGGTTCAAAACAATAATTCGCTCCTCATTGGCTAGAGTAAATATCCCTTTTCAGAGGTCAATTACTGCATTTTTTTCCCTCAGAAAATCCCAACCCCAGATGCACGTATAACATAGTGTAGGAGATAACAAGAAGGTGGTTAATAGTCTTTCCCCTTCTGCAGCCACTTCTACCTGCACCTGAGACTTCGCAGGAAGGGAATGAGCACTCAGCGCACCTGACAGTGTACAGTTTGAAACTGTCAACACAGGCAATCTTTGCTTACCACTCAATCGTTTAAACAGACAAACGCTGCCGGCCGGAGTGGCCGACCGGTTCTAGGCGCTACAGTCTGGAACCGCGCGACTGCTACGGTCGCAGGTTCGAATCCTGCCTCGGGCATGGATGTCTCTGATGTCCTTAGGTTAGTTAGCTTTAAGTAGTTCTAAGTTCTAGAGGACTGATGACCTCAGAAGTTAAGTCCCATAGTGCTCAGGTCCTTTTTAAAAAAGAAAAAGAAGACAAACGCTCATCACACTAATTGTCGCTCCAGTATCAAACAGGATATTTACAGGTTCGTTAATTATTAAAATTTCGACATTTGCCTGTACCATTTCAGTAGGTTTTATTCTGCATCCACTCGGATTTCCTAGTAATTCTTCTCGAATGTCCATCCCACCGTTGTATCTTAGCACCCTTACTTCCAATGATGTTTCGCCTTCCTCTTTACGACCAGCCACTTCCGAAAGGCGTAAAGGTGCTGGTTCTAGTTTGTTGATTCAGTTGTTCCGTCATTACCTCCTTCAAAATGGTTCAAATGGCTCTGAGCACTATGCGACTTAACTCCTCAGGTCATCAGTCGCCTAGAACTTAGAACTAATTAAACCTAACTAACCTAAGGACATCACACACACCCATGGCCGAGGCAGGATTCGAACCTGCGACCGTAGCGGTCGCTCGGTTCCAGACTGAAGCGCCTAGAACCGCACGGTCACTCCCGCCGGCTTACCTCCTTCCTTTACAACTACCACTCGTACTTCATGGTTCTGAGCAGCCCATTCACGGTCTTGGTTACACGCCCTGTTTTCAGTTTCATTTATCAACTGAGGTGGCCCGTATTGCCCTGACGTCTCTATTACGTTTGCAGACGCTGTCCAGATTGGTTACCCCATTGGACGTGTCTCGTGTTATTATTCTCCGGTGGCATATTATGTAGCAGAATGTCCCACTATTACTGTCATTCGGTCCCTGTCCATAATGCCTATTATTATTACCCTGCATAGCACCGTTATTATTATTGCCCCTACCCGGGTGATGCTCATGTGAATTGGACCTTGTGTTTCCCGAATGATCAGCAGTACACAGATTATTTTTATGGTAATTTCGATTATTCGTATTACCGTTATTATATTGCGATTTCATTGCAACAGTTACCGTGGTATACATTGCTTGGATTCACATTATATACCTGATTTCCGAACTGCCTAGCGTTCTCTTGGATTACAAAAAATGTTCAAATGTGGTGTGAATTCCTAAGGGACCAAACTGCTGTGGTCATCGGCCTCTAGTCTTACACACTACTTAAACGAACTTATGTTAAGGACAACACACCTATTCATCCCCGAGGGAGGACTCGAACCTCCGGCGGCAGGCGCCGCGCAATCCGTGACATGACGGATCAAACTAAGAGGCCACTCCGCGCGGTTCTTGGATTACATCAAGCGGGTCTATTACTGGCAGGAATTGATCTAATTCACCATCGGGTACATTCATTACTTTCTCTCGCAGGTGAATTGATAATTTCCCTTTCACAATTCTTAAAATCTCCCTATTGTTGATGGGTTCATGCCAGTATCGGGTCTTATTTATGTACGTCTCGAAATACTTTCGAAGTGTGCTCTTTCTCGCGTTGTAAAATTCTGGACTATAAATCTCGTTTCTGCGTCTATTTTGTTTACTCTTCGGCCAGTATTTCGCAATAAATGGTGTTGCAAACTCATTGTATGACGTACAATTCTCAGCTACCTCAGATGACCATAGCGAGACTTCACCACTGGTTTTCGACATCATAAACTGAATTTTGTCCTGATTATCCCAGGACTTATGAAACGCAATTCGATAACTTTTTATATGACACCATGGGGTCAACAGAATTTTTCTCTGTTGAGAACGTAAGAAACTGCCTGGCTTTAAGTATACTATTTTCGACCTTTGCCGACGAAGTTGCACTTCGACGATCGAAATTCCGGTTCCCGTAATCTGAATCTTTCCTACTGCTAATCGATTTCTCCCCGTAGTCGTTATATCTAATCTTCTTTACCTCTGGATTTATCGATGAACGTTGATCGGACAATCTATACAGCGATTTTCGCTCGGTTGTCTCGCCTTCCATACGCGATAATCGATTGTTGACTTGGCTCTGTCAAGGGGGAATTTGTGAGATTACCTTGTCCTTCATATTCTGAAATTCGGCTTTAAATTGTTCTATGACTTTGGGGTTTCCGGATATCGATGAGTCCTGATTGATCGATTTACTAATTGATTCTACAGCGCTCTATACTGTGTACTTGAGATCGTACCTCCACTTATTTGATCTCTATCCATTCGGACATCTCTCCCTCAGTCTTTTTCGTCTGACCCGTTACAGAACCGACAATATACTCTTGGCTTGTTAATTGTAGGTCTTTTACCTTGATCGATAGATCATCTGTTCTATCCAACAGGACAGACTGCACTTTACATATATCCTTCACATCCTTCTCTAAAGTATTTACCGATCCCTGTAAGGTATCATGTTTACTTCTTGCTGACTTTAAGTCCAGTCTCAGTTTCTTGAATTCTTTAGCTAACCTATCGTCTCTTCTCTTATTTTGAGTTTCTAACGGTTTAAACACCTGTTTGATTTCCTCTTGAACATCTCGATCCTGTTCGTGATTAGTCTATAATATTTCCTCTTTAACTTTAATTAAAAAGCCAAACAAAACATCCACCCCCACTTCATTTGTAAGTTTAGCCATTCTGCTAGGTCGCACAGTGGAATCACTATTGGGTATCGACATTCCAGCGTTGTTACTTCCCGTCATTTCCGGCGCAAACGACGAGTGTTCAGGTTGCATTCAATGATGTTAATTCTCCTGCCCTATTCATCTTGCGACCGAACCGCCGAATCTTTCCATCAGTAAATGGGGTATGTTCTCAACTGACTCGGTTGTTTTAACCCCCTCCACTGACGGAATGATCCGCTTCCTAATTCCGTATGTATAAAACCAATACGGACTTGTAGCTGTCACGCCTTTGCGCTTACTGCTACGTATTTTTAACTGTAAATAGCTCAGTCCTAATGGTAAGAGGTAGTAGTGAATTCACGTTGTTAATATTTGAATACAGCACAGCTGCCACAAGCTCAGCTCACTTTTACTCCACTCCTACCCTCGCCATTGCACCACATTAACTAGGTGCTGCATGGACCTTGCTAAATTCACTTGCGTATACATTTTTGACCGTTACTCGCCAGTATTTACCTAATGATTAGTACACTCCTAACCGGACTACTTCCCTAAGAGCTGTGATGATTGAACGGGTTCGATCCACGGCCTACAGTGCCCTACAGTTCACACGGTAACACTGCCTACCTGACCCACTTAACTTGGTAGTGAGCTTATGTATCCAATCACCACTGCTACCATCAGTGGATAATCCTATCAGCACGACGAGAGCAGCAGACTTACCGTCGAATCCTCCTGAAAATACTTATAACTACGGTCGCCAGCTCTGAAGGAGCAAAAGAATAAATCAATTTTTGGCTCGTTTCAAAGTGAAATGGCTTGAGTTGAATTTAAACTTAATTCTGAATATTACTATTTCTGATCATTCTAGATGATTCTACAAAGCAAATACTCTCTCAATTTCTGTGAGTTGGCTTGGTAATTACTACCAAGACAATTTATGCAATTTGGGTTAACAAAATTCTATCCTTCAACTTATTTAATGATTTTGGATATTACTCTTTGGACAATTGATACAGAATTAGTTAAGTGACTTTACTTGAAAGGTTACTCAGAAAAATTTAAGTAACTATAAATAGGCGACTCATTCTGGTGTGACCATTGCTCTTTTCAACATTCTTATAAGCTAAAGTATTCTACAACCAAAAGAATTGTAAATGAAAGAGGCGTTGGTGGCCTCAGTCTGATTTCACTATACTATGTTTGAGGTTACTACACTTTGCAATGAACAACATGCGTCGTAATTCTACTCATTACTATATTCTGTCCTCTGTACTTGTATAAAAGAAAACTGGCATTCTCCTTTTACATGTATACAAAGTTCGACTTAACAATTGCAAGCAGTCTTGCCTTGGGTAGACGTGTCGGTGCTGGTGGTGAGACGCATGTGGCTAACGCAGCTCTACACGCCTCATGCCCTTAATGGCGGCTGGAACTACGAGCTGTAGCACTCGTATAAGCTACTGCACGTCCGCCATAAAATCTGGGCGCAGGAACTCTTACAATCAGCCCCAGTGGCATAGAGGCGGCTTCAACAACCATTCATCACGTTTCACTCCAAAAACGGCGACGATATTCGCCTCTTCTCTGTTGCACAATCACTTTTGCGTGAGCAGTTACGCACGTCCGATCACGTCAACACTCCCCAGGCCATTCCATTGTTCAGTCCCTGTGTCTCCAGCTACCCCTAGCTACACTCGTATCACCAAGAGTGGGGGCGTTCCCCTACCACCTTTTTACCGAAATCATTTAGTATTTAAGAATATTTATATTTATTACCCTGGAGTTCATACCAGTCATAATGATTTACTACTAGCGCTTTACAACATTAAATTATACAGTAATAACTTATAATTACCAACAAAAAGAATACATTTGACTCCGAGAGCTTAGTGCATTGTCTGACAGGTAGCGCTAATTCCCAGTTTCGCCAATAGATGGCATCAGGGTGCACTCCCTGGCAGTCTCACACAAGCGCGCCCGTTTCCGACGCGCGGGCTCCAAATTACTGTCAGCCCACCATCATTTCAGTTCCGTTACAATCTATTCAGGAAATATGTTTCCTATCCTGTATCATCCATCTCTGTTCCCTTCTCCTTAGTCATAACTTCGTTCACATCTCCTACATTACGTCTCAACCTACAGGACGTCTTTGATATGGACAAATACTACACATTACTACCAATCAACACTAATACAAATACAGATACACAACAGACAAATACTGTCTAGGCTACAACACCAATTCGACAACGCGACAAACATACGGTAGTCATCCACGAGCTGTTACATTATATTTAACTGAAGCACAAAGAGTAATAACTCACATTTTAAACAACGATTATTACGGCAAGCTCATCGCGTCAATTAATTCGATACGAACTTGAGTTTTGCGTCTTTTATAACACTTGTACGTGTGCCTCCCTCAGGCATGACGCCTTTCAGTTTGTCCTAGTACTTCCCTCCTGCCACTCCGGGCCTAGTTTCTCGAAGGCAGTGAACCTTCGAAACCCACGTTGCCACACCATTTGTGACGCCTCCTATTGCTACCTACGGGCACTTCCACAATCAGCGAAGGTGTAATGTGGTTTTTCTATGCCCAACCAGTATTCTTCACCTCGTCGAGATACGTGAAAGCAGGGCAACACAACGTTATATGTCATTCTAGTCAATATTTGTTGATCAATAAGTTTAAATTCAAACTATTACCTTCAGCTAGCTTCGTTGTTTAGCAATTGCCGCCGAAGATACTAACAGTCAATAGGCGGCCGATTCGTGTTTCAAAATTAATTGATATCTTTGATTTTGAATAGCACATGTACACCGAATCAATTCCTTCAAAAGTCACAGGGTTCATTTAACTTAGCTTATTTATTAATACACAGTCTACAAGGATTTAGAAAACATCGTTCGTGTGAAACACAACTAGCTCTTTACTCGCACGAAGCGTTGAGTGCTATTGACAAGGGATGTCAAATGGATTCCGTGTTTCTGGATTTTCGGAAGGCTTCTGACTGTACCACACAAGTGGCTTGCAGTGAAATTGCGTGCTTACGGAATATCGTCCCAGTTGTGTGACTAGATTCGTGATTTCCTGTCAGAGGGGTCACAGTTCGTAGTAATTAACGGAAAGTCAGTAAGTAAAACAGAAGTGATTTCTGGCGTTCCCCAAGGTAATGTTATAGGCCCTTTGCTGTTCCTTATCTATATAAACGATATGGGAGACAATTTGAACAGCCGTCTTTGGTTGTTTGCAGAGGTTTCTGTCATTTATCGACTAGTAAAGTCATCAGAAGATCAAAATAAATTGCAAAACGATTTAGAAAATATATCTGTATGGTGCGAAAATTGGCAATTGAACCTAAATAACGAAAAGTGTGAAGTCATCCAGATGGGTGCTAAAAGGAATCCGTTAAACTTCGGTTACACAATAAATCAATCAAATCTAAAGGCCGTAAATTCAAACAAATACCTAGGAATTACAATTACGAACTACAACAATTGGAAAGAACACATAAAAAATGTTGTGAGGAAGGCTAATCAAAGACTGCGTTTTATTGGTAGGACAGTAGAAAATGTAACAGATCTACTAAAGAGACAGCCTACACTACGCTTGTCCGTCCTCTTTTAGAATACTGCTGCGCGATATGTGATCCAGATAGGACTGACTGAGTACATCGAGAAAGTTCAAAGAAGGGCAGCACGTTTTGTATTACAGCGATGTAGGGGAGAGAGCGTCACTGAAATGATACAGGATTTGGGATGGACATAATTAAAACAAAGGTGTTTCTCGTTGCGGCAGAATCTTCTCACGAAATTCCAAGCACCAACTTTCCCCTCCGAATGCGAACATATTTTTTTCACGCAGACCTACACAGGGAGAAATGATCACCATGACAAAATAAGGCAAATAAGAGCTCGCAGAGAAAGATACTGATGTTCGTTCTTTCCGCGCGCTGTACGAGATTGGAATAATAGAAAATTTTGAAGGTGGTTAGATGAACCCTCTGCCAGGCAATTAAATGTGATTTGCAGAGTACCCATGAAGATCTAGATGTATAAGATGTGATTCACTACGATGGATAGTCATACTGAAGCCGAATAATACGGATAATAAATGTCCAAACAGGTCTGTAACCGAAAGTCAAAGATATTTCCTTTTAATGAGCCTGGCTTCCAGTGTGGTTAACTATTTCACGAACTTAAGAATCACGAATATTCAGAACTACAACGTTAAAAGCACGGACACTAAAACCTAGAACATAAAGACTCCCAGGCGCTAAAGACTCGCAGATGCTGGAGACTAACAGACGCGAAAGACGTTGACAATATCTGCGTTTGGTTTATATGATAGTTATGAAACCAAAAGGGACGTTCGTTAGATACTCTTTGAATAAAACCCCTTGCAACTTTGCATATAATACTCTATTCCAGTGGCTGTTATTATTCTTTTATTTAATTTTTCTGCTTTAAAACGAGAATTCGTGATTTTATATGCAATATGGGATTGTTTATGGCTAGTTCGAATAAATTTTAGTTACAGGAAAAGACCAGATATATAACGAGGGGTTACGCAGCCTCCCAACAATGACTACCTCATTTTAATCAAGGTGTCGTCGTTTAAGGTAACAGCGAGATATCCTAACATTATGCCTATTCAAATTTTCTCTTAGAGGGTTGGGATTCTTCGTTAACTATGTTTGACTTTAGCTTAGGATTCTAGTTTCTTTTTTATGGATCAGGGTTTTCGATCTTGGCTAGGGACCTTATATTTTTCCTTTTTCTTCCTCCTTTCTTTTTTATGATCGAGCGGCAGTATGGCACATATGCAGATACATATACGCTATGTGATCAAAAGTATCCGGACACCTGGCTGAAAATGGCTTGCAAGCTCGTGGCGCCATCCATTGGTGACACTGGAATTCAATATGGTGTTGGCCCACCCTTAGCCTTGATGACAGCTTCCACTCTCGCAGGCATACGTTCAATCAGGTGCTGGTAAGTTTCTTGGGGGATGGCAGCCCATTCTTCACGGAGTGCTGCACTGAGGAGAGGTATCGATGTAGGTCGGCGAGGCCTGGTACGAAGTCGGTGTTCCAAAACATCCCAAAGGTGTTCTACAGGATTTAGGTCAGGACTCTTTGCAGGCCAGTCCATGACAGGGATGTTATTGTCGCGTAACCACTACACCACAGGCCCTGCATTACGAACAGGTGCTCGATCGTGTTGAAAGATGCGATCGCCATTCCCGAATTGATGTTCAACAGTGGGAAGCAAGGTGCTTAAAACATCGATGTACCCCTGTGTTGTGATATTTCCACTAATGCAACAAGGGGAGCAAGCCCCCTCGTCGTAAAATACGAGGACATCATAACAGCACCGCCTCCGAATTTTATTGTTGGCATTACAAAAGCTGGTGGATGACGTTAACCAGGAATGCGCCATACCCACACCCTGCAATCGGATCGCCACATTGTGTACCGTGATTCGTTACTCCACACATTTTTCCACTCTTCAATAGTCCAATGCTTACGCTCGTCACACCGAGCGAGGCTTCGCTTGGGATTCAGTGGCGTGATGTGTGGCTTATGAGCAGTCGCTCGACCATGTAATCCAAGTTTCTCACCTTCCGCCTAACTGTCAGAGTACTTGCAGTGGATTCTCATCCAGTCTGGAATTCCTGTGTGATGGTCTGCATAGATGTCTCGCTATTACACATTACGACCCTCTTCAACTATCGGCGGTCTCTGTCATTCAACAGTTGAGGTCGGTCTGTACACTTTTGCGCTGTACGTGTCCCTTCACGTTTCCACTTCGCTATCACACTGGAAACAGTGGACCTAGGAATGTTTAGGTGTGTGGAAATCTCGCGTACAGACGTATGACACAAGTGACACCTAATCACCTGATCATGTTCGAAGTCCGTGACTTCTGCAGAGTGCCCCATTCTGGTATATCACGATGTCTAATGACTACTAAGGTCGCTGATATGGAGTACCTGGCATCAGGTGGCAGCACAATGCACCTAATATGAAAAACGTATGTTTTTGGGAGTGTCCAGATACTTTTGATCACATAGTGTATCACACATACGGGCTGTGACTCTTCGATCTGTGGCATCGGTGGCGCTGTCGCCCCCAAACCTCCGTGCACGTTGTAATCAGTTTACTCAGATGTCTCCGTGGTCTCTACGGAAGCGATACGAGGGAAGCTGCAATAAATTTTTATTTCTAGAGATTCCTCTCTTGACACTGGTCTCTAAAACATTGGTAATCTCCAAGAAGCCTTGGGTATCGAAGTCGCTTCCTCACTGCAGGTGATATACAGGGTGTATCAAAAAGAATCATCCGATTTGGCATGTCTATGTTTCTGAAACTAATAAACATATAGAATGACTTTTGTTTTTTGATGAAAGGAAAACTGAAATTTCTTTTTCATACCTTTTCAGAGCTGTTCAATATGCCCCCCTTGAGATGCACGGCATATGTCAATGCGGTATTCAAAATGTTCCTAAATTGCAGCGAGCATGTCTTGAGTTACAGCTTTCATAGTCGCTGTTATGCAATGTCTCAATTCATTCATTGTTGTTGGTAACGGAGGCACATAAATAGTCTTTCATAAACCCCCACAAGAAATAATCATATACAGTCAGGTCTGGTAACCTTGGAGGCCAGTAATGTAAGGTTGAACCATTTGATTCAATGCGACCGATCCATCGTTCAGTAATCCTTTTATTTAAACATTGTCGCACTTCCAGATTCCATTGTGTCGGTGCCCCATCCTGTTGGTAAATGAAGTCGTTCGAATCGGTCTCCAACTGTGGGAACCTTTTCCCTTGAAACAAAACACATTGAATTTTGAGGAGTCCCCCTCATGTAGTACAACTTTATGTCGTTGTTCCATACCCCGTATTCTCACATTATAATGATTCATCTTTCCATTTAAACGGAAATGTTGCATCATCACTGAACACTAAGCATGGAAGAAAACTGTTATCCTCCATCTTGCCAAGAACGAAATTACAGAACTCCACACGTTGTTGGTTATCACCTTCACAAAGAGCTTGCAGTAGCTGAATTTTGTATGGTTTCATCTGTAAACATCGACGCAACACACGCCAGACGGACGTTGGGGGCATGATGTCGAGTTGCACGGTGAACGGATTTCTGCGGACTCCTTGTCGATACTATGGTGGATGCGTTCGACGTCTGTGTCAGACACTCAGTGACAGCGCAGAGATTTGCCTTTACACGAACAACCTGTTTCTCGGAGCTGTTCATGTCATCGCCTAATGGTCTGTGCTGTAGGAGGATCCACACCATACCTAGTGTGAAAGTCGCGCTGGACATAATTTTCGTCATGGCAGCAACACCAGCAACCGTTACGAAATTGTTTCGAATGAAACATAAATATAATTAGTGCAACTGTGGGCTGTTTTTCATTCGAAACAAGCACGCAGAACAGTTTTATTACTGACCAGCACTGCGCAAAACGTAGAACACAAAACGCTTTCTGTCGTTCCGACACCATTTTTACTAGAACTGAAGTGGGCGCACACTGCTGCTACCTAGCAGGAACCATGTAAAACTTGAGAGTTTGCTATTTCCAACAGTACGCTGTTTACGCATATACCTCAAATAACATAATAGTTACGATTTTCAAAAAATCGGATGGTTCTTTTTGATATGGTATGCATTCCATATAAGCTAGGTCACATGAGCTATTTGTAAGCATATGATTTGTGAAATGACTGAATTTTCCGACTGTCCTACCAGTGAACCGCAGTCTTTTCCAGTGCCTGAGCCAAAGTGTTCATTTTATATCAGATCCCCCCATATTGTCGCACTTTCAAGATCTGATTAAATAGCCTGTTTGTGCATCATCGAAGATGCATCTTCTAAAATGTCGCCGGGTAGAGAGGTGGTGTCTGTTTCAGTTCGACGAAAAAGTCGTACTTTACTTGATATAAAGTGTTTCTTAAGTTCAAGTGGCTCTGAGCACTACGGGACTTAACTTCTAAGGTCATCAGTCCCGTAGAACTTAGAACTATTTAAACCTAACTAATCTAAGGACATCACACACATCCATGCCTGAGACATGATTAGAACCTGCGACCGTAGCGGTCATGCGGTTCCAGGCTGTAGCGCCTAGAACCGCTCGGCCACCTTGGCCGGCTGACATAAAGTGTGTTAAGTGTAACAAGGTAGTGCATGACGGAATTCTGTGCGACTCTTGCGACAAATGGTGTAATTTTTTTGCGCTGAAGTGTCGGAAAATAATCTTCCACATGAAAATACTGAGTGGAAGTGTCGTAGTTGTGCAGATATAAGAGGTAAACAGGCATGTCCGAATAACATAGTAGATGAAAATGCCTGTAGACTTTCTTCACATCAAGATGACCTGGAAGAAATGACATCTTCAACTTTTATAGTCCTGTCTTCCTCAGTTGCGTGTAATATTACGGTATATTAATAATTTTTACTTATGGACCGTCTGAAAATGGTAAACATACATTTAACATCTTTAGAAAACCAACAGCCACAGACACAATAATACATTCCACATCCAACCACCCCCACATCCAGAAACTTGCAGCACTAAGACACATGTTACATTGAAACGTCCCCTTTGAACATTTTGACATATGAAATGTCCACTTAGAATAATTGTACAAGACTGTGCTTAACCTGACACACAATAATTTTAGCGCAACGCAATCTGACTATCAAAAATCCCTGCAAAAGAATGGCCCTGAGTAACATTAAACTGTACCTTTCAGAAATCACTTACCTCACAAAAATCTTCGTTGCTCGAACTACTGCAATACAGCGAGCGCCACTACTGCCAGCTAAATAAAAGATTCAAACCACTGAAGGTACTAACTACTGATAGGGATAGTTAGCAAATGAAAGATATTAATAGAGAACAAACAATGTATTTACCTTAATATTCATAATTGACATTCAGTCTTACAGATTATCAAAACTCCGCCATCTCTCTCCCCACGTCCACCACTGCTGGCGGCTCACCTCCAACTGCCCAGCGCTACGCGCTGTTCGCATCCAGCTATAGCAGTTCATGACAACAATGGCAGACAACAATGCAAACTAGCCACATACTGCACACAGCACAGCCAGTGATTTTCATACAGAGTGCTACGTAACGTTGCCAATAAAAAAAACATAAACAGCAAACTTACATAAAGAAAACATAAACAGCCTACTTACATAGCCCCCATGCTCCCCACAAAAAATTTTACAAATTTTTTTTGGGCAGTGGCCAATACAGATTTGAAAAAATTTTTCATAATTACAATAACAAAGATATCAAATGCACACACTTATTAATACAATGTTGGTCAAAAGCTAAAATTTTCTCACAGTCAATAAAGACAGTCCTGATCATTCACCACAGTAAAACTGCCGTTTCTTTTATCAAAGTCTGAGCAATAAAAGGCAATGCACACGGAAGTAGTGGATGTCCATGCAGTCTTGAAGAAGTAGTGTTGTCCTTCTAACAGAAAGACAGTGCTGACTCTTGACATGCTGACAGGTAATGCGCCACAATGGAGCAAACCCACAGCAGAGTCAGTCGACGTGTTGAAGAAGATTGGTAGGTAGGTCATCACAGAGCAGACCCACTGCAGTCCTGGTAGAGAGTATTGGTGGGCCACCAGAGATGCAGACCCACTGTAGTCCTTGTAGAGATGATGGTATTGGTGGGTCATCAGAGATGCAGACCCACTGTAGTCCTTGTAGAGATGGCCAGCAGCCATCTGTTGCGACTGTGCAGGTGCACAATCACCATCGAAGAGTCTTGCAGAGAAGATAGCAAGTCCATAACCACCACTTGTGCACTCACAAAGTTTTTGGAATTGTCCTTAGAACCAGCGATGCTGTTATCCAGTCCCTTGCTGAATTATTAACACACGTGCAAACACTATCAGTCCCTACTTCTCACATATTTTCCATATACTATGACCAACAGAAAAGTGTGCAGTGAAATGAATGCTTACAAGTTAATAACAAGATGAACTGGTGTCAATTACAATTTTATGACGTAAGAATACAATTACAAAGGTACAAAATACATCATTAAAAACATAACAATACAGATAACATTTGTAGTACAGGCTTTACAAAAGAATAGAAATAAACATATACATCAGTGTTACAGGAATGATGACATGAGTACAAAAATAAAAGATCAGAATCACTTTTGAAACGTCAACTTCACACATGAGCATTAAAACAGAATAAATAATGTCTAAACATCTTTACAAGGTAAATAACAGAGTATTAGAAAAATTCTACAACATAGCTGTCATCAGCTAAACACATAAGGACAGGAAATACACAAGGGTACACAAACACATAGTGGGATAGCACAAAAGGAAAGGACAACACACAATTACATATTGGGAAAAAGCAGCAAAGAGGAAAGGACAGGGTTTGTTTTACTGCAGTATTTTGCTCGGAGATCTCCCTTCATTCCATAGATTGTTCGTCTTCTTTCAACCTTTGCTTCCACCAAAAAAAAAATCCTATGTAAGCATGCTTTCTGTATTTATATGTTCACACATTGCTTACCTCATCATTTATTTCCAAGAAAATCCTACCTATACCTCGTTCCTGTATTCTATTCATATTTCTTTCAAAATAATTATTTCTGATTGTACAATACTCATTGGGGCCCAAATCTCTCTTCGCAATGCATTCTTTACCTATTCTCCATAGTCAGTTTCTTATATAGTCTACCCCCTCTTAAGCTAACTTAAATCTACTGAGCTCAGATATATATACCAAGGGACGAGGCAATGCAGCATCACAACAAATCAACACAAACAGAAATGACAAAAAATGCAAATTGGCAAAGCTAGCAGCATAAATTAGCAAAAGTCAAATTCAATAACACTATGCTTGGCAAACAGCAGCAACTTATACCTAAACATGACATAGCGCAAGCAGAAAAAATATTACAGGAAAAACAACAATGCAGACAAGGGAAATGTCTATTCACATCTTAATGTCTATGTAATTAAAGTGGTGCACCACAACAACTGATTGTAAAAAAATATTACCATGTACTTGAAAAGAAAATTATGTTTTACTGTTACAAGTTCCTTCGTATTGTTCTTTCCTTTCCAAGTGCTCCTTTTTAAAGAATGTGGATCATAAAATAATTATTTAATAGATCTGTTGACAGAAAGTGTTCACATTAGCAAATGCATTTTATTTTATAAAAGCAATGCTGCAACACAGCTGGAAACCAGATATCAAATGAAATAAGCAATTACGCAAACCAAAGCATAAAAATATCATTCAGTAGTCATGTGACATTTCATTTCATAAGTTAATGGCTCTCAACTCTCGTACAAAGACTCTTGTCATAATCAGGTGTGCAGATGTAAAAATATTTCTTGTCATTTTGTTAGGCATTTCAGTAAATATCATAAATTTTTAAGTAATGAGGGTGTCGCATTAGCGATGAAAGGCACATCCTAATGGCTTATTCTCCAGGTGTTTGACACAGCTGTGTGCCCACAACACATTACAAAAATCATATGTTTTCAAGTAACGAGCGTGTCGCATTAGCGATGCCCTCTACAAAGGAATGTCATTAACAGTGGTGTAGGCCTCTCTTTGTCCTTCTCTTCCACCTGTGCCTCTGGCACACCCTAATGGCTTTCTTTTCTACCTGAGCGTCTGAAAAGGCTTGTTCTCCAGGTGTCTGACACACCTGGGTCCCCACGTCGCATTATGTACAGGTGGTCACTTAACTTTCTTACGGAAATATTTACGACAGCAGTTTCCGCTACAGTGACAGTCTCATATAAAAATATTACACAGGTCAAGAATTTGCGGTACAAATCTGTAGAAACAAAATGCTATTGATATGACAGTGTCCAAAAAATTTTCGCTTGCATTGTGATACATTCACGCATTTACACACACATTTCATAACTCTCAAAGTACGATTCTTGGTTTCCAACATCCTTTTTCACAAGTCAAGAGTCCCTAACCACTATTCATTACTCCTTACCTTATTCGTCGACACTTTTTTCATATTTCATCATAACAGATACATAGCATAATCAAATAACTCATATAGCATTAGCTTATTGATCATAAACATACATCAGCAGCATAATACACATCGTCGTCGTAAAAATAACATCATAAAACCTCAGTCAAATCTCAAAATCGTCGTAGCTTCCTCCAATAATTTCAAAACCTAATAAAATTCTCTGTTCATGTCAAAGGTGTCATCTGCCTCAAACGTACTTTAAAATCATACTCCCTTACCAAATACATCATTCAAAGCTCTCATAGTATCACAATGGTTCCAAAAAAATATGAACAGTGCACAAAGTACAGACAAAGTACAATTTCTTAAGTGTGAAGTAATCCAACTCTGTAATTGCGTAAACATGTGTCACTGACGTAGTAAAAGGATGTTTGTTTCTCTGTTAAATGATCAGATAGGTGTGTAATTTATGTGTTAGAGAAATATGGTACCGATGTGTAAAGTTGTATAAGCAAATACCATATTAGCTAGGGCTCCTTGTGCTTGCCAAACACATGGTACACAAAGTAGGCGTGTACCCCCCTGAGGTTTATTGTAATTATACCCTCAGGTGTTACAGATTACAGCAATGGAATGAAATGTATCACGAAAAACTTTCTTTGTAATTCAAAAATCTTTAAAAATAAATGTTTTAAGTACAAAATTAATCACTCAAATACGTGTCCTGTAGCGCTAAATGTGCGTCTTGCTGTAAGATAATCTCTGGGAAGTGTCGTAGTTATTGTCATCCGAAAGCTAAGTTCTGCAGAAGTCAATGTACTTACCTCATGATACACAAAAGTGAAATGCTTTGCGTATAGATATCTTACTTATTACGCTTATTGCCGTGATGAAGAAAGTACTGTGCTGTAACGTATTGTTGTGCTACAGAAAAGGTTGTCTCCTTGTAGCTACACCACAAAAGTCACCACTAAAACATGTCTCACTTTATAGAAGAATTCAGAAAAAACTGTGCAGATATAAAACAGATACACCGCAAAAGCGACATTGTAAATTGTCACTCATTAGTAACATCGTGATATAATCGTGTAGCTGTCACATAAACTAACCACTGTGTCATCTGGTATGTCACATAAAGCACCTCAAATCCAGAATCCACTCGTAAGCAAACCAAAATATTGCATGTTAACAGTTTCTCAGTGTGACAAATTGTACAAGTAGCGTGAAGTGAAAATTGCGAAGACTAAGTTAAAAAGCAGATTATCTGTCAATAAATGGTTTTACATGAGAAATGTGGTGTAAACCTTTACTCTTCCTAGTAAGCAGAGTTTCAACTTTAACGCAATTAACATGTGGTATACGTCGGTAAAGAATACTGGAATTTTGCTCAGGTTAGCGTCAATGTTATTTTTCTCGGAGCCAGCCGGCGCACGCGGCAGCCTGCGGTGCAAGTCATTGTCTGTTTCTTTGTTGGCGCGCGCCGTTATTGGGATTTGGAGACCTAACTTCCACAAATTCGCCTTGCCCAGAGGGCCCAGCTCTGTTTAAAACTCGCCAGTTCTGATGCAATTCAGGTCTGTCGTTACGATCATATCGTCTGTCGTCATGTCGGTAGATTCCATAGTTTCTTTCTTGTCGGTCACGTGGTGGAGAATTTCTCCCAGAATCGTAACTACGCGCTGGACCGTTGCGTCTAAAGTTATTCTGTCTCCCTTGATAATAGTTATTTTGGTTCCCATATTGTCTGTTTCTCTGATTGTCTCTGTGATAGTCATTACCGCAGAAAGGTGATCTTTCCCTGTAACTATTACTCTGCCAGTGGTTGTCATATGGGTGGTGTCTGTTTTGGTCACGATTTACGTTGTAAGAATAGGTTTGTCGTGGCCATTTATTGTTTCTGTCGTCACGGAATTGTGACGGATGTGACCTGTAATGATTGTTTTCCTGTTTTCGCATCCCGCGACTGTCTGTGTCAATTTCCAGTTCTTGTAACAGTCCCTGAAAAGCTTCAATGTCGTCTTTGCAACGTCCTGCTAAAATAATATGCCGTAAGTGTTCAGGTAACTTGATTAAGCAAATGCGGATGAGTTCTGAGGGGCTGTATGGGTTTGACAGGTATTGATTCTTGTGCAACATGTCTTCAAAATATTTGACAAGACTGGAAAATTCAGATTGTTCAAAGTGTTTCATCATCATGATGCTATGTTTTACGCGATCTTGTGTAGCTTGTGACCAATATGCTGAGAGGAACGCATGGTAAAATTCTCCTTCACTGTGACAATCGTGAATGACCGATCGCATTCTTACAGCTGGTTCATTCTCCAAATAGCCACACATAAATTCTAATCTGTGTTCTAATGACCAGTTGGGAGGAAAACAATGAGAGAATTGATGGAGCCACGCTTGTGGATGAATGTCGTTGGCAGAATTCTTGAATGTTTTGAATTTACGTGTAGTAATGAACAGCTTATAGTCAAAATCATCGTGTCGGCGAGTCACATATCGGTCATTGTTACGTCGTGTCGGCGGTTCCATATCAAAATTCGGTGCACCTTGCCAATTCCTTTCATAATTACCGAAATGCTCTGTGTTATTATTTTGTGGCTGTTCCGTATTTCTATGTCCCTCTTCCCTTATTGGGGCGCGAGTGTCCTCTGAAATACGTAATTCTTGTATTACCTGTGTCAGCTGATCTTGTACTTCCCGCATTTCTCTTTTGTATTGCGTATTAATTTGATTCTGATTTTGTTTGAATTTTCTTATTTGTTCATACTCTTCTGTGTCAGTGAAGGCTACGGGTCTTGTGTCATTCAGATCATCATCTACCTTTGTAGATAAGTTAGTGACCTGATCCGAAAGTTCGGCTACTTTCTCTGATAATGAACCAATTTCCCCCATGTGTCTTTCTACTGTGTCCTTTAAGTTTTCCTGAGTTTTTGCAAGTTGCGTAACCGAATCGGTAGATGCAACTGAGTCCATTTTAGCTTGCAAGGTCTCATGATTTTCATGAACAATAGTTTGCAGTTATTTTATGGCTGCTTCGTGATTCTGTAATGCATTTTCATGCCGCGAAAAAATAGGCTGAAAATGCTCACAAATTTGTGTTTTTACGTCATTACAGACTTTTTGACATTTCGATTCAATGTTATGTAACTCAGTAGTTAAATCTTCACGTGTTTGTTCAAGTGTGGTGTCTAACTTTTGAAGCTTTTGCTGTGTTTGTCTCTGATTTAGTTCCATTGTGTCTAATTTTTTAAGATTTTGTTCCACTGTGTCTAACTGTTGCTGTGTTTGTCTCTGGTGTTGTTCCATTGTGTCTAACTTTTGCAGATTTTGTTCCACTGTGTCTAACTTTTTAAGATTTTGTTCCATTGTGTCTAACTTTAGGAGATTTTGTCCCATTTGTTGCATTAATTGTAATAACAATGCATTAGTGTCTGGAATCTGTTCCTCTACGCTTTTCGGCAGTGCATTTGCACCAGCAACATTCACATTTTGACAAGCAGAAAATGTGTCTTGACTCATTTGAGAAGACGGTGAGGACGCAAAACCTGAATCTACAGTATTTGCAAAATTGTGTCCTATCATTTCGGATTCCTGAGGCGAGCTGTTGCCGACCGATCGATCGATAATGCTTCCCTGTTCACTACCTGTTCGACTGTCTACGCCATTGTTTGACGCCCGCTCCATTTCCCTATGCACAGTTACCAAATTACTACTTTGAACATTAGTTAACTCATTACACAGTGGCACTAACACATTGCTTTCGTCTTCACTGTCGTTTCTCATTTTACTTTGGAGCCGAGTGTTACGTTTTTCACACGCCATTATTGTGACAATATTTCACACGATAACACAGAAAAGCACAATTTGAATAGCAAAAATAAGAGAACACATTAACATAGCACTGAAAATAATATGTAGTTAATTACAAGCGCAGCTGCGAAATACTTGTTGCAAATCTACATGCATGCCACAACTGTTTTACATTACAACAATGAAAGACTGCAACTACAAAGGAGATTCTCTCTACAATTACGCGCTAGCAATAAACAAAAGCTACACTAAATACACAAACTACAAGAAAAAATCAGAAGATTCCAGTGAGGTATCCTGGCAGGGTCGCCATATGAAACGTCCCCTTTGAACAATTTTACATATGAAATGTCCACTTAGAATAATTGTACAAGACTGTGCTTAACCTGACACACAATAATTTTAGCGCAACGCAATCTGACTATCAAAAATCCCTGCAAAAGAATGGCCCTGAGTAACATTAAACTGTACCTTTCAGAAATCACTTACCTCACAAAAATCTTCGTTGCTCGAACTACTGCAATACAGCGAGCGCCACTACTGCCAGCTAAATAAAAGATTCAAACCACTGAAGGTACTAACTACTGATAGGGATAGTTAGCAAATGAAAGATATTAATAGAGAACAAACAATGTATTTACCTTAATATTCATAATTGACATTCAGTCTTACAGATTATCAAAACTCCGCCATCTCTCTCCCCACGTCCACCACTGCTGGCGGCTCACCTCCAACTGCCCAGCGCTACGCGCTGTTCGCATCCAGCTATAGCAGTTCATGACAACAATGGCAGACAACAATGCAAACTAGCCACATACTGCACACAGCACAGCCAGTGATTTTCATACAGAGTGCTACGTAACGTTGCCAATAAAAAAAACATAAACAGCAAACTTACATAAAGAAAACATAAACAGCCTACTTACAACATAGATTAAACAGAATCCCACTCAGCAAGAGAAACTATGAACAAGAAATGAGTACAATCATACAAATAGCTAGGAACAACGGGTATGACATGTGGTACACAAGCTCAATCAAAAAATAAAAACACAAATAAAAAATAAACACAACAGTTCCACAATACAAAAGAACTCACAAGCTGAAAACTTACAAACACACTCAACAAACACACACAATGACAACACCACACAGAAAAGAACCAGATGGTACACCATGACCTACACACATAAACTAACACACAGAGTTGCAAACATCCTAAAGAGACAGGGCTTCAAAATAGCATATAAGCCTGGGCAAACCCTTCAGTCACACCTAAGTCAGCCAGCTACCAAGAGAGACAAATTCCAATAATCAGGAATATATAAACTTGAATGTCAAAGTTGTGATGCAGTATACATAGGCATGACATGCAGGAATTTTCAAACAAGATACAAAGAACATATCAGATGTTGGAAGTATGAAACAAACCATTCCACATTTGCAGAGCATTTAAAACACTACAACCATCATCCTACAAACATGGAACAAGAAATGAAAATAATGAGAATAAGCAACCATGACAAACATCTTATACAAATGCAAGAAAACTTCCACATCCAGAAAGCTATAGCAGAAAACAAACATGTGATAAATGAACAAACACACATCAGCACAGGCTCCCTACTACACTTAGTAAAGGAAATGATAACATAAAACAAAAAATAATAAAAAAAACAAAAAAACAAAAAAAAACAAAAAAAGAAAGAGAATTCTCCCCACATCATCTGGAGACACACACACACACGCACACACACACACACACACAGCACAAAAAATATATATCACACCAAAAAAACACACACACACACACACACACACACACACACACACACACCCACACACACACACACACACACACACACACACACACATACACATACACAAACGCACACACACAAATGCATACACGAACAGACCACAGATACTTCAATAGTTACACTCATAAGTTTGGCAATAACATTCGATCTTTGGCAAAAACATTTGACAGTCGTCAACAGAAACCAAAACATTGCTTTAAAACAAGCGTTCTGTGCACAGTGTTGTGGAATGGCGAAAAAAACCGCAAATTGGCGTTCATAAGAAGAAGAACAACACCAAAAATGCAACAGGAGCGTAATATGTAGGAAATTGTCCACGCAACCTGTAAGTATAGTTCAAAACATTACTACTTAATAGGAAATACCAACCACCAGAACTGTTTATAACCTATAGGCACAATGACAAAAATGTAAATAAAATAGCTAACATATGTACATATTCCAGGCCACTGATGATGCCTTGCAGCAAATAAAGGCGAAACGCGTATGGCACTAAAATTGTGTTTTATTCAGTTGCTGTCAGACGATCCATAAGTAAAAATTATTAATATACTGGAAGAAATGAACTTTATGAAAGTTATTTCATCGTTACAAGAGGCTACTAAAGCTCTCCAGTTAGAGAACACGAAACTAAAGGAACAGGTTAGTGTTGCTGATTGTATTCTCAGGAATAACAAACATACTCTCAACAGTGAAATAGCTGTTCAAACATGTAACGATGTTATGCCTTAGCAATATGTTTTGAGGAAAAGAATATTCACAAAGAAGATCAAAGACTATGAAAGCAACTTTCCCCCTTTAAAAAATAGATTTCAAGCGTTAACTAAATCTGAAAACAACGAATCAAAAGTGTCAAATGACTGGAAACAACTGCAAAACAAACGAAAAGCAAGAATCCAGTTCTTTGAATTTAAAATGTCGTGTGTCAAAGTCTGTGAGCAAACACAAAATGAGGATTCTTTCAGACAGCCACGGTCGTGGTATGTCCATTATATTAAGTGCAGTGTTGAATGACTCAACTAACCTGGAGCCTCTTTGAGTAATGTTGTGGGTAAAACTGACTTCCCTGAATGATCTACTAAAGATTTTGTTGTTTTAGTTGGAGGATCAAACGATATTAGCAAACATCAAGCATCTGATGCAACCTGTGCCCTAAAAAGAACACTAGCTAGACTCACACATACAAATGGCACCACAGCGAACATACCACATGGACATGACTTGTCTGAAGCTTCATGTGTGAGCAAAGAAGTATCAAAAACTAATATTAGGTAAAACCAAATCTGGGATCAATTTAATAATGTAACAGTAATATCTGTAAGCACTTTTAAAAGGGACTATTACACAAAACATGGACAGCACTTCAATTGCTAAGGAGTGCATGCTTGTAGCATACTATGTCTTTTTCCATACACATTTGCATTATGGAATACTTCTTTGGGGAAACTCTGCTGGGACAAACAATGTCTTCCTCTGGCAGAGGAAAGCCATTAGATGTATTTTTGGTTTCAGCAAGTTAACTTCTTGCAGACAGTACTTTATTGAGCACAAAATACTTAGTGTCCCCAGGCTATACATACTGAAAGCATTTATGAAAGCCAAACAGAATGCCTCCATGTATGAAAGCAGGTCAGATGTGCACTCATATGAAACCAGAAACAGAAACTTATTAGACTTTCCTTGGACGCATTTGAATAAAGTGCAAAATTATTTTGTACATGCTGGCAAAACATTTTAACACTATGTCACATAGCACAAAGGAATTGCATTAAAATAAATTTAAAATGGTGGTAGAGTCGAGGCTGAAGAGAAAGCATTCTATACTACAAGTGAATTTATACATAATGAAAAAAATAATGCTCTTTCATATAATGAGAAATATGATTTTTATACAATCAAAAATATGATGCTCTTTTATACAACAAAACTTGATGCCCTTTTATTCAAAATGTGACTGTGAGGTAACAAAATTGTAACTTATGACATACAACAAAATTTGTCTGTGCAACGAAATTAATTATGGATGAGTACAAGATACGCAATATTTATTTCATAATATCTATACATGTTAACCATTTGTATAATCATTTGTATAACCACCTGTAGAATTTTGTATCTACCTTTTGTGTAATTTGTGTGACCAACTGTATAATTATGTAACAAATGACGATGCTTTATACAACAGTTGTCTACAGGCAAATAAGTCCAGTTCAATCATTTTTACCGGTAGGTCTACTTAGTTAGAGAAAGTTGCAAGACATGACAGTGAATGACGAACTACAAAGTCAATGTATAAACCGACAAGAAAAGACAATTTCCTAGAACTTATTCGTAAGCAACCATAAATATCTATAAGAACATTTTTAGGCATTGAATCTACCGGTAAGCATCCAGTCTGCAGTTCACGCATCGTTAACGGGGGCAGAGAAAGTGAAAAAAGACAGTTTGAGAAAAGTAAAAGCATTTAGATGATTATACAGGCCCAATGTACATATGGATAGGCGGCAGATTTATTACATTCATGAAAGTGTATGGTTACTCAGGAAATAATTAATTAGGGTAGAAAATAATCACTGGCATTTGTGATATCAATATTGCAAAAATTGTGATTTTTCGAAACTCTTATTGAAGCGTTATTGTAAATGACGAGAAATGTGTCTTTGTTGTTTAAAATACCGTACCAGGGCGCTGGAAATTTGTTAGCTGGCGGCATGTAGCGGGGCAACGGATTTCGTACGCCGCCGCCATCATGGAGTGCAGTGTCATTCGTGTACATCTCGCAGTTACATATTGAGGCGACTGCGAAAACATTTCTAGCTGCAAGCGACAGACGATCGACGTTCACTGCTAAGAAATACTTGGCATCACGCATTTAATCTTACGTGTGTGAAATGTATAGTAACATTCTTTTGGGCACTTATGACACAGAGAGCAGAGTGGCGCAGTGGAAGCGTGCTGGGCCCATAACCCAGAGGTCCGTGGATCGAAACCACGCTCTGCTAAAATTTTTATTCTCTTCTTTGAGAGTTTTTACTCTTACATTTGCAAACGCATGCATATAGTAACGTAATATTTAGGGAATTTTCAGATCCAACAATTTTTACTACGATTTACAAAGAATTTTCTTTCATGCCAGCGAAAACACTGCTTTGTTTTCCTGTTTCGATCTACTTGCTATAAAACATAGCTTCTAAAGGCTACGGATAATCTTACAGGACAAATAGTATGTAAGTATCTTCATTGCATTTATAGGTTCGGAAAAGGGGGGGATATTACAAAGACTGGCAGCGTTCAGTATAGAGAAAAGTACGTGTTACTAGCGCTTCACGCAGGTAGCTCGAAATGAGGGAAAATGCAATTCAAGGAACAGCTGTTGTCTCGTGACTTCATGGTCAGTGAATGGCGGGTTTTAGATGAATTGGTCGGGCCACTGTGTGGTTTTCTTTTTTTTTTTCGAACAATTGGTCGATGGCATTCCTGCTCGTTTCCGTTAGGCGCACAGAGAATCGAGGCATTGGTAAGTGCAAAGACGTCGACCACTGATGATCACATTATGTTTCTGAAGAAGACCACGTTACACAATGTTGCAAAGCAATGGCGATCCTTCAGGAAGCTATCTGTTAGACCTCTTGATCGCGATCAAAAATAAAATTTTACTTGCCGATTAACAACCATCTTCAGATCTAAGAAAATATTCAGAAACTTGCCTTTCAGTTAATGCATACTAAATAATCTTTAAAAAATACACATTATTTAATAAGTAATAAGACATAAAATTAGCATCATGCTCAGTAAAGACTCAGTACATGTATGCAATATCGACCACAACACCATCGTTATAAAGTGTCTCTCATACGTATGAAAACAAACGGAATATTACCGTTCAGTTAATATAACTTTTAAAACATACATTATTTAGACCAGTATTAAAAAATAAAACTAGTAAGAAACATTCCAGGCTTACAAAAGAGTAAGTACCTACGTACACTGAGGGCAATAAGACAACCGTTACTAACAATAAGAGTTATGGCCAACAGTGTAATTAGGTACTGATTCTGAAGTAAGCTTGGTACGTTTTGTACTAGTTTTATGTTTTAATGTTATTTTTAATAATGTGTATTTTTTAAAGTTTGTTAAGTGCAAATTAACTAATTGCCAATTTTCTGTTTATTTTCCTATATCTGAAGATGATTGTTAATCAACCGAAACCTGCAATCAGGAAGCTGCGATTATATTTTTATCACGATTAAGACTATTAAAATTTGTAATGATCCAGCAGCAGTTGTTTTAATTGTTAACCCTAAGGCTGTTTTAATGGAGTGCTCCGCCGGCCGATGTGGCCGAGCGGTTCTAGGCGCTTCAGTCTGGAACCGCGCGACCACTACGGACGCAGGTTCGAATCATGCCTCGGGCATGGATGTGTGTGATGCCCTTAGGTTAGTTAGGTTTAAGTAGTTCTAAGTTCTAGGGGACTGATGACCTCAGATGTTAAGTCCCATAGTGCTCAGAGCCATTTGATCCAATGGAGTGCTCCATTTGTGTCACTTGCCATCTTTTGTCTTCATGTCTCCCACGGCACTGACGTTCTGTCTTACAAGCTCATATCTAGACCTTTACTGACTTTTTCTTTCCACCATCCCTTACGCCACAAGTTTCAATACCGTCTCATGAACACACCCAACCATTCTACCTCTTCGATTCATTATTAGCCACCTTTCGTCGTTGCCTCATTAGAGACTCTCTTCTCTCCTTACTCATTCTCTGTCCGGGGACGGGGTGTTTGCGTTGTACTCATGATTTCATCATCACCATCGTCACTCGTGACATTGGCTAGATTGGATTGTGTAAAAACTGGGACTTTGTACGGACCGCGCAGTTGAGCACCCCACACATCAAACGTCACTCCTTAGTCCATACGATCTGCAAACGTCTCATTTAACACAACATTTGAAATATTTCTAATCGTTTGATTTCTGTCTTCCCCACTGTGGACATTTCACAGCCACACAGAGCTGTGCTGCTAACATGTCTTCTCATTGCAGCGTACCTACTTGTTCTGATGTGTTGTGAGATGAGTCTGATGACATCCTGAATTATCTTCACTGTGACTCCATGTACAGTGAGTCCAAAAAGTATTCGTCTTGCTACATATCTTTTAGAAAACAAAGTCTGTGTAACATGAAAAGAAATGTATACAAAATCTAAAGAGCCAGTCATGTCAGAAGTACCTCGGTAAGTCATTTTTGTTGAAAAGCAAGGAAAGAAATATATCCAAATCGACAGCAAGGTTAACAAAATAGAAAATATAATACAAGAGCTAGTTCATAAAATATTCGTCTACTATCTGATCATGCCGAAATTCTGCGCGCAGTGATTAAACTATAACGCTGACCCACGGCACACACTATATTCAATCGTGCGCGGCCCACTATATCGCCTATTGTGGTTCTGAACGACGCCGATAGCCATGGGCCGTAAGGGCGGTGAGATGAGGTTGATCGAAAGGAAACTTATTCTGCGCGTACATAATGAGTGAAAATCTTCTTACGAGATTGCTAAAGCAGTCGGTAGGTCTATATCGACGGTTCAGTCGATAATAGATCGATTTTGCGCAACAAAATCATTAAGAAACCAACAACGTAAAGGACGCCCTCACACTTTGATTGATGCAGACGTGAGATTTATCATGAGGGAAATGAAGAAGAAACCTAAAATCAACGCTCCTAAGTTGGCTGGGGCATTGGAATCTAGGGGAAAGAAGGTATGTGCCAACACAATAGAGTCTAGGGGAAACAAGATATGTGCCAACACAATCAGAAATACCTTCAAAACGTATGGGTTTCACGGCCGGGTAACGCCACAGAAATTTTGGTTCAGTGAACAGAATCGAAAGAAACGTCTTCATTTTGCGATGGAACATAGATTCAAAAAGGAAGACTTCTGGAATAGAGTAATATTTTCTGATGAGAGTAAATATAACGTATTCGGGTCGGATGGCACGGGAATGGTGTGGCGTAAGAAGAATGCGAAGATGTTGCCACGCAATCTTGCGCCAACAGTTAAACACAGTGGTGGCTTGCTGATGGTGTGGGGCTGTATGAGTGCTGCAGCTGTTGGAAAATTACCTTTCATAGAAAAAATGGTTCAAATGGCTCTGAGCACTATGGGACTTAACTTCTGTGGTCATCAGTCCCCTAGAACTTAGAACTAATTAAACCTAACTAACCTAAGGACATCACACACATCCATGCCCGAGGCAGGATTCGAACCTGCGACCGTAGCAGTCCCGCGGTTCCGGACTGCGCGCCTAGAACCACTAGACCACCGCGGCCGGCATTTCATAGAAGGTACAATGGATCATCGTATGTATATCAACATTTTAAAGGATAATCTGAATCCTAGCGCCGTAAAATTAGGTCTGCAAGGAAATTACATTTTTCAACAAGATAACGATCCAAAGCATACGGCTCTAAATATAAGGCTGTGGCTCTTGTACAATACCCCAAAACAACTTAACACCCCTCCTCAGAGCCCAGACATTAATCCTATTGAACACCTTTGGAAAGAGGAAAGCATTAGGAGAAGACACATGTGTAACAAGAGAGACCTAAAAATAGTATTTGAAGACGCACAGAACAAAATTCCAGACTCTCTGACAGTAAACTTGGTCAAGTTAATGCCCAGACGATTACAAGCAGTGATAGCTGCAAAAAGAAACCCCACTAAATATTAATTTTTGTAACTGAAATCATATTTTCAGATTGTAAATTTATAAAATGGGTGGATGAGTACTTTTTAAAGTAGCCCTTGAATAAATTCTCCATTTTGTCAAATTTGCTATCGCTATGGATGTATTTATTTCCTTGTCCATCAATAAAAATGACTTACCAAGGTTCATTGCATATGACTGGATGTTCACAATTTATGTTCCCTTTCTATTACGTGACATACCCTTAGGTTGTTTTTTTTTTTTTAATACAGCTAGACGAATACTTTTTGGACTCACTGTATGTCACTTCACATTCTTTATATTGCCTGCCGTTACTACTTCTGGCGTTCGCTGTCGGCTGACAAATGCAACAATAATATGTCGCCATCAGATTTCGTCTGGAAGTCTCTGGTATAAGAATGTTAGTTGGGCTGATCCTGCTGGAGCTGCGCAGTGGCGCTCTGGCAGTTGGATGGGTGGTGTCGTTCCTAGGCCCACGCGGGGCACTTTGCAGTGAAGTAACCATGGTAGCCATATTGGATGGTTGCCGGATACGGTCTGTTAATAGAGGTGCTACACATCTGCGATCTGAAACTTCAGACAGAGTTGTCAGCCACTCCCCATATTAGTCACCAGCTGTGGATGTTCTCGAGACATGTTTGCTGACAGAAAACAAAGCAGCACTTCAGCGCATGGTGGACGTCACATTATGCACGCAAGTAGATTTTCATAGGCGTTAGGACACGTTTGGCTGTGTGTCTGGGTTTTTGAAGCTTCTGAATTTGACTGGGCCTAAGCCTTTGTTCGTTTAAGAATTCATTGTCTCGAAAATAGAGGTTCAACTGTCTAAAATTCATTGTGTGGTTGTTGACACAATTTTTTTAATGTATTCATTGTGATGGCCCACTTATTTTAATGCCGTTAAACTTTGTGTAGTTCATTTTGAATTTAAATGGTTACGATGCTTGAAGCAAGTTACGAAAGATTGTAGCTAGCTGGTTAAAATGAGCCGAAACTGAGTTTACATAAGTTAAAATTCTACCTTAGGATAAAGTGTATTTTCTGGTAAAGATTTTGTTTCACACTCTGGGGCGTAATTTTTTAGAGAATATTAAGTCTTTTTACTAGTCCTAACCATCACCTAATTTCATTTTTACACCAAAATTGGTTACATAAGTGTCAAGCAGTTTTCCTTTTAATTATGTTGAATGATTATTTGTAAAGGTGTGAATTTTGTAATTTTTTAATAGGTGTGTTTTAGATCCTGCCTTTACCCAACATGTGTTAATGTATTCTTTGAAGGCAGCTGTCAGCAAGTCCGTAGGGGTTGCTTCTTTGGAGGCTATGCCGTTCTTTGCATGCCAAGGTCACTGTCATTTGAAAATTTTGTAAACTAGCAGACTGTTATTTGTTGGTAATTTGTTGATGAATAAATGTATATAATTCACGCTTGCTTATCTAGGTTTGTGTCCACGATCCTTCCACAACATAACTGAGCGTGCTTAAGCTTCTTGTCCAATAGTACGACTAGGAATGCTCAGACAGATGTGGACTACGTGAATCTTATCGCGGACCACTTGTACCTCCTCATGCCTAATGCCTTCCCCGATGGCGCTACAGTCTGGAACCGCGCGACCGCTACGGTCGCAGGTTCGAATCCTGCCTCGGGCATGGGTGTGTGTGATGTCTTTAGGTTAGTTAGGTTTAAGTAGTTCTAAGTTCTAGGGGACTTATGACCACAGCAGTTGAGTCCCATAGTGCTCAGAGCCATTTGAACCTTCCCCGATGACGATGCAGAAAGATGACTGTCCGCGCCAGAAGGCCAGAATCGTGCTACAGTGGTTTGAGAAGCGTGGTAGTGAATTCACGTTGTTGTATTGGCAACCAAAATCGCCTGATCTCAACCCTGTGGAACACATCTGGGACACTACGAGCTGTTGGTTTCGGACACACGAACCACTGACCCGTAATTCACTGAAAATGCCTGATCTGTTTGTAGATATCTGGCCTCGCATCACTCCAGAAACCCAGCGAGCGCTTTTCTAATCCGAACCACACAATATCGCTGCTGTATTTCGCACCAAAGCGGGTCCAACAATCTGTTAACCATGTGTACATAATGCTTTGGCTCATCAGTGCGTATTTAAGCGCACAAAATAATTACTGGTATGTTTTGCATTAGTCTTGTTTCATTACGCGCAGACAGTGAAGCAACTAATGAGGTGTCTCGTTGTATGATGCAATGTATAGAATTACTGTTTACAGAAGCCGCTGTACTTTTTGAAAGTCCTGTTACGTCTCTGAAAAAGAGTTTATTCTCAAATCGGCGTTGGCTGCTTTCTTCGTTAATAGCGCCCGAAGATAACACTCGAAAAAGCGTACAATCGGAGATCGTTACGCAACGTGATGGAGATGTAAAAATAATTCCTTCTAACTCTTTTTGGCAACGAGATAGTCTGAATTACTCCGAGATAACGCAGTAAAAGAGGCGTTGACTTCACTTACGAAGGTCGTCACAGCACCATTCAAATCTGCAGCTTGCGCCCTATTCTTAAAACGTCAACCACCCGTCAACAGCGAATGAGTTCAAATTTTCATCAAGATGTACACCCGAAGATTTTGGCATTCTGACCCTTTCGTGTCTCTTTTTTTATATACTACATTAATTGTTTCTATTGTTATGCTTATATAACAATGAATATACTGTGCTGTGTTATGCCAGAATCGAGAGAGAAACAATTAGCAGAGGAACACTTATTACTAAATTGAAAAAAGTATTTAACAGTTGTCTATATTGCTGTCTCTCCAGTGAGATTAATTATAACACTTGTGTTACCTGCGAAAATTAAAAGCTTGTTTTAATATATTTTAGGCGCAAAGTAATTAACACAATTAAGAAATGGTAGTGGTGCCAAATTTACACCCTGTGGGACTCTATTTGTGATTTCTTTCCAGTCACTAAAATTCTCTTTCATTCAGCAGACACTGTGATTCCGCTCTATTTGGTTTTCTCTCCGCCATTGTCAAGTTATAAAACAGATACGTTACAGGATTCTTCCATCGCTTCTTATGGAAGTTTCAAATTTAAGGGCGAAAAAGGAAGACAATGTGTTTTGTTTCCCTAATATTTGTTTATTACTTACAGAATGTCGGCTTATTAGGCCTTCATCAGCTAACCACGAAGTAGTGTCCACAAAGATACTATCGTGCGAGCGATCATATCTCGTAAATTAAGACTAAAAAATGGTATACAGTCAATCATTTTATGGACAGAAAAAATCATGTCAAATCGTTATAACTCGACAACTGTAATGATCAATAATTTCGTTTACTTACTACAGTTAGTCGCTTTTGTCTATTTTCACAAAAACTCTCGCGTCAGCTCACTAAAGCGACCGTCAAACAACAAGTGTGCGTTAAAAGTGGCTGAAATTATGGTGAGCGCCTCACTGCGCATCCGAAAAACGATTTCCCCAACTTTTGTTGACAAGTGCTGCTGTTTTCATATTGAGATCGGAAACATTACTGTTGACCATTAAAGTAAATAAATCGCTACACTTGCGACAGCGTGCGCTACTAATACGTTCCAAAAAAAATCACGTATTAAGACTGGAGTTTTCCGGGGTGCATACCTCTATTTCTGTTGCTAATGGATAGCCCTTGAGCTAGGGACTATTTCCACACCCAACAGAAGGATCATCTTCCTGTAACGATCGTACAGTACATTGTCAAAGTTTGACTGCAAAGTTTGCAGAACGACCTGCAGAGAATTGATGAATGGTGCAGACTCTGGCAGTTGACCCTGAACGTAAATAAATGTAAAATATTGCGCGTTCATATGAAAAGAGATCCACTACTGTACAGCTACACTACTGATGACAAACAGCTGGAGACAGCGTCTGCCGTAAAATGTCTAGGAGTAACTATCCAGAGTGACGTTAAGTGAAATGACAGTATAAAACAGATATTGGGAAAAGCAGACACCAGACTCAGATTTATCGGAAGAATCTTGAGGAAATGTAACTCATCCACGAAAGAAGTGGCTTATAAGGCGTTTTTCGCCCGATTCTTCATTGTTCATCTATCTGGGATCCCTATCAAGTAGGACTGGTAGAGGAGATAGAGAAGATCCAATGAAGAATGGCGCGTTTCGTCACGGAATCGTTTAGATGGCGAGAGAGCGTTATGGGGATGCTAAACAAACTCCACTGACGTTACAAGAGAGGCGTTGTGCATCACGGAGAGATTTACTGTTGAAATTTCGGGACAGCACTTTTCAGGAGGAGTCGGACAACATACTATTTCTCCCCACATACATCTCGCTTATCGATCACGAGGAGAAAATTCGAGAAATTGGAGCCAATACAGAGGCTTACCGACAATCATTCTTCCCACGCACTATTCGCGAATGTAACAGGGTTGGAGGGATCAGATAGTGCTACCTAAAGTACCCTCCACCACACACTTAGGTGGCTTGCAGAGTATGACCTGGATCTAGATGTAGACTATTACACACTTCTTCCAACTTAGGCAAATGCAGCAGACCGGTTGGTTCTTTTTGCATTACATGTGGCTACTATGTGCCTAAAGAGGCTTATGGTGGCACCGGATTTCAAGACGGCTATGCAAAACAAATATCTGTAATTTTTAAGATATATTCCTAAGATCCCGATCTCGAACAATCTTTAAAATTTTCTTTATACGTTCGCTAGATACAGAGGGTCAAAGTACACGTAAAATACGATATGCGGCGAAAACGTAGTTTATAAAGTGACGTAGCTCGGAGAAATATGCTGTAACGTGTCTCCATTATCATCAAGCAGAATTTTTGTGCTCGTAAAAACCGGTCTGAGGTGTAAAAATAGTTTTGCGTTATTTCAAAATTTTAGTGACCTATAAAGGTCTTTTCATATGAGTGACATGCCGTGCTGTTGCAAGGAAAACAAGGGAAACAGCGGAAAAAGCTCTTATCAGATCACAAAAGGGGAATATACTCCTGTTTAAAAAATCTGACTGTAACGTGGGGTACCAGCCTCATTTACCTTCTTCGGCAGCTTTACAAATTTTCCCAAAAGTTTTGGCATGCAAACATTTTCTTGCTTTTTCATGTTGATAGAGAAGGATACAGAGGGAGTGGGAAAGAGGCGGAAAAGTAATAAATACTAGAAGATAATAAACAGTGGTTGTATTATATTGACATGAAGTGTTGAGTGGTATTGACAAGGGATTTCAGATCGATTCCGTATTTCTGGATTTCCGGAAGGCTTTTGACACTGTACCACACAAGCGGCTCGTAGTAAAATTGCGTGCTTATGGAATATCGTCTCAGTTATGTGACTGGATTTGTGATTTCCTGTCGGAGAGGTCACAGTTCGTAGTAATTGACGGAAAGTCATCTAGTAAAACAGAACTGATTTATGACGTTCCCCAAGGTAGTGTTATAGGTCCTTTGCTGTTCCTTACCTATATAAACGATTTGGGAGACAATCTGAGCAGCCGTCTTCCGTTGTTTGCAGATGACGCTGTCGTTTATCGACTAGTAAAGTCATCAGAAGATAAAAACGAACTGCAAAACGATTTAGACAAGATATCTGAATGGTGCGAAAAGTGGCAGTTGACCCTAAATAACGAAGAGTGTGAGGTCATCCACATGAGTGCTATAAGGAACTCAAACTTCGGTTACACGATAAATCAGTCTAATCTAAAGCCGTAAATTCAACTAAATACCTAGATATTACAATTACGAACAATTTAAATTGGAAGGAACACATAGTAAATGTTGTGGGGAGGCTAACCAAAGACTGCGTTTTATTGTCAGGACACTTAGAAAATGTAACAGACCTACTAAGGAGACTGCCTACACTACGCTTGTCCGTTAAAATGGATCAGGAGTGGTTAGCACACTGGACTCGCATTCGGGAGGACGACTGTTCAATCCCGCGTCCGACCATCCTGATTTAGGTTTTCCGGGACTTCCCTAAATCACTCCAGCCAAATGCCGGGATGGTTCCTTTGAAAGGGCACGGCCGACTTCCTTCCCTGTCCTTCCCTAATACGATGAGACCGATGACCTCGCTGTTTGGTCTCTTCCCCCAAACAATCCAATCCAATCAAAATGGTTCAAATGGCTCTGAGCACTATTGGACTTAACATCTAAGGTCATCAGTCCCCTAGAACTTAGAACTACTTAAACTTAACTAATTCTCGTAGAGAATAGTGAAGGATTGTTCGATGAACCCTCTGCCGGGCACTTAAATGTGATTTACAGAGTATCCATGTAGATATATACAAAGCGAGAGGGAGAAAATAGCAGTGTGAGAGCAAGAGAGGGACACAGTGGCAGCGGAACATCGTTGACACGAGAGAACAGTGCTAAGAAAAGAGTGAAGAAGGCAGTGTCAGTGGGAAGGGAATTAAGAGCAGGAGAAAGTGGAAGTGGCTGAGAGCCAGTGATAATGAGAGACAGAGTCTACGACAATGACAACGAGGAAAGGGAGATAATAATAGTGAGAAGAGACAGTAGATTTGGGAATGAATGAATGAGAAATTAGCAGTAAGAGAGAGCAAGAGGTAGACAATGACAGTGAGAGGAGACTGTTGTAGTAGGACAAAACGAATGAGACTGTGGCTGTGAGGCAGAAGACAGTGACAGAGAGATACAAAGAGGTAATATCGATGAGATGAGCTGAATGAGTCGGTGAGAATGGGCAAGTGCGAGTGAATGAGTATGAGCGACTTACAGTGATGGTTCAAAATGGTTCAAATGGCTCTAAGCACTATAGGACTTAACATCTGAGGTCATCAGTCCCCCAGAACTAATTAACGTAACTCACCTAAGGACATCACACACATCCATGTCCGAGGCAGGATTCGAACCTGCGACCGTAGCAGCCGCATGGTTTCGAACTGAAGCGCCTAGAACCACTCGGCCACAGCGGCCGGCTACAGTGATTGATTGATGGTTGTGAGCGAGTTACAGTTAGGGGAGCTTGTGAGAGTGAGAGATGAATTGATTGTTGAAAAGAGCGCGAATATGTTCGCATAGCAACGTTTTTCGGAAATTTTTTTAAATGTGGTGAGGAAAGTAGAATGAGGCAGCTGGTACTCCTCTTTGAAGTCAGGATCTTTTAAACAGGAGCATAATCATCTTTTTGCGCTCTGGTAGGAACATTTTTCCTTTGGTACTACCTGCAAATAATCGTCTGGAGAACGTAAATGGAATCTATATAAAACGAAGTGCACTAAAAGGAGATTCCAAATAAGATTCGATGGAAGAGTCTTAAGCAAATATAATTCGTCTACGAAAGACGTGACTTGCAAAATATTCTGTCGAGCTAGTCTTGATTATCGTTAGGCAGTCGAGGACGCTTACGACGTTGTTCAAATGTGGGTGAAATCTTATGGGACTTAACTGCTAAGATCATCAGTCCCTAAGCTTACACACTACTTAACCTAAATTATCCTAAGGACAAACACACACACCCATGCCCGAGGGAGGACTCGAACCTCCGCCGGGACCAGCCGCACAGTCCATGACTGCAGCGGCTTAGACCGCTCGGCTAGATTATGACGTTGGATTAATAGAATAAAACAGAGAAGTTTCAACGAAGAACGGCGCTTTTCGTCACTTAATCGTGTAGCAAGAGCGAGAGGGTTGCTGGGTTTCTCAACAAGTTTAGAGGCAGACGCTGCAAGATTGGCGTTGTGGAAGACGTGGAGCTTTATTGTTAAAATACCGACAGCGTACGTTGCAAAACGATTCAGGTAACATATTATTTCCACTACACACGACCCTCGAAACGACCAGGACGAGAAAATCAGAGAAATCAGAGCATCTATGGAGGTTAGCCGATAGCCGTTGTCGCCGCATGCCTTTCGAAAATGAAACAGGAAAGGGGAGAATTAAGTGTGGGGCCAAGAGCATTACCTCCACACACTGCTTAGATATAGACATATTCGCGTTCGTAATTGATTTGCAACTGCCCACTGCGAACAGCTTTAGTCAGTCTATTTTCGACGCCAGATTTCCGACCCACTCCGGATATCAAATCGAGAGGCCAGACGTGTGTACGTGAAGGTTTTGGATGACCCCCACCCCTCCTCCCTGGGAGACGCAACCACACAACTCATTCAGCTTATGGTTTCGGACAGCTCGGCCCTAAACAAGAATAACCCATTGCATTTCACGGCATTCGGGTCGGAACACGTGACGTCGCTCGCTTGCCACATCGGAGTCTCCGTACTGAATTTCATCGTATTCCATCTTTCTGTATCATAACTTGCGTGTCATGGCAGCACGCCGTTTGAAGGCAATAACGCATCGGAGAGTTATCATAAATGTCATTCATGGTAAGATTTGTTACAATTAAAAGTCATTTAGCAACACATCAGCGGTTATCGTGTGATAAATAACACTAAGCAAAACCCTTTGCAGTGAACGTGTGGTCTCGTGGTTAGAGACGTATGGTTAATGTGTTAAGAGAAGCAGGTGCACACCTCCAGCAAATATTTCGCGTTTTTAATGAGTTCTGATTCTTTATTACATGTAAAAGAAGTATCTTCTGTAATCTTTTATATGTATGTGAGCGTGCTCTTTCAAGAACGAGTTTCTTCGACCTTGTGACTTCAATGTGATTAAAAAACGAAAAATGAAACTCCTGCAGGTGAAGTGACCGGCAATTATATTTGTATTCTAGGCTGTTAGGAATATTTTGCTATTTATTCTGGGTACTTCGCAATTTCCGAGGGTGTGTATAGGCTGGAACAAGCAACAACTCATATTTCAAGTATTTCTTGTCAGAACTACTTTTGCTCGTTATTCCGAATATGTCGCAATTTCAGAGGGTGCGGTTGGGCATGAACCTAAGAGCACAGCAAAATTGCAGAGAGTAGGAAGAGCAGCAATGACATTTATATTCTTGCTGGTCACAAATATTTATCTGCGATCGAATCGTTAACAAAAATTACGTAAATCCAGCGGTCAAGACAAAGACCGCACTAACCAGCGAGTAATAGTGAATGGGCTTTGACGGTGTTCGACTGTCATTTATACCATAATTTCCATACTTTACGTTTTACGTCTCACTAAATAATCATTAACAAACTAAATATACACTTAATTGTAGCAAGCAACAATATATTCGCCAAGACAAACATTCGACACAAATTGTGCTACAAATTACAAAAAAGTTTTTGGTGGATCCTTACAATACGTCAGTGTTGGTTCAAATGGTTCAAATGGCTCTGAGCACTACGGGACTTAACATCTGTCGTCATCAGTCCCTCATAACTTAGAACTACTTAAACCTAACTAACCTAAGGACATCACACACATCCATTCCCGAGGCAGGATTCGAACCTGCGACCGTAGCGGTCAGGCGGTTCCGGACTGAAGCGCCTAGAACCGCACGGCCACACCGGCTGGCCACGTCAGTGTTCAAGGAGCAGAAGTCAGCAACACGAGCACACTCGTATTGAAATTGTGGATCAGTTTTCATATCCCTCCCCTTTTTCACAAAGAAACCTAGCAAAAAAATGCATTATTCGATTAATCATTCACTAACATATCGTTCCCATAATGTTTCACTTGTAAAATTAACCTTTCGTTACGTCTGCCGTAGAGCCCACAGAACACCAAAGACAAAAGTAACTCCGACTGGCCGCACACAAGCTCATCCGAAATGAAGCAATCCTATTGCTCGCGCTGCGCTGAAATTCTGTTGGTTCCTCAAGTTTCGGACCGAGCTGTCCACGAAGCCCTCGGCACACGGACCGTGCATTCCAACGTTCAGTACTGAGCGTACCGAGTTTCTGAGGTCATAGTGTGGGAAAAACATGGTTCAAATGGCTCTAAGCACTATGGGATTAACATCTGAGGTCATCATTCCCCTATACTTAGAACTAATTTCACCTAACTAACCTAAGGAGATGACACACATCCATGGCCGAGACAGGATTCGAACCTGCGACAGTTGCAGCAGCGCGGTTGCGGATTGAAGCGCCTAGGACCGCTCGGCCACAACGGCCGGCGGAAAAACATGTTGGGGAGCCTCTCAGAACGTGCAGAGCAGTATCTAACATGTCAGATATTTGAACGTGCGTTTGAACGTAGACCAATGAGATAGAAGAACGCTACCTACGTCATACGACGCCATTTCTCTTCTGCACACGGCCGCGAGACGCCAAATAAGCTTTCAGTTCAAGCCCATTTGCACATAAATGTATGCTGTTTTTAAGATCCAGCAAATTGAAGCGCTCTCGAAAACTTGTCGTTAATTGTACGATTTGCTGTAATAAGATGACGGGAAACGTCATATTGATGGTTAAAGAATTATCCACGGGTAAAGCTTCCGGGAAATGGGTAGGTGCAAAGATCGGTTAAAAATGGTCATGGTGGTTATACCGTAATGAAGAATTGTTAAGTAACGACCAATGTGTTGCTGGTTCGCATGTCACTGAATCCAGATTTTTACTTTTTTACTAACCTTCGAAGTTTCTAATAAGTTCCGCTACTTTCTTACTAGTTTGACAGAAATATATTCTATAATATTCGATGTATTGTAAACATAAGATCTCACTTTCTGAGGAGTAAGTTTTTTCGATTGGCTTTATCTACAAGATAGCTTATACTACTTGCAGTAAGATATTTTGCACTTTATTGTTTCTAGTTTTGTATTTCACACGTTGTAAAGACTCTACTCCTGAATACGAACAGTGATCAAGTAACTTTAGGGGGTTGCTAAAAAGTGATAGTGATGAAATAATTTTATCTTCTGTGGGAAACTACCGTAAATTTGTACCGCACTGTTTTTAATGGAACATTTATAAGCCGATGTCCCTGTTGACTGGACATGATACTTTCCTTTTTGTCTCATAAGATGTTCACGGATATTGAAGTTCTTCTTTATGTATAGACTATTACAGATTTTAGTTTATGCATAGACTACTACAGACAGAACAACACGACTAGCATATGGGCGTGGGAAGATATTTGCGTTTTAATAGACCTAAGGTAGGAATTTTACGCCAGTGCATTTCGTAAAGAAAGTGGTTTGCGAGCCAGATACAGCGACAACCGCTGCTGGAGCGCGCTGCGGTCACATGAACCACGTTCAGGCACATGTGCCATGTGCACAAGTCGCATAGTTTCTGAGTAGCGCTTAGCAGCACGTTAAATTTGGGACACTCAACGTTGACGTTCGAAAGCAGGTTCCGTGTGCCGACCGCTAAAGTCGTCGGCACACGGACCATGCTGTCGAACGTCAACGCTGAGCGTGCCGAGTTCGACGTGCTGCTGAACGCTCAGAAATGATGCGACTTGTGCATACGGCACGTGGGCCCCAACGTGGTATATGCGATTGCAACGCATTCCAGCGGCAGTTGCGGGATGTTTCTAGTTTGTAAATCACACTGTTTACTAAACGGGCGCGCGTAACATCCCCAAGTTAGCTCTATTAAAACGAACATTTCCTCCATTGTACATATGCTACTCACGTTGTTCTATATGTAATATACATAAATAAAAACTTCAATATCCATGTACATGTTTTAAGAGGAAAAGGGAAGTACCATGCCCAATAAGTAAGGATAAAGGCTTATAAAAGTTCCGTTACAAACAGTGCAATACAAATCTGCAATAGTTCTCCACATAAGATAAATAATATTTCATCATTGCCACATTTTAATAAAACCCCAAGATCACTCTTACTCGATCACTGTTCCTACCCAGTAGCAGAATCTTTGCATCACGTGAATTACGAAATGTAAAAGAAAAATAAGCAAAATAGCTTTATACAAGCAGCGCAAGTTGTCCTGTAGATTAAGCCAATCGAACAAATTCACTCCTCAGAAAAAGGTGAACTTATATTTACATAACATCAAATATTATAGTATATACTTACAGTATATTAAACTAATAAGAAAGCACCAGAACCTATTAAAAACGCGAATGTTAGAAAAAAAACTTGAATGTGGTGAGACGCGAACTATCACGCATTTTGACTCAAATCTGTGACGCTAGTTACTACACTAAACCAACATCCCATCTTCAGTAGCCAATCTTAGCGTGATGCCAAAAGCGTGTTGCTAAACGCTTTATTTGTAGCTATGTTACTAACTGAAATTTAATTACAACAAATTGTACCAAGAACAATGCGTTTTTGGTGAATCCTCAGTGTGTCCTGCCTTCAAAGAGCATGCTCTCATAATAAGCAAGTTACAATAATTATTTTGCCACGAATATGACTTTTCTCACTATTTTATTGCAACGAATCACACAGTTAACAACGGGTTTTCGAGTGATTCTCAATTTGCTGGTGCTCAGAAACAGCATGTATACGTATAGGCTTGAAATGAATGCCAATATGGCGGCTCACAACTCTGTGCTGAAGGGAGATGGCGTGCATGTGACTTAGGTGGCGTTCTACCATCTGATTGGTCAACGCTCAGACGCACGCTCTGAATATCTCACATACCATATATTGCTCTGCACGTTCGGAAAGAGAACGTGCTATTCGACGCTATGACGTCAGAAACTCGGCACGCTCAACGCTCAACATTCGGATGCACGGTCTGTGAGCTGACGGCTTTAAGCTGTCGGCACACGGACCGTGCTGTCGAACGTTAACGCTGAGCGTGCCTAGTTCGACGTGCTGCTGAACGCTCAGGAACGATGCGACTTGTGCATACGGTACGTGGGCCCCAACGTGGTATACGCGATCGCAACGCCCTCCAGCGGCAGTTGAGGGATGTTTCTAGTTCGTAAATCACACTGATTACTCAACGGGCACGCGTAAAAGTCCCACGTTAGCTCTATTGAAACGCACATTTCCTCCATCGCCCACGAAAAGGAAAGTACCATGTCCAATCAATAAGGACACAGGCATATAAAAGTTCCATTACAAACAGTGCGGTACAAATTTGGAATACTTCTCCGCATAAGAATAATAAATAATGTTTATTATTTCATCATTCCCACATTTTAGTAAAACCCCAAGATCATTCTTACTTGATCACTGTTCCTACCCAGTAGCAGAATCTTTGCAACATGTGAATTACGAAGCGTAAAAGAAAAAGGAACGAAATATCCTTATACAAGTAGCGCAAGCTGTCTAGTAGATTAAGCCAATCGAACAAAGTCACCCCTCAAAAAAAAGGTGAACTTCTATTTACATAACATCAAATATTATAGTATATACTTATATTAAACTAATAATAAAGTATCAGAACCTAATAAAAACGCGAATGTTAGGAAAAAATTTGGGAGTGTCAATACGCGAACCCCCGCCCCAACAAATATCTCACTACATGATGGTGATTCTACTCCTTACACTAAGCCAACAACACACCTCTGGCTTCTAATCATAGTATGTTACCCTTTGCTGGAAACCTTAATCGAAGGTATGTTACTAATTGAAATTTAATTATAACAAATTGTACCAAGAACACGCGTTTTGGGTGGATCTTCAGTGTGTCGCTGCCTTCAAATAGCCTACTCTCATAATAAGCAAGTTACAATAATTCTTTTTCCACGAATATGATGTTTCTCATTATTTTACTGGAACGAATCACACAGTTAACAAAGGGTTTTCCAGTGATTCTCAATTTGCTGGTGCTCACAAACGGTATACATACAGGGTGTTACAAAAAGGTACGGCCAAACTTTCAGGAAACATTCCTCACAAAGAAAAGACGTTATGTGGACATGTGTCCGGGACCGCTTAATTTCCATGTTAGAGCTCATTTTAGTTTCGTCAGTATGTACTGTACTTCCTCGATTCACCGTCATGATTTCATATGTGATACTCTACCTGTGCTGCTAGAACATGTGCCTCTACAAGTACGCCACAACATGTGGTTCATGCACGATGGAGCTCCTGCACATTTCAATCGAAGTGTTCGTACGCTTCTCAACAACAGATTCGGTGACTGATGGATTGGTAGAGGCGGACCAATTCCATGGCCTCCACGCTCTCCTGACCTCAAACCTCTTGACTTTCATTTATGGGGGCATTAGAAAGCTCTTGTCTACGCAACCCCGGTACCAAATGTAGAGACTCTACGTGCTCGTATTGTGGACGGCTGTGATACAATACGCCATTCTCCAGGGCTGCATCAGCGCATCAGGAATTCCATGCAACGGAGGGTGGATGCATGTATCCTCGCTAACGGAGGACATTTTGAACATTTCCTGTAACAGAGTGTTTGAAGTCACGCTGGTACGTTCTGTTGCTGTGTGTTTCCATTCCATGATTAATGTGATTTGAAGAGAAGTAATAGAATGAGCTCTAACATAGAAAGTAAGTGTTTCCGGACACATGTCCACACAACATTGTTTCTTTCTTTGTGTGTGAGGAATGTTTCCTGAAAGTTTGGCCGTACCTTTTTGTATGTAACACCCTGTGTATATATATATATATACACTTGAAATTTATGCCAATATAGCGCCTCACAACTCTGTATTGAAGAGAGACGGCGTGCGTGTGACGTAGGTGGCATTGTGCCGTCTCATTGGTCAACGCTCAGACGAACGCTCAGAATATCTGACATGCCACATATAGCTCTGCACGTTCAGAAAGACTCCCGAACGTGCTATTCCACGCTATGACGTCAGAAACTCGTCACGCTCAACGCTCAACGTTCGGATGCACGGCCCGTGTGCCGACGGCTTAAAGCTTTGTCTCGTTTCGTCGGTGCTTCTGTCGGCCGCCTGCCTCTAAACCGGTCGGTGGATAGCCGCTACCCTGCCCGCATGATGGAGACCGGCTCTCGTGTGTGTGTGTGTGTGTGTGTGTGTGTGTGTGCAGCGTTCCTGGTCGGCCACACAAGCAGCTGTCTGCGCGCAGACTGAGCGGATTCTGCGGCACACCGACCCCCTACTGCTGAGCAGCCCGTCAGCTGAAGCTGCAGTACTGCCAGCAGCTGCCGCATCGCTCACTACTGACGCATAAGTTTCTGTCATCATCATCATCCTCATCATCATCTTCATCATCACCATAATCATCATCATCATCCACCACTTGACATCCACCACAGGATAAAAACCGCCTTATCCACATTTATTGAACAAAGTAAGAGCATATGGACTATCAGACCAATTGTGTGATTGGATTGAGGAGTTCCTAGATAACAGGACGCAGCATGTTATTCTCAATGGAGAGAAGTCTTCCGAAGTAAGAGTAATTTCAGGTGTGCCGCAGGGGAGTGTCATAGGACCGTTGCTGTTCACAATATACATAAATGACCTGGTGGATGACATCGGAAGTTCACTGAGGCTTTTTGCAGATGATGCTGTGGTGTATCGAGAGGTTGTAACAATGGAAAATTGTACTGAAATGCAGGAGGATCTGCAGCGAATTGACGCATGGTGCAAGGAATGGCAACTGAATCTCAATGTAGACAAGTGTAATGTGCTGCGGATACACAGAAAGATAGATCCTTTATCATTTAGCTACAAAATAGCAGGTCAGCAACTGGAAGCAGTTAATACCATAAATTATCTGGGAGTACGCATTAGGAGTGATTTAAAATGGAATGATCATATAATGTTGATTGTCGGTAAAGCAGATGCCAGACTGAGATTCATTGGAAGAATCCTAAGGAAATGCAATCCGAAAACAAAGGAAGTAGGTTACAGTACGCTTGTTCGCCCACTGCTTGAATACTGCTCAGCAGTGTGGGATCCGTACCAGATAGGGTTGATACAAGACATAGAGAAGATCCAACGGAGAGCAGCGCGCTTCGTTACAGGATCATTTAGTAATCGCGAAAGCGTTACGGAGATGATAGATAAACTCCAGTGGAAGACTCTGCAGGAGAGACGCTCAGTAGCTCGGTACGGGCTTTTGTCAAAGTTTCGAGAACATACCTTCACCGAAGAGTCAAGCAGTATATTGCTCCCTCCTACGTATATCTCGCGAAGAGACCATGAGGATAAAATCAGAGAGATTAGAGCCCACACAGAGGCATACCGACAATCCTTCTTTCCACGAACAATACGAGACTGGAATAGAAGGGAGAACCGATAGAGGTACTGAAGGTACCCTCCGCCACACACCGTCAGGTGGCTTGCGGAGTATGGATGTAGATGTAGATGTAGATCCACAAAGGAAAGGATACCTGGCATAGTGTTCAGTGTATCTGGGACTGTAAAACAGTTAAGATCCTTAGACTCCATGAAGGCATCTGGCCCAGACGGTATCCCCCTAAGATTTTATGTTGACTATGCTACAAATATAGCACCATTCTTATCCGTCATCTATGAGAGATCACTGGAACGGCGGAAAATTCCAGGGGACTGGAAGAACGCCCAGGTCATAGCAATCTATAAAAAGGGTAGAAAATCGGATGCACACAACTATCGGCCAATTTCACTGACATCGATTTGTTGTAGAATCATGAAACATATTTTGTGTTCAGATATAATGACCTTTCTAGACTCTGAGAAGCTCATCTGCAGAAACCAACACGGTTTTAGGAAACATCGGTCATGCGAGACACAGCTGGTCCTCTTTATGCATGATATACAACAGGATCTAGATACCGGCTCCCAGGTTGATGCCATATTTCTCGACTTTCGAAAGGCGTTCGACTCAGTTCCGCACTGTCGCTTGCTACAAAAAGTGCGCGCTTACGGTCTATCCAATGACATATGCGGTTGGATAGAAAGTTTTCTAAGAGACAGGGAGCAGTATGTCGTCCTGAACGGGGTAACTTCAACAGAAACAAGAGTAACTTGAGGTGTGCTCCAGGGCAGCGTAATAGGTCCTCTGCTTTTTACGATTTAGATAAACGATTTTTTTGATGGTAATGACAGCGGCCTTAGACTGTTTGCCGATGATGCTGTAGTCTACAGGAAGGTGGTATCACACGAAAGTTGTGAACAAATCAATGAGGATTTACAGAAAATAAATGCGTGGTGTAATGACTGGCAGCTATCTCTCAATATTAGTAAGTGTAACCTACTGCGTATAACAAGGCGAAAATCCACATTAATGTATGAGTACAAAATAAGTGATCAGTCTTTGGAAGCGGTAACATCAGTCAAGTATCTGGGTATGATTATTCGAAATGATTTCAAATGGAATGATCAGATTACACAAGTAAAGGGTAAGGCAAACTGTGGATTGCGGTTTATTGGTAGAATCCTGAAGCGATGCAGTCCTTCAAAAAAGGAAATAGCTTACAATATGTTAGTTCATCCAGTCTTTGAGTATTGTTCGTCTGTATGGGACCCTTACCAGTTGGGTCTGATTCAAGAGATTGAGAAAGTCCAAAGGAGAGCGGCAAGATTCGTGACTGGTACATTTAGCCATCGCGAGAGCGTTACAAATCTCATAGAAAGTTTGAAGTGGGACACACTTGCAGATAGGCGACGCGCTTAACAGAAGGGGCTGTTCGCTAAATTCCGAGATCCAATCTTCACCGAGGATGTAGAGCGTATATTATTACCACCAACTTTCAAATCGCGTAATGGTCATCATTCAAAGATAAGGGAAATAAGAGCTCGTACTGAGGCGTTCAGACAGTCGTTTTTCCCTCGCGGGATCCGCGAGTGAAACAGAGGGGAGGGGGGGGGGATATGATTGTTGCGAATAGTGCCCTCCGCCACACACCGCTTGGTGGCTAGCGGAGTATATATGTAGATTTTATCGGTTTCTTTATTTGTTTATTTAACCACATCAGAATTCAGCCTGTAAGCCCTATCTTACACCGGACCATAATTTTATACATACAGTGCTTTAACGCCTTAATTACTCAAGAAATAACGTTAATTTCAATATGGTAATTATATACAACCACTAGCTCACAGAAAGATCCGTAGCTAAAGACTGGGAAATTGCTCAAGTCACACCAATACCCAAACAGGGAAGTAGGAGTAATCCGCTGAATTACAGGCCTATATCACTAAGGTCGATTTGCAGTAAGGTTTTGGAACATGTACTGTATTCGAACATTATAAAGTACCTCGAAGAAAACGATTTATTCACACATAGTCAGCACGTTTACAGAAAATATCGTTCTTGTGAAACACAACTAGCTCTTTATACTCATGAAGTAATAATTGCTATCGACAGGGGATGTCAAATTGATTCCATATTTTTATATTTCCAGAAGGCTTTCGACACCGCTCCTCACAAGCGTCTTCTAACGAAACTGCGTGCCTACGGAGTATCGCCTCAGTTGTGCGACTGGATTTGTGTTTTAATGTCCCAAAGGTCACAGTCCGTAGTAATAGACGGAAAGTCACCGAGTAAAACAGAAGTAATATCTGGCGTTCCCCAAGGAAGTGTTACAGGCACTCTATTGTTCATGATCTATATTAGCGACATAGGAGACAATCTGAGTAGCCCTCTTACTTTATTTGCAGATGATGCTGTCATTTACCGTCTTATAATGTCATCTAGATGATCAAAACGACTTGCAAAATGATTTAGATTAGATATCTGTATGGTGCAAAAAGTGGCAATTGACCCTGAATAAAGAAAAGTGTGAAGTTATTCACATGAGTACTAAAAGAAATCAGCTAAATTTCGATTACGCGATAAGTCATACAAATCAGAAGGCTGTAAATTCAACTAAATACTTAGGGATTACAATTACAAATAACCGAAATTGGAACGATCATGTAGATAATATTGTGGGTAGAGCAAACCAAAGACTGTGATTCATTGGCAGAACACTCAGAAGGTGCAACAGGTCTACTAAAGAGTCTGTTTACACCACGCCTGTCCGCCCTATTCTGGAGTATTGCTGTGCGGTGTGGGATCCGCATCAGATGGGACTGACGCATAACATAGAAAAAGTACAAAGAAAGGCAGCTCGTTTGGTATTATCGCGAAACAGGGGAGATAGTGTCACATACATGATACGTGAATTTGAGTGGTAATCATTAAAACAAAGGCGTTTATCGTTGCGACGGGATCTTGTCATGAAATTTCATCACCAGTTTTCTCCTCCGATTGCGAAAACATTCTGTTGGCACCCACCTACACAGGGAGAAGTGATCATCACGATAAAATAGGAGAAATTAGGGCTCACACAGAAAAATTTAAGTGCACGTTTTCCCGCGTGGCGTTCGATAGTGGAACGGTAGAGAGACAGCTGAAAGGTGGTGAAAGGTCTCTGTTGGATTCCTTTCATGTTTAATTTCTTAAATCTATTGTCATTTACGGCATAAATTCCTCTTCTAAATTAACTGTGGCGTTTCTGACTATCTGGGAGGAGACTGAGTAGTGGAACGTGTTACTTTTACACATAAACAAGAACGATCCGTCACACTACTACACTTTAAAACACAGTTTATATGTAATTCATGTCACACAGTCTCATACGGAACCTACATCCGCTTTCTTTTATACACTGTGTATGATAAGATACTGTCATACCCCTTCCCTTCTGTGTGAGAGGGTGAATGAGCAAATGTATTTGTAGTTGCATGCTTGAGGGTAGCAGACAAGCCTGTCTGCTAGAGAACAGTAGGACCAACGTCGTAACAGGTAGCTACGCTTTCTAAAAGCAAAGAGGTTTCTATCCTTAGTATGGTCCTGTCCGTCCGTTGTCATGTTGGTATAGGAAGCTGCCCCTCTGGTCACTTCCGTTTGTATTTGGGAAGCACGCTCGGTAGGAGCGCAGGTCAGTCGGTCCGTGGCGAGCGTCTGAAGTGGTAAGATCTCCGGCTAAGCGCGTGTCTGCTAAGTCCATAGGACAATGGATTTCTTAAGTTCAGCCTAACTGAAAATTTAATCACCTTTATTTCAGGTTTAGCTCTAAAATATCTAATGTTATCTTAAATTGCAGCGCAGTGTAATTCTCGTGTGAAGTTCAGATTATTTTCCGGTAGTTGCTTTGTCACTACTTTGTGAGTAAAGTGGAACCACGTGTTGATCAGTAACTCTAACTAAGATCAATCTTAAATGCGAATGCTTGTGTGATTATAACGTCTCGTCTTGACAATATTTTTCAATATAGCAACTTTTCTTTATGTTCAACCCACGTGGGGTGTACTTTGCGAGACCAGTACCACGTGCTTATATAACTGTTTGACCCGTCAGGTTAACAGTAAGACGTTAGTAACCAGTTCGAGGTTTTTCTTTTGTAAATTGCTTTTCGATCTAATTTATTTTAATTATCAAAATTATTGTGGAGTTACACTCTTTGTGTAAACCAAGTTGACCACGTGAAGCAAGTGGTGTAATCATCAAAGTAGCCCTCAGCTATTCTTTTCGCGAAGATTTCACAGAGTTAATATGAATTTAGTGTACCAGTATGTGGTAATTACATGACGGACAGGATTGTGCTACGAACGTATCTTCTTTGGGTGAAAATTTGAATCTGTTGGTAGTGGTTAACTTTCTCTTGCATACGTTTCAACGTTCTTTGTGTGTTGTTTTATGAATGGAGTGTTGTATGCAGTCTCCCGATCTTGCTTCCATATTTGATGTGTTCCGTAAGATTGCAAACTCACATTTTCACAGTCCTAAATAAGGCACCAGCTCAGTTATAACTCACGTTTAATATGCTGAAATTTCAATGATCAATGTTAAAATAAATTTCCAAATATAAACTGATTTATTTCTTTTTATTTAAATTCACTTTTTTAGATATATCACCGGTTGTCGTATGACTATTAAAAGATTACAATTAATGTTAGTCTGGTTGGGAATTTGGTAAGCTAGACTGGATACCTGGTGAAACAGTTGCGCAGTAATGCAAGGTTAACTTCCCCAGACAGCTCACATCTTTTAACCCGCGTTTATTGTCCATCAGTACCGCTTTCATCATAGCAAATTAAAGTAACAACGTTACAGTGGTTCATTGAACCCTCTGCCAGGCACAGCTGAGTAATCATGTAGATGGTAAATGGTAATGAAATCGTATAAATAGGATTAGAAATCATTTTTTAAAAAAACTGAATGTTTCTAATGGAAATGTGAATACCAGCAGGGAACAGTGTTGAATCTTGCGACACTTTTCTGACTTTCGCCTCTGAACAGATCTGTGATAGACGTTCAATATACCGCGTGATTATAATTAAACTTTCGCTAACTGAGACAGTGTAGACGGAAAACTATTTACCTTGTGGGTGCCCAGTTTCATAGGACTGATGTTCAAACTGTGCGCTACGGTATTTGCGTCGTTAGTAGTGTTAGTGTCATGACTTGCCGTTATCGCGACGTAGCATTGGAACACAAGCTAGGTGTCCGTTACAGCCGCAGACAGTCAACATGGATCTGGACAAGATGAGCAGAGCTTTATACGTAAAGCTGTTTTAACAAAACAATACCAGTTGTGATAATGCTCTTCGCGAGTATCTACGCGTTAAAGGAATACTTGTAGGTCTTCTTTTCGCACGGGAGCTGAAGAGCATGATTCGCAAATTCGAATTAACTGCCGATTTGGGGATTGTTCTTGGCAGAGGCCGGCGGCCAGTTGCCTCACAAATTGTTGAAGTGTTTCCCGTTGCCATGGCTGAGAATGCTGGACATACTGCGTGATCGTCAAGCAGTGGGCGAGCTGTGTCACGACAGCTGAACATTCCGTGATCCACGATTGTTTAGGGCAGCAGTGTTACTCGCGCAAACAAAGTTGACACTCGGCGCGGTGGCTGACGGGAGCTTCTGTAAATGGGAAATGCCTTTACGGTCGTTCCCATCAGCCACTGCGCCTGGTTTCAGCTTTGTTTGCGCGTGTAATACTGCAGTCTCTAACACGGTTCCAGTTTGCCGTGAATGCAGATGTCACGACAGCTGAACATTCCACTCCCCCCACGTTCGAAAAGTGCTGCGAACAACTATAAAATGGTATCTCTAGTGCGGTTCCAGGCTGCTGTGGGTGCAGATGTTGCCACATTGAGCAACTTTTGTAAACTGGAACGTACACAATCAACAAATGTTGCACTCTGCTGTAGAAATTAAAATATGTTTCTTTCAGTGGTTTATTCCTTATTTGTCCCTCGCATGTCCTTACAGATCTTTCTACAACGTTTCATTCTCCTACTATCACTCGTTTTTCAAGGGTTCCCTATCAAGTAGCGAAAGTTTAATTATAACCACTTTGTGTTTTCTCATTCCATTTTTAAATGATGTAATTTACTTCTTATGTGCTGCAGTCTTTTTCTGAAACCAAAAAAATTACATCGAAAAAATAAGGTTTTTCCAAGTTTGAAAACACATTCAAAGGTACAACGTGGTTATATACCTAGGAACAAATATCCTGTTGAAATTTAAAAGCGTTGTAATCTACGGAATCTTGTCAGTACTGTATTCATTCGCATATTTGTCACATTATTACTCTACTACACACCAGTAAGAAATAAATAAAATCAAAATAAGCAGAAAAATTCGATAAAATGAGTTACAAGTTAAACACACTTTGAAATTGAAGTTATTGGAAACGAACACACATTTCCATTTTAAGTTGTTAAGACATTCACGAAACTCAGGTAATTTGAAAATATCCCATGTGCCATTGTAAAACACTATTTTCTGTTTCAAGCTACCAGACGGTACACGGCGGAACATGTATAGCTGTACTGTCCATAGGTTATATAACCAGTCCTATAAATAAATCGTATACAGAATTGTACTTCCCGTAAAATCCTGAAGAATTAAACTGAAGAATTAACTGTATATTCTAAATAGCTCCAATACACTATACAGCACTTAAACGTGCAATATTTACAAATGCTGCATACGAACAATAGAAACAGTAGTAAGTGGTGGAAACTGCTTACGTCTGTCTCTGGCGCGCATTCTTTCATTCTAAAATCAGTCACTATACTGAAGTACCGACCCTAGAAACGTCATGTGTTCCTATGAACATTATACTGTAAGTACGATCTCACCTATTTGTAACATAGCTGGCTCAAATGGCTCTGAGCACTATGCGACTTAACTTCTGAGGTCATCAGTCCCCTAGAACTTAGAACTAATTAAACCTAACTAACCTAAGGACATTACACACATCCATGCCCGAGGCAGGATTCGAACCTGCGACCGTAGTGGTCGCTCGGTTCCAGACTGTAGCGCCTAGAACCGCACGGCCACTCCGGCCGGCTGTAACATAGCTAGTTCGGATTATTTTACTTGTTCTTATACCACTCCTCCTTTCAGTATTATATTCTTCCATCATTTCCGGTCTATTTTGATTAGAAAAACATATGGCATGAGTAAACAACATTTTGAAATTCTTATTCAGGCAGTTTCTCTCTGAAAATCATTGTTCGCAGTATTTTCGAAAGCACGTCAAAATTCAATCCCGCTGAACACTGCTAATTTTAAGACTGACTTACTTATTTAAAGTACTCATTGTCTCTTTCAATAAAACATTTTATTCTGTCTGAAAACTTAATATTTCGTAAGTTACCAGTACTAAAAGTCTTCTTATTCCAAAATTTTCTAATCAATAAATGGCACTTTTTTCCGAATCCTAGTACCACAGTTTTTAGCGTAGTGTTTTCTGCTTCAAAAATGTGAGCTTTCACTACGATAGCGTATTAGTTCGTTAATTATTCAGATTAGAAAATTTCACTTATCCGAAAAATCTTGGCGAACTTTGAGAATCTCCTAGCACATTAAAAATTCTCCATCATAAAGTAGTACCTGTTATTTTGTGATTTTCTGACTATACAAATTCTGGTTAAACAAATTAACTTCATCGTTTATGGTATATTCGTATCTTTTATTTTTCTGTGTTTATATTAATAATTAAAATGCAACGCTGCTATAGTTTACTGATTTCTGATTTCTGTGACGTCCGCTTGCAAAACCTGAGTCAATAGTGGACGAGTTTTCAATCAACACAGTAGCGATGTAAGTCATTCCGAGGTGCGTGGCCAAAAAAAATGAACATCTAAGTAAGGATTGTGCTAGCATTCACATAGTTGAGACACTATGTTATCCGTTTTCTTGTTCAGTAGTATTAATATGAAGTTCGTAGTTAGTTTGTAACCACTTTTCAACGTGTACATTTATTTGAGTGATCGTTGCCACCTTCGGAAACTTCGGGTAGTACTGGCTCGCTGACCTGATATTTAAGAGTGTTTGCCTGTTGGTAATTCATAAAAATCTGTAGTTTTATTCCGATCTTGCTCTACACGATCCACTAATGAATATTTGGGCGAAAATAGGTTATATATATATATATATATATATATATATATATATATATATATATATATATATATATACGTAAAATATAAAAGAGAAACATTGTTGCAAAACATCTCGAAAAGTACTTGACCGGTTTACTTCAAAGTCATTTGCCGATTTACTTTAAAATTCTGCAATAAAGAAAACTGATAAAAAGCTTCATGGCCTAATGAACGAAATATATCGTGGTAAACTGACTGTAATTCCTATCACGAGATAAATTACAGCGGCAATGCCAGTCTTGTAGATAGTATCATCAGACGTGACTATACTGCGGGACAAGTGAAAGGTCGTGAATTTGACAGAAATATGATTTCAAACTCTTAATTATGGATTAGATGACGTTGTTACATATGATTTATACTCTACAAGATACACTACTGGCCATTAAAATTGCTACACCACGAAGATGACATGCTACAGACGCGAAATTTAACCGACAGGAAGAAGATACTGTGATAGGCAAATGATTGGCTTTTCAGAACATTCACGCGAGGTTGGCGCCGGTAGCGACACCTGCAGCGTGCATACACATCCAGCAGTTGACCGGCGGTGCCTGGTGAAACGTTGTTGTGATGCCTCGTGTAAGGAGGAGAAATGCGTACCATCACCTTTCCGACTTTGATAAAGGTCGGATTGTAGCCTATCGCGATTGCGGTTTATCGTATCGCGACATTGCTGCTCGCGTTGGTCGAGATCCAATGACTTAGCAGAATATGGAATCGGTGGGTTCAGGAGGGTAATACGGAACGCCGTGCTGGATCCCAACGGCCTCGTATCCCTAGTAGTCGAGATAACGGGCATCCTATCCGCATGGCTGTAACGGATCGTGCAGCCACTTCTCGATCCGTGAGTCAACAGATGGGGACGTTTGAAAGACAACAACCATCTGCACGAACAATTCGATGACGTTTGCAGCAGCATGGACTATCAGCTCGGAGACCATGGCTTCGGTTACCCTTGACGCTGCATCACAGACAGGAGAGGCTCCGTCCCCGCTGCAGCCGCAGTGGTCCACAACTCCACGACGACTACCGCAGTCCACTTCACCCCTTTCACCGCCCTACACCGAATCATTCTTTCAGGGTTATTGTGCGGTTCGGTCCCCGGTGGACACCCCCCCCCCCCGCCCCCCTCGGAACGTCTAACACCAGACGAGTGTTACCCCTATGTTTGCGTGGTAAGAAATGGTGGTGTACGCGCACGTGGAGAACTTATTTGCACAGCAATCGCCGACATAGTGTAGCTGAGGCGGAATAAGGGGAACCAGCCCGCATTTGCAGAGGCAGATGGAAAACCGCCTGAAAACCATCCACAAACACTGGCCCGATCCCCACACCTCGACACAAGTCCGCCGGGCGGATTCGTGCTGGGGACCAGGCGCTCCTTCCCAATCCGGAAAATACGCAATTACGCAGATGGCGGCATTACGGAGTACACAAGATATAAAAGGGCAGTATTTCGACGGGGCTGTCATTTCTACTCAGGTGATTCACGTGAAAGGGTTTCCGACCTGATTTTGGCCGCACGACGACAATTAATTGATTTCGAACGCGAAATGGTAGTTGGAGCTACACGCGTGGGATATTATGTTCCGGAAATCGTTAGGGAATTCAATATTCCGAGATCCACAGTGTCAAGAGTTTGCCGAGAATGCCAGGTTCCAGGAATTACCTCTCACCACGGACAACGCAGTGACCGACGCCTTTCATTTAACGACCGAGAGCAGCGGCTTTTGCATAGAGTTGTCAGTGCTAACAGAAAGGCAACACTGCATGAAGTAACCGCAGAAATAAACGTGGAACGCACGACGAACGTATCCGTTGAGACAGTGCGGCGACAGTTGGCATTAATGGGCTGTGACGACTGACGAGCGACGCGGGCGCCTTTGCTAACAGCACGGCATCACCTGCAGCGCCACGACTATATTTTGTTCAGAATAATACTTACGACATCATTGTGTGTGGAATTTGAGCGAACATTCTCGTGATATTAATAAAAAAGGACTTCATCGATAATAAAATAATAATAATAAATAATTATTGTCAGTGACATAATTTAATTTTCTGTGGAGTCCGCCCCCGGTAGCTGAGCGACCGGCACGGTAGCTCAGCGTGTTCGGTCAGAGGGTTTGACGCCCTCTGTAACAAAAAACTGAGTAAATAGATCAATGACGAACTTGAAAGGATGTCATGGGACGTCCACCCCGAACAAATGGAACGAACAATAAAGAACAAAATGAGATTAAAAAAAAAAAAGTGGTTAGCGCGACAGACTCTCAATCCTAAGGGCCCGGGTTCGATTCCCGGCTTGGTCGGAGATTTTCTCCGCTCAGGGACTGGGTGTTGTGTTGTCCTAATCATCATCATTTCATTCCCATCGACGCGCAAGTCGCCGTAGTGGCGTCAAATCGAAAGACTGGCACCATGCGAGCGGTCTACCCGACGGGAGGCCCTCGTCACACGACATTTTTTTTTAATTTTCTGTGAAAATCATATCTCAGACAATACTCATGGAAAAGATAATGAAAATCTCCATCTGTTGTTATCTATGATTCTTCCAGAATAATCTTTCTTCTTGTTCGAACAGTTGTAATGATCGGACGCGACTGATGTCTTGTAGCGCTGACGTAGGTAAAAAAACTGTATTATGTTGTTAAATAATATTTGTGAAAGAGTTTCTGTGTAATTGAAATCAGTACATATGTTTGAACTCTTTTTTTAATATTATTCTTGTCCTACATAAATGTATTCTGTTCAGCTACAATGGACCGCAACCATTACCGCTGTTGATCTACAGTGCGGGTTATTGGTAATATGCCAAATAATGAATTATTAGCATGGAAAAATAATTTTAAATGTTAATGCATATAGTTAAAGTACAGAAAAGATTGAATATATATTATTTGTTGCCGGCCGGAGTGGCCGAGCGGTTAAAGGCGCTACAGTCTGGAACCGCACGACCGCTACGGTCGCAGGTTCGGATCCTGCCTCGGGCATGGATGTGTGTGATGTCCTTAGGTTAGTTAGGTTTAAGTAGTTCTAAGTTCTAGGGGACTTATGACCACAGCAGTTGAGTCCCATAGTGCTCAGAGCCATTTTTATTATTTGTTGAGAGTATAACAAAGCCTAAACCAGATCCGATAAGTGATTATCTTATGTTGTCTTAGTGAAATATTGCAGCGGCATTTTTAAATAAAACTACTAAGCTCATATGAATCTTGATGGTCAATTTTTACGATAGTAATTGTGTATTCGTGGCCCAGAACCCACCAAGAAATCATAAATTCGACTTAGATTATGAATAATCTTTAAATATAGTGCAAACAGCATCCTACGTGGTGAAATTGTTCTCTGCTAAAGTATGAACCCGGATTATTTCGTAAGAACCTTTAGGAAATGTTTTTTGACAGGAAAGAATACATTACTGTTGTGCGCGTGTGGTACTGTGTGTAAAAATAGTTCATTTTGTTTAAGAAAAAGTGTTGCCACCTTGAATAATAGTTCGCTAAATTGTGTGAGATCACTCTTGTGAAACGCCGGCAGGAGTGGCCGATCGGTACTAGGCGCTTCAGTCTGGAACCGCGCGACCGCTACGGTCTCAGGTTCGAATCCTGCCTCGGGCATGGATGTGAGTGACTTAGGTTAGTTAGGTTTAAGCAGTTCTAAGTTTTAGGGGACTGATGACCTCAGATGTTAAGTCCCATACTGCTCAGAGCCACTCTTGTGAAACAAGTTTATTGCCATTTACACTGATTGACAGTTCCAAGGTGGAGATTTCTTTAACAGGATGACTATATTTAGCCGGGAGAGGCAGCGATTAAATGAAACCTCATGTTACGCTAATAATAAGTAATTGGTTTTGTTGTAGTCCTGCCCACGATTTGTAAAATACCGCAATCCTGACTGCACGCCACACTCTCCTGGGCTCGTGACCATGTCGGTTGGAACCTACACGACTTAACAACCATGGCCTGTTCAGGTGAGTCCCTATTTCTGCAGGGGACTTCCAACGATTTGTTGAGTCCATGCCACGTGGGGATGATGCGCTACGCCGGAAAAAAGAGGTCCGACGCGATGTTAGAAGGTATCCCATGACTTTTGCCACATCAGTGTACACAAGGACGATCAAACAGTTTCCGTTTGATGACGGTGCTGCAGCGTATAAGCAATGTAGCGCTAATCCGTTACGGGTATATAACCGCCTACATGTAGGCAAGGGATTAGTGTGGACAGCAAGAAGCCAACAGAGCCTGAGGGCAAGAAGTTTGGGGCTATGCCATACAATGGTGCGTTTTCAGACAGAATTGCGCAGGCCCTCGGAAAAACGAGAGTAAAAACTGTGTTTCAAACGAAAGGTACAGTTGGTTGTAAGCTACGGCGCAAAGTTGGCAACGACAGCAATAAATATATGGGATCTGGTGTTTATAAGATTAGCTGCCAGGACTTTTAGAGACGGGGCCCCTCCACGCCCGCACCAACGTGGTGACCAAACCAAAAGTTCTACTGTCACCTCCGTAAACATGTTAGTTATCTAGTAGGTGGATCACAGGATGCTGGGCTGTGATGTTGTCCGTGCGTCTGGGTAAGGCTACGCGTTAACACGGTCCATCAGGTGATAGATAGTGGGCGAAACGCGAGTGAGGGTAGCGATTTGAAGAGCAGAGGGAAAAAAGTGCCATGGCTCGTGCCGTGGGAAAAAAACCTCTGCGACAGTGGGATGGGTAGTAAGAGCAGTAGTGGCTTACTAGCTGCGATAGTTCATGCAAGGTTGGATTTGTTAGTATAGGTATCATGCATCATTACCGTGACAGGCGATGGCGATGTGTCCCAGTTGCTGCGGCTGCCAGGACTGTGGTAGATTTTCCATCGGTCAAAATATGGTTCAAATGGCTCTAAGCAATATGGGGCTTAACATCTGAGGTCATCAGTCACTGGCCGAGCGGTTCTAGGCGCTTCAGTCTGGAACCGCGCGACCGCTACGGCGCAGGTTCGAATCTTGCCTCTGGCATGGATGTGTGTGATGTCCTTAGGTTAGTTAGGTTTAAGTAGTTCTAAGTTCTAGGGGACTGATGACCTCAGAAGTTAAGTCCCATAGTGCTCAGAGCCATTTGGACCATTCATCAGTCACAGTTCTGCCCACTAACCTAACGGCATCACACACATCCGTGCCCGAGGCAGTATTCGAACCTTCGACTGAAGCAGCAGCGCCTAGAACCGCTCTGCCACAGTGGCCGGCTTACATCGGTCAAACAGGAAGAAATTTCCAGACTCGTTTTAGAGAACGTACATATAATCAAAATAAGAGTGCTTTCGGTACGCATTTGGACAGAGAAAGACATTCGGTAGGACGTATAGATACTAATATGAAAGTGTTGCATAAGGCGCCAAAGGGACAGTTAATGGAAATGAGCGTTTGGCGTCATTGGCCGGGAGGCCCCTTGCGGAGCAGGTCCGGCCGCCTTGGTGCAGGTCTCATTACATTCGACGCCACATTGGGCGACCTGCGCACCGGGTGGGAATGAAATGATGAAGACAGCACAACACCCAAAATTTCCGACCCAGCCGAGACTCGAACCCGGGCCCCTAGGACGGCAATCCGTCACGTTGACCACTTTTTATTTATTTATTTATTTTTTGTTCGATATTGGTCGTAGCGTTTTGTCTGGGCGGACGTCACAAGACATCCGTTCAAGTTGATCGTTGATTCTTTAACGCAGCTTTTTTATTACAGTCCTCTGACCGAACACGCTGATCTACCGTGCCGGCACCACTCAGCTATCGGGACAGACTAGGGGCAGTTAATGAACTTCCTCTAAGGAATGGAGATTTATGTGCACAGGAAACAACAACCGAAATTACTGCTGAATGAACAGAACGAGTTGAATGCTTACTTTGATATATTCAGAGGCCTACTAGTTAGAGTAGCGTGCCGGCTGCCGGCGACCAGGGGACTGGGCTGTCCTCCGTGAGTTCAACCACAGGAAAACAAGGAAGTCATGCAGCAGATCCACGACATATTCGCCATCAATACTGCACTCTAATACAATATCGATTATCAGTTTTCTGTTTTTAATTGTCACTAATTTATTAATGGTATTATGATTTCGTTCATTGTTAACTGATCTTAGGATAGAAGATTGTGATTTTTTATTTTTATTTTTATTTTATACTTTTTATACTGGCATTCATAAAAGTTGTATGTTACCTAACCAGGCTAAGGGCTGTATTCTATATGATTTGTACTTTTTATGGATTTCAAGTATGAGTATAACTTCACATATAGTACATCAGTATATGTTTTTAATCACAGACGCTCGTTTACCCAAAGGGGAAATAATTTTTAACAAAAGACAATGCATACCGCATTTTAATCTTTATATTGGCGACACTGGTTTACTATGGACTTTGGCTAAATTACCCTCTGCTAGCATTAGGTTTTTGTATAAATACTGACTCCATCTGAGTATTAGCACGTGCATGTTTAACTTGACGATGATTTATATCAGAATATTTTAACGGTATGTATGGCTGCCATCAATGGCTATAAATATTTTATACGTCATGCATAACTAAGACTTGTGTAGATTTAATCTTAACTAATTGAACCTGGTCGCTTACAAAATATTTATATTTTCAACAGATCTGAAGATGACGGTAAGCCGAAACCGGTCATAAAGTGTAAAGAAATCTATGTGATCAAGACGGACTTGCGAAAATAAAAGTGTTAAAAATACAATGATCACGGACTCGTATACAGACTTCATGTCTTCAATTGATAAGGATTAGTGTGGCATTCGTGCCTGCTCGACGTGCGTTCGGTAAACCGTGGCGAAGTTATTACCAAATGCAGCGAAACAGGACCAACTTGCTGTTATCCTTTTCTTGGTTGCCGACGGACAAATACCTTTTAACATCCATCGGAGAACCAAGAATGTGTATGGGGCAGCGTCTCTGTCGAAAACCATCGTTGTGGTATGGTGTGCCACGTTACGTGCTTTACCGCGGCTTTTTGCTTATTGATTTCAAGGAATCTTCATCATTGGGGAACGGTACTGCGCAACTCTGGAGAAATTACGATGCTCAATGAAGGAGAAACGTCCGGGAAAAGTGCTACATGGGGTGCTGCTGATTCATGATAACGCACGTCCCCACCTCGCAAATGGCGTAACGCAGAATTAACGCCAGCTAAGGTGGGAGACACCCAAGCAGTCGTGATCGCTCCCCGTACGATTAACAAGCCTTCTAGCCCTTAAAAAAGGCCTTGAAGGGTCAATGATTCCTGTCAGACGAGAATGTGCAGCTGGTAGTTATGGACTTCTTCACGCAGCAGGACACGGTGTTTTATCAAACAGGTATCTTCAACTTCGTGCGTCGGTGGAATGATTGCCTCAAATCTCACGGTGATTTTGCCCGACTGGCATATCGGTTCTAGACTGTACTGCATTCAAACTGAAACCTTTTGATCACCCCTTGTAATTACAGGGACATCTGTTCTAGCTTCAACCTACACTGCCTCCCTTTGGAATATAAAACATTTTTTAAACATCCTGTATTGTTACAAAATTATGGTGAGAATTAAGTAGACTGATAAAAAATGAGGAGGTTCTCCACAGAATTGGTGACGAGAGCAACACGGGGAAAACACTCACTATAAGAAGGAATATGATACGACGTGTGTGAAGATATCAGGAAGTAGCTTCCATGGTATTGCTGTTAGCGGTAGAGGGCAAAAATTTGCAAGGGATGTAAGAAATAGAAATACAGGGTGCCCCATTTATCCTGACCACCCTAAATAACTGTTTGTCCCGATGCAAATTACAAAACGTTTCAAGCAAATGTTGTTTAGCCGTCAGGGGGACATCAGTCACCCTGGTTGCCTTCGTTATAGCTTTGTTTTTTACAAAGATATGAACAGCGGTATAACTTTAAGTGGCACCCTGTATTTTTATTCGGTAATTCATTTCCTCTCCTAAAGACCTATTCAAAAATGTATCACAGTGTACCGTTCACTGAAAAAAAAAATGGTTCAAATGGCTCTGAGCACTATGGGACTCAACTGCTGAGGTCATTAGTCCCCTAGAACTTAGAACTAGTTAAACCTAACTAACCTAAGGACATCACAAACATCCATGCCCGTGGCAGGATTCGAACCTGCGACCGTAGTGGTCTTGCGGCTCCAGACTGCAGCGCCTTTAACCGCACGGCCACTTCGGCCGGCCGTTCACTGAACCCAACGTTATTAATTACATAACACAATACTGACTTTGAGCCAGGGATCACAAACTCATCCATTTGTTGTAGTTGTCAGAAAACAAATGAAAGCCAAGTAAAAACATAACACAAAATTGACTTTGACTCTCCTGTACCATTGACCAGGAGTGGAACAATCAAAGGTGCTTAAAGTGGTGACCTTGGACACCGATACACTGGTGCATCGTTGAATGGAAAAATTATTTACTGCTTCCAGTGTTGCCTGCTGAAGAGAATTACAAGCAAGCACGAGACGTTCCTGCAAGTCCTCTGGAGTTGTTGGAATATCGCGGTAGACAAAGTCTTTAATGAAGCCCCAAACAAAAAAGTCCAGAGGATTTAAATCAGGAGACCTAGTAGGCCAAGTAACTGTTCCTCCTCGACCAATCCATCTGGCAGGATACCTGCGGTTCAGAACACGGCGTGCACGCAAGGCATTATGTGCTGGACGTCCATCATGTTGATACCACATAAGCATTCTGGTTCTCAGCGGCACTTCATCCAGAAGAGGAGGAAGTATTTGTCTGAGGAAGTTGGCATGCGCTGTGACATTTAGACTTCCACTGATGAAATAAGGGTCAATAATTGTAATACTAAGCATCCCACACCAGACGTTGACTCTCCATTGATGCTGGCGTTCTACCTGACTAAGCCATCGTGGGTTGTCGCTGTATCAATGATGCATGTTCCTTGTATTTACCTGTCCTTTGTTTGAGAAGGAACATTCATCGGTAAACAAAACATTGGAGAAGAAGTTCGGGTTGGCGAGGATTTGCTGCTGTGGCCACTGACAGAACTGTACGCGATTCTGGAAATCATTCCCATGCAGTTCTTGACGTAGGTGTACACGGGAAGGATGGAACCGGTGACGTGTAAGTGTACGATGTACACTGGTTTTAGGAATGCCAATCTCGTGTTCAAGCTGTCGTGTGCTCACATGTGGATTCATAGCAACGGAAGCGAGAACAGTAACTTCGGCAGCTTCGTCTGTGCGAGTGCTACGACGATTGCGTTGTCGTGGGTTGAAACTTCCCTTTTTCCTTAAGAGTCGCAACAAGACGAGGAAACATCCGTCGGGAAGGTGGGTTCTTGTCAGGATATCGCTGTGTACTGTTCCGCTGCCTGCGTAGCATTTCGGCTACCTTCAACGACAACAATAAAAGAAACGTTATGTCGATGCAGTTTGTGGGAAGGGCAGCCTTTACTGTATGCTTACTCAACACAACAGTATTTAGAAGAACTAAACTACTGTACTCAATGTACCCGTACATAAAAAAACAGTATTGCAATTACTGTTCTGCTAACTTACAATCCCGATAGACGAGTAGCATTTCTACCTTCTCGTGGTTGGTGTACATTCTACTCACACAACTCTTCAACTGACGATGGTTGACGGAATGACGGGTGTGCATTCTACTTATGTTTACATCTGTCCTCTGTCAACGTCAGCACATGGATGTGTTCCATTACCCCGAGTACCTGTACTAAGCGCTGGGAGCGTCAACGTCAATGTTGTGTTATGTAATTAATAACGTTGTGTTGCAGTCAATGATGAATGTGATGAATGTGATACATTTTTGAATAGGTCTTTAGGAGAGGAAATGAATTACTGAATAAAATATACAGGGAGCCATTTGAAAACGTGATACCGCTGTTCATAACTTTGTAAAAAACAAAGCTACAACGAAGGCAATCATACTGATTGATGTCCCCCTGACGGCTAAAGAACATTTGCTTGAAACATTTTGTAAATTGCATCTGGACGAACAGTTATTTAGGGTGATCAAGATAAATGACACACCCTGTATGTACAGCAAAGGTTGGTTGGTTGGTTGGTTCGGGGAAGGAGACCAGACAGCGAGGTCATCGGTCTCATCGGATTAGGGAAGGACGGGGAAGGAAGTCGGCCGTGCCCTTTGAAAGGAACCATCCCGGCATTTGCCTGGAGGTACAGCAAAGGAAAAGAGTATGTTGAGTGTAAGTACTAGTCAGAGATGAAGAGGTCGGTACTTGAAAGTTAACCGTGGCGCGCCTCCTCGATTGGTAATTGCATTCGTGGTTACTGCAACACCGCGAAATCAGTTTCCAAACGACACGCGCACTCCTCAGCTGCGTTAGCAGCGCACGACGCGTGACGGCGGAAGATGTTCCAGCTGAGCGAGCAGAACGGTCGCCGCGCCGGCATCAGCAAAGCCAACAGTTTAATGACCCACCCCACTGGCCTCTGCAATCAGCTCAACTACTTCCGGGAGCTAGCGCACAGAATGGCCAGTTGGGCAGCGTCAGCGTCCTCCGTAATACCCATCGTTACAGGCTGGAGCTTTACGTAACGAACCACTGGTGGTCAGTCACATCTAAGACCTAAACCACTTCTACTTTGCTCCACAGTTAAACTGTAGTAAATGCTCTACATACAGATCGTGATGTACCCAGGTCTGCCGATCCAGTCTCATATGTCGGCAGGTATTCTTTTTTTAAATTTTTGTTTAACTTACGTATGCACTTAGTTCCTAACAAAGGAAAAATGCCAACCTGGGGCAGGGGAAAAACCAAGATATTTGAGCATCCGACTTGAACGCTGTGGTAGATAATAAGTAGAAGACAATAGCTATAATTTCCGACTTTATCAGCTAAGGTACTTATATTGCAAATGAGGATAAATTTCTGAGTATGAGACGATGGATCACGGCACCTGTGCTCGGAATAAATACTACATGTAAATGTCGTTCAGTATTTTTTTTAAATTTCCAATCATGTGCTTAAAGTTTCTCTCCTAAAATCTATATTTTTTTCAGAGTTATTAGGGATGGGAGGGAGGAGTCGGGATTGGGGGGAGTGGGAGGTGGTTATGAAAGCTTCCAATGATCAATTCATTCACATACGTTTAAAGCGTTTTCCGTGAAAGTGTTAAAAATATGCCCTAGATGAATGACTTGACGTTTTGTGTGTCTGGATCACTTTCCTCCTCTGATGTATTTTTTATAGTTCAATGAACGTTGTAGTCTGGAGCGCAACTGAAAACAGCAAAGACTCGTAACCTACGACACACTACACTCACTGATATGTAGCAACAGTATCAAAGTTACATATGTGGGTGGAACGATTCAGGAAAATGGAATCGAAACAAAAGTTCAAAATGGTTCAAATGGCTCTAAACATTATGGGACTTAACATCAGAGGTCACCAGTCCCCTAGAACTTCGAACTACTTAAACCTAACTAACCTAAGGACATCACACACAGCCATTCCCGAGGCAGGATTCGAACCTGCGACAGTAGCGGTCTCGCGGTTCCAGACTGAAGCGCCTAGAACCGCTCGGCCACAGCGGCCGTCTCGAAACTAAAGCAAATTAACTCGCAAGGGCCTCCGAAATTTTTATGTCAGAACTCTTAAAGATTTTTAAATAAAACAAACGTTACTAGGATACTACAGCTTTATTGCTCATACTTGCAGCCCTCGGCCACTCGAAGGCACCGAACTGTAGTGAGTGTAACGTAACTATATTGGTGCGAGAGGAACAGCGTACTGTAATCGACTTTCGAATTCTAAGAGTTCGTCCACACATGGGGCACCATATCCTTCAGCGTGACAATCACAGACCGCACACGAGCCCTCCGACATCTACAACAATCCGACGCCTCGGGGTCATTGTCAGCGTTCATAATCCATACAGTACCGACTTGGCCCCACCCGATTATTATCTGTTTGCAAATCTTAAATAAAGTCTTCGAGGACTTCACTTCGATAGCGATGAAACAGTGCAAGCATGTGAGGTTGTGGCTCCGTCAACAAAGCCAAACAATCTACAATAACGGTACCAACAAACGAGATCTCTCGTTGGGAGAAATGTGTTCGTCGCCAGTGCGACAATGTTGAGAAATAAATGTGTAGTCATGAAGCATAAAGACGCAGAACTGACATGTTTTATTAAAAAAGCTTTAAGGATTCTCACATAAAAATGTTCGGAGCCATTACTTTTCAGCACGTCCTCGTAGATGCCAAATATTGAAACTGCATACCGACTTTACGTAAAATATCTACAGCAAGAAAAGTGTTTCCGACCACATAAAACTAAGATATTACAATACAGTAATTAAATCTTAATGCCTCTGCGGATTAGAAACACTGATTTCGAACAGAAAAACAGACACTGAAAAGGTTGAGAAGAAGGAACGCAAAGTAGTTAGAAAAATTCTACGACCAGAAACTTGTAATCGAACAATACTGGTTCAAAGGCAAACAAGAAAGTGAGCAATACACAAACACCAATTGTGACATTAGAAAACACAGGTTAAGATTCTATGGACACTTTAAATGGATGAACGCAGAAAGACTTAGAAAATGAATCATCGAATTCTTTGATAACAGTAATAAAGCGAAAACGGACACTATGACATGGAATAGGCGAGATCAAAACTGATCTGAAACTGGCAGAAATTACACCAGAAGATGTCCAAAAACGCGAAATCTTCAGGTACAAAATTTACAAATCGCAAGCTTACCAAGAGAAAAAAGCAAATAAGAAAACTGTAGCAACATGGTCTGAAGAGAGGAGGAAAGCCCACAGGAAGAGAATGAAGATATATGGGCACGAAGGAAGGCAAATTCCCAGATCTGATAACTTTGCATAGTCCCAATGGGTTTATACGCAAATATGTGCAGGGTGCGCAGAAATGTCTGTAAAGTTTGTAAGGTTGTTGCAGGGTAGGTCGCGTTGAGAGATATTTTTTAAGAAAAATATACGATGCGTTACGCCGTTACAGGATTAATTAGCACTAAAGTTAGCCAATCAGGCCGTTCCGCTCTCTTATTCAAGAGTCTCGCCAGAACCAATTAACTTAAGTTGTTCTCATAGCGCAGATGGTAGCGCACGAGACTATTCAGCCTTTAGATCGTGTTAGATCTTTACTACCGTCCCATGTTCAATTTTTGTAGATACAAAAAATTTTTCCGAAATTCGCTTCTTCAAAATGGTGTTCGCAGTGTCATCTTTGGAGGCCTGTAACTCGGTGCAGGAGTTTTTTTGGAGAAAACAAAAAAATACATGTTTCTTACTTACTCCTGAATTTTAGCATATTCTAAATTCAGTAACATCCGAGACTATGAAGATAACCCTTCCTCCCTGCCTGAAGTGATTAGGATCATGCCTAATATCGTTTCCTTGTTCGGTTTTAGGAAACCATACGACAAACATGTTTGGCGACACCGTCTCTGGCGGGCTTCTTGAGTTTTCGCGCGCAATCGTCTGATTGCCTAACTTCAATGCTAATTAACAAGGAAACGGCGCAACGTATCAAATTTTCTCTTAACAATTATACACTCCTGGAAATTGAAATAAGGACACCGTGAATTCATTGTCCCAGGAAGGGGAAACTTTATTGACACATTCCTGGGGTCAGATACATCACATGATCACACTGACAGAACCACAGGCACATAGACACAGGCAACAGAGCATGCACAATGTCGGCACTAGTACAGTGTATATCCACCTTTCGCAGCAATGCAGGCTGCTATTCTCCCATGGAGACAATCGTAGATATGCTGGATGTAGTCCTGTGGAACGGCTTGCCATGCCATTTCCACCTGGCGCCTCAGTTGGACCAGCGTTCGTGCTGGACGTGCAGACCGCGTGAGACGACGCTTCATCCAGTCCCAAACATGCTCAATGGGGGACAGATCCGGAGATCTTGCTGGCCAGGGTAGTTGACTTACACCTTCTAGAGCACGTTGGGTGGCACGAGATACATGCGGACGTGCATTGTCCTGTTGGAACAGCAAGTTCCCTTGCCGGTCTAGGAATGGTAGAACGATGGGTTCGATGACGGTTTGGATGTACCGTGCACTATTCAGTGTCCCCTCGACGATCACCAGTGGTGTACGGCCAGTGTAGGAGATCGCTCCCCACACCATGATGCCGGGTGTTGGCCCTGTGTGCCTCGGTCGTATGCAGTCCTGATTGTGGCGCTCACCTGCACGGCGCCAAACACGCATACGACCATCATTGGCACCAAGGCAGAAGCGACTCTCATCGCTGAAGACGACACGTCTCCATTCGTCCCTCCATTCACGCCTGTCGCGACACCACTGGAGGCGGGCTGCACGATGTTGGGGCGTGAGCGGAAGACGGCCTAACGGTGTGCGGGACAGTAGCCCAGCTTCATGGAGACGGTTGCGAATGGTCCTCGCCGATACCCCAGGAGCAACAGTGTCCCTAATTTGCTGGGAAGTGGCGGTGCGGTCCCCTACGGCACTGCGTAGGATCCTACGGTCTTGGCGTGCATCCGTGCGTCGCTGCGGTCCGGTCCCAGGTCGACGGGCACGTGCACCTTCCGCCGACCACTGGCGACAACATCGATGTACTGTGGAGACCTCACGCCCCACGTGTTGAGCAATTCGGCGGTACGTCCACCCGGCCTCCCGCATGCCCACTATACGCCCTCGCTCAAAGTCCGTCAACTGCACATACGGTTCACGTCCACGCTGTCGCGGCATGCTACCAGTGTTAAAGACTGCGATGGAGCTCCGTATGCCACGGCAAACTGGCTGACACTGACGGCGGCGGTGCACAAATGCTGCGCAGCTAGCGCCATTCGACGGCCAACACCGCGGTTCCTGGTGTGTCCGCTGTGCCGTGCGTGTGATCATTGCTTGTACAGCCCTCTCGCAGTGTCCGGAGCAAGTATGGTGGGTCTGACACACCGGTGTCAATGTGTTCTTTTTTCCATTTCCAGGAGTGTATAACAGCATAACCTATCCTGCAACACCCTTACAAGGTTTTCAGACGTCTTCTGACCATCCTGTGTATTATTACTTGCGAATAATTCCATTGATACTACAGAAAATATACTGAGACGGGCATTTGCCTTCCTTTTGGAATGTTAAACTGATTTGTATTAGGGTGTCTTAGGTGATACTGAACGTTCAAGCCTATTTTATTTATGCACCACTAACAAAACAAACATTTTTATGTAAATGGGAATATATGAAATCTGATACAGGAATTACTTTTTTATTGAATGAATTACTTTTCATATGAAAAAACTAATGTTTTTCATTTCACGTGATTTTTCGCTGCACATTGTTTCTGGGTCGATTTTGAATGAAGTATTCGCTAAAAAAATCTGAATTTGTCACATGTAATAGGATAAAATCTTAGCTTCGTAACGAAACCTCACCTAATCATTATTTATGGAGATCTTTGTGAAGTCTCGTCGGTAGCCAAGCATTTGATTCACGAAAGTTGTACTAAAAAGGCATGATTGCGAATAACTAAACGTTTGTTGTGTTATAGACCATTCATTAACGTACACGAAAAAGTTTTGAACCTTTGCGAGATACTGGTATCTGCAGAATCTCCGTTCATGAGTAACGGGATGTGATGCAAAAGCGTTATAGTTGCACGCTCTATTGCAGGTCCTTGGCGGACAGCGTCAGCTACAGAACAAAACAACTGTTGACTGCTGCCCAGTACAGCCATTTGGCCGTTATAACAATTTTAGCTGAGCTTTCAGTGGAGATAAATCGCAAGCATTGGCGTGCTTTGCGCATTCCTTATCGACTTTCGGTGCTTTTCATCTACAGTTTGAATTACTAATGTGCAACGAGGACAACCAATTTAAATTTCTATTAGATGTCTGTTGCAAAGACGGGCAGCCGGTTGAAGATACGGCCACAACACCAAAATTCCAAGATGAAGTGTAATGCTGGTGATTGTAATGAGGTAAGCAATAATATCGACAAAGCCGTTACTTTACTGAAAGAGTGTTCACAATGAATGCAAAATTACAACCTTGAATCCCACTATGGTTTGTCAAAATTATTGTCTAAACTAATCTGAAGTGCCGCTGAGTAAACAGAGGCGGAGCAGGTGTACCTGTGCATAGTTATATGGGCTCAGTCATTCCTTCTAGCTCTTGAGTTTTAAGTCAATATCCGTTACGTGAAAGACGCTGGGGAACTCGTACTTTCGTTAGTTTCTTGTAAACATGTTACCATTTTGAAGTGACTGACGTGCCAATCGCTTTTGATAATTAACACGTCATGTTAAAATGTAAATGCAAATGCCACATGGCATTGTTGTCTGGGGTATTCTATTGTATGAGTTTACCCACCTATCGCAAAATGTGTCCTTCCTCCCCACACAGTGGCCACTTTGCGGATATGAGAGTTGTGTCGTATGTTTATTTGTACAACTAGAGCATAGGTGAGTATAACATATGCGTGTATGGTGTAGTGTTAGGGTGCTGTATGATGATGAGAGAAGGGAGAGAGCGGGAAACCCGGTGCCGACACATATCCTACTCTTCTCGAATAGCACTAATGGAGCTGCCGACGTACGGATGATGATCATGATGTTTGGTTTGTGGGGCGCTCAACTGCGCGGTCGTCAGCGCCCGTACAATGTCCCAATCTTTACACAGTCCAGTTTTAGCCACGTTCACGAATGATGGTGGTGATGGTGATGATGATGATGATGATGATGATGATGAAATGATGGGGACAATACAAACACCCTGTGCCCGGGCAGCTTATGTATGACTTACCATCAATAATGTCACATGCCCTCACTTCAAGAAACTGCTGAGAGGTTTGGAATTCAGTCCATTAGCCGAATATCGTCTCGTTCCAACTACCCACCTATTGCCACAATGAAAATGAAGTCAGAGCCAAATGCATCACCGAAAAGACGAGCGGGGCTACGTAGTACAGTGTCATAATAACGTTGACCAGTTATTGTACCATATTCAAAGATCTGCATATCAGTATGCTCATGCAACAGTATTACTCCCCATGTCATAACACCTGGACCATCAAAACAATTACGTTCGTCTATGTTCCTGTATGCACTGCATGTTTTCACCTCTCGCAACATAATGCACACGGGAACATTGTCGAACATGGTCGTTTTGGTGGTCCAGGTGTTAGGGTGTGGGGAAGCATAATGTTGCATGGACATATTGGCCTCCAGATCGCCGAACACATTACACTCACCTCCTCTCAACGTTATTGCGAGACTGTATTGCTTCGCCATGTGGGTCTGTTCATGGGTGCATTCGACCCTGACTTCCTTTTTATGGATGACAATGCGTGACCGCATCAAACTGCGCAGGTGCAGGATGATATGACTGCCGCTGACAGGCACAAATAAACAGCCCAGGTATGGAGAACAAACAAGAGTTTATTGGAGACAATTTCCATAAAAACTTCTCCACAATGAAACAAAAGATAGGCTGGTTCTTCAATAAGTGAAACAATAGTAATGACGGTTCTTAAATACTAGAGCCACTTGGGCTTCCAGTTCGCCGGCCGCGGTGGTCTCGCGGTTCTAGGCGCTCAGTTCGGAGCCGCGCGACTGCTACGGTCGCAGGTTCGAAACCTGCCTCGGGCATGGATGTGTGTGATGTCCTTAGGTTAGTGAGGTTTAATTAGTTCTAAGTTCTAGGGGACTGATGACCACAGATGTTAAGTCCCATAGTGCTCAGAGCCATTTGAACCATTTTTGGCTTCCAGAATCACAAATCAAAAAAATAAATTCCATGATAACTGAAAAACCTAAACACGCTTTAATCAACACAGACCTAAAGTTTTAAGAGCTTTACTTAAAAAACAGTGAATTAAGTTTCTGTAGCCGCAGTCTTGAAGTCCTACTTACTTTAGATTAGAGCGGCAAAAAAAAGTTCCTCACTTCAGGTTTAAGAGAAAAGTCCAAATCCAAGCATTCGATCAAGAAGAGAAAACGCCTAACAACTCTTACGGTGTAGTTCGCTGAAGAAATATTGAGAGCCAACACTAGTGAAATATCTAATCCTGAAAAGAAGAGATACTTACAATATGACACTACCTTGACGGGTAGAATAACGACAGTGCAGTTACACCAAGTCTCAACGAGCACGTCGCTGACCACTTACATTCCCAGCTGAGGAGGTGGTGTGCCATCCAGAAGTCTGTGGCCCGGTTCTTGGCCCGACGCAGTGGAGATCATAAGTTGCTGGCTGCGACGTAATTGCTCTCCGTAGCTCGTACGCCAGCCTAAATAGCGCCTTGCTGACGTATACGTGCAGGCCAATTTTTGGCGTGGGACATGGAGGATGCGTAGTGCAGTTTCCCAGCGGCCTCTGTCGCTGCAGTGTACGCCGCCTGGTGGACTGGTGAGAGCCCTGTTGATGCCCTCTGGTCGCCTGGCCAGTGAGTTCCAGGGTTGCGAAGCCCGCGTCATCTGAACTGTACGGGATGAGCCTGCTACAACCGGCACTGAGTAGATGCTGTGTGTGGTGTCATCGGCACCTGCTGTCTGGGACGACACCACAGAAGAGATCTTGGAATGAGAGGATTCTTGGCGAATGGACTGGCCTGCCCGTTCTCTGGACGAATACCACCGACCGTATGTAGTATGTCTCGGGGATACGTATTACAACACATCCACATCCATCAATTACTATCCAGCATTCGTCAACAGTGCTGGTGTAGAAAATGAAAGCCCTAACACAAAAACTCCTTATCAGCTTTGTTATGGGAGCATGTTGGTGATCTCACACCCTATTAAGAACCACATCCTGCCTTTTTTAATCCACAGTGGACCATTATGAATGACCATGGCTTCAATGTAATTATTATCTTAGAATAAAAGTGTCATGTATGTTCGTCTCAAATGGCTCTGAACACTATGGGACTAAACTTCTAAGGTTATCAGTCCCCTAGAACTTAGAACTACTTAAACATAACTAACCTAAGGACATCACACACATCCATGCCCGAGGCAGGAATCGAACCTGCAACCGTAGCGGTCGCACGGTTCCAGACTGTAGCTCCTAGAACCGCTCGGCTACTCTGGCCGGCGTATGTTCGTCTCATAGCCCATTTCTTTTAGTTACCTTTTGTATTATACTACAGTAGTTCTTTTTATGTGTGGTCCAAGTTTCATTGAGCTATGTTACTTGGAAGTGACACATCAGGTGAAAGTTACTTTTGTTCTTAATTTAGCATACCATTGTACTATGTGGCACTGGACAGCAGTTGATGTGTCCCGGCCATTCAACATAACATGTGGAAACCCCGTTTAATGCTGTAGGCAATCAGAAAGTCGACGGTTTTCCGTAGAGTGGAAATTCTAGCACTTGCAGCAGCCTAGTGCGGAAACGTGTCTTGGAGGAGCTATTGGAGGAAGGAAATAGAGGCTTACAAATAGCGAAAATTCGACCTAAGCCAAAAACGTAATGCATGGCGGAAAAGAAGACACGTCAAGTGACAAAAGGTACAGCGTGTCGATGACGTCCCCCTATCATTTCAAAACACCATAATTGGGAAACAGTTGGAGTATGCGGTGCTACCTAACGGTTACTGCGGAGAAAATGCTCTTCCTGACAGCGTCCCACACGAGAAAACCAGTTGCGTCTTTACCTTGGTTATTCGTACTTTGGGTGCTACGCAGGCTTCTGTAGTCATAGGGTAGAGCTGCGAACGTCTGCTTTCATGCACCACAGCTGGTTCGCTGCAAATAAGAAACTGTAGCTGTGAACCTTCAGTCAAATAGACTATGCATTGGCTAGAACTGCGAGTTAGTAAAATAGGCATAAATACAAAATAAAAGTTAAATGAATAATAACAACCGTACTATTCTAGCCTATGTAATTGATGTAGACGACAGGGAATTATGTTGAATTATGTTACTGAACAACGGACATCTCAAATAAATGGGAAGAGAACCTAGTATAATCAGTTAAAGTAAAGACAAAAAATACCCTTATGAAACGCAGTAAACTTATGCTGAAAGCGTTACAAGAATGGTAGCAAAATTCAGAGACTAAATAGTCATCGAAGATACACGAAAACTAAGTCCATTCCGTAATTACAATACACGAGAGATTCACCAGCTCAATATAGTTCAGAGTTTTAACATGGTTGTTCACAAATTATCATACACATTACAAAGAACAGTAACTCATACTCTGTCTATTTTCAGTTCAATAGTACAAGAAGAAACAGAGCTCTCCTCTGGATCACATTCGGACCTCTCGAAATATAAAGTTCCTTCAAAACTTAAAGAGTATTGCAGCGGCCGTTCACCGCCCAGAATCAATCACCTATACGACTGAATCCCGAACGTTACCATAGGCAGGCCTGTCTACTTCCTGCACTCGACGTAAAGTGTCCAGAATCGTACCCTCAGAATGTCCCAGTCTCCTGTTGACTCCCATAGTGTTCCGCTAACACATGCAATTGACCACTTTTAATAGCATTTTAGTAGCAACTTGTAATAGCATTTTAATCAACATTGAAATAAAGTTCCTGGCAAAATAGTAAACTGTTCAACTACTCGAGTACAACAATATGTATTCATACTGTAATCGTACTGTATTCATTCGCTTTGTAAGTGTGGAGAATACGCTGCTCTGACAAACATTTGCGTCATAAAAAAGCTATAAAGACGTAATAACTCAAGAAATAAAATAGATACAGGTATGTAGGTGACTGAGATGATAGCTACAGTGCAATGCTATCATATGAGATATTCTGTGCAGAATTCGTATGAAGCGTTCAAAAGTTGTTAATTCAGAGGTTCATTGTGGAAATGTTTATTCACACTTGTGTAATATTAAAGATATTACAGTATTGTTGTGTCATAGGATGCGCCTCATTTTTCATGGATTGCCAACGTACACAGATTTGCATTAACATTTGATTTAAATTACTATAGATAAAGAATTACCAAAAGCCATCTTCCTGTTTGTCTCAAAGCTTGCCATTGCTGGGAGCACAGCCGACCCTCTTAAGCGATCGACGCGTCGTCAAAATTCACCATACTGGGATTTTCCCGTTTCGTCTCTGCGCCTGGTTGACCAGAAACGGTCAACTAGCTGGAGTGTCCGTAAAGCACCCTGTGCTCTGTGTCCGCTGGGTTTCAGCCGCGCAACAAATTCATCTCACCTAATACCCATATTGGGCATCCGATTATCTCGCCTGAATACACGTAACGTTACATGTACGTGAACGCACAAACGAGAGTTTGAAAGTGGTTCAAAAATTTAAGGCGACAGATAATCTCGAAGACCTTCCTTGAAGTGGATTTCAAACTGTGCACAAGCAAATGTTGTCAAAATGCATACAGCATTTCAACACAGCCCCATAAGTCAATTCGCCTTGCATCACGTGAACTGCAGGAAGCAAGATCAACTGTTCATAAAGTCTCCGGTCTACGTAAGTGGTTACACCTTTATGCGTTCAAAGTGCAATTGGCCCCAGCACTGTAGCTAAATAATCGTCCTCTGCTGTATACATTTGCGTGTTCGGTGCTGGCCTCCATAGATGGCGACAGTTGTAACCTCCCCACTGTGTTTGTTTCTGTATGAAATTTACCTCAACTTTACCTCCCACTCTATAAAAATCTACGTATTACCAAAACTATGTCCCCACAAACTGTTATCCAACTTAAAGGCGTAGGCTAACCTTTGACTAAACAGAACCTAGTGTGAACTGAACTAACTAATTTAAATGCAACCCGTCTTTATTAAATCCGCAACTAAAGTAAAACAATTAGCTGGCCCTAATTAAAATTTCCGCTTACCTCGCGTCTTGACAACATTGTTGCAGAATTTTCGAAAACAGAGCACCATACAACAAGCAGGCAGCTGCTAAACTAGATTTCTATTTCTGAATAAAATTTCGAAATTATATTCAAACTGTGGAATGTGATAATGCGTAATGTTAAACAGTGAGATAGGGAGAATAACTATTCCCATGAAATGATATCCCAAGACAACGATTTTAGAATGAGGTATGTACACAGAAAGACAGTAAAACTTTGCGTCGTCTTCACACGTAAGATACCTCTGAACAATACTGTGCTTAATGCTTAACAAAGTGAACTATTATTTGAAGAGGGTGCAATGTTAACAGAGAATTTCTATAGAAATCAAACAGCTTAATCAATTAATATGTTAATACATGGCGCAGGGAAGTGGGGTGGTCTTTCTCTTGGTTCTGAGCAAATGTACAAAGTTAATTAACTGATGATAATCGTTTGACAAATTAGCTGCGCAGTGCTGCAATCTTACCTCAAGCTTCTTCTCCTATAAAAATTATAACATTATTCAAAATTTATATTCTCTTCGCTTTCTAATATAGACATCTTATTCATCCTTGGTGTCCTCTAAAATCAATCTTTCTTCATCTAGCATATACAATAAAAAGTCCACACAGCACTACTAAATACGTCCTTCACCTGCCACACTTCAACTAAGAATGTATTAGACTGCGCAGTGGCAAAGACTGTGCCACTACAAGACAAAAGATTGTTTAACACTAACGTAACTTGCTCTCTCTCTCTCTCTGACGTGCACATCGATAACAAACAAAAATCAAAATGACATGGCAACCTTACGCAGTGACTACCTGAAAAAATGCCTGCTTTCAGGTGAAGCAACGTTCCATATTTCAGGACATATGATTCGCGATAACATCAGGATTTGGGGCTTCGAAAACACACCCAGCACACGTGAACACTTTCGTAATATCCCTAAGCGTAATGTCCGGTGTGGCCTAATGCACGATAGGGTAAAAGGCTCATTTTTCTTCCCAGGCAAAACCATAACGGGAAATATTTGGCTGGATACGCTCGTACAGTTCCTGCTTCCGCAGATGGAAAAGGTGCAGCTGTCCATTCATGTCGCAGCATGGTAGTGTACCTCTACATTAGAGTTTGAATGTAAGACGTCCGCTGAATGACGCATTTCTTGAGAGATGGTGCCGTCTCAAGGTCCCCGGGCTCTCACGATGTCATGCTATTACACTTCTCTTTGTGGAGTTACGTCAAGGATCGGTTTAATACAACACCAGTCAACGACATTACTATCCTTCTGTATGAATCTATGAGGCAAACAGGGCTATTGATACTGGAGTGCTGACCCGTACCTAGGTAGAATTCGAATATCACCTTAGTGTTCTATGAGCGACCATTGGGCTACACATTGAAAGTAAGGCATAACAGAACAAAACTTAGAGAACTGCTAAACATTTTACTATAAACCACGGTGCTTCGTCTTTAATAGCTTCCAAGTTATGATGCCCTGTATTCGATACTCTGTGTCACTGCCGATGAGGCCCATTAAGAATAAGAAGTTTACAGACTGCTAAAATTACCGAATCACCACGAACTGCATGCGTGGAAGTTTGCGTGCCACTAACGAAACGCTTCCGTTTCTGTAGGTCCACTGAGATAACGAATTTGAGGAATGCAAAGAATACCGACTTCGAAATGTGCGTTGCGTGGAAGGAAATACGCGAATAACGAAACGATTCAGGCATTAACGAAACGGTACTTCAAGACTATCGGTATATTAGTTACTCAGTAACGAATATATAAGATATGCAACAGGTCTGTCTTCCTAGAAAGAGCGTTAGAGGGGAAAAATCGTAGGAGCAAGGACTTAGAATATGCTATAACCGCAGTAGTAAATACTGGCCGTAGTAGTTGTCTAAATACAAAAATAAGCTCAAGATCAACCAGTCAAAAGAATGATGGCTTAAAAATAATTAAGACAGGAATAAAAGGGAGGAAGGATGAGCAGGGCTTAACATGTCATCAGTGATAACATCATTAAAGACGGAAATAAAGGTCATACTGGAAAGGAAAACGTACGCCGTTTTCAAAAGAGTAATCCCATATTTCGCCTCAATCGATTAATGGGTACCACAGAAAAACAAATCTGGATGACCTAATGGGGATCTTAAGCCCGCTTTTTCAGAATACAATGCCGCTGCCTTCGGCATTGTGTCTCTTTGCTAACTAATCGAGACAGAAAATTGAAATAATCTGGTGTAATGCGTTGCGAAACGAGTAGATTTGGTGATTCGATAAAAGCATCTGTAAAGGAAAAATCGAAACAAGCGAAGCGGGATGTTGTCATAGGGCATTATCCTTCTTCATGACTATGCTCGGCCGCTCACTGCAGTTCCTGCAGTTTTTTTGATGGGAAGTGTTTTTTGCTGGGAAGTGATCATCCACCAAACAGCTCGGACTTCGCTCCCTCTGATTTTCTCGTCTTTGTTCACATGGACTGCTGCATATGAAAACAGCATTTTGGCACAGACAATGAGCAGCTTAGTAGCATAGAGAATTGACAGGAAACACATGCGGCTCCCTTCTATGACGAGGGTATTTTGGTGCAACGCTACGACACATGTCTAAGTCGGGGCGTCGATTATGTAGAGTAATAGCTGGAAGATGTAGCTAAATGTTACATTGTTGCCCGAGAGTGTAACACAAATCACAAATTTTAACAAAACAGATAACCTTTTCCTCCGAGTACACTGAGTCGTTAAAAGAACACTGGGAAAGTATTGCATGTGAGTTTCGGCTATCTGCAGCTGAAACCTATGCAGCGTATTTGCCTCCGTACAGTTTGCTATAAATGGATCCCAGCACTCAAATCGGCGGCGATCTAAGTCACATTTTGTGGTCCATCGACCCGTATGGCTCTATGGAGGCGACATGACCTCGTTAGTCATACACTTGGGGTCGGCCTGTGCGGCTGTTTAAGCATTCGGAAATGTTGTCTCTACTTTACTGAAAATCAATCCTCGACACTTTTAACCTCGAAAACAGAATAATTATGTAGAGGAAAGGTCCCTAATATGAGAAACACTTTTGTAACCCCATTTAAAAGACCTAAAAGTAAGTGCACTTGTATTTTTTATGATGGTAATAATATCTTGCATTATTTATTTTTATCATACAATTATCGTATTCGCAATAATAAATCTTTCAGAGCAGTTATTAAATCTTCGCAAACAAGGCATTTCTTAGAAATGAGATCAAGGTTTCCTCATATGAGACAGTAATAATATTTTGCTTTAATTAATTTATTACAGAATAATGACATGTTGTTGTTGTTGTGTTGTTGTGGTCTTCAGTCCTGAGACTGGTTTGATGCAGCTCTCCATGCTACTCTATCCTTTGCAAGCTTCTTCATCTCCCAGTAACTACTGCAACCTACATCCTTCTGAATCTGCTTAGTGTATTCATCTCTTGGTCTCCCTCTACGATTTTTACCCTCCACGCTGTCCTCCAGTACTAAATTGGTGATCCATTGATGCCTCAGAACATGTCCTACCAACCGATCCCTTCTTCTAGTCAAGTTGTGCCACAAATTTCTCTTCTCCCCAATTCTATTCAGTACCTCCTCATTAGTTATGTGATCTACCCATCTAATCTTCAGCATTCTTCTGTAGCACCACATATCAAAAGCTATTCTCTTCTTGTCCAAACTATTTATCGTCCATGTTTCACTTCCATACATGGCTACACTCCATACAAATACTTTCAGAAACGACTTCCTGACACTTAAATCTATACTTGATGTTAACAAATTTCTCTTCTTCAGAAACGCTTTCCTTGCCATTGCCAGTCTACATTTTATATCCTCTCTACTTCGACTATCATCAATTATTTTGCTCCCCAAATAACAAAACTCCTTTACTACTTTAAGTGCCTCATTTCCTAATCTAATTCCCTCAGCATCACCCGACTTAATTAATAATTAATAATGACGTATGAATATACAATTTTACATGTTCATCCATTTCTGTTATCCTTCACTCATTTCACACTAGTTAGGTTTATATTTACGACATCCGGCAAACAAAATTGTCTTCTGTGACACCGCAATCTGCATGAGCCCTACGATAACATTTCGTGCACTGTGCCCATTTCTCCCTGTGTTTGTCTTCAGAAAAGCGCCCAGTACAGAACAGACACTCTGCGTCATCGTCATCACTGCTGTCTGAATTCCCACTGTCCTCAAGATGGACATCGGATGCCGAGTCACTAGACTATTCTTCTGCTTTAGGTCTACGATTTAAAGATTTTCCACTCTTCTCCCCAAATAAATTTCTGGCTGCTTTCTTAGCTTCAGCCTCTGATTTTTTCTGTTTAGATTCTTGCAACTGCTTCGCATAAGGAGATGAAGGTAGTAACGCAGCAGAGCACGAACGCGATGTTTGACCTACTTGACTATCTCCAGGTGGTTTTGCGATGTGTGGGAGATGTCTGATGTCTGCCGGGCTGACAGCTTGATCATCACCACCAGTAGTTTCATTTTCGTTTGTGGCATCTCTTTCTTGAAGGGCGTCAGCATGGCGGTCAATTGAAAATTCATGTTCCCTAAAGATGTTTCTGTTACATGGGATGAGACCTGTTTTTCTGAAGGCGTTCACAGATTCTTCCATTGTTGCTGCTCGGTTGTAAGCTGCCCCAAATACCCTGGCTATTAATAATGGGGTTATAAAACGATCTGGGTTACTTGCCAGCCACGTTTCTATCTCTTGGTCATAGTAGGTTTTCAAAGTCCCCATAAGTCCAACGTCAAGTGGGTGCGTTTTATGCGTTGAGTGAGGTGGCAAACATAAAGTATGAATCCAGAATGAGATTTTCACTCTTCAGCGGAGTGTGCGCTGATATGAAACTTCCTAGCAGATTAAAACTGTGTGCCCGACCGAGACTCGAACTCGGGACCTTTGCCTTTCGCGGGCAAGTGCTCTACCATCTGAGCTACCAAAGCACGACTTCTGTAAAGTTTGGAAGGTAGGAGACGAGATACTGGCAGAAGTAAAGCTGTGAGGAGCGGGCGTGAGTCGTGCTTCGGTAGCTCAGATGGTAGAGCACTTGCCCGCGAAAGGCAAAGGACCCGAGTTCGAGTCTCGGTCGGGCACACAGTTTTAATCTGCCAGGAAGTTTCATAAAGTATGAACATTCTTTTAACGTGCTTTATCCAACACATCGAGATTCTTTGTGTGGGAATAATGCCCATCAAGAATCAAAATGACAGAGTCATTTGAAGATGGCTTACTCACAAAATGATCAAACCACTGAGTAAAGATGTGAGTTTGTATCCAGCCACTTGGATGACAAGCTGATATTGATCCTGCAGGTTCACCGTACATCAGTTCCTGCTTCATATTCTTCCTTGGGAAAACGATTAGTGGTGGAACATAAGTGCCAGCTGCGTTCATACACGTTACAACTGTGATGAGATTTCCCCTTTCTGCTGAAGTCAAGGCAGCAACTTGTCTCTTCCCTTTCATAGCAATAACTTTGCTGTGTTTGTGCTGCACAGACGTCACCCCAGTTTGTCAACACTGAAGACTCGATGCGGGTTATCAGATTCATAAATATCAAAAAAATCTCCCCACATTTTCTTGAGTGAAAGCTTTCACTCTTGCTGCTGCAAGACCCTGAGGAGTTCTCATTGATAAAATGGGATGTCTCTTACGGAAAGCTCGGAGCCATTTCTTTCCTGATGAAACCTTTTCTGAATTGAAGGGATTCTTGAGCCTTTGCTGACAGCTAACTGTAAGGCCATGCTTCGTATGTCCTTAAATTTAAGAGCATAAAATCGCTCTTCCATTGCAAGGCAGTATTTCACTAGTTCATCTTCCAGTTGAGATGAGAGAACGGGCCTTCTGCCAAGATTAACACCAACCAGCTTCTCTGGTGTACGAGTTTTATCCTTCACATACCTTTCAAAACTACGATTTGGTACAGCAAAAACTTTTGAGGCTTGAAACACGTATGTAACATAGCAGCGATGGCGAGGCATTGTAGCATCTGTGACCAGAGAGTATGCGCTTGACCGCGCGAGTGTTGCGAGCGGTTCTCAGTCTGTCAGTCTGTCGTTGCGAGTCTGTAGCTCTGTCTAGTTGAGAGCAGTACTCAGTTAGTTGTCGTTGAGAGCAGTTATGGAGTAGTCGTCATGCAGAGCAGTCGGTCAGTAGTAGCAGCCCAGTGCGGTTGTGTGATGTGGTCTGTCGGCAACACTGGTCAAGATGCTGAATGAGGTATATTGCTAATTAAGGTATTCATTAGATAATGTAAAGTTTATTTATTGTAATTAATTTCCAACAAGCGCCCCAATAATAATTTTGATTTCAAAGCATTTTACAAAAAAAATTCATTCCACTTCCCTTAAAGACAAATTTCAGTTAAATTACAAAAAAAAAAGGAATATTATTATTTGCAATGCAGTTCCTCCAAGCAGTGCGGAACAATAAGAGCAGAAATCTGGTTAGCAGTTACAATGAGGTAAGAATTTAATTCTGATTTATGCACAGGGCCAAAGACCGATATTTCGGTTTAATTGAATTTTCATTATCACTGAGATTTCATTAGCTCTGAATTGTTTTTTTATTATTTTTGCGGAAGGATACAGCATAGTCAGATTGCGAATTTCTGTTTAATTGTCATTGTCAGTAGATTTCATTGCGGGAGGTTACACTTGGCTCCCATTTATTATTATATTATTTTATTTAAATATTTCTGTGGGGACGATATTGCTTCTTGGCTCCATTTTTTATTAAGTATTTCCTTGTAAAATTTTGTGGGGAGGTTACACTTGGCGACACCCAGTCCAGGATCGTATTTCGTGGGAGTCTTCCGAAAAACAGTCAGATATCTGCTCTTATTTGCTTAGATATAATTAGGATTTGGCGCAACGCTTTTATTAACTTGTGACTTTCTTTCTACAGGTCAACGGCAATTCGTTGCTCTGTTGTATTTGTGTGTTGTTTTTGCATTTGTGTTTATTGTTTTGTGAATAATTGTGACTATTGTAAAAATGCCGCGAAAGACTGTGAATAGTGTATCGCGAGGTATTATGAATGATTTTACCGACTTAAACAACGTGACCGATAGTAATTGTGACACGCAGTGTAATGATGACAATCCTGCGTTCACTGACAGTCAATGCGTTCCAACCATTAATGATGACTTTTTTCTTAATGATGAACAAACGAACTCGGTTATGTCCTCTGTTGACTTGACGACAATCGATGACGCGGGGCGCCCTATAGTAATGAGCGCTGCCCAGCTTAACACACCCGATTTAGAAAATTCAAGTAACGTACAGACAAATGTGTCGAATGAAAATGGTCAGTGTACTGAAAGTAGGACGGATTTATTTAATTCCGAAATAGTGACCGACAGTGTACATTCGACTGACAAACCTTTTAGTAAATCTCAGAATAACCAAATGGTTACAAAAAGCGAAACAATTTCAGATCCACCATTAAACAGCACAGAGAATAGAAATGCTGACTTTGGGTCGAATCCAATTATGGCATTGTTGCTACAAATGACTAAGCAGTTTAATGAAAAATTTGATAAGAATTCTAAACAACAGAGTGAAGATTTCAGACAATTTAGGGAAGAATTTAAACAGCAGAATGAAAAACAGAACGAAAAACAAGACAAACTTAGTGAACAGGTCAAACAAGATAATGAAAAACTCAAACAACACTTAAATGAAAAATTAGACGACAATTCCAGACAGTTAAATGAAAAATTAGACGACAATTCCAGACAGCTTAGTGAACAAATTAGAGCCGTTGCCGCGCAGTGTCATGACACTAAGGAACAGTTGCGCGCAGAAATTGAGGCTTGTTCACGAAAAAATAGCGAAGAAATTAAGTCTGTTGCGCAAGAGTTAAGGGAAATGCAAACAGCCGCAACAGAAACACTCAGAGATGAAATTAGCGGAGTCGCTAAACAATGCTCTGATAAGGCAATGACAGCAGAACTTTCGCGCACAATGGATGAAAAGATAGACGCGAAATTCGAACAGCAGAACACTCAGATTAACGAGCGCTTTAATCAGCACATAGAAAACAGTAATACGCGTTTCCGCAAATTTATTCAAGATCAAAATAAAGTCAAACGTCAGGTCATGGAAACAATCACTGCACAAAGGCAAGAAGACAAACGTAAAATGTTCGCGAAAGCGAAGACGTATGTAGACAATAATATTACTACAGTGTCCGACAAAATTAATACCATAGAACAGTTGAACGCGGAATTACGAGATGAAATTTCTGATCTTAAATCAAAAACAGATACACACGCAGTAAATATTCAAACAGTGACAGACAGATTCGAACAATTAGAACTAACACAGGATTGCGACGTCATCAAAGCTGATGTTAAAAAACTGAGCGAAACTACGCGTAAGTTGCAAAAACAGATTAATGCGTCCGATTCTAAAACCGATGATCAGGCAAAAATACTGACTGAAAAATATGATGAATTGGCCAGTCGTATTGATGCTATCGAAAGTGCTAATGACAATAAATCAGACGATACTACACCGATTTCATTTAACCAAACACCTGAATTTCAAAATTTACAGCAGACAATTAATGAGATCGACTCGTCTAACAACACGTTGCGTAGAAAATTGTCGAGTTTACAACAAGAAGTAACAGAAATGAAAAGTGTTTCAATTAATAACACATCACAGCAGACGCCACTTTGCGAACATCTGTCAGACTCGTGCAATGCGTTTAATTTGGGTAATCTACAGAGAGTACGGGACTTAGATTCCGCACAACCACAGTTCAATAGATACTCTTACGATCCTGAACCTGTTGCATCACACAGAGACGATAATTTCGATTACAAACATTTTCTGTCAGTGAGAAAGTTTAAAGTTTTTAAAAACGATAGAACGCAGATTCACCCACTGGACTGGATTCAACAATTTAGCTTTGCTCTTCCACCGACTTGGCCTGTTACGCATAAACTTGAATTTATTTGCAGTTTTCTGGAAGGCGAACCGGCAACTCGTATGAGACCGATCGCGAGACAATGTTATTCAGTAGAGGAATTTCAGAATGCCTTTCTATCAGCGTACTGGTCGAAGACGACACAGCGCGGAATTAAAGACCAACTAATTAGTTTGCCAAACTATGAAAACTCAAATTTTCCCAGTGTAACGCAATTTTTTGAGCACATGGTACAACAAAACCAATACCTAAGTGAACCGTACAGTGAATCAGCACTTATTCAATTATGCATCTCTAAATTACCGAGGTCATTAAGAGTGTCACTTCTGACGGGTCATCAAAAAGAAAATATTTCGGCGTTCAGGGATCTGTTGCAGCTTTTAGAAGTGCAGCAATCTGATTATTCTTTTGTAAACAAAAACTTTTCGTATAACAACCAAGGCCAACAAACGTACAGCAATTATGATCAGACACGTAATTTCAATAGGAGAGGTAACAGACGCTTTAGGAATGACAACCACGAAAACTTTAATAACAGTCAAAATTCTAATTATCAGTATCGAGAAAATTTTCAGCAACAGGAACAACACTTTAGTAACAATAGAGGTGTTTCACAACAACAACATCAAAACCAGCCGGTTAGCATACCTAACCAACAATGCAGTCCACAAGGTCAACCTAACTTTAATGTTTCGCCGCGTGGACGTATAGTCCCTGGTCCAACAAATAGTTACGCACGACAGCAAGGAAACAATTATGTACAAAGAAGACAATATTTCAATTCCTATCGCAATGGACCGTATAGGAATGACTATTACGACAGACGTAAAATTAATGAGAACAATTTTCAGCGTACATCTGACAACAGTCGGTCTTACCAGCAACAAAGTAATCAGCAAGAACATATTCTCATGAATGAACCCGACAGTAGGTACCATCCAGAGCGTAACACGTCTGGAAGAAGTAATAGGACAGTTCAAATAGTAGAAATGCCACAGAATCCTCCTAATAATAATAACACGTCAGATAGAATCTGACTAGATACTGTACAGATCGCATCTTCCAATAATACAAGCACTACTTCAGACACGCAAAATGTTGTTCACGAAAATGTAATTACTTTTGACGACATCAGAGACACTCTCTTGCAGGAAAGACCATTTGTTCAGAAAACTATTTCACATCCTGTTATCGAAATTAAAATTGGTTCATCAAAATTCTCAGCAGTAATAGACTCCGGATCACCTATATCAGTAATAAATGAGGAGACTTTTAACGTGTGCAACAAAGAGTATACTTATCCGACATTACCTTTAGGCAAAACAAAAGTGAAAGGAGCAGTATCGAGTAAAGGAGTAGACGTTAAATTGCAGACACATTTGTCATTCTGTATTGGAGGTCATACTTTCCACTCTAATTTTTGGATTGTTCCTTTGTTGACAACAGACGTAATTTTAGGTACGAATTTTCTGGTACAACACGACGCAGTTATCGATTTTCAAAATTCTTATTTAATGCTAAAGGATGAAAACGTACAACTTGCTTTAGAATTTCAGCACTCATTATCTGCGGAAGAACAAACAATTAACCGCACAGAGGTCATTTCCGCAACACGTAACATAGACTGTAATCCCACATTGTTCACGGATACGTACGTACACAACTACAATACTCCAGACGAAGATGACTACGACGTAATGCAAATGATTTCCGATAAAGTTAGACAAAGCAGTGCAACTACAGACGACGAACGAATGCAACTACACAAAATTCTTTTACAGCAAGCTCCAGTTTTTGACAACATTCCTGGTACTATGTCCGGTTTTATGTACGAATTTCAAGTGAAACAGCACGACACATTTAAAGCAAAGCATTATCCCATTCCATATATTCACAGAGAACAAGTTAAAAAAGAATTGCAGGATATGCTTGATCAAGGAATTATAGAACCAGCAGTTAGTCCATACATAAACCCGCTGCATATTGTTAAGAAAAAAGATGGCTCACTTCGCCTTGTACTTGATTCGCGTCACATTAATGACATAATTGTTAATGAAACAGATCGACCACAGACACTAGAAGAACTTTTACAGAAATTTCACGGTACAGCTATTTATTCTACACTAGATTTGAAATCGGGATTTTGGCAAATTCAGCTTCATCCGAACTGCAGAAAATATACAGCTTTTCTCTGTTTCGGCGACTGTTATCAATTTTGTAAATTACCGTTCGGCTTAACTATTTCTTCTGCAGCTTTTATTCGCGGTTTGAGCACAATACTTCCGACAGAACTTAAGGACAGAATTACGACGTATGTAGACGACATTCTTATTGCAGAAGCTAACTGGTCTGATCACAATCTGATTCTTGAACAACTGTTACAAACTTTTCATGCACAAGGACTCACAGTTAATCTTAGTAAATCGCACTTTGGCAAAACTTCTATAAAATTTCTTGGACACGTAATTTCAGCGGAAGGCATTGCACCTGATCCGGAAAAACTTCAAGCTCTACGTGACATTACTGTTCCTACGACAAAAAAGCAACTACGCAGTTTTTTGGGCTTAATTAATTTTTTTCGTAAATTTATTCATCACTCTGCTTTAGACACACCTAGATTATGTCAACTGACAGGTAAAAACAGTATTTGGTCTTGGGATAAGCAAGCACATTCTGAATTTGTGAACCTGAAACATGCTTTGTTGAATGCTCCACTTTTATCGCACCCAGATCTTACCAGAAATTTTTCCATTGCCACCGACAGTTCTAACACCGCTTTAGGCGTACACATTTTCCAGGAAATTGAAGAAGATGGTTCTACAGTAATTAAAAACATCGCATTTGCAAGCCGCATTTTGTCATCTGCTGAACGAAATTACTCCGTTACAGAACTGGAAACATTATGTGTTGTATGGGCTTTTACGAGATTTAGGCACTTTCTTTATGGCAGACATACCACCGTGTACACAGACCACAGAGCGATACAATTTTTACTTTCGGCCAAATTCACGCACGACAGATTAAGTAGATGGAAACTTTATTTACAGGAATTTAATTTTACAATAGTTCACATTCCCGGTACGCAAAATGTAGTAGCAGACGCACTATCGCGTTCTCTCGGCAACAATTAGCAAGACGTAGCAACCAACTTCTGCAAAACAAATTTCAGTGTCATGTACATTCAGCAAGTTGCATTTGAAAATTTTATTTCATCGTCATTACAAGACATAGCACAAGAACAAAATAAAGACAATGTGTGGAAAGAAATTAAACAGCTTTGGCAAGATAGGAATAATGTTACGATTAGAAACCATTACACTGTACGCAATGACATTGTTTCGCCGCTCTCATCCTGACAGCAACAATTGGTTATTATGCATCCCTGACGAACTTGTTAACAAATTGATCTGGTACACTCATTTAAGTTACGCACATTACGGAGCACGAAAATGTTTTCTTATACTGAGACAGAACTGTTATTTTACCAACATGGAGAAACGTATTCGACGAGTTTTAGCGTCTTGTAAAATTTGCCAGAAAGCTAAATCAGACACCACTTCACATATTCCTCCTTTATATCCCATTGTACCTGTTAAATTAAGACACATGGCCGCAGTAGATATTTTTGGTCCGATTCCGAGAACTAACAGAGTTTTTTGCTACATCTTTGTCGCTGTTGAGCTCACTTCAAAATTTGTTACCTTCACTCCGTTACGCAAAGCTACTGCTAAAACTGTTTCGAAAGCATTTGTAAAACATTTTCTATTTCATGTAGGGCATGTGATGAGAGTAATTTCTGACAATGGATCACAATTTCGTAGTAGCATATGGACACGCATGTTACGAGCCAGAAACATTTCTCCGATCTATATATCCAAGTACCATGCTTCTTCGAACCCCTGTGAAAGATTAATGAAAGAAATTGGTAAGCTGTGCCGAATATACTGCCACAAAAGACATATTGATTGGGATACATACATACTCTCATTCCAAGATGTAATTAATTCCATTCCAAATGAATCCACTATGCTATCTCCGTCTGTTATACTGAAAAACGTTGAACCAGCAAACAAAATTAAAGAATTAATAAATTTCCCTACATCTCGTCGCTTACGACACCACGAAATAATCGACATTGCGCTGAACAACATCAAACGTGCTGCAGAGCGCCGGAGAAGACAGCAAAAACAGGTTTGTACACGCCGCGACTTTCACGTTGGACAGAAAATATTAGTACGTACACACTATTTATCCAGCAAATTAAAAGGTAAGTGCAGTAAATTTGAACTTCTATACGCAGGTCCATATCGGATTCGCAGCATCCCTCACCCCAATGTTGTACACGTCGAAACTTTGAGAACCAGAAAATCGAAAGGCAACCACCATATCTCAAACATTAAACCGTTTATTGAATGAAATCACTTTATGATTTAACAAGCTATAATGCCATTTGCTAATTTTATGATCACGTATGCAATTATACTCTCATGAATACTTACTGATGATTATCATATTTTTTCTTGGCAAGTGCCCGGCAAGGTAAGGTTAGCAGGTCGCTTTTCTTGTCGTTACACATCAGACCATGCACATTTTCGACTTTTTTATGTACGATTGTATTCCAGTTTTGTTTGTATGCACTGTGAATTAGTTAAGATATAGCAAACACCAGTTGACTTTGACATTTTTTGCCATATGATGTTTCAACATCGTGACTATTTTACGTTTTTCTTTTTTTTTGCTGCTGCATTGTGATATTCCGTGTACATTTTTTTTTTTTTTTGCCTTTGAACACTGTCTATGCTTTCGACATATTACGTTTTCTGTCATGTTATGCTGTATGCTTAATTATATTACCGTTAATCAGTAATTACTTAGTGGGTATATGATTTAAATGCAAGACGTTATTCTCTATTCATCAATTTCAGAAAGAAATGATGCGTGTAAGAAATAAATTCAACAGAAATGGGAATTTCACCTACGGAATAAACGAAAGAAGATGCAATAACTTTATGAGGAAGAGTAAATGGATCAGGATTAACAAGCATTAACAAGAATATACTATACTCATCGTAGAATAGCAGTCTTAACTAATTTTTTCTTTCAGAATACAAGGTGATTGATGCAGGCTGTCAGACTGAACTACACGTCTTAGTTTTAGTGATGAAATATGCTAGAGATAAGGAATAATTGTATAATGAGTAATGAAGTGATATTTTTGCAGATGATAATGAATACTGATGAATAATGATGAAGAATATGCTACTATGGATAATGAAGTTTTTCTTTACAGGTGATGATAATGATGAAGTTATGAATAATGAAGTGATGAATAATGAAGTTTTTTCTTTACAGATGAGGATAATGTTGAAGTTATGTATTTATGCTACGTAGTTATTTAAGTATTTGTTGCAGTTTGTTTTGACAGCAGGTGTTATATTGCATAGTAGGATGACGGAAAGTTTTGGAAAGGACAGCTATGAAGCACATTTTATACACATTTCACTACTTGTTAATTCGAAGTTCACTACTTTTCAGCATAGTGTGCGTTTCTTCTTTCAGGTCAATAATCCATTTTGTATTTTTTCCAGCAGAAGCTTTTCAAGATACTTACTAAACCTATTACTTATTATACCTGTTCTAGTACTTGCATTTATTTTTTTTTTACCCATTTGTGTCTATTATTTATAAATGTGATCACATATACTGCCTTGTTTCATAACCTTGCTACAGCTGACTCATGACGAATGACGTTACTCATTTTTTTTCATTTACAGTGACAACCCAGAACCAATTTTTTCTTTTTCTTCTCTTCTTGCTTTCTCTTATAATTACCAAACGCAATGCATTGCTAACAAAAAAAAATGTATTACCAGTCCCAAATAGTGATACCAGTTTGAGAAAGTTCTGAATAATACTGACGCAATGCATTGCTAACAAAAAAATGTATTACCAGTCCCAAATAGTGATACCAGTTTGAGAAAGTTCTGAATAATACTGATCAACTCTGAATAGTATGTCACTTCAGTAATGACTTCGTAAAGATACAAAAAAAATATATGTATAAAATAATGCTTTGTAACTGGCTAATAACTGCCACTGTTTATTGTAATGAGACTACTTATAATGTGTATGATTATTAATGCTATGACTGTAATTAGCTGATTTTTAATAATGACTTCGTAATGATCTGAATGTCACTCAATGAATTGTTATTACTTCTTAATGATCTGAATAATGCTGAATGAGGAACAATGTTTTATACTATTCGATATTTGCTGGGCCACTGAGTGCCAATGATGAGTGTAATGTTTTGTACTATTCAGTACTTGCTGGCCACTGAGTGCCAAGAATGAGTGTAATGTTCTGTAATATTCAATACTTGCTGGCCACTGAGTGCCAATGATGAACATTATTCTGTCATACTAAATATGCTTTGTAACTGGCCAAGGACTGCCACTGTTTATTGTAATACGATTACCCATGATGCCAATAATTTAATTTTGTGAACATTTTTCTGTAATACTACATTCATGGTACAGAAATGTTCAACACTGGGCTATGAATGCCCCAAATGCAAACTGTAATTATCAATATTATGTGACTTAATGTCCTTCACCTCATGAGCTAACTACCCTGAATTACTGCAATGTCCATTTGTCCTGTCCATCCTAGTGATCATGGAGCACTACCTTTGGGTTTGCACTACTTCTACGTTGGTGTGCCTTGTAAAGCGTGGTGTTGACACGACATGCTGTCCACCACCATGAGCGATGAAGACGTTATTATGGTCCCACTGTTTGGTGTACCTAATGTACTGCCAAAATGAGAACATGAAATATTACTACGAGAGTTCAGTGTCTTGGCTACACTGATGAATTCTGATGGGAAAAGTACTGCAAATTGTGTCACTTGGTGTTGTACTTCTGTGGAAAGATATGGACTTTCAGAACAGCTGTGTGCAATCTAAAGTGCTACAACCATGATGCAATCCTTCCCTTTCCTATCCTAATTGTTGTCACATAGTGAAAATCATTTTTTTGCTAACATTATTTATGTTCATGACCATACATTTTTTTTTTGATTCGCTGAACTCCAGTGCGAGTACAGTTATGTCACTTGTCGATATGATTTTTGCCATTATGTTTATTTATTGCAAAAATGCCTAAGACATTTTTTCGATTTGTTCTCAAGTACAGTATGTGCACTCTTGTCTTTTATATTGTATATACAATTTTTTAGTATTTTATTTTAATGATATGTTCTGAACTACAGTGCATGTGCACTTACGTTGTGTGTTAATATGTTTTCTACTGAACTTCAGTGCCTGTGCATTTTTCTCATTTTTCAATATGATTTGTACTATTCTGTATATTCAATACTTCAATGCGTATGCACTTATGTCATTTGTTACTAATTGTATATACATTTCATCATTTACTGATATGTTCTCAACTGCAGTGCATGTGCACTCATGTCACTTGTCAACATAATATTTTTTGCCATTCTGTTTATTTGTTCTGAATATGCTAAAGAATTTTTTCAGTGCCTGTGCACTTTGTTATTTGTCAAATAATTTGTATATACAGTTTTCTGATTTACTACTATGTTTTGTACTCACATTTTGTCTTTGTCTGATATATTTTGTACTTAGTGCGTGTGCACAACATTTAATTCATGTACTACATCTAAATATTCTGTAAGTTGTAGAAGTTTGTTAATTAAAGAAAAATTTTGCCGCGCTTGGCAAGTCCAAATGACTCACCATCGCTGCCAAATTTTTGCCCCCCCAGTGGAGGGTTATGAAACACGTATGTAACATAGCAGCGATGGCGAGGCATTGTAGCATCTGTGACCAGAGAGTATGCGCTTGACCGCGCGAGTGTTGCGAGCGGTTCTCAGTCTGTCAGTCTGTCGTTGCGAGTCTGTAGCTCTGTCTAGTTGAGAGCAGTACTCAGTTAGTTGTCGTTGAGAGCAGTTATGGAGTAGTCGTCATGCAGAGCAGTCGGTCAGTAGTAGCAGCCCAGTGCGGTTGTGTGATGTGGTCTGTCGGCAACACTGGTCAAGATGCTGAATGAGGTATATTGCTAATTAAGGTATTCATTAGATAATGTAAAGTTTATTTATTGTAATTAATTTCCAACAAGCGCCCCAATAATAATTTTGATTTCAAAGCATTTTACAAAAAAAATTCATTCCACTTCCCTTAAAGACAAATTTCAGTTAAATTACAAAAAAAAAAGGAATATTATTATTTGCAATGCAGTTCCTCCAAGCAGTGCGGAACAATAAGAGCAGAAATCTGGTTAGCAGTTACAATGAGGTAAGAATTTAATTCTGATTTATGCACAGGGCCAAAGACCGATATTTCGGTTTAATTGTATTTTCACTGCCACTGATTTTCATTACCACTGAATTGTTTTTCATTTTTTTATTTGTGAGTCAGATTGCTAATTTTTGTTTAATTGTCATTGTCAGTAAATTTATTTGCTGGGAGATTACGTTAGGTTGTATCCTTGTTAACATTCAAATTATAGTCTTTCAACGTTTGTGGGAAAGTTTCACTTGGCTCCACTTCTATATAATATTGTCTTTTAAAATTTTTGTGGGGAGGTTACAGGCTTTTAAGTACCCCATCTCGCCATTTCTCACACATGTAATGTCACGAACCATGGCATCTTTATCCCAAGTTTTCCTTATAGGTGCCAATGCTATCTACGAAGAATAAATACAATAATCAGACATACTTCTTAAAGGACTTCTATGATTTTATTTGTTAGGTTATTTTTTATAAGTACAGTGAACGGAGTAACATTGATCAACTTCTGAGCAAAACACTGCCTTGAAAGAAAGTTCCAGAAACCATTCCAATTTCTGATCATAAGACTAGCCAAAGCAATCCCTGTTTATGATAATTTAATCGAATTAAAATACACGCAGTTGCCATTATTTTACTACAATAAATGATAAAATATTGTTATCTCATGATAGTATTGCGTAAATTACATATAACAAATCGTGAGAGAACGAGTTTCCCCAATATTCGATAGGTATCGTAATATGCGACACTGTCGCATATTTGGATCCCCATACTATCGCATATTAGGAATTTCGCCATCTTACACAAAGAATCACGCACTTGCTAACAACGTTCGTTGGAAAATGAACTGAATTGTCAATAATTATAGGTAATACCGTCACAAATAACAACAATAAAAGAGTACAGTAATATCCACTCACCTTTAAGCTGAAATATTGTCTTAACACCGGTGTCGCAAAAACTCCAAACACAAGAAATTTTGTATCAACCTCTACATACTGTGTCCGGCTCAACTATGGCGACCTACTCGCTGTGCCGTCGTCTGGCACGCAATAGACGTGTTTAAGAAACTCTCCACCAGAGTGCAACCCCTAACATGAGCACACTTGGGATGTCTCACATTGAACTATCGCATAATAGGCACCTTTCCTCTGATCACCAATGTGCTGACCCATACGTCTTAAATCGATTATCGCCCCTCGTTCAAAGTCGGTTAACTCGCGACATGCTGCCACTTTCGCTACACACCTGCCTGCCTGCAACAGATCGTTCAGATATCACATCCACACTCCCGCCGTACGCTGCATCTAGCGGCAGCATTCCCGCGTCATACGAGGGCGGTTTGATAAGCCTGGTAACAAAGAAAGAGAAAACGCTTGTTTCGTAAACAGCTCACCTCACCGGGTGTAGAAGTATGACACCGGAATTTGATTGCAATAACTACACGCCCATTGTTTGAAACTGATATACAATATTTTATTCAAAACAATATCCATTGCTATTTATACATTTCTCCCACCTCACCGGCGGGTTATGAATGCCATGCCAAAAAAACAGCTCTTCTTTTGAAGCGAACCAGTCAGCGAGCCATTTTCGTACATTTTCACACCAAGAGAAGCTTTGTTCAGTGAGACCGTGTCCCAGTTATGCAAATAGAAGATAATTGGGTGGAGCCAAGTCTGGAGAATAAGCCGCATGCAGTAGTATTTCCCAACTGAACGCCTCGATCGTTTCCCTGACTCGTTTTGCTGTGTGTGATGGAGCTTTATAATGGAACAATATGACTTTTTGTTGCCTTTTTCCACACTCCGGTCGTTTTTCACGTGATGCTTGATTTAAAACGATCTTTTGCTGTTGGTAGCGATCACTGTTAACGGTTTCACCAGCTTTTAGCAACTCATAATAGACGACACCCTTCTGACTCCACCAGACACAGAGCATTGTCTTCTTTCCAAAGTGATTTGGTCTTGCAGTGGATGTCGATGGTCTGCCTGGATTCACCCATGATTTACGACGCTTAGCATTCTCAAAATATGTCCATTTTTTTATCACCTGTCACTATTCGTTGGTGAAACGACTTTCCTTTGTACCTGGTGTGCAACATTTCACAAGTGGTCTTTCGATTTGCTTCCTGTCTTTCATTCAGTTCATGCGGAACAGATTTCCCCACTTTCTGCACCTATCCCACAGTTTTCAACCGAAGAGAAGCGGCTTTCTGCTTCACATTCAATTGTTCCGCGAGTTTCTGTTTGAGTATCATCTTAGTCCACTAAGGCCTGCAATTCGTGATCTTCAAACTTTTTTGGTGGTTTCCCGCACTTGTATTTTCTCACGTGAAAATCACCACTTTTTAATTTTTTGAACAACTTGAAACTCTGTGTTCTCCCAAGAGCATGTTCGCCGAAAGCTTCGACAAGTATTCGATGCGATTCTGCAGCAGTTTTCTTCAAACGATAACAGAAGACCAAAGCTGTCCGCAAATCGTAGTTCGTAGGCACAAAACTCGTCATGTTTACGGGGTTGAAACAGATACCGATGTATGGAACGTGGGTTACTGTGTGTTGACATTCGCTGTCAGGCGTTACAGGAAGCAGATGGCGCTGCAGACGCGGTGTCACGGGCCCTATACTGACGGCTACCACCATCTATAGGGAAATTCTGGTTTCGTACTTCTACACCTGGTATATTTTCGAAATAGTCTCCTTTAAAGGACATGCACTTGGTCCAGCGATCCTCCAGTTTTTTCAAAACATCGTAAAAACAGATTATGTCAAAGTTCGCAAAATTCTCGTTGAGTGACTATCACTCTCACTCGCCCTGTTGAGATGCTTGCAGTCTCAGAAGTCTCACGAATTTTTATTCGGTGGTCTTGCATTACCATATCATGGATTCTGGCGATGGTTATCCATGGATTTTGCCGACGGTTACCTTTGAGGTTTCCTCAGTTGGACGGCCGGAGCGCGTTTCGTCTTCGTGCTTGTCCGAAAACTTTTAAATTTATTGATCTAAAAGTGAATGGACGTTAGTGATGGTGCAAAGTCCTTCTCAACTTCATCCTGTTCTGTTTCGATTTGAGCGGCAATCCAATACTTAAAAAAAAATTTTAAAAAATGTTTTATAGTGGCACGAAACCCGGTTTCTCCATTTTCAACCGCAGCCGACAAACTGACCAGTTCAGATGTCTGTCGACTGTGAACTGTACGTTGTACATTCTTAGACTTCTTTATACAATCCTTGGATAATCAAGCTTACCTACCAGGAAGGAGCAATAAAGATCTTCTATTCTTCCATGGAAATTGACCAGACTTATCAAACCACCCTCGTACAATTAAAATCATGGAAATTGACCAGACTTATCAAATGACCCTCGTACATGGAAAATCTTCAAACGGAATAACACTTCCTGTAACTTTCGACCTCTCAGTTAAAATAACTAGAAATCAGTTTGTACTCAAGAATAGATAACAGTGTAATATCTCGTTACCCGGCTACGTATGTGTGCTCCTAAGGTGGCTACTGTATACAGCGGTGATTGTATCAGGAGGAAACGGATTGCATTCAGCCTGGACCTGATGGGTTCAAATGGCTCTGAGCACTATGGGACTTAACATCTGTGGTCATCAGTCCCCTAGAACTTAGAACTACTTAAACCTAACCAACCTAAGGACATCACACACATCCATGCCCGAGGCAGGATTCGAACCTGCGACCGTAGCAGTCGCGCGGTTCCAGACTGCGCGCCTAGAACCGCTAGACCACCGCGGCCGGCTGGACCTGATGGGGAATGTTAGGGTTAAGGGAGAGTATTTCCCCGCGACGGCCTGTGTTTCCAACATTCGTTGCATAAAAAGTTCTTTAAGTGCTACCAGAAGGCAGCACTTTACAGCAACGCACGAACCAGGAGCAGGAAATGGATAATGAGAATGCTTACATTCAGCTTCAAAGTTCTATTTTTTGCAAAGTATTGTATGTACAAATGTGACTGATGCATGAATAGAACAATAAACTGGCCGAGTTTTATTTGAGCCCACCATTTGGTGTTATTAGTGCAATGCCTTGGTGAAAGGACGCCAAGCAAGCAAAGAGTTTGTGTACCCAACTGCTGATATTCAGCGACGAAGCAATCTCCTATTTATGTGGGAAGGTTAATCGCTACATTGTAAGAGTGTGGGGCATTCAAAATCCCCCAGAAATTGTGGCACATGAGCGATATTCCCTAAAGGTTAATGTTTTCTGTTCAGTGTCACAGACGAAGCTCCATGGGCTGCTTTTCTTTTGTGAGAAGACTTGTGACTGGTACTTAGCTTGATATGTTGAAGTTATGGTTGTTTCCACAACTAAACGTTGATTCCAAGAATTTCATTATCCAACAGACCAGGGAACCCCCTCACTGGGCGTCGATGTTCGCCGCTACCTCAACGATGGACTTTCGCACCGCTGGTTTGGTCATTGTGGTGAAGATGATGGTGCCTCTGTTCCCTTGGCCCAGATCGCCTAACCTAACGCTTTGTGATTTTTTCCTTTGGGGGTAGGTTAACGACCGTGTTTCCGCAGCCCCACTACCTGTTACATTGGAACATCTCAGAGACGCATCAATTCTGCTTTGGTGACGATTGACAGTATGTTGCTGCATGAAGTTTGTAACCGACTTGATCACCGATTGGACGCGTATTGTGTGACAAGATGGACACTCGTAGAAAATTTGTGCGGTGCAGGAAGCAAACTTGGTGAGTTTACGGTTCTATTCATGGATCAGTCTTGTTTGTACATGTAATATTTTGGAAAGTACAGAGCTTTGGAAACGAATGAGTCATTTATGGGAGCCCCGTATCTATGCATATAATAAAAATAGGTCTGCGTATGTGTGTGTGTATCTTCGACATTCCCTCCTAAAGCAATGGACCGGTTTCAACCAAACTGGGTACACATATCACTTACTGTCTCGAAAGAATGGTTGTTGTGACGTTAAGAACCACCTACCTACCAATGGCGTGAGGAGGGCATGATAAAGCAGTGTAGCCCAAGACGTGCGAAAACCCATAATTACTCATCCAGTATTTGAGCATGAGAGGACTGAGTGACATGCAACACACTTTACACATAATTTCATACCCTTAAGGAACTTTTTCTCGCTGTCAACCCCCCACAAAACGAAGAATGGAAAAAAGTTTATCGCTTATTACATTCTCGCTGTTCGTGCAGTAAAACCGCCACATGAAGTACGACGTTTTAATTTATTATTTCTTTGTTATTACTTGCATTCGTGACACATTTTGCAGTTACTATTCACATACACCACTGAATGTACCAGCGAAATTATATCATTGTACGACGCATAATTCAGAAGACAGGACGACGTAAACACTGAATGCGCCAAAAACTGCTGCGTCTTGCATGATGTTTTAATTTATTTTTTCTTGTTACTGTCTCTATTCGCAACATATTTCGCAGACTGTATCCAGATGCGTCAGTGAGTGTAGCTGTAAAAATATATTATTGTTCGAAACATAGTTCAGGCGATACGATGTGAAATACTGGCTTGTGTAGAAAACTCCCGCATCATGAATGACATTTTAATTTATTACTTTTTTATTAGTATCCCCATTGACAACACGTTTATCAGACTGTAACCACATGTACCACTCTATGTATCTGGAAAATTATATCAGGTTATGTCAGGAGATACGACATCATAAACGTTGAGCTGCGAGGAAATGAGACCGCAGAGCGAAATTCGCTAAAGATACAGGTTAAATACGCGTGGAATATTTTAAATACATGTGAAATATACTTGATACGTGTGCAGGCGGACAAATCCACAGGTAAAGAGTTCATCCTAAAGCCCTGGAATGATTTCAACCAAATTACTTACGATCTGGAAAGACCAGCAGCCTCCTGTTGGGGGTGGGAGTGATAACGTGGACAGAGAAGGGAGGAGGAGGAGATGGAGAGAGGGGGGAATGAGGACATGGACATAGGTATGCGGGAGGAGGAGATTGAAAGAGAGTGAGAAGGGAATGGAAAATGGAAGAGAGAGGGAAGAGGAGGAGGCGGCCAGAGAGAGGGGTGGAGGAGATTAACAGAGAGGGAGAGGAGGAGATGGAATTAGAGGGACAGAGGAGGAAGGAGCAGATGGACGTAGGGGGAGGAGCAGATGGACAGAGAGGGAGGAGAAGACGGACAGAGAAAGAGGAAGTGGGAGCTGGACACAGGGAGGGGCAGGAGGAGATTGACTGACAGAAGATTGGGAGAAATACGCACTCTTGCAACGCCGGGTACTCAGCTAGTGTTAAACAATTTCGTGGAGCAGTTTTGGAGCTCACGAAATCAAGGAGCTGGCCGGCAGCCGTCCTGTGGTTTAAGCGAAAACTCGTGGGCCCTGTGGGGAGGAAGGGTCATCGTTTTGACGTAGATGTTATTAGGAAATCCGGAGTATAGTGACGCTTCGTGATAAAAAAAAGGTTACTTTTCCGACACGCAAAAGCTACAGATCGTTCGAAAGCCCATCCGTGAGCGAGAACATAGAATTCTGCTTAGACGCTTCCCTTTTTCCCGGACGAGTGTCGCGGATTAGTAAAATGGTGAACTTCGTTGAAAAAAAAATAAAAGGCTTCTGACTATAGCGTGCTGCCGTTAACTAGCTGGAGGCGGTGTTGGATGAAAGTGATGGATTTCGATAATACCAATAAATTTCATAAGTTGTCGTGCAGATTTGAGTGTGGCGTTTTTTTGAGACATTTTGTTTCATTAAGATTGAATTGTGCTGCTGTTTAGTTGTGAGGAGATTATCAACTGGAGCTGCTAGCGGTGAGCTGGAGGCGGTGCATAAACTGCTGTCGGTGGACATTTTACTTTCCGTAATCGTATCTCGGAATCTTATGAAGCTCGTTGGATTGCTACAGGGCTTAAGATTATTGGCCAAGTGAGAAATGTAACAACCCTGTCTCGCGTGTTCGAGTTAGGCTGACGACCGTTGTTTAGACTGATTATATAGCGTAGCAGAGAAGAGAATTTATCCGGACCCAACAGAAATATTTCGCGCAGTTTGTCCCGTTCGCATCTCATCAACAAGAGCGCAGCGTTTTCAGGCCGCGGTCTCGAGTTTGACTTCGCACGGGAGCTCCGAGACGCTGGCAAAAGGAAAGTTTCAGCACTTGCAGCGGAAATGTTTACACTCTGCAGGTACTAACACGTACTTTTACACAGTTTCAAGACCATTTCCAATGATGAATTCTTCTCGGCTTATCCGCCGAGTGGTGGCTGATAACCCGAGAAAAATTCATCACCTGAATACGCCGAGAAAGACTACAATCGCATACATTTCCAATGACTTTCCCATCGACGGAACGTTAAAGTCTAACCTTTCTTCCTTTTACAGCAATGATTCCCATCCTTAGGGGAATTACCCCCTGAGGAATAAAATTAAATTTTCTGGGTGTAAAAAACAAAAGGGTTCGACTGTGTCTGCCAAGAAACTAAATTATTTGTAAGAAATCGTCATTGTTATTATTGTCATAATTTTATAAGCTATTGATTACATAATTCACCAGTAATTACCATTTTTTTCAAATACTGTCATTAAGCCTGGCACGACGTGGTGGGAGTTACGCTCGTGAAGCGTATGCACGAACAACGTCCTCTTCACGCAGTACACCCTCAACACACGTACTTTGTTTTGTCCGTGTATCTATGACAGTAAAACACATTTGTCTAGGTAAGAAATTAAGTGATTAAAATTGCAAGATCACAGGTTAATGTAAGCGCAAGATGAGCCATTGCAAAAGTGAAATGATGGTACATTAGTAGCCGGTATAACCGCCACAATATTGAATGTAACTAAACAAACGTGCATACAGTGTCTTATACACGTGCCGGATGTCAGTTTGTGGGATGGAGATCCATGGCTGTTGCACTTGGTCGGACAATTGAGGGACGGTTAATGAGGGTTGTCGATGATGTAGTTGTCGTCCAGTTATGTCCCACATGCACTCGTCTGGAGACAGACCTAGTGATCGAACAGGTCAAGGCAACGTATCGACACTATGCAGAGCATGTTGGGTTACAACAGCGGTATGTGCGCGAGCGTTATTCTGGTGGAAAGCACCCCCTGGAATACTCTTCACGAATGGCAGCAGAACATGTCGACTCACCCTACTGAAGTACAATTTTGCAGTCAGGATGCGTGGGATGACCGCGAGATTGCTCCTCAGTCATACGAAATCGCACCCTAGATCATAGCTACAGGCCTACGTCCCGTGTGTTTATCACGCAGACAAGTTGGTTGCAGCTCCTCAAGCGGTTACCTTCTAACCAGCATACGGTCATTCAGTGATGAGGCAGAAAAAGCTTTCATCAGAAAACACAAAAGACCTCCACCCTGTCCTCTAGTGGGCTGTCGCAAATGGCGGTGGTTTGAGGTCATTGAAATACACGCTACAGGGCGCCTGGTTCGAAACTGTCCTTGAAGTAATCGATTTGTAACAGTTCGTGATGTCACCGTAGTGCCAGCTGCAGCTCAAATTGCTGCTGCAGATGCAGCACGATGCGCGAGAGCCCAAAGGCGGGACACGATGGTCTTCCCTCTCGGTAACATCATATGGCCGGGCGCAGTCCGATCTTCTTACGACCGTACATTCTCGTGACTACCGCTGCCAGCAATCATGTACAGTGGTTACATTCCTGCCAAGGCTTCTTGCAGTATCGTAGAAGGAACATCCAGCCCTATTACACGACCTCTTTCAAACTCAGTGAGGCGCAGATAACGGCGTCTTTTTCGTCTTAAAGGCATTCTCGACTAACATCAGCTCACCTCGTCCAGTCTCAAAGGTAACCAATGATCACGAATGTTACAGCGTGTACTTAAAGCAAACTTGATTTGCAGCCTCATGGTGGAGCTACTGGTTCAAATGGCTCTGAGCACTATGAGACTTAAGATCTATGGTCATCAGTCCCCTAGAACTTAGAACTACTTGAACCTAACTAACCTAAGAACATCACACACATCCATGCCCGAGGCAGGATTCGAACCTGCGACCGTAGCGGTCACGCGGTTCCAGACTGAAGCGCCTAGAACCGCACGGCCACACCGGCCGGCAGACATGCAAATCTCCGTGGATTAGTCATCCGCAAAATGTAACCTCGCACATGTCCAAATCCCATCTTGCAAATAATTAAAATTTAGAAGAAAAGTTTCATAAATCATTTAGGTCCGAACGCTGTTGCAGAGGCAACGGAAAAAGCATGCGAAGTCCAGAAGAACGCGATATCCTGAAGATTGGCTAAAATTTACAGACGTGCGAAATTTGGCACGGACTTCAATGCGAGATGCCTTTAATAGGTTCCTCAACGAAACATTCTCTCGAAATTTGGTAGAAAATCCGAAGAAATTCTGGTCGTATGTAAAGTACACAAGCGGCAAGACGCAGTCAATACCTTCGCTGCGCAGTGCCGATGGTACTGTTACCGACGACTGTGCCGCTATGAGCCGGCCGCGGTGGTCTAGCGGTTCTGGCGCTGCAGTCCGGAACCGCGGGACTGCTACGGTCGCAGGTTCGAATCCTGCCTCGGGCATGGGTGTGTGTGATGTCCTTAGGTTAGTTAGGTTTAAGTAGTTCTAAGTTCTAGGGGACTTATGACCTAAGATGTTGAGTCCCATAGTGCTCAGAGCCATTTGCACTGTGCCGCTATAGCGTGTAACTTCCCCACAAAATAAAATAAATAATATGAATAATATTCTCATTTAGTGTAGCCTCAAAACAGAAAAATTCCTAAACTTCTCAACAGTAAAAAATTATAATTATGTCGTTCACATTCAGTGTAACGTGCCAACAAGAAAAATAAATTCAGTAACCTGGTAATAATACAATGTAACTAACCTCTCAATTAAATTGTCGCTCACTTATAACTTTTCAATAATTGACTGTGAATTTAACCCGGTAAATTTTGGACTTCAGCAGTGCTGCGTCATGGCCCTGAATGATCATTCTGAATAAAAAAGAGAAAAATTGTTACCTCAATGAAGTCGGCGGATAACGCATATATATCTGCTCTTAAAATAATGTTTTCTGGCACAGCCCTGTACAATGCTGGCCGATAGATTTGTCATTTATGAAAGGAAGCAACTGATTTTTCTTTTGCAACAATCGGGATGATCATGGATGGGAGAAATTAGTAAATTCTTTAAATTGAAATGAATGGTTGTTAAAAGTTACTTTTTATGAGAAAGATTATTATTACGAGATTTTTAAAACATTTACATGGGACTTGAGATGACAGTACTACATATGCGCGAGGCTGCTTTTTACCTTATACAATAATACTCAGGTTCCGGCATCGCTGCACCGCAACCGTCCCAGCCAACACGATACATCAGACCAGATCAGAGCAGACTGCAGACTAGCAACAACTTACTGCTACAGCTACATAGTTCGTACTGCAGTCAACATTGCTCTCTGGTCAGAGATTCTCTTATACCTTGCATATCGCAGGCAGCGCATGAGCAATACATCGAAATTACATCTGCTCGGACCTCTTATAAGAGGAGTTATTGAACGCAGTTTTCCGAAATTCCTTCAGCACGGAAGACGAATGGAATATTCCAGAATTTGAAACACGAACAGCTGCTAGCATGAGTTTCTTAGAAGTAGATACCTTAGGGGTTCTGAAGCAACTCAAATCGCTTGATACGGGCAAGTCTTCAGGTCCAGATTGTATACCGATTAGGTTCCTTTCGGATTACGCTAATACAATAGCTCCCCACTTAGCAATCATATACAACCGCTCGCTCACCGATAGATCTGTACCTACAGATTTGAAAATTACGCAGGTCGCACCAGTGTTTAAGAAGGGTAGTAGCAGTAATCCATCGAACTTCAGACCTATATCATTGACGCCGGTTTGCAGTAGGGTTTTGGAGCATATACTGTATTCAAACATTATGAATCACCTCGAAGGGAACGATCTACTAATACGTAAGCAGCATGGTTTCAGAAAACATCGTTCTTGTGCAACGCAGCTAGCTCTTTATTCGCACGAAGTAATGGCCGCTATCGACAGGGGATCGCAAGATGATTCCGTATTTCTAGATTTCCGGAAAGCTTTTGACACCGTTCCTCACAAGCGACTTCTAATCAAGCTGCGGGCCTATGGGGTATCGTCTCAGTTGTGTGACTGTATTCGTGATTTCCTGTCAGGAAGATCGCAGTTCGTATTAATAGACGGCAAATCATCGAGTAAAACTGAAGTGATATCAGGTGTTCCCCAGGCAAGAGTCCTGGGACCTCTGCTGTTCCTGATCTATATAAATGACCTGGGTGACAATCTGAGCAGTTCTCTTAGGTTGTTCGCAGATGATGCTGTAATTTACCATCTAGTAAGGTCATCCGAAGACCAGTATCAGTTGCAAAGCGATTTAGAAAAGATTGCTGTATGGTGTGGCAGGTGGCAGTTGACGATAAATAACTAGAAGTGTGAGGTGATCCACATGAGTTCCAAAAGAAATCCGTTGGAATTCGATTACTCGATAAATAGTACAATTCTCAAGGCTGTCAATTCAACTAAGTACCTGGGTGTTAAAATTACGAACAACTTCAGTTGGAAAGACCACATAGATAATATTGTGGGGAAGGCGAGCCAAAGGTTGCGTTTCATTGGCAGGACACTTAGAAGATGCAAAAGTCCACTAAAGAGACAGCTTACACTACACTCGTTCGTCCTCTGTTAGAATATTGCTGCGCGGTGTGGGATCCTTACCAGGTGGGATTGACGGAGGACATCGAAAGGATGCAAAAAAGGGCAGCTCGCTTTGTATTATCACGTAATAGGGGAGAGAGTGTGGCAGATATGATACGCGAGTTGGGATGGAAGTCATTAAAGCAAAGACGTTTCCCGTCGCGGCGAGATCTATTTACGAAATTTCAGTCTCCAACTTTCTCTTCCGAATGCGAAAATATTTTGTTGAGCCCAGCCTACATAGGTAGGAATGATCATTAAAATAAAATAAGAGAAATCAGAGCTCGAACATAAAGGTTTAGGTGTTCGTTTTTCCCGCCCGCTGTTCGGGAGTGGAATGGTAGAGAGATAGTATGATTGTGGTTCGATGAACCCTCCGCCAAGCACTTAAATGTGAATTGCAGAGTAATCATGTTGATGTAGATGTAGATGTATCTAGAGATACTTACGTGCACTGCCTAGTTTCCGTTACAATCATTGTGGCGATTGACGTGCGTGTCGTAACGGTGTATTAGCTTTCCAATCTCCTCTGCAAAAAGTAATCTGGCGCCTATCTATCGACTGATATCGTCGCAGTTACAGCTAGATTTTTATCTGCATAATTACTCTACAGTTCACATGTAAACGATTGGCAGCGGGCGCAAGGCACCACCTTCAAACTACAACTCTGTAAGTAAATCCACGCCTCTAGCCCTGTCAACAATCGAATTGCGCTGAGTTTAAAGAAAAGCTATGTTTTCGTGCATTTCAACGTTTACGACTCCATATCTCTGTGTCAAATGTTCAAATGTGTGTGAAATCTTATGGGACTTAACTGCTAAGGTCATCAGTCGCTAAGCTTACACACTACTTAACCTGAATTACCCTAAGGACAAACACACACACCCATGCCCGAGGGAGGAGTCGAACCTCCACCGGGACCAGCCGCACAGTCCTTGACTCCAGCGCCTTAGACCGCTCGGCTAATCCCACGCGGCGAACTCTGTGTCCCACGACGATATAACTTCTCAGGGACATACGGTCTGCAAAGTCTGTTGCGAGCCGAGTTAGTTGTAAAGAAGTAATAGATGAAAACGTTGTCCCTCATGCTACAGCATTAACGCATCAATATCGAAATGTACGAGTAATATGATATAAATGTTTGCCTTTCATTATTTTGTTGAGGGTGTCAGCGAGAAAACGTTTCGGAAACTTTTGATATTATGTTAAGAATCTCTTAACTCATAAACTGAATATAGTCTGCCTAATTGGTGAGCTGTAAGTTATGATGCTACAAGATAAAGACGCTGTTTCGGATTGCTATTCTTGTCTCACTGTGATGGAACTGTTCAAATGGTTCAAATAGCTCTAAGCACTATGGGAGTTAACATCTGAGGTCATCAGTCCCCTAGACTTAGAACTTCTTAAACCTAACTAACCTAAGGACATGGTTCAAATGGCTCTGAGCACTATGCGACTTAACTTCTGAGGTCATCAGTCGCCTAGAACTTAAAACTAATTAAACCTAACTAATCTAAGGACATCACACACATCCATGCCCGAGGCAGGATTTGAACCTGCGACCGTAGCGGTCGCTCGGTTCCAGCCTGTAGCGCATAATAGAACCGCACGGCCACTCCGGCCGGCCCTAAGGACGTCGCACACATCCATGCCCGAGGCAGGATTCGAACCTGCGACCGTAGCAGCAGCGCGGTTCCACACTGAAGTGCCTAGAACCGCTCGGCCACAGCGGCCGGCTGATGGAACTGTAACACAAGATTGTATATCTTAATGAGTATATTTCGACAGCGTTTTAAATGTTTCAATTCGGACAATAATTATATGAAATATTGAAAATCAAATTTCTGTTCCCCTTGGAGATCTATAACTGGAATTGGCTCATCGGATGACTGTTTTAGTCGTTTAGTATAAGGGGTCACCAAAGAGTTTCCGTTCGTGGCCGTTGCTGCAGCGTATATGCAACGTAGCGCGATTCTGTTGTGAGTGCATAAGCACAGACATGTAAGCAAGTTGTTTACTGTAGCACTCGTGTCTTTCCAACGTGCGTGCGGTACATGCGAAATGCGCCATCATTATCATACGCGTCCAAACTGGACTAGCGTGTTGTTATTCTTTTCTTGACTGCCAAACGACAAACACCGGTAGACATACATCGGAGAATGAAGAATGTATGTAGGGCAGCATGTCATCTCCAAAATCACCGTTGTGAAACGGTGCTGCTGCTTCATGATAACGCTCGTCCCCGTATCGCAAATGTCGTACCGCAGAAGTTACGGCAACTCAAGTGGGAGACAATGGAGCACCCGCCCCATAGTCCTCATCTCTCCCCATGCGGTCATCACGCCTTCGGTCCCTTAAAAAAAGGTCTTGAATGGTCGACGATTCCGTCGGCAAGGATGTGCAACAGGTAGCTACGGACACGGAGTTTTACCAAACGTGTATCTTCAACCTGGTGCGTCCGTCGGATGATTGCCTAAATGCTCATGGCGATTTTGCCTGGTTAGCATACCGATTCTGGGCTGTACCGCCTTCGAACGGAAACTTTTTGATATAATACTGACATGCCCATTATCGTACGGCCGATCAGGAAAAATTAACACTAAAATCTTTTCGTGCCAGCTCTGATTTCTTTTTTTATCGTAATACTCATTCTTCCCTATCCGGAGTGTAGTTTGAAACTTCGTGGCAGATTAAAACTGTGTGCCGGACCGAGACTCGAACTCGGGACCTTTGCCTTTCGCGGGCAAGTGCTCTACCCAGATTCTGCAAGGTTCGCAGAAGAGCTTCTGTAAAGTTTGGAAGGCAGGGACGAGGTGCTGGCAGAAGTGAAGCTGTGAAGAGGGGGCGTGAGTCGTGCTTGAGTAGCTCAGTTGGTAGAGCACTTGCCCGCGAAAGGCAAAGGTCCAGAGTTCGAGTCTCGGTCCGGCACACAGTTTTAATCTGCCACGAAGTTTCATATCAGCGCACAATCCGCTGCTGAGTGATAATCTCATTCTGCAGAGTGTAGTTTCATGAAAAGATTTCGCCTCATTGCTAAACGCCTATGTATCAGTGATCACCATGTCAACATGCTTATCTTATATACACTCCTGGAAATTGAAATAAGAACACCGTGAATTAATTGTCCCAGGAAGGGGAAACTTTATTGACACATTCCTGGGGTCAGATACATCACATGATCACACTGACAGAACCACAGGCACATAGACACAGGCAACAGAGCATGCACAATGTCGGCACTAGTACAGTGTATATCCACCTTTCTCAGCAATGCAGGCTGCTATTCTCCCATGGAGACGATCGTAGAGATGCTGGATGTAGTCCTGTGGAACGGCTTGCCATGCCATTTCCACCTGGCGCCTCAGTTGGACCAGCGTTCGTGCTGGACGTGCAGACCACGTGAGACGACGCTTCATCCAGTCCCAAACATGCTCAATGGGGGACAGATCCGGAGATCTTGCTGGCCAGGGTAGTTGACTTACACCTTCTAGAGCACGTTGGGTGGCACGGGAGACATGCGGACGTGCATTGTCCTGTTGGAACAGCATGTTCCCTTGCCGGTCTAGGAATGGTAGAACGATGGGTTCGATGACGGTTTGGATGTACCGTGCACTATTCAGTGTCCCCTCGACGATCACCAGTGGTGTACGGCCAGTGTAGGAGATCGCTCCCCACACCATGATGCCGGGTGTTGGCCCTGTGTGCCTCGGTCGTATGCAGTCCTGATTGTGGCGCTCACCTGCACGGCGCCAAACACGCATACGACCATCATTGGCACCAAGGCAGAAGCGACTCTCATCGCTGAAGACGACACGTCTCCATTCGTCCCTACATTCACGCCTGTCGCGGCACCACTGGAGGCGGGCTGCACGATGTTGGGGCGTGAGCGGATGACGGCCTAACGGTGTGCGGGACCGTAGCCCAGCTTCATGGAGACGGTTGCGAATGGTCGTCGCCGATACCCCAGGAGCAACAGTGTCCCTAATTTGCTGGGAAGTGGCGGTGCGGTCCCCTACGGCACTGCGTAGGATCCTACGGTCTTGGCGTGCATCCGTGCGTCGCTGCGGTCCGGTCCCAGGTCGACGGGCACGTGCACCTTCCGCCGACCACTGGCGACAACATCGATGTATTGTGGAGACCTCACGCCCCACGTGTTGAGCAATTCGGCGGTACGTCCACCCGGCCTCCCGCATGCCCACTATACGCCCTCGCTCAAAGTCCGTCAACTGCACATACGGTTCACGTCCACGCTGTCGCGGCATGCTACCAGTGTTAAAGACTGCGATGGAGCTCCGTATGCCACGGCAAACTGGCTGACACTGACGGCGGCGGTGCACAAATGCTGCGCAGCTAGCGCCATTCGACGGCCAACACCGCGGTTCCTGGTGTGTCCGCTGTGCCGTGCGTGTGATCATTGCTTGTACAGCCCTCTCGCAGTGTCTGGAGCAAGTATGGTGGGTCTGACACACCGGTGTCAATGTGTTCTTTTTTCCATTTCCAGGAGTGTATGACATTATGTCCCCTGCTTCGTGATAAGACAAACGAGTCGTCAGTCTGCCTTCGGCAGTGACACAGTGCGGACCGTGTTGCCTGCCGGCCGCGCTGTGGTGCGCGCGCCTGTTTGTTTACGCCGGAGCAGCTTCGCGTGTGCGGTGTTGTGAGTCTAGAACGAGATGGCACACTCGTACAGAAAAACGACTTTGAAGTTCAGTTTTGCGAACGACTATACACGACCAAAGGCACACGAGATTGAACGTCTCTTAAGAGAAGAGGTAAAAATCGATCCACAGGAAATCGTGGGAATCAATTTACCGATCGTTTCAAGCGTCGTCTATGTCAAGCTTGTCGACGAGGCTGCTTGCGAAAGACTTCTACAACGATCCCCGAACGGGTATCGTTTCTGTCATGCCGATGGGAATGTTGGTGTGGTTACAGTCGATCACGCGGGAATGGGGATCCGCACTATACGAGTCTTCGAACTTCCCTTTGAGGTCCCGTCTGAACTTGTTATCGACGCCTTTCGACCATACGGTACAGTTCTATCCCATGTGGCCGAAAAATGGACGAGTTTTACCACGTACCCCGTTTTAAATGGGGTGAGACAAATACGGATAGAACTGCGAAAGCACGTCCTCTCTTATTTGTACATAGGAGGTTGTCGAGCGATTATAATCTATGATGGGCAACCTCGCACTTGCTCGGGGTGCGGGAAATAAGGTCACGTCCGCTCGGAATGCCTCCAGCGACGTTTAGTGCAAACTCTACGGGATGACGTTCAGGCGCCACAACAGATGACTGTCTTACCGTTGACCTTTGTGGAAGCCCTGAGAGGCGACGTGAGGGAGATTTCCGATGGGCACCAGCAGCTGCCCCCTATAGAGAACATGGACACCAACGGACTGGAACTCCGACCACCGGTTCCACCACAGCAGACACAGGACACCATACAAGAGATGGAGCTGACGGCCGCTCCAGGCTCATCCGTGGTGGCTGCCAGTGCTTCCACCGAGAGCGTGATAGGCCAGGCCCAAGAGGGAGGATACGCAACCCAAACAGCCGATGCGGAAGCAAGGCAACGGAAACAGCGTTCGCCGAAGAGAAGAAAGAAGCGTCGACTGACTCCTGCTGACGATAGCCATAGTCCCGATGGGACAGTGGACGACAACGACAGTATCGACCTGAGACCAGTGGATTCAACAGATACCGAGATGACGGTGCAGGAATTACACAGCGACGATAACTTGAACTCTCCTTCTGGTGACCGGAAGGCAGAAGTGGAGATGACAAGTGTACAACATCAGAGCGGTGACAACGTTGCCTCCCATCCTTCGACCAGTTCCGGAAATATGTTGGGGGACTGGGCGCGAGAAATGGACCAACAGGAACAGAATGAAAATACGAACGCGACGATTGCGGATAGTCCTGGCCAGAGGCCGGGATGGGTCGGGAAATGAACAACTTAGTGTGGTGAGGAGCGCCGGGGGTGCAGATAGGCGCTTAATGACACCGCCCTACAACTGATGAACACACTCCAGGCGTACCGCATTGCAACGATAAACATTAATGGCATTCGGACACCGCTTAAAATTCAAATGCTGAAAGATATGTTACGCGCTGCGGACGTGGATATTGTACTCCTACAAGAAGTGCGTTTCACATCGCCGCCAGAGTTCTACGGCTACGAGGCACATTATTCAGTGCATGATGAAAGTGGATGCGGTGTGGCAATTCTCACCAGGGAAGGAATAGGACTGGAGGACGTCATGTCTCTTCCTTCGGCACGTGGCATAGCGATCACTGTCGACGGCGTTCGTTTCATCAATTTATACGCGCCATCTGGCTCCACGAAACGAAGAGAAAGGGCGACCTTTTACACCGAAGAGAATGCACCGTTGTTCGCTGGACGCTATGATAACTATATAGTGGGCGGCGACTTTAATTGTGTCGCCGACAAAAAGGACCAAGTACCTCATTATGTGCCATCCATGGAACTGAGTGCGTTGATTACCGAAATGGCGCTTCTGGATACCTGGGAACTGCAGCATGGCGACAGACCGGGTTATACGTTTGTATCGGGACACTCGGCGAGTAGATTTGATAGAGTGTATGTGACACGAGCTCTACGGACGGCGATACTGGATGCCGAAATCTGGCCAGCGGCTTTTACGGATCATATGGCGTACGTCTGCACGATTTCACTAACGCGTCAGAAGATATGGCGGAGTAAGGGTCACTGGAAAATGGATTGTGCACTTTTACGTGACACTGAATGTCGCCGGTCGATAGAGGCGGCCTGGGAGACCTGCGTTCACCGTCAACGAGCATACACCTCGGTTCTCCAGTGGTGGATCCAATGTGCAAAACCAACGTTACAGAGAACGTTGATATGGTACGGGCAGGACAAATCGCTGTGTAACCGCACGACGGCTGAGTTTTATTTTACAGCCCTGAGGGAGCTGATGACCCAACAACCATCGCCGGAAAGGCACACGGCCATGCGCAGGATAAAAGCCAAGTTATTACAGCTGATGAGACTAAGAATGGAAGGTATAATGGTCCGGGCGAGATTGGCGGACACAGTTGCTGCCGAAACCCCCTCCATACACCACGTAGTACGTGAACGCCAACGACGACGCAGGACATTGATCAGGGAACTAATCTCTGAAACTGGCCAGCAAGTTGTGAACCAGCGTGACATTGCGCATGTGTTTACTGACTATTTCCGCCAGTTATATGGACCTGTACAGGTGAACCACGAGACACTACATGATGTCATCTCGGAAATGCCAGATAGAGGACCACCACTGGATGCAGAGACTTTCATCACAGCGATAACAGAGGACGAGCTGACAGATGCAATTGCCAGGGGGGCTCCGAACAAGTCCCCAGGACAGGACGGCTTCCCAGTTGAATTTTACCGCGCCTTTGCATACCTCATGGGACGGACCTGGATTCAGATGTACAACAAACTCCTGTTACCGCAGACTGAGATACCTGCCGGATTCACGGATGGTATCATCATCCCAATACCCAAACCACGTGGTGGCAGAAGGCCAGGAGATTATAGACCACTCACTCTCTTGAACTGCGACTATAAGATTTTCGCGCGCATCCTTGGGGCTCGCCTGCGGTCTTCAATTTCTGATAGACTCCTCAAAGATCAAACTTGCCTCGGCGGTGAGAGTAACGTACATACGGCGCTCGGTGACTACCGAGATATCATCGCATTAGCAGCGGCATTCCGAGTGCGTGGGGCACTCGTCGCTATTGACTTCGATCATGCGTTCGACAGAGTGGATCATACCTTTTTGCATGCGGTGATGCGCAGATTGGGAATCCCACCGGCCTCCATTCTAGTGATCATGCGACTGTTACACGGCGTGCGATCAAAGGTCTCGGTGAATGGGCGGAGCACTGACTACATTGTTATTTCAAGGTCAGTTCGTCAAGGTTGCCCCCTTTCGATATTTTTGTATGCAATGGCTTTGGAACCCTGTCTATATGGTCTCCGAGACGGTTGGAGGGAGTGCCGTTGCCACAACTGACCTTTCATTGCCGCGCTTATGCTGACGATGTGATGCTGGTGGCACGGACAGGCGAAGAAGTACGTACGGCGTTGGCATGGATACAGCGATACGGGATGGCGGCAGGAAGCGTGCTTAATCTACAGAAATCACGCTGCATGAATGTCGGTCGAGGATTACAACCGGGGGAGGAAGGCCCGCTCATGTTAGTTAAGACCATAAAATGTCTAGGTATTGCGTTCCACACGGATGTACAGCGGACAGCAGCGGATAACTACCGACGCATATTGAAGCTGATGCGGACAATGGTGCTGTTACAGAAATTAAGAGCGTTGGATATGATTCAGACGGTGACCTATGTTAACGTATACCTAGCACCGAGACTGACTCACGTAGCGCATGTCCTACCTTTAACGCGCACAATGGCATCACGGATACAAGCAACTTTCGGAACCTACGTGAGTGTGGGACACCTGTTTAAGACCCAATACACAACGCTTACGCTACCACCTGGAGAGGGTGGACTTGGTCTAGTGAACGTATATGAAAAGGCACGAGCGTTATTCGTCAGTACGATTTTCCGACAGTGGCGCGGTCAATTTCGCAATATCTCGGGTGCGTTGGCCGATGTACTAGCGCCCACTTCAATGCTGCCCCCAGTCAATGTGGGCCATATTTCACCGAAGCTGTCACATTTCAAGTCTTTTTTTTTTTTTTTTTTTTTTTTTTTTTTTTTTGGAGCTTAGTTATGTCAGAGATTCCTTCCCAACAACACGACTACCGACGACGCGAGATGTATACTAACTCTTACTGCGCCGGTGCCCCATGAATACCCTGGAAAAGAAGTACCCAGACAAGAACTGGCGACAGATATGGCGCGTTATACGGAACGTTTACCTCCCAACGTCGGCACGCTCAACATGGTATGTGGTGGTAAATAGGAAGTTCGCAACGAATCAACGGCGGCACGCGATTCATTTGTCAGACACTTCACTATGTTTAGGCTGCGCAACAGTGGACACTGATGAACATCGTTTAGCATGTAGTGGGACGGCTCCAGTGTGGCACTTTTTTTCCCCCAAGAATCTTATTTTCCGGTCCAAAAAACAAATGCAGTGACATGGGTACTGGGAATGGTGGTGGGCTACGTGCATAACGAATCGGAAAAGGACAAAATTGATTTTTGGCATTTTCTCCTGGATGGACACACGAAACTGCAACAGCATAAGAAATATGGGCAAGACTTCGCTAATTACTTGCGACTTACATTTACGGACCCGCCGGCCAGAAGGGGTGTGACGGGTGAGAGATGAGATAGACGAAGAAACCGAGATAGACATCGATCACACTTACGGACCCTTGGTTAATTTCGAGAAGACGACCCAGTCTTACACCAACGTCTGGAGAACGAGTCGATAGATGGCTCTCTTGCTCTGTCGAACGTCGGGTCGTGAGCAGATGTCGCCCCCGACACGAACTTCATTTTATTGCTACAGGAATCTTTCTTTTGTATTTGTACTATCCGCAATGTCTTCATGTCTTTCATTTGGGCATTTTCAGTTTTATTCATTTCCTTAATGAATTAATTTTCTAATTAGCCACTATTTGTCAACATATGGACATTGTAGACACTATTTATGCGGTAGTACAACAAAATGTATGTCAGCAAAGGAGGTAAGCCTGACATTGTAAAAAAACAAATAAAAAAAGTGGATAGCGCATCTTCCATTAAAAAAAGGCGCTGGTTTAAGGCACCAGTTAAAAAAAAAAGTTGGTAGAGCACTTGCCCGCGAAAGGCAAAAGTCCCGAGTTCGAGTCTCGGTCCGGCACACAGTTTTAATCTGCCACGAAGTTTCATATCAGCGCACACTCCGCTGCTGAGTGATAATCTCATTCTGCAGAGTGTAGTTTCATGAAAAGATTTCGCCTCATTGCTAAACGCCTATGTATCAGTGATCACCATGTCAACATGCTTATCTTATATATGACATTATGTCCCCTGCTTCGTGATAAGACAAACGAGTCGTCCTTCTGGGAACTTTTTTCAATGTTTTGTCAATCCTTTCTGATAATAATTCCACACTGGTCAGCAATAATGCTTAGTGTAACCAGTTTCGTTGGTGGATTTTTTTACACGTTCTAAGTGTCCTGCAGCCACTGCTTCGTCACTCGCACATCTCTTTCTAGGAAGGAAGGAAGGAAGATTTGGTTTCACATCCCGTAGACGTCGAGGTCATTAGAGACGGAGGTGTCATTGGATGGTGTCAAGAATGGGGAAGGAAATCGGTCGTGCCCTTTCAAAGGAACCATCCTGAAATTTGCCTGGAGCATTTAGGGAAATCACGGAAAACTGAAATCTTGAGGACTGAACGAGGGTTCGAACCGTCGTCCTCCTGAAGGGGAGTCCAGTGTGCTAACCACTGCGCTACCTCGCTCGGCTACACCTCTTTCTATATGTTCGTTCCAATTTAACTTGTTCCCGACTGTGAACTCTAACTGTTTAGTTTAATGTACGACTTCTAAATTTATGTAATTGATTACTAACAGAAATGCAACGTAAGAGTAATTTCCACAATACTCGTGTGGAGAACCTTGCACTTTCATTGTTCAGTGTCCGCTGCCACTTTTTATACCATTCAGATATCTTGTATGATTCGTTTTGCGATCCATTTTAGTCTTCTGTGATTTCACTAGGCAGCAAACGACGACGTCGACAGCAGTCTAACAGAGCTGCTCAGATTTTCTTCTAAAATACTTACATACAGCCGGCCGGGGTGGCAGAGCAGTTCTAGGCGCTACAGTCTGGAACCGCGTGACCGCTACGGTAGCAGGTTCGAATCCTGCCTCGGGCATGGGTGTGTGTGCTGTCCTTAGGTTAGTTAGGTTTAAGTAGTTCTAAGTTCTGGGGGACTGATGACCTCAGAAGTTAAGTCCCATAGTGCTCAGCGCCATTTGAACCATTTGAACTTACATACACAGTGTATCCCAGTTCATAGGGCTGTGGCTATGAAAAATAAAAGTTATGGAATTTGTTCATAAAATCCCTTTATTTATTCAAAACAGTCTCCCCCAGACCAACACACAGCTCACATCGTTTTAAAAGTATTTTGAAACAAACACTGTAGTCTTTTTTTCTGAGTTGCATTTATTACTGCGGTACGATTTTGTTAGATGTCCTGAGCTGCATCGCAATGGTGTCCTTTTATTTCCAGCTTCAATTTGGGGACAAGAGGTCGGCTGGGGCCAAATCCGGCGGGTGATCCAAGACTGTGACGCATTTGCTGGCCAAAAACGCGCACACAGTCTTCACTTCGTGGGCTGGGTCGGTGTCATGCTAGAGTGACCATGAATGTTTGCAGAATGGAAGTTCCACTCTGCAGCGGATTGTGCGCTGATATGAAACTTCTTGGCGGATTAAAACTGTGTTCCGGACCGAAACTCGAACTCGGCACCTTTGCCTTTTGCGGGCAGGAAACTGCCTCCCGGTATTGGTGTCGAATTCGGTGCCAACAAACGATGGAGGACTCAAAAACCTTGATTTTGTCTCAATGCTCCACAAGCGTCAGGCATGTACCTTTACGTTTGCAGTCATGACGCCTGTCGCAGTGAAGCTAAAACTTTGACCTTCTACAAGGCTATTGTTGAAAGTTCAAGGATCGTAACGCCGCAACTCGCCACAAGATAGCATTGCAGTTACGAATTTCACACACGCAGTTATAATGCTAGTGGAACACACTGTTTACTTTCTCTGTAACGACAGATGAACTTCGGACGAATTCGCGTCGCTTAGTGCGTACTACGACATTTCTGCCGGCCCGCACTCTGCCAAGGTTGTTTCGTCAACGCAGCAGAAGTTTCGCTGTGAAACCCATGCACATCCCCCATACAGTCCCGATCTCTCCCCAGGCGATTTCTTTACTATTAGGGCCCTGAAGAAACACATCCGTGGCCGTCGATTTGCTTTCGAGAAAATGTGAACGCCTGGTTCCTTAGGTAATCGCCAACACTTTTCTATGACGGCATTTATCGTTTTGCCTCACAGTGGGATAAGGGATGCAGCGCATGAAAACCAAAGGAGTCCTGCTATGAAAAGAGATGGAACGGCAGGTCATCCCTCTTGGTTGTCGGGACGTATGGGGGGTGACAGTCAGGTTGATATCCCATCGCTGTCCGGGACGTCTCCAGACACGTATTCGGCCTGGAATCTCATTGACTGGAGTGGAATTGCTTGCAATGATTAGTTCCGATTCGAACTGAGCCCTGGTGACCAGTGAAGACGTGTCTGGAGATGCCCCACACATTAGTGGGATACCAACCTGACTGTCACCCGCCAACGGCCTGAGAACCAGGAGTGATGGTTGAGGTCCCTTTCATTTCATATCAGAACCCCTTTGGGTGGCATACGCGGCACCCTTACAGCACGGCAGTACCTACGTGATACCCCGTCTTGTTGCCCTTCATGCAGACACTTCTTCAGTAATTCAGGATTTGTCAGGTCTCTGTAAATATGTTTTATGATCCAGAATGAGATTTTCACTCTGCAGCGGAGTGTGCGCTGATATGAAACTTCCTGGCAGATTAAAACTGTGTGCCCGACCGAAACTCGAACTCGGGACCTTTGCCTTTCGCGGGCAAGTGGTAGAGCACTTGCCCGCGAAAGGCAAAGGTCCCGAGTTCGAGTCTCGGTCGGGCACACAGTTTTAATCTGCCAGAAAGTTTCATGTTTTATGATATCCGTGACTGCTGCTGGGATGGAATGTTTATGGCTGTGTGAACTGTTTGAGTACTTGGCATTGTGTCAACTGCACAATGAGTCAGGTCCAGAAGGGCAAAGATGGTGTACCAGTTTTTCATCAGTTGACTGTCTGTGGAAGAAGGTAGGCCATACTGCCTGCTTCATTTTCTACAAATCCTCAGTATTATTTCAATGGCCAACCCATAATACTGCTGTAGTTCATCAATCATTTTGTCTGGCTGTGTGTCTCTGCTTTTACCATCAGAAAGTTTCTTGGCTCTCAAACTTTGTTTCAACTTCCTCAACCTGGTGCCCAGCCTCTTCTGGACATGACCAACACTGTTAGCCTTTACAACACAGCAATCCACAGCCTTATACAAGGTATTACAAAAAGGTACGGCCAAACTTTCAGGAAACATTCCTCACACACAAAGAAAGAAAATATGTTATGTGGACATGTGTCCGGAAACGCTTAGTTTCCATGTTAGAGCTCATTTTATTACTTCTCTTCAAATCACATTAATCATGGAATGGAAACACGCAGCAACAGAACGTACCAGCGTGACTTCAAACACTTTGTTACAGGAAATGTTCAAAATGTCCTCCGTTAGCGAGGATACATGCATCCACCCTCCGTCACATGGAATCCCTGATGCGCTGATGCAGCCCTGGAGAATGGCGTATTGTACCACAGCCGTCCACAATACGAGCACGAAGAGTCTCTACATTTGGTACCGGGGTTGCGTAGACAAGAGCTTTCAAATGTCCCCATAAATGAAAGCCAAGAGGGTTGAGGTCAGGAGAACGTGGAGGCCATGGAATTGGTCCGCCTCTACCAATCCATTGGTCCCCGAATCTGTTGTTGAGAAGCGTACGAACACTTCGACTGAAATGTGCAGGAGCTCCATCGTGCATGAACCACATGTTGTGTCGTACTTGTAAAGGCATATGTTCTAGCAGAACAGGTAGAGTATCCCGTATGAAATCATGATAACGTGCTCCGTTGAGCGTAGGTGGAAGAACATGGGGCACAATCAAGACATCACCAACAATGCCTGCCCAAACGTTCACAGAAAATCTGTGTTGATGACGTGATTGCACAATTGCGTGCGGATTCTCGTCAGCCCCCACATGTTGATTGTGAAAATTTACAATTTGATCACGTTGGAATGAAGCCTCATCCGTAAAGAGAACATTTGCACTGAAATGAGGATTGACACATTGTTGGATGAACCATTCGCAGAAGTGTCCCCGTGGAGGCCAATCAGCTGCTGATAGTGCCTGCACACGCTGTACATAGTACGGAAACAACTGGTTCTCCCGTAGCACTCTCCATACAGTGACGTGGTCAACGTTACCTTGCACAGCAGCGATTTCTCTGACGCTGACATTAGGGTTATCGTCAACTGCACGAAGAATTGCCTCGTCCATTGCAGGTGTCTTAGTCGTTCTAGGTCTTCCCCAGTCGCGAGTCTTAGGCTGGAAAGTTCCGTGCTCTTTAAGACGCCGATCAATTGCTTCGAACGTCTTCCTGTCGGGACACCTTCGTTCTGGAAGTCTGTCTCGATACAAACGTACCGCGCCACGGCTATTGCCCCGTGCAAATCCATACATCAAATGGGCATCTGCCAACTCCGCATTTGTAAACATTGCACTGACTGCAAAACCACGTTCGTGATGAACACTAACCTGTTGATGCTACGTACTGATGTGCTTGATGCTAGTACTGTAGAGCAATGAGTCGCATGTCAACACAAGCACCGAAGTCAACATTACCTTCCTTCAATTGGGCCAACTGGCGGTGAATCGAGGAAGTACAGTACATACTGACGAAACTAAAATGAGCTCTAACATGGAAATTAAGCGTTTCCGGACACATGTCCACATTAACATCTTTTCTTTATTTGTGTGTGAGGAATGTTTCCTGGAAGCTTGTCCGTACCTTTTTGTAACACCCTGTATATAAAAAATTACCGATTTTATTAGATCTTGAAATAATGACGTAAAAATTTAATATTTTCAACCAGTGTAGATTATAATTTGAAAAAATAAATAATAAAATACCTCCCATGTGAGCTTAAGGTGTATATATCATTTTATTTGGGAAAACTGCAAATTTTATAATGAGATAAAAATCCTAAAATGTGAAAAAAATTTCCGTTCTAACACCCCCTAATGCTGTAAATTATGATTCAGTTCATGTTACTACTGAGTTGTATGTATATAACTGTGTTGTATGTAATAATGCTCAGTTATATTAGAGCTGAAGAAATCAGCTTAAATTTGATTTTGTTGTTAATTATTTTACATGCGGCATCCCTCCCGAGAAAAGTCGGTATCTACACTGGAGTCCAGAGAAAGACACCGCTCATGCAAAAATTCCTTTACATGTGGAATAATCGGGTCTACTGCCGGGTGTTTGTGTCGCTCTGGCACAATATTTCGGCCACGTAACTCGTTGCCTTCTTCAGGTGCTTCCTGAGACTGCCGTATTGGAGGTTTTTTTTTAATTTAATTTTATTTATTTATTTTTTTTTTTCATTCCCTTCTCGGATGGAGAAGGGCGGGCTGTTGTAGAGCGCGTGTTTAGCTCTTTTCAGCCATGGGGTTAAAGTTGTTCTGTTTTGGCACTGTTTATTTTCTTGCTGGGGTACAAGGAAGGGGGGGGGGGATTTCTCCCAATTGGGAATTTATTTGCAGGGGTTTGTTGGGGACAGTTCCGGTATTCACCTTAGCGGCTAAGGAAAACCTGCAAAACCCGGCCAGAACTGCTTGTTATGGCTTGCCTTCTCTTTATTTGCCGTGTTGCCAGCGTTGGCGCTGGCGTTCACGGCGGGCAAGGGCGGCTTCGCGTCTTCTGTCGCGCTCCATCTCTTGCTCTCTTCTGTGTTGCTCCTCTCGTGTTTCCACATTTCTTCTCACGGGCTCCCTGCTTTTCATGTAGCTCGTTTGGTGTTCACTGAGTTCGCGGTCGGCCAAGTCCGGGTTGGTGACGTCCAGGATCTCGTTGTCTACAAGGTAGTGACGATTGGAGGATCTTGTCCAGTATTTATGCCCAGAGGGGCTGGGCGCTCTGTTTGCCGTCAGCGCCCGCCTGGCGCTGCCCGTAATGTGTTGCCTCTTCCCCGGTGCTCCCTCGGACGTCCGCGCCCGACTTGGTCGCCATCTGTGGCAGCTGTCTGAGGCGCGTCCTGTGTCGGGCGATCCGTTCGCGGTCCGCGCCCGCCTGGTGCTGCTCCTGAGGCTTTGGCCCTTCCCTGGTGGGGAAGTCACAAAGAAAGCTTTCGCCCGCTCTAGACGCTGACCTCCTCTGGGCTGCCCTATGGTTCCTAGAACAAAATGTTGCTAGAGCTACCCGGATATTTATCATTACGGCAGATAATCACAAGTGGTATCTCACTACATACGGACCACTCATCTCAGTCTGTGGATAAACCACTGTCTATCTTATCTTTGCCTACAGGGATGCTGAGCCACCAGAATATGCAGGACAAGGTGCGTGGTGTTTGGTGAGAGTAGAAGTAAGAGTATCTTCCATATTAGAGCTTTCAGCCGAGACGTAAGCCGTCATCAGTTCCATAAGAGTGTCATCTTGTCGCACCGTCGACAAAATCAGTGAGGTTTTGATTTACTCGGTTACAATTCTGTAGGTAATCTCCATATGTTCTCCTGCAATTGTGTTTGAGTACAGCTGTCCCAGTGTCGATTGCTTATCTGAAAGTGACTATTCTGTTCCTGTTTTTCAGCTCTCTGTATATTTGCACTTTTGCTTTTCTTGCTGGGCTGGGCTTGCTGGGCTGCTTGCTCGTTGATACAAGTTCCTAGTTCGCCATGATCGTTTGCTTAGGTTTGTGAGTTCTTTTGACCATGGGATTTTTGAGTGTTGTTTTGGCTTGTTGTTTGTGTTGAAAGTTTCTTTAAAAATTATTAGTTTTACTGATAGTTTGTATTTATTGGTTTTGCGTTGCAGTTGCTTTACTTGGGTTGTCTGAAAGGTTGTTTGAGAACTTCTGACTGTTGTAAACAATGACTCGAAACAGAAGTTAATCTGAATGCTTGATTTCCAGGAAAATATACTGAGTAACCTAATAAAAAATGGTTCAAATGGCTCTGAACACTATGGGACTTAACATCTATGGTCATCTGTCCCCTAGAACTTAGAACTACTTAAACCTAACTAACCTAAGAACATCACACACATCCATGCCCGAGGCAGGATGCAAACCTGCGACCGTAGCGGTCACGCGGTTCCAGACTGAAGCGCCTATAACCGCACGGCCACACCGGCCGGCTGAGCAGCCTAATAAAGAAAACCAGATGATTCTACCTAAGTTCCCTTCAAAAATCGCAACATTCTGTTTCCAATTTTTTACTTCTCTGACATGAAACTTGACAAAACCTTAACTGATTTCTGGTCCTATGAAAGGAAGTACCTTCGAATCTCTCGACCTTCAATTTTCTCTCTTTTGACTTATCTCTGGCAATACATGACGTTCGGGCACTGCTCTATACTGCTACTACTGATAACCACTAAAAAGCCTATTCTCGTTTAATGAGCGGCAAACGATCTACAGGTGAATTCTGTGTGCAGTGAGTCCATGTAATGTGCCTGCATTTTAAATTGCAATTGTGAAACTTTATCTAGTGAATGACATTGTTTGGGAAATGGATGATGACGTTGCAAATTACGTTCATGCTGAGTCCTTAAATTGGTAAATTTAGAAATGTCAGATTGCAAAAGTATTCTTCGTTATAATCAAGAATTGCAAAGAAATTATGTTGTAGAATATTTATGTTCGTCGTAGCTTATAGAAGCTTGCCCTAATTGAGTTAATCTTTCGTGAATAGTCGCTGATGTTACCTAATTAAGAAGACTTCTGTGTTGGATACCAAACTGTTATAATGGTGTGCAGACAGCAGCTCAAGCACGATCTAAACAAAGACAATTAATTATTATTACCTTATTACGAAGGCTTCATCAAATCAATCAAAAATTTTTCTCTCTGGCAATAAAGGTATCAAGAACGTATTATAAAATTAGTTTCCTCAACAAAGATAAATTTTCATCGGTTTTGGAAGGGCGCTTTCGGCCGTGGCTCACTTCACGATTACACGATGCGGGCTGTCTCTACGACTTGCATGCACGAGGAGCGGCCGACGCAAAGGTGTTACTGCAGACGCGCAGTATCGCAGATGACATCGCGTGCTGCCTCAGAAACAAAATAAGTGCGACTGCCGTCTGCGTATCCAAGTTATAACGGAAGTTGACAGTGAACAAACATCAACACCCCTTTCAGTATGTGGTATCGCTGCCCTTTGTGCTGTCCGTATCTGTTCAGCCAGTGTAAGGAGTTTGTAGTCCGCTATGACGGTCCAACTTTATTCGCCGTCCATATGCCATTTTTATTTACTCTATTATGTTATAAGACTAGCACAACGTGAAGAAAAATTTTGCTCTTACCACTGTGATAAATGAACCTGTTCCCTGGCCGCCAGTTTGAAACGTCCCCTTATGAAAAATTATACATGACTGTGCTTAAACTGACACACAATATTTTTTAGCGCAACGCAATCTGACTTTCAGAAATCCCTACAAAGGAATGGCCCTGACTAACATTAACCTGTACCTTTCACAAATCACTTACCTCACCAAAAATCTTCGTTACTCGAACTACTGCAATACAGCGAGCGCCACTACTGTCAGCTAAATAAAAGATTCAAACTACTGAAGGCACTAACTACTGATAGGCATAGTTAGCAAATGAAAGATTTTAATAGAGAACAAACAATGTATTTACCTTAATAATCATAATGTATATGCCATCCAGTCTTACAAATTTCAAGTCTCCGCCATTTCTCTCCCCACATCCACCACTGCTGGCGGCTCACCTCCAACTGCGCAACGCTACGCGCTGTTCACGTCCAGCTGCCCAACACTACAATGGCAGACAACAATGTAAACTAGCCATAGACTGCATACAGCATAGCCAGTGATTTTCATACAGAGAGCGCTACGTGGCGGTGGCGTTTCCAATATAAGAACCTAAACAGCCTACATACAAGTTGCCTGTGTGACGATGGCAGTGGTACAATGGGACAGCCACCAAGGAAGCCCGGTGCCCAAGAAGATCTGATGAAACTTTGCAGTACTTCTGTACACGCCAGTCGTTGCATTGTGTAACTAGCTGACTGATGCGGTGATATTATTTTGCTCCAGGCGAGATTATGTATTTTACTAAATGTTAAAATTAACTGAATATTTAAACAATATGGAATACAAGGCTCAGTGCATGTAGTACCCATTTTACAGAACATAGTTGAACTGTGTGTTTCCATTATTTCGTGGTTCTCGTGAGTATTTTCACAATCAGTGATTGTGTAAATTTTTAATTTAATACATCCAGTGCAAGATTTTTATTTTATGTGAAGAATATTACGAGATATGAGCAGAACATTTATTCCTTGGAATTCGTCATTCCATCCTCAGATAGCAGGAAGGCAACACCACATAGATACACATTCAACTTAAGATTTTCAAGCACGAAGAACTATTCAGAACACAGATATTTATTTAGGACCAAACCGAGGTTAGTTCAGCGGTGCCACGTACCCTCCTTAAATCGTCGCTAACCCAACAATATTTTACTGTCGATTGCATTATCGCCTTCATTGTTTATTGCTGGCATGTGTTGGGGTTTTCTAGGCCACACCTCGTGAACTACGTACATTTTTTCTACAATGAACCAAAAAATGTGTTCCCAGGAACGTATAAGTTCGATAAAATTGTTTGTCGGTGGATAGAAGAAAATGTGAGTGATATAGATGAAAAAGCAGTCGATAATTTTGCAATCGTCAGTGATCACAATTCTGCTAGCGAAAATAACTTGAGGAACGTAGTGATGGGAATCTTTCTGTCTCTTCTGACTTACATGAGGCAGGATCGGCCCCGCGGAAAGAATATTACGATGGAAAGGGATTTCAGGTGGTCAAGCAATTCTTTCCGAAGTCGGTTTTCAAGAACACCGAGGCAAAATATTTTCTTGTAGCTCTCTCGTATTCATCCTGCAGACGTCATGTGGAGCCTGAAAAAGTCTGGAACTTACTAGCTGATGTCACAATGTTTGAGAGAATACTACGATTCACAAACCTCAAACTCGAACGTGAACAAGTACAGTGGAAAAATGCAAATACCACAGATATGATAGATGTGGATATGACGGAACTCAAAGCATTCTTTGGCCTCCTCATCTATATTTTTTTAAATCGAACTATGACACTTCTGCTGTTTGGGCAACGGATGGGACAGGAAGGGACGTTTAATGTTGCGTCATGGTTCAAATGGCTCTGAGCACTATGGGACTTAACATCTGAGGTCAACAGTCCCCTAGAACTTAGAACTATTTAAACCTAACTAACCTGAGGACAGCACACACATCCATGCCCGAGGCAGGATTCGAACCTGCGACCATAGCGGTCACGCGGTTCCAGACTGAAGCGCCTAGAACCGCTCGGCCACCGCGGCCGACAATGTTGCGTCATGAGCTGAAACAGATTGGGCATTCTCCTTTCGAACCTTCGTTTCGGTGACCGTCAATATAGAGCTGAACGAGTGGTAGTTGAGCCAGTAGCAGCAATATATGACATTTTTGCAAAATTTTTAGAATACACGAAACGGCTAACACTATACGCTCGTGCTACCATCGATGAAATGCTGGTGCTCTTCAGAGGCAAGTGTAGATTCAAGATCTGCGTACCCATGAATCTTTGAAGATATGGAATAAAAATTCAGAGCCTAGTTGACGCTTTTATTTTCTTAATTGCAGTATTTACACAGACAAGGATTTTATGGAAGGAACCGCCCGGCACAGGATAAAAACTATTCGCTCCCCATACAAGCATGCATCCGACTTCTCACACCAGTCAAAAGAACGCATCGAAATGTGACGACTGACAGTTGGTATAATTCTGTGGAACTTACCCAGTGATGGGAAAAATGGGTTGACGCTTGTTGATACAGTGAGGAAAAGCAAAAGAGAAATACTAAAGGCATTTCGGCCCAACAGAAGACTTGCTATAGGCTCCGGTTAATATGGATTCAAAACAAAGACACTACTTTCGTACGTTCTAAGGAAAAATAGAGCTTTTGTGTTGCTGTCCAATATGCATCATGCACCGGACACAAAAGGGGAAAACAGAAGTGAGAAATAATTCTGTTTTGTAAAATGAGCGGAGACAGCTTTGATGAAAATGGTTCTGTTTATAGTTCAGGAAGGAGAACTTGTCGATGCCCTTAGCAATACACTCCTGGAAATGGAAAAAAGAACACATTGACACCGGTGTGTCAGACCCACCATACTTGCTCCGGACACTGCGAGAGGGCTGTACAAGCAATGATCACACGCACGGCACAGCGGACACACCAGGAACCGCGGTGTTGGCCGTCGAATGGCGCTAGCTGCGCAGCATTTGTGCACCGCCGCCGTCAGTGTCAGCCAGTTTGCCGTGGCATACGGAGCTCCATCGCAGTCTTTAACACTGGTAGCATGCCGCGACAGAGTGAACGTGAACCGTATGTGCAGTTGACGGACTTTGAGCGAGGGCGTATAGTGGGCATGCGGGAGGCCGGGTGGACGTACCGCCGAATTGCTCAACACGTGGGGCGTGAGGTCTCCACAGTACATCGATGTTGTCGCCAGTGGTCGGCGGAAGGTGCACGTGCCTGTCGACCTGGGACCGGACCGCAGCGACGCACGGATGCACGCCAAGACCGTAGGATGTAGGGGATGTAGGGGACCGCACCGCCACTTCCCAGCAAATTAGGGACACTGTTGCTCCTGGGGTATCGGCGAGGACCATTCGCAACCGTCTCCATGAAACTGCGCTACGGTCCCGCACACCGTTAGGCCGTCTTCCGCTCACGCCCCAACATCGTGCAGCCCGCCTCCAGTGGTGTCGCGACAGGCGTGAATGGAGGGACGAATGGAGACGTGTCGTCTTCAGCGATGAGAGTCGCTTCTGCCTTGGTGCCAATGATGGTCGTATGCGTGTTTGGCGCCGTGCAGGTGAGCGCCACAATCAGGACTGCATACGACCGAGGCACACAGGGCCAACACCCGGCATCATGGTGTGGGGAGCGATCTCCTACACTGGCCATACACCACTGGTGATCGTCGAGGGGACACTGAATAGTGCACGGTACATCCAAACCGTCATCGAACCCATCGTTCTACCACTCCTAGACCGGCAAGGGAACTTGCTGTTCCAAGAGGACAATGCACGTCCGCATGTATCCCGTGCCACCCAACGTGCTCTAGAAGGTGTAAGTCAACTACCCTGACCAGCAAGATCTCCGGATCTGTCCCCCATTGAGCATGTTTGGGACTGGATGAAGCGTCGTCTCACGCGATCTGCACGTCTAGCACGAACGCTGGTCCAACTGAGGCGCCAGGTGGAAATGGCATGGCAAGCCGTTCCACAGGACTACATCCAGCATCTCTACGATGGTCTCCATGGGAGAATAGCAGCCTGCATTGCTGCGAAAGGTGGATATACACTGTACTAGTGCCGACATTGTGCATGACCTGTTGCCTGTGTCTATGTGCCTGTGGTTCTGTCAGTGTGATCATGTGATGTATCTGACCCCAGGAATGTGTCAATAAAGTTTCCCCTTCCTGGGACAATGAATTCACGGTGTTCTTATTTCAATTTCCAGGAGTGTATTTTACAGAAGCGTAGATATTAATTGAGTCGGTGCATGTGTATTGTACAACAGCCACCAAGATAACGAACTTGTAAACCGGCTGAGCTTCATGACGAAACTTGCAAAGCAGCTTGTAACTCCTCACATGGAAAGAAGAACTCAAAACATCCACCTTTCACGCGGTCTGAGGGCTTGTATTGGGAGAGTTCTGGGAGTTACTACGCAAACTGTATCACTGGACACAGCAGGCGACCTTGAGAAAAGAAGATATGGTCCAAATAAAAGAAGGAAAACAGCGTTCCTGCGTAAAATGTGCAAAGTTGCCATTTGTGTTCGAGTGCTCCAAAAAAAGTGTGCGTGAAATTTGTTTCAGCGTTGCAGGTGTGAAACACCAGTGTCTTCAATATTCAGTAAAATTTTCAAAATACCCACTTCTTCAGCGTTCCAATAATATACTTAAAGTATTAATTAAGGTCAAATGTGTTCTGATCGGTAATATTCCAGCATTGACTAATATTCCAGCATCGAATATCAATCCTGCAGACTTTCTTTTTGTAGCTATCGAGTGAAATCTTTTTGTACAAGTTTAAATCCTGAAATTTCGTCTTATGCGAAAATTTACTTGCTACATAGACACTATAATATTTCAGAACACAACATACAGTTCTCTAACACACCCTTTATGAGTATCTGTTAAGGAAAACGCACAACAGTACGTAATTTTACGTCATAAAAAGTAAATTACTGCATGCTCTATGTAGTGCAATAAAATCAACAAGGAGTATTTAAACAACACTCAAATAAAAGTAACACTAGGTGTCATGTAACTTAAATTAAAATTTTTAAATGATTTACACCTTAAACCACGATTTAAACATAGGGCTCCCAGAGACCACACCTCATAACAAACGTTACAGAAACGTCGCTTCGTGAGTTACGGGTTAAGCAATATGCGTTGCGCATATTCTTAGTTTAGGTATTTCAGCCCTCTATAGATGAACTTTTCATCTGGGTGGGAGTCCAGGAACGAGACTCCAAACACATGGCAGTTAGCTCACAGTTATTCCATCTTCAAATAGCAGAATCGCCACACTGTGCTTACTGTTACGTTTTGCAGAGGTTAATACAAGATGATTTCTCGCAGTCTACCCGCGCCCTCTTTATGGAATAAGAGTCTCTCGTTTGATGTCTCATCTGCTACGTTGCCGTTATAGCTTTTTATTGTAATTACATTATGCTCACCTGTTGTACAGCTTTTGTGAACGGCCAAGTCTCCTGTTTGTATCAAGACTTTATTATCTAAGACCGAGAGATCTGTGCTACTTTGCCGTCCTGTCTTTCCTTGATAGTTTGGCAGATGTTTCTCCCTGTTAATAAAGCGTGGATTTTGTTCATGTTGTGTATCGTTTACCACTCTTCCTCTTACGTCAGTTGTGTTGTGGTGCCATAACACCTATTCTACGTAAATGTCTGACCATGTTAATAGGCTTTTGTGTCTTGCATATTGTGCGGAGTTCCTATTGTACTTCACATTTGGTTCTATATTGTCGAAGTATTGTGCATAATTAATGAGAATTTTGAGAAAGTAGTTAAAAACAAACTCGAAAAAAATTTTAGAACCCAAGAAGAACAATGTGCTTTCACGGCTCGGAGATCATGTGTAGACCATATTTTCACATTATGACAGATTTTGGAGAAACATAGGGAAAAATCAGAAAAATATAGGATTAATTTTCATAGATCTAGGAAAAGGGTATGATACTGTCCCAAGAAAATTAATTTGGAGAGCACTACATATGTCAATCATAAACTCTTCCTTGATTAAAGTAATACAACAGATGTATGAAGATAACATTTGCCAAGTGAAAGTTGGTAATAAACCTACTCAGAAATTTAGAACAAGCAAAGGCCTTTTACAGGGCTGTCCCATGTCACCATCATTATTTAAAACCTATATAGATATTAGCCGTAGAACATGGTGTCGTAAATGTAATAGTATGTGATTAGAAATAAGAGATGGAGTTTACCTACATCATTTATTGTTTGCTGATCATCAAGTAGTCGTAGCAGAAGATGGGGAGGATGCTAACTACAGGGTTATTACAAATGATTGAAGCGATTTCACAGCTCTACAATAACTTTATTATTTGAGATATTTTCACAATGCTTTGCACACACATACAAAAACTCAAAAAGTGTTTTTAGGCACTCACAAATGTTCGATATGTGCCCCTTTAGTGATTCGGCAGACATCAAGCCGATAATCAAGTTCCTCCCACACTCGGCGCAGCATGTCCCCATCAATGAGTTCGAAAGCATCGTTGACGCGAGCTCGCAGTTCTGGCACGTTTCTTGGTAGAGGAGGTTTAAACGCTGAATCTTTCACATAACCCCACAGAAAGAAATCGCATGGGGTTAAGTCGGGAGAGCATAGAGGCCATGACATGAATTGCTGATCATGATCTCCACCACGACCGATCCATCGGTTTTCCAATCTCCTGTTTAAGAAATGCCGAACATCATGATGGAAGTGCGGTGGAGCACTATCCTGTGGTACGTTTAGCTCCCTGCTTGCTTTATTCGTCGACTTCCGCGAGCTACGCGTGAAACTTGCCCGCACGCGTTCAACCGTTTCTTCGCTCACTGCAGGCCGACCCATTGATTTCCGCTTACAGAGGCATCCAGAAGCTTTAAACTGCGCATACCATCGCCGAATGGAGTTAGCAGTTGGTGGATCTTTGTTGAACTTTGTCCTGAAGTGTCGTTGCACTGTTATGACTGACTGATGTGAGTGCATTTCAAGCACGACATACGCTTTCTCGGCTCCTGTCGCCATTTTGTCTCACTGCGCTCTCGAGCGCTCTGGCGGCAGAAACCTGAAGTGCGGCTTCAGCCGAACAAAACTTTATTAGTTTTTCTACGTATCTGTAGTGTGTCGTAACCATATGTCAATGAATGGAGCTACAGTGAATTTATGAAATCGCTTCAATCATTTGTAATAGCCCTGTATATGTGCAGTCAACTAGCTGTAGCATACAGAACTTGGGGTTTGAAGATTAATTACCAAAAAACAGAATATTTGACTAATGATTCAGATGAGCTATACACTGAAGGAAAGAAAAAAAGATAAACACTTTATGTTATTCGGGATCCATTTTAGAAATCGAGGGAAAATAAGAGTCAGAAATCAATAAAAGAATTAGTAGCGGACGGAAGGTCATTGGGAAGCTTAACTCAGTCTTATGGAGCAGAGATGTAATGAGCAGAACTAAAAAATTAATATACAAGTCTGTATTAGAGAGTGTGGTTCTGTATGGAACGGAGACCTGGACAATTAACCTGAAGCACATTAACAAATTACAGGCTCTAGAGATGGACTTCTGAAGAATATCGGCAAGAGTCTCCAGGGAAGAGAAGATAAGGAACACCGAAATAATAAGGAGAATGGAAAGAATTCCAAAATTGATACTGGAGTGGGAACCGGTGGGGAGAAGAAGAAGGGGCCGACCTATGACCACCTGGCTCCAAAATGTGCAGCACACAATGAGGAGAATGGGCGCAGAGGAAGAGGACACATAAGATCGAAACACCTGGAGGAATATTTTGAGAATATACACTCCTGAAAATGGAAAAAAGAACACATCGACACCGGTGTGTCAGACCCACCATACTTGCTCCGGACACTGCGAGAGGGCTGTACAAGCAATGATCACACGCACGGCACAGCGGACACACCAGGAACCGCGGTGTTGGCCGTCGAATGGCGCTAGCTGCGCAGCATTTGTGCACCGCCGCCGTCAGTGTCAGCCAGTTTGCCGTGGCATACGGAGCTCCATCGCAGTCTTTAACACTGGTAGCATGCCGCGACAGCGTGGACGTGAACCGTATGTGCAGTTGACAGACTTTGAGCGAGGGCGTATAGTGGGCATGCAGGAGGCCGGGTGGACGTACCGCCGAATTGCTCAACACGTGGGGCGTGAGGTCTCCACAGTACATCGATGTTGTCGCCAGTGGTCGGCGGAAGGTGCACGTGCCCGTCGACCTGGGACCGGACCGCAGCGACGCACGGATGCACGCCAAGACCGTAGGATCCTACGCAGTGCCGTAGGGGACCGCACCGCCACTTCCCAGCAAATTAGGGACACTGTTGCTCCTGGGGTATCGGCGAGGACCATTCGCAACCGTCTCCATGAAGCTGGGCTACGGTCCCGCACACCGTTAGGCCGTCTTCCGCTCACGCCCCAACATCGTGCAGCCCGCCTCCAGTGGTGTCGCGACAGGCGTGAATGGAGGGACGAATGGAGACGTGTCGTCTTCAGCGATGAGAGTCGCTTCTGCCTTGGTGCCAATGATGGTCGTATGCGTGTTTGGCGCCGTGCAGGTGAGCGCCACAATCAGGACTGCATACGACCGAGGCACACAGGGCCAACACCCGGCATCATGGTGTGGGGAGCGATCTCCTACACTGGCCGTACACCACTGGTGATCGTCGAGGGGACACTGAATAGTGCACGGTACATCCAAACCGTCATCGAACCCATCGTTCTACCATTCCTAGACCGGCAAGGGAACTTGCTGTTCCAACAGGACAATGCACGTCCGCATGTATCCCGTGCCGCCCAACGTGCTCTAGAAGGTGTAAGTCAGCTACCCTGGCCAGCAAGATCTCCGGATCTGTCCCCCATTGAGCATGTTTGGGACTGGATGAAGCGTCGTCTCACGCGGTCTGCACGTCCAGCACGAACGCTGGTCCAACTGAGGCGCCAGGTGGAAATGGCATGGCAAGCCGTTCCACAGGACTACATCCAGCATCTCTACGATCGTCTCCATGGGAGAATAGCAGCCTGCATTGCTGCGAAAGGTGGATATACACTGTACTAGTGTCTACATTGTGCATGCTCTGTTGCCTGTGTCTATGTGCCTGTGGTTCTGTCAGTGTGATCATGTGATGTATCTGACCCCAGGAATGTGTCAATAAAGTTTCCCCTTCCTGGGACAATGAATTCACGGTGTTATTATTTCAATTTCCAGGAGTGTAGTTTTAGAACGTTTATTCTTTGTACAGTAATTTCCGAGTAATTATGTTGGAGATAAACCTCTGTAATGAGGAAAAGCTCAAAATAATAAAATAATTGTGCATAGAGAGAGGCTATGATGCAGCTGGTATGTCCTCCTGTGAGTTCTAATGTTATTATGCGCTTGCCACGATGTCAACTTATTTTGGTTATTACAATGTTTTTATTCAGTACTATTATGGCAGCGTTTTTTTTTTTTTTTTTTTTTTTTTTGGTCACTGATAATTGGTATTGTTCTTCGAGGCATGTGAGTTTAGAGTACGGTTCCTGGAGACAAAGTAATTACGTCCAGATCGAGTCCGATTTCTCGCGACTTTCATTCCGTGTACTCAGTTGGACAATAGCTTGGCCTCGCAGACAGACGCGTGGACAACATACGGAAACTGGAAATTTGTGGTAAGGTCTTATGGGACCAAACTGCTGAGGTCATCGGTCCCTAAGCTTACGCACTACTTAATCTGACTTATGCTATGGACAGTGCACACACCCATGCCCGACGGAGGGCTCGAACCTCCGACGAGGGGAGCCACCTGAGCCGTGGCAAGACGCCACAGACCGCGCGGCTACCCCGTCAGTATTTCAGAGAGGATGTGTAGTTGGGTTTGAAGAAGCCAGTCGGAATAGTCGGCGAATCGCTCGACACTTGAATAGAACGATACCACTATTCGACGATATTGGCAGAAATGGCTGAACCATGACCAAACACAGCGTAAGGAACGAGACGGACGACACAATATGAGGCCTAAGACACTTAGAGCCTCCGATTCATCACTATCGTCGATCCTTCTGTGACTATAAGGACCATTAATAGGCTGCTCACAGAAAGAGGGGAGTGACCTCACGACGCCCCTTGCGACGACTACCACTGACCTCTGTAAACTAACAAGCACATTTGCTGTGGTAGTGTCATGGAATCTCATTGACTGGAATAGAATTGTTTTCGGTGATGAGACCTGGTTCCAACTGTTGCCCGATGACCAGCAAAGACGTGTCTGGGGACGGCCCGGACAATGGTGTGATACCAACCTGGATGGCGCCCGTCATACGGCCCGACAGCCAGGAATGATAGTCTAGGGTGCCATTTCATTGTGGAACAGCGGTACGTCACCGACATTCTATGCCCCGTTTTGTTGTCCTTCATGGCAAGCCATCCTGGGCTTACATTTCAGTAGGATAATTCTCGCCCACACCAGGTCTCAGTTTCTACCACATTGTCTTCGTGCTTGCCAAACCCCTCCTTGGCGAGCAAGATAGCTGGATGTCTCTCCATTTCATAACCTTTGGAATATTAGGAGCATAGCCTTCCAACCCGCTCGGGATTTTGACGATCTATCACGACAGTTGGACAGAATTTGGCACGATATACCTCGGGAAGACATCCAACAACTCTCTCAATCAGTGCTAAGCTGAATAACTGTTTGCGTAAGGGCCAGAGGTGGACCAACTAGTTATTGACCTCCTCAATTTATTAAGGTCTTCCTGTTGAATAAATCATCCAATTTTTTCTGAAATTGTAACCATTTGTTTGTCTGTATATCTACTGATTTCCGGCCCATTCGGATAATTCCTTCATGGTGAATCGTTGCTTTTTTTTAAATTTCTTTTTAGAGTGTATTTTGTCGATGTTAAGTTTCTTTGAGAGACGCTTACACGCTTTCGTCATTAAGTCACATAGTTCTCGCGCATCCGTTGCTAGGTTTACTGTCCGTGGTAGCATTAAATCTGTATGCTGAGTTATAGAATAACAAATTTTGTTGCCCTTGGGATAAAGCGTAGCTAGCCTCTTAACAGTCGCCGGCCGCGGTGGTCTCGCGGTTCTAGGCGCTCAGTCCGGAACCGCGCGACTGCTACGGTCGCAGGTTCGAATCCTGCCTCGGGCATGGATGTGTGTGATGTCCTTAGGTTAGTTAGGTTTAAGTAGTTCTAAGTTCTAGGGAACTGATGACCACAGATGTTAAGTCCCATAGTGCTCAGAGCCATTTGAACCATTTATTAACAGTCTGGAAGTTTTCTTTGGTTTCTAGTCTGCGTTGTCGCAGGTCTTTTCTAACTTCTCCTAATCTATAGTGGACCTGCTACGGTCAGTTGTACCTTCTTGTGGTTCTGAATGTGCAATTACATTTTGTATCGCTAGGCCGGTGTTGTTGTGTTGGGGTCAGCACATTCCAATTCTGATGATGATGATGTTTGGTTTGTGGGGCGCTCAACTGCGTGGTTATCAGCGCCCGTACAATTTCCCAACCTTTGCTCAGTCCAATTTCGCCACTTTCCTGGATGATGATGAAATGATAAGGACAACACAAACACCCAGTCATCTCGAGGCAGGTGAAAATCCCTGACCCCGCCGGGAATCGAACCCGGGACCCCGTGCTCGGGAAGCGAGAACGCTACCGCGAGACCACGAGCGGCGGACTCATTCCAATTCTGCAGCTAGCAATATTTCAGTGCTGGGAGATTCGCCATTTCTCTTAGTAGAACCTCCTGACACATTTTTAACAGATATGTAGCACTGTCTGCATTTTGTAGAGTTGTATACCGATTGGTAAGCTATTTAAATTGTTACTATCTTAGTGAGGGTGTTCTTGTGTGTTGAACTGTTCGCACATTTATTCTTAGCACTACGGCTCACGCTTGAGAAACCGTGACCCGACCTATTTATATTCTCTGTATTTTCAGACTCATATTCGTTGTTTAGTTGCTCCTTCTTAACCTTTTCTACCCTATTCATTAGGCTTGTTTGGAGTGTGGCCAACTCGAAAAATATATGTTTCAGTTCGCTAGCTACTAGACAGTCTATTGCACCTTGTATTGTTATATCGTCCAAATAGTCTATTGCTTCGAAACATTTGTTTTGTATTCCTGGAGTGCATTATATAGGTGGAGCAGTTGTCTTTTCCCGTTCGTTCACTTTTGAATAGCCTGTTTGTTGACGGCACGCTACAGCTTTGTGCCACGCTGGTGCTTCGGTCGATAGGGACTTATATTTCAGTTTATTTTTGGTGCAATCTTGGTTAGTGGTGCTTATTTTGTGACCATCTGATGGTTCAAATGGCTCTGAGCACTATGGAACTTAAGATCTGAGGTCATCAGTTCCCTAAAACTTAGAACTACCTAAGGACAACACACACATCCATGCCCGAGGCAAGATTCGAACCTGCGGCCGCGCGGTTCCAGACTGTAGCGCCTGGAAGCGCTCGGCTACACCGGCCGGCTGACCATCTGACTACTGTCGTTTCATTTACTAATGTGCGACTACATTAATTCAAAAAGTGTCCAAAAACTTCAAAATGATAAAAATACAAATTTTATGGGTGATTAAGACTGTGCCGGGTTAGGACTCGAGCCCGCGACCTTGCATGTAGTGGGCATTACCCAGTTCCGGCTAGCGTACGAACCGACAAATAATTTTAAACTGCCAGAAGGTTTATCTCGGAGAAAAATTCGCTGCAGAGTGAAAGATTCATTCTGGAATCTTATCAAAAGCAACACTATTTTTGTATTTATTTTTTTGTTAGTGTGTGGCCAAAGATTTTATTTAATGTTCGAGGTAAACATATTGTGGAAACTAACGTGTTAGAAGAGAAGTTAATTTTAAAGATACAACGGAAACGAGGGTCTGTTGTTCTAGTCCTGCCCACGCATGAACACTACTGGCCATTAAAATTGCTACACCACGAAGATGATGTGCTACAGACGCAAAATTTAACCGACAGAAAGAAGATGCTGTGACATGCAAATGATTAGCTTTTCAGCGGATTCACACAAGGTTGGTGGCGGTGGCGACACCTACACCCTGCTCACGTGAGGAAAGTTTCCAACCGGTTTCGCATACACAAACAGCAGTTGACCAGCGTTGACTGGTGAAACGTTGTTGTGATGCCTCGTGTAAGGAGGAGAAATGCGTACCATCACGTTTCCGATTTGATAAAGGTCGAATTGTAGCCTATCGCGAGTGCGGTTTATCGTATCGCGATATTGCTGATCGCGTTGTTCGAGATCCAGTGACTGTTAGCAGAATATGGAATCGGTGGGCTCAGGAGGGTAATAAGGAAAGCCATGCTTGATCCCAACGGCCTCGTATCACTAGCAGTCGAGAAGACAGGCATGGCTGTAACGGATCGTGCAGCTACGTCTCGATCCCTGAGTCAACAGATGGGGACGTTTGGGAGACAACAACCATCTGCTCGAACAGTTCGATGACGTTTGCAGCAGCATGGACTATCAGCTCGGAGACCGTGGGTGCGGTTACCCTTGACGCTGCATCACAGACAGGAGCGCCTGCGATGGTGTACTCAATGACGAACCTGGGTGCACAAATGTCAAAACGTAATCTTTTGGATGCATGCAGGTTCTGTTTACAGCATCATGATGGTCGCATCCGTGTTTGGCGACATCGCGGTGAACGCACATTGGAAGCATGTATTCGTCATCGCCATACTGGCGCATCACCCCGCGTGATGGTATGGGGTGCCACTGGTTACACGTCTCGATCACTTCTTGTTCGCATTGACGGCACTTTGAACAGTGGACGTTACATTTCAGTTGTGTTACGACCCGTGGCTCTAACCTTCATTCGATCCCTGCGAAACCCTACATCTCAGCAGGATAACGCACGACCGCATGTTGCAGGTCCTGTACGGTCCTTTCTGGATACAGAAAATGTTCGACTGCTGCCCTGCCCAGCACATTCTCCAGATCGCTCACCAATTGAAAACGTCTGGTCAACGGTGGCCGAGCAACTGGCTCGTCACAATACGCCAGTCACTACTCTTGATGAACTGTGGTATCGTATTGAAGCTGCATGGGCAGCTGTACCTGTACACGCCATCCAAGCTCTGTTTGACTCAATGCCCAGGCGTATCAAGGCCGTTTTTACGGCCACAGGTGGTTGTTCCGGGTACTGATTTCTCAGGATCTATGGACCCAAATTGCGTGAAAATGTAATCACATTTGAGTTCTAGTATAATATATTTGTCCAATGAATACCCGTTTATCATCTGCACTTGTTCCTGGTGTAGCAATTTTAATGGCCAGTAGAGTAGTTTCATTATACCAAGAAAGTACTATGTCGGAGAACATACAGGCTCCTTAACGGAATATTCTCGTATTACGTAACTCCGGCAGATGTCCTTCAGACACCCGGCCTGTTTGCGAGCCTGTCTGTACGTAGACCCCTCTTTACTGAGCCTTGCGGTTGCGTCTCGTCAGCAGATAAGCGCGGCTCGGTCAGCAGGAGCCCCGCTGGACTTCGCGCCTACAACATCCGCCTCGAGCGCTGCTCGCCGTCCCTGACTCATAGCCAGTGCTCGTTATTACTCGCTCCCGTCACTCAGATACTGTTCTGCAGATTTCTTCTCCTTTTTCCCTGTGTTGTGTTTTCTGGCTAAAGGCCAAATAATCTTGGCCAGAGCGAAGAAAGAAACAAAAGACGCGTGATAATTTCTTTACATCATAACGCAATCTCTCACACACATTTCCATCCGCTCTGCACGAAAAAGTCCCCTCCAGTGTTTACCAGTGTATGTGATTATTTCAGATAGGTTGTTAAGTGGTATGATTTAATGTTACCTCTCAAGCTTTCTCGTCGTGTTAGTTGAGAACGAACGGATTCCTGGGCCACAGCGTACACAGAAAACACACTGAGTGCTATCTCCACGTTTCGAGCCATCATCGTCCGTCAGAAAGAAATTCGGCGCTGTTCCATAGCTCAAACACTTTCAGACAAGGAGAGCCTCGCCGAAGAATTGCGTCTACGAGTTGTTTTCCGAAGGAATAGATACCAACGGCATCAAACAGCGCTAGCGTTACAATCAAATTCCAGGACGCCTGAAAAAGAGGCTGACAGTAAGTTCGAGTTAGAGAAGCCAGAAATCGCTACTTTATCCCGGTCCAGTATCCGGAAAGATCGGTACACTCCTACGGAAACAAGGCCCTCGACTAACATAAAAGGTCTTCTTTGCAACGTTCAATACGATCTAAGTCTCCCAAATACCATTTCTTTTTATTTCAAACACGACCGGTTTCGGACTCTGATATGCTCATCATCGGGTGTTATACTGAAAATAAACAAGAGACCTGAGCTAGTAATAGTTTTTACACGCAATAGTACACTTAAAAAGCAAACAAGAGGTTCCACATAACATTTTAGCAACCAACTGAGGAGGTATTTTCAATTTCTGCTATAATGCTCAGTCGCGGATCTCCTCCGACAGGATTGTTTGTTCCCAAATCCGAATATGTACCGTATCCCATGCGAATATGGCGTGTCGTACGTGAGGAGACAATCAGAATAATAGAGTAGAGATGCAAGAAACGTCAGCGATACATCTAATTAAAACAGCCAAGCACGTCAGACGTCGCCGAGAAGTGCCTCAAAAATATGATCATGAATTGAAATACTGAAATACGATGGGACCAGTCTCGTGATGCAAACGTTAAGTTCCTGGGACAGCATAATAATGAGTCTACCGATTAAAGATGTCAGAAATCCTAAAAAAAAAAAAAAAAAACAGAGCCGGAAGTTTCCATTTTTAAAAAACTCTCAGGATCCGGCACTCGCCGGAGATCTCGTTCCTCAGACCTGGAAAACGTTGGGAGAATTTTGCATTTGATAGAATATCACTGCTGGCTCTGGGAGTCGGGAATCGGATTCAGCTATAAATAGTGGAATGGGTCCAACTATAATTCACAGTCTGGTTGGCGTCCAGACAGCGAGTGCACATAGCAGCAAAACTGGCAGCACCTAAAGAAGACAGTTGGGTCGATTGTCGAAATATTGTGCATCAAATTGAAACAGGGACTCGGAAGAACATCCGGAAGCACACCATTAGGCATGATTCAATTGTTGTACGTGTGCGCTACAAAACTTTTGCTGATCATTCCATCCACAAACTCAAATCATAACCGACATTTGTTTAGCATGATCTGTTAATCCAATCTACGTATTACGAGATTCACTGCACTTTTCTATCGTTCCAAGACTCTCTGTAATTCTATTTCAAATGTTTCTCGTGTGCAGCTTGCTTCTTTTCCAACATGCTAGAACATTCTACATCTGCACGCCTACACCGCTAACCATCCGTGGTCTGTGGCGCAGGCTACGTAGTTAACCAGCTTTATATTCATCCCTGTCTGTTTCACTCGCTATATGAGTCTCAGATCTATACTTTTAGTGCCGTGGTCGTTACGAGAGGCATACGTCGGACTTTGTATGTATTATCAAGAATTAATTGAGAAATCTCATTACAAAGACTGATTTCCAAAAAGAAATCAGCCGTTCCTATTCGTCAGTTAATGTATTTCAGGTTTATTCCTATACGAAGCATTTAAAACCTATTGATATAATCTTCAGACTTGTTCTAAAATTCCTGGCATTATTTTTCGTCATCTCAAAACCTGCAAGAAAAAGTTTCTTTAAAAATTACATTTTTCTATTACCTTTTCATACAATAATTTGAAGTGATAATTTCACGTAGAACTAAAAGAACACTTACTGCGAATATCTGTAACACTTTCGTGTATTTTCAGTCTCACAACACAACCAATTTCTACATAAAACCTTTTTTCGTTAAGGGTCGACTCTTGACAAGATGTATCACAAATGTACAAAGTAACAAACTGCAGCAAGGATTTCTAATTCACTATTGTCTTCAAAGGTTAGACAGTCACTCTCTCTTCTTTGGTATTAAAGTTTTTTGATTTTAATGTAAGATGTCGTCGTAATTGTTTAGAAAGAGGTAGATGTTTAATACACTGTTGGCGCTGCGTATATTGTGCACACTAGAAAATGCGGTTACGCATATACGCCGGCGATAAAGTTGCTACGCGGGCAAAAATATTAGTTAAACGGGTACAGTTTTGATTGTAATGGTTTACTTATGTTATCCAAACTCGCGGCTAGCTCAAAAGTAGTCAAAATTAACATAAAACTATTGCTGTTATTGCCCGATAAATTAATTGTTCGAAGAGAGAGACGACATAACCACCTACGTAACGTAGGGATTTGTGTTCACGATACATAATTTCATTTATATTACACATGCTTCGATTTGATTAAGCATTTACTTGACTGAAATAAATTTAATTGCAAATTCAGAGATATCGTGATGGAAACCTAAGCCTCGTTGCCTACTGCAATTAAATTTATCTACGCAATTATGTAAAAATTCTCATAAAATGAACTTCTCAAATATTAATGCTTGAAAATTATTATCAGTATTGAAAGTATTTCCTACGTTAACTTGAGGGCGAATCCCAATATTTAATAGTTTAATTAAATTCCACGTAATGGCCGCTTGTGCGCCATTACGACAAAAAGTCAGATGGACAATGTTCTACAAAGCTTACTCTAAATAATTATTTTCACTTACAATTAAATATTTCCACAGGTTTTGAATACAACAGGAGAAACTCACTTTTTACCATGTATTGTAGCAGAAAATAATTACATCAAACACTTAGTATGTCAAAACAGCTAACCAATTTAATTTTTCAGCAGCAGAGCCAAAAACACGTTCAAAAATGGTTCTGAACACTATGGGACTTAACATCTGAGGTCCTCAGCCCCCTATAACTTAGAACTACTTAAACCTAACTAACCTAAGGACATCACACACATCCATGCCCGAGGCAGGATTCGAACCTGCGACCGTAGCAGTCGCGCGGTTCCGGACTAAAGCGCCTAGAACCGCTCCCAGAAGTAGGGTTAGATCTTTTAACCAAGTTTTCCTCACATTAATGAGACAGGATTTCCGTGGTTACAAAGAATGTCTTTACATTGTATAGCTAGTCTATTATACTAAAATACTTGTTTTATTAACATTTTGACACAAAAAATATCATATTAACGAATTTTGGATTTAACAACTATCTGTCGTATTAGCTACGGTTTCTATCGACAGAAATAAACTCAGTTTTGTACTTTCTTTGCAATTCATATTTACAAGTCTGGTATAGGTTTAGCTTAATTTTTATAGGGCTTTTCAGGAGACGTCACAACGCCCCCTAGAAAGTTTACAGCATAGTTGTTTGCAAGACCTCCTTGAAACTTTCCACAAAGCATTTGTATCACACAGAATTTACTGGTACAGTAAGTTGGTATTGTAATATTCGCACTATGGCTGAAGTCCATTTAGAATTATGGAGCTAATAGGGTTTTAGCACATTTGTCACTTAAGTATTGGGACAAATACAATTAGTCCGGATTTAAATAACAATATTGCCATGGATAATTAACTCCCTCCACCATTCGGCGTGGCCCCAGGGAAATCCCAACTGAAAACCCGGGCGGAAGCCTTCGGACTAGCTGTGTCTGACTTTCGCTACATGACAGTTAACATTCAGTCAGACAAGAAAGAATAACAATACATCGTCACATTTAAGTTTATATCAAATAAAAAATCAGTTCATTAATAATGCAATAAACGTTCATGTTACTGAGTGCCTCCTGGCACAGTTTTCATTTCTACATGGGTATGCAAATCGAATGATATTAGTCATTCAGTAATTTGTTAAAAGTTCAGTGCCCTTTAGCACAAGAAAAAAGTCCTTCCAGTGTTTTTAATGACGGTTCATCATTAGTTCATTGTCTATTAATTCAAAATATAGGTTGATTGTACCTGGATGCACATTTAAAGTTCAAGTTTTCAAGTTCAAGAATCACTTTGTACACAAAGATGTTCGGTGCGCACCGACACCAGATACAAGTTACTGCATATGAGGTACTGTGTAAGTTTTCTAGTAATTCACTTCATTACAAGGAAACTGTCCAGTACTCACTGGCACTGGCGATTATTATTCATAGTGCTAAAGGTCTGTTATTTGTTTCTTAAGGCATTAATGTTTAAAGGTTATAAATGTCAGTTATTTTGTAAGTTCGTCGAAAACACATTTATAAACGGATAACAACTGAAATATCATCTTCGTCGCTTCGGCAGTAGGCGGCATCAATCAGCGGTATGCGGTCATCGGTGTGTGCTGTCGATGATCGGTATGTGGTCGACGGCGGGAGGCATCGATGACCTGGGTGTGGTCAGCGGTCCCCACCCGTGGTCGAGCCGCAGTCCCTTGGACAGCAAACTCGGAGCAGGCAGTCGATGACGAAGACCGTGCATGATCAGGAGCGCAGCCTCCGGACTACTTGCAGGAACTCGCCACTGCTTCCTGGAGATCTTGGCAGCAACTTGACCGGGATCGCGAACATGAAAATTTTCCAAAGCGGCATCAGTATTCATTCATAATGTTCGGTGGAAAGATCTCACAAATTAGTTCAATTGTCACACATGTTTAGCACGTATGTCTGTGAAGGTTTTCATTTTGTATGTGAAGTCTTTGTATAAATAGTGCCAGTTTATCCAGTTCATGGAAGTCGCTTACATAACCACATTAGTTTACTGTTCTGAACGCACTTAATTTCACAGTTTGCACTGTCTTTAGTTAAATTAAACATATTAACAGCTTACAGCGGTTGCAAGTATTTGCATTGTCCTATTTGCGGCAGAAATGTGTATTTCAATTTAAAAGTTTAGCACATTTATTAATAGTGCGCTCGACGCAGTTATTTGACAGTTTACAGAAGCTGCTTCGCGTTCAGTGTAAGAGTCCTTGTAACCTCCCCCTCACTTATCGACCTTAATGACAGTGAAAAATTAAACCGCGTGTACCTAATGGAAATTTGGGAAAAGCAATCGTCACCGAAGTTAATTTGTCGGTAAAGAGGGAGGAAAGGGTTACATCTAAATTAAAGGAAAAATGCTAATGAAACTGGTGGAAATTAATTTTGAAAAAGGGTAAAGTTAATAAAGAAAGTAAATGTGCGGCCGTTACGTTAACAATTAACTAGCGGTAATTAGATATTGAGATTTGGGGGAAATTACGGTCACCAGTCCTAAGGACAATTACTATAGTAACTGAAAAAGAAAGGTTATTACACATATAATTAGCACTAGAAGCGTGGCAACTGAAGGTTGACACGTGTAGTGTGAAAACTGAAAGTTTGTCAGAAGTAATAAATTTCGCTACACTCTGACTTAATTTAGCAAAAGGATTAATAAAACCGGAAAATCGAAAGTTAATTTAGTGACTGAAGTTAATAGTGAGCTTTCTTTCTGAAGCACATCGAAATTCAGTAAAATACGGTTAGTCTTGGACTACTTCAACAATCATTTCAAAAGCTACTTGAATCTACGCAATGTAGAAATAAGAGATTTAACTTTGAACTTGAATTAAATGATTCTGAACAATTAACAATAGTAAAATTTAGTACGTACCAAGCTGAGCTGCAGTCACAGGTAAGCTAAAATACGGTAACAAAACTCGCACTCTTAATTTGTGCTTGTGTAATCTGAATATTGTAGCCAGCTATGAATACTTTAACTGAACTTTGAAATTAAAGCAGTGAAATAGAATAATATTGCTTTAATGCTGGCATTTGAATTTCAACGACACTCAGGTTCATTCCGGAAAAGGAAGGGACCCTGCTTGGTAATGCAATTGGGACAATGAGCAACAAACGTTCATGCTAAGTTGCTGTAATTTTGATGCAACAATTTTAAAAGCTGAGGTCTGCCATACAGTTCTAAAACTTTACGTGCGTCCAGTCTTCCTTGTTGGTTGATTGAAGGTTTGAAGCCGTCGATCGAGGAGGTGGCGACAGTCACTCATTATCGGCCGTCGCTGTTGCAGAAGCTGGATGTTGGCGCGCCTTCTTCTCGAAACGGTCACCAGACGAAACGGGCTCTTGATGTGCGCCAGCTAATGCTTCCCGTCCGCGACACCGTGTCAGAAACTATCATAGCAAGTCGAGCGCAATTACATGCTGCCCAACCCCAAAAGCGCGGCAACTCACGGGAGCGTCACACAACACACCTGCTCCACTCGCTACTCCAGCCAGACTGTCCCTCTGCGCGCGCTCCACGCGACAGAGTTAACACTACCAAAGATCCTAAACACTCTGGTTCTCCACACGACCTAACGACGTATTCGTTCGATAGCATAGTTTTCCCTAGGCAAGACCCAGCGTAAAAATACAAATAATATTTACAAAACAACCAATTATACATCGACATAAATGCATAAATATATATATACAAACAGTAAAACAATTACAATATATAAAGAGACAGAAATGTCATATCTTGAGGTAACAAAACAAGGGAAAAAAATTATAGTACAATAGATGGAAATAGGAGGGTATGCATTTCCGGCGTTACATCCTCCCCACAAGTTTTGACACATTCGCTGCGCTGCAGTTCTAAATGCATATACTCAACGGATAGTTTCACTATCAATGTCACGCTTTAGGTTAATGTCACTGACATAGCACTGTTGGGTCACTGTTTAGTGAATGCACAGTTTATCTCACGTCAATTGTCACACTTTTGTAGTCAGTTAAGGTTTACACTATGTGCGCACATTCTTCATCTGTACATTATTGTTTGGTGAATTTATAATACAGAAGCCTACATAGTCCTTTTGCAGGTACATATTTGGCTTCATCAGCTCACATATGTACCTTCCCACCCCACGGGTCATGATCAGTTGACCATCCGGATTCTTGTTAAACAAGGCTCCAGCCTGACTTTTACAAAGCAAATGCCAATGTGTTATTTTTCATGATCTTTAAATGCGATTATATGTAGAAACGAGTGTGTGTGTTTCTACAGTCAAGGAATCAAACTACCGGTGCCTAAATACGAAATAATGTTGTCGGGAGGACAGCATTAGGCACATGAAAACTAACTGGCAAATCTGACTTTCAGATTCGGTAAGTACAGACTCTATCTCAAGTTCAAAAGAAATTCAGGCCTTGATATACTGTCGCGCATCTTGCAATGGCACACAGTCACATCTAAACTAGTCATGAATCATGTTTCATAGGGTTGAGAAATCAAACTTATGCTAAGAAATCTAAATTTTACAGTTATAAAAACAGAAAAAATATTTATAGCTTATTGAAACTTAAAGAAAAATTAATCTGAATTGAAATATGGACTAACCGTCAGCAATCTTCATTTTAAATTTAAATAAGCATTTCTGCCGCAAATAGGACAATGCATATACTTGCAACCCCTGTAAGGTATTAATATGTTTAATTTACCTAAAGACAGTGCAAACTGTGAAATTAAGTGCGTTCAGATCAGTGAACTAATGTAATTATATCAAGGGCTTCCATGAAATGGATAAACTGGCACTATTTATAGAAAGACTTCACATACAAAATGAAAAACTTCACAGACATATGTGCTAAACATCTTATGTGCGACAATTGAACCAATTTGTGAGATCTTTCCAGCGAGTAATTTCTGTAATTTTGTAGGAACCAGCATACAAAAGTTGCCACTTGTTAGCCTGCATTTTAAGGCTTGATGACTTTGGATGTGTCAGAGGAGCGCCAGTTCTCCCATTTCATAGTTTCTGACACCTTTTACGTTTTTGTCGTACTTTTTCTTGCGTTTCTCCGGTTCAGAGGTTAGCTTAATCAAAGTTTGTCTTTGCTGTTGCCAATAGTGGCATACGGAGAATAGGAAGGCTCCAGTATATCCCATTCGATCGTCTTCCTATTTCCATTGTTACCGCATCTTTCTTTGTCCACGGAATGGAATATGTAGCGTGGCGGTATGTTTCATGTGGGTACACCGCCATGTTGTGCATGTAACCTTTTATAGTTGCTGCAGCTTGCACTACGGATATACCTGTCGTATTGCAAGTTTTCGGCTCAGCGCATAGTTCATTGCGCATATCCCGGCCATCGTTGTAACCCAACATGTTTACAGAGTTTATAGAAGTGCCCTCACTTTTATCTTTGACCATTACCGGAAGGCATATGGTGGTTGACTTTAGTTTAAAGGCGTGTACGGGCCGGATTGGCTTTCGTTCACAATTTCTGATATTCTAACTCGTTGGTCCTGATGTTGCTGCATCTTACAACTGTTTTGCTCCTGCACATTATTGTTTTCGGAATTGCTTCTGTATTGAATGTTTCCCTAAGGTGCACCAAGTTTTGATTCTTCTGAGCCACCTGTTGATCAGCTCACTTGTCGGAATTAGATCGACTCGTTTTATGCTACTGGAAGCTGGGATTGTTGTGTCCCAAGACGTCTCCACATCTCTTCCTGTTACATCCTTACTGATTATTGACGTACCCGTTCCCATTTGAGTTAGTATATGCCGCGTTCTTTTCTGGTTGCTTGTAACCACCGTTGTTATGGTCACTGTTGTTATAATAAGCATTCCCTTTTCTGTTTCCGCTACCATTGCCTTTTTTATTATTATTATTTCCGCCGTTCTGTGAAGGATAACTACTGTTACTCGACCTAATCTTCCTTCTGCCTTCATGGATCAAATCTAGTGAATCCACGATGGCTAGAAATCTCTCCAAGTCATCTTCAGAGACGTTAACTAACTGATTTCTGACTGGAATAGATAATTCCAGTTTTAATATTCTTGATACCTCTCTCGTTGTCATGGGTTCGTCCCAGCAGCGAGCTTTACTAATATGACTCTCTATGTATTTTCTGATGCTACCTGACTTCGAGTTGTACATGGTAGGATTGTACACCTCTTGCCTAAGACGTTCTTGGGTACAACTATTCCAATATTTTGTTAAGAAAGTTTTCTAGATTTCTTCGAGTGTTTGACACCTGTCATCTGCCTCTATTGACACAAAGCGGCAATACATGTGAAGTCACAAACTCTATTTTCTGTCGCTCCGTCCAAACCTTGAGCAGAACGTGTCTAAAACTTTTAATGAAAATGAACGAATAGACGGTTTCTCTCTCTCTGCCGAAAATATTTGAAAGTGCAAATGTTTTATAAGACTTTCTTGCAGTTTAATCTCAGCGTAGCTCGGCTGTTCGCCAGTTTGCAGCTTCCATCCTGTCTGGAGTAGAGACTGTGAACATTTCGCTCAGGGAAAGTTGTGACTGATAACAACTTTGTTACCGTAACGTCTACCACCCTGAATCATATTTCGCTCAATATGTTGCACGCTAGACTCACTACGTTCTAGCATCGCGATTCTATCGTGTATTTCCCTTTGCCATTGCGGAGGTTCTTCCGCCAGACTGTGTTGAATCTGGCTTAGTTTGTTTCTCAAATCATTTGTGGGCTCGCCACTGCCGAAAGCGGCTTCGTTTGTGACTTTTTGTACCACATTTTGTAGCTCAGTGGTCACATACTCCTTAATCTCTACAGTCTTTGGTTCACAACTTTTGGGAGTCAGTCTCTCCTCCCGTTCTTTCTCTTTGAGAACTAACAGTTCTTCGCGTTCTCTTTCTTTGCGAGCTAACTCTTCTTCTCGTTCTCTTTCTTTGCACGCGAACCGCCCCTCACGCCCTCTTTCTTTGGTCTTGTAACAACAACAACGCTGTACTATTGTACATATAAGTAAATTTTTTTCCATCTGATTTTTCGATAAATTAGTGTAATCGATGTTCTGAATTCATTTCTTTTTTTTTTTATTCATGTCATTGTGTTGAGAAAACTATAAACAAATTTCGATGTGAATATTAATGTTTATGTCAAATGTCAAGCAATATTGTAATAGAATTGAAAGGTAACAAATGTTGAAACTGTTGTAACATGTTTAAAGTTGTAATTGTGCGTCTGGTCCATACGTAGGCAATGTATTAGGATATGTAGAATGCAAAACCTCGGGTGAATACCCTGTCTGTAAGGGAGCGGTAAAAGGTGGATGGCAGGCGAGCGCGGGAAAATGCGCACGGGCGCTGCACGGGATAACGAGCTCAGCAGCAGGAGTTGGAGTCTGGAATTGGTCTGAGCAACACGTTCTGGAGCGAGGAGGCTCTCTTTGCGACGCTAAGAAGAATTAAAGTGCCGATACATCAAGAGCCATAGCTGTGGTTGTATGTGTGCTCTGTGCTTCGCCATCTCGCCGCCCGCCAACCGCCGCATCCATACGAACAGGCTGAAACTTTTAGTACTGTATTCGTGTGGACCAGTGTTACTTTTGTTCCATACTGTTCAATAACAACTTAAATATTACCGGATCTGTCCTATCATTTAATTATCCTCACAACTAACCTAGATAGGGTCCTTTCCACATGTTGTGCAATCCGAGTGTCCCGAGATGAATGATTAAAGTTTGTGTTAGTAGTAATTACCTGCAGACCTAACTATGTTACAATGGTGTTTAAAGAACTGTCTTGTTAATGAACTAGTTGATGAATAACGAAGGTCTGACAAAGTTGGAAGATAATTTTGATATTGATTTAGTAATGAAGTTTAATCATTTCGAGACAGATATAATGGTATTTAAATGAGCAGGAAATAAGATGAACAGACTAGTAACTCATATATTGGAAATCTTGAGCACATAATGATTTCAGTAATCAAATTTTTATTATGCAGTGATCATAACAGTTTCAGGGTCTCCCCCCTTTTTTTTTATTCATTTGAATTCTGAAGTGTTCTAAATTAATTTGACCAGCAAAGTTAAAGTCAATATAAAAACCAAAATTTATCAGTGTTTTATCTTTATTAAAATTGACATTGTGTGTGTGATTCGAAGGTGCTATTTCTAGGGTAACCTATGCCCGATTTTAATCAGATCAATAGACAGTACGAAGTTTTGTAGTAAACATTATAGTGTAGTGTTATGTATTTATGGTTTATCCATATCAGTACAGAAAGCGAAATTTCAGTTCAATAGATTTTCTGGTTTTAAAATTTACCATATTATGCAGTGTTACTACGTGTTGTTTTGCATGAACGTACATCAACTTGTGCAGGGAAGAAACTCAGTTAATGCCTAATTAGGCTGGCGACCGTATTATTAACAAATTGTTAGCATCTGCTGTGTTGCTTTTTGTCCGTCCTAACGTGTAGTTGCATTTCGGAATCACTTGACGTATCATTGTTATTACAGAGTGAGTGTAAGTCAGATTTGCCCCCAATCAGGTACACGCGGTCAATATCTATATCAAAATCCTTCCTCATAAGGTGAAGCCCGTCAACTTACCATAGTACAGGCTTTAAAGAGTATCGTGCGCCCAAAGCGCATGTTACAGTCTCAAGTAGTCCATTAAACTGTTCGAGCATAGCTTTATCTCGTTCTTTCTCTTTTTCTTGTTACTTCTGAAAGAACATTGTAAAGAAATCATCACCGGGCAATGCTGTCGGTGATGGTTTCATTGCTGCAGAGATTGACCTTGCCTCTGCAGAGGTCGATGCTGCCGATTTATCATCGTCAGCCAAGATCTTCATATCGGATTCAATGGCTATCACTTGCTCCAATTCTGACCCTATCATAGTTTCTTGAGACAGAGGTTCAGTTAACTCACTACTTTCTTGTGGTTTCGTGTGAAACCCAGCTCGCGCTATTCGTTCACGAGACTCAGAGGGCCATAGACACGGGTTCACAGGTAGATGCCGTGTTTCTTGACTTCCGCAAGGCGTTCGATACAGTTCCCCACAGTCGTTTAATGAACAAAGTAAGAGCATATGGACTATCAGACCAATTTTGTGATTGGATTGAAGAGTACCTAGATAACAGAACGCAGCATGTCATTCTCAATGGAGAGAAGTCTTCCGAAGTAAGACTGATTTCAGGTGTGCCGCAGGGGAGTGTCGTAGGACCGTTGCTATTCACAATATACATAAATGACATTGTGGATGACATCGGAAGTTACTGAGGCTTTTTGTGGATGATGCTGTGGTATATCGAGAGGTTGTAACAATGGAAAATTGTACTGAAATGCAGGAGGATCTGCAGCGAATTGACGCATGGTGCAGGGAATGGCAATTGAATCTCAATGTAGACAAGTGTAATGTGCTGCGAATACACAGAAAGAAAGATCCCTTATCATTTAGCTTCAATATAGCAGGTCAGCAACTGGAAGCAGTTAATTCTATAAATTATCTGGGAGTGCGCATTAGGAGTGATTTAAAATGGAATGATCATATAAAGTTGATCGTCGGTAAAGGAAATGCCAGACTGAGATTCATTGGAAGAATCCTAAGGAAATGCAATCCGAAAACAAAGGAAGTAGGTTACAGTACGCTTGTTCGCCCACTGCTTGAATACTGCTCAGCAGTGTGGCATCCGTGGCAGATAGGGTTGATAAAAGAGATGGAGAAAATCCAACGGAGAGCAGCGCGCTTCGTTACAGGATCGTTTAGTAATCGCGAAAGCGTTACGGAGATGATAGAAAAACTCCAGTGGAAGACTTTGCAGGAGAGACGCTCAGTAGCTCGGTACGGGCTTTTGTTGAAGTTTCGAGAACGTACCTTCACCGAGGAGTCAAGCAGTATATTGCTCCCTCCTACGTATATCTCGCGAAGAGACCATGAGGATAAAATCAGAGAGATTAGAGCCCACACAGAGGCATACCGACAATCCTCCTTTCCACGAACAATACGAGACTGGAATAGAATGGAGAACCGATAGAGGTACTCAAGGTACCCTCCGCCACACACCGTCAGGTGGCTTGCTGAGTATGGATGTAGATGTAGATGTAATTCAAGACATTTGAAATCGCAGTATTCAGATTGTTTTATCGATTACTGTTTCGTTCTGGCACAATACGTACTATAAATAAATAGTCTCGTGCCAGCTGTGGCTGGCAACTCGCCAGTTAATTGTTGCACCAGCTGTTATTTCGGCTGCGAATGTTACTTGCTACTAAATTCAGTAAAGTCCTAACTAAAACTTCAAATAAATAGAGCCTATTGCTGTAATATAAATAACACATATACAAAACAATACCTAACTCACAATCATAAAATGTACAGTGGGGTATCAAAGAGCTTTCCTGACCAATCAGCACAGAAAACCGAAGGAAACATACACTAGTGCCTTTACCGTAGTTACATTCAGCGGTAGGTCCAGGTTGTATGTTATGTACCCTTGTCCAGATATACATGTATAATTACAAGTCATTATAATTTCCTCTCAGTGCAAGGCAGGTTCTAGGATTATAACTATCCAATCAAGCACAAATGATGAACATGTGGAAAGAAACATTCATCGATTAATTACAAAAACAAGAAAAATACAAGACAATATAATAAAAATAATGGTTTATATTAAACTTTGTATTTTGCGTAGAATCGAGCCATACGTTGTGCGCCATGTACATTGTCGATCTCTCTCTCTCTCTTCTTTGGTTATACAATGTTATGATTTTAATGTTAGATATGGTCGGGATTGTTTGGAAAAAGCTGAAGATTATTTAATGCACTGTTGGCGGTGCGTATATTCTGCACGCTCGTAAATGCAGCTTACACATATACGGCGAAGATAATCAAAGTTGCTACTCCGCCAAAAATATTAGTAAAATGGGTACAGTTTTGGTTGTAATGGTTTAATTACGTTATCCAGACCCGCGGCGAGCTCAAACATAATCAGAAGTAACATGAAACTATTACTGTTATTGCCTAATAAATAAATTGTTCAAAGAGAGAGAGACGACATAACCACCTACGTAGTGTACTCACGATAAATTATTTCTATTTTACCACACGTGCTTCAGTTTGGTTAAGCATTTACTTGACAGAAATAAATTTAATTGCAAACTCAGAAATATCGTGAAGCAAACCTAAGGCTTGTTGTCTGCTGTAATTAAATTTATCTAAGTAATTCCGTAAAAATTCTGATAAAATGGACTTTGCAAATATTAATGATTGAAAATTATTATCGATATTCAAAGAATTTATTATGTTAACATGAAGGTGAAGCCCAATATTTAATATTTTAATTAAACTTCAGGTATTGGCCACTTGTGCGCCATTATAACAAAAGAAAGCCAGATGGGCAATCTTCTACAAAACTGAAACTTCCTGGCAGATTTAAACTGTGTGCCGGACCGAGACTCGAGCTCAGGACCTTTGCCTCTCGCGGTCAAGTGATCTACCATCTTTTTTGTTTTTTAATCTCATTTTGTTCTATTGTTCGTTGACTTTGTTCGTGGCGGGCGTCCGATGACACTCGTTCAGGTTGTCCGTTGATCCGTTCACTCAATTTTTTATTACAAAGGGTAGCTATACCCTCTGACCGAACACGCTGAGCTACCGTGGCGGCTTGCATCTGAGCTACACAAGCACGACCCACGCCCAGTCCTCACCGCTTTACTTCTGCCAGTATCTCGTCTCCTGCCTTCCAAACTTCACAGAAGCTCTCTTGGGTAGCTCAGATGGTAGAGCACTTGCCCGCGAAAGGCAAAGGTCCCGAGTTCGAGTCTCGGTCCGGCACACAGTTTTAATATGCCAGGAAGTTTCATATCAGCGCACACTCCGCTGCAGAGTGAAAATCTCATTCTGCTTCTACAAAACCCACTGTAAATGATCATTTTCACTTAAATATTTCCACAAAGAGAGAGAGGTTTTCAATAAGGAAGGAGAGATTCACTTTTTACCTATATTGTAACAGAAAATACGTACATCAAATACTTAGTGTGTCAGAACAGCAAACCAACTTAATTTTTTAACAACAGAGCCAAAAGTAGGATTAGATCTTTGAGCCAAGTCTTTTCACATTAATGAGATAGGATTTCCGTGGTTATGAAGAATATTTTTACATTGTATAGTTATGCTATGATACTAAAATACATATTTTATTAACATTTTTAACACAAAACATTCATATTAACAAGCTGCACGTTTTATAATTATCTGTCGTACTGGCTAAGGTGTTTATCGGCAGAAATGCACTCAGTTTTGTAATTTCTTTACACTTCACATTTACACGTCTGGTATTAGTTTGATCTTTGTAGGGATTGCCAAGAAATGTCCCAAGGTCAAATGTTTCTTTTAGGCTGTATTCGTAAAACCAGTTGTACATATTAAGTACCGTTTTTTGTTTGGCATGTCATTAAGTGCTTTTAGGAAATTTCTTCTAAAACATCAAGATTCTTGTTCTTTTTTCTTGTGTGTGTCTATCACCGTCACTGTCATAAACATTCTAATCATGAAGAAAATTAAAGATAACGTATCTCCTAAGAAGTTCCTAAGAAGGAAAGGAATTATCAATCGAAGTCGTTGATAAGGATACACTTATACGACAGGAATTCTCTAGGAAAATAGGAAATAAACTGAAGAATATTACAATATGTCAAGACAGGAAGGAATATCTACTGTATTCATTGTGTGTCCGAAATTCTGAGAATAGACTTTGTTGCTTATAGCAAATATATAAGCAATGAAACTAATGGAGATCCTCCTTGTTAAAACTTGAAAGTTGTTCGCTTTCATGTCGGTTTTCAAATTGTCCACACTTCCAAGATTTCTGAATCGAAAGCCTGTTGCAAAGACGTCTCTTATCAATTGATCGTTTACTTAAGCTATTTCAGTTTTTGACTAGTCGAGTAAATGCATGTCTGTTAAGGAATACTTTGGCTACGAGCGAATTCCGTGCCTGTGTGGGCTGGGTGATATGTGTGTGAGCCCCGTTGAACGAGGAACAGAGTTATTCGGCACTGTTTCCGGCCGACTTTTCGTGTGCTGTTTTGGTTCTGATGTTGTTCGTGGCTGATGGTCTCACGTTTTTGCCGCGGATGACGGGTGTGGTAACTTGCTTTGAGGTTAATTTATCAGGGGCATACACATGCAACGAGCTACAAGAAGAATGCTCGAGTTGTGCCTTTCATTTTGCAGCTTGGCATAATCTTTATCTGCAGTACGTCCACAACTTTAAATTAACCTGAAGTTCTGTTCAAATTGAACTACTGTTGTTCAGTTAGGTACTTAGCTACACATGCACGTAGTACAGTTATCAGTCCTTCATTAGAGAACTCATACCCGTAGGCATACTGACTACATCACGCTCTCGCTTCTTTAAGCCTGTTTAGAATTTTGCGATGTATCTAGAATTTTTCTTTGTTCAGATCTTTTCTATGTGGTGGCCTTGTATGCCATGTGGTCCAGGTCCAGACAGTTTTTATGTTTCGTGTATTAATGGTTATGGATTGAGTCTTACTAATCACAAATTTTACTAAAGCTTCTATGATTTATTTGCATTCCCGTGTCGTTACGAAATTCGTGTCTAAAAGCGTGACTGCCTACGTGTTTTTGTATTCATTTTCCAGTTTTCACTTAATTTCAGGCATGAGGTGTAATCACAGTTGTGCCTTCTGCAGGAACTTTGGTCTGTGTGGAGCAAAACTGGAAAAAAGCGTAAGTATTTTATAGACGGTGGTCAACACAAACCATTTTCTATTTTTTGTATGTTTTACAACCTGGAAGGTAAGTAGTGGTGCAAAAACTCCGAGAATAAATGCTCATCGGATTATGCTTCGCCGCGATTGTGGCACATACGTTATATTTCAGGTTTTTTGCGGATAGGTCTAGGGCTATCAGACTGAGCCATTCGTGCTCATCGTACTGTTTTCACTTACTGTATGTCCATTTATTTCCGTGACGTAAAGTAAATACTCCGTACTCTCGCATATGTTTACAAAATGTATTCAGCTTCCGTAACATATTTTTTGAGTCAAAATTTTGTGCACTTTTCGTATACTCACATAATTAAAACGAAAAATAGTTTACAACCTATGCCGAAGGGTTTGCGCGGAATCATGATAGCCGCGCGGTTAAGGCACGATGTCACGAACTGTGCGGCCCCTCCCTCGGGCATCGGTGTGTATGTGTGTTGTTCTTAGGATAAGTTGATTTAAGTAGTGTGTAAGTCTAGGGGCTGATGACCTCAGAAGTTTGGTCCCTTAGAAAGTCACACACATTTGAACATTTGGTATCATGATAAGTTAGCGGCATAATTAGTTTCGTGTGTTGAACTGCTGTGAGCCCACATTTAGAAGAAATTAGTTCGGACTGTAACAGATTTCCCAGTTTACACAAAAGATGTTCGATGGCGTTTAGTGTCGGGCCTTTGAGTGGCACACTCCAGAAAATCTATCTGCAATCATTCAGAAGAAGCAAAAAATATTAGGAATTTTCGTACTGTAGACGGCGGAGTACAAAGTCGTTATTATGGCCTTAAGTGGTTAGGGAAACAATGGAATTTTATAACTGGATGGTCTGACGGAGATTCGAACCCTGGCCCTCCACATTGTGACCCAGTATCTCAACTCTGCTCCAGCTCACTCAGTGATATCCTTCGATCCACAATTCAGTGGTAGGCGCTTCATGAAAAACAGCACTATGAAGTTGACGCTGAAAAAGTGTATCCTGAAGCTACTGCCACACTGTAGAGTACTTACTAATGTTTAAAATATTTTGTGGACGTTTACATTCATTTCACACACACTACCTCCTGCAGTTTGGAGAGTAAAAATCCACACACAAAACAGATACCGTATCAGCACCAGCCATTTCATCATAGCTTGGCGGAATGAAGATGGAATTGTTGAAGTGGCCAGCTCGAAGACTCAACATGAAGCCATCAACTGGACTATCAGAAACGTGACAAATGGGTCCGCCAAAAAACATCTGGCAACAAATAATCACCACGCTTCAGAAAATTCCTCCTCCACTATATCAGAGCTTTGAACTGAAGCTCGTCAGAAGAGTGAACTATATATTTGTGGAGTTGTCCAAAGATCATGGTGTCAGCAATGTTTCATTGGAATCCGCACCAAAGAATCAGAGGCGCTGGCGGAGCCACACCCTCGTTCCCAGTGCTACAGCGCCACCGCTAAAGGCAGATCTATAGCCGAACATGGAATCGTTCAGCCCCAGTTCAAAATCTTTGATCAAGAAGACAACATCGACTAGAGCGACCGTCACGAAATTAGACATCTCAAGTTCACACCTGCTGTCTGCAGCGCACAGGCGCTAAGTGCTGTCATTCACCCACGTCATAACTTTGTTGCCACACCGTTAGAACAGCGCAGTAGGCCAGCTCAAGCTGAATACTAAGTCTTTCCGGCCGATATCGTGTGTTCACGTGTGATTTCAGTCATCCATGGAAAGGCACATTGGCGAGTGTCGGGTAGTGTGTAGAGGGCATCAAGACATTCGAAAACAATCTGGAATTGTCGCGTCGAGTGTACTGAAGATTTTTACTGATCTAGCTAGTATTGAATATACCAGGACTAATATCATTTTTGCAAACGTTCATAAAATGACAACAAAAGCTTGTAGTATTTCACAATCCATATTCAAAATGCATTAATGCCGGCAAAATCCCTAAATTAAGCATGTGTTTTGGTTCTCCTAGAAAGGGATATAAATGAACACGGATTCTTTTGGAATTAGACGATTTTGATAAAAAGGTTAGTGAGGAGAACTGCGCTTAGATACGATGACCGATGACTGCGTCCGACGGCTAGAGAAATACAGGACGATCACGCTGAAAAAAATTATTTTGGCTCAGAGACCTCCGTTCTTTGTCTTCTCCGCTCACTTGGTTTTTGGTTCAGAAAAGTAATGGCGGACAAAATTTTTTGATGGAATGCAGGGACATTGCAGCCACAAGAACGATATTTTGTGTACAAAGCACTTATTGCTTGCTGAGGACAATAGTTTTGCAGTATACTTCGATAAAACTTTGCTTTCAGAAAACCACAAGTACAATCGTATTTTACTCAACTTCAGCTGAAGTAGTTGTCTTAAAGTTACTTTTTTTGTTGCGTACATCGGCAATGTGGGTGATGTATGCAGTAACGAAGTGTGATAAAGAGCTGCAAATAAAAAATTTTCGGGAGGCAGGGAATATTGTCGGACTTTTTGAAACGTCCCCTTAGAACATTTATACAAGACTGTGCTTAACCTGACACACAATATTTTTTTAGCGCAACGCAATCTGACTTTCAGAAATCCCTACAAAGGAATGGCCCTGACTAACATTAACCTATACGTTTCACAAATCACTTACCTCACAAAAATCTTCATTACTCGAACTACTGCAATACAGCGAGCGCCACCTTGTATAAATGTTCTAAGGGGACGTTTCATATTTTTAAGGCGAGCAGTCGGATCAAAAATTCTGGCGACGGCACGCAAATATCAGCGCACTGCCGCGCACGGAGTTTCTCATAAATAAAGTGCGTTGGGTAGGTGACAGCATACAATAATGATATCTCAGATCTTACCATAGTAAATTTTATAGTTTTCTTGACGAATTTGTCCGTAAAAAAGTTCATATAAGGTCCAAAAGGATGCAAATTCATCAGCGACGGCATTTTACGTTACTCAGGAGAAACACATTCACACCTCTTACGCTATTTTATTTTTTATCTCGTGATACTTTTATGTTTCCACGATAAAATATGTATCACATGCATCTATAAATTTTCGGAATGTTCATATATTTTTTCAGATCATGTATATCAGTAGTTCTGTTTTATCAACAGATTGAAGTAAAAAGTTATTTTTATTCAAAATTTCTTGTAGCATTAGTTTTTCTTTTCGTAGCAGCTGTCAATAATTTCCATTTATAATATATTTATAATATTCTAGATTAAAAATAGATATGTGTAATAATTCTTTCGGAATATTTACTAACATTTGGAATTATCACAAACTGGCAATGCTGGCTGCTATAGTTGGAGCTCCTGTGTTATTCATGTCTGAGATGGAACTGTGCTTTGAAAATTGAGAACTTTGCACTTCAACATTAGAGTTTAATAAATGTGTGCATCAAGTGATGTTTTAATATTCAGTGATAATTGAAAATATTAACCACATTTCTGTGGATATTGACCATATAAAGTTAAGTAAATCTTTTTATCATTCTTGTAATAATATGAACTATTATTTCTTATATTGTAGTTTCAATCAACCATCTCTGAAGGCAATCAAAGAACCCATAATTATGACTGAACGATTTTAGTTTCGTCAGTTCATAACAATAATCGCATTTAGTTTGCTAACTGTTGTCGTAAGACACAGCACAATATGCCCTCAGAAGTTTTTCTCACGTAGGGAGCAACGTTCCCTTCATCTGTCCTCGGAGTCTCCACGGAGCTGCACGAAGCCACTCTCTTGGCGATTTGTGGTATGTGACACAAATTACACGACATATTTACTCGAAATGTTTATTAACGAACGCTAATTAACTCTCAGCACTACTATATCTGTAATATCTGTTTCTGTAGAGGTCGCCAGCCTGACTTTCACTCAAAAGCCAGCAAATAAGACCCTGTGGCTCCCTACCAATTCTCAGGAAGGTTCTGCAATTACACCACAGGAATGATTACATACACCGCTAATAGTTCGTACAATGCCTCCGGTTGGCTCCTAGCACCTTCCACCGATAACCCACAGAGTAAGAAAATAGGGTAATAGACTAAAGTCATAGGGAAAAAATTCACATAAAAACTCCATACAATTATTTCCTCAGTAACAAATATTAAATATTAAACTTCGAGAAACCCACTTCGACCACTGAATTTACAAAGGCAAAACTGTACCAAAGATTGTGTCTATCAAAGAAGTTACAACATGGGCTTAGATTTTATGACAGAAAATCCACAGGGCAGAGCAGTAAATGTAATAGACTAATGTAAACAAATTATGAAAGCCAGTTCATCGTTACAATATTATGGCAAGAGATATTCTGTTAAATTTTATAAAAAACAAAAAATATGACAAGCCTGTATGCACAGATATTATGGAGGTGGATTTACAACAGCCTCCCAGCAAACTGCATTATGATCAGATGTTTTGACAGTTTGCTAGCATATTGTGTTAGAATAATTCCTATGTATTATAATGATGATGATGTTTGGGCTGTGGGGCGCTCAATTGCTCGGTCATCAGAGCCAATATGTATTATCTAATAGACAAGTGATGAGACAAATTTTAAATTTATCTCTTCTTTGACATTGGGCATTATATTAACATTGTGACAGCTGCTTGTAAATTTAAATTAGTTTAACTGATATACTGAGTTATGAAAAATGAGTTATATAGTTTAGAAGACTATTATATTTTGGAACCTACACTTGTCTGAATTTTACTATTGACATTGTGAGTGCTTTTTATTTATGTTCGAAAGTAGAAAGCAAGTGAACAAAACTCCATAGAACTGCTGTTTGTAGTGTTTTGTGCCCCTGTCTGCACACTATAGGTCAGCCTTTCTCAGGTCCACCTATCTGCCTTTTATTCATCATTCCTAATTAAAGAATACACTCCACATTTCAGATATATTTATATCTTCTATTATTTTTCCTTCTACTTTCTCCCATATTACTTTGAGGTTCCCTTTTGACTTCCATGTCTGTACTCTATTACAGGTGTTAAGTCTTTTGCTTACCAAACTTTGGACTGTGATCAATCAAGTATTGTTTTGGAGACATAATACAAATACATCATATTGGAAATTATGTGTACCTGAGTGTGCACAAAATGATTTAATTTGGTTTGTACATAAAGGTTATGGGCATTTTGGAAGAAGACAAAGTTTTACCATTTTAAACACTTAGGTAAGAAAGTTGTAAGTTTTCTATGAACCTGTCAAGTCTGTCAAAAGGTGAAGGAAAATAATAAAGGAAAACATTACACAATGTATCCTATAATACCTAGAGCTTTACATGATTTAATGGCTCCCGATTTTTATGGATCGTTACCAACAAGTCAAGGAGGTTTCAGATATATTTATATTCTATTAGAGTATTGGTCTAAATATGTTACATTATATCCAATTAAACAAGCTGACACAGAGACAGTTATAAACTGTTCACAGTTCAAAGTTTGTGAGTGAATCATTTAAAGAGTTTCTAGCTTGGGGGAATGTAAGGCGTGTCACAATATCAAAATATAATACAAAATCGAATCCATGTGAAAGAGTCATGAAGGAGATAGGACGTTTATGCAGAACTTACTGTTCACCAAAACATACAACTTGGGCAAAATTACTGCCAGAATTTCAAATGGTTTTGAATGAATTACCCCATTTGCCTATGGGATTGTCTCCCATAGAAATACTATGAAGAAAATTTATAAGGGAACCACTACTCAAATTCTTCAAATTGCCAGAGGTACAATAGGAAGAAAGTACTTGGAAAAAATAGTAGAAAATCTGTTGCATAGATCATCTGACAAAAGATTACAACATTATAATACGTCAGCAATGAACCCAACATTTGAAATAAACGATCTTGTGTTGGTAAAAGGAGAACATCGTAGTTCTAATCTTAAAAAGAAAATGCAGAATTTTTTTTCTGAAATATGCAGGATCATTTAAGATCATGGATAGTCCACACCTGAAAGCATACTATTTAATTGGCCCACATACTGGTCAGGAGAAAAGTTTATATATATATATATATATATATATATATATATATATATATATATATGTGTGTGTGTGTGTGTGTGTGTGTGTGTGTGTGTGTGTGTGTGTGTGTGTGTATCTATTTAGTCATGCCATAAATAGGAGGAGAGAGAGGACAGAACCAACCAGGTACTAAATAGTATTTGACATGACTATAATAATAGGATGACAAATAGGAAGGTAGGGTAGAGGTACAGAAAATGGATTAATAGGAGAAGACAGTAAAAACAGTAATGATTTGAATCGGTAATCTAGCTGGAGCTTGGGTTTTAAGAAAAGGGAGAACAAAAGAAAGAATAGATTGCAGTTAAGAACACTTAGACATGTATTGTCGTCGATAGATGAGTTAAGATATGAAGAAGGTAGTAAGCAAAAGACTTAACACCTGAAGTAGAGTAAATACATGGAAGTCAAAAGGGAATCTCAAAGTAATATGGGAAAAAGTAGAGGGAAAAGTAATAGAATATATAAATATATCTGAAATGTGGAGTGTACTCTCTAATTAGGAGTGATGAATAAAAGGCAGGTAGACGGACCTAAGAAAGACTGACTTATAGTGTGCGGGCAGGGGCACCAAGAAAGGGGTTAACCTGTACGATAGTGGAATGGGTATTAATACGGGGCACTACCAAACTGAAGAAAATAGAAATATTTATTGTACTAAGACGCAGAAGTGGTCTTTGGTGGAAATGAGGATAAGTTTTGTTAAAAGGATAATCCATAGATTATTCTTAAAATTGGTTATAAATAACAAGAGGTTTTTCCCAATGGTTTATACGAGGTCCATCCACAAAGTAAGTTCCGTTTCTATTTCTATCCGCGGCAGCGTTACGATCGCAGTTCCGAGCATGCGCCGCAGTTACTCTGAATCAAGGAGAAGACAAAGACGATAAAAAACGAAGTGGACGCCCGTATGTGTTTACTGATGAACTGTTTCACACAGCTGAAGAGAAGATTAAGCACAGTCGTAAGTGTACACCTAGTGCTCTTGCTATGGAAGTTCCGCAAATCTCACGCTCACTAATTCATGAAACTGTTACTGAAAAACTGAAATTTCGAAAACGTTGCTCACGTTGGGTACCCAAAATTCTTACTGAACAACACAAAAAACAACGGATGGGCAGTGCACTTCAGTTTTTGACACGTTACAATGAAGAAGGCAATGGTTTTCTTTCTCGGATAGTCATGGAGGATGAAACTTGGGTGCTAGCCGATGTGGCCGAGCAGTTCTAGGCGCTTCAGCCTGGAACCACGCGACCGCTACGGTCGCAGGTTCGAATCCTGCCTCGGGCATGGCTGTGTGTGATGTCCTTAGGTTAGTTAGGTTTAAGTAGTTCGAAGTTCTAGGGGACAGGTGACCTCAGATGTTAAGTCCCTTAGTGCTCAGAGCCATTTGAAACATTTTTTGAAACTTGGGTATTGTACGACACCCCTGAAACAAAACGGCAATCAGTGGAATGGAGGCACACTTTATCCCCAACGAAGATTAAGCCTAAGCAAATCTTGACACTTCGAAAAGTCATGTGCATCGGTTTTTGGGACAGAAAAGACCTTTTGCCGATTGATTTCTTACCACTAGGCCAAACAATCAATGCACATGGTTACTGCGAAACCATTAAGAAATTGGCTCCACAATACAGAACAAGCCCCGAGGATTACTGTCAAAAGGAGTTTTTTTTTTTTTTCATGATAATGCCCGACCTCACACGGTGAATGTGACCAAACAACTCTCGCGGGAATTTCACTGGGGCGCGTTTGAACATGCTCCGTACAGCCCGGACCTCGCTCCTAGCTACTTTCATCTCTTCTTACACCTAAAATGTGTCCTTGGTGGTCAACACTTCAAGTATGATGACGAGCTGAAAGAACATGTTACCACATGGTTCAAAACACAGGCGGCAACCTTCTATGAAGAAGGCATACAAAAACTTGTGCCACGCTATGACAAGTGCCTACAAAATTTCGGAAGTATGTAGAAAAGTAGTTTCACATTTGTAGATTTTTGTACAATAAATATTTTTCCTGTATCTGTACACGTTTGTTTTATATAACCAAACGGAACTTACTTTGTGCACATACTTCGTAGTAAAGCGGTGAAAGGATTTGAGTGCAGTGGTGGAGACAATTTACACCTCACCTTGTTTGTGCACAGGAGCTTTGGAATGCACGTCCATAGTTTTGAAAGGTGGAATATTAACGAAGTTTTCTGTGATAAGCTGCTCAAGGTAATTTATGGTTAAGGAATTTAGACACATTTCATCTGATTCCCGTCTTAAGTCGAAATCTACTATAACAGAACCAGTAAATTTACTCGAAATATTCTGCAAATTTCCCCACAAATCTTCTGTTACTTCAGCTCCTGATACAGAGGTCTATAAAAGCGTGTGATGCTAGCAACTGGATCCGCCAATTACACGACCGATTTCATTTCGTCAACAGTTATGCTTTCACAACGTTTCGGATGACTACTTAACTATGGCAGACCGAGGTGGGGATGTGGTAAAAGCCTACACTCATATTGAGGAAGACGATGGTTCAAGCCCTATCTGGACAGCCAGATTAAGTTTTCCCCTTGATTGCCATAAATTACGTAAGACTAATACCGGGTTGGCTTCTTTGAAAGGGCACGGCCGATTTCCTTCCCAATCCGAGCTAGCTCCCCGTCTCTAATGACCTCGTTGTCGACGGGGCGCTAAATCCTAAACTTAATTCATTTTCTTTACCGTGAAACGTAAGCGTAGGAGTACAGTCATTTAAGTGTTTTTATGGCACATGTTTGCTTTCACTTACATGTCGACACTTGCAACTGATCTCAAGCCTATTTGACACGTGTTTCTAACAGCGTTACAGACATTAGAAATATTTTATCAGAGTTTCGTAATAATCATAGCGTGAATTTTCACTAAATTGTTGTCCTTTCCTTCTTCGAAAATCTTAAAAGGGGATGTGCTTCTGATAACTCTCTTATGTATTACGAGACTTGGAACATTTGTCAACATCACTTCTCTATTACGTGACTTGGAACATTTGTCAACGTCGGTTCCTGGTTATTGGCTGAGGTTTGCCTGGAAGTAATTCATGGGTCTTCTCTTACTCAGCGTCAGAAAGTGATTTAGATTTTCTTTCGCGTGATCGGTATCGCAATCAGTCATTTGTTATGTACAAACGATTAAGTAAGTTGAAAAAACAGTCTCTCATTAGTATCAACTCGCCTCAGGAAACACAACTTAAGAATCGTCATGGACTTTTTAAGGGATTGTGGTCTCCATATATAATTAACTACATTTCCACGGAGAACTTTAATACTATCCCGAGAACTCTCAAGTGATAGTATCAAATATTGCCTCATATTTACCTGATGGAAGCATTCGTATAACCAAAATATAGAATATGGCGGCGAGTGAGTGACGTGCGTTAGTTTGGCTCGCAAGTTTAAGTGAAATCTGGAGGTGTTTTAAGCAGTTAGGCTAGTCCACATACACTAAAGCCGTATATCTACTGCCAAGTGTCGTATTTTACATCACATACTGTGCACCAATTACACGGAATCGCACTTAAAATGGAAAATCGCCGAACAACGCGCAGTGCAGCCAACGGCCAGGCCGGAGACAGCGCAGGCGTGGAGTCTACACCGGGAGCTGCGGCCGCTTCGCCCGGCATCGCTGACATCGCCGCACTCGTGAAGGCTGAGGTGAGTGCCGCGCTGCAGGCTAAGGAGACGCTCGGGCTCGTTGTTCAAACCATCACTGATGCTGTCACTGCAGCAGTGACGGACAAAATACAGAAAACTCTGGAGGCGAATGCGAGCGAGATCCGTGCACTGAACGCATCGTTAAAAGCAAGTGAGGAGAAAGCACAACTGCTCGAACAGAATTTGATTGAGAAGACGGACGAGCTCGAACAATATCAGAGACGCAATAATCTCAGACTGTTCGGCATTCCAGAGAGCGGCAGAGAGAACACAGACGAACAAGTGATAAACCTTGTCCAAGAAAAGCTAGGCGTGCAGGTGACTCTGAGTGACATTGACAGAAGTCATAGAGTGGGCCGCAGGTCGCCAGGTTCTACAAAACCAAGACCTATAATAGTGAAATTTGTGTCCTATAGGAAAAGATCTGAAATCTTCAGAGCAAAGAAGAATCTCGCGAAGTCGGGTCTGACAGTACGCGAGGATCTGACATCTGAAAGACTAAACATTTTGAAGAAAGCGATTTCGAAATTTGGACTACAGAATGTATGGACAAATGACGGCAGGATAATGGTTAAGACCGAAAACGGAAAGAGAACAATTTGCAGTGTTAATGAACTCGAAAGCCTGTGCTCTAGAAGCTAAATCAGTCTAATCTTGCTGTCACTAACCTGTATGTTTATATTGTTTACACTGTCAACCATAACTTAACTAATGTATTATCAAATTTTTCGGTTCTCCACATAACTATTTTTTTTTATCTCTAATTGTTCTCTAATGTAATTTTGTTATTATTTGTATTATCAACTTTTCGTTTCTCCACATAACTATTTTAATCTATAATTGTTTTCTCATGTAATTTTGTTAATTATTACATAAGGTAGTCTCACTTCCATCTTTAATTAGCAACCCACCATCATACTTTGGCTGTTATCCTCATAAGTGCAATTAATATCACACTCTACCGTTTTCGTGCAGATTACTCCCGTTGTGTTTAGCGAAATTCCTTCCCCTGCCGGCCCACGGCTACCTCCAGAACCGTTGCAGACCTCGCTGACCTTGGCCGCAGTTCAAGTTGCCTCCCCGGGGACCCACCCCCTCCCCCCCTCGGCCACTCTCCTTACTCAGAGCTGGGAGGACACTCCCTCACCCCCTCTCCTTCACACACCTTCCGCATTCCTCATGCCAGACCCTCTTGTCACCGCTAACCACGACCCGCAAACATCTGTCGGCAGTCTCCTCGGGAAATCAACACCCGAACGCACCAAGCTGCATATTGCACATGCAAATGTCCAATCTCTGCCAGCTCACTTCGACGAGTTCAAATATATATTTCAGACTACTGATATACACGTAATACTTTTGTCCGAGACTTGGCTGAAACCAAGTATTCCTACAAATTCCGTAAACCTAGATGGCTATATCTTCCTCAGGCACGACAGATGCAACAGACGAGGAGGCGGAGTAGGGGCGTACATACGCTCTGATTTGTCACCTACTGTACTACACACATCCGACAGCAATGTAGATAAACAAGAGGAATATATGTTCATAGAGATCAAATCTCTTAACAGAAAGTGCTTAATATGTGTCCTTTACAAACCTCCTAAAGTAGGCGGGTTCGCCTCCTTCGAAACTGCCCTCTCTAGTCTCGAATCGTCATATGAACATGTAATTATAGCAGGTGACACTAACATTAATTTTCTGTGCAATAGTCCTTCCACTGGGAAATTTAAGAGGATGCTTTCTTCCTCAAATATGACGCTACTTCAGCTGGCACCTACTCATCACACGACTACCAGTCACACTTTCATAGATATATTCGCAACGAAATCTCCAAACAGAATAATCCGCACCTCTCAAATATCTGCACCTGGCATGTCGGCCCATGACATCATTTTCATGACGTATTCACTAGAATGTCCTAGAAAAAAAACAAAAACTGTCTACATACCGAGACTTCAAACGCATAAATTTGCCTGAACTCGAAACTGAGGCGCAAGAAATAGTTTGGGGGATGACATCTACTCCCCTCATGGACATAAACGACAAACTCCAAGACTTCACTACCAAAATTACTAAACTATATGACAAATACGCTCCAATAAAGACCAGAAAAGTAAAAAGGAAACCTGCACCTTGGCTGACTGATGAACTAAAACAGCTCATGAATCTCAGAGACGCTGCTCATCGAGCATACAAGATACACCCTACCCCTGAAAATCACATTGTATACAAGCAGAAGCGAAACAAAGTCAGTCAAGCGGTGAGAAACGCTAAGCTCAGGCATGCCCGTACATTAGCTGACAACAGATGTAGACCAGCTATCCTATGGAAAAATCTCCGTAGTCTCGGTTTAGGCAAAATAAAAGTTGCAGAAAATCCCATGGTCCCAGCTGAAGAACTAAACCGATTCTTCACATTACCTGCAACCACAATTGAACCGCAAAAAAAACAGAGAATCATTGATTACTTCATGGGGATGAACGACTGTAGCAAAGAAAAATTCTATCTACGGCACGTCACTTGCAATACTGTCAAGAAAGCAATAATGCGGATTAGATCAGCATCTACTGGACATGATGGCATCACTGTCCAGATGGTAAAACTTATTATTGATCAACTACTGCCCTCTATAACAGACATTTTCAACGACTCATTAATCACAAGTGTTTTCCCTGAGGCCTGGAAACTGGGACAAATTAAGCCACTGCCTAAAAAGGACATCGCCACAGCACCCTCTGACTACCGCCCCATCTGCCTTCTTCCTGCACTATCAAAGGCCTTAGAATATATAGTCCATGACCAGCTCACCAACTACCTAACTACTAACAACCTACTAGACGAATACCAATCAGGTTTCCGAAAATATCGAAGCACAACATCCGCACTGATAAAGGTGACAGATGACCTGAAACTTACCATGGACAGACATGAAGCGACTATCATTTGCTTCTTAGATTTCAGCAAAGCATTTGATACTGTCGACTTCGACATCTTACTAGCCAAACTTAGCGGTCTAAATTTCTCACCAAGTGCAGTGCAATGGTTTCGCTCATACATGACGTCTCGTCAGCAACGCGTCCTGTCCGGGAATATAAAATCACAATGGCGGCAGGTAGTGTCAGGCGTTCCCCAAGGCTCAGTACTAGGTCCCATACTCTTCTCTCTGTATGTCAATGATGTGTCATCGGTTCTGACTTATTGCAAATATCATATGTATGCTGATGACCTTCAGTTGTATCTAAGTGCGGAACCAAACAATCTGAAGAAAGCTATTGAAAACTTCAATACTGATCTCGATGCATTATCAAAATGGGCACAGGACATAGGACTAAAACTAAACCCATCTAAAACCCAAGCGGTACTTGTTGGTCACTCTAAGCTCATTAGCCCAAAACATCGGGAATCCGTACCGTCTCTTATAATAAATGGAACAAATATTAACTTCTCTCCCTCAGCAAAGAGTTTGGGAGTAATAATAGATGAAAATCTAAATTGGACAGAGCACGTAACTGCAGTGTGCAAAAAAGCATCAGCATCCCTTCATGTCCTACAAAAATATAAAAAACTCTTCCCTTTCGATCTGAAAAAGAAATTAGTACAAACGCTTATATTTCCAATCATTGACTACAGCGATATTATCCTACAAGGCCTCTCTCAGGAAAACTCGCGACGTCTGGAACTGGTCATGAACGCCTGTGTCCGATATATCTGTGACATTCGACTCTTTGATCACATTTCACCAGCATATGCAAAATTGTCCTGGCTGCGTGCAGACAAACGCAGAGATTTCCATACTCTCTGTTTCATCTACTGCCTTATAAATGTACACTGTCCCTCATATCTCTCCTCGTCCTTAACGCTTATGTCTGAACAACATGACAGAAACACACGTTCCCATCATAATAAAATCCTCTCTGTTCCACTGCATCGCTCAGTCGCCTTCTCCAAGTCCTTTACAGTAGCGGGAACCCGACTCTGGAATAACCTCCCTCGGTATGTTAGAGAACTTAAAAACATGTCCAGCTTCAAAAAACAGTTAATGACGTATCTACTTAAGCAACAGTAATGCTTTCCTTTGTACACAAATGCACTTCATCTCATTACTTCCCTCTTTCCCCCTCCTTAAGTCTCCCTCCCCAAAAACTCGCTATACTAGTAAACATCTACCTTACACACCAAGATATTAATGTACATCTGCACAAATCTTCATTACTATTGCCAATTTTTCTCATGTTTATCATTATTATTTAACTTTTTTTTACTGTTACTATTATTAGTTTTATCATAATTTGTATGTATAGCACCTGTCGTAAAAATACTGCCAGTACTTACTTTATTAGGTCTTAGTCATTATTCTTTATTCATATTGTGACTAGAGTAATCTAATTTTCTTATTTAAAGTATTGTCATCATGTAACTCTGATGTGTGAAATGCTGCATGTGTGAAACACTGGTCCGATGTAAGAGAGGGCCTGATGGCCCTAATCTGATCAGGTTAAATAAATAAATAAATAAATAAATAAATAAATAAAATATTAGTTCACAAAATCATTACAGGAAACAATAGTGTATCTGTACGACTGATTACCTCTCTACTCTTACTGACCCAAAATAATCGTCAGAGTATCGCAGATGAATTTTTTGATCTTGGTTTACATTCTATGTAACTCTTATGACCAATTTCTGTTGAATTAGGCCAACTTCAAATTTAAAACATAAAATGCACTAAACTTTGTTCATAAAAGGAAATGTGTTACCTGCTACTTGTACTTAGGGAAGAATGTTGTACTTGGTTAGCGTTTCTGTCTAGTGGATGATTTTGGAGGCAAATTAAGGAATGAGCAGTAGAAACCGCTACAAGCAGTTTCCGGGATTTTCCACTGTTCTTGTTGTGAGACATGAAGTCTTGTTTGTGCAGCGTCTGTAAATATTACAAGCTCTACATATTTAAGCACTGTGCAATATATATTTCCTGTTTGGAAGGTAACATTAATTCTTCAATTACAGAGTTGTATGGTGAGTAAAGCTCTGAACATTTTTAGAACCATTAACACAACGTGTGGATAATTGAATCAAACTCCGTCGGCCGTGCAACATCTTGTACCACTAAACAGGAGAAGGACTTTTAGCATGGAACACGACTGTGGTTCTTGCAAATAAACTGATTTCCTTTAATGTTTTAACAATTTTCCGTTTTTTGAAAGGTGAAACTTGTGTTGCGTGCCAATAGCTTCTATTTCAAAATGTTTTTAACTTTTAACTGATTTTTGATAATACTTGTTTTAATTTGATTTCACTTACTGATTGTTGGTGTGTAATAGAATAATAACGTAACACACAGTTTGTTAAGTACGGTACTGATAAGTTTTGTTTTAAAATTTGATTATATGTAGAATATTTGTTCCTAGGAACATGAGCACTTTGTATCTATTTTTCGTATTTAGAGGAACCTCACTTTTCCGTAGTAATTTTTGTTATTTCACGAAAAGTTTGCACCACACATAAAGTGTATGATATCATTTCGAAATGGAATAAGAAGATACACTCAACATGTATTTAAGGGCTAAAGGCAAAAGTCTGAAAAACGTTCCAAGGTATAACATTTTCCCCTACTTGCATAATTTTTTGTAATCATTAGATTCAACACTTACTTATAAGGTGCTTGCTGCGTGATATATACACCAAACTCCAATAAAAAATTGGGTTAAATTACCTTACAGTTGATTGATTATGGACTGTGTCGCTCGGAAACATCCTCATTTTATCGTTGTTGGTTCGGTATTCTTTGGTGGAGCCGATCGCGGAGACATACGTACTAACAATGCTTTGACGTTGATTCGTCGTCGCTATCCGGTTGTTTGACCATCTGTGTTTTGCTTAATTCTTCATCCACAGAATTTCAAACAGTTTCTGCAGAGGATAGTCGTAGTGCTGTTGGTAACATCATAGGGCGCTAGAAAACAAAATGATCATAAGGCATTGTTGGCCGGGAGACCCCATGCGGGGTGTTCGGCCGCCGAAATTGCAAGTCCTTTTTAGCTGACGCCACTTTGGCGACTTGCGAGTCAATGATGATGAAAGACACACAACACCCAGTCTTCACAAGGCAGAGAAAATCCCTAACCCCGCCGGGAATCGAACCAGGGACCCCGCGAGCGGGAAGCGAGAACGTTACCGCAAGACCACGAGCTACGGACAGGGCGCTAGAGATTGATCTCTTTAACTCTTGCCATAGATCCCATCAGGCTTTGTCGCTTACTGACGGGAAAGGAACACTAATTTGACGACGTTACGTTTTAATCATGCGCCGCTTCTTACAGAAGAAAGATCTACACTTTTGCGACCCGACGCGAACTGGCTAGCGGACCGTTGCCGCTATCTTTTTACACTGGATCACTTGAAACAGCTCAAATCATTCACGATGATTAGAGCACCAAACTACGTTAGAGACCTCTATAGTACTGCGGTTATTAGGCAACTGAGTCATCAGGTAGAGTTCTTTTGTCTTTAGATAGAAATTACGGTCTATACCCTACTGTCAAACTCCTCATGGAGGTCAGGAGGTTTGAGTGTCTCAGTCATCCAGACTGCTATCCCGGCGCAAGTTATGCTCCTGGTAGCGTCACCTATGCCAGACGATCCGTAGATGTGAGACCAAACAAAGTGCAGCTCCCTAGTGAACTGCCTAGCAGGAAACCACACGGGCCCCAACATTGCTGTCATTTACCTATGTTAGACTCCTTCTGTTTTCTTTCTTATGGCCCGTCCTGGGAAACTCTTTTTCGACCCTGACTGGATTAGAATGCGGGGCCCGAGGAAGTCCTTCACTTTCATTATCCAATTTTATCTTTCATGGGGGAGGAAGGTCTCTCAGTCGTAGTGAAACCAGCCTTCCTAGGGGAGGAACCCTGTAGTAGTGCATTCATGTAAAAATCTTCATCTCAAAAGCCTCAAAATAAGCCTCGAAAGACCACATTGTCAACTGTCGGAATAGTCTCACAGCTCAAGTGCCTCGTAGAAATCAGTCTCCCCACACATCCTGGGAAATGAGAGTTGGTTACAATCAAAAGCAAGGAGGAGTGAAATTTTCGATAACCCATGGAACGTATCCCACAAAGATAGGTTAGTCTTTCCACAAGGAGGGATGTTTATAGCGACTAGCTGAAGCATTAGGTCTAGTGAAGTTAAAAATCAATCCGGTCGTGTACTAATACTGACAAGAGTAACGAGAGTCGGTAGACCTAGATTAATAAACAGGTATTTCTACTCACCAACATTTAAATATAGCATAAGCTCTGTAGTTCGGAAATACCACGGCATGCGATAGTTTTAAGTAGCTGTCCATTATCGACTGGGAGAACTACTCATACCTTGAATGCATTAAGGGCACAATCCTATTAAGTTATACTGAAAACTTAGATGACTGCACCGAACAACTAATCCGACAACCGACTGTGAAAGAAGTAGTTTAAACCTCCTAATTACAAACACAACCGACATTTTGGAGAGTGTCACCAATGAGAGAAGAATTAGCAATTATGATACTACTATGGGAACAATGGTCATCAAGAAAGCTTGGAGAGTATTTGTGTTTTGTCGAAAATATGGAAAGTCATTATCATCTTATTTAAAGGCTTTGTGAGAACACTTAGTTCAGTTCTGACAAACGCTAACAACTTGTGGATAAAGCTGAAAGATTGGTGTCGTCCATGTTGGGTTGTTCTTTGCAAACTACGTACAGTGTAAATGAAAAAAATTGTCCATGTCAGTCATTATCATGAAAACAGGTACTCAACTTTCAAATCACCAAACAAATCCATATGCCTAAATATATGTCAATGATCTTTTCTGTAATAATAATATGTTCAAGCGAAAAGGTTGTAAAGATTTAAACACTGATATACATTTTATGTGTGCCTCTGATTCGCAATGTTAAATGATAATGCTCTTTAACTTATAGGGCACTGTATTTTTACAACTATCCAGCGTCAACGGTCAGTATCAAACGTCTACATTAATTTACTATGAATACACATCATCAAGTTTTAAACTGGTGCAATGAAAAGACTATGTCCAACCTAGTTGCACACCAGGTTAAAACTTTATCACACACACGACTCATAGGCTGCACAACCTCATACCAACTTTCCTCAAATAATAGCAGCAACCAAAACACCTCAATATATGCTCTGCCTGCTCCATCCTCAACAATCTCTCATGACTGATGTCCTTAATCAAAAGAGTTAATGCACCCCTGACCAAAGTTCCAAAATATAATTCTATATATGCTTTCAAACATTCCAGATATATGTATATATATATATATATATATATATATATATATATATATATATACATATATATATATATATATATATATATATATATATATATATATATATATAACATTTTTGTTTGAATAGTATTATTTCAATTACACATAGTTAAATTACTATCAAAACTACAATTTATATTCTGCATGAACAAGGACAACTATTGCTGATCAACTGACTATCTAACTTTTCTCTTGCTGGTTTTGCACTGTTTTGTTGAAGTACCTTGCTTATAAATGTTAATCCATAAATTTCTAATTAAATGAATATAAACGATAAAAACAATAATATAATCAATTCAAGCAGTGGCTAGCCTCTTTGTTCAACTGTGGAGAACTCTTCGTTTTGGCACTCAGGAATAATGATATATATTTTTGTTTGTAATATATAGATAGTCTGTTTATCTGCATGTCAATTAGGCTGATTTTATCATGTCAGTTAGGCTCATTTTATAATAACCTCTTTTATCCATAAAAGATTTATGAGGTAAGAACAGCAGTTAAGAACTTCTTCGCTGATGGCACTGTTGTCTCCAGCAAAGACTCGTCCTTGGTCGAATATAAAGTACGTCAGAAAAACTGTGACAAAATTTGCATTTAGTGTAATGAATAGCAAATCACTTTTGATGTAAGTAAAGGAACTCCAACGTCCTGGCTCTAGACAGTCCAATAGATCCTGACTGATTGCTGTGTCATCCTCAGCCATTGATGTCATTTGATGTGGTATGGAGGGGCATGTGGTCAATACAATCAGAAGCATACTGCTAGCGTCCATATTCATGTGGTGGTCTAGTATCACACTTCTTCCCCATGGGGAAATCCAAGCAACGTCCACCCACTGGCTTACCAGATACCTACCTACACCTCCACTCACTCGAGTCTCACCCTTCTCCCCCATGGGGAATCGAAGTAACGCCTGCCCACTGGCCTATCAGATACCTACCTACATTTCCACTAGCTCGCTGTGACCTCACCGACCATGCGACTGTTTTTGGTTACCGGTCTCACCCAGTCACTGTACTGCAACTTACCCGCCAAATATCGTTAAATTAAAGCATTGGTACCGTGACCAGTTTATGTAAATTGGCTGGACCCGTGCATGTACTCAGCACACAGCTCTCCCCATCGTTGCTGCGTTTCTTGACCTTGGAACCGCTACTAATTGTTCGAAGAGCTCCTCAGTTGGCGTCATGAAGCCAAGTGTATCCCGTACTAATCATCCCACCAAAAAATCCCTGGCAGTACCAGTAATGGAACCCAGGACCTCTGCATGGCAGTCACTCGCACTAAACACTCAGCTATGGAGGCAGATGAATGAAATGTAGGTAAACGTGAGACAATGTCCATAACAAAGAGAAAAGAAAGGGTAGGGTCTAATTACAAGAGTAGTGATGAATATCTTGAACATATCGCATCGTAAGCCCTATAAATATTTAGGTGTAACACTAAGAATCGATATTAAATAGAAGAATCAATAAAAATCAGTAGTATGGAAGATGCATGAGGAAATCGCATACAAGACACTAGTGCGACCAATTCTAGAGTATTATTCCATTGTTAAGAGTCCTTATCAACGAGGCGTGACAGCAGACATGGAACCAATTCAGAGACGGTCTGCTACGATGCTACAGCTTGGTGTAGTCCATATGGCAGTGAAACGGATCTTCTTAGAAAATTTAAATGTAATGCATGTTCTCACAGAACCCAGATGTTTGGATTTTGGGAACCTGTATTCGAAGTATACTGTGAAGTCATCATGCTGCCACCATTGTACATCTCGCACAGGGGAGTAAGTACGCATACATACGAGATCGATATCATTTTTCATTCATTCAACAGTCGAATCGAACAGGAGCTGCACTGTACAATGGCTTGCGAAATATATATGTACACGTACAAATTTTCCATCTATTCCATAAACGACAATACTAATATTGTGTTGAGTTGCCTCCTTACGTAACGAATATCTTCCAGTGTTTTAAGTGGAATACTAACAACATCGTTTTATCTGACACAAATAATGGTGTCATATCCCTCTTAAGTTCACCTGTCTCATTGTCTTGTTATTCATAAACGCCGTTCAATTGGTTCAAATGGCTCTGAGCACTATGGGACTCAACATCTTAGGTCATAAGTCCCCTAGAACTTAGAACTACTTAAACCTAACTAACCTAAGGACATCACACACACCCATGCCCGAGGCAGGATTCGAACCTGCGACCGGAGCAGTCCCGCGGTTCCGGACTGCAGCGCCAGAACCGCACGGCCACCGCGGCCGGCCATAAACGCCGTAGCAAATATTTAAAACGTCTTTCTTTTTATTAAAGCAAAACGAGACACTTCTCACATGCGTCGTATGTAGAAGTGTTTGTACCTTATGCCGTGTTGCGTATTATCATTTTATAGGATTACTGTATTCTAGAGCCTTTGGTTCTTCTTTAGTATTATTCTGCAGTGTGTGGTTTTCACGCCGTCCTTTTGGTCAGATTAATCAACATACTGTATTCGACTGAGTTTTTTGTTCTATGGAATTTCCTGTCCTCAAGTATTTGTCTCCTCTTAATCAGACTCTTCATGTCCAGAGGGAGATCTGTTTTTCTGCTGGATACAGAATATACCTCGATTTGTTGATAATAATTTTAATGAACTGATCACGCATTACTTGTATGTCAGAAGATGTCGACGGCATTTCTCATTAACTTTTTAAAATATTTGTATTTCTGCAGAATCTGCAAAAGAATTTTGCCCCGCACTCCGGCCTATTTCTCTCTCTCCCCCCCCCCCCCCCGCCCCCCTTTGTTTTGCTTATACGTAGGGAATAGTTCGGTGAAGGTGCTAAATTAAAGTTTATTTATGTCTTCGCCGTCCCTAGCTGAATTGTTTAATTTAAGAGGCGAACTGTTTGGTTGTTTGTACATCAATCAACAGAAAGTCGTGACTGTGAAAATGTTATAAGTGTTCGTTGTCGATAGATTTGACTTACAATAAGATCACTTACTCTTTACCTTCGATAATTTCTTGTCTCACAGCCACATTCCTGAATATTTTTCTTTCCTTTTCAGGTGATACACAATAGCCCTGATCCGAAAATCACTTGACATTACGTAATGTAGACTATATTAACTTGTACATCAGCAAAAAGCTAAAATTATTTGTTTCTCCGTATTACATGCTATTATTGTTTTTTTTTAAATGGACGTTACGTAAACATATTTTGCATCTTGTAATAGAAATTCACTAATGCTCTTTCAGTATCACAAGCCACATCCATCGTAATCAGTTGTAGTGCTGTTATGTCTGTGGAAAAACAAAAGAGTGGAAGATGATAGATGATTGAGCAGTACTGATTCAGATTGTGCGTTCTCAAAATGAATGTATATTCCATTAATGTTACAAACGAGTAATATATAAAAATTATCGACTATTTTATACGGAACTGACAAGGAAATTGTCGAGCGTCAGTGACTGATACAAGACAAATCTTCAAACTGTTGGCGTCACTTGCAAAGCTGCCGACCTCAACAATAGGAACTTGAATGTGCATCAAAACAAAAATGGTGAGTAATTCTAAAGTACAATATACGTCTGATATGAATGTGTTTCTCATATTAATAATTTTATAGTTTTCTGATAATTTAGTTATGCGTGTAAAGTTGTTGCCGTGAGAATTGCCACGGAACATTCGAGAAAGACACTTTGAGAGTGTATTTCATAAATACCAGACCTTAGCAACATAGTGATTGCTTTTTGCGAATTTTAATTTTCTGGGAGTCATTCCAAATGAATTGTGAAACTGTTGTTCATTACGCATTTTACAAAGAAACTGATAATATGACAGCTTCTGCATTGAAAATGAAATGATTAACTTCTTTGCGACGTCAGAGATGCTTGGGACAGGTAGCTGTATCCAACGATAAATAGATAAAGAACATCTGTGATTTTTTAAAGCTTCAGTCTCATATCTCCAAATCGTACTTAAAAATTCTTTGGCATGCACACAAATTAACTCACGTGCAACTATATAAAACTGTGCGGTAGATGAGCTGAAATTTCTCAACACAATAACTTATACAGTATCAGTTAAATAATAACTGATGTGCAGTGTAATCTATGTTATTAATTGGCGTTGTTTGTGGTTCGTGGTTCATGGTGCGCAATCTCAGTTGCAGGTGCCCTATATGACGGCTTCCAGGGACAACAAAACCTGATTTTAAGTATTTAATGTAATTACTAACTTTAAAGGTTTGCCACAGTAAAACAAGTACTAAAGTCAGAAACTTTGTATGTTTCTTGAGGCAGTGTAGCTAAGAACGCTCAAATTACCAAAACTATATTCGTCCAGCACATGCGAATGAGAGCATTTAGCGACTTCCAGCAAACTTTAACGTGACATACGAGTAATACCGGATGATCAAAAAGTCAGTATAAATTTGAAAACTGAATAAATCACGGAATAATGTAGATAGAGAGGTACTAATTGACACACATGCTTGGAATGACATGGGGTTTTATTAGAAACAAAAAAATAGAAACGTTCAAAAATGTCCGACAGATGGCGCTTCATTTGATCAGAATAGCAATAATTAGCATAACAAAGTAAGACAAAGCAAAGATGGTGTTCTTTACAGGAAATGCTCAATATGTCCGCCATCATTCCTCAACAATAGCTGTAGTCGAGCATCTCCGGAGCTATGATGAGGCATTGGCGTCGGATGTTGTCTTTCAGCATTCCTAGAGATGTCGGTCGATCACGATACACTTGCGGCTTCAGGTAACTCCAAAGCCAATAATGGCACGGACTGAGGTCTGGGGACCTGGGAGGCCAAGTATGACGAAAGTGGCGGCTGAGCACACGATCATCATCAAAAGCCGCGCGAAAGAGATCTTTCACGCGTTTAGCAATACCTTTTTTTTGTTCTAATAAAACTTCATGTCATTCCAAGCGTGTGTGTCAATTTTTACCTCTCTATCTACATTATTCCGTGGTTTATTAAGTTTTCAAATTTATACCGAACTTGAATGTGCATCAAAACAAAAATGGTGAGTAATTCTAAAGTACAATTCAGAATTTAATAAATCTTCTGCTTGACACCCAACGCAAAATGATGTAAGGAGACAAAACTTATTCCTTACTAAACTTTCACTATTCATGTGATAAAACTTCAACATGAGGCATGACGTTGCAGTTTATTACTTCTCGAGTGATAACTCTGTTCTTAACAAATTTTGCAGACAGTGTCTACATATTCCAATGAGTACACCTGCAACAAGATGTAACTGTAACACATGCGCTAGGAGATATGACATCATAAACATTGAGATGGATGAAAAACTAACCTTTCTTAAAATGGAGTGCAAGTTGCGTAGACTCTGCTGATACGTTGTTTCGTATTGAGAGCAGTTAATGACTACCAACGGCCGTTAAACGTAATGTCAAATCTTTTCTGAACCTTTTCCCACTTACATGTTTAACGTCAAATGTTTAACAGTCTAATTCACTTGCAAAGTTATCAGAAGTTTGAAACTGTTTTATACACGGATTTCGATTCTTTAAGGAATTGGGAGTGTACTGGTGTTTTCTAAAGTTATTTATTACGGATATTTCATTTAAATTTAACAAGCTAAGAACTAGTCTACTTGATTTTTAATTATTTCCAGTATCAGATAAAACTGGTGGATACCAATACCACGATTCGGTAATTTCCAAAAATGATTGCCTATCGAAGTCGCGGGGTCTAAACGATACATATCGAACGTCCGATCGTAAATCGATCGTGCGACTCTGCTGGCCATGCTGCCTCAAAAGCCATCCATAATTGCTAAAGCAGTACCTATGCAGGATCTTGTGCACGAACTGACTCCTCGATTATGTCCCATAAATGTTCGATAAAATTCATGTCGGGCGATCTGGGTGGCCAAATCATTCGCTCGAATTATCCACAATGTTCTTGAAAACAACTGCAAACAATTGAGGTCTGGTAACATGGCACATTGTCATTATAAAAATGACATCATTGTTTAGAAACATGAAGTCCATGAACCATTTCCAACCAATGATCAGTTCGGTTGCACCAGTGGACTCAGTTTGCTACAAGTAAACATAGTTCACACATTTTCAATAAAATTCTTCAGGGTATCAGACCGCATCGTCATAATTTAAAATGCGCCAACGTTTCGGCCAGCGTTGCAGCTAGCCTTCATCAGGGCCTTACGTTAAACTGCTAAATGAAACACACTTGGTTCCTTAAAAAGCTGCACGAGAAAACCGTGTCATTACTTGGTTGGCTGTAAAAGGAGGAGGAGGAGGGGTGAAAGGTATGCTTTATTGGTGTTTCCTTTATTATCTGTCATTGGCTGAAATAGCTGTTTTCTATTGGTCTTTATATTAATCCATCCCATTGGAGGAGACGGACGAATAGCGAACAGGTGATGGCTGTGACGTCACACTGTTTACATGCTGTCCAGAAGCCGGCTGCGGCGTGCCATTGCTTTGTGTGCTCGCGACCACTACTGCGGCTCTCCGCGTGTCTGCATGGGCCGCCACGTCTCTGCCGCCGCTCCGTAGCCCTGCTATTGCAGGCAGCCAAGACCTCGGAAGCTTGTACCCGTCCTCTCTATTCATGTTGGCGGGTCTTTTGGCTATTTCTATCGCCTCTCTAATCTTTCTTTTGAAAGTGAGAGGCTGTTTCGCCAGGACGCGGGCTTCTTGAAAAAATATTGGTTTCCCGCACTCGTCTCGGTGTTCCGCCACTGCTGACTTAGTGTGTTGTTTCAGGCGGATATATCTTTTCTCGTGCAGCTATTTAAGGAACCAAGTGTGTTTCATTTAGCAGTTTAACGTAAGGCCCTGATGAAGGCTAGCTGCAACGCTGGCCGAAACGTTGGCGCATTTTAAATTATGACGATGCGGTCTGATACCCTGAAGAATTTTATTGAAGATGACAACGGCCGCGGAAGCCTACGCTTACATAGTTCACACAATTATGGAGCCACCACCAGCTTGCACAGTGCCTTGTTTATAACTTGAGTTCTTGGCTTCGTGGGGTGTGCGCCACACACAAACCCTACCTACCATAAGCTATTACCAACTGAAATCTGACGTTTTCCAAGTCGTCTAGGGTCCAATCAGTATGGTCAGGAGCCCAGGAGAGGTGCTGCAGGTGATGTCGTGCTTTTAGCAAAGGCACTCGTTTGGTAGTCTGTTGCATAACCCATTACTGCCGTATTTCGCAGCATTGTCCTAAAAGATACGTTCGTCATACGTCCCACATTGAATTCTACGGTTATTTCACACAGTGTTGCCTGTCTGTTATTACCGACAATTCTATGCAAACGCCTCTGCTCTCCTTCGTTAAGTGAAGGCTGTCGGCCACTTTGTTGTTAAAATTTGATATTCTCGGCACATTTCTGACAGTGTAGATCTTGGAACTTTAAATTCCTTAACGATGTACCATGCACCTAGCTCCAACTACCATTCTGCATTCAGAATCTGTTCATGCCGTCATGTGGCCATAATTACATCAGAAACGTTTTCACATGAATCACCTGAGTAAGAATGATAGCTCCACCAAAGCACTGTACTTTTATACTTTGTGTACGTGATTCTGCCACCAGCTGTGTATGTGCATATCGCTATCCCCTGACTTTTATCACCATCCATAGCGCCACGTGGTGTAGTCACGTGGTCTGAGGCGTCTTGTCAGAAAGTGCCCTTCTTGCTATTGGTCAGATGTACCCAGCAGATCCGATGGTGCAAGAAGTGCAGGATGCTCTCCTTCTCTTGCAAAGATAGAAGAAGGAAATAATTTTTTATTAGGTTCCAGGGCATAGAAGGATCTGGGGAAATGAACTCTTCAATGAGGCTGTCAAGATGCATGCTGCTCGCCGTTCAGTACCCCTGCAGGCTGTTACCACATACTTCTCCCAGAAGACCACATGTTGGTGGGAGTCCCGGTGGCTGCAAGTAAGGAATAATAAACTGATGTTAGTGAAACTCTCATTGAGGCCTTGGCTTATATCCTTCCGACCATGATGGAATGAAGAAGTAGCCCTTACAAGGCTTACAGTGGAACACTGTAAGCTGTCAGACAAATAACACACCTTACATAGAATTCCTGAAACAATTCCGGTTAACTTGATATGTCACACAACATAGTTACGTGAAAATGTACAAATTTTATTGATAGGCAAAGCAAAGCGAATAAACTTTTTGAATATAAACTACTAACACTCACACTAGAAATTGCACAGAATAATCTCCCTGATATGAGCTATGAGATGCAGTTCTGAGGGAAGGAAAATTTTGTGATGGCAATGTCCATCGTATGTAGGCCAAAAAATTTCGCCGTGGGACACCTAGCGGACACAAAGAGACATCGGAGCCACTGTGTAGGCCGTCGAGAAAAGCCACCCCTTGTCCCTGCTTTTAACGATGTCCCTTTGGAAAACCTTTCTACAGGAACACACCAGGAGATCCCAGATAAAACGTTCGGAGAAACCCAACTCAAAACTGGTGACTCACTGTACTGACCTGGGTTAAAACTCACATAAAAGGAAAAAACTGTTTATCTCATTACTACATAGCAGAAGTTTATCTTTCTTTCTTTTGCTACTGTCGTTATCCCGTATTGTGCGCAGGGTCAGTAGGGTTAAGTATGGATTTGGCATGGTGAGTTTTAAGGGGTGGTCGGATGCCCTTCCTGCCACCACCCCATAACCTCTGAGACAGAATAAGGGTACCCCAGTGTCTGCGTCTAGTGTAAATTGGGAAAGAGTGTGGAGGTGTTTCAAATGTCTGCGAGTCGTGTAATTGAGGTGGGACATAGAGACCAGCCCAGTATTCACCTAGTAGGATGTGGAAAACCGCCTAAAAATAACATCCAGGCTGGCCGGCACACCGGCCGTCGTCGTTAATCCGCCAGGTGGATTCGATCCAGGGCCGGCGCACCTACCCAAGTCCAGGAAGCAGCGCGTTAGTGCCCCTTTTTTTTTTTTTTAAATCAAAGACGCTACCCCCTTTTTTAGCGTCTTTAACTGCTTTTTTTTCTTTTTTTTGGTAAGTGTTCTACCAACTTTTTTCCATCTTTTTTTTATTTTTTATTTAATTTTAATGTCCCAAAAGAAAAATCATATATAAAAAAAAGGAAAAGAAATATAGGACTGAAGTGACATCCTCGTCACTTCACTGGGAGTACATCCTATCCCTCGAAACAACGTAAACCTGGGACGCCCCACCGCTTCGGGGGGTTATGAAACATGCTGCCTAGAAAGTTCGCAAAATTTGTTTTATATTTCGAGTGGCGTCGGGTGATTTCGTGTTGTTCTAGTAGATAATGCCAATAGTCCATCCCCGATATCAATGTCTGCGAGAGCACGTAGTGCGATGCATGTCCACCAATCCATCGGATTACCGAAGTTTTATGTGAGGGGAAAAATACAGCGTCAGGGAAAAATAAAGCGTCCGTCGTGATCGTTGATTCGTCGGTGCGTCTGAGGAGGGCCATGATGCGTTGCGTCAGCCGCCAAACATCCGTTGCCTCACCGCACTGCAGAGAATGTTCGTCGGTGTCCTGCATGCCACATATAAGGCAGAGCGGGGAATCTACCATGCGAATGTCGTACAATCGTTGGCGGTTGACTGTCTTGCGGTTGATTAGTGTATACCATGACGATCGCGCTGCTGTGGTGAGGAGAGGTGTATGGACAGCTCGCCAAATCTGTCGCCAGTTTCGTGTTGGGTATTTAAGTTCGACAACATTGCTGCCATGATGACGCCGCAAGTACCGATATATCTCACGGGTAGTGGGGAGTCTTGAAGAAGGTATCTGTAACTGAACATAACTAAAATCAACAAAAAATCGCGCGACGTGAGAAAAAGAGGGCGAGATTGTGCCTACCGCCACCGGTGGTTCAAAGGACGTGGGAAGAAGCACATCCAGGATGGCCGACGTGATGGCGTGTTGCCGTTGGTTCCAAGTGCGTAGCGTCGCTCGCAGGTATAGAGCTAGAGCCTTGTTCCGCACATCCGTGAGGTTAAGTCCTCCAGCATGGTGTGGGAGAGTTAAAGTCTTGTATTTGACCTTAAACAACATTCCTTGGCTGACATAGTATCCAAAGGCCGCCATTAATCTGTCAGCAATACCATGTGGCATTGGCAGTACCTGTGCCAGGTGCGGCAGTCGCGAGGCCAGGTGAACATTAGTGTAGTCCACCCTTTGGAGCAGGTCGTGCGTTCGGAGTGAATTGTTGCGTATGTGCAGTCGGACGTTCTGGAGGAGACGTCGATAGCTCGCCGCCGCTGATTGCCGTAGCGATCGGGTGAACAATACACCTAAGCATCGCAAGATGTCCACCGTCGTAAACGGACTGTGCAGATCGTCCAGCCCTCGACCGATGTGCATGATGTTGGTTTTATTCATGTTGACCCTGCTTCCCGCAGCTACTCCGTACGTAGTAAGAAGGGTAACCACCTGATTTACTTCGTTCTCCGACCGGACGAGTATCCTCAAGTCGTCGGCATATGCACGACACGTGAAGGAGCTCGCACGGAGTCGGACGCCTGTTAGAGTCCGTCTAAGAGACTGCATCAGTGGTTCGAGCGCTATTGTAAACAGTATCATCGACAAGGGACATCCTTGCCTAACTGAGCTGCAAACAGGAATCGGTCCTACCTCCCTGCCATTGACTCTCACCGTCGAAGAAGCGCCGCGAAGGAGGCGCATGAGGACGGTAACAAAATCCTGTGGTATCGCCATCCGTCGCATTGTCGAGTCAAGGAAATCATGGTTGATCCTGTCAAAGGCACGATCAAAGTCCACCGATACGAACGCCGCTCGCATGCGACAAGCTTCCGTCAGGGAAATTACGTCACGGTATTCGCCGAGGATAGAATGTATGTTGCTCCGAACCCCTAGACAAGCCTGGTCTGGTGGTATTGTCTTGGATATTACAGTCTTGAGCCTTACCGCCAACATTCGCGCAAAGATCTTATAATCAGTATTGAGCATCGTGAGCGGTCTAAATTGATGGGCGCTGACACTCGCTGTCGATTTCGGTATTGGTATAAGCAGTCCCGCCATGAACTGCGACGGAACGTCCGTGTCAGGGCTCAATAACTCATTATACATCAATACCAACTGGGACATCATTAAATCCGCAAATGCGCGGTAAAATTCGAGTGTCAACCCATCTGGCCCAGGGGATTTATGCACCGCACCCTTCGCGAGTGCGCCCCGGATGTCATCTTCCGTTAGGGGTTCCAATAGCGCCTCTGCATCCGGACCATCCACCTCCGTTTGCATCTATCGCAAAATTTCCGTCAGCGTCCCAGTGAAAAGGAGGCGATAATGCTCCAGAAACTCAGCAGCAATGTCCTGTTGTGACGTCAAGGGCCGACCATCGTCATCATGGAGGACTGTGATTAGGGATCGGCGATTACGCGCATGTCCCTTGGACACATGATGCATGCCAATACGTTCTCCATCGACGTTGTCCAAGCACCGAGCACGGATCGAAAGTCCCTCCAGTCGACGTCTCGTGATCGATAAAATACAGGCCTGAATGCGATGGACTTCCGCTTGACGCTCGAGTGATGGGGCCATGGAGGACAGGTCGTGGAGCACCATGTAGAAATAATCAAGTGTATCTCGGAGCCATTTCGCTTTTTCCTTGCCATACGTGATGAGAGCTCTTCGTATCGCCGGCTTTGCACACTGCAGCCACCACGAAAGAACCGTACGGTGCAGCGGCAAACGGCGAGTGCAAGTCTGCCATGTTTCTTCGATCCGCTGGCGACATTCGAGATCCACCAATAAGGATGAATTGAGTTTCCAGGAACTACGACTCCGCCAGACCCTCTGCCGTGGGAGGGTTAACGTGCATAAATATGCAAGGTGATCCGTAAAAGCTGTGGGCCAACGTTCAGCAGCCAACACGTGATCTCTTAATCCGTCAGAAACATAAATCCGATCCAGCCTGCTCGCCGAGTGGCTAGTAAAATACGTGTAGCCCTCTCGCTGCCCATGGATCTTTTCCCACGTGTCCATAAGGGCCATGTCCCGGCAGATCGTGTTCAATGCGTGGCATGAGCTGAAATTAGGAGTTTGATCCTTCGGGGCGAGTACACAGTTAAAATCCCCCCCTACCAAGATGTGGTCATACCTCCCATGGAATAGGGGGGCAATCTCCTCCGAGTAGAATCGTGCACGCGCCTGTCGATTGTCAGATCCGGAGGGGGCATAGATGTTGACGATACGAATGCCATTCACGGTCATAGCCAAACCCCGAGCCGAAGGAAGGTAATCGAGGTCACACATCGGAATCCCTTCCCGGACTAGTATCGCTGTGCCACGTCCTCCATCTGGAGTCGGCGCTAGGTAAGTGTTGTATCCGTACACGTCGGGAAAAGCAGCATTGCAGGTTTCCTGCATCAGCAGAATATCAACGTCAGTGGCGTAAATCATGTCCCGGAGAAGTTGCATCTTTGCAAGCGAACGTGCGGTGTTAATGTTCACTGTGCCCACCTTATATGCTTGGTTCGTTGTCGTTGTCATGCTCGTGTCATGTCGCTGAGAACTCCAAGGGCGGTAGTCCACTATTCGGGCTCAGAGGGGTGCCCGCCAACGGGCTGCCCTCCTTTGTTGTCGTTCCGTGGTGTGCATCCTGTAGGTGAGTGGTCATCATTAGGGGGTGGCAATTCCTGTATGTCCTCGACTGGTTCCGCCCAGTCGCAGTGGTCATCCATCCGAGAAACGTTCGCTGATGTATTTCGACGAGGCTGCTGGGACATTGGTATCCCTGACTCCTTCGTCGGCAGCGCTGGGTCAGTCGGTGTCAATGAAGAGGGACCATCTGAAAGGCAGGACATCCGGTCTCCATCTGACGGAATCCTGTCAGCGTCCTCTAAAGGCACGTGTTCTGTGTCAGACAGTTCTTCGGCTAGGATACCTTCCGTGTCCCCTAGGCTAAGGGGGGACGTGTCGCCCGAATTATGGCGACGCTTTTTGCGACGCTTCGGCGATCGCTGTTTGCGGGCCCTGCCCTCTGCTGCCTCACTGTGTTCGTCGATCGTTCGTTGGTCCGTTGCCGGTGCCACTGTCTCGACCTCTACTTCCACGTCGCGTGCTTCATGTGAGTTGTCGGAAGGTTCCTCCCTCAACCGACGTGACGTGGGCGTAGGGACATTCTCCGAGTCACCTCCATGCTCCCGTAACTCGGTCGGCTCTTGCATAAACACGTCCTTGTCACGCTCCGAACTGGGCAACACCTCCCGGCGAGCCACCGACACGTACGTCATCGGCAGTTGCGTGGGAACTTCTCGCTGTGACGCGTCTCCATGTGGCAGTTGCACGACGCGGCGTTGTATGCACTCCGAGCGGATATGTCCTTCTCCACCACAGCCAGAACAAGTGCGTGGCTGGCCATCGTAGATCACAATAGCTCGACACCCGCCAATGTATAAATAAGACGGGATATGTTTAGTAAGGACGATCCGCACCTGTCGCACGCCGTTTAGCACAGGATAGGTACTAAAACTTGCCCAGCGTTCAGGCGTATGACTAAGTACCGTTCCATATGGTCGCAGCGATTCAGTAACCATCGATTCTGGCACCTCAAACGGCAATTCAAAGATCCGAATCATCCTCACTCCCAATCCTGAAGGAGCTACTGTTACATCGCTGATATGGCCATCAGAGTGTCGAAATTTAAATCCTCTTTGAGCAGCGGAGAGAGTTCTTTCACACGCAGCTTCATCGGTCATCTTTACGTACATTGTACTGCTTACAATGGACAGGTGTATTCCAATTATGTCTGTAGGAGGTAAACGAACTTCTTCCCTCAAAAAACGCTCTATTTCGAAAGCTTTGGGTCTGGCAAATTCGTTGTCGAACGTAAATTGGAGCGTAGTCTTTCGAAAATTGTGTGCCATGGCGATCGAGTCAGACAACAACACGCGCGAGTACCGACGGTGTAAACACTTCCTCGTCCACGCGCGCCCGCGGCCAGGACAGCAGGTCCGTGCCGCGCCACCGCCTAAAGCAGACTGTGTGCTCTCGGCTATCCTGGTGGGTCAGAAGTTAATCTCTATTCTACGAAAGAAACGAGGCCTGTGTTGGCTACAAAAATTATAGTGAGTGGAGTTATTACAATTACGAACGCTGCGATTGGCCAAAAAGAAATTGCGTGGCCACCAGCTTTGATATAGGCAAATTTCATACAATGGAATTCGCTTCTTCTCTTGCAGAAAATCGTCAAGTGTTTGAGCAAGGCAACTCTCGCCGTGCTGAGACGATTGCGAGTCATTACGTGAACACTTGTTCACAGGCTCGTCGTAACTCGTAAGGAGTTCACTGCAAAGTCTCCTAGTATGGAGAATCGACCGAGCACTGACAGTTAATATTTGCGAGCGATTTAAGGGCAACGACGTACATGCTATTCCAGCCAAATAGTGTGTACCATTCCAATTAACTTCGCTAGGGAATAGCTAGCATGGTTCAAATGGCTCTGAGCACTATGGGACTCAACATCTTAGGTCATAAGCCCCCTAGAACTTAGAACTACTTAAACCTAAGTAACCTAAGGACATCACACCCACCCATGCCCGAGGCAGGATTCGAACCTGCGACCGTAGCAGTCCCGCGGTTCCGGACTGAATAGCTAGGAGTCTCGGCTTCATCAAAGGCATAGGAAATGTATCCGACTGGTGTTTAACAGTCGAGAGAGATTTAGAATAGATTCTCAGGCTCACAGATCACGCCTACAGTCGCCACTGCCGCCGCCAGTACAAGATAAAAAGCACGCCCACGCTACGTCAGAAAGTGGTATTCAATTGACACTCAGAACTGCGGTCGTCTCTGTCTCTCCTAATTTTTGTGCATTCAACCATGGCCTGTAGCTAGACATATTCACGATTGTCGGGCTTAATTGAAGCAGAAACGCGAGGTTCCTGATTTAACGAAAAGAATTGATCAGCCACTGCAGAGTACTTTATGCTTTGAAATTATTGAACTGTTTTAATTGTGCAGTTATCTTTCCAGTGATATTAACGTACCTTATACAGACTCCATTCCAATTTCGGGTTTTTTTTATTGTGCATTTTAGCGTAATTGATAATCTGGCCCCAACTGTATTTAATTTGTTTGCATTTTTATCGACTCCCAGACATGGTGATCAACCATCTTACCATTAAAGAACCTTATAATAGTTAGGAATTTCGCTTCACAGTTGTGAACACCCATTATCAATATTTTACCATCTTGCACGTAAATTTGCTAACATTGCTATGTCATGAAGTCAGAGTAAAAATAAACCTAAATAACGGAAATCTAAATCTTCATTTTTGGTATCATATAGTTACGCCTGAACGCATACACTAATTTCTATTAGCGATAACGTTTCCTTTACAGGGAGTGTAGTGGAACCGACAATGAGATCGTTGTCTGATTACTCACTGTCCGTACTGATGCACTCTTCCGAACTCTGCATGTGTGAGATGGTATCTTCCCACCCTGCAGGCTGTAGGTTCGACACCACTCTGTGCACAACTGTGGTAGGAAGATAGATCAGAGCCGGTCACACACATGTTAGAACACGTGGATTTCTCTTACATCACAAGGAGAAAACAATGTGTTACAGATGAAGAACACAGTTGCAGATAAGCAATATTTTAACTGAGTGTGTTTTATATGACTACCTGAGGGCAGATCTGGTTTTCCAGTAGAACCTATCCTTTATTTTAAATGATAATGAGGCGAATGAGGTCGAGTTTTAAGATTTTGTGTGTTGGCACGTGTTTTTCGCAAAATATTGGGTGTGAGATTTTAGTGTGTTGCAGAGTGGCTTGGTTACAATTTGTTTCTAAGTAGTCACTCATCCACAGCTATCTGCCCTCTTTACACAGCGTATGTACAGGTATTTGATACTTGATTTTATTTAGCTATTCTATCTTGTTATTCTGACATTCGTGATTGGTCTTTTATGCACCTCACATTGTGAGGTTGTATTTATAATTCTTGTGTGTTGATACAAATCGCTTATCCAATTTTATGTTAATTTTTTCATAGACTTTCACCATATTCGTCTCCTTTTATTTCATGCAAGGGCGGTGATGATCGCCAACCGGTGTGGCCGAGCGGTTCTAGGCGCTTCAGCCTGGAACCGCGCGGCAGCTACGGTCGCAGGTTCGAATCCTGCCTCGGGCATGGATGTGTGTGATGTCCTTAGGTTAGATGGGTTTAAGTAGTTCAAGTTCTAGGGGACTGATGACCTCAGATCTTAAGCCCCATAGTGGTCAGAGGCATTTGAACCATTTTTTGCGCTGATGATTACCGGCCGCTGTGGCCGACCGGTTATAGACGCTTCAGTCCGGAACCACGTGGTTGCTATGGTCGCGGGTACGAATCCTGCCTCGGGCATGGATGTGTGTGATGTCCTTAGGTTAGTTACGTTTGCTTAGTTCTAAGTCTAGTGGACTGATGACCTCAGATGTTAAGTCCCATAGTGCTCAGAGCTATTTGACCAGTGATGATCTCGCTGTTGACGTTCTAAACCACTAACCATCATCATATATTCTAAGAGAGCAGCGAATGAACGAGCAGTCTTTATCAGACTAAAATAATTACTTTATTGCAATATAAAAACAAAACAATAAACAAGACAAAGGTATTCTACTCGAAAGTGCATATTTTTAAAACCAAAATCTGCTGCTGCGTTACACTCAGTCTGTGTGGCTCCAGCCCACGCACTGTAGCCTGCTTGGAAGCCCCTCGGTATGATTTCCACAATGTGATCAAAACACTACTGCTGAAATTTGTCCCATTTGTCGACGGCAGCTCTCCAGAGCATAATTAGAGGAATGCCGGACATTTGCCACGCCAGACATTTGCCACACTTGCCCCTTCGCCAGGTAGCTTGAGTGGCGATCCCTCAGGTAAGGGGCGCCCTTCCCCATACTACCTCTGTCTGCTTTCAAACCGCCGTCTCCACATCTTACTCGATACAACCAGTACGTAAGGGACCTTCTTCTTCAACATCTTGGCCAAATACAGAGCTTCTTTTCCTAAATGGAAATATTTATAACTTTTGGGAAACGAAAGCAATACCAACGATTATGTCAGTATGTAATTAGTTCTGCCAAGTTTAAATATAGATTCCTCTGTCTGTACGGTAGCTTCCTTTCACGCTTACTGATTGCGGTAGAAACAGTCCATCTGCATGGGAGCAACAAGAAAGGGACGATGTAATGAGAATGCGAATGTATGCTAATCATTTCTTTTTGACCACTGCATTTGTGCCTACTTTAATTACTACAACTGCATACCCAACAGACAATAGGGAAAGAATAAATTGGTATGTGAATGCTTGAAAAGAAGAACGACATACTCCATAGTAATTTACTCTCTAAAAGCATTAGTTAATAAAGTATAGTGGGGAAATGTTCAAAACGTAACTGAAAACACGTTCACTAAATAGAGATAAGAACATCTATGATTGAGATGTCATCTAAAGTCGACTTACAGTTTTAAAATGTTAGAAAAAAGGAAATGAACTAATACAGAATGCTACGCTTGTAACATATGTTGTTGTTCTACATAGTTCAGCTCTGGTATTTACAGGGTCACAGAGAAAGCATCTTAGGTTCTGGAGGGAAAAGCCGTAATTGTAATTACCTGCACTACAACAGAAACAACAAGGAGAACTTACAGAAAAATAATGTAAGCTCACAATCGACTTTGAAGCAGATAGTTCCTGTGACTTAGTATGGGCAGAGGTTATATTCAACAACCGGAATAAATTCATAACTGGCTCCTTTTCCGACCCCCTGTCTTAGACGAAACAGTTGATGAACAGTTCAAATGGTTCAAATGTCTCTGTGCACTATGGGCTTAACATCTTAGGTCATCAGTCCCCTAGAACTTAGAACTACTTAAACCTAACTAACCTAAGGACATCACACACATCCATGCCCGAGGTAGGATTCGAACCTGCGACCGTAGCGGTCGCGAGGTTCCAGATTGAAGCGCCTAGAACCGCTCGGCCACACCGGCCGGCTGCTGAACAGTTCAAAGAAAACTTGAGTCTCATCATAAATAGGTACCCTACTCATACAATTATAGTTGGCAGTTACTTCAATCTACCTTCCGCATGTTGACAAAAATACGTTTTCATATACCCTATTGTAAATAGAAAACAACTTCCACAATTGTTCTAAATGCTTTTTTTTTAATTACTTTTAATAATTAGTTGACGAGGCCTTTCAAATTGTAAATGGTTACTAAAACACACTTGACCTCTTAGCCACTAATGATCCTGAGCATCACGACGGATACAGGGATTAGTGAACACGCAGTCGTGGCGAGGCTCACTTCCGTAACAAAGAAATTCACCAAAACTAAACGCGAAATATATCTATTTATGAAAGCAGCTAAATATTCCGGTGACATCTTTCTAAGAGATAGTCTCCAATACTTCCAAACTATGTAAATGAATACCATATGTGGCTTAAGTTCAAAGAAATAGTATCAACAGCACTCAAGGTATTTGGTGCACAAAACACGACAGAAAGCTGTTGCAGGAGCACCGCAAAAGGCACGTATAATTTAGACGAACGCAAAATCTCCAAGATTGGTGAATTTTTACTGAGGCTCGAAATTTGGTGCGGATTTCGATGCGAGATGCATTTAATAGTTTCCACAACGAAACTCGCTCTAGAAATGTGGCGGAAAATCCAAAGAGATACTGGTCCCATGTTAAGTAAACCATCGGAAAGGCTCAGTAAGTAACTTTACTGCGCAACAGCGACGGTAATGTTACTGATGACAGTGCCACTAAAGTGGAGTTAGTAAATGCATTTTTCGAAATTCCTTCACCAAAGAAGACGAACTATATATTCCAGAATTCGAAATGAGAACAGCTGCAAACATAATTAAGAAGTAGATTACCCTCAGACTTCAAGAAGAATATAATAATTCCAATCCCAAAGAAAGCAGGTGTTGACAGATGTGAAAATTACCGAACAATCAGTTTAATAAGCCACGGCTGCAAAATACTAACGCTAATTCTTTACAGACGAATGGAAAAACTAGTAGAAGGCGACCTCGGGGAAGATAAGTTTGGATTCTGTAAAAATGTTGGAACACATGAGGCAATACTGACCCTACGACTTATCTTAGAAACTAGATTAAGGAAAGGCAAAACTACGTTTTTAGCATTTGTAGACTTAGAGAAAGCTTTTGACGGTGTTGAATGGAATACTATCTTTCAAATTCTGAAGGTGGCAGGGGTAAAATACAGGGAGCGAAAGGTTATTTACAATTTGTACAGAAACCAGATGGCAGTTATAAGAGTCAAGAGACATGAAAGGGAAGCAGTGGTTGGGAAGGTATTGAGACAGGGTTGTAGTCTATCCCCGATGTTATTCAATCTGTATATTGAGAAAGCAGTGAAGGAAACAAAAGAAATATTTGCAATAGGTATTAAAATCCATAGAGAAGAAATAAAAACTTTTAGGTTTGCCGATGACATTGTAATTCTGTCAGACACAGCAAAGGACTTGGAAGAGCAGTTGAACGGAATGGATAGTGTCTTGAAAGGATGATATAAGATGAACATCAATAAAAGGAAAACGAGGATAATGGAATGTACTCGAATTAAGTCGGGTGATGCTGAGGGAATTAGATTAGGAAATGAGACACTTAAAGTAGTGAAGGAATTTTGCTATTTGGGGAGAAAAATAACTGATGATGGTCGAAGTAGAGAGGATATAAAATGTAAACTGGCAATGGCAAGGAAAGCGTTTCTGAAGAAGAGAAATTTGTTAACATCAAGTATAGATTTAAGCGTCAGGAAGTCGTTTCTGAAAGTATTTGTATGGAGTGTAGCCATGTATGAGAGTGTAACATGGACCATAAATAGTTTGGATAAGAAGAAAATAGAAGCTTTCGAAATGTGGTGCTACAGAAGAATGCTGAAGATTAGATGGGTAGATCACATAACTAATGAGGAGGTATTGAATAGAATTGGGGAGAAGAGGAGTTTGTGGCACAACTTGACTAGAAGAAGGGATCGGTTGGTAGGACATGTTCTGAGGCATCAAGGGATCACCAATTTAGTATTGGAGGGCAGCGTGGAAGGTAAAAATCGTAGAGGGAGAACAAGAGATGAATACACTAAGCAGATTCAGAAGGATGTAGGCTGCAGTAGGTACTGGGAGACGAAGAACCTTGCACAGGGTAGAGTAGCATGGAGAGCTGCATCAAACCAGTCTCAGGACTGAAGACCACAACAACAACAACATCCCTGGTGTTTCAAAGCAACTGAAATTACACTGTCAGTGACAGAGGAAATGATCAAATATCTTTTCAAACAGTGTCTAATGTATAAGAAAAGTAGCTCTAATACGTTTGATTCTGATGTTCTTTAGTAACAATTAATTTTCAGTAGTAAGCTCCTTGGTTTTACTGACCTGTTTAAAGACAATCAACAATTTAGTAAGAAATTTTAATTTTTGAAGGACTATATCTAAATGTACTTAAGAAGATTTACGTCTACTATAAACGTTTCCAGCTAAAGTTAAATAAAATATATTTGAGGTGCCAAAATTGTCAACCTTAGCATCAGATCAGTTTTGGGATTTCAATTTTAGGTGCAATTCAAAGGATCAGTTCCCATTTTCTTTAACAAAAGCGTATACTATCAGTTTAGCAAACCATGATATTTTAGGTGACTGTTGCGATTCAGAAGCTTCAGAAAATTATTTGAAAACTCACAATTATTTAAAAGTATGACCATAATATTGGAAGATAGAAAAAAGATATCTTAACGTGACAACAATAAGGATACCTTTGTGAGGCTTGAAACACTTTTTAATTTTTACATTACGGACTGATTCGCATCACACTTTGCTCAGGCTTTGGACCGTCAAAATGATAAATGACCATTTACCATTTTTGCGTGTGTAAAGTCAGTCTAAACACGCTGAACTAATGTACATTCTATTTACAATTAAAACTTAATATTAGCTCTGATAATGCTGCTTCAATGTTTTGATAATTTTATCTCAGTAATCTGTGAGGACTCAGTGGTCTTCATAATTTTTAATACATTATTTTTAACGTATTTTAGTCCAGTTTCTGAATATGGGCAATGGCTTTCAAGCAAGGCCTAATGTTGCCTGTCTCTTCATAATTCTTTACGATTCTCTCTATCCTGTCATCCAGCTTCAGGTACTTCTTCTTCCTCTTCTTACCTTCAAGATTCATTTCCAATTTCATGTGCATGCAGTTTGTGAGCTCTACTTCCTTTTTCAAGCACTCCACCAAATAGTTGATTCTAGGGTGATGGTTTCCAATAATACTATTTATTTTGTTGTGCCACCCTTCAACAGCATTGTTCGGTGTCTTTTTCCATAACAGTCCCACATTTCTATTGCGATATCCTCATTCTCTAGCCAACTATCCAAAAAGTGGTCAAAAAATTGAGAGAACCTTCCGTTATCAGGAGCTTCTGCATGAATCTCAATCCATCCATTGCTTAAGTCCACCGGTTTTACAACTGCCAGCGCTGCACACATGCTGACGTGAAGTCTTATATCCTCGTTCTAGCGGTACTCCTCAGTTAGACCGAGAATTCGAATTCTTCTCCATAAACTCTTCTTCATATGGAAATAGAATCCATTTATTTCAGTTGTGGGAAAAACTTGACGAATGGCCGACATCGCAGCTGCCTCAAAGTCCACCTTTACTTGTTTAGGACACCACTCAGAGACTGCCTTTTTTATCAAACGAAACAGACGAACATATGTGTCTTTCATCTTATTAGGGAGCAGTGCAAATACAGTAGCAAGAATGCTTCCACTAAAAATCATTAGTCTCACCTCTAATATATCGTCTTCCAGAAAAAAACTACTGGCATCTCCCATTTTTAATAGATCTTCATGAAGATCAATTTCATAAGAGTTCTTAGGCTATTGTTGGTTCCCCCGCTCTTGACTCCATCGACGACGCATGGTTCTCTTCATAGATTCTGAATTAGACATCACTGTAACAAAGTCATAAACATTATTATGTAGATTTCCCATTTCATCCGCGTATATCTCCGATAACTGTGTAGTTTCTTCTCGGGACCCTCTCTTCACCCTTTCCACATGCTTTCTCACTTTCAGAGCCGCATCGTCAGGTGGTCCACAGAGATGTTCTAATACATTCAACACTTCTCCATTCCTCAAAAGCAGCTTTCTCTTGCAATGATCCGCTTTAAGGCGTAAGCAAATCCATGTAACAACACCTTCTTTAGATTCCCTCTGTTTAAGATACGCGTAACCTTTGTAATGAGCAGGAGGCCAGCCCTTGTTTGTTGTAATAACTTCCATACTTATGGTCACGTTAGGAACTTCGAAAGCAAACTGGGCAGGCGGGTGAGGAGGAGGACAAGGGACCCGACCCTTCGGAGCAGGTAAAATCGTGGCAAATGTCCGGTGTGCCAATTGTCCAGTGTGGCAACTGTCCGGAGACCTAATTAGAGTTTCTGCGACGACACATTGCTCGTTTCAACTGGCCTTAAGGATCCTCAATCGTGTCTCTGTGACCAGATACCGCTGACCACTCCATATTGTTGATTTCTGCTCCCTGTTCGAAGAGTTACAAGAGGTCGAGTGGTGTGTTCAGGCATAATCATCTTAAAAAAAGCTGAGATATTGATTGGAGGAAAGGTCATTGAATCGGAGGGTCCTATCATGAGACTACACAACCTTCAAATTACGCTCCATAGTTACAAGAGGTGTCTTACGTACATATATAACACACGCCCAAACCATGACTGAGCCACCTGCCTGCTGGACTAGTGGAAATGCATGTATGATCATTGCACTGGTTCCTGGCCGCCTTCACACTATTCTATTACGACTATCAGGAGTCAGACAAATCCTGAACTTGTCGATGAAGAGAATTAAACGCTATTGTTCCAGAGTCCATTCCTCCTCCATCTGTACTATTGTTCATAATGGACGCCTAAAGACCTCCAAAAGGGCAGTGCACAGTTCTCCACTGGGTACCTACGAGCCATAGTTTGTACTTATCAACAGCTGATGTTGACCATGGTCGACCTCTACGAGTCATCTTCAAGAAAATCTTTTAAGCTGTTAGGCCGTCTCATGTTCCTCTTCAATTTCTTCTACACGAACGATATTTAGAATCCTGTGCTGTGATGTTGTTCAGAATATTCTGGCGTCTACGTTTAACTGAACTCTGTCAAAGACACTGATTTTTGTTTTTTATTAAACCATGTCTTATTCAGTTTCTCCTGCTTCTAGGTGACAGACTAAGGTTGACATTTCACTTTCTTTATTTCACTTGGGAAGGATTTGTAAGGGCCACAGGTCCATAAGACTTTCCTTCGATGGTTTGTTTCTAATTTTTAGTGTCTTACTTTATTGCTCTGCTTTACTAAAGCCTTGTGGATTCTGTACCGATGGCAGGGTTCTGCTCTGGTGATATCTACGTCTCGGATGTGGCGTATGACATGACACATTGATCTAAAATCTCATGAATTTTCATGGATCTCAGTTTGATCACTTCTACAATAGGTTTCATATTCAGTTCTACGAGCACTGTATAGGTTCGTGTATATCTTGACGCCTTCAGTACTCGCAAAAGAATTATATTCCGTAGTTACTGGATGTGCTGTATTTGAGTCTTACTAGTTATACTCCACGATGTGCTACCATAAAGGATTTTTGCTAGCACCGCTACCTTGTGCAGTTTAATTTTTGTTGAAACATCGAGTCCTCGGCTGCGGAACAATGGCATCAATCCTCTCGACTAGCCAGAGGCTGTCGTTTTCAGTTCTTGCACTCGTCTGTGAAAAAAAAGTTACTATCCAAAGTGACTCCCAAGTACTTGATTGTTTCGCTCTGTGGTACGGTTTGCTCTTGGTTAGTGAGGTTCCTGTCTCGTTGGGGACGGTTTCTGCTGATCACCGTTACTTGTTGTATTCTTCTGATTTCTTCTAATACCAGTATCCTTCGTTTTCTCCTCGGGTCTTCTGCCTCGGCTCTTCATTTTTTTCTCTCGTCTGAGCCCTGCTGGTGGTTGTTCTCTCCATTGGTTCTTCTGATGGTGGTGGGGGCAGGTTTCCCCTGTTCGCTTATCTATTTGTACCCTACATAGCTGCACCTACAGGCGGTGGGCGGGTCTCGCAGTAGCAGTGATCCTGGACTAGAATAAATCGTGTGCCTACGTCTCTAATTTCTGGATAGTCCAGAAGTATTTCTCACCTGTCGCGCCCTAACACTCTGTGATCACTCGTGAAAGTGAGAACACGGCAGTTTTGCTTAGCAGCTCCTCAGAATAGTGACAGGTGGTGTAAAAGCCACGAGAGTTGCGTGTGCCGTGTGGACTGCAACCACACTGTGCCGTCAAATACAAATGTGGAATTTCCCACGTTTATGCTGAAGATGTGGGATTATTGGTTAAATTCTTACGACTGCTATTTATGGACGATCGTCATTGGACAGAAGCGGAACAGGCAGGGCTGGGGATGATCATGGCGTGCCCTAATAACCTAAAAGATTTAGCTTTCAGAGACAAAAACTCAGGAGTTATACAAGGGTAAGACCAAAATATGGAAACACCAATACACGACACATTAGTAAGACTAATACTGTGTGCGAAACCCGTTGGCATTCAAAACAGCTTTCATACACCTCGGAATGGTTAAATACAGGTTTTGTACTATTTTTCAGGGAATTCTTCCGGAAAAGTAGTGGCTAGTTCAGACAACGATGATGAAGGTGGATAGTGATCACGAAGCCTTCTATACAAATCAGACGACAAAGGCTCAATAGTGTTGACACCTGATGACTGTGGTGGCTAGGGGAAATGTGACATTCATCCTCGTGGTCACAAAATCAGTCCTGGACGATGCGAGCTGTGTGTACGGGGTCCCTATCGTCCTGGAATACAGCATCACCACTGGGGATGAACCTGGTAAGCCAAAATGTTCACATAATTATTAGTAGTAATATGACGTTCCAGAGTGACCGTGGGGCCCATGGAATACCTACATATGGCTGCCCAAATCGTCACCGAATCCCCACCACGTTTCACTCTTCGGTCTAAACTTAGGCAGAAGTTGCAAACACTGTGAAACAAGAATCAGCCGACCAAATTACTTTCTTCCATTGCTCCATAGTCCAAGTTTTATGGCTTCGGCACCACGTTACAGGCATTTGCATAAGTGATGATTGGTTTCGAAATTTCAGCTTACCCTGCAATTCCCTGCGTCTGGAACTCCGTTTTGTTTTTGTGCTGACAGGATTTGCGAGTGAGACATTCAATTCCACAATAGCTTTTGCAGTTGTCGTCCTCTTATTTTTCGTCACAGATATGCTCAATGACCGTCTGTAAAGAGCACTCAGCACACAGTTTCGTCAGTGTTGTGATTTGGTGGATGATGTTTTTCCGATTTCCTTGTACTTGATATAAATCTTCGATACTGTGCCTCTTAAAACCTTAAGCACTTCGGCTACCTTGGTTACGTAAGCGGTCACTGTATAAAATGGTTCAAATGGCTCTGAGCACTATGGGACTTAACATCTGAGGTCATCAGTCCCCTAGAACTTAGAACTACTTAAACCTAACTAACGTAAGAACATCACAAACATCCAAGCCCGAGGCAGGATTCGAACCTGCGACCGTAGCGGTCGCGCGGTTCCAGACTGAAGCGCCTAGAACGGTTCGGCCACTCCGGCCGGCCGTCACTGTATAGGTATCAGCAATTTTCCCATCTTCGTCTTTACTTAGCTCCGACACAATGCACTCATAACTGCACAGGACACTGCTCTGACACTTACAACGCTTTGAGGACAGAGCGCAGATGTTTTTCGCAGTCAGATACAACAGCACAAACATTTATGTTCAACAATGCAATTCTCGCGGTGTTTCCACATTTTTGTCGAACCCCTGTAGACCTAGAATGTTGCATGTCATACGTCCCACGATAGCGGTTGAACCACCTGATACCGGCGTGGTATACGCCAATTCGGCGTACAAGGGCTCGCTATGACAACCCTACTAGCCACAATGTGACAATGCCTGCGGGATCTAACCTTGAAATGATCCTCCAAAGCGTCTTAACAGAGTTTCCAGTGTCTACAAGCCGCTTTGTTCTGGTCACGGTTGGAAACACAGCCTACTTTACTGAAATTCAATGATGGTGAAAATTCAGTTTCACCTGTATTACACTGGAGGCTCAACGCAGCTTTTTTCTGTGTTCAAAAGAAATTCAAGGAAAAGGTTTCTTCAGATTAAAAGAACAAAAAACACTTACTATGTGCGTTACGAGGCTGGTGTGAAACATGATTTGAGCACTTTGTGTACATCGAACACATCAGTGTGGGAACCTGGAAACCGACATGTTTCTCTCGTTACGTTGGCGACATATACGTTATAAGGCCACTCAGAGAAGCCTACCTGGAGGATTTTCATATACAATTCTCTTTGGTACATACTAAGGTCATCTTTACCATGGAAGTTGACGTCTATAAGACGATCCTCTTACCGGATAGTCGCAGTACAAAACTGATGGCTCTAAGAGCCACAGCATGCAGTGGAAAGATACACGTACTAACTTGTATCTGCACGTCGGTAATTACCACCATCAGACGTAGAAAAACGAGATACTCCGGATGCTGGTACACAAAACTCGCCCCTTTTCTCAGGCAGGAAGTTGAAATACTACTGCCGCCTACCACACCCGTTCCGTCACTTGACGCTTCCTAACCCTTATCCCGCATCCTTCATCTCGCACCATTTCCTCTTGAGTGTCATCTGCATCTAAATCCCTGAGCTACAATGTTAGCAGCACTCCACGACACCATCATCCTCACAGGGTTAAAAACCACCGACATCATCAATACTCGCATAATCATTTTTACTCCGATCAGAGTACTTTAATGTATTTTTATGTTCTTTTCAGAGTGTGAAGAACGCCAACTATGATCTATGTTAAGCCCGCCCCCCCCCCCCAACCCTTTTAGAAAATGATGTATAAATAAACGAGGGTGGCAGCCGACTGTTAGGAAATTTTGAGGTCACCCGATATTGACAGCATGCTGCAGAAATGCATCGTGCTATTTTATTTAGGGACTTATGCACCAATTTGCGCTCAGTTCATCTTGTATTATCATTAAACTTATAATACTTTGTTGTGGTTTTCAGTCCGAAGATTGATTTGATGCAACTTTCCAGGCTACTCTATCTTGTGCAAGCCTCTTCGTCTTCGCATAACTACTAGAGCCTACATCCATTTACATCTGCTTACTTTATTCATCTCTTGGTCTCCTCCTACAATTTTCGCCCTCCTCCTTTCCTTCCATTACCAAACCGACAATTCCTTCATGCTTAAAGACGCGTCCTGTCAACCGATCACTTTTGTCTCCAGTTCGGTTCAGTACGTCCTCATTAGTTGTTCGATCTATCCATTTAATCTTCATCATTCTTCAGTGGCTCCACATTTCAGAAACCTCTAATCTTTTCTTGTCTTAACTGTACACCGTTCACTTTCCACTTGCGTACAAGGCTAGATTCGACGCAAAAACCTTCCGAAAAAGACTTCTTAATACTTAAAATTATACTAATTTCTCACAAATCCTTTTTTTTTTCGAAAATGTTTCTCGTGCTGTAGCTAGTCCGCGTTTTATATGCTCTCTACTTTGGTTGTAATCAATTACTTTGGTGACAAAGAGCAAAACTCATCTACTACTTTTAGGGTCTCATTTCCTAACCTGATTCCCTGAACATCGCCTGATTTAATTCGAGTACATTCAATTACCTTTGTTTTACTTCCGTTGTTGCTCGTCTTACAACCACTTTCCAATACACTATCCGTTCCGTTCATCTGCTCTTCCAAGTCCTTTACTGTCTCTGACAGAATTACAGTTTCATCGGAAAACTTCTGGGTTTTTATTTTTTTCTCTCTGAACTTATGTTTTCCTGGAAATGTGTCCTTATTTCCTTTCCCTGCTTAATCAATGTGCAGATTGAATAACATCGAACATAGGCTATAGCCCTGTCTCAGTCCATTTTCAACCACTGCTTTCAAGATCTTCGACTCTTATAACTACAGCTTGGTTTCCGTAAAAGTCGTCAGTAATCTTTGGCTCCAATTGTTTTATCCCTGCCGCCTTCAGAATTTCAAAGAATGTAATTCAGTCAACATTGTCAAACGCTTTCTCTAAATCTACTAAAGATATAAGCGTAGGTTTGCCTTTCTTCAGTGTGTCTCATAAGGTAAGCTGTAGGTGATTATGGTCTTATAAGATCCTACATACTGCCACCAATAATTGTTGTGACTTACCCACCAAGTCACACAGAACAGCAATATGAGGGTTCTTTCCGCTCTTTGACGGCTCAAATTACCTGTCCGTAGGCGCGACGAGATAATGGTCACATGAACATCACAGAGACCGTGCAGCAGCTCAGCTACAAGATCGTCAACACCGCCTATGAGTTTTGCGAGACACTGGGTCTACCAGCGCAAGACCAGACACACAACGTAGTCACCGAGCAGTCCAATGCCTTCAGGGGCAATATCGCCGAAGTCACCACCAGCCCCAAGCAAGAGGTGAGTACCGTGTACCGTCCAGTTACACTAACGCAGAACGACGTCCACAGAAAACGGGACATCATACCATGTTGATCGACAAGTATGTAGTGTCGTTCCTGTAGTATAAATCATGTGAGCGACTGCTAAATCTTCTAAGTAAGGTCATTTTTGCCTCGCATATTCCTACATTTCCCCGGAATCCAAACTGATTTTTCTGAAGATTGACTTTACCAGTTTTTCTATTCTTCTGTAAATAATTCTTGCCTGTACTTAGGAAGCGTGACATATTGAACTGATAGTTGAGTAATATACACACCTGTCAACACCTGCCTTATTTGAAATTGGGACTATTACAGTCTTCCTTAAATCCGAGGGTATTTCGCCTGCACATGCTTCTTACACAGAAGGTGGAGTAATAATGTCATGGTTGGCTGCCCCAAAGACCCCAGTAATTCTGAAGGAATATTGTCTACTCCAGGGGTGTTGTTTTCACTTCAGTACTTTGCAAAATTCTTCTGACAGTGCCATATCTCCCAACTCATCTACCCTCTTCTAAGGTGCTGCAGTCATGGACTGTGCGGCTGATCCCGGCGGAGGTTCGAGTCCTCCCTCGGGCATGGGTGTGTGTGTTTGTCCTTAGGATAATTTAGGTTAAGTAGTGTGTAAGCTTAGGGCTGATGACCTTAGCAGTTAAATCCCATAAGATCTCACACACATTTGAACATTTTTCCCCTCTTCTCTTTCTACAGTATTACTTTCAAGTTCGTTTCCCTCGTGGAGCCTTTCTCTGTAGTCCTTTCATCTTTCAGCTCTCCTTTGTTTGCTTGTTGATAGTTCGCCATCTGAGCATCTCCATTTGTTTCTGTTTTCTCCAAATATCTCTTTAATTTGTCTATAAACAGCAACCATCTTTCTCATAGTTACGCATGCTCCTACAGCCTTCCATTCCTGGTCAAACCATTCCAGCACTGCCATTTGCACTTCCTTTAAATCTCATTTTTAGACGCCTATATTCCCTTCACTGGCTGTTTCATATGTTGCAGTTTTATATTTTCTCCTTTCGTGAATTACATTCAATATCTCGTCCTTTATTCAAGGATTTGCTGCTTTCACTATTTCACCTTTTAAAGCTACCTATTCATCTCCTATTATGTTGTATTCTTTTTACCCGTTTCAGTCAATGGTTGTCTAATGGTCCTTCTCAAAGTCGCAACTGCTTCTGGTTCTTTCGGTTTATCCAGTTACATCTCGGTTTCCTATGTGGTTCCAGTCTCCTCAATTTCACACACATACAATGGCAGGTACACTTCACAGTGATTCAAAATCCCGCTCAACTGTCCGCTATCTTGCTTTCGTAGTTTGTAAAAACAGACGGTGAAAGTTATGTAGCACAGTTTTCCACAGTGGAGATAATGGGGAAACCAGAGAAAGAAAGTGAAATATATTGCAAACACAGACACAATAACACACGCAGACACACGCACAAACACACAATCTTCCACATAGAACTGATTAATGTTAGGCCTAACCACAACACGTCCAGTCATAACATTTGCAGCAGGCCGGTGTGACCGAGCGGTTCTAGGCGCTACAGTCTGGAACCGCGCGACCGCTACGGTCGCAGCTTCCAATCCTGCCTTTGGCATGGATGTGTGTGCTGTCCTTAGGTTAGTTAGATTTAAGTAGTTCTAAGTTCTAGGGGACTGATGACCTTAAACGTTAATTCCCATAGTGCTCAGAGCCATTTGAACCATAACATTTGCAGGTAAATAATGTTTCCACATTAAGTTCTATATGGCTGCAGATGACAGACTGTGAAAGGAAAGCAACTGTGATGCAAAATATAAAAAAAACAGTAAAACCAGAGGATGTGGAACAATGTATATGTACAAAACTTTGTATGTTTTCAGATTTGTAAATACTTCTATAAAAATCGATTTTTTATGTACGCCTAGTAAAGTGCATTTTTGTTGTTTAATAGAAAGAAAATAAAAGACCACTGACGTGCTGTAACTTCTGTGAAACATGTGTGGGTAATACAAGAAAATTAAAAAAAAATGTGTTTTGCTCAAGGCGGATGTTTTGCTCAAGGCAGAACCCCCTCGAAAAACAAATTATGGTCAGAGTCCATATCTGTCACCTGGGAATGTTTTGCAGATTAAAATCTCGTTTCCAAGTGGCTGTCTTATCATTATGTAATAAATTTGAAACCTCCTGATGTCTGTAGTTCCCTTGCTCGTATAAAATCTTCTTTTTGGATTCTTAAACCATGCATCAGCACGATTATATTGTACTTTGTGCAAAATTCTACCAGACGGCTTCCTCTGTTATTTCTTTCCCGTAGTTCATGTTATCCTAAAAATTTTCCTTCTCTTCCTTTTTCATCTGGCGAATTCATCTCTCCGCTACAATTACATTTTCGTCTACCTTTACTATCTGAATAAGGTCTTTGACCTCATCATACATTATTTCAATTTCTACATCATCTGCAGAGCCAGTTGGCATATGAGCGTGTGCTAGTATGGTGGACGTTGGCTCTGTGTCTCTCTGGGATGCGATAAGTATTCATTATGCTGTTCATAGAAACTTCCTCACATTCCTGTACTCATTATTCATTGTTAGACATGCCATAATTTGAGTTTGTATTGGTAACCCTGATCAGAAGACATGTTCCACCTGCCACCGAACTTCACAAACTCCCAATAAAAGTTCGACAAGTCCATTTCACTTTTTAAATTCTCTAGTCCATTTACCCAGTTAAGGGATCTAACGTTCCACGCTCCAACCCGTAAAATATTAGTTTTGTTTTTTCTGATGACGAGATCTTCCTGAGTAGTCCGCGTCCGGAGACCCAAGACCGTGACATCATCGTTTAATCATACAGTAGAACTATATGCCTTCGCGAAATATAACGGCTGAATTTTGCTTTTATTCGTTCGCAGTATTATCGCAACAAGGCAAGTTTGCTAATATTACAGGGCGACATCAGTCAGTCACACACACCGCTTATCCAGCATATACTGAAACTGCTATTGCCCCTCTTTTCAGGAGCCTTACCGCACCCTAGTAAGAAAAATGACACGATTCGAAAATGACATCTTCAGTTTATGTCACTGAAAAATACGTGTGAAATGGCTCAACGTCGACGAAAAGTATAATGATGTTTACTACGACCAACACCTACTTTAAAATTAAAGGAAGCTTATACTGTGTCACTACAGAATCAATTCTTTAAGGAGAGCTTTCTCAAGTACTGGATTCTTAAATTGTGTCACTGTTCTTGCCAGTGTGCGATATGTTCTTCCGGCCTTTCCACATGTACCCCTCCGTTGTGGCTGCACATACGGTACGGTTACCTGTACCGTTGAGACACGCAAGCCATCCCACTTCATCAAGGTCCATGGTTCAGGGGGCAGGAAATTTCCACACCTTCAATGGACACGAATAGAACCTCTTGTTCCAATGTCCGGTTCGATAATGGTGGCAAGAATTTTCAGTCGTCACGCATATTGTGACGCTCTTTAACTACACTCCTGGAAATGGAAAAAAGAACACATTGACACCGGTGTGTCAGACCCACCGTACTTGCTCCGGACACTGCGAGAGGGCTGTACAAGCAATGATCACACGCACGGCACAGCGGACACACCAGGAACCGCGGTGTTGGCCGTCGAATGGCGCTAGCTGCGCAGCATTTGTGCACCGCCGCCGTCAGTGTCAGCCAGTTTGCCGTGGCATACGGAGCTCCGTCGCAGTCTTTAACACTGGTAGCATGCCGCGACAGCGTGGACGTGAACCGTATGTGCAGTTGACGGACTTTGAGCGAGGGCGTATAGTGGGCATGCGGGAGGCCGGGTGGACGTACCGCCGAATTGCTCAACACGTGGGGCGTGAGGTCTCCACAGTACATCGATGTTGTCGCCAGTGGTCGGCGGAAGGTGCACTTGCCCGTCGACCTGGGACCGGACCGCAGCGACGCACGGATGCACGCCAAGACCGTAGGATCCTACGCAGTGCCGTAGGGGACCGCACCGCCACTTCCCAGCAAATTAGGGACACTGTTGCTCCTGGGGTATCGGCGAGGACCATTCGCAACCGTCTGCATGAAGCTGGGCTACGGTCCCGCACACCGTTAGGCCGTCTTCCGCTCACGCCCCAACATCGTGCAGCCCGCCTCCAGTGGTGTCGCGACAGGCGTGAATGGAGGGACGAATGGAGACGTGTCGTCTTCAGCGATGAGAGTCGCTTCTGCCTTTGTGCCAATGATGGTCGTGTGCGTGTTTGGCGCCTTGCAGGTGAGCGCCACAATCAGGACTGCATACGACCGAGGCACACAGGGCCAACACCCGGCATCATAGTGTGGGGAGCGATCTCCTACACTGGCCGTACACCACTGGTGATCGTCGAGGGGACACTGAATAGTGCACGGTACATCCAAACCGTCATCGAACCCATCGTTCTACCATTCCTAGACCGGCAAGGGAACTTGCTGTTCCAACAGGACAATGCACGTCCGCATGTATCCCGTGCCACCCAACGTGCTCTAGAAGGTGTAAGTCAACTACCCTGGCCAGCAAGATCTCCGGATCTGTCCCCCAATGAGCATGTTTGGGACTGGATGAAGCGTCGTCTCACGCGGTCTGCACGTCCAGCACGAACGCTGGTCCAACTGAGGCGCCAGGTGGAAATGGCATGGCAAGCCGTTCCACAGGACTACATCCAGCATCTCTACGATCGTCTCCATGGGAGAATAGCAGCCTGCATTGCTGCGAAAGGTGGATATACACTGTACTAGTGCCGACATTGTGCATGCTCTGTTGCTTGTGTCTATGTGCCTGTGGTTCTGTCAGTGTGATCATGTGATGTATCTGACCCCAGGAATGTGTCAATAAAGTTTCCCCTTCCTGGGACAATGAATTCACGGTGTTCTTATTTCAATTTCCAGGAGTGTAATAACCGTGGCCAATTCTGTCCAGAAACACAATGAAAGGTAAAATTATCCGTTTTTTACCACAGCACGCCATGTCCAAAATGAAAGAAACACGCCAGTGTGGTATATGTAACGAAGCAAGAAACAGCTGTTTACCCATGCAACGTAATTAGACACTCAAGATAACCCCAAAGACGATTTTAAATTGTTGGTGACTAGTGCGTATATGCTTCTCCAGTTTATCATACATGTTAAAAAAACAAAAGAGACAATGATAACTCTAAGAATTATTAAGTAATCGGAGAGTAGAAGCAATTGCTGCAGACAGACGTCTGGTAAAAGTAAACTTTTAAGGTTCTAAGGACTTCGTTAAAATAGAAACATCATCATCGGAGAATATATGTCTCGGTCTCGAACCTTCAGTCCGTGTTGGCGTAACGCAAACACTTTTTCACAAAACAGCTCATTACTGATTTGCTAATCACCGCTGTTGTCGCAAGACTTTTTCCTGGTATCGATATTGCGATGACAAGTTGAAAGTCTCTGACTGTACATCAAATAATGTTTTCAGTCTTATCTTTGCTTACTTTGAAAACATTTTTGTCTGCTTCAGTTAGCTTTTCTCAATAGGTCACTCTTATATAATATGTACTGTGGGTTTGTGACCCTCAGTCCGAAGATTAGTCTGATGCAGCTCTTCATGCAACTACATGTTGTGCTACCTTCTTCATCTCCGAGTTGCTACTACAGACTAAATTCTTCTGAATACGCTTATTGTATTCATCTCTTCGTCTCCCTCTACGATCCCTCCTCCCCTTCCCCCCCCCCTCCTCGTCCCCCCCGTCACACACACACACACACACACACACACACACACACACACACACTCCCGTCCAGTACTGAATTGGTGATTCCTTGATGTCTCAGTACGTGCCCCGTCAGCCGACCCTTTCTTTTACTCAAATTGTGCTACAAATTTCTTTCCGCCCCAATTCTACCCATCTTTCAAAACTTCTATTCGCTTTTTGTCTAAAACGCTTATCGTCTATTTTTGACTTACATACATGACTACATTGCAGTCAAATATCTCAGAAAAGAGTTCCTAACACTTTATATTCGATGTTAACAAATTTCTCTTCTTCAGAAAAGCTTTTGTTGTCATTGCCAGTCTACATTTTATATTCTCTTCACTTCGACCATCATCGGTTAGTTTGCTGTCCAAATAGAAAAACTCATCTACTATTTTTAGTGTCTTGTTTCCTAATCTAGTTCCCTTAGCATCACCTGATATAATGTGAGTACGTTCCATCATCCTTGTCTTGCTTTTGTTGATATTCATCTTATATTCTCCTTTCAAGATGTTGTCCGTTCCGATCAACTGCTCTTCCAAGTCCTTTGCTGTTTCTGACAATTACGTCATCGGCAAACCTTTAAGGTTTTATCTCTTCTCCCTGAACTTTAATTATTGCTCCAAATTTTTCTTTCGTTTACTTTATTGTCTGCTCAGTGTACATATTGAATAGCATTGGGGGTAGGCTACATATCTATCTCACTCCCTTCTCGACCATGGCTTCCCCTTTATGCCCCTCTGATCTTATAATTACTGTCGGTTTACAAGTTGTAAATAGTGCTCACTCCCTCTATTTTACGCCTACTGCCTTCAGAATTTCAAAGAGAGTATTCCAGTCAACGTTGTCAAAAGCTTCTCTAAGTCTGCAAATGGTTCCCTTTCCTTAATCTCCCTTCTAAGAGAAGGCGGAGAATCTGTATTGCCTTTTGTGTTCCTACATTTCTCCCGGCTGCTACCAGATTTTCCATTTTTCTATAAAGAATCTGTGTTAGTATTTTTCAGCCAGGCTTAGTAATGGATAGTGCGATAACATTCACATCTTCTTTCTTCGGCATTAGAATTTCTACATTCTTCTTGAAATCTGAGAGTATTTCGCTTGTCTCATACGTCTTGCACAGATGAAATGTCGTGGTTGACGCTAGCGACACTATCAGCAGTTCTGGCAGAATGCCGTCTACTCGAAGGGTCTTGTTTCGATTTAGGTCTTTCACTGCTCTGTCAAATTCTTCTTGCAGTATCATATCTCCCAACTCATATTGTTCCACGTCCTTTTCCCTTTTTATAAATATCGCCTTCAAATTCATCACCATTTTATAGATCCTCTACATACTCCTTGTCCGCCTCGATAGCTGAGTGGACAGTCTGCTTTCCGCAGTGCTGCGGCGAGGACGTCTTGTTTACGTCCCGTCCGCGCGGTCGCGAGTGCTCGTAGTTGTTTACTACTGCGTTGTCGCTAGTTTAGAGTCCATCACTACCGACGCAACATGGTACATTCATACAGACAAACCACCATCAAGATCAGTTTTCAGCCCGATAATGCACGACCGCGAACTTTTGAAGTGGAACGTTTTCTACGTGACAACGTTAAAATTGAACCGCGAGACATAATTGGTATCCATCTCTCTATCACGAGCAGTGTTGTTTACGTCAGCTTAGTAAGTGACGAGGTGTGCAACAGAATCTTGCGCGCACATGCGAACGATTTTAAATTCAAACATTCTGATGGCCATATTGGGACAGTCTCTATCGATCACGCGGGGCTTCGCCTCCGTACGATACGCGTCTTCGAACTCCCTTTCGAAGTACCACCGGACGTAGTCACCGCGGCTTTCCAGCCCTACGGCAGAGTGATCAGCCATATGGCCGAAAAATGGACCACCTTTACAACGTACCCCGTTCTTAACGGGGTACGACAAATCAGATTTGAACTGACCAGACATGTACCGTCGTATCTTGTCATCGGCGGATGTAGGGCGATCATTATGTATGACGGTCAGCCACGCACTTGCTCTGGTTGTGGCCAAGAAGGGCACGTCCGGTCGGATTGTCTCCGACGACGGCTAACTCAAATCCCGACAGGTGAATCTATGACTCCTTCTACGGTGACGACCCTTCCTCTCAATTACGCCGAAGTTGCACGGGCAGCAACTCTTTCCGATGCTGACCACATTAGTCCGACAGCCGCCCCCGATAGCGAGCCCATGATGGATTCTGCAGTACAGGATCCGGCCTCTACAACGGCGCCCCCACCTGAAGATAATCACCGACCGACCTTGCCAGAAGGCATGGATGCCAGGATGGACATTGACCCACGGGTTGTGCCGACAGCGGCTTTTCTTCCAGACACCGGAGCAGCTGAAGAAATCCACCTACATTCAGATACTGAAACACACGTCCGTAAACAGCGTTCCCCGCGAAAACACAACAGACGGCGGCGTGCTCCATCGGACGACTTTTTGCAGCGATCGTCTGACATGGACTGTGGACACTCCGACGACGGTACCGGCGGTACAGAGGCCGCTGTAACATCAAACTCAACAGTTCGCCGTGGTGACGGCTTCAGCTCCTCCGACCCCACAGAACAGCAGGATCACAAGCAGACAGCCGCTGCCGATTCCCAGCCAGTAGAGCCGATGGAATCAGCGCCGAGTGCCGCAGCAGCCACTAACAGCCACCAACAGCCGATGGTATTTCATGGCGACTGGGCGGACGGCTGTGAGGAAAACTCCTTGCCCACCGTGTCGGACGACACGCGGGGAAATTTACCCCACCAGTGTTGATCCTTTTCCGCCATCAGACACAGTGACGAGACAGCCTTACAAGGGTATTGATGGCCAACACGGGTGCTATGGATAGACCTCAAACGTATCGCGTTTCAACTATAAACATCAACACTATACGGACGCGCGCTAAGTTATCCTTGCTTCAGGATATGTTGAACTCTGCTTCCATCGATATAGCCCTTCTCCAGGAAGTGTACGTCGACGACTTTCCAGGCATGTACGGTGACGATGCTTGCGTCTCTCCAACTTCCCCTACAGGCAGCGGTGTCGCTGTACTTCTTCGGGAAGGGATAGTGGCGGACGATATCCTGTTTCTGCCTGGGGCAAGAGGAATGGCACTCACAGTACTGGGTGTCCGCCTTATCAATATCTACGCACCTTCCGGGACGGACAAACGTCGCGAACGTTCACGATTCTTTGCGGAAGACGTCGCCCCGCTCTTCCAAGGCCGCCACGACCATCTGGTGTTTGGAGGTAACTACAATTGCGTACTGGCGCCCAGAGACCAACTCCCACGACATAATCCGTGCCCGGAACTCGAGACGCTAATTCAAGACCTGCAGATGGTGGACACTTGGGAACATCTTCACGGCCACCGACCGAGATTCACACACTTCACGAGTCACTCTTCCAGTCGTATTGATCGGGTTTATGTCTCACGCTCTCTCGCCGCTGGAACACAGGATGCGGAAGTGTGGCCTGCAGCCTTCTCGGACCACTCAGCTTACATTTGTGCCGTCACCCTGTGGCGGCAACAAGTGTGGAGAAGCCGCAGCCCGTGGAAATTAAACATCGCTCACCTGTCGTACCCGGATTGCCGCCAAGCCGTTGAGGATACGTGGCATTCGTGTGAAAATCGCCTCCGTGCATATCCCACAACGATCCGCTGGTGGTTGGACTGCGCCAAACCGGCACTGAAGCGAACGTTGATAACCTACGGTCGCGATCACGTTACTTGGCGTAGACATACACTCGACTTTTACTTCAGGGTACTGCGCGACTGCGATGCTATGGCGCCGTCTCCGGAACGACAAACGGCGGTCCACCGTGCTAAGGCTCAGATCATCGCTCATATGCGACGCCACCTAGAAGGGGTAGTCATCCGCTCGAGGACGCAGGATCGGATACCGAGCGAACGCCCGTCAATGTTCCACGTCTTTCGTGAACGTAAACGACGCCAACGAGCGCTGATACGCTTCATCGACACGGAGGACGGTCGTCGCCTCACCACGCAACAAGACATAAACACAGCGTTCTACAATCATTATTCCCAACTCTATTCCGCTCAGACCCCTGATCCGACAGCACTGGAGGACGTCTCTCAGACGATTTACGGCACCGTCACCCCGGCAATGGAAGCGGCCTTGATGGAAGAAATTACAGAAGAAGAAGTGATCGACGCCATTAGAAAAGGAGCTGTCAACAAGTCTCCGGGTCCTGATGACCTCCCCTTGGAATTTTAACGGAATTTTCAATATTTATTAGCCTCCCTATGGACGGACATCTGTCGCGAACTACTATCCCCGGAAGTGCCGCTCCCTGCGGCCCTTGTGGAAGGGATTATTATCCCTATTCACAAACCGTCCGGTGGCCCACGACTGCAGGACTACCGCCCGTTGACGCTATTGAACTGCGACTTTAAGATCTTTTCTCGACTGTTGGCGGCGCGGATACGCCAGACCTTACGAAATGTTATCTCACCCGATCAAACGTCATTAGGAGGCGACTATAATATTCAAACAGCACTCAGTATATATCGTGACTTGATTTCACTGGCGAGGGCATGTCGTCTGAAGGGTGCACTGGCAGCAATCGATTTTAGTCTAGCTTTCGACCGAGTGGACCACGACTATTTGGAAGCGGTACTCCAACATATGCGGTACCCACAGCCATTCGTCACTGTCGTTATGCGACTACTGCGTGGCGCGACGTCCAAGGTGATCGTCAACGGCCGATCTACGCAGCCCCTCACCATTTCTCGATCGATACGCCAAGGCTGCCCTCTGTCCACTTTACTTTTCGCTGTGGCCATGGAACCACTCCTCTGCGGCCTGCGCCAACGACTAACGGGTATGACGTTACGAGGCCACACTTTCCGATGTAAAGCGTACGCTGACGACCTGGTGATAGTCATCCGCAATGGTGACGACACCGCTAGCGCACTGAATTGGATAGCGAAATATAGCATGGCCACTGGTAGTCGTATCAACGTCGCAAAATCGGTGGCGATGAACATCGGGGTCGGATTGTCTGAGTACAGTGTCACCCCTTTACAGCTCAGAGGTAGTTTGAAATGTCTGGGCATTGATTTCACAGACGATATACGACGGACCGCTGCTCCCAACTTTCGTCGGCTTTTACGAAATGTTCGGACTGGAATTGCCAACAACCGCCTACGAGCCCTGGACATCGTCCAAAGGACCCAGTATGTCAACACACATTTAGCATCACGCATTCCGCACATCGCCCAGATATTACCTATACCGGTGATGGTAGCTCGCCGTATACTTGCGGCTTTTTGGTCCTTCGTGAGTTCAGGAATGCTTTTCAAGACCAAATATGAGACTCTCACCCTTCCCCCGGATCGGGGAGGGCTTGGACTTTATCACGTTCATGACAGAGCGGTCGCCCTATTTGTGAGCACATTAGTCAAACTATGGCACCGCCGTCCGGACAGTCTGACGAGTTTGTTAATAGAAGAACTAGCACCGCCCTCCCTGTTGCCACCTGTGCCGATACACCACGTCCCCTCCTCGCTCTTCTACATCGGTGTCTTTTACCTCGAACTAAGTTACGTTCGACTTGCCTTACCAGCGACTCAACTGGCGACGGCAAAGACGGTTTATCGGGTCCTGCAACGTGGACGACCCGATAACGTCGTGGAGAGGAAGCACCCGAACGTCAACTGGCGAGTAGTATGGAGGACAATTCACCACGTAACGCTGGACACTGACGTCACGGCGGTGTGGTATATCACTGTCAACGCTAAGCAGGTGACCAGATCAAGGCTACATGCGATCCACGTGGTAGACTCACCCACGTGCACGAGCTGTGGCGTTCAAGACAACGATGAACACCGTCTTAGCTGTGGCGAGTCTGCAGCAGTATGGCACTTAGTGAGGCAAATGTGAGCATACTTCCTTCGAGTACCGCCGAATCATATCGACCCCAAGACTATCTTCTTCCCGGATGAGACGTATTACCCACGCACTAAAACTAACGCAATGACGTGGCTTCGTGGACATGCAGTGCATTATTTGTTTCATGACGGCACTAAGGACACTTTAGACTTTTGGAACTATTTGCAGGAACGACATTGCAAGATCCTCCGTAACCCAAAGTATCGACAATATTTTTCCAATTATTTGTGGAGTGCGTTCCACGACCCTCCACGTAGCTGGAACATCACGGGTACGAGGAGCTAAAATAACAAGACGATGATAGAACACTACGTGGGATCTACCTTGGTCATTACGAAAAGTCATACCTGGATGATACAGCAGATGGAGAGTTTCGTTGTGAACCCTCACACTCTGTAGCAGTATTTGCCCCATTTCCTCTTTTTGTCCCCGGTGCGAAAAGGTCTTCGCAGTTTTTGTTTCCCATCCGGTGCAAGATGTAGCACTGGTTAATGGTGGTATGGATTCCACCCTTCAGTTTTGTTTCACGGTTTCCTTAGCCCCGCGCTTTGCTCTCTTTCTTTATGCCTTTTTCTACAACTGTTAGCATGTTTTTAGTTATGTGCGTCCCCAACTCGACGAAACGAGTGCACTCACTACTTTTCAGTTCCTTACTGTTAAAAAAATTACAAAAATTTAAAAAATTAAAAATAAATGAATAAATAAAATAACAAAAAAAATTCACGATAATACACCAACTGCATCCTTTGTACCACATCCCCAGAATGGGAGGGAGGAGACGTCGTGGCCAGGCCTCGGGTTGCAACCCCTGCCCACCTTGCCTCCGCCACCCCCCTACCTGATCAATCGCCAAAAAAAAAAAAAAAAGTGGTCAGCGCGGCGGTCTGTTACACCAAGGATCCTGGGTTCGATTCCCGGCTGGGTCGGATATTTTCTCCGCTCGGGCACTGGGTGTTGTATTGCCCTCATTCTCATTTCATCATCATCAGTGGAAGGCAATGGGAAACCATCACTGGAATCACTTCCCTAGACATTCATGCTGTGGACCTCTGTGACATGACATACCGTACAGAAGACAAAGTTTTTTTGTATACTACTTCCAACTTTCAGTTTTCCTTTGTTTTCTTAGTGCTGGTTGAAACGTCCCCTTAGAACAATTTATACAAGACTGTGCTTAAACTGACACACAATGTTTTTAGCGCAACGCAATCTGACTATCAAAGATCCCTGCAAAAGAATGGCCCTGACCAACATTAACCTATACCCTTCACAAATCACCTACCTCACAAAAATCTTCGTTACTCAAACTACAGCAAAACAGCGAGCGCCACTACTGCCAGCTAAATAAAAGATTCAAACTACGGAAGGCACTAACTACTGATAGGGATAGTTAGCAAATGAAAGATATTAATAGAGAACAAACAATGTATTTACCTTAATAGTCATAATATATATAGCAGTTCATGACAAATTACAAAACTCCGCCATCTCTCTCCCCACATCCACCACTGCTGGCGGCTCACCTCCAACTACGCAACGCTACGCGCTGTTCACATCCAGCTGCCGCTGCCCAACACTACAATGGGGCAGACAACAATGCAAACTAGCCACAGACTGCACACAGCACAGCCAGTTATTTTCATACAGAGCGCTACGTGGCATTACCAATATAAAAATCTAAACAGCCTACTTACATGGTTTTCCATCTGAGCTCTTGATATTCATACATCTGATTCTCTTTTCTCCAAAGGCCTCCTTTATTATCCTGTAGGCCGTATATCTCTTTCCCATACAGAAATGTGCTTCTAAATCTTTACTTTTGTCGTCTAGTCGTACATGCTTAGCCATTTTGCATTTCCTGTCTATCTCATTATTTAGATGTTTGTATTCCCTTTGGCCTACTTCATTTGCTGCACTTTCATATTTTCTCCTTTCATCAATTATATTCAGTATCTCCTGTGATATCTTGTCGTTTTATTTATTTGGCTCTTTTCTGCCTTCACTATTTCATCTCCCAAAGCTTACCACTCTATTGTATTCCTTTCCCCCATCGTAGTCAACCGTTGCCTAATATTCCCACTGGAACTCTCAACAACCGCACGTTCTTTTGACTTTTCCAGGTCCCATCTCCTTAATTTCCCAGTTTTTTGCTATTTCTTCAGTTTTAATCTACAGTTCATAATAAATAAATTGTGGTCATAGTGTAAATCTGCCTCTGAAAATGTGTTACAATTTAAAATCTGGTTCCGAAATCTCTGTCTCACCATTACGTAACTAATGTGAAACCTTCCTTTGCCCAGATCTCTTCTACGCATACAGACTTCTTTTATGATTCTTAAATCAAGTGTCAGCGATGATTAAATCATGCCTTGTGCAAAATTCTACCACGCGGCTTCCTCTTTCATTCCTTTTCCTCAGTCCATATACACGTACTACTTTTCCTTGCCTTCTTTTTCTTACTATCAAACTCCAATCCCCCATCATAATTAAATTTTCGTCTTCGTTAACTATATGAATAATTTCTTTTATCTCATCACACACTTCATCTTTTCATCATTTGCAGAGTTATACGGGATATAAACTTGCACTGCTGTGGTTGGTGTGGGCTTACTGTCTATCTTAACTACACTAATCGATTAAAAATTTTCACACATCCATTGCCGTTCGCTGCCGAGATGTGAGCTGTGCAATTACTGTGTAGTTACTTGTTTCGCTTTTATTTCAGCTTTTAACATTCAGAAAAAGCTTCCCAAATTATTTCTGATGCAATGAAAGTAGATATGTTTTCTGTTCTTCCTGAAGAACAGCCAACCTTTATTGTTTGGACAAATTGATCTTTGAGTCCATCAGTCTCCTAGTCCATGGCAGTGAGATTCAGTGTAATTCTGGTGCGGACTTTGAGCCGGTCAGTCCTTTAAACTTATCAAATATTCTTCTAAACGCAAGGCAACTGTATTTGCTTTACAAACATGTGCTGATGTGAGAAAAATATAATACTAGACTATTTCTGCAGTACAGAAACATCTTTCTATTAAAAATTTTTCACAAATACATGTGTTATTTTCTGCTGATCAAAACTACTTATTCACCCTAATGGGCGACTGCAAGATGGTAAGCTCATCGACTGGAAAACAGATGGCATTGACTACACTGTCTTTTTTTCCCCCAATAAGATATTACAAGTGTGAATAAGTTTTACTTGCACCGATTTTTAAAATAGCGTTGTGTATGTCTCGTTGAATTTCATAATCTTTGTTTAGGGTGTTTTATCACCAAACAAAAATTTAACCAAAGTCGGTGATGATATATAAGCAATACGATTCTTTGCACTCAATGGATAATAAATAATTGAATGAAGAAATTTTGCGCTCTAATATATAAATTTTCTCTGTGTGATTTTCCACAACTTCTTTTCCTTCTCCTTTCGTTTCGGCCAGCTGTGTACCACCTTATTTAAACGGTATCATTCCTTGAACTTCAGCTTGCACCCTCTATTTTCGCACTAGTTTTCTATGAAACTTCTTTTGTCGTCAGTCCATGTCTCTCCAGTTATCAACTCTGGTTGCTCTTGGAGATGCTGATGTGTCCCAATTTATTTTCCAAAGATAGGCAACGCTCTTAGATGATTTCATTTGTGATGCTCTCATCTTGAAAATCCCATTCAATTGGTCAGTCTCACCTTTAATCAAAGAAATTTACGGCCTAGAGAGATAGATGTTTTCATGCAAACTTTTAATCGTGGCTGAATTCAAAGGTGGGTCTACCTGAGGATGATCCACATGAAGGACGTCCGAAAATTGCAACAACAGATGAAAACGTTAATAAAGTGTACGATATAGCATTAGACTATTACGAATTACAGTTGTATGAGGCTGTTGACGACATAGACGTATCAGAAGAAAGTGGATGACACGATTTACATGAGGCATTAGCTATGACAAAGCTTTGAGTAAGACAGGCGCCTTGACAAAGGAACATGCGAAAACAAATCCTTTTAAAATGGATGCAAACGACACCACCGATTTGCTACAGTGAGTGAAACATGTATCCAGCCAGCGCTTCACACCAGAAATGGAACTGTAGCCAAAAGTCTGGGCGGAATCTGACGATCTTTCGCGCAAATTGTGACAAATCTATTTTACCTGCTGGGATGAGGGACAAGTATTTCCTCGAATATAAAGGATTTTTAATTGATTTCGGTGCATCGAGTGAAAACTAGCTAGAAAACTCTAGACGAGTTTACTGAAACAATCAGTTAAAACTGATTTGAAGTATGAATTGTTGGAAAATTCTCTGTGGTTCAAATGGCTCTGAGCACTATGGGACTTAACTTCTGAGGTCATCAGTCCCCTAGAGCTTAGAACTAGTTAAACCTAACTAACCTAAGGACATCACACACATCCATGCCAGAGGCAGGATTCGAACCTGCGACCGTAGCGGTCGCGCGGTTCCAGACTGGAGCGCCTAGAATCTCGGCCACTCCGACCGGCAATTCTCTGTGTTAACTAGATTAGATAACTTTTGAATTACATCTATTTCCACATGTAAATGAAGGATTTGTGGGTCTGTGTATGGGTATTCTGCCGAAATTCCAGATTCACCTGTGTAAAGTGTAAAGTACTCAGTGGTACGACTTTGAACAAAATGCAATGACTTATATGGGGACTATGTCCAAACAGAAATGCAGTTTTACCCTAAAAATAGTTTTTCACCTTCAGGCTGTAGATTTTTCATTTTTCCTTTATTTCACTTTCGTTTTCCGCGAATTTCTCGGTATCCACGACACGCTCACGCAAATAACTTTCTCTACACAGACACCAGATTAAGACGTGTGTATCTGAGCACCAAGTAGTCCACCCCGATTCATCACTCCACGTTATCTTCATCCACATGCGAATAGCGGACTTGTTTGCAACGAAGTCGGAGCCCGTTGTGATCAATAACTACTGAACAGTAGAACGATCCTCTAGATGGAGTCATATGGGCCTAGAACGCATAGTTCTGTCATTCAGCATTGTATTTGAACAGCAATGCAAATTTTATTACATTCATTTCTTATTGGAAGTGGTTTTTACCATCATGCAACCATTCCCGAAGTGGTTTGAAAGCAATTGGAAAAACAGAGAGCTACGTTTTGTCTGTAAGAATGGAAAGTCTTCCTGGAAACAGTTATCTCAGAAGCGCCAGAGGCATCAGTGCTGGATAAATTATTGTTGTTCTTGCATGTGAATCATGGATTCGGTCGTCCTGTAAATAGCATTTATATGCTGACGATCTCCAGCTTTTTGGTGGGGTTGCTGAATTCGACTTTCATGTTACCGCTTTGTAGAATGTCGGCTTCACAACGAAAAACGCAAATAACCTCAAAATTTTCGCACTTTTCTTTTTCGCTTATATCTAGAAAATTATACGTTTTCCGAAAATTTATCACTCGATACAAAATTAAAATAGAATTTCCTACATATGGCACCAGTCATATTTGATTTTATGATGAGCAGTATCGACGTATAGAGCACTGGAAACAGCGATTTTTGGACCTTCTACGAAAACCTCCAAAATTCTACATTTAAATCTACATCCATACTCCGCAAGCCACCTGACGGTGTGTGGCGGAGGGTACCTTGAGTATCTCTATCGGTTCTCCCTTCTATTCCAGTCTCGTATTGTTCGTGGAAAGAAGGATTGTCGGTATGCCTCTGTGTGGGCTCTAATCTCTCTGATTTTATCCTCACGGTATTCAAGCAGTGGGCGAACAAGCGTACTGTAACCTACTTCCTTTGTTTTCGGATTGCATTTCCTTAGGATTCTTCCAATGAATCTCAGTCTGGCATCTGCTTTACCGACGATCAACTTTATATGATCATTCCATTTTAAATCACTCCTAATGCGTACTCCCAGATACTGCTTCCAGTTGCTGACCTGCTATATGTAGCTAAATGATATTGGATCTTTCTTTCTATGTATTCGCAGCACATTACACTTGTCTACATTGAGATTCAATTGCCATTCCCTGCACCATGCGTCTATTCGCTGCGGATCCTCCTGCATTTCAGTACAATTTTCCATTGTTACAACCTCTCGATATACCACAGAATCATCCGCAAAAAGCCTCAGTGAACTTTCGATGTTATCCACAAGGTGAATAGCAACGGTCCCACGACACTCCCCTGCGGCACACCTGAAATCACTCTTACTTCTGAAGACTCCTCTCCATTGAGAATGACATGCTGCGTTCTGTTATCTAGGAACTCTTCAATCCAATCACACAATTGGTCTGATAGTCCATATGCTCTTATTTTGTTCATTAAACGACTGTGGGGAACTGTATCGAACACCTTGCGGAAGTCAAGAAACACGGCATCTACCTAGGAACCCGTGTCTATGGCCCTCTGAGTCTCGTGGACGAATAGCGCGAGCTGGTTTTCACACGATCGTCTTTTTCGAAACCCATGCTGATTCCTACAGAGTAGATTTCTAGGTTCCAGAAAATTCATTATACTCGAACATAATACGTATTCCAAAATTCTACAACTGATCGACGTTAGAGATATAGGTCTATGGTTGTGCACATCTGTTCGACGTCCCTTTTGGAAAACGGGGATGACCTGTGCCCTTTTCCAATCCTTTGGAACGCTACGCTCTTCAAGAGGCCTACGGTACACCGCTGCAAGAAGTGGGGCAAGTTCCTTCGCGTACTCTGTGTAAAATCGAACTGGTACCCATCAGGTCCAGCGGCCTTTCCTCTTTTGAGCGATTTTAATTGTTTCTCTATCCCTCTGTCGTCTATTTCGATATCTACCATTTTGTCATCTGTGCGACAATGTAGAGAGGGAACTACAGTGCAGTCTTCCAATGTGAAACAGCTTTGGAAAAAGACATTTCCACTCCCTATAACTCGAAAAATATAAATGTTATCGGCAAAATTCTTACACCACGTGACAGTACATTAAACTCCCTTTATGGAACATCTGTAACATTCAATTATCTCATGAGAAGGGAGAGAGCAAACAGAAAATTAGGAAAAATGGTTTCTCCGCCCTACAGTCAAACAGCCCCTCCCATTCGTCTACTTCTCATCGCCATTATACTTTCGGTGTATGACGTTCAAAGTTGGGAATTGGAGGGAAAGCGTGTTTCATGAATACAGTAACAAATTATATTTACATCGTATTGCCTAATATGATGTAAATATAATTTGTTACTGTAGTCATCAAACACTCTTTCCGTCCAACAGTGGACATCATGCAGAGCAGTCTCGCTCTCCTACACACACACACCGACGTTGGAAACCTATCTTGCTTGTGCAAGATATAAGCTACGGAAGCCTCTAAGGAGGCGGGGGTTTCAGTGACGTAATTGAATCCTCTGTTATGACGTAAAAGCGTGGCGTTCTGCAACATTATTCTCGGGTTCGCTTGAAACAGCGAGATATCGACACTTGAGGTTGACACTGAATGGAAAGAGAACTGAATCATCACTTTGAGTAGATACTCCACCTGGAAAAGAAAGAAGTCATTTAGTGATAAAATAGGGATACGAAAGACAGGTAAGCTACATAATGAACTACCGATATGTGAAGAAATACCTGTAGTGTTGTCATGTGTGCAGTTCTTGTATTCGTCTCCGTTTGGCTCTTAGTGGCCCCGGCAATGTTTCTTCGGCGCTAGAAAGTCCAGATGAAGGAACTTCAGCAATGGAGGGACCAGGCAAAGCGCGAAGAGCTGTGGAAGATTCAAGCTGAACGGAAAGCTCTCTTTGTTCTTCAACTGAAAATATTGTAATTGGATGATGCATGTTATGATAGAGAAAAATTGGTTAGTAAGTATGCGTAATGCTGCAAGATATTAGGTGAATCAATATATTCCGTCGCCTCAGCTGCTTCGGACAGTGCTACTGCGAAGGGGCTCTTCCAGGTCGTATTCGTCTCTTGTGTCAAGACTGTCGTCAGTGTAGGAGCACAGCTCTTGTCATTGCTGGCACAGTTTCATGCAGAACACTCCTGCTCTCCTACACACACACCGACGTTGGAAACCTATCTTGCTTGTGCAAGTTATAAGCTAGGGAAACCTCTAGGGAGGCGGGGGTTTCAGTGTCGTGATTGGATCCTCTGTAATGATGCAAAAGCGTAGCGCTCTGGGACATCATCCCTGGGTTCGCTTCAAAGAGCGAGATATCGACACATAGGCTGTTTATTCTTAACTTTATTTCGGCGCTAAACACTAGCCAAACAACTTTTTCTCCTCTGATAGCCCACATTTTTTCGGTCGCCCACCACCCGAAGGTAGAGGATTCTAAACACAGTGGTGGGCATTGTACACAGCGCAACAGAGTTAAAGGATAACTTTTCCCATTGCGACGCATAAGTTTGAAATTTTGCTCAAAGATACCCACAAGCTACCTCTATAATGGTGCAAAACTGTGCTGCCTGTGAATTCACGCATGGGCTCGACGACCTTCCAAACGGCAAGTGCCAACGCATGCAAAATAATTGCCAGAGCTCAGAAGTTCATGTGAGGTGTAAGACAGGTTAATGATGCCACGTTGGCATAAAACTTCACCACAATTCCGCCCAACGCGACCGTGGATGTGTCAGGCTATGGGAATATCGTCACACCCCTTCTTACCAACATTTCAACTCTTGTTTCGACGCCTCTGCGATGGCGGTCAGAACTGCAACGCTCAGAATTGAAATCACTCGGTTTTCTTATGGGTGGTGAAGAAAATGTTTCAGATCCCGTCAGAATCGATACGAGGCGTCATTATAGGGTGGTATAAAGAGCGTCAATGAAATCACTCCTTCCCTTTGAGCGTTGATTCCTACTCATTTCGCGGTCGAAAACGACAGTACTCAATGTGATGAGCAACAGGACGACTTTCTTGACAACTTTTGACACTGTCGACACTCCTCTGACGATTCAACAGTTCTCTAAGAACATTGTGGGCCAGCAACCACACTGGACGGGATTGCACCCCTTTGGAATGCAGAGCGATGGCAGTTTTTGCTCTGGTGCTCGGGATGGAACCATTAGGGATCGTCCAAAACGAGTCGACGCAATTTGAGCTTGATCAGAAGTAACAAAGGTGCTTATGCTCTTTCAGCCCTCCTGTTTCGCACCCTCCTGTTGCGTGATCACAGAGGAGTGCAAAACTGATACATCAATGGATAAAATGGCAAAAGAACCTTCTAAGACACCCAAGTTCTAAAAAGCGTAGTTGTCACCCACCCACCTTTGCTGAGCACTTCAAAACTGTACCTGAACAGAAACAAAAACTGTGATGAAATGACACAATTTCAGAGACTTTACTAGTCCCATACAGATATGATGTTATGTGTATAGATTGAAGCGGAGAGTAAAAATTTGGACCAAGGCCAGTAATCGAACCCGGGCCTCCTGCTTAGTGGAAGGTACGTTAGCCAAGGTGGCTTAGTGGCTAACACATCTGTCTAGTGAGCAGAGGGCCTGGATTCGATTCCCGGCCTTGGTAAAAAGTTTCACTCGCCCTTTATATATAAACAATAGTGATGCCGAACTGGTCGGTCATAGAATGAGGCTCTGGCATTTTATTCATGGATGTGTCAGTGCGGTACACCTGCATGATTACGCCACAGGAGGGCGCGAAACATGCTGGCTGAAAGAGCATAATCACCGTTTGTTGCTTCGGATCGCGTTCCAGTTTCGTCGTATGGATTTGAACGGTCCCTACTGGTTATACCATGTACACCAGAACAAAAATTGCGACCGCACTGCACTCTAAATGGGAGTGATCACTTTCAGTGAGATTGCTGGCCCACGACGTCCTTACAGGACTCCAGATGTCCAGTCCTAGACTCCTATGGTCGTCAGGAGAGAGCTGGGCTGGTTGCAGTGCTGAGGACCTAATTAAGCTCGATAGTGCCAAGAAAACATCACTAACAATGACATTTATTGGGCAGTAATGCAGGAGTGTCTTACGAAGTGTCATGCCCCGGCCGAGCCGACAGAGTAGTGCCTTGTTACTGGCGAAAGACCAGTTTGCGCTCTTCTTGCAGTATTGCCAGCACAAGGAACCGTCAATTGGTGGCTGCTATGTCACGGTCGATCGTCGACCGCGGAATCTCGTGGCATCCAGCTCTGCTCATCGATTTACAAAGTGCTCTCATGGATGTCGAAGATTTTCACTCAGGAACCTCGTTACAGGTCGACGTGAAGTACTTGCTGGCTCGCAGCGGTCGGCTCTCAGCCGCCCGTTTAGGAAACAGGAGCCAGCAGCTTCAGTGTCTGCCACAGGAACGGGATGAGCAGCAGCGGCGTGCACTAACTCAAAGGCAGATGCCAGACAGTGTCCAGGCTACGAACATCAAGCTTCCGGCACTCCTGGTAGTTGTTCCCACGAAACTATGGTTGTACCAGTGATTGTAGCTGGAAGACAAGAATGTTGCACCTGCTAAGTCATAAGTCGTGCTGTCTATTATTATTCCATGTCCTGTAATTCCGCTATATTTGTAACTGTTCATTTCCCATATTCGTAGCAGTTTATTATGACCACTTCTGGCAAAAAAAAAAAAAACTGAGTAGACCCAGTGGGTGCCTACTCCCTAGAAATGTGGACACGATTACTTCCTTTTGACATTCACTTGCTTCAGTTTTTCCCAGGAATAACTGGACGACACATATCCGTACTGCGTTATCCTACTTGGGTGGACTGTAACATTTTCCCTATGTCATATCGGTAGTTCTTCCATCAATACTAGAGCGCTGTGATATCTTTGCTCTGAAATTATTAATACATCTTTGGTATTTACATGTACTGATTTTGGTAAGCAACCTCAGAGAAACAAACCTCCATTCAGCAGGCGACAAAAACTATATCCCCATATACATAAACAACATTGCATCGATCTCCCGACAACGAAAAATAAAATTAATAAAACACTTTAAATAATACTATAAATAGAACAAAATAAAACTGGATGTCTTCCTAATGATCTATACTAGAACAAACGAAGGGCAATATAGCCAAATAGCGACCTCAAATATCTGTCTTAATGTGTCCCACATGAATAGTCAAAGTCGTTGTTGACATCTGTACTTTAACAGTAACGGGTGACATTTCCACTACTTGGTGTGGTCCATGGTATCAGTTCAGGAGTTCCTTTGTTTTGATTTGTGGTGTATGCTGGTTCATTACTAATACCTACTGGTCAATCCTGTATAGCTCCCCTAGCGTTGTCCTATCTGCTGTTATCATTCTAAGGCTTTCGTATTTGCGCGTATTACTTGTTGCCAAATGTTGCACCTGCTAAGTCATACGTCGTGCTGTCTATTATTATTCCATGTCCTGTAGTTCCGCTATATTTGTAACTGTTCATTTCCCATATTCTTACCAATTCGACGTCGGATCCAAGATTCGCCTTAATCACTTCGAAAGGTGAAGGCATTTTCCTCCCACATATTACCTTGGATGGCGAAAGACCAGTAGCCGTACGGGCTTAAGAATTACACGTGGTAGTAACAAAGTTTAAATACACATCCCAATTTTAATGATTAATGCAAAACGTATAGCTCAGCATCTTCAAAATCCTGTGATGAACTCCTTCTGTTCTCTCGTTGGCTTGAGGATGAAAGGAGCTTCTTCTCAGTTTGTGACTCGGAGCAAGCAACAAAATGGTTCAAATGGCTGTTAATATACTTTCCGGGATGTGAGGTCGTGGTCCAAGAACTTTTCTGCTCCTTACGTTTCGTCCAGGACTGCGCTGGACTTCCTCAGAGGCGCTGCTCCGCTGAGTCTTGCCGACTGACTGGTCGGGTGTCTGAGAGCGACTTATATATTGTGAGAAAGGGGGGCGTGGTTCAGGTGACATGTGACGAGCAGTGATAATCCATAGCAAAGATAAGGTTGACTATCGATTACCACCTTGTCAAAGATAAAAATTGTTAGCAATTTTGTAGAGCCGCTGTCCATATATCGCTAAGTTTCATAGCCTCCTCTTTCCTATTAAAATTATCGTGATGTTTATAAATTTTGATAGCTTCTCTATATAGCCGTGGATAGTAATTTAACGTTGTAGATAAAACTTCGGTATCAGAAAACTTCACTTGGTGGTTGCCTGGTTGAAGAGCATGTTCGGCTACAGCTGACTTTTCTATTTTTCCAAGTCGACAAAGACTTTTATGCTCTTTCAGTCGCGTGTTTACGCTTCTTTTGGTAGTACCAATGTAAACTTTACCACAAGAATTTTAAAATTCACCCAAAAATAGAGTTTACCATGGAAATAGAAAAGGATAACAGAATATCTTTCTTGGATGTCTTAGTTATGAGACGGTCCGATAGAAGCTTGGAATATAAAGTTTTTCGGAAGGCAACACCTACGGACAGATATTTACATAAAAATTCTAATCTTCATCCTCAACAAAAAAGAGGTGTCATAAAAAGTCTTGTCGATCGAGCGGAACGGATATGTACACCTGAACATTTGAATGCTGAAGTGAAACATCTGAAGCAGGCTTTTGAAAAAAACGGCTATTCAAGAAAAGAGATAAATAGAATTTTTCGTCCAAGGAACAGAAACCCAAAAGATAAGAATGAACCACAACGACAGAAAAATACAGTAGTTCTCCCTTTTATTAAAAAAGTAACAGATCGGATCGGTAAGATTTTACAAATCATGACATAAAACCGATCTTTAAACCAACAAAGAAAATAAGTGAAGTACTACGATCTGTGAAGGATGAACGCCCTCCCCTGTCGACATGTGGTGTGTATAAAATTCCATGTACCTGTGGTAAAGTTTACATTGGTACTACCAAAAGAAGCGTAAACACGCGACTGAAAGAGCATAAAAGTCTTTGTCGACTTGGAAAAATAGAAAAGTCAGCTGTAGCCGAACATGCTCTTCAACCAGGCAACCACCAAGTGAAGTTTTCGGATACCGAAGTTTTATCTACAACGTTAAATTATTATCCACGGCTATATAGAGAAGCTATCGAAATTTATAAACATCACGATAATTTTAATAGGAAAGAGGAGGCTATGAAGCTTAGCGATATATGGACAGTGGCTCTACAAAATTGCTAACAATTTTTATCTTTGACAAGGTGGTAATCGATAGTCAACCTTATCTTTGCTATGGATTATCACTGATCATCACGTGTCACCTGAACCACGCCCCCCTTTCTCACAATATATAAGTCGCTCTCAGACACCCGACCAGTCAGTCGGCAAGACTCAGCGGAGCAGCGCCTCTGAGGAAGTCCAGCGCAGTCCTGGACGAAACGTAAGGAGCAGAAAAGTTCTTGGACCACGACCTCACATCCCGGAAAGTATATTAACAGCCATGTCACCCGGTCGTCAAAGCCTTCGTTCTACAATGGTTCAAATGGCTCTGAGCACTATGGGACTTAACATCTGAGGTCATCAGTCCACTGGAAGTTAGAAGTACTTAAACCTAACTAACCTAAGGACAGCACACACATCCATGTCCGAGGCAGGATTCGAACCTGCGACCGTAGCGCCTAGAACCGCTCGGTCACACCGGCCGGCAGCAAGCAACACTACTGCTTCATAAGATCAGGCATAAAACTGGTACCCCGGTCTCTAATTAGCGTGTCCGGAATGCCAGATGTGAGCAAGCAATTATTTACTAACACCTGAGCAACTGTACCCATATTGTGGTCAGAAATTGCAACCGTTACTGTATAACGCGAAAACTCGTCAATTATAGTCAATATGTATTTATTTCCTGCTGGCGTTTTATGAAATGAACTTCAAAGTATTTAGATGCTTTCTTGGTAACACGTTTGGCTGGTGGCTCAGATCAGGTCACTGCGCACAAAGTATGAAGATCCTACCTTAAACTCTTGACCGCATAAATAACAGAGGAAGTACATAACAACATAGATTACTGCCAGTACGCCCTTCGCAATTGTGGAATGATTTTGCTTTGCTTTATTCAACTGTCGGGATGCGTACACTACAGGACGCTCTGCACCGTCTATATTCTGTCCTATGACATTCCCCAGAGCCATATTACTGCGTCACAAAACAGAATAAATTGTTTTTCAAAATCGGGGAATATCAAAACTGGGTGCGATGTCAGTGATCACTTTGAAGTCTGGAATGGCATTTGATATTTGGTAGACCATACAGATTTTGCTCCTTTCTGTAACAAACGGTTTAAAGGTCTGGCAATTTCATAAAAGTTGTTTATGAATCGACAATAATAATTAGAGACCGATGAAACTTTGCAAACTATTTAACTGTCGCCAGTGGCGAAAAGTTCTGAACTGCTGAGACCAAATCTGGATGTGTTCTCACGCCTTCTTTGCTAATTATGTGCCAAGATAATTTACTTATGTTGCTACAAAATTTCATATATCGATGCTTATTGTTAGTCCTGCTGTTCTCACTCTTTTGAGGCGCCTTGTCCCGGTCCGCGCGGCTCCCCCCATCGGAGGTTCGAGTCCTCCCTTGGGCATGGGTGTGTGCGGTTGTCCTTAGCATAAGTTAGATTAAGTACGATTAAGTAGTGCATAAGCTTAGGGACCGATGATCTCAGCAGTTTGCTCCCATAAGACATTACCACAAATTTCCAAATTTCACTCTTTTGAATACCTTCTCCAGTTGTCATACAAGCACGTTCATGTCCTTTGAAAACATTTTTATGTCATCCAGACAGATCAAACATTGTTTTGGTTTCAGTCCTCTAAATACACCAACAAATAATTTCTGAAAGGTGACAGGTGCATTCTTGAGTACAAATGGCATTTGACGATATTGGAAACGACCTTCCAGGACGGAAAAAGTTGTCTTTGGTTGATCCTCTGGCACCACTTATATTTCACGATATCTGCTCCTTAAATCCATCATGGAGAAACAGTTACACTGACCCACGTTGTCAAGAGTCTCTGTTATATTTGGTATCAGATACGCATAAGTTATTCGGACGTTGAGGTATCTGTATTTTATCGCCATCTGGTGACTTTTTCAGAACCAAAATTACGATACCACCCAGGGACTATCACTATACTCAGTAACACTGTCAGCCAGCTGCTGGTCAATAAATTCTTCCATCATTGGTTGCATACATTGGAGCATTATTCCCTGTTGGAACTCTGTGTTTCGTGAGTGGCGTCGCTGGTAACAGAGCACTTGAATTACACAAATCCATGAACTGCAGTAACAAAGCTTCCGTTGCTTCCCTACCATTTCCCTATAAGTGTTTCACTTTCTCACATTGCGCAGATTCGTTGACAGTTTGCTTGTGGCTGAGGTACTCACTTGACCTATCCTGGGCATCATCCTCCCAAACATCCCAATTAGCAATTAGTAAATCCTTTGGCAGACTCTGTTCATCCTGGCCAAAATAATCAAGACTGTTCGGAACAAAAAAAATCTCTATCCACATCACTGACGTGAACAAAACAGTTTGACGTATCCGGTTCTTCGTTAGTTTCGAATAGCTCTACAAAATATAACAACTCCTTAGGTAAGTCCATATCTTTACTCAAACGCCACGCGGGGCAGCTGAGCTGTCTCAGCCGTCTCGTCACTGTTCGCGCGGCTCTCCCCGTCGTCGGAAGTTCGAGTTCTCCCTCAGTCATGGGTGTGTTTGTGTGTCATCATTAGCGTAAGTTAGTTTGTGTAAGTTTAGGAACCGATGACCTCAGCAGTTTGGTCCCATAAGACCTCACCACAAATTTCCAAATTTACTCAACCAGATCAACTTCCCTGCACTTGCGCTAACGTATCACGAGAAAGGACCCTTAGTGCTTGTGTCTGCAGTTTACTGCGTACCACCTTCAGCGTCGGTGAACCTTGCTACAGTGTAACACATGTTGCTGTTGCACCTAGCGGAAACAATGTCCCAGCATGTTCAATTATACGCTGCAAAAGGTCAATTTTTGCGTGAAGTTTAGCAAGAAAATTGAGTCCCAGGGTCAGCAACACGTGGCAATACTTCTACATACTCTCGGAAACACTTATTCCTAACGTTAAACCTGAACAGCGATGTCGCCAATGACTTTAACTTCATTATCACCTACTCCACGTAATTTATATCGTGGCGACCGCAATCTCCTTCTGCACGAGAGTTCCAGCCACTACTGACATTTGAGCCCTTGTGTCCAGCAGAAATCTATGTTCTGTACCATTTACCTTGCCCAGTGAACAACAGTCTGTCTCTGAATACGTTTCTGCACTCTCGTATTCTAATGGGAATTCCATCTGACGTTTGAGGCATCCCAGTTCACGTTTAACGACCGATTATTAGGATGTTACTTGTCCCGTGCTTCTTTTCGGCAGTCAAGCGCTTTATGGTCCACCTCCTCACATTCATAACACTCGAGCTGACGACATTGTTTCCTGATGAGGCCCGTGAGCTTATATCTAAAACACTTCACTTCAGGAGAAAAAACTCCGCGCTCGCTCTGTCTTCGTGTAGCCATGTCGATCTCCTCGAATTGCATAGCAATCCTAATGGTAGCAGATAAGTCACTGGGATTCTCCATTCTGACCGTCCTTGACATATCGGCATATGTTAAAACACATCCATAGCCAAATTCTGCGCCTCGTGCAGGATCACTGTATTGGCCTTCGTATTCTGCATTAGTTCATACGTCTGCGAGTTCAGTTTCCTAATCCTGTCAGAGAAGGATTCCACTGATTCGCCGTGCTTCTTTGATAGTCCATTGAGCTTTTACCTACAGAACGTCGCGCTTTTCTGCTTCCAACAGTGCTGCATTAGACCGTTAGCCAGTTCATCAAACGTTTGAGCTTTACTGAGGCTACTACATAACGTACTTTTTGTGTCGCCCACTAATCTTAATCTAACCATATTCGAGGAAGTCTCTTCCGAACATTTCCCAAATCTGGCGGGAGCCTGCAGGTCACTAATAACAGATACATCCTCTGTTACTTTTCCCGAAAATGGGGCTATGAGGTTAGCTGCTACAGGGTTGGTGGAACGGGTGGGTACTCTCAACACTGCTTTATTTTCTGCTGAATCAAGCAGTCTTCGGCCTCTAATAGTTTCCCATTGCTCTATAACCCCTACGCATTGCTTAATTGTCTTCCCGTGTTGCATTATAGTTTTGTAACAACACGGCTATCTGCGCTTTCAAAGCTTCCATCGTTCCACTCAGGGTACGTGCTCGTGTTTCTGGCATAATTATAGACTCCATTCCCCGTTATACCAGAAAAAAAGGAAACTGCTCACATAGTGGGCAAAAAATAAACTGGAATTAAACCACACATAAAATTTACGCCGTATCATAGCTCAACGAGATTATGTTCACAGGTGTGCTTCACGAGTAACCCTTCTACACGTACTATAGGTAGTCGACATTTACTGAACACATAGCAAGTCAAGTCTAGATAAATTACAGTACACACACCTCACTGGCTGCAAGTAAATTTCTCTAGTGTTCCAACGGAGCTCGTACAAGTCTGTAAGTCTCTTAGGTCTAACGAACGACACTTTTCACTTACTATGAAGACCCATACAACTCAACATGGCCATAAGAAAAATGGAACATGAAAGTAAAGTCGCTCACCACACCGTATTGTTATGAACTTCACCTCGTACCTGTTGACTTCACAACGGAGCTGCGTAGATGGTTGGCTGCTGTTGTCCTAGACGTGTGGGAGTGACACTAGGCATAGACGTGTCTACCACTGGCAACCTCTTGCTGACAAAAGATATAGCGGACGGCCCCAGATTTCTATAGTCGGCAGCAGAAAGCCGGGCTGGATGCAGTGGCGAAGACCTAGTTATGCCCGAGAGCACCAAGGAAACATCATTGACAATAACACATTTTTTTGTCAGTAATAGAGGATTGCTGTGCCACAGCCGGGCCTTCTGAGCAGCGCCTCGTCAGTGGTGGAAGACCGGCTTGCAGTGTCGCCAGCATTGTGAACTCTTGGGTGGTGACGATCGCGGAATACGGCAGCCTCCAGCTCTGGGCATCAATCTATACAGCGCTCTCATGGATGTCGAAGATTTGACCTCAGGAGTCTCGCCTCCTCAGGTCTACATCCACATCTATACTCCGCCAGCCACCAAGCGATGTGTGGCGGAGGGCACAATTCGCACCAAAATTGTATTTCTCCTCTCTCCCCCCCCCCCCCCCCCCTGTTCCACTCGCGGATCGCCCGAAGGAAAAACGACTGTCAGGACGCCTCAGTACGAGCTCTAATTTCCCTCATCTTTGATTGGTGATCATTGCGTGATTTAAAAGTTGGTGGTAATAATATATGCTCTACATCCTCGGCGAAGATCGGATTTCAGAATTTAGTGAGCAGCCCCTTCAGTTTAGCGCGTCGTCTGTCTGTAAGTGTGTCTCACTTCAAACTTTCTATGAGATTTGTAGCGCTCTCGCGATGGCCAAATGTACCAGTTACGAATCTTGCCGCTCTTCTTTGGACCTTCTCAATCTCTTGAATCAGACCCAACTGGTAATGGTCCCATACAGACGAAGAATAAGACTGGACGAACTAACGTATTGTAAGCTGTTTCCTTTGTTGAAGGACTGCATTGCTTCAGGATTCTATCAATAAACCGCAATCTGAAGTTCGCCTTGCCCGTTACTAGTCTAATTTGATCATTTCGAATAGTCACACCCAGATACTTGACGGGTGTTACCGCTTCCAAAGACTGGGCATTTATTTTGTACTCTTAGATTAATGGGGACATTATACGCAGTAGGTTACAATTATTAATATTGAGAGATAACTGCCAGTCATTACACCACGCATTTATTTTCCACAAATCCTTATTGATTTGTTCACAACTTTCGTGTGATACTACTTTCCTGTAGACTACAGTATCATCGGCAAACAGTCTAATGCCGCTGTCAGTACCATCAACCATATCGCTTACGTAAATCGTAAAAAGCAGCGGACCTATTACGCTGCCCTGGGGCACATCTGAAGTTACGGTTGTTTCCGTTGAAGCCACCCGATTCAGAACGACATACTGCTCTCTGTCCGATAGAAAACCGCATATGTCATCGGATAGATCGTAAGCGGGCACTTTTTGGAGCAAGCAACAGAGCGGAACTGAGTCGAACGCCTTTCGAAAGTCGAGAAAGATGGCGTACCTGGGAGCCGGTATCTAGGGTCTGTTGTATATCATGCACGAAGAGGACCAGCTGTGTCTCGCATGGCCGCTGTTTCGTAAAACCGTGCTGGTTTCTGCAGATGAGCTTCTCAGAGTCTAGAAAGGTCATTATGTCTGGACACAAAATATGTTCCATGATTCTACAACAAATCGATGTCAGTGAAATTGGCCGGTAATTATGTGCATCGTTTTTCTCCCCTTTTTATAGATTGCTGTGACCGGGGCCCTATTCCAGTGCCGTGGAACTATCCGCTGTTCCAATGATCTCTGACAGATGATGGTGCTAGATTTGTAGCATAGTCAACATATAATCTTACGGAGATACCTGCAGCACTCGCTGGCTCGCAGCCCCTATTGAGCAAACAGGAGCTAGCAGCGTAAGTGTCTGCTAAGGGAACGGGATGAGCAGGAGTGGTGGCCATCCATTCGATGGCGGACAGCATCCAGATCGTGCAGGTGAAGCCTCCGACAGACCTGCAGGGTGGTAGTGGTCTCCGCGATCCATCAGCATGGCCTCGGGTGTCGGTAGTGCAGATATTAAGATATTAGCAGCAGCGTCCTTACAGCCTGACTACTGGTTCCATAGACGATCGGAGGCGGTTTGACGTGCCGAGAGTCGAGCTCCATAGCCTCCCCTTTCATTGGATAGCTGTACCTGACACACAAGCCGAGACTCTGCACTGTGTAGTTGGAAATCAGCACTCATCAATCAGACATTTGTTAAGAAGGATGGAATATTTGTGTTGGCGCTTCCCGTGCGCTCTGCGGCATTGGAAATGGCTATGACACCATGTCTCCTGGTTTTCCTCGTTGTCAGCAGCCATTTCCGCTAGCTGGCAGTCTGCTTGTCATGGACACAGGCAGTTCGCCTTCTGGTATTTGCCAAGGTAGAACTTGGACGAATTTTTAGTGTCCGCCAGAGATACTATCCCGGGGCGTAACAGAACCGTTAAATCGTCAGAGGGCTGTCAACAGAGTCAAAGCTTGTCAAAAACACCGTCCCGTTACTCATCACAATGAGAACTGATGTTTCAGACAGCAAAATACGTGGGAACCAACGACCCAAGGGAAGGGATGGTCTCACTGCCCAAGAGAAGGGGTGGTCTCACTGACGCGGTTTATACCACCCTCTGAGACCATTTAGTGTCGATCCTGAGCGGCGATGTGCCTGAAATGTTTTCTTCGCCCGCCCATAAGAAAACCGTGTGATTTCAATGCTAGGCGTCGATATTCTGACCTCCATCGTAGAGGCTTCAAAACAAAGGGTGAAATGTACGTAAGAGGAGGCTGTGACAACTTTCCTATCGCGTGACACGTCCACAGTGGCATTTGGCAGAATTGTGGTGAAATTTGGTGTTAGGGTGACATATTTAACCCACCTTACACGTCACAGTCGAGGGGCATGAAAGGGAAGCAGTGGTTGGGAAGGGAGTGAGACAGCGTTGTAGCCTCTCCCCGATGTTATTCAATCTGTATACTGAGCAAGAAGTAAAGGAAACAAAAGAAAAATTCGGAGTAGGTATTAAAATCCATGGAGAAAAAATAAAAACTTTGACGTTCGTCGATGACATTGTAATTCTGTCAGTGACAGCAAAGGACTTGGAAGAGCAGTTGAACGGAATGGACAGTGTCCTGAAAGGAGGATATAAGATGAAAATCAACAAAAGCAAAACGAGGATAATTAAGTCGAGTGATGCTGAGGGAATTAAATTAGAAAATGAGACACTTAAAGTAGTAAAGGAGTTTTGCTATTTGGGGAGCAAAATAAATGATGATGATCGAAGTAGAGAGGATATAAAATGTAGACTGGCAATGGCAAGGAAAGCGTTTCGGAAGAAGAGAAATTTGTTAATATCGAGTATAGATTTAAGTGTCAGGAAGTAGTTTCTGAAAGTATTTGTATCGAGTGTAGCTATGTATGGAAGTGAAACATGGACGATAAATAGTTTAGACAAGAAGAGAATAGAAGCTTTCGAAATGTGGTGCTACAGAAGAATGCTGAAGATTAGATGGATAGATCACATAACTAATGAGGAGTCATTGAATAGAATTGAGGAGAAGAGTAGTTTGTGGCACAACTTGACGAGAAGAAGGGATCGGTTGGTAGGACATGTTCTGAGGCATCAAGGGATCACAAATTAAGTACTGGAGGGCAGCGTGGAGGGTAAAAATCGTAGAGGGAGATCAAGAGATGAATACACTAAACAGATTCAGAAAGATGTAGGTTGCAGTAAGTACTGGGAGATGAAGAAACTTGCGCAGGATAGGGTAGCATGGAGTGCTGCATCAAACCAATCTCAGGACTGAAGACCACAACAACAACAACAAGTCACATGAACTTCTGAGCGCTGGTCTTTTTTTCTCATGCGTCGACGCTTGCTGTTTGAAGAGTTGCAGAGCCCAAGGATGAATTCGCAGGGCAGCACGCTTTTGCACCATTACAGAGGAAGTATCTTTGAGCAAGACTTCAAACTTATGCGTCGCAATGGTAAAAAGTGATCCTTTAATTCTGTTGCGCAGTGTAGAATACCCATGACTGTGTTTCGAATCTGCTCCCCACCGATGGAGGGCCACTGAAAAAATGTGGGCTACCAGAGGAGAAAAAGTTGCTTGTCTAGTGAGTAGCGCCGATATAAAGTTGAAAATAAACAGCCTCATTACTGTTAGATGTTTTCATTCGTTGACAAAACTATATATTAGTCACACTCTTAGAGGAAGTATACTGGCCGCTTTGAAAAGCTGTTGATGTGTAGAACTGATACCGAGGGGCTATGCGATCCTCCATGGCTGGTGTAAGTCATGCCCATGGTAACAGTTACGATGAAATTGCCCGCTTTGTTGACGTATCAGCGCGTAATGTGTAACGTGTGTATAAGGAATGGTTTAGCATACGGAACCATGTAATACGGCTGGAACTAGATGATATCACCTCATATCCAAATGGGATGATAACAACTTCTTGTCTGCTCTTCCTAGCAGAAACACTCTCCTATGCTTTTTGATTAATTTTTTTTAGCTTCATTAAGTAAAGTTGCTATCATGACATGGTGGTCACTAAACAATGTCTCAATACTGATGCCGTTCTCAGGCCTCTTTGTACCTACATGGTCTAAAAAAATAAGGAATGCCTTCAGCTGGTTATGGCAGACATTCCCGACTAAGTAATGGACGTACACAAATCACCGGCAAAGTTTGAACTGATTGAAAATGGCGCTCTGGAGAAGTATGTGCCGAGTAAATAGATTAAGAACAACAGGGACCTAACATAGTTTATTAACAAAATTCATAAAATGCTGAGGAAGCAGAGAGTGTTGCACTCTCGTACCAAAAGAGAACGCACAAATGACGACAGGCAAAACAGAGTAGAAAATCGTGCATCTGTGAAACGAGCTATGCGCGAAGCATACAAAAACTCCCATTGTCATTCCATATCAAAAGATCTTGCCGAGAAGCCGACAAAATTTGTCCTGCGTAGAGTCACTAAGCGGGTCGAAGGCTTCTACTGAGTCACTGGTTGACCGTCGCATAGACCCCCGTATGTAGGACATAGTAATAAGCATCAATGGCGTAGAGAAGCAACTCAAAGTGTTGAAAACAAATGAGTCGCCAGATTAAGGTGGAATCCGAATTCGGTTTTATAGAAAGCACTCGACAGAACTGGGCCGTTTGTCGCGAATCTCTCGCCCTGCGCGAAGTTCCAAGCGGCTGGAAAACAGCGCAAGTGACTACAGTGTATAAGACGGGTAAAAGAACGGACGTGCAAAATTACTGATGAGTATCCTTAAGAACGGTTTGCTCCAAAATTCTTGAAGATATTCTCAGTTTGAATATAATAAATCTGCTTAACACGGAAGAGCTTCCGTCCACAAATCAGCATGGATTTAGAGAGAAACTAAGCTTGCGATTTCTCGCACAATATCCTGTGAACCATGGACGAAGGGCAACAGGCATATTCCATATTCCCCGGTTTCCGGAAAGCGTGTGATATACAGCCCCACTACAGACTGCTGACCCATGTAGGAGCATACGGAATAGGTTCCTAAATATCTGAGTGGCTCGAAGGCATCTTAAGTAATAGAACCTAGTGCGATGTCCTCGACAGCGTGTGTTCATCAGAGGCAAGGGTAACATCAGGAGTCCCCCAGGGAAGTATGATGAGAGCGCTCTCATTCCCTATATACTAATTGATCTGAACGACAGGATCATAAGCAGTCTGCCGTTTTTTGCTGATGATGCTGATGAAGGCGTCGTCGTTGATACAAGATGACTTAGACAAAATGCCCAGTCGGTGGATGAAAGACAGCTTGAAGAATGAAATTTGCACCCTGCAGTGGAGTGGGCGCTGATGTGAAAGTTCCTGGCAGATTAAAACTGTGTTCCGGACCGAGACTCGAAGTCGGGAGCTTTGCCTTTCGCGGGAATGTGCTCTACTGCCTGAGATACTGACGACTCACCCTCACAGTTCAACTTCTGCAATGGCATCTTGCTCCAGATGTAGAAAAATGTAAGTTAATGCAGATGAGAAGGAAACACAGTCGCGTAATGTTAGTAGTGTGCTTCTTGACACAGTCAGATCGACTAAACATCTAGGCGTAACGTTGCAAAGCGATATGGAATACAATGAACACACAACGTCGGAAGTAGAGGAGACTCTGTGACCAAAATGGTACTGAAACAGAGGATGACAGACTAAAGGCCGAAATACTAAATGTCTTCTTCCAAAGTTGTTTCACAGAGGAAGATTGCACTGTAGTTCCTTCTCTAGATTGTCGCACAGATGACAAAATGGTAGATATCGAAATAGACGACAGAGGGATAGAGAAACAATTAAAATCGCTCAAAAGAGGAAAGGTCTCTGGACCTGATGGGATACCAGTTCAGTTTTACACAGAGTACGCGAAGGAACTTGCCCCCCTTCTTGCAGCGGTGTACCGTAGGTCTCTAGAAAAGCGTAACGTTCCAAAGGATTGGAAAAGGGCACAGGTCATCCCCGTTTTCAAGAAGGGACGTCGAACAGATGTGCAGAACTATAGACCTATATCTCTAACGTCGATCAGTTGTAGAATTTTGGAACACGTATTGTGTTCGAGTATAATGACTTTTCTGGAGACTAGAAATCTACTCTGTACGAATCAGCATGGGTTTCGAAAAAGACGGTCATGTGAAACCCAGCTCGCGCTATTCGTCCACGAGACTCAGAGGGCCATAGACACGGGTTCACAGGTAGATGCCGTCTTTCTTGACTTCCGCAAGGCGTTCGATACAGTTCCCCACAGTCGTTTAATGAACAAAGTAAGAGCATATGGACTATCAGACCAATTGTGTGATTGGATTGAGGAGTTCCTAGATAACAGGACGCAGCATGTCATTCTTAATGGAGAGAAGTCCTCCGAAGAAAGAGTGATTTCAGGTGTGCCGCAGGGGAGTGTCACAGGACCGTTGCTATTCACAATATACATAAATGACCTGGTGGATGACATCGGAAGTTCACTGAGGCTTTTTGCAGATGATGCTGTGGTGTATCGAGAGGTTGTAACAATGGAAAATTGTACTGAAATGCAGGAGGTTCTGCACCGAATTGACGCATGGTGCAGGGAATGGCAATTGAATCTCAATGTATACAAGTGTAATATGCTGCGAATACACAGAAAGATAGATCTTTTATCATTTAGCTACAAAATAGCAGTTCAGCAACTGGAAGCAGTTAATACCATAAATTATCTGCGAGTACGCATTAGTAGTGATTTAAAATGGAATGATCATGTAATGTTGATCGTCGGTAAAGCAGATGCCAGACTGAGATTCATTGGAAGAATCCTAAGGAAATGCAATCCGAAAACAAAGGAAGTAGGTTACAGTACGCTTGTTCGCCCACTGCTTGAATACTGCTCAGCAGTGTGGGATCCGTAATAGATAGGGTTGATAGAAGATATAGAGAAGATCCAACGGAGAGCAGCGCGATTCGTTACAGGATCATTTAGTAATAGCGAAAGCGTTACGGAGATGATAGATAAACTCCAGTGGAAGACTCTGCAGGAGAGACGCTCAGTAGCTCGGTACGGGCTTTTGTCAAAGTTTCTAGAACATACCTTCACCGAAGAGTCAAGCAGTATATTGCTCCCTCCTACGTATATCTCGCGAAGAGACCATGAGGATAAAATCAGAGAGATTAGAGCCCACACAGAGGCATACCGACAATCCTTCTTTCCACGAACAATACGAGACTGGAATAGAAGGGAGAACCGATAGAGGTACTCAAGGTACCCTCCGCCACACACCGTCAAGTAGCTTGCGGAGTATGGATGTAGATGTAGATGTAGACTGGTCGACGTCGGTTTATTGGGGCAATTTTAGAAAACTGTGGTTTATTTGTAAAAATGAAATGAAATGATCGTGTAGCATTGTTGGCGTGGGGGCGAGGGGTACGGGGACGCCTCATCCGGGGACGTTCGGACCTTGTTTGCAGTTCTTATTTTATGTGATTATGATGAAAGGATGACGAGGACAACACCTAACCTAGACTACGAGCGGAGAAAATCCGCCCTGTCGGGAATCGAAACAGGGCACGCTGCATGGTATGCAAACATGTTACCACTCAGCTAACCAGGCGGACGGTTTATTTGCAAAGGAGACCGCATATATAACGTGCGATCAAAGAGTTCCCGTTCGAAGGCAGTACAGCCAGAATCGGTAAACCAGTCAGCCTAAATTAAGCACGAAGGCAATGATGCCACCGACGCACCAAGTTGAAGATGTCCCTTTGATAAAACACCGTGTCCTGCTGCGTGAAGAGGTCCTCAACTGCCTACTCCACATCCTCGCCCGACAGGAATCGTCGGCTCGATAATCGCATGGCGAGAGATCCGGCCTATAGGGTAGAGCTCGGCTGTCTCCGTTTGAGTAGACAAAACTCCTTCATTACGACATTTACGATATGGGGACGTGCGTTATTATGAAGCAGCAGCACCCCCAACGGTGGTTTTCGAATACAATATTAGTGTTCTGCTTGACACATTCATCATTCTCCGATGGATTTCTACCGATGTTTGTCCTTCGGCAGCCAAGAAAAGATAACAGCACGTTGGCCTCGTTTGGACACGTTTCGTAATATAGATCACGTATCCACTTTCACTGCACACACATCGGAAAGACCCAAGTGCGGCACTAATCCGTTTCCTACATGCAGGTGCCTGTATACTAGCACTGGAGTCCCACTACGTTGCACTTAAGCCGCAGCAACGCCCTCAAACGGAAAGTTTTCGATTGCCTCTTATAAAATATTAGTGGGACCCATTCTTCAGTACTGCTGCAGTGTTTCGGATACCGACCAGGTCGTTTTAAAGTAGACATCGAAACCGTTTAGAAGTGGGTTGCTAGATTTTATGTTCGATCAACACGCAAGATTTAGAGAGATATTTCGTAAACTGAAATGAAAATCACTTGAGAGATATGCTACTGAGAAAATATAGGGAGTCACCAAATGGTTTTCCCTTGCTATGTTTGCAAGTGGAAAAGGGAAAGAAACAACTAACAGTCGTACAAGGTGCCCTACACCATGCGCCATTTGGTGGCTTGCGGAGTATGTATGTAGGTACGTAAGCAGATGAATTACACGGTATTAGTGCGATGTCCCTGGAGGGAAGCTAAATGTCCGGTGTGCCTACGTGCAGGCTTAGCTAGCGTGTGTGACTCAAGTTCCCACAATGCGTCCTGCGATGTTCCGCGCAGTCAGTGGAATCGCGCGCGGCCGTGTCGCAAGGTCCGTTTCGTGACACACTGTTATTGAGACCCGCCGTCCTGTCTGCGGAATCCTCTGGTATCGCGTGGTGACCTCGCCAGTCTAGCGACCCGCACAGATACCGGTGGCGGACGTGACGAAACCCGGCACTCGTGTGGGTATGTATCAACCGCCGACTGCCAGCTATCACTCTTGCGTTTCAGCATGACTTACGAGGACTAGACACAAAGTTTTATTCATCCTTTCGAAAAAAAATAGAGCTGCGACCGTGGAAATTGATGAGGGTGTTAGTTCTCCTCTACACGTTCATCCTTCAAGGCGACACATGTTTCCAGAGGATGGACAACTTGGCGGAGACCTTGATTGTAAAAGTGTACATTCTCCTTGTTCAGAAAACGTTCCACCCCGAAAATAATTTTTTCACCATTCTGGAAATGCCTACCACACAATAGACAATGATTTCTTCATCCCCGAGGAAAGAGGAAAAAGTCATTGGGTCCAGCTCATTCTGCAGACGACAGAGACATACGTGTTGCCTTTTGTTTTTCTTCCTTCGCTTTTTTCATAGGTGGTAATTAAAATTTTTTGGCTACCTCATGTGTGTTTACATAAGTCTCTTAGAGCTGGTTTTAGTAAACCGATTTCTTTCTAGTACAGGTTCTGCTTGATCATAAAAGTACACATAGATTCCGGAAATGCTGGTGTAGCTGTCGGATTTTCTCTCAGATTATCGATATTCCCCCCTCCACGTAAACGCTCTACCATTTTTCACACTTGCTGAAATTGTCAGGTTCCTAATTGGCTTTAAGAACGTTGATTAATCTCGGTGGAGTGTCTTTTTGTGGAGCGAAAGTGAAGAAGAATATGAACTTCCACCAATAAGATATCGAACCCTTACACTTCACAGACAAAAAATGTAGAGATCGAATATGAATTTCTGGAGGTTTGTTTGGCCCTAACAGACTGGGTGAACGAGCGTTTTTCAACTATTGCAGAGAAATTACTACAAAAATTACCAAAAACAAATGTAGTATCTGTAAATTATTATGTCCAGTGTGTTTATAATTACACTTTCACTACTTGAGCCAGCGCAGACCGAAAACTACGAGGGTTGGAACTTTAGTAGCGGCAACTATTTATTTACAGCTCGTACGAAATAGATACGTGTTTCAAAGTTTTACTGACCTTCACAGTAGTCACCAGCATTGTGTATAACCCGTTGTCAGCGATGTGGAAGTCGTAGGATACTCTTAGCAGTGCCAGTTGTGTTGACAGTTCGAGCGGGACGGTCTATTGCCCGACAAATTTGTAGCAGTTCTGAAGCGGATGCCGTGAAGTGTTTCCTTCAGTTTAGAAATCGAGTTGAACTCACGAGGGCATAAGTCAGGGGAGTGCAGTAGGTGGTATAGCACTTAGCAGTCCCTTCAGTCAAACAAATCCGTAACAGCTTGCTCTGTACGTGCTTGAGCATTGTCCTGCAAAATGATGGTCAGGTCCTGCAGAAAGTGTCATCACTTGTGTCTCTAAGCTGGTCGTAGGTTGTGTTCCAAAAATGAATAGCATAGAGACAGAAGTGATGACACTGTCGCAGGACTACGACCACCACATCGCTGGCAAGGGATTATACACAATGCTGGTGACTACTTTGAAGGTCAGTAAAACTTTGAAACACGTATCTATTTTGTACGAGCTGTAAATAAATAGTGGCCGCTATTAAAGTTCCAACCCTCGTATTTATCGTATGGGTACCCTACTTTGTAGGACTGATGTTCAGACTGTGCGCTGCAGGATTTGCGTTTTTATTGGTGTCAGTATCATGACTTGCCGTTTGACACCGGTACTGGTACGGCGATGCAGTGCTGAAACAAAACCAACCGCGCGGCCACTCCGTGCCCCGTGAAATATTACTTAGATAACGCAGAGTAGGGGTTTCGTAATACATGTATCACAAATAGATAATAACGATACTAAAACATCTGTCATTTCACATGACATTTTAATCCTATATTTTTTTTTCCTTTTTTCTTTATTTTCTTGTAAAACGTTCTGCCAAAGCTATTCAGTATATAATACTAACACCTTATGCTGTCTCTGAACTAAACAACTCACTCATTATGGGAGTATTTTTTTTAGTGCTGCATAGGGATTACTAGGGCCCGGCATCTAATAAGTTTTGTGCAGTTGTGCTCCACTCATATCACTTAGACAGAACCAACGTCCCCCATCGCGCAGCTCTTATGCTAAGCAACTGAAGCCATGGATTCCGTAGCCCATGCAGCACTACGTGGAGGTCACGCCTAGTGGAGATCTTTTGTCCTCTTTCTTTGCGTAAATGGCATCTGCATTATACTTAAAAAACTGTAACACATCAGACTGGAAATAGGAAATTATGAAAGAAATAATGTGATTTAATAAAGCGATAAAAGAAGATAGGGTAGGTTGAGTAATATACTGGGTGATCAAAAAGTCAGTATAAATTTGAAAACTGAATAAATCACGGAATAATGTAGATAGAGAGGTACATGCTTGGAATGACATGGGGTTTTACTAGAACCAAAAAAATACAAAAGTTCAAAAAATGTCCGATAGTTGGCGCTTCATATGATCAGAATAGCAATAATTAGCATAACAAAGTAAGACAAAGCAAAGATGATGTTCTTTACAGGAAATGCTCAATATGACCACCATCATCCATCAACAATAGCTGTAGTCGAGGAATAATGTTGTGAACAGCACTGTGAAGCATGTCCGGAGTTATGGTGAGGCACTGGCGTCGGATGATGTCTTTCAGCATCCCTAGAGATGTCGGTCGATCACGATACACTTGCGACTTCAGGTAACCCCAAAGCCAATAATTGAATGGACTGAGGTCTGGGTACCTGGGAGGCCAAGCATGACGAAAGTGGCAGCTGAGCACACGATCATCACCAAAGGACGTGCGCAAGAGGTCTTTCACGCGTCTAGCAATATGGGGTGGAACGCCATCCTGCATAAACATCGTACCTTCCAGCAGGTGTTTATCAGCCAGGCTGGGGATGATGCGATTCTGTAACATATCGGCGCACCTCTCACCCGTCATGGTAGCAGTTACACTGACGTTTTGCTGTCCATCGCCATCTGTCGGACATTTTGTGAACTTTGTCTTTTTTTTCTAATAAAACCCCATGCCATTCCAAGCATGTGTGTTAATTTTTACATCTCTATCTACATTATTTCTTGGCTTATTAAGTTTTCAAATTTATACTGACTTTCTGATCACCCGGTATGTCCCTTCGTCTGAGCAGTTCAGGGAGGAGGTCTCGGAATGTGACCTCGAACCTGACACCCCTGTGCAGTGCCTCCCAAGGTTACTTATTAGGGAACGTTGATATGCTGGTCTACTTAATTCTACATTCTACTTGGTGTTTGTATACTGTATGATAAAGGATCACTGTTGGTGTGTGTTGTATATGCTGTGTGGACACTTATTCTAACTTACGCTATGTGCTAAAAATACATGTAACGAGTTTAACATGGCGCCTAGTGCAATGACTGGCCACGATTATATGATATCCCTTTGGTTTGACCCACGATCAGTGTTGCTATACTTGAGTATCGACATATTCTTCTTCGTGTGATACGTCATTTGTTTCTGTGTTGGAGGAGTCCGTTGTACTGGAGTCTTCCTCTGAACTAACCCAGTTGTCTCTTTGACGTCTGCTACGATGCCTGTAATGTCTCATTTCTTTATAGATGGCGAATTCTATCTTGGATATGTGGTCTAATAGTTCATTTCGTTGTCTCCACTTGGCGTGAATCCCTGATTATGTGTTGTAGCATTTCTGTTGTGATTCCTGTTATGTTTCGCCGTGTGTGTGACTATCGCTCACAGTATAGCACGAAGTGTTCGGGGGATCCATATTCACCACATTGGCAATTGCCATCTGGAGAAAGTAACAGACGATATAAGTTCGTTGGACATGGGTCATGACCAGTCAGGAAATGAACCGTATAACGGCCAGGATTGGCATGATTCACCGCAACTGTTCTCTGATGCTCAGGGAGAAGGAATACTCCCTGCAGCCTTTATCAGTTTGGTATCACTCCCGTAGACAGCCATCCAGTCGCCAAGTGTTTAGTTGACGTTTGTTTTCGACGTGGCTAAATTGAACGATCCCTTGAAAGACTAGCGAGTGACTTATGTTTCCTTCTGTATTTGGCGTTTCTAGAGAGAGGCCATGCTGGCGGTGCTAGGAGATTGATCATCGCCAGCTTCTCATTCTTGTGAAGGTTGATTTTTATTTGTTTTTCTGTGAGTTGTGCTGGTCGTGGAATTCAGATCAGGGTTTATTTAGACAACTGCCGATGAGGTGTCTTTTGGTCTAGTAGCCATTACCATAATCTTCTTTTTGAAGCTGACTGGCCTATAGTCGTTTATAAGTCCGGCTGTCCATTCCTCGCTTTTGGATACATAATTTTTATTTGCTTCTTTTTGTGCAGGGGATGCATCCAATGGCGTCTTGTTATTTCTGGCAACTGACATTTCATATTCTTCTTCCCCACAGTTGGCGCAAACGATTTATTTTCTCGGACAATGTTTGGTTGTGTGGTCAAGATTGCAGCACTTGAAGCAGTAGTGTATTGCCAGGAAGTTTCTGACATACAGCAATTTGAAACCCACAAAAACCCTGCCTTGACCAAATAGAATGTTCCTCACACGAACGCTGACTTCAAGTACGTTGTTTAAAATCATTTTTCCTTAGGGTCAATCTTGAATCTGTATTGGGCTTTTTGTGTGTATTCTTCTTTGGCCATGTGTCCAGACAGTTTTAGATCGTATGTCGTATATCATATAGAGAGATGCTGACTCAGTTTTTCAAGCTAGCAAATGGGATGTTGCTATACAGAGAAGGGAAACCTATGGTCCTGACTTGAGCTGACAGTTTGTATAGTGTTAGATTCTGAAATAATGTGTGTATAGTGTACGTAGTGTGTGCAGCCACAGGGAACGAGAAGTGAATTAACAGTGTAGCACTATCAATTACGTTATTAAATAATTTCTTTACAAACGCTATCGTACACTACGGACAAGCCGAATGATGTAGCACTGTTTTAGACAGAGTGGGCTTCTATTCGGTAGAGTAGCTGCTCTAATTTTTTTCCTGTCATCTTGATTCAGGTTTTCCGAGGATCGCTAAATTACTTCAGGTCAATACTAGGATGACTCTTACTTTACAGCAACGGCCGACTACCTGTCCCATTCTTGTGGAACTAGACATGTAATCACGAAAACGTATTTATATATGAATTATGTTTGTATTGTTCTTAATATCCCTGTAAAAGTGATCTACAGATGAATAAAACTACTACTGCTACTATTACCACAACTACTATATGATCGTACGAAATATCCTCACAGATACGCGACTGGTTTGATGAATTTTTGAGCAATATAAATTAGTATGTTCAACGAATTATCAACAGACACGAAAGTTACAGCCTATATTTAATGAATGGCAGTTCTCTTTAAATACGGTTAGCTACTTGATAACGCCCGCGAAGATGGGGAAACGACTCGATAATATTCAGTCACAAAATTAGTGGTGAACGACATAGTTTTTAAATATTTAAGGGTAGAACCTAAACCGAATATAACAGATCCCCTGGTGAGGATTGCAATAATGAGGAACTTTTTAAATTCAGTGGTAGGACCTTCAAGGAATGGTTGCTGAACATCATGAGTAGAATCTGTAGAAGAGAAATTACGCCATAAAGGTGGAAAAGAACAGTTGTCATTCCAGCTCATAAAAAGGTGATGTCACAGACTGCAGTGACTCAACACTGTTTATAAATTTTACTTCAGCATCGCAAAATCAAAATTACAAACATTTTATGAAGAGAGAAGAACAGAGCGGTTTCCGGATCTGACATTTATTCATTTGAAGAAAGCTTTCGATACAGTAGACCAGGCTCGTCCAAACTGTGCCCCTGGGGCGCTAGCGCCCGCGATCGCCCGCGGCCAGCGCCCCGGGCGAATTCGTACGTTGCTGCAGTGGCCGAGCCGTGCCGCTTAGCTGGCCGTGCGGACCGCCCGAACGCCAGCCGACAGATATATTTGTTCACCCGTTTTCTCTTCGGCAGAGGACGTCTCACAAGTGCTTCAACTGGAGCTGATTGTCCTACAGTGCCATATCCGCCTGAAGGACCGCTTTCTTATGTGTAAAACTTTGGATGACTTTTACAGCTGCCTTCCACGACAGAAATATCCTCTTTTGCACAAGCACGCGGCCAAAGTTCTCTCAATGTTTGGTTCCACGTATATTTGTGAGCGCTTTTTCTCTCTTTTAAACCTTGCTAAAACTAAGAACCGTTCATTCCTTGGCGATAAAAATTTGACAAATTCTTTGAGGTTAGCAGTCTCACGAATATTGTACCAAGCCTACACAAAATCGTTTCCTCGAAAAAGAAAAACGTGTAAAATGGTAATTGTCTTCTTTAACAATGTTGACTGTAACAATTAAAAAGGTTTATAACCTTAATTCTATTTTAAGAAGTTTTCAAACTTGGTCAGTTAAAATTATTACGTACAAAACAGCAAACTAAGGATCCGATTTCTAAACTCTGAAAAGGGATACAAAAAATTGTAGCACGAAGTATAACAAAAAATACTTACTTGAAACTACTAACAGTCAGAATGATACTGTATATCCCTTACATAAAATTAATTCTAAAATAGAATATTTTGTTTACGTTAGATCTGACCGCGGGACAGTCCAGTGCAGAGCAGTGCTGTGCGGTCTCACTCGCTCTGGAGCTCCTCTCTCTCTCTCTCTCTCCCTCTCTCTCTCTCTCTCTCTCTCTCGCTCCTATGGCGACACTAGCGACACACGGTCGCGGACGGGGCGCTGAACTACACTGTCTGACGCCCGCGGGGCGCGGGCGTTCCCTCCGGGCGCAGTTCTTGGATGAGCCTGCAGTAGACAGAAGAAAATTTTGATACTCTTCGCTCAAAGTAAAGACCCATCACGCAACATAGAACTAATTCAGAACATAAATAGCCAAAATGCGATTGCAGTCGGAACGGGACAAAAGCTGTCGGAACAGAAACGCATCGGCCAAGGAGTTAGACAAAGATGTTGTCTCTCATTGCTTCCGTTGAACAAATCCATACATCTTGCAAAAATAGACGTATATACCTGTATAAACGTGTATGTATGTATATTCCACACATCCTCTCAAAAACCACTGAACATATTTCAAACAAACTTGGTACACTTGTCAGTTACTGTCTGACAGTCATCGCTGTGGAAGTAAGAACCACGTACATATTAAGGTCGGGGTGGTGCTGCAAAGGCGGTGTTGCCCACGGCGCGCGAATACCCATACTTCAGTCATGCACTATTTAAGAAAGAGAGCACTTAGAATTTTGAAATAATTTCAAACTTTTACGAAACTATTTCTTGTTTAAGCTCTCACAAAATGATGAAAAGAAAACACTTTATAGTTTACGACGTTTTCCATGTTCATGCAGTAAAACTGCCGCTTGAAGCATGAAGTTCTGATTTATTACGTCTGTTCTACTACATGTATTCGTGACACATTTTGTAGCCAGTAATCACGTATATCACTGAATGGACCAGCAAAATTGTATCAATGTACGATACACAGTTCAGGAAATATGGCATCACAAATACTGACATGCGTAGAAAACTGCTGCGTCATAAACACTACTGGCATTTAAAATAGCTACACCAAGAAGAAATGCACATGATAAACCGGTATTCAATGGACAAATATATTATACTACAACTGACATGAGAATACATTTTCACGCAATTTGGGTGCATAGATCCTGAGAAATCAGTACCCAGAACGACCACCTCTGGCCGTAATAACGGCCTTGATACGCCTGGACATTGAGTCACACAGAGTTTGGATGGCGTGTACAGGTACAGCTGCCCATGCAGCTTCAACACGATACCACAGTTCATCAAGAGTAGTGACTGGCGTATTGTGACGAGCCAGTTGCTCGGCCACCATTGACCAGACGTTTTCAATTGGTGAGAGATCTGAAGAATGCGCTGGCCAGGGCAGCACTCGAACATTTTCTGTATCGAGAAAGGCCCGTACAGGACCTGCAACATGCGGTCGTGCATTATCCTGCTGAAATGTAGGGTTTCGCAGGGATCGAATGAAGGGTAGAGCCACGGGGCGTAACACATCTGAAATGTAACGTCCATTGTTCAAATTGCCGTCAATGGCAACAAGAGGTGACCGAGAGGTATAACCAATGGCACCCCATACTATCACGCCAGTTGATACGCCAGTATGGCGATGACGAATACACGCTTCCAATGTGCGTTCACCGCGATGTCGCCAAACACGGATGCGACCATCTTCATGCTGTAAACAGAACGTGGATTCATCCGAAAAAATGACGTTTTGCCATTCGTGCACCCAGGTTCGTCGTCGAATACACCATCGCAGGCGCTCCTGTCTGTGATGCAACGTCAAGGGTAAACGCAGCCATGGTCTCCGAGCTGATAGTCCATACTGCTGCAAACATCGTCAAACTGTTCGTGCAGATAGTTGTCGTCTTGCAAACGTTGTCTCAGGGATCGAGACGTGGCTGCACGATCCGTTACAGCCACACGGATAAGATGCCTGTCATCTCGACTGCTAGTGATACGAGGCCATCGAGATCCAGCACGGCGTTCCGTATTACCCTCCTGAACCCACCGATTCCATATTCTGCTAGCAGTCATTGGATCTCGACCAACGAGAGCAGCAATGTCGCGATACGATAACCCGCAATCGCGATAGGCTACAATCCGACTTTTATCAAAGACGGAAACGTGATGGTACGCATTTCTCCTCCTTACACGAGGCATCACAACAACGTTTCACCAGGCAACGCCGGTCAACTGCTGTTTGTGTATGAGAAATCGGTTGGGAACTTTCCTCACGTCAGCACTTTGTAGGTGTCGCTACCGGCGCCAACCTTGTGTGAATGCTCTGAAAAGCTAATCATTTGCATATCACAGCGTCTTCTTCCCGTCGGTTAAATTTCGCGTCTTTAGCACGTCATCTTCGTGGTGTATCAATTGTAATGGCCAGTAGTGTATGACGTTTCAGTATGTTACTTCTTTACTAATGACATACTCACAACAATTTCTCAGACATAGCCTCGTATACCACTTGATATACCTGCAAAATTATATCCTATACCCCTGCAATTATTTCACCCAAATTTGGTACTATATTAGTTACAGTCAGTGAGAGTGAGAACCATCAAAATGGCTCTGAGCACTATGCGACTTAACTTCTCAGGTCATCAGTCGCCTAGAACTTAGGACTAATTAAACCTAACTAACCTAAGGACATCACACACATCCATGCCCGAGGCAGGATTCGAACCTGCGACCGTAGCGGTCGCTCGGTTCCAGACTGCAGCGCCTAGAACCGCACGGCCACTCCGGCCGGCGGGGAAGGAGGAGATGGGCAGGGATAGCAGGGAGGAAAATGGACAGAGAGTGGAGGAGGGTAAGACTAACAGAGAGTGGGGGCTGAAGGAGGTGAACAGATGGGATGGAGGAAAAGGACAGATGGGGCTGAAGAAGGACATGGACAGGGAGAGGGCGAAGGAGGAGATGGGATGCAAAGAGATCACAATAAATACATAGCCAGGCAATGCCACGTACTGCCGGCCGGAGTGGCCGAGCGGTTCTAGGCGCTACAGACTGGAACCGCGCGACTGCTACTGTCGCAGGTTCTAATCCTCCCCGGGCATGGATGTGTGTGATGTCCTTAGGTTAGTTAGGTTTAAGTAGTTCTAAGTTCTTGGGGACTGATGACCTCAGCAGTTAAGTCTCATAGTGCTCAGAGCCTTTTGAACCAATGCCACGTACTCAACTAGCACACAAGTAAAATCATCAGTGAAACCAGGAAAAATCCCCATGGTAGAATCAAGATAGTGAAGCGGACTGTCCCAGATACACATCTCTTTGAAGCTGACCAGTTACTTTTCGAAGAATCCGTAGGTGATCTATAGAGATCAGTGTATAACTGCACACAGCAGCAAAAATGTACAATATGAAGATGTCCCTCGACAAAAACAACGCTGTGGCCTTCGTCGGGAGAGACTACAAGAAAATCAAAATTCCAATAGACAACACAACCCTAGAGCAAGTGTCAACATACAAATACTCTGGGTATGTTGCGCATCATAAAATCACAGACTTTACAAAAGTGACTGGGCTCAGACCTCTCTTGATCAGCGTCTCACCAGACAGACTATACAACAGCCTGGCCAAACGTACTCTCTTGCGTGGCAGCGAAGCTTGTAGCGCGTTAAACGTAAGTTGCGCCTTTTGACAGTTCAGCACGGAAGGAGTGGAGGGAAGCGCAGTTGCCGGCTGGGTTCGTCAGCAGGTGACCACAGTCCTACTCGGCGCGAAACCTGGCAGGTTCGCTTGACTGCGTCAACAGCAGGCTGCCCGATCTGAGATCTTTCTAAAATGATTCTAAAGAAACTATTCGGTAATAAACTCTCATTCTCACACATCCTAAAGTCTGACTCATCAGCTTCATGACGATTCACCTATCGTTTTGTTAATGCTCATAATTATTGTGATATTTCGGTAGTAGGTAAATTACTGCAACAAGTTCTTAGTTCGCAGTGAAAAATAGGTGTCGCTTTGAATTTGTGTTTGATGCTTGTTAGGTTACATGTTGCTGTGTATGAAATGTATATAATATATTGAATTACTCTTTAAACTTGCCAGGATATCGCTATCTGTTTCCAATCTTGAGAAAATGGAATTTACATACAGCACTCCGACACGAACTCGTGCGTCCTAGAAAAAACTAGAATGAAATATTCATAAATTCCTTGTACCTCATAAATGTTTTGAGATATCGAACCAAGATCTTGCCATTACAAGACTGTTTTGGCATATGATTAATATGCGGAATTTCCATATCTATAGCTATATTCAAGCGACTAAAGATTTTTTTCAAAGAAATAATGTAATTATTGAGGGCCATGGTGAAACGAGAACTGCTGCGGATTTTGTAACACTATAAGTGAAGAAGTTACACGTTTACATTTGTACTGCGAATCTGCTGTTTCATAAACTATTGACCTGACTTGCACTCAGTTGTTACTTTAATAATACACTATTTCAGGTTTCTGTCGCATTTTCAACTTCATTACCGTGTTAGTGAGACGAATATTTCTAAACTCTGCTGTCTATTAACAAGAGAAGCAGATTTTAACGTGACAACAGAACAAGTTACATATTCCTCAAAACTCGTCACAGTCCTTCATGAATAAATGTCTCCTCAACAACTTTCTTGGTATTATGGCTGACAAGACGAGCCCTGTCGTGTAACATTTGCAGTGGCTTCTTTTCATCAACATTTCAATCTCAGTGAGTGTAAACTTCATGCTGTTTCTTGCCACATTACTTTTCACGTAGGCCCGTACACTCTGTCGGATTTAAATGAGCGTATTACGGATGCAGCCTGATTAAACTATGTCCTTTATCGTTAGCCAGTGCACCGACATGGTAGCGTGAAGTTTTGGCTTGTACAACATTAAAAGTTCCATTAACTTTGCCTTATACATGGTAGGTTAAACTTTATCTCATGGAACTTTTCTTTGTACCCAGAGCGTAATATTCGCTTCCGTCCACTGCGTTGTTGAAGCTTTGTGCATCAAAACAGAGTGGTATGACGTTATGTCCATTACTATTGTCGAATTCCGAGGAATTTTTTGCAGCAGAACGTAATGTTCCCAGTCGATGAACGTGTTCTTGGACGACTCTTTTAAGCAAACCTCGTATTCAGATGTACAGCACTGTTGTCATTAATGCAACGCCAACTCAAAACACTTATTCACAATACCTGACTATTACAGAACACTTCAACGCCAGAAAATACGACTTCACTACGGGAGCTGACAAACGTTGATGCATCTAATGCGTGAAACCACGTGTTACTGTTTACTCACGGTTTGGCTACAGAGGCGCTTTACCAGCCGAACCACAGGCGGCGTGGTAGGGAAAGCCGTCTCGCCATTGGTGTTACCTGGGCAACGGCGTCACGTCCCCCTCGGTTAGCCAAACGTCAAAAGCCGCAAGTAATTTTCAACGCACTGCAGACACTCCGTAGAGATGACGAATGGGGATTAATGTCCGCCGAGGTGCAGTTCATCAAAAGATCCGCTGGCTACACACTATGAGACAGGAAATATCTGATGATATCCTAAAGAATTTCAAAATGAAAGCAATAATCAACACATAACACAACTACAGAACATATTGAAAAGACCGTGTACTATCGACGAAGACCAACCGGATGCCCCAAAAAATCCTTACATTCCAAGTCAGATGAAGAAAATATGTTGGAGCACCGGCAAGGAGATGAAATGAGATTGTAACAGGTCACTAAGTTCAATACTTATACAAGAAAGCTATATGAAAGTGGACGACTACGTAGTATCAGTAATATTGGAGGTGAACAGAAGACTTTGAGTTGGAGTGGTTCTGTGTAATGTTATTTTGTAATGGAAAACGTTTACAAGACCACGATCAGTTCTGGAATACTACTCCAGCGTTTGGGGTCTTACCCAAGTAAGCATGATAGCGGAAATATGCGAAGCTGTGATAGTAACATGACAGTATAGCCTTTACGAAAATGTAACAGATACGATGAGGAAATCAGATGGAATCTTTGGGAGAAATGAAACGTATTTCACGCGAAACCCTACTGAATATGTTTAGAGACCCTTTGTTAGATGAGGAGTGTGGGACAGATCTGTTATTAGTAACGCATGTCTCGCGTACGGGTTATGAGAACAAGATGAGAGAGATTAGAACGCATGTAGAGCAACAAAGAGAGTTTGTAAGTGAATGGTTCGGTTTTAAAAATGAATAATAACTCGATTTATTACTTTATATGGGCAACCATACAGCATAAACAGCGGCAACTGTCCAAGTTTCTGATGCGTTACCCGCTGATCGCTTGTCATACTTACTGTGCAAGTGTAGCGTTTGATTCCAATATGGCGTCGAAACAGGAAAGGTTTTTCGTGTGCTCAGTGTTGATGTTTCCAGATATGTGGTTACAGTGAAGCGCGAGTTTGGTACATGGTTTAAGAAAGACCCACAACACAAAAATAACATAGGTAGGTGGTAGCGACAGTTCGTGGAAACCGGCTGCCTTTGTGTGGGGAAGAGTCCTGGTCGACTTCGTGTAACAGACGCAAACGCCGAAAGAGTGCGCGAGGTGTTTCACCGAAGCCCTCGCAAGTCATTTAGTAAAGCAAAGCAGGGAACAGTTAATTCCAAAGATTGCGGTGTGGACGGTGTTGCGTAAGCAGCTATGTTTTAAACCATAGAAAGCGTGATTAGTGCAGGCCCTTACACCAGTAGACAGTGACTTCTGCGAAGATCCTGCAGTTAACAACGGAGGACGCTGGTTTTTGTTCGTCCTCTGTTGGAGTACTGCAGCCCAGTGTCGGATCCTCACCAGATAGGATTAAAGGAGTACCTCGAGAAAGTTCAAAGAAGGGCAGCACGTTTTGTATTATCGAGAAATAGGAGAGAGAGTGTCACGGGCATGATACAGGATTTGGGGAGGACATCATCGAAGCGAAGGCATTTTTCGTTGCTGCAGGATCTTCTCCCGAAATTTCAACCACCAACTTCCTCCTCCGAAGGCGAAAATATTTTGTTGACGCCAGCCCACATAGAGAGAAACGAACATCGCCGGCCGGAGTGGTCGCGCGGTTAAAGGCGCTACAGTCTGGAGCCGCACGACCGCTACGGTCGCAGGTTCGAATCCTGCCTCGGGCATGGATGTGTGTGATGTCCTTAGGTTAGTTAGGTTTAAGTAGTTCTAAGTTCTAGGGGACTTATGACCACAGCAGTTGAGTCCCATAGTGCTCAGAGCCATTTGAACCATTTGAAACGAACATCATAACAAAAATAAGGAAAATCACAGCTCTCACGGAAAGATTTCAGTTTTCGTTTTTTCCGCGCGCTGTTCGAGAGAAGAATAATAGAGAATTAATGGGAAGGTGGTTCGTTGAGTCCTCTGCCAGGTACTTAAACGTGGTTTGCAGAGTGCTCATGTAGCTGTAGATGCAGATGTTTTGCAGAAAGACTCATTTTGTGCGATGAAGTCACTTTTCATGTTCGTGGCAAGGTGAACACACACAATGTCCGTCACTGGGGAAGCGAGAAACCACATACACTGATAGAGCATCAGCGTGACTCTCCAAAAGTGAACGTTTTCCTGTACGGTGTCTCGTGGGAAAGTGCACGGCCCATTATTCTGTGAACAACAAATGGTGACGGGTAATTTCATTTCGAGACAAATTGGTAATCTGGTTGTTACCCCATCTAAAAATAATCAGTTATGAGGATTACATTTAGCAATGTGCAGCCCTCTGCCCAATTTTATCAGGAATATTGGAAAGCTTCTTAATCCTGCTCTTCACTTAACGCTGAATTGAACTTTCTGCAACAGCAGAAAACCATACTGTTCATTGGATTTCACCCTGCGATTTCTTTCTATGACACTTGCGAAAGACTGAGTTTATGTACCACCAATGCTCATGTCTCTTGAACAGGTGTGTGATCAGATAAAATATGCACTGCAGATCATCACGGAGGACCTGCAATACTGAGTAAGAGAAGAATTTGATTACAGTGCAGATGTGTGTCGTCTGACTAGAAGTGCACATACTGAAGGATTGTGATTACTGCATCAAAACCCTAGACAGTTGCCGCTGCTTATACTGTAATTTTTACCCATATAAAGTAACAAATCGATTTATTATTCATTTTTAAAACCACACTATTCATTTATAAACATTTTTCCATAGCTCAATACGTCATGGGACAGGCCAGAAATTCGCTATTACTGGTACGAAGTGCCCTCCACCACTCAATGGACAGTGACTGGCGGAGTATGTGTATGGATGTAGCGCGTCTCTGCAAACAGAAGAAATTCATTACTTATCTCAGGTCGGAGGCTATCTTCGGGACGGAGTAATTTCGTTGTGACATCACTGCAAGTATCAGCACGTTTCACGAGTAGTTGCCTGCGTAAGTTTCATAACACACTTTCAAACACGTATTTCGAAACAGAACCGCCCAAGCGTCGACTATATCCACTCGACGGCTACGTGTTTGGCACGAGAAGTCGAGCAGAAGCAGTGGAGTTCTTTCTGGGGAAGGTGCCCTCCAGAAAGAGCGTCAGCAGCGCTGGACATGAAAAGTCTGGGCCGATAACCCAGGCTGTGTCCCGGTGGGAACATCCTGCTCCATGCCAGGTCACTGCTTTATCTGGATTCTCTTTCTTAGCGCGCCTCGCTGTTGCTCAATCGCAGATGCACAGTAGCCGTCGGGTCGGTGTTAACTGGTTCGAAGTGCCTCGTAATTGATTACAGCTTCTTCAGCTACTTCTTTCTGTGTCATCTGCTCACAGAAAACAGTGGGCCATCAATGAATATCCTTCTTTGTTGAACAGGAACCAAGCTCTTCAAAAATATTATCATTTCCCTAAATCGCTACAGGTAAATTCCAGAGTCGTTCTTTTGAAAAAGCCACGACCGATTTGCTTCACTCTTCTTTGATAAACCGAGCTTATGCTCCGTCTCTAATTACCGCGCTGTCGACAGGATGTTAACCTCTAATCTTTCTTCCTTCCTCTGTATTACCGAAAGAGGCGATGCGGTGATTAAGGCACCTGACGGTCATTCGGAAGAATACCGATTCAGTTCTCCGTTCGCATTTACTAGGGTTACCCAGAAAGTAATGCCCCGCATTTTTGTTCTCAGCCGAAAACAATGCTATGAATGCGAAAGTTACGTATGTACACACATCAAAAACAGTTTTGCACCACATCGATTCTGAAAGTTCCGGAACCCGTACAGAAAACTGGAATAGAGATCAACAGAGAGATCCGCCCTTTTTATTGCTCATGAAAACCACACATTGCATGTTCTACCACCATACAGCGAGACCTTCAAAGGTGGTGGTCCAGTTTGCTGTACACACCGGTACCTCTAATACCCACTAGCACGTCCTCTTGCATTGATGCATGCCTGTATTCGTAGTGGCATACTACCCACAAATTCATCAAGGCACTGTTGGTCCAGATTGTCCCATTCCTCAACGGCGATTCCCTCAGAGTGGTTGGTGGGTCACGTCGTCCATAAACAGCCCTTTTCAATCTATCATAGGCATGTTCGATATGGTTCATGTCTGGAGAACATGTTGGACACTCTAGTCGAGCGGTGTCGTTATCCTGAAGGAAGTCATTCACAAGATGTGCACGATGGGGGCGCGAATTGTCGTCCATGAAGACGAATCCCTCGCCAATATACTGCCGATATGGTTGCACTATCGGTCGGAGGATAGCACTTACGTCTCGTACAGCCGTTACGTCGCCTTCCATGACCACCAGCGACGCACGTTGGCCCCACATAATGGCACCCCAAAACAGCAGGAAACCTCCACCTCGCTGCACTCGCTGGACAGTGTTTGTAAGGCGTTCAGCCTGACCGGTTGCCTCCAAACACGTCTCCGACGATTGTCTAGTTGAAGGCATATGTGACACTCATCGGTGAAGAGAACGTGATGCCAATCCTGAGTAGTCCATTCTGCATGTTTTTGGGCCCATCTGTACCGCACTGCATGGTGTCGTGGTTGCAAAGACGGACCTCGCCGTGGACGTCGGGGGTGAAGCTGCACATCATGCAGCCTATTGCACACACATTGAGTCGTAACACGACGTCCTGTGGCTGCACGAAAAGCATCATTGAACATGATGGCGTTGCTGTCAGGATTCCTCCGAGCCATAATCCGTAGGCAGCGGTCATCCACTGCAGTAGTAGCCCTTGGGCGGCCTGAGCGAGGCATATCATCGACAGTTCCTCTCTTCTGTATCTGATCCATGTCCTAACAACATCGCTTTGGTTCACTCCGAGACGCCTGGACACTTCCCTTGTTGAGAGCCCCTCCTGGCACAAAGTAACAATGCGGACGCAATCGAACCGCGGTATTGACCGTCTAGGCATGGTTGAATTACAGACAACACGAGCCGTGTACCTCCTTCCTGGGGCAATGACTGGAACTGATTGGCTGTCGGACCCCCTCCGTCTAATAAGCGCTGCTCATGCATGGTTGTTTGCATCTTTGGGCGGGTCTCTGAACAGTCAAAGGGACTGTGTCTGTGGTACAATATCTACAGCCAACGTCTATCTTCAGGAGTTCTGGGAACCGGGGTGATGCAAAATTTTTTTTGATGTGTGTTTTACCTGAAGTCCCCTGAGTGAGCGCGCCATGTTTCCGTCACTTTCGACACATGGCGGTAGCTGCAGGACATTTTCAAAATGTCGTCTGTAGGTGATTTACGTTACAAGCAACGTTCCGCCAATGAATTTCTCACTGCAGAGAAAGAAACTGTGGGGAACATTCACAAACGCTTGTGCAAAGTCTATGGAACATCTGCTGTCGATGGAAGTACAGTTAGTCATTGGGCACGGAGGGTGACGTCATCAGAAGGCGGCTCAGCGGAGCTCCACGATTTGCAGCGGTCGGGGAGACCATCAACGGTTGTCACACCTGACATGTTGCAGCGAGCTGATGTCATTCGCGAGGGCAGACGCATTACGACGCGGCAGTTGGTGCTGCACCTGTCAATCAGCAAAGGAAGTTCACACAGTGAAGCACTGGCCCCGCCGCCAGGACAAGGATTGGTACCCAAAAATGTTCAAAAGTGTGTGAAATCTTATGGGACTTAACTGCTAAGGTCATCAGTCTCTAAGCTTACACACTACTTAACCGAAATTATCCTAAGGACAAACACACACACGCATGCCCGAGGGAGGACTCGAACCTCCGCCGGGACTAGCTGCACAGTCCATGACTGCAGTGCCTGAGACCGCTTGGCTAATCCCGCGTGGCCGATTGGTACCCACAGGGCACACACGCCATTGTTTCGCGCTGGAGGAAAGCCATAGAACGGCATGGAGGTTACGTGGAAAAGTACATTATCTGTGGATTTGCTAAATTCTGGACTGTTCTCATTGAAAAGGACACGGTCGAACACTTTCCCTAATACGAGCTTATATTCCGTTGTCGAAGCGACGTTAAATCTTACTATTCTTATCCTTATCATTTTTTTCAACTGTTCTGATCAATCACAGTAATATTTAAAAAATTAAAACACTGTTAAAATCATCTACAAATTTTTGGTAGCCGCATTAGTTGCAAATAGTTCCTTTGTAACAGGACCATACACAGCCGGTTTCGCGATGACTTAAGCGCATCCTCATGGTATACATCTATGAAAAAACATAATACGAATTAGAAGGTATAACAGTGGTAAATATAAGGCAATTAACCAGAAAGACAGGGGAACAAATACTCAGATAACTAATTTAACAATGGTAGGTTAAAAATACACCGTCTCCCAACATTCGGATGGCGATCGAATTGCCAGAACCGCCTTAAGTGGAAGGCTACAAGGTGAAACGTCAAAAATTCTAATGGATAGCAGGCGCAGGCGGTGTGCAGGAGCATTGCGGGCCGCGGACATGGATCTAAAAATAAAGTTGAAATAAGACCCCGGAGGAAATCTACACGAAATAAACCCGTGTTTCGATAGAATAATATAAAGATTCTCCAGTGATGAAAAATCAACAAGAACCCGAAGAAAATACGTGGTGGAGACGTGATTCTGCCTGAAGTAATATGGCCAGGCCACCTACCCTATCTTTAGCGAACCAATGTTAAATTAGTTATATGAGCATTCTTCCCCTTTTCTGGTTAATGCCTTATTCTTACCATTATTATATCTTCTAATTCATATTTTATTTTTTCACAGATATACGCATCTGAGGATGCGATTAAATCATCGCGAAACCGGTTATGTATGACCATGTAGTAAAGCAATTGAGCTATTGCGGCTACCAACAGTTTTTTTAGAAATTTTTTTAGAAAACTTTTTAAAAATATTTCTATCATGCATCAAAGCTGTGGATGCCTAAATCGTAAAATCATATGTTCTTATCAAGGTGGCTATGTATTTGTTTCGAGGTACTAAGTAAGGGTTGCGTTTCTGAAAATATTCTCTGATCAGATCCACGTTTCCCTTCTATCCCTCTTTCTATGAAGAGTAACATAAATACAAAAGTATTATTTCGAAACATTTTGCAGCACTACGCAGTATCCTGTGTTTGGTGGTGGTTAATAGTTCAATATTTTCGTCAGCAAGATGAAGAACTTCGTCATTGGTTTCATGATTTAAACACGAGTTTGCTGACATTCAGCGATGTATCAACATTTTGAATGTCTTCAACTTTTTCATGGACGAAGTTTTAAATGTCGACCTCATAACGATTACGACTACACTACGAAAAGTACTATAGCTGAATGTGCAGTTCAATAATGTTTTTATACAAATGATAGAATTAAAATATACAGAGCCGTCTAGCACCTTCTGTCTCGTGAAGTATTCGAAAATTCGATGTTGTTCAATACACGGTGCCAACAAAACCTTGTAGTTCGTAGTAGGTGTCTGCGCTTGGGTACTATCTTGTGTAATGATGTTTGCTCTCCTTGTATATTTTTAGTTGTAACTGGTTGAATTTCTGTATTCAGGGTACTTGAAGACATCTACTGGATGGGCAACAAAAGAAGTAAACAGAAGAATAAAAGTGACCTGAGAGTTTTGGGCAACTTGTCGAAAGATGTTTCCGATGTTTCCGGAAACGAAAGACTACAATCTGTATGTGTTGTCAATTTTGACTTATGGCCGTGAGGTTGTTTCTTCGTTGGGGCTTTAAGGCGCGAAACTGTTGAGGTCATAGGCATCCAGATCATGACTTACAATGGGCCTTCTAGGGAAAGCACTCAGTGGCTCTTAAAGTAGGATGACACATCGCATCCAAAACAGCATTTATACATGGGTGCAACTACACTGACAAGGAGCCTAGAACCGTATTTGTCAATCAACAAACACATTGGAAAGGTAAAATGAACAATCACAAGAATCTTCCTTTTTAAGGAAACCCTCGGTAAGAGTTTGTAGGATAACAGGTGTCCACGATCGAAAATTTTATCTCCTTCGTCATGTTGCTTACGGCAAACAAAGTTTAGAACGCGTTCTATAACCTGAGCTGTATCTGCTAAAATCTCGGATGGCTCAGATTGCAATATATCAGTTCCGGAATTGTGAACGGCCGCGCCAGGTTGCCGGTATTCGGCGTTATCTCCAGCCTGGGAATAAGTCAAGAGGTGAGTTTTGACTTCTCTCCGGTGGAGATGGTGGGGAGGGACGCAGTGCCGAAGATTGTAGTCAAAGTCCAGTAAAATTGTTCTGCGTGAAAGGTTGTTATCGGAAGTGCGTTGCCGCGCGCGGGTATGTGAAAGGTCTCAGTGAATTGTCAGATGTCATAGATGTTGCTGTTCAGCGAATGTACACGGGGTATGTACGAAGAGCCCGTCTAACAGAGATTAACAGCGAGGGGCGTTCAATAAATAATGCAACACATTTTTTTTCGGCCAGTTTCAATTGAGAAAATGCGGAATTTGTTGTGAGACATATTCCTGCTTTAGCCGCTACAGTTTCATGAAGTTCCGATAGATGGCGACGCTACACGTAGCGTTCAAAATAACGTTTGTAACGGAGATACGTTCCAAGCAGAGAGCTGTCATTGTTTCTTTTGGCGGAAAACCAGAGCATCGTCAATATTGATAGGCGTTAGCAAAATGTCTACGCAGACCAGGTGGTGAACAAAAGCAAGGTGAGTCGTTGGGTGAGGCGTCTGTCATCACCGCAGCGAGGTCGCGTAAACCTGGCCCATCTATCGCCTGCTGGCCGGCCGCATACAGCTGTGACTCCTGCAATGATGGAACGTATGACTCATTCGACGTGACCAACGGATCACAATCAAACACCTCGCTGTTGTCTCTACCGGAAGTACTGGCACACCCGTCCAATACTTGGCGTATTCAAAGGTGTGTGTCTGCTTGGTTCCTCGCCGCCTGACGGAAGGCCATAAGGAGCAACGATGGACCATCGGCACGGAATAGCTTGCGTGTTAAGGGGCTGATCGTGACAATTTTTGTCGAACATCTTCATAAGGCTATGAAACATTGGTTCATCATTTCGAACCGGAAACAAAACTATGTAGTGGCGCCACAGCACCTCTTCTCCGAAGGAAAAGTTCAAAGCCACAACCTCAGCCAGTATAAAAGGAAATGACCGTTTGGCGTCATTGGCCGCGAGGCTCCTGACGGGGCAGGTGTGGCCGCCTCGGTGCAGGTCTTATTACATTTGACGCCACATTGGGCGACCTGCGCACCGTATGGGGATGAAATGATGATGAAGACAACACAACACCCAGTCCTTGAGCGGAGACAAATCCCCCACCCAGCCGGGAATCGATGGAACGTATGACTCAGCGTGACAGTAGTCCGTCACGCTGACCATTGTTTTTTTTTTTTTTCGTTTTCTTCGTTGTTGATCGTTGTGTTTGGTCGTTGCGGACGTCACAGGACATCCGTTCAAGTTCGTTGGAGATCCTTTCACTCAGTTTTTTGTAACAGAGGCCAACCAGCTCTCTGACCGAGCACGTTGAGCTACCGTGCCGGCGAAATCAGCTGCTGTCTATAGCTTCCCTGATCTCTGTTTGAAGTTTGTTTGTTGGCTTGGGTTGGGTTGGGTTGTTTGGGGAAGAGACCAAACAGCAAGGTCATCGGTCTCATCGAATTAGGGAAGGACGGGGAAGAAAGTCGGCCGTGCCCTTTCAAAGGAACCATCCCGGCATTTGCCTGGAGCGATTTGGGGAAATCACGGATAACCTAATCAGGATGGCTCGACGCGGGATTGAACCATCGTCCTCCCGAATGCGAGTCCAGTGTGCTAATGACTGCGCCACCTCGCTCGGTTGTGTATTGTGCTACCTTCATGAAGCTGAGAAAAAAAAAGACTTCAGCGTGTTGGGTGCCACAAAAATGCAAACTAACTTCTGCTTCCCCATTACAACGCAGTACCTCACACCATTTTGTGCACTCGAGAGGGGCTCCAAAAACTTCTTTGGGCAGTTTTCCTTATCCATCCTACAGTGCACATGTCTGCCTCTATGAAGGATGCACTCCGCAGGAAGCAGTACGTTCACGACGGGGAGATACTGACGCAGTGAGACGTTGGCTCCGAAGTCGCCCAGTAGAGCGGTGCCATGCGGCCATACACGCCCTCCCAGTAAGGTAGCGTAAGGCCGTCGCACTGAACGGAGATTATATTTAAAGTAGTGTTTTGCAGGCAAAAGAGTGGGGGACAATATGGCGAACTGGAATCCTGACTGAAAGCAACCTGTTTTCAAATGAAGGATATGTTACATTACTTATTGAAGTCCCCTCGTAGTTAGCCGGAGATGTTGCCTAACGAACTAAGCGAATTTGACGAGGGTTATTGAAGATAACAAATTTGCTACAGTGGTAGTTAGAAGTGTGGAGTTCTTGCGTAAGTTCTTCTCTGACATTAGACTGTTGTTCTCTGTTGTTTACAGTGGAGATGGTAGAAACTTGTTGGTGAGGTGTAATGAATGATTGCGGTTTTTGTTGACCAGTCCAGTGGTCGGATTTGAAAGTCCTCGTTCTATACCATCCCACAGGTTTTCCATTGGGTCAAGTTGGGACTCTGGGTAGGCTAGTCCATTTCATGAACGTTATTGTCCACAAACCATTGCCTCACTCCGCCCGGGGCACCACCTTATCGTAGGCACTTTAGTGGCTGACGGAAGGGTTTATATGCGCCAATGACACTGACGGTTATGCCGGCGGTTACACTGCTACTGGTAGGGTCACCCAACACGGACAGTCCTGAGCGAAGAGGCCTGAGGAAGAGTGTCCCACAACTTAGGGAAGGGTGGGCTGTGTTTTTCCCAGGGAGACCAACCATCAATTCCGGAATGGTTAGGTGCGGGTACGGCGACACCGGGTTTCCCGAGCTGGTGACTGACCAGCGCTGTCAGACATCTTGTGCCGTAAACTCTGGGCATACTTCAGAGACCATCGTTTGGCACAGCAAAGGAACGCTGTGTTTCGGAGAACAGAGGCCTTGGTTCGCCGCCTGGACCGCGAGGAAAGCACACACCTGTATTCAAAAAACCTCAACCTAAGGGTTTGCTACTTACTGATGAGGTGAATGATTGTTGAAGTGAATTAATCTCTAGCGGGCAACCTCTGGCGTACCTGCTGCCACCCCTACCCCTCCCCACACCCCCCAGCTGTATAAATCTTGCTCAGGCACAAAGAACTCTGTCTGCGTCGACATTTGTCCCTAGTGGCTCGTGGAATCTCTGTTGAGCAGCTTAAATTCAAATCTCCTCCCGATAGGACGGGTGTACTGTCAGGTAGTACCTACGTCCACCCAACAAAGAGAACACGGCTGGTCAGTCCTCCTGCGAAGAAGTCTCAGAATTATAGTAACGGGGCACTATTTCGCCGTAACGCTATCATCTTTATCAAGAGATCATAGGAGACCCTTGAAAAGGCCTCCCCTTTCTACATTCACAAGGCACTGAAGGGTATTGCTCAGTCCTTAAAAACTGTTAAATGACTTCATAACGGAACACTTCTTGTCGAAACGCCGCGTCAGACTGTCTCAGCTTCTGAGATGAAAGGCCTTAGGTGACTACCCTGTGATGACCGAGTTACGTATCACAATAGGCGTGGTTACCTACTCCGATATAATGGGGATGGACCGTGAGGAGTTGCATGGAGAGGGTGTCACTGAAATTCAGAACTGTATGAGGAGCTTCAATGGCACAGTGGAAAAACCTGCAACATTTATTCTAACGTTCCTGAGTTACTTAAACATATTTCTGCAGGTTATATCCGTCTTTAGGTTCGACCGTTTGTTCGCAACCCAAAACGACACTTCAAGTGTCAATGACAACGTGTAGAATTTGTGGAGACTCAGATCACAAATCAGGTGATTCTTGTACACTTCTTTCAAAACGTATAAACTGCTCTAGGGTCACCCAGTACGGAGTAGGAACTGTGGAGCTTATAAGGAAGAAAGGAAAATGGAAGAGTTGAAAGTAACGAGACGCATATCCCATACTGCAGTTAAAAAAGCTTACAAAGCTATGCAATCTCCAGTAGCCGTCCGGTGTGGCCGAGCGGTTCTAGGCGCTTCAGTCTGGAACCGCGCGACCGCTACGGTCGCAGGTTCGAATCCTGCCTCGGGCATGGATGTGTGTGATGTCCTTAGGTTAGTTAGATTTAAGTAGTTCTAAGTTGTAGGAGACTGATGGCCACAGTAGTTAAGTCCCATAGTTCTCAGAGGCATTTCAACCATTTTTCCCGATCTCCATTGTTGCTTCGGCCTTAAGAAAGCCAGTCACTGAGTGTGATGCCTCCACACAAACACAAACCACAGATTCAAGTACGAGTACACGCTGTTATCAGTGGAGCTACACTTGAACCCGAAATCTTTTAGAAGACGTCAACGACGAATTTGGAACCTCAGCCACATACCTCTGCACATCATCAGAAGCCCAATACGCCGTCCTCTCACCAATCCGAGCAATCCCTTCCGTAAGTAAGGAGAAACGTCACACAAAAAGTCATTCCAAACGGAATAATGTGGCAGCTAAACCTTCAGATCTGACGAGCCCTCTCCTTGTCCATTGGTGATTTCACTATCGAGGATATAGATATCAACATGGAGGAACCGCAGAGCCGGACACCGTCTAACGTTTCCCTTGAGCTCTCGGGTGTATCACCTATGCCGAGGAAGAAGGACAAGCACAACCATCTCTAATCAAAGGCTCCCACAGGGTCTTATGTGTTGCAGTGGAACTTAAATGCATGCGATCACATATGGAAGAATTACAGATCCCGGCCCAGGAGATACCGTTCTGCTTCTGCTTACAATAAATTAATTTAAAGTCATCGGTATACCTGTATTAACGGCCTATCCCTCCTACAGGAAAGACTATATCACCGGAGTCAGATCTAAGAGTGGTGTGGCTGTTTCCGTCGATGACAGATGGTACTACTCTCCTGTGGCTCTTACCAGGGCCACGCAAACAATTGCAGTGGAAGTTCTCATTCCGTTTAAAATCACAGTGCGTTCTGCATATCTTCCAACTCATTGTCTGTTGGGTGCAGATGCACTGACAGAACTCTTCCTGGCACGTCCTAGCCTGTTCCTCCTCTTGTGGGTCTCCAATGCTCACTGTGCGTTGTGGGGTTCGGCGACCACTTGGTCCAAGGGTCGAATCATAGAACGTCTCGTCCATTCAGAAGGTATCTGCCTTTTGAACTCTTGTCAGATGACACACCTTTCCACAGCTATAGGATCATCTTCAGCCACTGAGCTTTGTTTTTGCTCCCCAGCTCCTTTAGACTCAGTTGAGTGGGAAGTGGCCATAGACTTGCATTCGAGCGACCACTTTCCGCTGTGGATTCGTCTGCTGACTAGGGTGTTGGTCGACGGGAGACCATAAAGACGGATGGTTCAAAAGACAAATTGGTCGCGATACACTCAGTGTGGAATCTTCGAACAACAGGATTGTGCCCAAGCGATGGTGGACCACATCACCTATGATATCCAACGAACAGCCATAGATTCCATTCCTCAGCCTATCAAACACCATAAACGATGGCCTGTCCCTTCTTGGAATGACGAATTTCGCTCGGCAGTCAGAGCCAGGCGGGCCGCTTTGCGGAAATTTAAACGCCATCCGACTACTGAAAACCTTAGTGCCTTCAGAAGTGCGAGAGCACAAGCAAGGCGAGTGATAAAAGAACGGAAGAGGAACTCCTGGAAGTAATTCGCGACTTCCATTAATCGGGCCACTTCCACTGCGGAAGTTTGGTACTCAGTAAGGTGGATTTCAAGCAAGGGCAGTGCACCTTCCGTTACGGTTTTGTTGAGAGATGGGGTCTTGGTGGACACTCCGAAAGACATGGCACAGGTTTTCGCTGAACATCTTTTTACTGTCACTGGGTCATCGAGAGAAAGTCCTGCGTCCCAAGTGTTTCGTAGGACTGGGGAGACGAGGAGGCTTCGCTTCTTCTCCTGCAATGAGGTGTCTACAATCTTCCATCCTCCATGGAGGAGTTGGAATCAGCTCAGTGCGCGGCCAGAACCACTGCTGCAGAACCTGATCAGTTTCATTATGTCATGCTCCGTCATCTGTGACCTGAAGCTAAAGGCAAGTTCCTACCTTGTTCAATCAGATCTGGTTAGATGGAAAGTGCCCCATTGCAAAAAGGCGATAATAATTCCTTTACGGAAACCAGACAAGGACCGTCACGACCCTAACAGTTTTCGGAGTGTAGCCCTCTCCAATGCCTGATTAACCGCCACCTCGTCTGGCTTCACTAACCCAAAGGCCATATGTGCAGCTCGTATTGCTGTTTCAGACCCTATCGTTTTGCTCTTGACAACTTAATTGTACTGTAGACAGCAATGCAGGCTTCCTTCTCACCCCGAAACCGGTTGGTAAGTCTGTTTTTTGACCTCGGAAACGCGTACGACGCCAGAGATACAACATCCTTCACCAACTTCATGACTAGAGACTAGAAAGACTTCTGCCACTTCTCATCCTGTCCTTTCAGGAAAACCGGTACTTTCGACATCGCGTTGTTGATGCCTTGTATGACTACTGTTTTCAGGAGAATGGGTTCCCCGAAGGCAGCTTGATATTGTGGATCGTCAAGTTTCTTCATCCTTAAAGCTGTGCTGATCTGAAACTTGATCACCACCAAGATCAAAAGGACAAGGAGCGGTACAAGTCCACGGCGTTCTTCCCGTATTTCGTCGAAATCAGGCACAATCTTACGGAGGTCAAAGTAATCTTTCGCCCACCTACAAAGACTTAGCCCGCATCTCGTGGTCGTGCGGTAGCGTTCTCGCTTCCCACGCCCGGGTTCCCGGGTTCGATTCCCGGCGGGGTCAGGGATTTTCTCTGCCTCGTGATGGCTGGGTGTTGTGTGCTGTCCTTAGGTTAGTTAGGTTTAAGTAGTTCTACGTTCTAGGGGACTGATGACCTTAGCTGTTAAGTCCCATAGTGCTCAGAGCCATTTACAAAGACTTATGCTATTCTTGGTTCAGCAAAGCACGACCTGGGATTGCTGCCGGCTGGAATCTACAGAACACCTGGCCAGCGTGGATAGCTTGCACTGGTCAGACAACGCTTACAGTGCGTGAAAGATGCGTTGAACATTATCGCCACACTCGCCTTTCGGAGCCCAGTATGTCAGGCATAGCCGAGCCTTGTATCCCCTCAGGACAGTCCGTGGATTATTCTGACACGGAAATCTTGGCCTCGACGAGATCCTTCACGGATACAGTTATTAAGGAATCCTTGGAAATAAGTTTGGCGGAAGATCTTATTAATCGTGATGCAGGCTTTCAAATGGATAAGGAGTGGGACCCGGTGATATTTTTTAATTTTTCAGAAAGAAAACATTTCATGACTAATGACGCGTCTAGCGACAGTTAACTATATTAATTTTGACATCTGAATTTTAATTCCGTGAGTGCGCAGTCCGACAGAGAGCGCACATGTAGTACCACCAATGCGCATGCGCCTGAACACCATAGGTGGAGTAATATTCTAAGAGTGCGTGAAACTCGACAGATATCCCTCATGTACCGGCTGCCTTTGCGCATGCGTCTCTGCGCCAATTTTTGGTGTCAAGCTAGCGATGTCAAACATCAATCTCCAATGGAAAACACTCACATGAAGATGGCTAAATGCTTGTCAGTCGAAATACGATGGCAAGAAGTGGACGTAATCTGCCTGCAATCCTGAAATTTTTGGAATACTGTTTTGTTTACACCAATACAACTTCGAGAATCACAAAAAATACGTGTATCAGTGTTTTTGGAAAATGAGATGAAATAGAGGATGAAATTTTTTATGAAAATATTTCATTATGATGGCATTTTAAAGATAAACCTGTGAAAATTTGTTTTTTGTTTCTCGGTTAGAAATTAAAAAAAAATGTTTCAGTGTTTTTTGGAAATTCAGCCCCTAAGGGATGATCTATTGGATGAAAGTCTTTCTTGAAAACAATTCGCTATTGGTGGACTAAAAGAGCATTTATAAAGCTACATATATCAAAATTGGTATTTAACTTCTCGGTTAGGAGTAAAAAAATACGTAATTAGCTTCCCGTGGTCGGGCTTCAAAGTCATGTAGAATTTCTAAAGGACATCGTGTCCGCCGTTGACTGAAGAAATTATTTATTTCGCAATTGCAATTTCAACCTTTGGGCCATTATCAAGTGGTACTGCAAAAAATTTTGCTTCAGCGCATGTCAGACTTTAAAATCCTATAGGGCATATTTTTGATGACGTGATGTATACATGTCGAAGCATTTTAGATTTTGACATGTGCTGAAGTAAAAATCGTTTGCAGCACGACTTTAAAATGACCCAAAGACCAAATTGCAGTAGCGAAATAAATAATTTCTACAGTCAACGGGGAACATGACGTCCTTTAAAAAATACGTGTTTCATTGTTTTCATTGTTTTTGGAAATTGAGTCTCTAAAGAGGTTTAATAGCGCTGAAACCTTTATGAAAATATATCATTATGAAGGCATTTTTAAAGCTAAATCTGTGAAAATTGGTGTTTTGCTTCTCATTTAGAAACAAAAAATACGCGTATCAGTGTTTTTTGGAATATCAACACAATTTCTACAGTCAACGGGGAAATGATGTCCTTTAAAAAATTACGTTTTTCATTGTTTTTGGAAATTCGATCCCTAAGGAGGTTTAATAGGGGTGGAACTCTTATGAAAATATTTCATTGTGAAAGCATTTTTAAAGCTAAGCCTGTGAAAATTGTACGAGAATTTGGTTCTCAGTTAGAGATAAAGTAAGCGTATCAGTGTTTTTGGAATATCAACATCTAATGGGGTAAAACAGGGGATGAAAGATTTTGCGGATGTATTTCATTATGAACGAATTTGTGAAACTAAATCTAGGAACGTTTGTATTTGGTTTCTCGGTTAGAAGAAAAAAAAAATACGTGTTTCAGTTGTTTTTTTTTTTTGAAATTCAGCACATAAGGGGGTGAAAAGGGGGATGAACATTTTTATTAAAATATTTCTCTTTTTCAGTTAGAAATAAAGAAATATCTGTCAGGTAATGAAAGTTTGTTTGGAAATATCACAACAAGAACTCAAAAGGCAGGATTAACGAAAACGTCTGACTCCAGCTACTGGAATCGCTTTTTCGTCAGAAGTACATTCGGAAAAGAATGTGGTCTTCCCCTCCCCACCCCGCCCTCCATGAGGATGACTTGCTAACTTTTCGTCAGGACATTGATGAGCATGCTGTTGAGCGCCTCGCATCAAAAATAATCATCGTTGCCTCAAAAATGCTGATTTATGACCGGGTGCATTGTCATGTTGATACAAACAAGCATCATCTCCAAATTGTTCTTTTATTGTATTCAGTACACAATGTCGTAAAATGAGTGCGTATACTTCCGAATTTAGCGTTTCTTAAGCGCAGAAAGGGACTACACAATAACCACAAAAACAAATCCCTATACCGTAAGACCAACTCCTCGGGCTTCACTGTTGGCAGGTAAAGTTCTACAGGCAATCGCCAAGTCGAAACCCTTCTTCCATCGGACTGCCACAGGATATAGTATGATTCCTCACCCCAAATCACTAGTTCCCAATCATCCAGCGTCTTGTGGCGTCACTCCTTACACCTGGTCAAGCATCTCTTATCACTGAACCCAGAAATGTATAGCGTATGAGGAGCTGCTCGATAATTGCACCACATTCTTTTTAACTCCTTGCGCAGTCATTGTGCCAACTGTGCCGCTGGTAACAGTTCACAGTTCACGAGTGATTCCTTCCGTTGATTTCATGCGATTTTATACAACCACCCTCGGCAGTGCTCGACGGTCCCTATCTCTCAGTACATGAGACCTGGCTGGTCTTGGTACAGCCGGGGTTGTTCCTTCGCGTTTCCACTTCACACTCATATCACCGACAGTCGACTTGCGCAGATTTAGAAGGGTTGAGTAGTCGCTGATGTAATATGCTACTCATGTGACATACAGTGACTACGGCCGGCCGGTGAGGCCGTGCGGTTCTAGGCGCTTCAGTCTGGAACCGCATGACCGCTACGGTCGCAGGTTCGAATCCTGCCTCGGGAATGGATGTGCGTGATGTTCTTAGGTTAGTTCGATTTAAGTAGTTCTACGTTCTAGGGGACTGATGACCACAGATGTTAAGTCCCATAGTGCTCAGAGCCATTTGAACCATTTTTTACAGTGACTACTCCATGTCAGCAGTCATGTACTCATCCCGCTTTTACTGCTTCTCTACAGACATCTCAGTGCCTCTCGTCTCCTTTTATACCGGCGGGTTTGAGCCTCGTGACATGGTGCGGTCAATTCCGCGTTACGTATGGTCCGGACACTCTTGATAGGGTAGTGTATATCAGGTAAACAGCCTGGTGTGGAAGACGTGATTATGCCAATATGAAATTATAAATGGTGGTGATAAGGAGACGTAGCCAGTCGAATGGGTTGTGGACGGAACTAGAAAATTTGCTGTTGGACTACAAGGGATACATCTAAATCTACATCTACATGATTACTCTGCAATTCACATTTAAGTGCTTGGCAGAGGGTTCATCGAACCACAATCATACTATCTCTCTACAATTCCACTCCCGAACAGCGGGCGGGAAAAACGAACACCTAAACCTTTCTGTTCGAGCTCTGATTTCTCTTATTTTATTATGATGATCATTCCTATCTACTTAGGTTGGGCTCAACAAAATATTTTCGCATTCGGAAGAGAGAGTTGGTGACTGAAATTTCGTAAATAGATCTCGCCGCGACGAAAAACGACTTTGCTTTAATGACTTCCATCCCAACTCGCGTATCATATCTGCCACATTCTCTCCCCTATTACGCGATAATACAAAACGAGCTGCCCTTTTTTGCACCCTTTCGATGTCCTCCGTCAATCCCACCTGGTAAGTATCCCACACTGCGCAGCGATATTCTAACAGAGGACGCACGAGTGTAGTGTAAGCTGTCTCTTTAGTGAACTTGTTGCATCTTCTAAGTGTCCTGCCAATGAAAAGAAACCTTCCCCACAATATTATCTATGTAGTCTTTCCAACTGAAGTTGTTAGTAATTTTAACACCCAGGTACTTAGTTGAATTGACAGCCTTGAGAATTGTACTATTTATCGAGTAATCGAATTCCAACGGATTTCTTTTGGAACTCATGTGGATCACCTCACACTTCTAGTTATTTAGCGTCAACTGCCACCTGCCACACCATACAGCAATCTTTTCTAAATCGCTTTGCAACTGATACTGGTCTTCGGATGACCTTACTAGATGGTAAAATACAGCAGCATCTGCGAACAACCTAAGAGAACTGCTCAGATTGTCACCCAGGTCATTTATATAGATCAGGAACAGCAGAGGTCCCAGGACGCTTCTCTGGGGAACACCTGATAGCACTTCAATTTTACACGATGATTTGCCGTCTATTACTACGTACTGCGACCCACCTGACAGGAAATCACGAATCCAGTCGCACAACTGAGACAATACCCCATAGGCCCGCAGCTTGATTAGAAGTCGCTTGTGAGGAACGGTGTCAAAAGCTTTCCGGAAATCTAGAAATACGGAATCAACTTGAGATCCCCTGTCGATAGCGGCCATTACTTCGTGCGAATAAAGAGCTAGCGGCGTTGCACAAGAACAATGTTTTCTGAAACCATGCTGATTACGTATCACTAGATCGTTCCCTTCAAGGTGATTCATAATGTTTGAATACAATATATGCTCCAGAACCCTACTCCAAACCGACGTCAATGATATAGGTCTGTAGTTCGATGGATTACTCCTACTACCCTTCTTAAACACTGATGCGACCTGCGCAATTTTCCAATCTGTAGGTAGTGATCTATCGGTGAGCGAGCGGTTGTATATGATTTCTAAGTAGGGAGCTATTGTATCAGCGTAATCTGAAAGGAACCTAATCGGTATACAATCTGGACCTGAAGACTTGCCCGTATCAAGCGATCTGAGTTGCTTCGCAACCCCTAAGGTATCTACTTCTAAGAAACTCATGCTGGCAGCCGTGCGTGTTTCAAATTCTGGAATATTCCATTCGTCTTCCCTGGTGAAGGAATTTCGGGAAACTGCGTTCAATAACTCCGCTTTAGCGGCACAGTCGTCGGTAACAGTACCATCGGCACTGCGCAGCGAAGGTATTGACTGCGTCTTGCCGCTTGTGTGCTTTACATACGACCAGAATTTCTTCGGATTTTGTACCAAATTTCGTGACAATGTTTCGTTGTGGAACCTATTAAAGGCATCTCGCATTGAAGTCCGTGCCAAATTTCGCGCGTCTGTAAATTTTAGACAATCTTCGGGATTTCGCGTTCTTCTGAACTTCGCATGCTTTTTCCGTTGCCTCTGCAACAGCGTTCGGACCTGTTTTGTGTACCATGGGGGATCAGTTCCATCTCTTACCAATTTATGAGGTATGAATCTCTCAATTGCTGTTGCTACTATATCTTTGAATTTGAGCCACATCTCGTCTACATTTGCATAAGTAGTACGGAAGGAATGGAGATTGTCTCTTCGGAAGGCTTCTAGTGACATTTTATCCGCTTTTTTAAATAAAATTATTTTGCGTTTGTTTCTGGTGGATTTGGAAGAAACAGTATTGAACCTAGCTACAACGACCTTGTGATCACTAATCCCTGTATCAGTCATGATGCTCTCTATTAGCCCTGGATTGTTTGTGGATAAGAGGTCAAGTGTGTTTTCGCAACCATTTACAATTCGCGTGGGTTCGTGGACTAACTGCTCGAAATAATTTTCGAAGAAAGCATTTAGGACAATCTCGGAAGATGTTTTCTACCTACCACCGGTTTTGAACAAGTATTTTTGCCAACATATCGAGGGAAGGTTGAAGTCCCCACCAACTATAACCGTATGAGTGGGGTATTTATTTGTTACGAGACGATTACCTAGTGGAAAGTGGGTGGATGGCATTAAAAAAAATTTAGGACAACGTGGATTCGTGCAGCCGAAAGTCGTGACGCATGGAAAAATCTAGAGGAGGCCTTTATCGAGCAGAGAATGTCAAACGGCTGCGTCTGCTACGTAATCTGAAGCGGCCGCCGCCGCCGCCGATGACGATGATGATGATGAACTGACTTCAGTATCACACACACTGAAATGCAGCAACTCGGCGATGACACAACTGGATCAGTCGCAGACCATCGTGTTAGCATCCTGTGAAAAAATGAGAATATTTAAGGCATTATATTGCATACAATGAAAGGTCAAAGTACAAAACACATACAAGCGGCGATTAATGAAATCGTTCTTAAAGCGTAATCTATTAGTCACGAGCTATTAGTGGAGACAGAAACTAAATTTGTACATTCTTGTCAGCGAGCGCAATTGCACAGTGACCAACATACTACTCTCTTATTGGCTTAATTATCCGTCCTGCCTTGCTGATATGAATTAGAAACAACGTAAAGATGAATTATTTTTTGTATCTCATACTCTTGTAACAATGGATGAATTTTTTTTCTTTATAAGAATCTTCCTTCATAATTTTTATCTGTAACCTATACTTTCATCGTTAATTTATACGGGACATAGGTCGCTCGCTGGATCCGAGACGGAATGAATTTAGGGAATAGTTTTATCAGAAGAGGAGTGGGATCTGTGAAACGACGTGAACAAGCAGTAATATTGTGTTATAAACTTATAACTATTCAAAAGCTAAGATCGAAGTTCTTCAAACGAAGAAGTTTGCATGATTCAATATATTAGCTCTCGAGTGCTGAATTGTCTGCAGTGTCTGCAAAGTTTAAATGCTCAGCACATTTCAAAGCAGAGGTGGATACACAATGGCCTTTCGCAATGTTTACATGTGGTATTATTTCTTACAACTTGTTTTCGCCTCTTGTATGTCAGCATCGCTTCTTTGTGCTCTTTCAAATGGTTCAAAAGGCTCTAAGCACTATGGGACTTAACATCTGAGGTCATGAGTCTCCTAGACTTAGAACTACTTAAACCTAACTAACCTAAGGACATCACACGCATCCATGCCCGAGGCAGGATTTGAACCTACGACCGTAGCAGCAGCGCGGTTCGTGACTGAAGCGCCTAGAACCGCTCGGTTACAATGGCCGGCTGTGCTCTTTCTTGGAAGGTAGTTCCTCTTACCGCTTGTAGCCGCATGCCGTCAGGAATTCCACTTGCCGTGCCCTTCTTTGGATCTTTCTTCAAAATTGTTCACTACTGAGACGTCTAATAGTAAATAAATAAAATACCACAGTTTAGTGAACTCAGCATAGATTGTCACCAGGAGAAAATAAAATATTTCATAGAGAAACTTATACACTACTGGCCATTAAAATTGCTACACCAAGAAGAAATGCAGATGATAAACGGGTATTCATTGGACAAATGTATTATACTAGAACTGACATGTGATTATATTTTCACGCAGTTTGGGTGCATAGATCCTGAGAAATCAGTACCCAGAACATCCACCTCTGGCCATAATAACGGCCTTCATACGCCTGGGCATTGAGTCAAACAGAGCTTGGATGGCGTGTACAGGTACAGCTGCCCATGCAGCTTCAACACGATACCACAGTTCATCAAGAGTAGTGACTGGCGTATTGTGACGAGCCAGTTGCTCGGCCACTATGGACCAGACGTTTTCAATTGGTGAGAGATCTGGAGAATGTGCTGGCCAGGGCAGCAGTCGAACATTTTCTGTATCCAGAAAGGCCCGTACAGGACCTGCAACATGCGCTCGTGCATTATCCTTCTGAAATGTAGGGTTTCGCAGGGATCGAATGAAGGGTAGAGCCACGGGTCGCAACACATCTGAAATGTAACGTCCACTGTTCAAAGTGCCGTCAATGCGAACAAGAGTTGACCGAGACGTGTAACCATTGGCACCTCATACCATCACGCCGGGTGATACGGCAGTGTGGCGATGACGAATACACGCTTCCAATGTGCGTTCACCGCGATGTCGCCAAACACGGATGCGACATCATGATGCTGTAAACAGAACGTGGATTGATTCGAAAAAAATAACGTTTTGCCAATCGTGCACCCAGGTTCGTCGTCGTTGAGTACACCATCGCAGGAGCTCCTGTCTGTGATGCAGCGTCAAGGGTAACCGCAGCCATGGTCTCCGAGCTGATAGTCCATACTGCTGCAAACGTCGTCGAAGAGTTCGTGCAGATGGTTGTTGTCTCCCAAACGTCCCCATTTGTTGACTCAGGGATCGAGACGTGGCTGCACGATCCGTTACAGTCATGCGGATAAGATGCCTGTCATCTCGACTGCTAGTGATACGAGGCCGTTGGGATCCTGAACCGACCGATTCCATGTTCTGCGAACAGTCATTGGATCTCGACCAACGCGAGCAGCGATGTCGCGATACGATAAACCGCAATCGCGAATGGCCTCATTCCGACCTTTATCAAAGTCGGAAACGTGATGGTACGCATTTCTCCTCCTTACACGAGGCATCACAACAACGTTTCACCAGGCAACGCCGGTCAACTGCTGCTTGTGTATGAGAAATCGGTTGGAAACTTTCGTCATGTCAGCACATTGTAGGTGTCGCCACCGGCGCCAACCTTGTGTGAATGCTCTGAAAAGCTAAACACTTGCATATCACAGCATCTTCTTCCTGTCGGTTAAATTTCGCGTCTGTAGCACGTCATCTCCGTGGTTTAGCAATTTTAATGGCCAGTAGTGTAGAAATGTAGACTTCGTTTCATATGCACAGTCCAGTCACGTTAACATGGCCACCGCCTGTGTTCGACGTCATAGTGAAATAACAACTCACAGACGGCAGGTGGCAGCACTAGCACTGAGGGGGTATACGAAGCGTGTCGGGGAGGAGAACAGCCGTTATTGTAATGCGCAAACGGAACGGTTTATGTGACGTCGGAAAGGGCATAATCATTGGCTTTCGAGCTGAGGGTAGAAGCATTTCCGAAACGGCTAAGTTTGGAAACTGTTCGCGTGGCGCCGTGCATGGCAAAATGGTGCAATCGAAAGTGGGTTCCGAGGCAGCTGTGGTGCACATCGACGCCATAGACGACAGGGGTGGACGACAGCTGTGGATATGTGTACGGGCGAATAGACGAGCATCTGTTGAGCAACTGATCGCCTAGATTAGCCCAGGGACTACCGACTGCGTCTCCTCAAGGGCCGCCAAGCGAACGTTGCCGCGTGTAGACCTCGGCAGCATGTGCTCGGTTCGTGCTCCGATGCTGACCGCTGGTCATCGGCGAGGAAGGCTGGAATTTGCACTCCAGTACAGCAACTGGACGTCCACTGATTGGCAACAGTTGGTTTGTGGGATTGAAGGGACCAGACTGCTACGGTCATCGGTCCCTCGTTCCAAAATTTCCAACACCCACACAGAATGAAAAGGAACAATGGAAAAGACGACAGACGACACAGGACAAGAAAGACTTAGACAGAGACCAGACAAAAGGAATTAAAATCACCCAGAGTGTGACAGTGGTTGGCCGACCATAGAGACAAAAAAGGAAAAGCCGACCACCGAGAAACACACCAAAAACTCAGACTAAAATCGTAGGCCAAAGGCCAGAATCAATACAAAAAGGACAAACACTTAGATTAAGTGATAAAAGCCCCCTGCCCGAATAAAATGCAAAACTAAGCCTGCCGTAGCAGTGTCATCTTTTAGAAGGGCAGGGAGAGTATCAGGCAGCGCAAACGTCTGCCTGAGCACAGTAAACGGGGACAGGCCAACAAAATGTGGACCACCGTCAAAGCCGACCCGCAGCGACATAGAGGCGGGTCCTCATGGCGCAGTAAATGGCTGTGCGTCATGCGGGTGTGGTCCATGCGGAGTCGACAGGACTAGTGAGTCCCTGCGAGTGGCTCGCATGAATTACCGCCACACATCCGTCGTCTCCTTGATAGGACGGAGTTTGTTTGCCGTGGTCAGGTTGCGCCATTCAGTGTCCCAAAGTTCGAAAACTAAGCGGCGTAAGATCGCTCGCAAATCAGTCTCCGGGAGGCCAATGTCCAGAGATGGTTTACTGGTGGCCTGTTTGGCCAGGCTGTCAACATGCACTGAGTGGTAACAGGTGGCCTTGTTAGACGAATCACGTCTTATGCTCCATCAGACAGACGGCCGCTGGCGTGTAAGTCGTCTGAAAGGAAACACTCTACATGTATCGTAGGAAGGGTCCAGGACGGAGGAGGGAGCGTTGTTGCTGGGAAATGTTCGTGTCAGTACCTGGGTGATCTCGTTACTCTGAAAGGCACAATGGATTATCGCAAGTACGCTTCTGTCCTTGGGGACCATGTCCACTCTTATATGCAATTTGGTTTTCCTCGGCACAATGGCGTCTACCAGCAGGACGGTACAATGTTTCACACAGCTCACACTGTACTTGCGTGGTTCGGAGAGCACCAGGGTGAGTCTAACGTACTCCCCTTGTCACCAAAGTTCATAGACGTAAACCTAATCCAGAATCTGTGGGACCACCTGGATCGGGCTGTTCACGCCATGAATCCTCAAGCGAGAAACCTAGTGCAGCTGGCCACGGCACTGAAATCGGTATGGCTCCACATTCCTGCTGGTACCTTTCAGAATCTCACTGACTCTTTTCCTCAACGTCTTTCAATGATCTGCGCTGCAAAAGGTGTAAGTGGGCTGCTTCTGTGTAGGCAGTGCTGCGTAGCGCTTTTCATTGGATCTCTGACTCTTTGTAAGAGACTCTGTAGGTGGTCGAACTCGTTGTTGGATGTTAATCGCCAGTAGTGTTGGGCAGATGGTTCAAATTGCTCTGAGCACTATGTGAGTTAACTGCTGTGGTCATCAGTCCCCTAGAACTTAGTACTACTTAAACCTAACTAACCTAAGGACATCACACACATCCATGCCAGAGGCAGGATTTGAACCTGCGACCGTAGCGGTCGCGCGGTTCCAGACTGTAGCGCCTAGAACCGCTCGGCCACTCTGGCCGGCAGTGTTGAGGAGTTGGAAGTTAGTTCCCAGCAGTGATGGAAGCACTGTTGGGTAGTTGGAGGTGAACAGCCAGCAGTGATTGATGTCGGATGTGAGAAGCTACACTGATGAAGGGTAGAGGTCTGAAGTGTTAGCGTAAGCTAACGATCTGGAAGTATCTGACTTGGAGATTGTATATTATTCATGACTACAGACCTTTGTACTGGATGGCAATGACGATTTATATTCGTGTTTGAACTGGATGTGACATTATTAAAGTAAAAAAATACATTACGTGGTTTGCAACAAAATCTTTCCTTTGCTAAGCCGGCTTGAGTGGCCGTGCGGTTCTAGGCGCTACAGTCTGGAGCCGAGCGACCGCTACAGTCACAGGTTCGAATCCTGCTTCGGGCATGGATGTGTATGATGTCCTTAGGTTAGTTAGGTTTAATTAGTTCTAAGTTCTAGGCGACTGATGACCTCAGAAGTTAAGTCGCATAGTGCTCAGAGCCATTTTTTTTCCTTTGCTAACCATATGCCTGTTAGTAGTTAGTGGCTTTAATAGTTAGAATCTCTTATTTAGCTGGCTGTATTGACGCTCGCTGTATAGCAGTAGTCCGCGTAATGAAGATTTTTGTGAAGTTAGTGCTTAATGAAATGTATAGGTTATTGTTAAGATTTCTTTTTAGTCAGGGCCATTCTTTTGAATTAACTATTGGAAGTCAGGCTGCATTTCTTTGAGCAGTCAGATTACGATGCGCTGGAATATTGTAGGTCAGTGTTGACAGGGTAAGAATAAGTAAAGAGAAAGTACCCTCAGTACGTTCAGTTTCACTCAGCAGCTTCAGAACCAAATAACGCAGAAGTTTTAACTTCTCATTTAATTCAGCAGTTTAAGTACATACACACACAGCTGAAAATAAAGAAGTTTCAAAGGTGTTTATTCAGGCTTTTCACAAGTGGTCACATTAATGTGGTTCGACAGAGTACAAATAAATAGTTAAATGTGAATTCATTTACACATGCTGGTTACAAGGGAAAACCATCCGATGACTTGAAGAGTAAATTTTTCGGTGAACATACGAGCCGAACAGTACCGATGCAGCAACTAAAGTTATGAAGCTAAGAAGTACGTTCAGTGCCCTTATTTTTCAGTAAACCCAAAGTAGTAGCGGAAACGTGACACCTCTAGAGAAAAACAGTGCAAAGCCATGTTTCACGCATCACACAGTTGTCCCGTAGGCTTCAAAAGAATTCCTAAACCCAATAAGCTACTACAGCACCACACAGAGGTGGAACATAGTTGCTGCTGTGGACATAGGGGATCGAGAAAGATGCCTTCTCTAAAATACTTCACACCAGAAATGACATCAATTCCGGGATCACAATTGACCATCATTTCAGTGAATGTAGATAGTATTTCACAATCAAAAGAAAAACTGCTGCATAATATGTGTAGGTTGATTAAATGCCTTTATTATGCGTACAGGCGACTCATACAAGTCTTAACATAGAATCAATGGGATGTGTCTGAGCCGATCAAAAATATGAAAGTGTCATCTTCTTTCGAATGAATTCGCAGATGATAGCAACGTCCTTCATTAAGGTAGAAGATATTGAAATTCTAACAGTAGAAAACAACGGCTGCTCTATCAAATCGATATAGAAAACCATTCAGTGTTGATTTCATTGTCAAAATTTCTGCTAATTTTCTAGGTCAGAATAAACAAATAGTGACGAGTGACTGTAAGTGTCACAGCACGAAATGAATATATGAGCATAGTGATGAAAAATGGCAAGCACAGCAAGAATGATCGGACGCTAACTGTCTAACAATGAGTTATATAAGACGGGAAGTAGCCTCCATCATTTAACAGTGATATATGGAAACTTGGCTATAGTTCAGATCTGATATTTGGCAGTGATAACATATTCCAACAGTGAATCAAAACAGTTTGCAGTCCAATTCGAAACACACAACAGAAACGAACCATGTGTTAAATACGAGGTGCATTCAAGTTCTAAGGCCTCCGAATTTTTTTCTCCGGGCTGGAAAGAGATAGAAACTGCGCATTGTTTTAAAATGAGGCAGCGTTCATTGTCAATACGTCCCAGAGATGGCAGCACCGTACAGCAGATAGAATTTTACCGCCAGCGGCCGGAATGAGAACTGTTTTAAATACTTAAAATCGCGACGTTTTCCTTACTTGAACAGCGTGCAGTCATTCGTTTTCTGAATTTGCGTGGTGTGAAAGTAATTGAAATTCATCGACAGTTGAAGGAGACATGTGGTGATGGAGTTATGGATGTGTCGAAAGTGCGTTCGTGGGTGCGACAGTTTAATGAAGGCAGAACATCATGTGACAATAAACCGAAACAACCTCGGGCTCGCAAAGGCCGGTCTGACGACATGATCGAGAAAGTGGAGAGAATTGTTTTGGGGGATCGCCGAATGACTGTCGAACAGATCGCCTCCAGAGATGGCATTTCTGTGGGTTCTGTGCACACAATCCTGCATGACGACCAGAAAATGCGAAAAGTGTCATCCAGGTGGGTGCCACGAATGCTGACGGACGACCACATGGCTGCCGGTGTGGCATGTTGCCAAGCAATGTTGACGCGCAATGACAGCATGAATGGGACTTCCTTTTCGTCGGTTGTGACAATGGATGAGATGTGGATGCCATTTTTCAATCCAGAACCAAAGCGCCAGTCAGCTCAATGGAAGCACACAGATTGACCGCGACCAACAAAATTTCGGGTAACCGCCAGTGCTGAAAAAATGATGGTGTCCATGTTCTGGGACAGCGAGGGCGTAATCCTTACCCGTTGCGTTCCAAAGGGCACTACGGTAACAGGTGCATCCTACGAAAATGTTTTGAAGAACAATTTCCTTCCTGCACTGCAACAAAAACGTCCGGGAAGGGCTGCGCATGTGCTGTTTCACCAAGACAAAGCACCCGCACATCGAGCTAACGTTACGCAACAGTTTCTTCGTGATAACAACTTTGAAGTGATTCCTCATGCTCCCTACTCACCTGACCTGGCTCCTAGTGACTTTTGGCTTTTTCCAACAATGAAAGACACTCTCCGTGGCCGCACATTCACCAGCCGTGCTGCTGTTGCCTCAGCGATTTTCCAGTGGTCAAAGCAGACTCCTAAAGAAGCCTTCGCCGCTGCCATGGAATCATGGCGTCAGCATTGTGAAAAATGTGTACGTCTGCAGGGCTATTACGTCGAGAAGTAACGCCAGTTTCATCGATTTCGGGCGAGTAGTTAATTAGAAAAAAAATCGGAGGCCTTAGAACTTGAATGCACCTCGTATATGCAGTCGCTGTATCATAGAGAATCCCATATCGAAGGATGTTCAACTTCAAGATATCTGATGACGAAATGTTTAGACACTTGCTGGATAATGCAGCCGGTCGTGGTGTCCGAGCGGTTCAAGGCGCTTCAGTCTGGAACCGCTACGGTCGCAGGTTCGAATCCTGCCTCAGGCATGGATGTGTGTGATTCCTTAGGTTAGTTCGGTTTAAGTAGTTCTCAGTTCTAGGGGAATGATGACCTCAGATGTTAAGTCCCATAGTGCTCAGAGCCATTTGAACCATTTATTTGGATACTGCAATTTCCGGTTTCTAACCAGCATCTGAATCATACGACGTATCATTGAGGCTTTAAAACATGGGTGTCCAACCGTGGACCGCGGGATGCCAGTGGCCCGAAGCCAGTATCAGTGCGGCCCAAGAAATGAGCACCTATCACACAATTGGTAAAAAAAAGTTCGATACAATTCTGGTGATGTAAAGTTCTGATTAATTGCATATTTTCAATTTGAAACTCCCGTCACGTGATGTTATTCTCTTCTCTCTCTTAGATTCATCCTATTCTGTTCCCTCTCTCTAAGTAATGCAACACATGTTTTTCTCGCCCAGTTTTGAATAAAAAAAAGTGCTATTTATTGTGGGACATAGTCTAATATTCCAGTTGCATCCACTATAATTCGATGAAGTTCCAATAGATCGCGGAGCTGCACATAGTCTTCAAAATGGCATCCGTAACAGAGGAGTGTTCTAAGCAGAGAGCTGTCATTGAGTTTCTTGTGGCAGAAAACCATAGCATCGCAGATATTCTTAGGAGCTTGCAGAATGCCTACGCAAACTTGGTAATAAACAAAAGCACGGTGAGTCGGGAGATACGTCGTCATCATCGCAACAAAGTCGTACAAACCTGTCCGATCTCCCACGTGCAGTCCGGCTGCGCACAGCTGTGACACCTACAATGTTGGAACGTGCGACACTCTCATTCGATGTGTCGACGGATCATACACCTCGCTGCTCAACTGGACGTTTCTAATGGTAGTACTGACACACTAGTAAACAAGTTGCGGTATTTAAAGGTGTATATCCGCGGGGTTTCACATCACCTAACAGAAGACCATATAGAGCAACGAAGGACAATTTGTGCAGAATTGCTTGTGCGTTACGAAACTGATAGTGGCAATTTTTTGTCGTCACAGGCGATGAAACATAGGTTCATCACATCGAATAGGAAACAAAACGACAGTTGATGGAGTAGCGCCACATCACCTCTCCCCCGAAGAAAAAGTTGAAAGCCGCATCATCAGCCGGCAAGGCAAACCGACGGTCTTCTGGGGCTCTGAACTGGATATTCTGTTTTATTTTCTCCCTGGGGTGCAACAATCAACTGTGAAGTGTATTGTTCTATCCTCAGGAAACTGAACAAACGACTTCAATGTGATCGTCGCCACAAAAATGCAAACGATCTACTCCTTCCCCATGACAACGCGACGCCTCACACAAGTCTGCACACCTGAAAGGAATTCACAAAACGTCATTGGACTGTTCTTCCCCATCCACCGTACAGCCCGGACTTCACACCTTCTGACTTCCATTTGTTTGGCACACTGCGGGAAGCAGTACGTGGGTGATTTGGTGGTTATTTATGAAGCAAGACGTTGGCTCCGATGTCAACTAGTAGAATATTACCATGCGGATATACAGGCCCTCCCAGTAAAGTGATGTAAGGCCGTTGCATTAAAGAGACATTATTTTGGAAAATAGGGTTTGGCAGGTAGATGAGTGGGGAATTACATTCATGCTCATAAATTAAGGATAATGTTGATACATGGTGAAACAACTCTCTGGTGGGCGATTTGCGGGTTTAAATCACCTCAGGGTATGACCAAGCGGTGCATTTGACCTGCGGTCGTCGCACGGTGGCGCTGGAAGCAGCCCACATGCGCAGAGGTGTGTTGGTGCATGTCAGAGTACGGTGCAGCGAATAAGTGTGCAGACGTTTCCAGACGTGCTAATGGTGACTGTGTGTTGAAAATGGCTCAAAGAAACATATTGATGACGTTATGAGGGGTAGAATACTAGGGCAACTGGAGACTGGTCAAACATAGCTACTGGTAGCACGGGCCCTCCGTGTGCCAAAAGTGCGATCTCAAGATTATGGCAACGATTCCAGCAGACAGGAAACGTGTCCAGGAGCTACAGTACGGGACGTCCACAGTGTACAACAGCACAGGAAGACCGATATCCCACCATCAGTGCCCGCAGACCGCCACGGAGTACTGCAGGTACTGTGGGACTTAACCACAGCCACTGTAACAGTTGTCTCTAGACACACAGTCTACAAACGACTGAACAGACACGGTTTATTCGCCCGGAGACCTGCAAGGTGCATTCCACTGACCCCTGGTCACAGGAGAGCCCGTAAAGCCTGGTGTCCAGAACACAGTACATGGTCAGTGGAACAGTGGTCCCAGGTTACGTTCAAGGACGAGTCCAGTTACAGTCTGAACAGAGGTTCTCCCAAGTTTTCATCTGGCGTGAACCAGGATCCAGATACCAACCTCTTAATGTCCTTGACAGGGACCTGTATGGAGGTCGTGGTTTGATGGTGTGGGGTGGGATTATGATTGGTGCTCGTACACCCCTGCATGTCTTTCACAGAGGCACTGTAACAGTTCAGGTGTATCGGGACGTCATTTTGCACCAGTATGTCCACCTTTTCAGAACTGCAGTGGTTCCTACCTTCCTCCTGATGGATGATAACGCATGGCCCCACCGAGCTGCCATCGTGGAGTAGTACCGTGAAACAGAAGGTATCAGGCGAATGGAGTGGCCTGCCTGTCCTCCAGACCTAAACCCCATCGAGCACGTCTGGGATGCTCTCGGTCGACGTATCGTTGCACATCTTCAAACCCCTAGGACACTTCAGGAGCTCCGACAGGCACTGGTTCAAGAACGGGAGGCTATGTCCCAGCAGCAACTCGACCGCCTGTCCAGAGTATGCCAACCCAACGTGCGGCCTGTGTACGTATGCATGGTGATCATATCCCATATTGACGACGGGGTACATGCGCAGGAAACAGTGGCGTTTTGTAACACATGTGTTTCGGGACGGTTTTCTCAACTTATCACCAATGCAGTGGTCTTACAGATCTGTGTCGTGTGTGTTCCCTATGTGCCTACGCTATTAGCGCCAGTTTTGTGTAGTGCCACGTTGTGTGACACCACATTCTGCAATTATCCTTAATTTATGAGCATGACTGTATATAGTGTACAGGAATTCTGAAAGAAAGCAATCTGATTTCAAACAAAAAAGTGTTGCTTTACTTAGCGAACGCCCCTCGTAATACGTGGAGTTCAGAAATATTCGTCTTTCTTCAATGTGTCCCAGGTAAGCTAGAAGGTAGGACACCCCTGCTCCAAAGACTTGCTTCAGAATGTCGCAGCCTCGAATGTCGTAACTTACGTGTCCCTCGCCTTATTTCGAGCTTGTTGTTCGGTTTATAGAGTACAGGATTCTATTTTAAAAAAAGATCCATTTGCAGAAGCAAGATAGGAAGCTGTGAATAAACTCAGTCACTGCGAGTATAGACAATAGATACGTGAATGAAAGCAATAGAAGAAGTGTATCTCACAACAAGAAGCCACAGAGCATGGAGATTACTGAGAAGCCTCAATAATGACAAAAACAGGTACACAAGATATTACAACATCACTGCTAACCGGACAAACACCAGTTACTCATGAATGGTAAAGTCAAACGGAAAGTCAAAGTTCTTAAAAGACACCATGAGGGCCAGGACGAGTCGAATGATCTTACAAGCCCATTTCAGATACCAGAAGAGCAAAGCTAGTAAAGTGACTGGATTAGATGACATCTGATACGAGCGAATTAAGAAAGCAAATTAAGAGCATCAACAAGAGAATGGGTTCTATAGCTCCCCAAAACTTTTACGAGGAGCTTCCAAACACCAAAGATACGGCGAAAAATAGGGTAATAGCTCTTTTTAAAACTAGGCAAGGAAACCAATGATCTAAAGAACTTCAGGCCAGTTAGCCCTTTAAGTCATCTCTGCAGACAGTTAGAAAGCAAGATTCTGAGTAGAATTTCACCTATAATTGATGACTTTTACATGGGCAAGCTGGGTTTCGATTATGGAAAGGTGTATAAGGCCTCTCTTGAATCTTACTCTGTTCATGCAGGAGCATAATCCTCTTCCTTATAGGAGAGCTTCTTACGATCATCTACGAAGATTACCGTGCCTCCCAAGAAAGTGAGCCTGGAACTGTGGATGAAGAGGAAACGTCACGTCAGTATACAGAGGACAGCACCCGAGCAGCTAACAACTGAACAGTGACAGCTGACTGGTACTAAGTCGATAAAAAAATTATATCCGGAACGGGTAGATGAAAGAAGAAAGGCCCGAGCCACTAACACCTGAACAGTGAAAGCTGGTTAGTACTAAGTCGATAAATAAATTTCTGTCTGGAATGGGCAGATGAAAGTTGAGGGGCTTTAATATTGATGAGGCGTACTGTGAAATGTAGACAGGAGCAAACGATAAGATACGTGCTACAATATTTCTTTGTCCAGCATCCTGCATTCTGACACACCGAGAGCCTTGGAGATTACGAAGTTCTGGACACATGTGATATGAGGATACCAGTTCACCACACGTGTTATATTTTCCCAGTGTGACTGATCTGTTCCCTGGTTCGATTGTCAAACTGTGTGTGTTTTCCTGACCTGAGAATAAATAAATAACAGAAATTACGTGTCCCACAGGTTATAGAGGGTCAAACCGGCTGTGGCGAATACTGGGATTACGATAAAGGCTAAAATATCCATGTAGCGGTCCGCGACCATAGTAGTTTGGTACTTGTTAAATGTCCCGTCATTATTTTACGTACGTGACACGTTTCGGTAACTCCATCATCAGATCTATGATGAACATAAGGAGTGAACTCGAACTAAAGCACTCGTTGTTTGTCACCATCTACTGAACATTAAAAATTCTGTTAATACTACCCAACATTTTACTACGGCAGTTGTGAACGCTTCACGTTCGTCGTTCTTCTCGCACATGCATTCCAATGTAGTGGTAACGTTGCAAGCTACAGAACATCAGGTTTTCTGGGAATGCTGACAGGGAACATATACGAGAAAAGAAATTAGATTATTTCTAGTCCCATGTATGCCAGTAACTGTTCCTCGAACGTTACTAGCGTCCAACAGATGTACTAGCGTCCAACGGATGTGTCCTACCCATTAGAAGGGCCAGGCCATAGAACAGCTCACGAAACATTCTCTCGATATGAGAAAACGGAATATGGGGCGCGAGTAAACTGTGATTACGGAAACGGATACCGTCACAAGTTGACTGGACGAGAAGCTATCTGAAACAAATATTTGGCCTCAGATACGGTTTTCATTTCGTCACGGTTCATTGCGCGCTTCACCTGTGGGGTAGCGGCCTGGTGACGCAGCAAACCGTTGGAAACTATACGAGACACATGAACAATCCACAGAGATAACGAGCAGTGTTTGCTCTCTCACCTCGGAATGCCGGAACGTCGCTGCTGCGACATAAAAACTTTCCCCAAAACCAGTGGATAAAGCCTTTGTAAACTTAGAACAGTGGTTGGCAAACAGCGTCTCGCGAGCCACATACAGCTTCCTGCTTCCTTCAGTGTGACTTTTCAACAGAATTCCACGCGCGGGCGCGCACATACAATGCAACTGAAGCTTCATGGCCAGTGCTGAAAGAACAGAATTGTTGTTAAAATCGCACGCACATTTTCTGCAGCATAACAAGAGGAAATGTCCTGAAATGTTTTTCTTCCTTATGAACAGAAATTAAAGCATTTCTCATTAAGAAGTTTGTTCACTGTCTCATCTAAACAAGCTCAATCGTAAACTACAAGGGAAAGGAAACACCATCTCTTCGATAGTAGAACAAATTATCTCTTTTGTGCTCAAGATTTTGAAAGAGAAACTTTGATTCACTTTCCAAGGAAGGAAGGAAGATTAAGAGTTTACCGTCCGGTTCACAGCACGGTCATTACAGACAGAGCACAAGCTCGAATTACGAAAGGATAGGGAAGGAAAGAGGTCGCGACCTCTTCCAAGGAACCATCCCGACATTTTTCAGGAGCGATTTGGGGAAATCACGTAAAACTTAAATCTGAATGGCTAGACGCTGATTTGAACCAACAGAAAATATGAACGTCATCGTGCTGATATAGAAATTTTGGAGAAAAACAAATGCGAACTTAGTTCACAGCACAAGCAGTCTGTTTTCGAGGACCTGGAGAAGGAAGGTATGTTGATTTTTAACACCTGGAATAGTATTCCTGACTCATATAATCAGTAGAAAAAATTAGAGTTTGCTATTGTTTGCTTATCCGGGTCTACAATACATGCGTACAAGCATTTTCAAGCATGAACCTTAAGAGAAAATTGAGATGTAGTGTTATTGATAAGAACCTGGCATCCTGCGTAAAATTAAAAAAAACAGCATCATATTAATTTAGCTTCCACAAAGTTTTCAAGGAGAGGCAAGGCCATTGTTCAAATTATTGTTTGTCAGTCATAGTCATGATTTAATTTTAAGGTTACTGTACAGCTTAAATTTTATCAATAAATGATATCATTGTTAAGTATAATAAGTTTTATTCAAAGTACTTATAGTTTTAAACTTTAAGAATTTACTTAAAGTGCGTGAAGTAAATTTCACGAAGGGTTGAGAAAGGTATGTTGAGGTGGTTTCGACGTAGAGATAGAGTGAACGAGAGGAGATAGACGGAACAAGTATACGAGTGTGGATGGGAATGTTGGGGCGGAGTCGACTCCAGCGAACGTTCCTCAATCAGATGGAGGACGTTTTTAGTAAAGACCTGCTTAGGAGTACCCAAGTAAGTTAACAGTAATAAAATAACTATACAGTATAGACTGAAAAAATTTAGTTCTCCTAAGTAGTTTCAGTCTTTGTACTGTCGATATTTGGCTCTGTTGATTAATGAGTTTGCCGACCACTGATCTAGAGCAAGTGAACAGTATGGACGGAGCTGCATCGGTGCATTACCAAAATAAACGTCGCAGCGTGCATAACACAGTCATTTGTACTGAATAACTAGAGCTCCGTGCAGACGAATGCGTTAAGTGACAAGAATCAAATTATTCTGATCTTTTGATTACGTAAATAAAATGATGTTTCTTCTATGAGTGAATGAGAATATTATTCACTTTTATCTTGCATATACAATATATGAAATCTGATGTTGTTTAACTTCTCTCCTAACTCTACTAACCTATTTTATAATTACGTTGATGTTTCAATTGTGAACTATGTTTGTCTGGGCATATAAAGGTCAAACCAAACTGCATCACTCATAAGTAAGGTCAAGCTCGTCATCGACGATCGTTTCAAGTAACTCCTCGCAATGCTTAAACGTGTTTAAACACATAAAATGTGGTATTATTTCATTTGTAACGACTTAATGTACGGAATGAAATGGAGTGCAATAGACATCGGTCTGTTCCTGAAGCCACCTAACAGAGTTTTTGAGCTTGCAATGATGTTCCGTAAAATGTTTGCAACGCCTTCTAAAGTTCGAACTGAAGACATACGGACATGCTTAGAATTACAGACATTACCCCCCAATCGCCGTTTTACTACCAACTGCTGAACATCACATTTTGCAGCACTACTGGAAATACAGCATAGTTCTTGAAAAATTTCATGGGGCATAACAATTAGGGATGGAAGATTCAGTCATGTACAGGCTTTCACTCACAGAATACGAACAGACTCTCACAGCAGTTTTAAGTACCAAGCAACAAATGGAGATGTGACAACCATGCTCGTCGCGTGGTCGGAAACAGGCTGTGACTGGGTTACCAGGAATACAGAGGTAACAGTAAAAGAATTAAATATACTTAAAATCTGGATATGTGCTTCACCACAGAGCTACGGAACAAGGACGAAATTCAGGTGTGGCCTTTACTGTCGAGTATTTAACAAACGTGATTACGCGTATAGCATAAAGTGTTGCTGGTACGAAGCGGACAAGGGAAACAAAAGCCTCAAATGGAAAAAGGTAGCTATTAAACACAAGATGGGAATTTCTCTTCAAGAGTATATGAGATGGTATGGTAAAAATTAGTTTGGAGAAACAAGTGGAAACGAAGTACGATAAAATGGAAAGGAAGTAAAGAATATTAAAGCTTAACGTAACACCAAGGATCTCTTACGACGGTGCTGAAGCTCGCGTTAGGGGAGGAAACGAGCCGGCCCTCTTCCAAGAAACCATCCCAGCTTTCTGCCTTGGGCGATTTAGAAAAACTTAAATCTGGATGATCGGAGTGGAAGTTAAACCGCCGTTGTCGTGAATGGAAATCCCGCAGGTTACCACCACGCCATCCCGTGTGAAGGAAACAAAACAAAAACATATATTGAGTAGACACCACATACCATCATTTAAGATAGTAAATGGCACAGTAAAAAATTATAGAGGAAAAATTGTTCAAATATTCGATGACTTGTTTATATTTTTATAAGATTCAAAAGAGGAGACAAACATAAACCTGTATAGGTAACAGTTGTTATTAGCCAGGGATCATTTCTGTAGTAGCTTACTTTCGTTTCATCTGTAGATATTTAGTGTCATGCTAAAAAATATGGGTAGGATACCAGAAAAACAGATGCAAGCCTGAGATTCATTGAAAGGAAACTAAAGAAATATGAATCACTCGTGGAACAAAAAGCTTACAAAATACTCTTTCGATTTTTTCTTAAATTTCATTCCACTCTTGTAACTAAAAGTTTAAAAGCTGTAAGTATTTTACACGGAAGAGCCAAAGAAACTAGTAAACCTGCCTAATATCGTGTGGGGGCCCCCGCGAACACGCAAAAGTGCCGCAACACGACGTGGCATGCACTCGAACATTGCATGAAGTAGTGCTGGAGGAAAATGACACCATGAATCCTGCAGGGTGCCCGTAAATCCAAAACAGTACAAGGGGGTGGAGGTCTCTTCTGAACAGCACGTTGCAAGGCATCCCAGATACGTTCAACAATGTTCATGTCTGAGGAGTTTCGTGGCCAGCGGAAGAGTTTAAACTCAGAAGAGTGTTCCTGGAGCCACTCTGTAGCAATTGTGGACATGTGGGGTGTAGCATTGTTTTGTTGGAACTGTCCAACCCCGTCAGAATGTACAATGGACATGGATGGATGCAGCTGATCAGAGAGGACGCTTACGTACGTGTCACCTGTCAGAGTCGTATCTAGACGAATCAGGGATCCCATATCACTCCAACTGCACACGCTCCACATTATTACAGAGCCTCCATCAGCTTCAATAGTCCCCTGCTCACATGTAGGGTCCATGGATTCATGAGGCTGGCTCCATACCTGTAAAGGTCCATCAGCTCGATACAATTTGAAACGAGACTTGTCCAACCAGGCAACATTTTTCCAGTCATCAGCACTCCAATATCGTAGTTGAAGGGCCCAGGCGAGGCGTAAAGTTTGTGTCGTGCAGTCATCAACTATACACGAGTGGGCCTCCGGCTCCGAGAGCCCATATCGATGATGTTTCGTTGAATGGTTAGCACGCTCACACTTGTTGATGGCCCAGCATTGAAATCTGCAGCAGTTTGCGGGAGGGCTGCACTTTTGTCACGTTGAACGATTCTCTTCAGCCATCGTTGGTCCCGTTCTAGCAGGATCTTTTTCCGGCCACAACGATGTCGGAGACTGACGTTTTACCGGATTCCTGATATTCACGGTACACTCGTGAAATGGGCGGACGGGAAAATCCACACTTCATCGTTACCTCGGAGGTGCTGTGTCCCATCGCTCGTGCACAGACTGTAACACCGAGTTCAAACTCATTTAAATCTTGATAATGTGCCATTGAAGCTGCAGTAACCGATCTAACAACTGCACCAGACACTTGTTGCCTTATATAGACATTGCTGACCGCAGCGCCGTATTCTGCCTGTTTGAATACGCATGCCTATACCAGTTTCTTTGGCGCTTCAGGTTAAGTTTCAAAAAAATGTTCAAATGTGTGTGAAATTTTATGGGACTTAACTGCTAAGGTCATCAGTCCCTAAGCTTACACACTACTTAACGTAAATTATCCTAAGGACAAATACATACACCCACGCCCGAGGGAGGACTCGAACCTCCGCCGGGATCAGCCGCACAGTCCATGACTGCAGCGTCTTAGCCCGCTCGGCTAATCCCGCGCGGCAGGTTAAGTTTAATGAATACTGAAGATAACTACACCCCCCTTCGTTAGAGTCAGATACGGCGCAGTATCACTAACTAGTCATTTAATGACCGATGCTCCTTTCTTCGTTTTAGGGGTAAATTGACGCAATAGCACACGATCCTTCACCATAACTGACAAGTTTTGTTACCAGATTCAGGTCTTCCTAGCAGAAAGAATTGAATACGATATTCTCAATTGAACGAAACGTCAGATATAAAAGCAATGATGCTGTTGTGTACAAAAAGTTATAGTGCCAGAAAACTGTAGAGAATCACAGGATGACTCGCAGGATCTACGATGGTGCAGGGGTAGGCAGTTGACCCGTAAAATAAATAAAAGTGTGGCAGATGGACGGCCCATTATGTTTGATTACACTATTAGCGACTAACTACCGGAGACAGTGACAACCGTAAAATAACTAGGAATATCGGTGCTAAGCGCTGAAAAATACAATGACCAAAAAACTAATTGTAACGAAAACATATGGCAAGTTGAGATTCATTGGAAGAAATGTGGAAAAAGGTCAATCATCCGTGGAAGAAGTAGCATACAAAACACTCGTCCGGGCGATTCTTAAGTACTGCTTGTGCGTCTGAGAACGTTACCAGGTACGTGATACAGCCCAGTGTAGAGTTTGTTCGGTAACCACGAGAGCGTTACGGAGACGTTCATCAAACTTTAGCTGCAGACGCTACAAGGCGGTGCTGTGCACCACGGTATGATTTACGGTTAAAATTCTGTGGGCATACATTCCGAGAAAAGTCAGGAAGCACATCGCTTTCCCGCAGAAACATCTCTTGACCACGACAGGAAAACCAAAGAAATTACAGTCCCTTTCGCGAATGAAACGGCAAAGATTGGAAATGATATTTGTACTCCTGCCACACACTGAATATGACTTTTTTGTGTTCGTTACATTCTAGTGACTGCCACACCGTTCGGTGAGAAGCAGCGCGGAGGTTAGCACACTGCACTCGTATTCGGGATGACGACGGTTCCAATTTCCGTACGGGCATCCAGTTATAGGTTTGCCGAGATTTCCCTAGATCGCTTAAGCAAATGCCGGGATGGTCTGTTTGAAAGGGTACAGTCAATTTCCTTCCCCTTCCTTCCTTAATTCAAGCTTTTGCACCGTCTCTAATGACTTCAATTTCAACGGGACGTTAAAGACTAACCATCCTTCCTTCCTTCCTTTGGTCAGAAGCAGATAGCGATATCGGCACTACGTCTAAACCCTTTTAACGGCGCTAAAATAGTGCAAAGTAAACTGTACTATAACTATGAAACATTAAAGATAATGATATGATAATGCATTACCCAAATGGACACATGCTGAGATAGATGTGCATCAAAACCTGAAGGAAATCCTATGATGTTTTACCTTTAGTTACGCCACAGTTTAGTTGTACTGTGTCCGCAAGTGAAATCAGGAAATGAAAATTGATTCAAATTCGACATCATCTGGATCGTATATCGAAGAGGTAGATCGAGCCTCCTCAAAGAGAGCAAGGCACCACGTCGCAGAGGAATACTGATAACTTTCCGGGAATATCGCCTTTTTAGACGGGATATGTAAATAACCTCACTGAGGTACAAAAGTCATGGCATACCTCCTAAATCGTGTCGGACCTCCTATGGCCCGGCTTAGTGCAGCAACTAGACGTGGCAAGTCCCCTGCAAACATATTGGGCCTTAGATGTTTGGACAACATGGTTGTGGAGTAACAGCGATTGATATAAAATTTACTTAGTATTAAGAAAACAGTCTTAATCGCGTTTTTTTATTATTTATTTAGTGCCAATCGGTTTCAGCCCATCGCAGGGACCATCTCCGGAACGAACATACCGCTGGTCAACCGCTTGTGGCTTCACGTCTACCAAGGTGTGGCAGGAGACTGCCACACCTTGATAGATGTGACGCCACCAGCAGTCATCCAGCGGTATGTTCGCTCTGAAGATGGCCCCTGCGATGGACTGAAACCGGTAGGCACTAAAAAAATAAAAAAAACGCGATTAAGACTGTTTTCTTAATACTAAATACTGAGCCTTGCTGTCTCTATAGCCGTCCACAATTGCGAAAGTGTTGCTGGTGGAGAATTGTGTGCTCTAACTACCTCTTGATTATGTCCCATAAACGCCTGATGGGATTCATGCCGTGTGATCTGGGTGCCCAAATTATTCGCTGGAATTGTCCAGAATGTTCTTCAAACCAATCAGGAATAATTGTGGCCAGGTGACGTGACATCATTGTTTGGGAACATCAAGTCTTAGAATGGCTGCAAATGCTCTCCAAGTAGTCGAACATAACCATTCCCAGTCAATGATCGGTTTCGTTAGACCAGAGGACCAATTCCATTCCATTTAAACGTAGTCCACACTATTTTTGAGCCTCCTGTATGTTGCACAGGGCCTTGTTGACAACTTACGTCCATGGATTCGTTGGTTCTGCTCCTCACTCGAACCCTATCCCTGACAAAGTGAAATCAAGATTCATCTGAACAGGGCACCGTTTTCCACTCGTCAAGGATCCAACCGTTATGGTCACGAGCCGAGAATAGTCGCTGCAGGTGATGTGTAGTTATCAAAGGCACTTGCCTCAGTCGTCTGCTGCCATCGCCCATTAACGCCAAATTTCGCTGCACTGTCGTAACGGGTACGTTCGTCGAGCGGTCCACATTGGTTTCTGCTGTTATTTCACACACTGTTGCTTGTCTGTTAGCACTGACAACTCCACGCGAACACTGCTGCTCTCCGTCGTTAAGTGAAGCCCGTCAGCCACTGCGTTGTCCATGGTAAGAAACACACTCTTGACACTGTAGATCTCGCAATACCGACTTCCCTAACAAGTTCCCAATTACGATTCCACGTTCAAGGGCTGTTAATACCCGTCGGGTGGCCATAATCAAGTCGGAATGTTTTTCTCATGAATCACGTAAGTACAAATGGCACTTCCGCCAGTGTACTGCTCTTTTGTACCTTGTGTGCACGATACTACTGCCATCTGTATATGAACATATCGCTATCCCATGATCCTGCCATCTCAGTCTATGTTTCTCCGTTATTCATAAAGAATGACATGTTGTAGATATCGGTATGTATATGTGTATTTGTTTTCTCTGTACTAGATGTCACTGACTATGGGCCCTATGATCAAATAACGGCCTGGCAGTTAAATATTTTAGGTGGAGATCACGGTGTACAGGAAGATGCTTTTAACAAATAAACCTCTCTGTGAAGGTTTACATTTCAGCACATAACGTCATTGGCACACCCAACAAATAAACCTCACCACACTTTAGGTAACTGAATGTGTTACTGTAGTGTACATGAAATGGCAGCATGCAGCGGAAAGGCATGGTGCTGAGCAATATAAGTAAAAAGTGACTGAAGCAATTCTTTCATAAATCTGTAACGTTGCTACCAATTCCATATTTCACTGTCACAGATGCTGAAATTAAATACACGGTCCTCAGCGCATACTATGCAGAAGAACGCAATTCCTGATGACACACCCGGAATTGTCCACTTCCTGTCCACGTAAAAAGACCGTAGCTCGAAGACAGTTTTCCGGGACGCACTGCCCTTATGCAAGCCCAATTACGACTGAGGAGCGGTAACTGCCGAGGTCGGCCATGAGATTAGCCCGAGGACTTCCATGGCGTGGCCTTGTCCCGTCCTGCGTGACGAGGTACAAATTGCTTCCATCAAGAGATGTCTTGCGTGCATTTCTCTACATATCAGTAGCAAAACTGGTATTTACTATTAGCTCAATACAACTGCGTTTTGGACGCTATACAGAAGAACTCATCTCAACAACAGCGCGACACTTATCGTATTCTCTAGATATGATGTTTCTCATTATCTGCAGCTACATCTGTATCGACATGATAACTCTGCAATTCACACTTAAGTGTCCGGCAGGGGGCTCATCGAACAACCTCCAGTCTCTTTCCCTACCGTTCCACTTTTGAACAGAGCGCGGGAAAGACGAACACTTAGATCTTTCCGTGCGAGATCTGATTGCTCTAATTATATTACCATGATCATTTTCCCCTATGCCGGTGTGTGTCAACAAAATGTTTCGATATCCGGAGAAGAAGGACGGAGATCGAACTTTTGTTTTAATGATTGCCATCCCAACTCACGTATCACATCCGACACATTCCCCTACTTCGCGATAATACAAAACGAGCTGCCCTTCTTTGAACTTTTTCAATGTCTTCGTCAGTCCTATCTGGTAAGGATCGAATACCGTTCAGGGATACTCCAGAAGAGGATGGACAAGACCAATGTGGACAGGCTCTTCAGTAGATTTGCGGCATCTTCTAAGTGTTCTGCCATTAAAACGTACTCTTTCTTTCGCCTTCCCCACAACATTTCTCGTGTGGTGGTTCAAATAGAGTTGTTCGTAATTGTAATTTCTTGGTATTTAACTGAATCAACAACATTTAAGTTTGTGTTCTATCGCGAAATTGAAATTTAACGATTCTTATAGTCGTCACGTGGAGGACCTCACACTTTTTATCCTTTAGAGGCAACTGCCAATTTTATCTCCATACAGATATTGTGTCTAAATCATTTTTCAATTGGTGTTGATCTTCCGATGATCTTACTATACGACAAAAGACAGTACCATTTGCAGACAATCTAAGAGGGCTGCACAGATCATCTTCTAAATAGTTTATTGATTAGGAGCAGCAGACGGCCCGTAACACTTCCTTGTGGAACGCCAGATATCACTTCGGTTTCCCTCTATGACTACCTGTCAGTTACTGCAAACCGTGATCTTTCTGACAAGTAATCAGGCATCCAGTCGCAGAACTGCGACGGTACTCCGTGGACACGCAGTTCGATTAGATGTAGCTTATACCGGGGGATCTTAAATTTAAAAACCTCTCTCACACCGGCCTGATTTAGCTTCACTGATCAGGATAGTAAAAATATGCGTATGTTAAGGGAATTTTCATTCACAAAGCAGGCTTATCACATTCACACAGTTCAATACTGTTGTATCCTGATTAAATTGAGCTTAACTTAAATTCCACAAGGCAGTGAAGCAATTTCGAAGTCCCGGTGCGACGAAAATTGTCAGTCGATCTCCTGGAAACATTTGTAATAATTATTAACTTTCGGTGATCACATGGGGAAGACCGGAGATCTGCTGGTAAGACCGTGTTAGCCTATTTATTTGAAATAACTGGATATCTTGAGCATACAAAACGGCAGGTCCGTCCAGTGTAAATCAGACGTTCCCCACTGATTCCGTGTAAACACAGCGTAGTAAGCAGACACTGTCAATAATAATCAGTTAAATAATACGCGAACACACTTACTTTAGTTTAGTTCATGTATTAAATTCCTTCTCATACAGAATCTCATCAATATGGCGACTAGCTCAACAATACATACATATACCTCCTCCTTCTTTCACGACTAATCGGCAAGAATTCCTCATTCTTTTCATAAGAGAAAACATAGATAGCAGAGTAGCTATTCCATGGAGTAAATGGACGCTCCAAGGAATAATTGGGCTTGAAACTACTTTGCATTGAGAATCGGTAAGATAAGAAGAGATATTTCGAGATATGTACTGCGTTATATAATTTACAAAATTTCTGAAAATATCGCGGAGAGACTGCTGCAAGAGACATTGCATCCTCCTACCATTGACGACTGTGCAGAAACATGCTAGATGGCAATGTTGTAAGAAATAACGTCACTGTGGACAGGAATGGGATCAGATAATGTTTTCGGAGGAATACAGGTTCTGTTTGTTTGAAAATGATGGCTACATTTTGATTCGCCGCAGACAGGGGGAGTGGCATCGCAATGACTGCGTTTGCACAAGGCATGCAGCGCCAACTCGAGGCCTTAAGGTGTGAGGTGTTATTGGGTACAGCCACAAATCACAGTTGGTGTGAGTCCAGGACACTGTGACCAGTGTGACCTACGTGAATGACATCGTGCAATTTGTAGCCATACCCTTTCTGCACGAGACCTCAGACACCATTTTTCAGCAAGACAGTTCAGGACCACATGTTGCTGCACGAACACGTGCCTTCCTGGTGTCACAGAACGTTAGCCTTTTGCCTGGCCCGCCAGATCACCAGACGTGTCGCCAATCGAAAATGCACTACTGGCCATTAAAACTGCTACACCAAGAAGAAATGCAGATGATAAACGGGTATTCATTGGACTAATATATTATACTAGAACTGACATGTGATTACATTTTCACGCAATTTGGGTGAATAGAACCTGAGAAATTAGTACCCAGAATAACCACCTCTGGCCGTAATAACGGCCTTCATACGCATAGGCATTGAGTCAAACAGAGCTTGGATGGCGTGTACTGGTACAGCTGCCCATGCACCTTCAACACGATACCACAGTTCATCAAGAGTAGTGACTGGCGTATTGTGACGAGCCAGTTGCTCAGCCACCACTGACCAGACGTTTTCAATTGGTGAGAGATGTGGAGAATGTGTTGGCCAGGGCAGCAGTCGAACATTTTCTGTATCCAGAAAGGCCCGTACAGAACCTGCAACATGCGGTCGTGCATTATCCTGCTGAAATGTAGGGTTACGCAGGGATCGAATGAAGGGTAGAGCCACGGGTCGTAACACATCTGAAATGTAACGTCCACTGTTCAAAGTGCCGTCAATGCGAACAAGAGGTGACCGAGGGGTGTACCCAATAGGACCCCATACCATCACGCCGGGTGACACGCCAGTATGGCGATGACGAATACACGCTTCCAATGTGCGTTCACCGCGATGTCGCCAAGCACGAATGGGACCATCCATGATGCTGTAAACAGAACCTGGATTCATCCGAAAAATTGACGTTTCGCCATTCGTACACCCAGGTTCGTCGTTGAGTATACCATCGCAGGCGCTCCTGTCTGTGATGCAGCGTCAAGAGTAACCGCAGCCATGATATCCGAGCTGATAGCCCATGCTGCTGCATACGTCGTCGTACTGTTCGTGCAGATGGTTGTTGTCTTGCAAACGTCCCCATCTGTTGACTCAGGGATCGAGACGTGGCTGCACGATCCGTTACAGCCATGTGGATAAGATGCCTGTCATCTCGACTGCTAGTGCTACGAGGCCGTTGGGATCCAGCACGGCGTTCCGTTTTACCCTCCTGAACCCACCGATTCCATATTCTGCTAACAGTCATTGGATATCGACCAACGCGAGCATCGGCTACAATCCGACCTTTATCAAAGTCGGAAACGTGATGGTACGCATTTCTCCTCCTTACACGAGGCATCACAACAACATTTCACCAGGCAACGCTGGTCAAGTGCTGTTTGTGTATGAGAAATCGGTTGCAAACTTTCCTCATGTCAGCACGTTGTAGGTGTCGCCACCGACGCCAACCTAGTGCGAATGCTCTGAAAAGCTAATCATTTGCATATCACAGCATCTTCTTCCTGTCGGTTAAAACTTCGCGTCTGTAGCACGTCATGTTCGTGGTGTAGCAATTTTGATGGCCAGTAGTGTATGTAGGATATGGTGAAACAACAAATGCAGCCCTGTGACACAATGCCAACCATCACAGATGAACTTTGCAACCAAATGAATGCAGCTTGTATGGCTGTACCATAGGACTCCATTCGCGCCTTGGAGTCGAAGCCATCACGCGTGGAACCAGTTATCAGGGTGCATGGTGGACCCTGTGTCTATTAGGCACCAGCACACATGCTGAACCCGGGTGACTGAAATGCTAATCACTTCTGCATAACATATTAATGTACATGTCCTGTGAATATGAACGTCCTATCTCTAGTCGTTCAAGGTGTTCTGTTTTTTTTCTGAACATGTGTGTACTTGTATGACAATACTGAGTGTGTACAGTCTGGAACCGCGCGACCGCTACGGTCGCAGGTTCGAATCCTGCCTCGGGCATGGATGTGTGTGATGTCCTTAGGTTAGTTAGGTTTAAGTAGTCCTAGGTTCTAGGGGACTGATGACCTCAGAAGTTAAGTCCCATAGTGCTCAGAGCCATTTTTGAATACTGACTGTAACTATGGCTCGATAATCCTGCAATTGACGCGTTTTGCTTTAATAGCTGGTTACCTATATTGGTGACAGTCAACGTGTAACTGGACGTTACTACAATTTGTGCCAAATAAAATTTCTTCATACAGTATTCTGATCAAAGTATCCCGGCAACCATAAGCAATGCGAAACTGAAGATTAAACGTCACGAGAGGCGAACCTGCCTGTATAAAAGGCAGTAGGGGGTATTGTGTTGTCAGCAGAGAATCGCTAACAGAAGATTTGCTCCGTCAGAAGATCTCAGTGACTTCTAAAGTGGACTAAACATTGGATATCATCTGAGTAACAAATCCACCAGGGAGATTTCAACATTTCTAGAGCTGCCCAAGTCGATTTTTGGTGATGTGACTGAAGTGGAAACGTGAAGGAAAAGCTACAGTTAAATTAAGACCTGGTAGGTCTTAGGTATTGACGGATAGCGATCGTCAAGCCTTGCGGAGGGGGGATGTAACAAAAATCGCGTGAAATCATCGGAAGGTATCACTTGTAAGTTCCAAAGCGATATCAACAGTCCAGCTGACGGTGCTTTGGGAGTTAAATGGTTCAAAGGCCTCTGAACACTATGGGACTTAACATCTGAGGTCATCAGTCCCCTAGAACTTAGAACTACTTAAACCTAACTAACCTAAGGACATCACACACATCCATGGCCGAGGCAGGATTCGAACCTGCGACCGTAGCGGTAGCGCGTTTCCAGACTGAAGCGCCTAGAAACGCTCGACCACACCGGCCGGCCTTTGGTAGTTAAAAAGACTGAGGTACAATGATCAAGGAATACCTCATGTGTCACATTTTTCTTTAGTTAATCCAAAGCGATGCTTGAGGTGGTGTGAAAAGCGACGCCATTGGACAGTGCATGACTGGAAACGAGTGATTTGGAGCGATGAATCACACTATACTCGCGGCAGTCCGGTGGAGAGCTTGAGTTTGGCTAATGCCTGGAGAACGCTGGATAGGTCAGGAGTCCACTACACGCAACAAGCGGCTACACGGGTAGCAGGGGTTGTGTGGCGTGGGCTGGGCGGTTTTTTAGGTTAGATGGCCTCGGGCAAGTGCAGAAAGGGCAACAGCCTCAACGGGTGCGGGGCAAAGTCAGGACATGCGGGGACCAACCAGCAATCGGTATTGTAATTGTAAACTGTCGAAGCTGCGTTGGTAAAGTACCGGAACTTCAAGCGCTGATAGAAAGCACCGAAGCTGAAATCGTTATAGGTACAGAAAGCTGGCTGAAGCCAGTGATATATTCTGCCGAAATTTTTACAAAGGCACAGACGGTGTTTAGAAAGGATAGATTGCATGCAACCGGTGGTGGAGTGTTCGTCGCTGTTAGTAGTAGTTTATCATGTAGTGAAGTAGAAGTGGATAGTTCCTGTGAATTATTATGGGTGGAGGTTACACTCAACAACCGTGCTAGGTTAATAATTGGCTCCTTTTACCGACCCCCCGACTCAGCAGCATTAGTGGCAGAACAACTGAGAGAAAATTTGGAATACATTTCACATAAATTTTCTCAGCATGTGATGGTCTTAGGTGGAGATTTCAATTTACCAGATATAGACTGGGACACTCAGATGTTTAGGACGGGTGGTAGGGACAGAGCATCGAGTGACATTATACTGAGTGCACTATCCGAAAATTACCTCGAGCAATTAAACAGAGAACCGACTCGTGGAGATAACATCTTAGACCTACTGATAACAAACAGACCCGAACTTTTCGACTCTGTAAGTGCAGAACAGGGAATCAGTGATCATAAGGCCGTTGCAGCATCCCTGAATATGGAAGTTAATAGGAATATAAAAAAAGGGAGGAAGGTTTATCTGTTTAGCAAGAGTAATAGAAGGCAGATTTCAGACTACCTAACAGATCAAAACGAAAATTTCTGTTCCTACACTGACAATATTGAGTGTTTATGGAAAAAGTTCAAGGCAATCGTAAAATGCGTTTTAGACAGGTACGTGCCGAGTAAAACTGTGAGGGACGGGATACACCCACCGTGGTACAACAACAAAGTTAGGAAACTACTGCGAAAGCAAAGAGAGCTTCACTCCAAGTTTAAACGCAGCCAAAACCTCTCAGACAAACAGAAGCTAAACGATGTCAAAGTTAGCGTAAGGAAGGCTATGCGTGAAGCGTTCAGTAAATTCGAAAGTAAAATACTAGGTACCGACTTGACAGAAAATCCTAGGAAGTTCTGGTCTTACGTTAAATCAGTAAGTGGCTCGAAACATGTCCAGACACTCCGGGATGATGATGGCATTGAAACAGAGGATGACAAGCGTAAAACTGAAATACTAAACACCTTTTTCCAAAGCTGTTTCACAGAGGAAGACCGCACTGCAGTTCCTTCTCTAAATCCTCGCACCAACGGAAAAATGGCTGACATCGAAATAAGTGTCCAAGGAATAGAAAAGCAACTGGAATCACTCAACAGAGGAAAGTCCACTGGACCTGACGGGATAGCAATTCGATTCTACACAGAGTACGCGAAAGAACTTGCCCCCCTTCTAACAGCCGTGTACCGCAAGTCTCTAGAGGAACAGAAGGTTCCAAATGATTGGAAAAGAGCACAGGTAGTCCCAGTCTTCAAGAAGGGTCGTCGAGCAGATGCGCAAAACTATAGACCTATATCTCTGACGTCGATCTGTTGTAGAATTTTAGAACATGTGTTTTGCTCGAGTATCATGTCGTTTTTGGAAACTCATAATCTACTATGTAGGAATCAACATGGATTCCGGAAACAGCGATCGTGTGAAACCCAACTCGCTTTATTTGTTCATGAGACCCAGAAAATATTAGATACAGGCTCCCAGGTAGATGCTATTTTTCTTGACTTCCGGAAGGCGTTCGATACAGTTCCGCACTGTCGCCTGATAAACAAAGTAAGAGCCTATGGAATATCAGACCAGCTGTGTGGCTGGATTGAAGAGTTTTTAGCAAACAGAACACAGCATGTTGTTATCAACGGAGAGACGTCTACAGACATTAAAGTAACCTCTGGCGTGCCACAGGGGAGTGTTATGGGACCATTGCTTTTCACAATATATATAAATGACCTAGTAGATAGTGTCGGAAGTTCCATGCGGCTTTTCGCGGATGATGCTGTAGTATACAGAGAAGTTGGAGCATTAGAAAATCGTAGCGAAATGCAGGAAGATCTGCAGCGGATAGGCACTTGGTGCAGGGAGTGGCAACTGACCCTTAACATAGACAAATGTAATGTATTGCGAATACATAGAAAGAAGGATCCTTTATTGTATGATTATATGATAGCGGAACAAACACTGGTAGCAGTTACTTCTGTAAAATATCTGGGAGTATGCGTGCGGAACGATTTGAAGTGGAATGATCATATAAAATTAATTGTTGGTAAGGCGGGTACCAGGTTGAGATTCATTGGGAGAGTCCTTAGAAAATGTAGTCCATCAACAAAGGAGGTGGCTTACAAAACACTCGTTCGACCTATACTTGAGTATTGCTCATCAGTGTGGGATCCGTGCCAGATCGGGTTGACGGAGGAGATAGAGAAGATCCAAAGAAGAGCGGCGCGTTTCGTCACAGGGTTATTTGGTAACCGTGATAGCGTTACGGAGATGTTTAACAAACTCAAGTGGCAGACTCTGCAAGAGAGGCGCTCTGCATCGCGGTGTAGCTTGCTCGCAAGGTTTCGAGAGGGTGCGTTTCTGGATGAGGTATCGAATATATTGCTTCCCCCTACTTATACCTCCCGAGGAGATCACGAATGTAAAATTAGAGAGATTAGAGCGCCCACAGAGGCTTTCAGACAGTCGTTCTTCCCGCGAACCATACGCGACTGGAACAGGAAAGGGAGATAATGACAGTGGCACGTAAAGTTCCCTCCGCCACACACCGTTGGGTGGCTTGCGGAGTATAAATGTAGATGTAGATGTAGATGAACGTTACGTACCATCACGTGTAGTGCCAACAGCGAAGAAAGTAGAAGGTGGTGTTACAGTATAGGGATGTTTTAGTGATTTGGACTGGTCTCCTTAATGTAATTGTGAAACCGCTAAATGTGGAAGGACGTGAGTACATTTCACAGCATTGTGTTCTGTGTACAGTAGAGGAACAGTTCGGAGACGATGTTTTTTTGTAGAAGCATGGCAATACACCACGCCATAAAGTATCATCTGTGATGCACTACTTTGTGGTCAATAACGTTCCTGAAATCGACTACCTTACCGAATGTCCCGACCTGAAACCATCGGAACGCCTTTGGTGTGAGTTACAACGTTGACAACGCTCCAGACGCCGGTGTCCAATATTACTGCCTCTTCTGGGTTCGGCTCTTGAGCTCTAATTCCGCTACAGACATGCAGAAATCTCAATGAAAGTGTCCCCAGAAAAGTGGAAGCCGTCATAAAGGTGAAGACGGACACACCCCACATTAATTTCCACTAACCTGTATTTGAATGCTTTTCATCTGATAGTTTAGTTAACTGCATCATATGAAAAACGCCTGAGGTATCTGTCATTAATATATAGAACATGAACTGCGACCCATTCATGCGCACAGTAATACACTTCCCTACATCGGACACTAACAAATCGTATATTTTTAAGACAGAAAAAAATGTAATTTACTTGTAACAAAGTGGCTGCGCCAGAAAGACACGAAGTGAGCCGGTCTCGGTGGCCGAGCGGTTCTAGGCGCTTCAGTCCGGAACCGCGCGACTGCTACGGTCGCAGGTTCGAATCCTGCCTCGGGCATGGATGTGTGTGATGTCCTTAGGTTAGTTAGGTTTAAGTAGTTCTAAGTTCTAGGGGATTGATGACCTCAGATGTTAAGTCCCATAGTGCTCAGAGCCATTTGAACCATTTGAACACGAAGTGAAAACAACGCATATTTTAATGAACTGCAGGGTCCTTATTCATTATGGAGCTGCTAGTAATGTCAAAAATCTGACTGAATACCTTAATCGTGCTTTTCTTGCTCCTTAGTAATTATCAAGAAAGCGGCATGTACACACCTGTGTTCCCTCTTGGCAGTCCGGAAAGAAACTTAGAGCAGAGTATCATAATGAAATATTTGTAGTTCACCGTCGCCTGACCTCCGACGCTGCAGTGTCAGCTGCAGATAAAAAGAAACCTGTTGACGATTACGACAACAAACACAGCTGGTGGACACCAGAGAAGATAAAGACGAACCTCTAGCACTGATTGAGTCATAGCGCTCATGGATGTTAAGACTAGCAGAATTTTCCAGCCAGTAAAAGAGCTCTACAAAAATCTTATCGTGCACGCCTGTTAAGTGCAGTTTTTCAGAAAATCGCTACTCTTCTAGTCTGTCACTCTGCCCTTTCGTTTTGTGTGAGGCAGGTCAGGCATAATTTTTTTCTACTGCCGTCTCTTCCTTGACCTATGTGGAAATACCGGTCAGAAGATATAAACCGTTGCTGCCTTCAATGTGCAAGACCTCTGCTGACCGTAACCACGCAATCGGCAAACGAATCTCTTTCTGTTTTTATATGCTGTTGCACTGCGCCTGAGTATTGATCTGCTGTTGTAAATAATACCAAAAACTTATTTTTCCATATTTCTGCACAAATACAATAAATTGTAGTCCAAGGTGTGCAGAATCCGAATGTGGTTTTAGTCTTTTTCTACCTAGAATAGTTTACGAGTGATCCCACATTCGTTTTCTTCTTCATATTTCCGAATCAGCTGAAGCTATATCGAATGCAATTCGAGAAACATATCATCTTTTCATTATGTCTCTGCGTGCATCACGAAAAAAAAGGAGAGAGGGTGCGTGCGTGCGTGTGTGTGTGTTTGTGTGTGTGTGTGTGTGTGTGTGTGTGTGTATGTTCGGAAAAAGCCATATACTATAGTTTTCTCTTCAAATGTGCTTTGATTCGTGTTTCTAAATGAAAATTCACAAAACGGAGCCGGCATACCCCTTGCTTTTTTGTCATTGCGCTGAATGTCTTTCTTCTCTCAAATCATACTCCAACAAAAACCCGTGAACATAGAAGGTACCCCCCCCCCCCACCCCATATATAGCAGCAGTTTAGTTATGTAATATCTCACCATGTTCATCCGATTCCTCAAAATACCTATCTGTAAAGTTCTCCAGATAAGAGTCCGTCAAATGTGCCTTCATACGACACTTCGATATGCTTCAAACGTCTCGTTGGTCATAATGTTATGTTTCGTAGCTTTTCTTTCGCAGTGAAACGTGTTATTTACATTCTCTTCCTACTTTTGCAGTTAAGAGTACTTCAAAATGTTCATCTCACTGAAGCTCCTTGAACTGCGGAGACAAAAATGAAATTTCTTTACCTTTGCAGCTGAAAGACAATGGAATTAGACTGCTATACATGCAAACGCTCTATCTGCTGGAATATGGCTATCCAAACTGTTACTTTAGGCCAAGGCTAGCGTGAGGCGGCGGTTGCACTAAATCGTAACGAACTGACCGTCCTTTACACTGAACATTTCTTCCTTCCGCTTTCCACCTCTGCCCAAGCTATTTCTCTTTCAAGTAATGAGAGATTCGGGAACGACAACTCAACTTGCAAAGAGAGCATGCGTACTTCATGTGCCCTGTTACAGTCCCAGTAATATAACAGTTATTTTGATGTCACCACATATTTCCATTTGTTTTCGTTGTATTTCAAAGTGGAGTTCGCAACTAGGAGGGATGTAAATGTAAATGAAATGACGTGTGACTAGGGCCTCCCGTCGGGTAGACCATTCGCCGGGTGCAAGTCTTTCGATTTGACGCCACTTCGGCGACTTGCGCGTCGATGGGGATGAAATGATGACGATTAGAACAACGCAACACCCAGTACCTACGCGGAGAAAATTTCCGACCCAGCCGGGAATCGAATCCGGGCCCTTAGGATTGACATTCTGTCGCGCTGACCGCACAGCTACCAGGGGCAGATAACTAGGAGGGATGACTCTTTGTTTCCATTGTAGACGAAACACCCTGAGACTCTGATGAAACGCATATTTGACTATCAGCCGCTTTACTGAAAACCTTAAACATCAACCCGTTTCGGCTCAAATGGCTCTGAGCACTATGGGACTTAACATCTGTGGTCATCAGTCCCCTAGAACTTAGAACTACTTAAACCTAACTAACCTAAGGACATGACACACATCCATACCCGAGGCAGGATTCGAACCTGCGACCGTAGCAGTCGTGCGGTTCCGGACTGCAGCGCCTTAACCGCGAGACCACCGCGGCCGGCCAACCCGTTTCGGTCTTAGACCACTAGCAACGGACATAATATTAAAAACGATTTTCAATACAACAGCTGATAGTCAAATATACATTTCATCTATTACCTGACGGCTGTTAACAGTCACCTAACAGAAATGTTTAACTGTGAGACTTGTTTTCAACGCATCCATAAGAAGGCTCCATACTTGTGAACTGGTTTAGAATCACCCATCTGCAGATCAGAAAGAGGACCCTAGTACAAAAGTGTAATATACTAGAACAATAATTTTCCCATAGTAGAGGGGTTTACGAAACACAACATACGAAAGTACAGCTGCACAATAAATCTTTCAGCAGCTTAACGGTCCGTATCACAAGGTTAGAATCATGCTACAGTGGTCTGAGGTTGAAGCTGATGTCAGGGCCAGCGAATTCGCTTGGTCTGAAGCCGATGGGCCAACAACATTGCCATAGTCGTCAAACTGGTTCCCACGTCTGATCACCGAAGTTAAGCGCTGTCGAACTTGGCTAGCATTCGGATCTGCAGAGCGCTGTTGGCAAGCGGGGTGCACGGAGTCCTTGTGAGGCCAATTCAGGGGCTACTCCATTGAGAAGTAGCGGCTTCAGTCTCAAAAACTGACAACGGCCGGGAGAGCGGAATGCTGACGACATGCTCCTCCATATCCGTATCCTGAGACGCCTATCTTCTGAGGATGACATGGCGGACGGTCGGTTCCGTTGCGCCCTCCGAGACCCGTTCGTTCGGTCGAGGGGCGGTGGGGCGGTGGAAGGAGAGGAGAGAGCCAAAGAGCTGATGGAACAGATTTGGGATGCCCCAAAAACTACTGGCTGTAATGTATGGGATTTGCGTGACCTGTGCGTAGACATCTGATACCACGTACCTGCGAAGGTCTTGTCGAAACCTTGCCACGCAGAGTCGCTTCTTTATTGCGTTCCAAAGTTGGACCAACACGCTATTGACCAAATGGTCGTATATACTCTGCAAGCCGGTGTGCAGTCCACGATGGAGGATACTTCATATAAATATTAGTCATGGTGGTAACAGAAGTCTGGCTCAAACAAAAGTCTTCTAAATAGACTACTGGCCATTAAAATTACTACACCAAGAAGAAATGCAGATGATAAACGGGTATTCATTGGACTAATATATTATACTAGAACTGACATGTGATTACATTTTCACGCAATTTGGGTGCATCGATCCTGAGAAATCAGTACCCAGAACAACCACCTCTGGCCGTAATAACGGCCTTCATACGCCTGGGCATTCAGTCAAATAGAGTTTGGATGGCGTGCACTGGTACAGCTGCCCATGCACCTTCAACACGATACCACAGTTCATCAAGAGTAGTGACTGGCGTATTGTGACGAGCCAGTTGCTCGGCCACCATTGACCAGACGTTTTCAATTGGTGAGAGATCTGGAGAATGTCCTGGACAGGACGGCAGTCGAACATTTTCTGTATCCAGAAAGGCCCGTACAGGACATGCAATATGCGGTCGTGCATTATCCTGCTGAAAAGTACGGTTTCGCAGGAATCGAATTAAGGGTAGAGCCACGGGTCATAACACATTTTAAATGTAACGTCCACTGTTCAAAGTGCCATCAATGCGAACAAGAGGTGACCGAGACGTGTAACCAATGGCACCCCATACCATCACGCCGGGTGATACGCCAATATGGCGATGACGAATACACGCTTCCAATGTACGTCCACCGCGATGTCGCCAAACACGGATGCGACCATCATTATTCTGTAAGCAGAACCTAGATTCATCCGAAAAAATGACGTTTTGCCATTCGTGCTCCCAGGTTCGTCGTCGAGTACACCATCTCAGCCGCTCCTGTCTGTGATGCAGCGCCAAGGGTAACCGCAGCCATAGTCTCCGAGCTGATAGTCCATGCTGCTGCAAACGTCGTCGTACTGTTCGTGCAGATGGTTGTTGTCTTGCAAACGTCACCATCTGTTAACTCAGGGATCGAGACGTGGCTGCACGATCCGTTAGAGCCCTGTGGATAAGATGCCTGTCATCTCGACTGCTAGTGATACGAGGCCATCGAGATCCAGCACAGCATTCCGTATTACCCTCCTGAACCCATCGATTCCATATTGTACTAACAGTCATTGGATCTAGACCAATGCGAGCACTAATGTCGCGATACTATAAACCGCAATTGCCATAGGCTACAATCCGACCTTTATCAAAGTCGGAAACGTGATAGTACGCATTTCTCCTCCTTACACGAGGCATCACAACAGCGTTTCACCAGGCAACGCCGATCAACTGCTGTTTGTGTATGAGAAATCGGTTGGAAACTTTCCTCATGTCAGCACGTTGTAGGTGTCGCCACAGGCGCCAACCTTGTGTAAATTCTCTGAAAAGCTCATCATTTGCATATCACAGCATCTTCTTCCTGTCAGTTAAATTTGGCGTCTATAGCACGCCATCTTCGTGTTGTAGCAATTTTAATGTCCAGCAGTGTATAAGAAATGGAGATTCGCGCGAACAATTTCGTCTTTCTCCACAGTCACTCATTTATGTTTTCCAAATATCTCTGTTAAACTTTCATGTTGACTGTATCGATGTTTCGATCTTAGCATCGCAATTCTGAATTCGATGACTGCTGTTAAGCCTGCTTCATAATGACTCCAAACGCTGGTGGAGTCCTGTTTACTGGCAGTATAGCATCTTTTGTGCCATTTGGTAGCACAGTGAATTACCATACAACAGTCTTATGGTTTTTACCCTTCAATGATCGCTTCTTTCACCTTTATAGACGCTTTGTATATGCAAAAAAAAAGAAAAACCGAAATTGCACAGTCGCTTGGCGTGCTCCTCAAACTGTAGATCCCCTACAGCTATCAGGGTCATTCAGATCGAAAATCAGAGTTTAAAACAGCTTCTTGTATGCGCTTTCCTTTACAGTTACATCGATATTCACCAGAACGCTGCCAACAAATCTAAATTTTTCCGTTCGCTTTGCCTGTTTTTGGTTTACTTATTTTTGTTTATTTATTTATTACAATAACAGTTACTTGTCGAGAGAGTCATATTACGATTACGTCCATTCTCAAGTGGTTTCAGTAATGTACCAAGTTACTGCTATATTTATATAGTCCTGCAATATGGCAGTGATATTACAATTTGAACACATGATACTTTAGATTGTCGCCCTGCACTACTCCCGGGACTTTGCCCGTCCCTACCAGTGCGGCCTCTGCTATCCCTTGTGCGGTTACCACTGGTCTGGGGTATCTATTTAATTACATTTACCCACAGCAATTACTAATTACCCACGGCGCTCTTGTAACTACAACAAAAATACTACTACTACTTCTACTACTACTACTACTACTACTATTACTACTACTACTACTACCTACAAATGCACCAAACTATAAAACTACTTGAACCTATTAGGTTGACAGATGAAGGGCAGGAACCATCAGGTTCGACAGAGCAGTTAGATGATGTGCGTCCTGACCGACCTACTCACGGCAGTCAAGTCAGCCGAATTACAATTAACTAACTCCTAATCCCCGTTTTCCCGAACGGGGTTGTCGCAGTGGTAACACTGGTTCCCGTCAGATCACCGAAGTAAAGCGGTGTCGGGCTAGGTTAGCAGTTGGATGGGTGACCATCCGGTCTGCCGAGTGCTGTTGGCAAGTGGGCTGCACTCAGCCCTTGTGAGGCAAACTGAGGAGCTACTTGATTGAGAAGTAGCGGCTCCGGTCTCGAAAACTGACATACGGGCGGGAGAGCAGTGTGCTGACCACGTGCCCCTCCATAAGTGCATCCAATGAAGCCCCGGGGCTGAGGGTACCGTTGGGCCTTCCAAGGCCTGCTCGGAGTTTTCACTGGGGATAGAGCCAACCAATATACAAATCCTTGCCCCGACTCCATCCTTACCTCGTCCTTAGCTGCTCAGCAGGTGACAGGGAGCAAGATCAACCTCGCCAACAGCATTGTATATCAGTACCGACGTATCTTCGCCTTTCGAGATATTATTTTTCTGCCTTATTAGATACTACACCAGCGAGTTTATACAATATCTTAAATGTATTAAGATGGTCAAGCAGTTATGCTATGTTCTGATGACCACCACCAAATGATATCTCCAAACGATATATCGCTTGCGTGGCAAAACGTTCTCGAACGGACCCTCACTATTACTGCCACCAAATATGTATACGATGTGATGTGCTACAGGTGTTCACGACTAATCCTTTAAATGGACATCATCGGATTCTTTCTTTCAGTATCGTGAACTTATCCACATTTAAAGAGAGCTCACATTCACTTTACCAAGTGGATACTTCGTCGAGTATTTTTCACTTTTCCTTATGATCAACAGATGACGATACTGGCTTGTACACAACAGCATCACAAGCGAACAGTCTAATGTTACTGTTGACCCTATCTTACATATCATTTATATGAGGTGCATTCAAGTTCTAAGGCCTCCGATTCATTTTCTCCGGACTGGAAAGAGATAGAAACATGCGCATTCTTTTAAAATGAGGCCGCGTTCATTGTCAATACGTCCCAGAGATGGCAGCACCGTATGGCAGATGGAATTTTACCGACAGCGGCGAGAATGAGAACTGTTTTAAATACTTAAAATGGTGACGTTTTCCTTACTTGAACAGCGTGCAATCATTCGTTTTCTCAATTTGCGTGGTGTGAAACCAATTGAAGTTAATCGACAGTTGAAGGAGACATGTGGTGATGGAGTTATGGATGTGTCGAAAGTGCGTTCGTGGGTGCGACAGTTTAATGAAGGCAGAACATCGTGTGACAACAAACCGAAACAACCTTGGGCTCGCACAAGCTGGTCTGATGGCATGATCGAGAAAATGGAGAGAATTGTTTTGGGGGATCGCCGAATGACTGTTGAACAGATCGCCTCCAGAGTTGGCATTTCTGTGGATTCTGTGCACACAATCCTGCATGACGACCTGAAAATACTAAAAGTGTCATCCAGGTGGGTGTCACGAATGCTGACGGACGACCACACGGCTGCCCGTGTGGCATATTGCCAAGCAATGTTGACACGCAATGACAGCACGAATGGGACTTTCTTTTCGTCGGTTAGGACAATGGATGAGACGTGGACGCCATTTTTCAATCCAGAAACCAAGCGCCAGTCAGCTCAATGGAAGTACACAGATTCACCGCCACCAAAAAAAAATTTCGGGTAACCGCCAGTGCTGAAAAAATGATGGTGTCCATGTTCTGGGACAGCGAGGGCGTAATCCTTACCCATTGCGTTCCAAAGGGCACTACGGTAACAGGTGCATCCTACGAAAATGTTTTGAAGAACAAATTCCTTCCTGCACTGCAACAAAAACGTCCGGGAAGGGCTGCGCGTGTGCCGTTTCACCAAGACAACGCACCCACACATCGAGCTAACGTTACGCAACAGTTTCTTCGTGATAAAAGCTTTGCCGGCCGCGGTGGTCTAGCGGTTCTGGCGCTGCAGTCCGGAACCGCGGGACTGCTACGGTCGCAGGTTCGAATCCTGCCTCGGGCATGGGTGTGTGTGATGTCCTTAGGTTAGTTAGGTTTAAGTAGTTCTAAGTTCTAGGGGACTTATGACCTAAGATGTTGAGTCCCATAGAGCTCAGAGCCATTTGAACCACTTTTCGATAACAGCTTTGAAGTGATTCTTCATGCTCCCTACTCACCTGACCTGGCTCCTAGTGACTTTTGGATTTTTCCAACAATGAAAGACACTCTCCGTGGCCGCACATTCACCAGCCGTGCTGCTTTTGCCTCAGCGATTTTCCAGTGGTCAAAACAGACTCCTAAAGAAGCCTTCGCCGCTGCCATGGAATCGTGGCGTCAGCGTTGTGAAAAATGTGTGCGTCTGCAGGGCGATTACGTCGAGAAGTAACGTCAGTTTCATCGATTTCGGGTGAGTAGTTAATTAGAAAAAAAAATCGGAGGCCTTAGAACTTGAATGCACCTCGTACAGGATGATTTCGTTGAATGGGGACAAACAGCAAGAAACGATCACTGAGAGGATTAGGAGCATACGTTCCAAGGGAGGTACACCCACTCCAAGGTGCAGATGAAAGACCTTTGACAGTGTAGGTTCCGATCATTGACAGCACACGCGAGAACACACACCACACAAGTGGGAATGTTGTGTCCATACTAGTGTCTTAGCTACACACTCAAGAGGGCAACGAGCCGGAGCAGCATTACCGTTCGGAGGGGAGGCAGGGTCACCGGCCAGAAGTGCAGACAGGCCACGTCTGTGGCGGTTTGCGGATGGACGGTTGGTGCCAGGAGGCGATCGCCAATAGCACTCGCCACACACTGAGACTGAGCCAAAAAAAAATGCAAATGTGTGTGAGATCTTATGGGACTTAACTGCTAAGGTTATCAGTTCCTAAGCTTACACACTACTTAACCTAAATTATCCTAAGGACATACACACACACCCATGCCAGAGGGAGGACTCGAACCTCCGCCGGGACCAGCCGCACAGTCCACGACTGCAGCGCCTGAAGACTGAGCCGGTGCTGATGGTTCGGTGCCACCATTCTATGGAGATTCTCCCTACCCCATAGTTCGGCGTTGTGAAAGTTGACGATACCGCCCATCATTAAAGTAGTGTTATCTGTGAACACCATGGATGACAGAAATATCATGTCACGGTGGCCCGTGCGACGAACCAGCGGCAAAACTGTCGCCCGGGACGCAACTCAGTGGGTTCACAGTTTGTACCCATTTAGAAAAATCGCCCCGTACATACATTGAAGCGACAAAGAAACTGGTATAGGCATGTGTATTCTAATTTAGAGATATGTAAATAGGTAGAATACGGCGCTGCGGTCGGCAACGTCTATACAGGGTGGTCCATTGATAGTGACTGGGCCAAATATCTCACGAAATAAGCGTCAAACGAAAAAACTACAAAGAACGAATCTTGTCTAGCTTCAAGGGGGACACCAGATGGCGCTATGATTGGCCCACTAGATAGCGCTGCCGTAGGTCAAACTGATATCAACTGAATTTTTTAAATAGGAACCCCAATTTTTATTACATATTCGTGTAGTACGTAAAGAAATATGAATGTTTTAGTTGGACCACATTCTTCGCTTTGTGATAGAAGGCGCTGTTATAGTCACAAACACATAGCTCACAATTTTAGACGAACAGTTGGTAACATGTAGGTTTTTAAAATTAAAATACAGAACGTAGGTACGTTTGAACATTTTATTTCAGTTGTTCCAATGTACCTTTGTGAACTTATCATTCCTGAGAACGCATGCTGTTTCAGCCTGATTACCTTAAATACCACATTAATGCAATAAATGCTCAAAATGATGTCCGTCAACCTCAATGCATTTGGCAATACGTGTAACGACATTCCTCCCAACAGCGAGTAGTTCGCCTTCCGTAATGTTCGCACATGCATTGACAACGCGCTGACGCATTTTGTCAGGCGTTGTCGGTGGATCACGACAGCAAATATCCTTCAACTTTCCCCACAGAAAGAAATCCGGAGACGTCAGATCCGGTGAACGTGCGGGCCATGGTATGGTGCTTAGACGACCAACCCACCTGTCATGAAATAAGCTATTCACTACTGCTTCAACCGCACGCGAGCTATGTGCCGGACATCCATCATGTTGGAAGTACATCGCCATTCTGTCATGCAGTGGAACATCTTGTAGTAACATCGGTAGAACATTACGTAGGAAATCAGCATACATTGCACCACTTAGATTGCCATCGATAAAATGGGGGCCAATTATCCGTCCTCCCATAGCGTCGCACCATACATTAACCGGCCAAGGTCGCTGATGTTCCACTTGTCGCAGCCATCGTGGATTTTCCGTTGCCCAATAGTGCATATTATGCTGGTTTACGTTACCGCTGATGGTGAATGACGCTTCGTCGCTAAATAGAACGCGTGCAAAAATTCTGTCATCGTCCCGTAATTTCTCTTGGGCCCAGTGGCAGAACTGTAAACGACATTCAAAGTCGTCGCCATGCAATTCCTAGTGCATAGAAACATGGTACGGGTGCAATCGATGTTGATATAGCATTTCCAACACCGACGTTTTTGAGATTCCCCATTCTCGCGCAATTTGTCTGCTACTGATGTGCGGATTAGCCGCGACAGCAGCTAAAACACCCACTTGGGCATCATCATTTGTTGCAGGTCGTGGTTGACGTTTCACATGTGGCTGAACACTTCCTGTTTCCTTACATAACGTAATTATCCGGTGAACGGTCCCGACATTTGGATAATGTCGTCCAGGATACCGAGCAGCATACATAGCACACGCCCGTTGGGCATTTTGATCACAATAGCCATACATCAACACGATATCGACCTTATCCGCAATTGGTAAACGGTCCATTTTAACACGGGTAATGTATCACGAAGCAAATACCGTCCGCACTGGCGGAATGTTACGTGATACCACGTACTTATACGTTTGTGACTATTACAGCACCATCTATCACAAAGCGAAAAAAGTGGTCCTACTAAAATATTCATATGTGACAAAAAAGGCGGTCCCCATTTTAAAAAGCGCAGTTGATATCCGTTTGACCTATGGCAGCGCCATCTAGCGGATCAACCATAGCGCCATCTGGTTTCCCCCTTCAAGCTAGACGAGTTTCGTTCATTGTGGTTTTGTCATTTGATGCTTATTTCGTGAGATATTTGGCCCGGTCACTATCAATGGACCACCCTGTATCAGACAACAAGTGACTGAAACAGTTGTTAGATCGATTATTGCGGCTACAATGGCACGTTATCAAGATTTAAGTGAGTTTCATCGTGGTGTTACAGTCGGCGCACGAGCGATGGGACACAGCACCTCCGACGTAGCGATGAAGTGTGGATTTTTTCGTCGAACTTTTTCACGAGTGTACCGTGAATATCAGGAAATCGGTGAAATGTCAGTCTCCGAGATCGTTGTGGCCAGAAAAAAGATCCTGCAAGAACGGGTCCAACGACGACTAAAGAGAATCGTTCAACGTGACAGAAGTGCAACCCTCTCGCAAATTGTTGCAGATTTCAATGCTGGGCCATCAACAAGTGTCAGCGTGGGAATCATTCAACGAAACATCGTCGATATGGGCTTTTGGAACCGAAGGCCCCCTCGTGTATAGTTGATGACTGCACGACAAAAACTTTACGCCTCGCCTGGGTCCTTCAACAACGACATTGGAGTGTTGATGACTGGAAAAATGTTGCCTGGTTGGACGAGTCTCGTTTCAAATTGTATCGAGCCGATGCACGTTTGCGGGTGTGGAGCCAACTTCATGAATCCATGGACCCTGCATGTCAGTAAGGTACTGTTGAAGCTGGTTGAGGCTCTGTAATGGTGTGCAGCGTGTGCAGGTGGAGTGATATGGAATTCCTGATACATGTAGACACAACTCTTGACAGGTGACACGTACCTTAAGCATCATCTCTGATCACCTGCATCTATTCATGCCCATCGTGCATTCCGACAGACTTGGGCAATTCCAGCAGGACAATGCGACATTCCACACGTCCAGAATTGCTACAGAGTGGTTCCAGATACACTCTTCTGAGTTTAAACACTTCCACTGGCCACCAAACTCCCCAGACAAGAACATTATTGAGCATATCTGGGATGCCTTACAACGTGCTGTACTCTTAAAGATTTATGGTCAGCCCTGCAGGCTTTATAGCGTCAGTTCCCTCCAGCACTACTTCGGACATTAATCGAGTCCATGGCACGTCATGTTGCGGCACTTCTGCTAGTGCACGGGTATTCTACAGGATATTATGCAGATGTACCAGTTTCTTTGGCTCTTCAGTGCATGTGGCTAGCCAGCCCACGAACAAGACTTACAGTGGCAATAGTATACTCCAAATTTATACTCTTCGCTGGCTGGTCTCTGCGTTCTGAGTGGCGACTGTAACGCAGCTGCTATTGTGCTAGTTCTCAAGTTCTCAGAATTTCGTTGCTACACGCGAGTAGTCCGCCCACAAGATTGGTTTCTTCCGGGAGACAGCATGCAGACTGGAACACCCCAGTTCACTGTCGCACACGCAAGGTACAGCACCTCCTACAGAAAATATGGATGTCTTTCTGTGTTCGTGTCTTTCTTAAGAAGCGAGCCCAAGTCAGTGTCAAATTAGGAGACGAAAACACTACAGTCTGAACTGGAGGATCTGTAGAGACCTGTAATTAAAAGTTTTTCCATGAGAATTTAAAACTGTACTGTACAATCTTCAAATATTTGATGCTTATTATGTTTCGACAAGTCAGCTCTCTTGACTGAGGCATTTGACTTGGCATAAATGAGTACTCTTTCTTTCTGCAACGAACAAGTTGCATAGAAATCAAGGTAAGACGTACCTCTCGAAAGGAAGCGTTAATATAAAATGATGTTCTGAGATATAAATAATATGAGTGTCAAGATGTATTAGCAATTCATCTCCTTTGGCTCTAATTCCCCTTATACTTTCATGAATTAAGTTTACAGCACCTTCTGATTTTCAATCCCCAGTTATTGAACTATCTTCCCGCTTTAAAAGATCCTTCTGAAGCGGCGATACCTCCTGCCTGACTTCCTTCTAAAAACGATAGAGCTATTGTACACATTGTCACTATAATTTGGCCTTAAGTTATCCTACATTCACCTACCATACTTTGCCTCACAAGCTGCACCAACTATCCGTTTCCAGTCCTGTTCAGGTGTACATCGTATCTAGTGTAGCCATATCTGTGGATACTCTCAACTCCACCGAAATCTGTGTCTTATCAGCTGTCATCAGCCCCCTCTAAAGTCCCTTAGTAACTCGTCTCACAGTACTGACAAGATACAGTTGATCGTAATGGCGGGACGGCTGTATATAGTGAACATTTGTGATCCGTATTTGAGTAGCAGCCCTGTCCAAGCCTAGTTCCTACCAAGACTATTCCCAGCCCTTCTCACTATCATTACCTGATCCTCTGTAGTAAAATCCTTCTTTCACTTTGTTGAGTCCAGCACCCGGTTTAAAAATACTGGGTGCAATTTAATATGTTTGCAATAATTACGTCACATCTTTCGAAAGTAACAACTATTTTACTTTCACCCACTGTCATCCGCTAACCGCACACTATGGTACAACACTAATTCAACAACTATTTAACGCAACTGATACATAAAACAGGGATGATCACTCGATTAGACATTTCCTACCAATGTCACGCCCAAAACTTTTGTGTGTGGGAGTATCTTTAGATAAAGGTTTGTTTTCCTGCACACTAATAACTCATGTTGACGCCAGTCAGTTGTCACCCGATGATGGCATAAGCTGATAACAGGTTCGTGTTAAGACTGGAAATAAATGCAGTCCGTTTCTCGTATAAAAGATTGTTCTGCGAAGCTTTGTATTCTGATTAAACAAGCGTTTCCGTTCAACATCAGAGCTAAAGGAGTGACACCTATATAACGTTACTGGCGCTGCTCAATGCAGTTTACAAAAAGGGGCGAAAAGAAGCATTCGTAGAAACAACATGGCTGTTCCACGACTCTAAGGAATCTTCTAGTCTCAAACATTACGACGTTCTTGACGGAAAAGAAGATTCGCTGAAAGAATCAACACGGGTTCAGAAAAAAACAATAGTACGAAACACAACTTGCTCTATTCCCATACGATATCACAGATGGCTCAAGTGAATAGCAATATTTTGTATCCAAATATTTCAGTAACATACCATTTGTACAAAAATCTCTCTCTCCCTCCCTCTCATCCTTATCTATCTGTCTATTTATCTATCCTATCACACACACACACACACACAACTATTTCTGAAGGCCTGTTTAGTAATTGCTGTTCTTCTTATTATATCCATTACACTTCTTCTGTGGCCATCTGTCATGCCAAGTAACAAAATTCATTTACTTACATTAGCATTTTATTTCATATCTTCATGTTAGCCCTTACTTGTCTGTTCGATTTAACTCCATTATTTTAGTCTTGTTGGTGTTTATTTTTAATTTGCGGTTGTCCAAGGAACGAGACAAAGTTTTTAACATTTTTCGGAATCTGCTAGCAAGATTACTATATCACCAGCAAATCGGATACAATGTATTTTTTACCATTAATCTGCATCCCTTTTGCACCGCTTTTCATTGTCTGTAACGTACTCACATAAATAAATTGAATACATAACACAGAACGAGAGGACAACTTTGTCGGACACCTCTTATTATTCTAGATCTTTCTTAGTGCCATTGATACCTAGTTCCGCACTCTGGTTTTTGTATATAGACAGATCAAATCACTTAAATCTCCCCAGTCTATTTCAACTGTAATCACTTTTCCAAACTTCTGTTCGAGCTGTGTTGATACACAAAGCGAGATTCGAAAGGAAACAAACTACTTTTAGACACTCCTGTATCATTTTTCAGACATTTCAGTTCCCCTGCCAGATTATCACCGTATCATTACTGAGATAAAAAACGGAAAAGTGTTTTTTATTGTTGTTTGATGTATTCTGGCTCCATGAGCGGTGTGTGGACCGTCTCCTATCTCTGCATGTCGCCTCCAGGTTCCCCACCTATGATTGGTTATGATTCGAGGCAATCAAAAAACCATCGGGAAGAAGGTATTTCATGGCAAAGCATGCACACACTAAATCAGTTTCACATGGGAGTATGCACAGCAAAATAAAAGACAGAAATTATAGCTCACTGTTAGAAATGGCAGACCTGAGATGAACCTGAACCTTACTACGTTTTTTTTTTTTTTTTGGTTTTAGGGCGCAAAACTGTTATGGTCATTAGCGCCCGACCTTACTACGTTGAATCGTCAGAAGCTATTAGGAGAGACAACAGCGAATATACATTCAGTTCGAATTTCCCGAGGGTGAGTCTGCTCTTAGAACATGAGACCCCGCTGCGGGCAGATGTGTGTATTCGTCGGCAGCTGTGCTTTTCCGGCAGCAAACAAAGAGACAAACAGCGATAGGCGATACCGTGTGTTGCCCCTCCTTAGCTAACGGAGGCAACGGACGCGGAATCAGTGGCGGTCCTTCGCTTTTAAATACAGTCGGTATGGGGACGAACTACAGCAGCCGAGCAGAGAAACTGACGGTATGCCTTCCATTTCGAAAGTCATCTATAAAGGCTTATAGCTCCTGAAATTACGTGTTAAGCGTTCAAGGTTTTTTCTGAAAGAACAAAAGTGCAAGTCATGCCCGTTTTCAAGAAATGTCGTAGGACAGGTGCACGTAATTGTAGGCCTTTATCGTTGCCGTCATCCTGCTGTAGAATTATGTAACATACCTTACGCTTTTGCAGAAAGAAAATCTCCTCTATACAAATCAGCATGAAATCCGCAAGCAGAGATCTTGTGTGAAATCAGCTCGGTCTGTTCCTCTACGAGATCCACAGCGCTGTAGACATCGGAGGTCACGTTGATGCCGTGTTCCTCGACTTCAGGAAAGCATCTAACCGTCCCACACTGCCGTTTAGTGAAAAAAATACGAGCTTACCGAGTATCGGAGCAGATTTGCGACTGGATTCGAGACTACCTCAGCATCGGTTTTGGTTAGCGCCATATTGGCATGCACGATATGCTTTAATCACGGCAGCACGCGAACTGTTTACAAACTTAGCCGTTTCGGAAACGCTTCCATCGTTGACTCGAATGCGAATGATCATGTCCCATAACGCCAGATAAATCGCCCCGTTTGCATTCCGACAGCTCCACTGTTTCCCGCCCCCACTCCCCCCATGCCACCTGCTGTCTGTAAGTGATTATTACACGCTGACGTTGCACATAGGCTGTGTTCGCATTAATGTGACAGTGCGGTAAATACATAATACAAACAGAAATGGTTCTATCACGCTTCTTTGGGGTATCCTCGAAATTGATTCCAGTCGCATGTATGCGTGTCCGAAGGAGCACTGCATAGTACATCTTAACGCCACAGGCATTGCAATATCGTATTTATGCGTCGATACCAGGCAGTGACTTTAAGTTCAAATGCCCTCCCCTGCACGGGAATTACATAACGGACGAGTACGGGTTGCATCGCAAGGACGGCGGCATATGGAAGTTTCGGCCTGGTTGGGAGTCGTACACGGATAGCCAAGACCGCTCCCGTAAAGCGGGAAGTCCGGGTTCGAATACCAGTCTTGCTCACATTGCCGTTGTCGTCATTCCCTTATATACCTGATGGTAGTAAGTATTCGGAACGGCGAATACAATTCATGTACTTAAAATTTTTATTTCTTCTCCATGAATTTTAAATTCCTTTGCACATTTCTCCTTGGTATCCTTCACAGCTTGCTCAATGTGCAGATTGAATAATATGGAGATAAGCTACTACCCTGCCTCATTCCCATCTCATCTTCGTGGTTCCCTTTCATGTCCTTCGACTCCTATGACTGCAGTCCACTTTCCGTACAAACTGTGAATAACCTTTCTCTCCCTGTATTTTATCCACGTTACCGTCAGAATTTCAGAGACTATAGCGTAGTTAGCATTGCCAAAAGCTTTCTCTCTCTCTCTCTCTCTGTCTCTCTCTCTCTCTCTCTCTCTCTCTCTCTCTCTCTCTCTCTCTCTCGGTGTCGATGTGTTCGAAAACAAAAGAGAATTTTGTAATGTCGCATGTTCTATCAGTCCCATTCGAACGATATTTTCGCTGTTGTGTTGGCATACATATCTGAAAAACTATCTGCACAGTGTTAGTGTTTTGGAGTACCTTTGATTGTTTTAATTCTTTTAAATTTTCTACGAGAACTGAATAAAGTAAATCAAGTCACTGATGACGTTGGCATGTCAATTTGCTCATAATACGAATTTTTTGCGATTGTTTTGGGTATGAAACGTGAGACAGAAAAAATTTGTTCCAGAATTGTTGAATTTCGAATAAAAACAGTGGCAATTCCAGGATGTTCAGGGTCAATAGATGACAACAACAATGATGCAAAACTATTTATACGTGTCACACCATGTTATGAAACATGATAAAAAAGCAGTCTAACGTGGAGGTTACGCTCATTGTGAGCTTCGATATTAATTGAATAGTAAGCTATGAGTTCTTGCCACGAGATCTATCAGTAAGGAATACAGGCGAGTTTCGTACCTAGAGGATAGTATACCTAGGTACAAATTTTGGTCGGAACTTCCTTTTAGTGACTGATTTTAGAAACCCATGAAGGAACGCGTAGTAGAGAATGCCATAAGCAATTTCCGCCAGTTCCTACCGTTTTTGTTGTTGTCACGAGTTGAGGTTGTGTTTTGCGCGGCATTTGTAAATATTTCGAGTTCTGCACATTTAAATGCTATTTAAGATATAAAAGCTATCTGGAATATATAGTTAAATCTTTAGTTAGAGAATTTTATGGCAAGTAAACTTCTTCATATTTTTAAAACTAGTAATATAACATGTGGACGGTATAGCCGTATTTCGAGGATTGTGCATCATCTTGTACCTTGAAAAAGGAGGTCTTTTACCAGGAAACAAGTGGTATTTGCAAGCGAACTGAGTTTCTTTAATGTCTTTAACAATTTTGCCTGTCCTCAAAATGGAAATATGTGTTAGTTTCTAACAGCTTCTTTTTCACAAAGCACACATAAGGGCAAAAAATCGCAGCACCAAAGGATTATTAATGCAGAGTAATGAAATTTCGGGAACACATTTGTCCAGGTAACATACTTAAGTGATTAATATTGCAAGTGACAGGTTAACAGAAGCGCGCGATGAGCCACTGAAAATTTGAAACGCTGGTGTATTAATAACAGGTGTAACTGAATGTTGAATACAAGCATGTAGAAGCGCATGCATTGTGTTGTACAGGTGCCGGATGTCAGCTTGTGGGATAGAGTTCAATGCCTGTTTCAGTTGGTCGGTCGATACTGGGAGGGTTAATGCTGTTTGTGGATGAAGCTGGAGTTGTCGCGCGATGATGTCCCGTACGTGTTCGATCGGAGACAGATCTGGTGACCGAGCAGACAAAGGCAACATGTCGACTCTCTGTAGAGCATGTTGGGTTACAACAGCGGTATGTGGGCGAGCGTTATCCTGTTGGAAAATACACCATGGAATGGCAGCACAACAGGTACAGCTTAGCTTTCACGGTGCGTGGGATAACCAGGAGAATGTTCCTCCTGTCACGCAAGCGCAGACAGGCTGGTTGCTGGCTCTCAACTGACCTACTTCTAACAAACACATGACCATCACTGGCACCGAGGTACAACCAGCTTTCATCACAAAAGACGACAGACCTCCGCCCTGCCCTACAATGAGCTCTCGCTTGACACCACTGAAGCCGCAAATGGCGGTGATTTGGGTCAGCTGAATGCACGCTACAGGGCTGTGCCTGAAGTAACCGATTTCATTTCGTTGTGTCGTCGTGGTACCAACTGCTGCTCAAATTGCTGCTGCAGGTGCAATACGATGCGCCAGAGCACGATGGTCTTCCCTGTCGGTAGCGCCATGTGACCGTACAGAGACCGGTCTTCTTACCACCGAACAGTCTCATGACCACTGGTGCTAGCAATATCGCAGAAGGAACATCTACCTTCTCGTACGCCTATTACACGACCTCGTTCAAACTCAGCCAGGTGTTAGTAATGGGGTCTTTGTCGTCTTAACGGCCTTCTTGACTAAAATCGGCCTACCACGTCCAATCTCAAATGTAACTAGTGCCACTCTTGTGCGAGTAGCACGAAATTTGTATAGTTATCTTCCAGATGTAGGAACACGCATACCAACTTACGTTTATGTCGCACAGCCCCTTCTTGGTGTAGTGATTTTTTTCCGTCTGCTTATTTTGATTTCGCTTAGAGATTATTGGTGAGTAGTTGAGTAATAACGTAACACATAGACTATTAAATACGGTAATGATAAGGTTTACTCTATTACAACGTTATTAAATTTCAAAAGAATATTTGTTCGTAGGTACATGACCTTGTTGTACCTTGGAACATGTTTTCACATTCGTAAATACCTTAATTTTCTAGAGAAATTTGAGTAATTTCAGGAAAAGACTACAGCATATAGAAAGTGAATGCCTGAAAGCCAATGATAAAGGCAAACAGGTAGATGACTTCCGAACATAACTTTCAAAGAGTACTATACCGACGCTTCGAAATTCGTGACTGGATTCGAGGATTTCTTGGTGAATGAACACAACATATTTTTCTGGACAGAGTCTCATCTCGACAGAAGTAGAACGACCATGATGTGTGCGCCAGGGAAATTCAAAATGGTTCAAATGGCTGTAAGCACTATGGGACTTAACATCTATGGTCATTAGTGCCCTAGAACTTAGAACGACTTAAACCTAACTAACCTAAGGACATCACACAACACCCAGTCATCACGAGGCAGAGAAAATCCCTACCCCGCCGGGAATCGAACCCGGGACCCCAGGCGCGGGAAGCGAGAACGCTACCGCACGACCACGAGCTGCAGGACGCCAGGGAAGTGTGTTGAGACATATTATTATTATTATTAGAGTGAAAACATTAACAGCCTGCAGATGTCCAATTTCTGGCAGTCCAGAAGTAAAGAGGTCAGCAATCAAGTGATTTACGAATTAAAAAATGTCGTGTGGCTAGGGCCTCCCGTCGGGTAGACCGTTCGCCTGGTGCAGGTCTTTCAATTTGACGCCACTTCGGCGACCTGAGTAAGTACAGTACAGACATCAGAGCTTGTTTGATTTTAAATGAGGTTGCAGTGTGCACGTCGAGCAGGTGCCACAATGGAGAGGAGTAATGCACGGGAAGCACGTTTTGTGACGAGCGTCTATTCACACTGTGAATAGTTAGCTTTCTTATCTGAGGAGGAGTTTATGGTAGCATTTGTAAAGCACAACGAGTTGCTTTCATCATTCATTCTAAAGCACACATACAAACTACACATCATTCATCTTTCGTCATTTTAAAAATAACAGTGTTCTAAGAAAAGTCTTTCATTCTAGTGTTTAGTTAGATGCTAAAGTTGGTGATGGAGTGGGGGAGGGGGCGGTGCAACGGTCGGTAGGGTGGGGGGGGGGTATTAGCTATTGTCTGATTGCACTCGGCACAAGGGTCTAAGAAAGGTTGGGAACCACTGCTATAGAAGATTACGTCTAAATTTGCATATCCTTATTCTTATCACCCAACAGAGGTAGTGAAAAGTCTTTATAAAAATACACACATTGTAATAAATTCAAATAGGAATCAATTTAAAAAATGGCTATTAGCACTATGGGACTTAACATTTTAGGTCATAAGTCCCCTAAAACTTAGAACTACTTCAACCTAACTAACCTAAGGACATCACACACATCCATGCTCGAGGCAGGATTCGAACCTGCGATCATAGCGGTCGCGCGGTTCCGGGCTGAAGCGCCTAGAACCGCTCGGCAATCAATTAAAATTCACAATTAAAAGAAACATTTGTTACCCAAGGTGTAAGACAAGGTGTCGCCCACTCTCTTCAACATTTACATTGGCTTCATTCGTTGCAAACAAAAACAAACAGTAAACAAAGGAATTAATACAATGAATAATGCTGTCAAACGATTGCAAACGAAAACGTACAGTAAACAAAGTAATTAATACAATGAATAATGCTTTCAAAGATAGAGCACAGCAATCAGTCGTCGTTTTCTTGCAGGTTTTATTCGGCAAATCTAGATTTCGGCTAGTGCCTAGCCCTTATCAATGAACCATTTCATAGTATCAATACATGTTCCGATACTTCAGTCCCCCGTTGCTCGGCCTTCTGTCACATTTCTTTCAAAATTACTGTATAATCAAGTACATTAACCAGAACATTAGGCCATAAAGCACAAAAGAGATCACTACGAAATTCTGTAAAGTGATGACAACTTCTGTCTTACCCTGTGGAAGCAAAAACCGAGTTACAAATAATAATAATAATTATTGTTATTATAATGATAATAAAATTCAAACAGCATAGATGAAATTCCTGAGAAGAACAAAGGTGTGCACAAGAAAAGATATGATTAGAAATACGAGGGGCGTTCAATAAGTATTGCAACATATTTTTCTTGGCCAATTTCACTTGAAAAAAAAATACGGAATTTCTTTGGAACATCGTGGAATATTCCCGCTTGAGCCCCTATAGTTTCATGAAGCTCGACTGGAGGCGGTGCTATACTTAGCCGTCAAAATGGTGTCTGTGGCGGAGATGCGTTTCAAACAGAGAGCGGTCATTCTTTCGGCGGAAAATCGCATAATATTCATAGGCTCTTGCAGCATGTTACGGAAACCTGGCAGTGAACAAAATCAAGGCGAGTCTTTGGGGGAAACGTATGGTATCATCGCAACAAGGTTGCTCAAACCTGTCAGACCTTGCGCGCGCCGGCCTGCCGCACACAACATGATTACTGCAATGTTGAAAAGCGAAGAGACTTTCATTCGACGTGACAGACGAATCACAATCAAACACAAGCCCTCACACAAGTGTGCGCACCTGAGAAGAGTTCACGAAACGTCAGTGGGTTGTTGTTCCTCATACGCCCTACAGCCCAGATCTTGCACCTTCCCATTTGCATCTGTTTGGCGCAATGAAAGACGCACTCCACGGGAAGCAATACGTGGATGTTGCGGCGAGACGTTGGCTCCTACGTCGACCAGTAGAGTGGTATCACGCGAGAAGTGGACAGTGTTAAATTCTTGGGACTACAGCTTGATAATAAATTCAACTGGGAAAAGCACACCACAGAGCTGCTGAAGCGTCTTAACAAATCTCTGTTTTCAAAGCGAATTGTGTCAGACATAGGGGATATAAAAATAAAAAAGCTGGCATACTATGCTTACTTTCATTCCATAATGTTATATGGGATTATTTTTTTGGGGTAATTCATCAAGCCAAGCTACAGTTTTCCGGGCACAAAAACGTGAAGTAAGAGTTATATGTGGTGTGAACTCAAGAACATCCTGCAGAAGCCTGTTTAGGGAACTAGGGATACTAACTACTTCTTCCCAATATATTTATTCCTTAATGAAATTTGTCATTAAAAATATATCACTTTTTCAAACCAACAGCTCAATTCATGGAATCAATACTAGAAATAAGAATAATATTCACAAGGATTTAAAGTCACTTGCTCTTGTACAAAAAGGTGTGCATTATTCAAGAACACACATTTTCAATAACTTGCCAGCAGCCATAAAAAGCTTAACAACCAATGAAATTCAGTTTAAGAAAAGCCTAAAGGATTTATTGTGGCCACCTCCTTCTACTCCATTGATGAATTTCTCAGTAAAACCAACTGATTTGTGTATATAAAAGTACAATGTAACTTTTGCACAATTTTAGTGCTGTAATGTGTTCATTGTAATTAAGTATTATAGGAGTTGTATTACACGTTTATTATCTTATAAATAAATAAAAAACTTTTTTATTTTAAATTCAATGCATTAGTATTTGTAAAATGATTCTTTCATATAGTGTTCATTAAAAAATGACGATCATTCCACTTGGGGCCTGTGGAATGGTACATTAGCTTATTTGTTTGAGTTGTAAATATTTGTCATGTATTATTGTTTTTCTGACATGTTCTACATCCTGGAGGACCTCCTCACTACGGATCAATTGGAATGAAAGTAAATCTAACCTACAGGCGCTCTCAATAAGGTTGCGTAAGGCCGTCGCTTGAACCGAGGTTATGTTAAAAAAAAAGGGTTTCATAGCCAGAAGAGTGGGGAATAATATGGTGTATTCGAATTCTGAATAAAACCGACCTGCTTTCAGAAAAAAAATGTTGCATTTCTTATTGAGCACCCCTAGTATGAGAACAGAATTAAATACTTTCAACATGAATAAAAAATTTCAAAACCATTAAGAAAACTGGCGCCAACATCTCATGATTGCAAGCGGAATGGGAAAAGAGATATCGGAAGACCTCGGAAAAGATTGGAATGATTTCGTTCGCAAATCTGAACCAAGTAATAGGCCAATTTTCGAAAGGAAGATGATTATGATTGTGATGATGATGATGATGATGATGATGATGTATATCTCTGTTCATGACACAAATGATGTGGATGCTTAGAAAGCCGTGGCATCCGGTGACTGACTGGGGTCTCGCAGCAATGAAACGCCGCCAGGCGTGCATGTGGAAAAATGCGAAAGCAGACGCGGGGGTATCACTGAGACAGTGGGAGAGGACCGTGGAGGAGATCCGCCTGGCCGTGACTCACTTCCCTCATCTGTCAGGCAGAGTGGGAGGCGGGAGGGAGAGAGGGAGTGGTGTCCCGGAGCAAAGTTCGGCGTCCACAGCCGTCTATATAGCGCGCGGGCGGCGCAGCCAGCTGCAACGCACTCAGCGCTCCCCGCGACCACACGACCGCAGAAGCCGCCACCGCAAGCGCCATGAAGACTCTGCTGGCTGTCCTGATGTTGGCCGTCGCCTGCCAGGTGAGCTATCCGCTACATGTCTACAGCGACTCCTACAGTGTCAATAATACTGTGTAATATTATTGACGATTCATAAATAAGACATAAGGTTCTACATCGCACTCCGCAAGCCACAATATGCTGCGTGACAGAAGGTACTCTGTACCAATACTAGTTATTTTCTTTCATGCTCCACTTGCAAACAGAGCGACGAAAAACGACTGTCTATATGTCTCCGTGCGAGCCCTAATTTCTCTGATCTTATCTTCGTGAAATGTAGAATCGTTCTGCAGTCAGCCTCAAATCCTGGGTCCCCAAATTTTCTCGGCAGTGCTCCTCGAAAAAAACGTCTCCTGCCCTCCACGGATACCCATCTGTGTTCCCGAAGCGTCTCCGTAATACTTGCGTGTTGTTCGAAGCTACTGATATGAAATGTAGCAGCCCGCTTCTGAATTTCTTCGACGTCTTACTTTAATCCGACCCAGTGCGGATCCCAAATATTCTAACAGTACTCAAGAATAGGTCACACTGGTGTCCTGTATGTCGCCTCCTTTACAGATGAAAAAACTTCCCTAAAATTCTCCCAATAAACCGAAGTAGACCATTCGCCTTCCCTACAACAATACTTGCATCTCATTTAAATTTCATATTGCTTTGCAACGTTACGCTTAGATATTTAATAGACATGACTCTGCCAGGCTGTATACTACTAATACTGCACTCGAACATTATGGGTTTGTTGTTCCTATTTATCCGCGTTAGCTTACATTTTTCTACAATTCTGCCATTCAACACACCAACTACCAATTTTGTCTTAAGCATCTTGCATCCTCCTACAGTCACTCAACGACGACACCTTCTCATACGCCACAGCTTCATGAGCAAACAGCCTCACACTGCTGCTTACCCTGTCCAGCAGGTCATTTATGCATATAGAAAATATCAGTGGCCCTAGCAAAGTTCCCTGACGATACCCTTGTCAAAAATGGTTCAAATGGCTCTGAGTACTATGGGACCTAATGTCTGAGGTTATCAGTCCCCTAGAACTTAGAACTGCTTAAACCTAACTAACCTAAGGACAACACACACATCCATGTCCGAGGCAGGAGTCGAACCTGCGACCGTAGCGGTCGCACGGTTCCAGACTGTAGTGCCTAGAACCGCTCGGCCACTCCGGCCGGCGATACCCTTGTCACTGACGAACACTCGCCGACCAGTACAACTTACTGAGTTCTGTTACTTAAGAAGTCTTTGAGCCATCTTTGAACCACTCACATTCCTGGGAGCCCATTCCGTATGCTTGTTACTTCATTAATAGTCGGCAGTGTTGCACCGTATCAAACGCTGTACGGAAATCTAGGAAGATGGCGCCCGCCTGTTGCATTTCATTCATGGTTCGCTGGATCTCATGTAAGGCAAAGGCAATCTAAGTTTCGCACGAGCGACGCTTTCTAAAATCGTGTTGATTTTTGAACAAAATCTTTCCCCCTCAAGGAAATTTACTGTATTTCAACTCAGAATATGTTCAAGGATTATGCAGGAAACCGATTGAAGATATTGGTCTGTAATATTGCGGCTCTGTTCTTTTGCACAGTATATCGACGGATCTACTGAAATTAGATTTTTATTGCGCAGACTGGTTGTGCCGTATAGTCTCTGACTGATTTTGAATATCTTCGCCAGCTCTGTTCCGTTCATCAAACTGCTTGCTTTGCGCGATTTTTTGTGTTGAGTAAACTTAATGGTGCAAACAGCGTCACGATCTGTGGTACGCGCATTCATTTTAGAATACTGGAAGTCTATTGGAGTTTGCTAGCCTAATAGTGTTTAAAATCAAATGAGTACCGTAGCGTCAGAAAAAACCGAACAATACTATTAGATGTCGAAATATGGGAAAATATATCTGGAAACGGTGATGCTAAAATTAGTAAAGATGTAACTTTCATTGGAGACTAATTATAAGAAGTACAACAAAAAGCAGAAATGGTGCTGGCGAGCTAGTGGAGCCAACACGTAGCTACTTTTGATGCCTAGAACTTCTTGCAAGACCCAGAAATCCCTTCTTATTTAAATGTAACCATAGTGTCAGCACTAAATATGTAAGTTCACCTTTCCTTATCTTTAAGTAACGTTTCAAACTTTCTGTAGTAACTGTACACTTTTCCATGGCGGTTAAGCTTGACTGCAGTGTTATTGCACTTAAGAAATTCAGGTGTTCAAAAATTTATTGCTACCAAATAATGTAAGGTAAGTGAGGGATAGTGAGAACAGGAATAGCGTCACGCAAATGAGCGAGCTGTTTCTTAATTATTGGTGTAACCATTTGCAAATGTACATCAAATGAATGAGTATCCATTCTCAGAATGTTTAGTTAGTGATTTGGTGCGCATCTCCTCAAGTCCCTTTTCGTGACCGGAGCCGCTACTTCTCAGTCAAGCACCTGTTCAATTGGCCTCACAAAGGATGAGTGAAGCCCGTTTGCCAACAGCGCTCAGCAAACCGGTAGGGTCACCCATCCAAGTACTAGCCTACACCGACAGAGCTTAACTTCGGTGATGTGATAGAAAGCGGTGTTATCGCTGCGGCAAGACCGTTGACCAGCAAGTCACGTCCCTTTTTAAATATTAAGTAACAAAGCTTTCTTGGTAGGAGCGGAATTCAAGCAGCTCTACACCTACATACATACTCCGCAATCCACCATACGGTGCGTGGCGGAGGGTACCTCGTACCACAACTAGCATCTTCTCTCCCTGTTCCACTCCCAAACAGAACGAGGGAAAAATGACTGCCTATATGCCTCTGTACGAGCCCTAATCTCTCTTATCTTATCTTTTTGGTCTTTCCGCGAAATGTAAGTTGGCGGCAGTAAAATTGTACTTCAATCAGCCTCAAATGCTGGTTCTCTAAACTTCGTCAGTAGCGATTCACGAAAAGAACGCCTCCTTTCCTCTAGAGACTCCCACTCGAGTTCCTGAAGCATTTCCGTAACACTCGCGTGATGATCAAACCTACCAGTAACAAATCTAGCAACCCGCCTCTGAATTGCTTCTATGTCCTCCCTCAATCCGAACTGATAGGAATCCCAAACGCTCGAGCAGTACTCAAGAATAGGTCGTATTAGTGTTTTATAAGCGGTCTCCTTTACAGATGAACCACATCTTCCCAAACTTATACCAATGAACCGAGGACTATCCGTTTTCCCCACAACTGACATTATATGCCTGTCCCACTTCATACCGCTCTGCAATGTTACGCCCAAATATTTAATCGACGTGACTGTGTCAAGCGCTACACTACTAATGGAGTATTCAAACATTACAGGATTCTTTTTCCTATTCATCTGCATTAATTCACATTTATCTATATTTAGAATTAGCTGTCATTCCTTAAACCAATCACAAATCCTGTCCAAGTCATCTTGTATCCTCCTACAGTCACTCAACAACGCCACCTTCCCGTACACCACAGCATCACCAACAAACAGCCGCACATTGCTATCCACCCTATCCAAAAGATCATTTATGTAGATAGAAAACAACAGCGGACCTACCACACTTCCCTGGGGCACTTCAGATGATACCCTCACCTCCGATGAACACTCACCATCGAGGACAACGTACTGGGTTCTATTACTTAAGAAGTCTTCGAGCCACTCACATACTTGGGAACCAATCCCATATTCTCGTACCTTAGTTAGGAGTCTTGTTATCACAAGGAGATTTAAAATAGTAAGTTACACAAAACAACGGCAAGCCAGGCTACTTCTATTGGAGGCTACACTACACTTCGAAGTGGCACAAATACTTTACTCTGTTTTTCACATGGTCACCAAGGTTGCGTAACCAACGACCCGAGACGTTCTACTAGTCGTCCCCTTTCTTAGTGATTGAATCGCTGTGTGAACGTCCTCAGCGTTGGAAAATACATGACTGCTCCGAATAAGCTCAGAAATTATCGCCTGTCGTCTATTCCGATGGCCTTCCTTCCCGATCAGCCACGCCTGCGCTGCTTTAGTCAGTTTGTTGGCAGCATTTCACTACGAATGGTCGCAACATTGCATTTGACCATATACCACCAGGATTTCATGGCGAGCCTGTGTACAGTGCAGACGTTTTACCGCAAGACTCGTACTCACCCGCGTACTTCGACTTTGGAACAGGGCTCTTAACAAAATATCAATACATCTACATTTTCCCAAAATTTCGATGTATATCGGCAATAATTTTCTGCTCGATATGCCGATATCGATACGGCAAAACCGAGTGCCGATATTTTTATTTTGTATTATACTTTTTCGCAATTTTCGGTAAATATTTGAAATTGTTCTTCTGAAATTGTAGAAGAACATAATTTAACTTTCACTGTGTGTAGGAGTCTTACTACTTTTTGAGCTTTCATCATGTCCAGTACTCTTTCACAGTGTTCAGATGTGAAGAAATTGCAACTAGTGTGGTATTTCTTCACCTCGGCATTCTTCAAAACGGCGACTGAAAATGATGAACAAAAATCTAAATAACATGACTGGTTTTTCCGGAGAGTGGACACATGTGAGGGGAAATACTGACTTAATCGGCGTTGGGCGCTATCAATAGAAGCTGCAATGTTAAACTTCACCACGCAATTTTGACAGTACAACTACTAGTTCGCTGGCGTTTAGGGAAATGAAGAAACAGATAAGTCAACGTGAAGCGTTCCGGAAAAATCAGATATATGACGAAACCGAGCGACGGACCCATCGGACAACTTTTATTGTGCCACTTACACAAAGTTACCATAGTAAAAAAAATGGTTCAAATGGCTCTGAGCACTATGGGACTTAACATCTGAGGTCATCAGTCCCCTAGACTTAGAACTACTTGTACCTAACTAATCTAAGGACATCACACACATCCATGCCCAAGGGAGGATTCGAACCTGCGACCGTAGCAGCAGCGCGGTTCCGGACTGAAGCGCCCAGAACCGCTCGCCCACAAAGGCCGGCTACCGTTGCTAAAAAAGTGGTTTTCGCCAAGCGTGAACGCGCATCGTTTTCCTTTCAGTTCTTGCTCTAAGGGGGATAAGCAGGCTGCTAGATTGTTGATGTACAGAATATCTAAGAAAAAAATCAATACTACACTTAAATATACAGCTCTGTCAGTATATTCACAATGCGCAGCCGACATTTTTATAGGCCGTGCGTCGATATGTTTTTCAGTCGAGATATCGATACTTCTTTTCGATAGTGACGTTTTTTAAATATTGATATATCGGATGCCCGATATTTTTAAAAGTATCAACTGTCCAACTTTGGATCCAGAGCGAGTGAAGACGCACCACGTTGCTACTCACTAACGTATTCCCTTAACAGAAGTTTTCGGAGGCGGCCCTCAACTTGGCGGATGTTGGCCAAGTGTCCACACAGACGGCCGATAGCGGGTGAACTCTGACCTCGCGATAACCGATACCAGGATGGCCTCCCGCCGGCTCAAGATCAAGGCGCGACCCGCACCGCTGTTATGTCACGAGCGAAAGCAGACCCACTGCTGCTGCGATATGGCTGGCTTCTCGCATTCCTGACGACGTATGCTCTTACGACTGCGACGCTTACGGTCTTTCCTCGGCGCTTCACCCCCACGAAAAAGAAATTTGCAGTTGGTTGTAGCTTCATTACTGCCATAAATCTGAAATCCACTCATTGTAAATCAAGATGAAATTTAGTTATTATTTTTTCTCACTCTCCGCGTTTACGCTAAGGAAACCTGTCTCCGATTTATCATCTTTTCCTCGGACTGCTCACTGATCTCCTCACATTTTTATGAAGGAAGGCTTACTTTGAGACTTGGTCTCCTTCGTACGCAGAACTTGTTCCTTCTATTCAGTTTTGTCCTATGTAGCGTTTTCTATTAATATTTCTTCTGCCCTTAAGCAATTGTTGCCGATTTGATTTCCTCTGCTGCAACCCTTGACAGATCTGAATAACTTCATTCTTCTTGTTTCCTACTGCCTAAGATATTTCATGCTTCGAACCCAAAATTCTTCCGCCTACAACAAGAGGAAATGTCTTACTTTATAAAATATCATTTGCGTCTCTTTCGTCACTTTCCTTTTGAGGGTTTTTGCAATCATCCCCTTCATTCTTTGACAGGCATATTATGTTTTACATTTTTATCCTGTTAATGCATAATTCTGTGGCAAAGCTTGTGAGTGTCCAACTACCAGCCCAAACGTCCGGAATTCGATGCCCCGTTGGCCCTGGAATTTTTTCTGTGACTTACCACTTCTTTCATCTCCTGCAATAAGTTGTGAAAACTGCAAATACTCTGGTAACTGCTCGGACGAGTAAGTTCAAGATTCAGAGGATGCAAACGCACGCCACCACAAATACATAAAGTAATACAAAAAAAAAAGGTTCAAATGGCTCTGAGCACTATGGGACTTAACATCTGTGGTCAACAGTCCCCTAGAACTTAGAACTACTTAAACCTAACTAACCTAAGGACATCACACACATCCATGCCCGAGGCAGGATTCGAACCTGCGACCGTAGCGGTCACGCGGTTCCAGACTGAAGCGCCTTTAACCGCACGGCCACACCGGCCGGCAAAGTAATACAGTGCTACGGTCGCAGGTTCGAATCCTGCCTCAGGCATGGGTGTGTGTGGTGTCCTTAGGTTAGTTAGGTTTAAGTAGTTCTAAGTTCTAGGGGACTTCTGACCTAAGATGTTGAGTCCCATAGTGCTCAGAGCCATTTCATTTGAAATAATACAGTCTCACCTTATTTACAGATTTTATTTAACAGTGTAGTAACAATAAAAAAGAATTACTTCCAATATTAAGATGATAGCTTCCAAAACTGAAAAACGAAGGTTCCTTGAGTTCAGTCGTCAATGATGTAAAGAAAAAGTTAATTAGAAAATGAAAATAGGATATTTTCGGGATTCATGTATAACACATCTACCTGTGCCCCAATCAGTATCAACATTAACTGGAAAATCAACACTACTTTCTCCAAGCAACTGTCAAACTCAAATATTTTACTTCTGCATACATATTCACCATACGGCGCATGGCCGAGGGTAGTTTTTACTACTACTACTCATCCCCCCTCCTGCCCACCTTGCAAATGGAACGAGCTTAGAACTACTGTCTATATGCGTCCGTGCGAACCCCGATTTTTCTTATCTTGTCTTCGCTGTATGTTTGTGGGAGTAGCATGGTTCTGCAGTCTGTCGCAAATGACCGTTGTCTAAACTTTCTCGAAAGTATTTCATGAAAAAAAAACGCCTTCCTCCATCCGTATTTTAAGTTCACATTGCGTTTTCCTAACATTCGAGTGTTGATTGAACCTAGCGGTAACAACTCTAGAAGCGCGCCTCTAACTTGCTTGGAAGTCTTCCTTTAATTCACCTGCTGAGTATCCCAGACACTTGAGCAATTCAAGAATGGATCGCGCAAGTGTTCTGTATGCGGTCCCCTTTATAGATGAGCTACACCTTCCTGTTAGTCTCCAACAAAATCGAAGTGGACCACTTGCGTTCCCTACAAACGATCTTACGTGCTCGTTCCGTTTCACGTTGCTTTTCAGAACGATATGCCTAGATATTTCACCGACCTCACCGTGTGAAACAGCACACCACGTGTACTGTATTCGAACGTTATAAGAGTGTTTCTCGTACTCATGTTCATTAATTTACATTTTTCACATTTATAGCAGGCTGCCACTGATTTCATCAAATACTAATTATGTCCAATTCCTCTTGTATCTTCTTGCAATAAATTTAGACGACACCGTCCCGAACGCTACAAAGCCTTCAGCAAACAGTCGTCCTATCCATCAGATAGTGTATGTCCGTAGTAACGTCAGAAAGTAAGTTACACATTTCGTCCCGCGCTAAGACCATGACGCAACGAGAGTGCCGCAATATTGGAAGGTAGTAAAGGTTCCGTGTTTTCTGCAGACCCAGTTCTGCTGCAGGATGGATAACACGTGTTTCACAGTGTGCGATTGAAATAACTCATCAACTGGGAACGTACTCCAAAGCTGAAGTGTGCAGGACAATTCAAATCTTGAGGGCAAAATTGTAAATTCTGGCAGTATATGGACCAAATGCTGTGTCGCGTCCAGTCGCAGTGAAATTGTGGCAGCAGTTTCACCAAGGCCGTAAAGACGTAGCTAATACTGATCCGCCATAAAATCCAGATTTTGCAGCATGGGAGTTCCATCTCTGCTACAAACTGAAAGAAAATCTAAGCGGTAAGACAATTTCGAACGATGAGTAATTCATACAGCGGGTCCCGAATAGCTCCGTCACCATGGAGTGGACGTCTACAGTCGAGCAACTGAACGACTGGTAGAACGTTCCGATCTTTGTTTACGGGGAGTTGATGACTATGTTGGAAATAGTTCATCTGTGTCATTTTTACGTGTAACGCAGCATTCAATAAAAGTTACTTGACCTACCATAATAATGAGCAACTTATTTTATTTAAGTCCCGCCGTATACCGAAACAATCCATGCTACCAACCATAAGCTGCTTATAGTGAGAAATGTTTTATTGACGAATACTTTCGGGAGGGAGTATCATTTTCAGATTGATGTAAAAATACGCCGGCCGTTGTGGCCGAGCGGTTCTAGGCGCCTCAGTCCGGAACTGCGCTGCTGCTACGGTCGCAGGTTCGAAACCTGCCTCGGGCACGGAGATTAGTTAGGTTTAAGTGGTTCTAAGTCTAGGGAACTGATGACCTCTGATGTTAAGACCCATAGTGCTTAGAGCCATTTGAACCATTTTCTAAAAATACGTACACCAAAAATCTACTGGTAGACAAGATTAGCACGTAAAACATCTGTACAGTTCTCTTGGTCAAGAAAATCCTCATTGAAACCTGATGCTTTCTGAACATTTGATGAATTTCAAATTCTCACTCTGCTATGTGAGTACATCAAGTTGTGCTTGGCTTGGCAAGATCTGAAACATTTTTTTGTAAAATATGGTCCACATTTGTAACATAGTTGAAGAAATTCATATTGAGTCAATCAAATGTTCAGAAAACATCATATTTTCAAGGAATTTTCTTCAAACCAACTATTAACTTGGGTATGACGTTTTTCGTGTTATCCTACCCTAGCAAGAAGTGCCCGTTAATACGTATTTTACGTCGACTTGCGAAAGCATTATTCGCTAAAACCAGCGTATGGCGTGACATGAACTTCTTCAACTCTTTCAGTACTTCAGTATTTCAACGGGATTTTCCTGTATCCACCCAGTGAGGTTGGGTCGATGATATACCTCGGCACTGGTATCTAGAAATTTTACGACGGTGATTATAAGTTTCAAATCTGCGTTAAGGCGTTTATATTAGAGGCATAAAAAACAGATATTGTGTTCTGCTTAGCACGTCCTTCACAATAAAAGATACTGATCAATCACGGACCCCAGAAAGGACTTTCTTTGTTTCTTTCGCTTACGTCATAGTTCCGCAACGATCGCAGGGTCGGCGCGGTTACAACGGATTTGGCAAGGTTAGAGTTAGGGATGGCCGGATGCCCTTCCTGGCGCCACCCCGTACCCCCCAGGACCGAATCAGTGTACCCCAACAGTCTGCATCGAGTGGAAATCTTGAAATAGTGAGGACGTGTTTCAAATGTCTGCGACGCGTGTAACCGAGGCGGAACTTGGGGACCAGCCCGGTATTCACCTAGCGGGATGTGGAAAACCTCCAGGCTGGCTGGCACACTGGCCCTCGTCGTTAATCCGCCGTCGTTAATGTTCAGGTCTCCCATCCGAATACTGCACTGATGCAGCTCTCCAGGCTAGTCTATTCTATGAAAGCCTCTTCATCTCTTTATAACTACTGAAACCTACATCCATTTGATCCTGCTTATTATTTTCAAGATTTGGTCCCCCTCTACATTTTGTATTCCTAAACTTCCTTCCAGTACCAAATGACGATTCTTCGATGTCTTACGATGTGTCCTATCATGTGTATATGCAGACTGAATGACAGTTTGTACCAAGGCCAGGTTCTGAACCCATGTCTCCGGCTCACTAGGCACATGTGCTAACTACTACGCCACCCTGACACGGTGGCTTTGCACAATTGGACGGACTACCCTATCACGCATCCTTCCTCAATTCAAATTTCCATTCACGCCGCTGCCCACTTGGTATGCCCCCTAAACTCGAACAGTATTGCAGAGGCCTTCCAATTGTATTGGAATAGCACCTCAACATCCAATGAAACGGGGTATCCTGCTTGAAATCCAGGCACAGATGCTGTAATAAAATAAAACTATATAGTTCCAGAGACCTTTCCAAGTCTCAAACATGCCACTGTGCTAGGGTGGCGTAGTAGTTAGCCCATCTGCCTGGAGAGCGGGGTATTTGGGTTCGAATCCTGTCGTTGCTACAAATATTAATTCTGCACTTCAGTCTGCATATATACATCGTAGATGTTTACGACTTGAAAAGTTCCTTGGAACCATTGAGTTTTATTTGACTGTGTACTATCAACCGATCCGTGCTGTTAGTCAAGTTGAGCCAAACATTTCTTATTCCTCAATTCGATTCAGCACCTGCTCATTAATTATTCGATCTACCCGTCTAATTTTCAACTTTCGTTTGTAGCACAGCATCTCAAAAGGTTCTATTCTCTTCTGGTCTGAGCTTCTTATTGTTCACGTTTCACATCTGTACAAGGCTCAACTCCATACAAAGACCTCTCTAACACATTTATACCCGATGTTAAAAAATTCCTCTTTTTCAGAAACGATTTTCTTTCTATTATCAGTCTGCATTTTCTATCGTCTCTACTGCGGTCATAATCACTTATTTTGCTGCCTAAAAAGCAAAACTGATCTACTGTTTTTAGTGTGTCATTTCCTTATGTAATTGTATCAGCATCTCCTGATGTAATTTGACTAAATTGCATTGTCCTTTTCTTTACTTTTGTCGATATTTGTCTTATAAACTCTTTTCAGGACACAGTCCTCCAAGTTATTGGCCGTCTTTGATAGAATTAGAATGTCATCAGCCAAAGCCATTGTTTTTATTTCCCCTCCCTGAACTGTAATTCCCTTTCCTAATTGGTCTTTGGTTTTTAGTGCTTGCTCAATGTACGGATTGAATTACACAGGGGATAGACTACAATCATATCACTCCCTTCTCAACTACTGCTTCCCTTTCATTTCCGCCACTGTTATAACAGCAGAGTGGCTTCTATACAAGTCATAGATAACATTTCGTTCACTGTATTTTACTCTTGCTACCTTCAGAATGTAAAAGAATGCATTCCAGTCAGGATGGTCAAAAGCCTTCTCTAAATCAACAATAGCTAGAAACGTTGGTTTGCTTTTATTCGGTGTATCTTCTAAGATAAGCCGTAGGATGAGTATGGTCTCCCGAGTACATACATACAGCCACAATAATTGTTGTTTTGACTTAACCCACCGAGTCACATTGCGCAGCAACATAAAGGTTCTTTCCGTTCTTTGACGGCTCAAATCACCTGTCCACAGGCGCGACCAGAAGCTGGCCAGGTGAACATCGCAGAGACGGTGCAGCAACTGAACCACACGATCGTCAACGCCGTGCACGAGGTCCGGGAGTCACTGGGCCTGCCGACGCAGGACGAGGCCCTCAACCTGCTCACCGAGCAGGCTAATACCTTCAAGAACAAGATCGCCGAAGTCACCACCACACTCAAGGAGGAGGTGAGTGACGCTCGCAGCCATTGTACACCAAGTCAGCGACATGTCCACAAATGTTCTCCAGTGTGACCCAACAGACAAGGGATGAATTTTAAGCAGACTGGAGATGACTCAAGTTCCGCATTGTGCTTTGTGTGACATCGTGATGAACAGAGTCTCCCACGTAAAGTGGACCTCCTAGATGCTTTGTGTACTGAAACTTGGTTCTCGACAAGGTCATTTCATGTTCCACTATCATTCCCAAAGCTAGTTTATTGCACCCCTTGTTAGTCGACAAGTGTGTAGTCTCCTTCCAGTAGTACCAGCCACTTGAATGATTACTACCTCCCAGATAAATGAAGGCAAAAAAAAAATCAAATTTATAGTGTTTTAATAAAAGTATAGGAAGAAAAACTGTGTATCACTTAATTAATGTATCACTTAAATTAACCGCACCTTGCAATGTCCTCAATACATTGTAAGTATCTGCCACGGGCTGGGAAGTGTTCTGTGTGGTTGTGAATGCGTTACGTCGGAGCTGAGTGAATTCGAATTTGGGCAAATAGTTGGTGCTCGCATGCTGGGTGCTCCCGTGACCCAGGCAGCGGAAGTGTTTGGTGTTCCGCGAGGTATCATATCAAATACTAGTACAGCATACAGGGAAAGCAGAAAAACATCATCTGCTAAGTCGCAACGCGTACGATGGTGTATGTTGAGTGGTTGTGACGACTGGTCGTCGGAGAGGATTGTGACGAAAAATTAGAGGATGTCAGCTGCAAAAATTCACTGCAGAACAGAATGCCCCATTCGCGAACCCTGTCATCACCAAAACAACACGAAAGGAGCATGGAATTGCAGGGAGAACTGGTATTACAAAACTACTCACCAGTGATGCAAATATCCGTAACAGGAAAATCTGATACCGAAGCAATAAAACCTAAACTATGGAGCAAAAAAAGTCATTTGGTCGAATGCATCTCGTTTCACACTATTTACAACTTCTGGCCGAGTTTAAGGGCCAAGAACGAAACATGGCACGAGTTTGGTGATGATTTGGGCATCCATATCCACGTGTTACTTGGTTACTCTGTAAGGTTTATTATTGCCAAGGATTATGGGACTGTTTTCGCTGATCAAGTCTATCCCACGGTACAGTGTTTGTCCCCCAGTGATAATGCTGTGTTCCAAGACGATAGGGTCTTGTTCACACAGCTCGCATCGTCCAGGAGGGGTTTCGTGAGCATCAGGATCTCCCCTGGCCACCACAGACAGCAGATCTCAATATTTTTGAGACTTTGCGGTCAACTTTGGAGAGAAGAGTGTGTTATCGTTATCCACATCCATCGCAGTTACCTGACCTTGTCACTATTTTGCAGGAAGGGTAGTATAAGACTCGCTTAAAAATCATAAAAGAGCTGTATTTGTTCATTCCGTGACGACTGGAAGCTGGTTTGAATGTCAACGGTTTGCCGACACCATGTTTTGGGAGGGTAATGTGTTTTTGTATTTGTATAATTTTTCCCATAACTCTGTATGAATAACCCTGTAGACAGGGGACGAAACAGAGAAAGCACTCCGTCTTCAGGCCACAGGTGGCCCATCGGGACCATCCGACCGTCGTGTCATCCTCAGTGAGGATGCGAATAGGAGGGGCGTGTGGTCAGCACACCGCTCTCCCGGTCGTTACGATGGTTTTCTTTGACCGAAGCCGCTACTAGTCGATCGAGTAGCTCCTCAATTGGCATCACGAGGCTGAGTGCACCCCGAAAAATTGCAACAGCGCATGGCGGCCTGGATGGTCACCCATCCAAGTGCCAGCCACGCCCGACATCTCTTAACTTCGGTGATCTCACGGGAACCGGTGTGTCCACTGCGGCAAGGCCGTTGCCGGACGAAACAGAGAGCTGGTCTTTAATTGCACCTCGTACTATTTGTCAGCAGCTCACAGCATCTGATGTCCTCATAACTGCTCACAATAAAATCAGCTTTAAGAGGACAAGCAATGCAGCAGATGTTGTGACTGCCTATGGTCCAGGGTCTCGTAAGGTTGGGCAGGTATTGAGAAACGAACGTTAGCGGGTGATGTTACTATAACTGCCCTGTTGAACGGTTTATGAAGAGAGAGACTAATGGCTAACTTATTGGGCGGTACAGTACGCAAGGCAGGCGTAAAACTGCATTATTTTCTCTCTCTTATGTCAAATAATACTATATTGTAGACCACCTCTGTTCACAATCAAAACATTGAAAAATTTGCAAACGAGTAGTTCAAATGGTTCAAATGGCTCTGAGCACTATGGGACTTAACATCTATGGTCATCAGTCCCCTAGAACTTAGAACTACTTAAACCTAACTAACCTAAGGACAACACACAACACCCAGCCATCACGAGGCAGAGAAAATCCCTGACCCCGCCGGGAATCGAACCCGGGAACCCGGGCGTGGGAAGCGAGAACGCTACCGCACGACCACGAGATGCGGGCCCAAACGAATAGTTACACGTTTGTTTAGACTGTGTACAAACAACTACAAAAACATTACTGGAACTTATTGGCAGGTATAGTACGCAAGGCAGTCGTTAAACTGCATTATTTTCACTCTTCTATGTCAAACAATACTATATTGTAGACCACCTCTGTTCACAATCGGAACATTGAAAAAATAGCAAACCAATAGTTCTACGTTTGTTTATACTGTGCACAGACAACTACGAAAACATTACTGTAACATCAGTTTCGTTTGAATTACTGTTGTCTGTGAAGTGTTCATCGTTAAGAAAAACATTATGGCACTATACTAAATCCAGATAACCTCTGACAACATCACATTTTGTGGTTGAGTCTGATTAAACTTTTTTGACTGGTTTCCTATGTCCCACATTAAGAGTTAATGTGTCCGCCAAACACTGTGCAGTTCCTTTTAGAAGGCTTTTGTCTGTCGCAGGCCGAGAAGCACCAGGGCGCCGTGTCGGAACAGCTGAACGCCTTCGCGCGCAACCTGAACAACAGCATCCACAACGCCGCCACGTCCCTCAACCTGGAAGATCAGCTCAACGCTCTCCAGTCGGCACTCAACAACGTTGGACACCAGGTGAGTTTCCGGCCTCTCTGCAAGTATTTCTACACAAGAATGTGACCCACCGGTCACAGCAATCGCCATCCTGATCTAAATGTTCTGTCGTTACCTTGGAGAGCTTCAGGAAAATCCATAGAGAATCTGGTATGCTCTACGAAAGGTTAAAAGACACAGTGCATGACGTTAGGATCACTCCGCAGAGATACTGTGGTCCATTTGAGCAAATTAAATGTCTATAGCTTTACCAAAATTCTAGCGTCCTCCGGCTACTACACACTCTGACTCTCCTGTAGGATCCATATCCACCACTTACGGCAATACTGATGCCAAACTACCCAGAGTGTTTCATACACTACTTTCGAAAAATCCTGTTAGTCGTCCTCAGGCAACTATACTATTCGTCATTGGTGGTAATGGTTTGAGTGGACTATCCGGAGATAGGTCAGTTTCTGTCTCGCCATGGGAAGTGTATGTAATGAACGTGCTGAGTTAAATATGGATAACGAGTGTAATAACCCCATGGTCCAAGAAAGGCTCATTTCACATTTATAACAGAAAAATGTATTGGTCGCACGGAGCTTGTGGGAGTGGTATGGAGTTCTAAGGATGGAAAATGGAGGTACAGCTATTCATTGTCTTTCTTTGTCATGTTCTATTGACTGTTGGTACGCCACTTCAATAAATATCTGTCTGTTGCTACATTAGTATCGATCAGTGAAATAACCCACTCCTGCAATCTAGGATACACACATTTCATTCGCTTCAGAATTCTGAAGCATTTCTAGAAATTATTTTCTGTGCTTCTACAAAACCACAGATTTAGCATTGCCATTTGCGAAGGGAAATACTGTGAATTTAGTAGAAAATTTCATTTGTCTATATAAGAAATTAAAAAATTTCATCAAATCTCCATGTCAAGAAAATGTCTTCTCCAGAAGTTGGCACCTACTCGATCTCAACTGGGTGCAAGACAGTGCAGCGTACTGTCATAAAGACACACATCGGCAATCCTGGTGGCATGGCTGCATATTAAGGTATCAATCTGGAAAGACAATTCTGTCTTGGTTCCAGTCCTACGGTGCTAAGGTTAATTTGAAGATGATTCTGGGAGGTTTCTAACAGTTATGTAGTAGAATTTTGAAGCTGGAATGCGTTTCAAACAAAAAAAACTCAAAAAGTGTAGCTTAAAAAACACGTTACTTAACCTTTAGTCGTGTCAGTCGATAATGAGAAAACAAGACATGCAAATAATGCAGGAAATCCATTAACATGATCAGGTGAGAATCTTAAGGGGAAAATGCGAATGGATGGGCTATCAGGGACATGAGAGACCACAAAAAATTGTAATTTTTTTAATGTCGGTAGAGCACTTGTCCGCAAAAGGCGTAGGTTCTAGTTTTGAATTCCGGTCAGGGCCATAGTTTTGATCCGTCAGGAAGTTTCAAAGCAGAACAAGTTTTTTAAGTTTATATTATATATCTGTATTTTGAGATTTGTTCAACTGTACCTTTTTTAGCTATATTTGTTGATATCTAAAAGATTATTTTTTTCGATTTCATACTTTTAAATTTCAGTGTCAGCCTAATATTATTGTTATATGAACAAAAATATATCCTGAGCTTGTTATCTAGCTTTATTTCCCAACTGGTTAATACAGCGGATTTAATCATAATCATTTTCTTCTGGATCGGCACCACAGCTTGGATAAATCTGAAGACAGACATTATTCGACCAGACTGAGTTTTAAAATGTTTTACTGTGCCCTACTAGTTTCCGGCATGGTACATTTTCTGAGCTTCTGTAGCAACAGATGCGGACACGTCGTCCTCGTTGCTACCGATGAGCTTAAACAATGGGCCATGCCGGAAACTAGTTGTGCGGAATAATGCATTTTATATTCAGTCCTGTGGAATATTGTCTTTCTTCAGATGTTATTTAGACCATTAACAGAAATAACGGCGGTGACCATAACCATACGAATAACATAGGAAGATGTACTTTGCATACCATAATCAAATATGTTTACTTGGTAGGTATTAGCGTCATCTACCTGCACAGAGCTATTGTGTGGACATCTTTCACCTGTTCGAGATACGATACGTTTAGCATATTTCCTGTTATACGAAAGCGTAGTGAAAAATAATGTCTCCGAATTTTTATGTGAAAATTCTTAAAGTATTTTAAATAACAGAAAACGTTATTAACTTTTTACATCTTTATTCTACAAATTTATTTCTAAACATAATCGCTCTGGCGACGAACACGTTTCTCCCAACTAGAGACCAGCTTCTTGATACCATCACTGTAGACTATCTGTCTTTGTTGACAGAGCCACAACCTCACCTCTGCTTCCACCGCTTTCATCGCTAACTAAGTGAAGCCCTCTAAAATGTACTTTGAGTTTTGGAAACAGCTGAAAATTGAATGGGGCCAAGTCTGGGCTGTATTGAGGACGATCGACGACGACAGTGGACCCAAGGCGTCGGATGTTGTAGATGCAGCAGCGCTCGTGTGTCGTCTGAAGGAGAGAATGCTCCATATGTGGACGAACTTTTCGGATGCGAAACTCGAGCACAGCACATTGTTTTTCATGCACCGACATAGTTACGTTACACACCGCCGTGTTATACGTAGAGATAAGAGACGGGGCGAGTATGAAACTAATGTTGTGGGTTGCATACTTCACAAATCAGGGGGCAGCTGTTACACCAGTGCCAATGGGCTTCGTTCGTTCCCGCCGTAGTTTCGCAAGCTCAAGTCTGAGAACAGTGGTGCTGCAGTCGCTTCATACTCGTCGAGGCGGTCTCTCTTACTGAAGCATGCTGGAGTGTAAGACTAGTCGTGAATTATTGTTAGTACGGAAAATCAGAACACGAGCTTGCTGCTGTTAAGTAAGACTGAAAAAGTGAAATAACCGACCGTCAAGATCAGATGCCCTCTGACGAAGCTGTGTTTTGTGAGACTGTGGAGGGTGTAAGACGAAAATTAATTGATGCAAAGAACACAAGTGCAAATTGCACTTCACCCTCATTTCTAGTTTTCTGGTACTGTCGCTACAGACTCGGTGAGGCCTCGAAAGTGTGTATATGTCAACGTAATTGTTAGACATTCTCTAAATAGACTTATAAATATTAAAGTAAGTTTACAGCAGTCTTCGAAGAAATTTCATCTTTATGGATGCATCTATAAACAGAACAATACTCACTGCTAACTGATCAATCGTCGTATAAGTATATAATAATCACCGTGACCAACGGTTCCTTATGACATTTAGACAGGTCGGCCGTTTTGTGACATTTCAGGTTGCACTTGAGAATGGCTATAAAGCTGAAATCAAACTGTGTGGAACAAATGACTAGTAATTTACAGTTTAATGGCGCAAATGTCTTTCTAAACGTTTACGTATGTAATGGGATTGCCGCGAGTGTACTCGCTCTCCTTCCTGAGCGAGTCGAGTCCACTTGTATCTGACAGCAGGACCAGGAGACTAGTGGGTTGCGGCGGACACTCAGGAGTCGAATCTACGGCCACACGGAGACAGCGAGTTCGGAGATGACGTCAGAAAACTCGCTGGCAAGTTTGAAGTGAGTATACGGAGCTCATTTCTGATCTCTTGTTACACGGTACAACTCGGAGTCCTCTAGGACAGAGGACTGCAAATACGTAGACATCAAGATTTAAGATGTATTTTATTTGGAAACTAAAAGATTTTTCACATAAGAAATTGGGACGTATTATTTTTCAGCCCGCTCTCATACAGGATGAGACAAATAAAAGAGACCCAGAGAAAAGAGTTCCAGGGTACAAAGAAACACAGCACAGGAAACGAAATACAGTACTAACCTGACTATAGCAGATGCTGAAAGTGACCACAATTCATCTTTTGGCACTTTTGGGCGCTGGTCAGCAAGTTGCTGAAGGCGGTAGGATGCTGGACTGCTGGAATTGCTGCAATCTCATCCGAAATTTTTTGCTGGAGTTCTTGACGACTACGAGGGTTCTTGCGATACACCTTAGTTTTGGGGGCTCCCAAATCAAAGTAACCGCACACTGACAGATAAAGTGAGCTGAGTGGCCATCTAGGGCCGCTGCAAGGCTAACCTCTGCTGACAACTGTCAGGCGTGAAGATGGTGTAAATGTGCTCCAAGGTTCGGTAAGCTATATGGGCAGTTACTCAATCCTGTTGGAAATAACTATAGGTCTTTTCCTCCTCCGTTAATGCTTGCACAAACGCTTTCAGCATGTTGGCAATTAACGCGCCGAAGTCAGCGTCTGGTGAAAGAAAATGGGACCAATAATGCAGCGTGCACACCAAACCGCAAGCTGCTGATCACACAATGGTGTTTCGTGGAATTAAATGCGGATTCCATGCTACCTGGAACCTGTGATTCTGTGACTTGAGATGACCACTCAGGTGAAACCAGACTTCATCAAACATAAAGAACAGAGCCATGCCCAAGGCATTCATTGCTGTCTCAGTGAACAGCCACTCACGAAACTGAAGATGCTGAGGGGCATCTGCTGTTTTTAATGCACGAACAACAGACACTCGGTAGGGTTGCATGTGAAGATCCAGGTGGAGTATTCGCCCGCATGATCGCCTCGATATGCCGGTCTCTTGTGACAGGCGTCTGGTTGATTAGTAGATTCTGAAGCAGTTTCTGGTGTACTGCAACCACATTTTCTGGTGTGCGGCACCGTTCGGAATGTTCTTTGACTTGTTCAAAACACATCCTGTCTGACGCCATGGCACTCATTTGACACCATTAAACTTCTCAGCAAACAACTGACCACCGTTTCCAAGGCTTTGTTGTCACGCAACATTCCACAACTAACAAGGGAACATCCCCATCGCACCCCCCTCAGATTTAGTTATAAGTTGGCGCAATGGATAGGCCTTGAAAAACTGAACACAGATCAATCGAGAAAACAGGAAGAAGTTGTGTGGAACTATGAAAAAATAAGCAAAATATACAAAATGGGTCGTCCATGCGTAAGATAGGCAATATTAAGGGCAATGTGGGGAGAGGAGCGCCGTGGTCCCCTGGTTAGCGTGAACAGCTGCGGAACGACAGGTCCTTGGTTCAAATCTGCCCTCCACTGAAAATTTTGCTTTCTTTATTTTCGCAAAGTTATGATCTGTCCGTTCGTTCATTGACGTCTCTGTTCACTGTAATAAGTTTAGTGTCTGTGTTTTGCGACCGCACCGCAAAACCGTGTGATTAGTTGACGAAAGGACGTGCCTCTCCAATGGGAACCGAAAACATTTGATCGCAAGGTCATAGGTCAACCGATTCCTCCACAGGAAAACACGTCTGATATTTTGTATACGACACTGGTGACAGCATGTGCGTCACATGACAGGAATATGTTGTCGACCCACCTAACTAGTACACTTGGCGAATGGGTGAAAAGTTTCTTCTACCTTGCCCGATTTAGGTTTTCTTGTGGATGTAATAATCACTCCAAAAAAAGTGATGAAAACATAAGAGTTTTTCACATAAACTGAAAATAAAAAGTTAAAATTTTCGGTCAAGGGAAGATTTGAACCCAGGACCTCTCGTTCCGCAGCTGCTGACGCTAACCACGGGACCACGGAGCTCCTCGCCTCATATTGCCCTTAATATTGCCTATCTTCGCATGGACGACCCAGTTTGTATATTTTGCTTATTTTTTCATAGTTCCACACAACTTCTTCCTGTTTTCTCGATCGATCTGTGTTCAGTTTTTCAAGGCCTATCCACTGTGCCAACTTATAACTAAATCTGAGGGGGGTGCGATGGGGATGTTCCCTTGTAAGACCCGCTGCTCACCATCGTCCCCTTTGCACTAATCCACTGACACCGACACAGTCTGCACTACGCTCTGAAACGGTGTGAATCACATGGTGGGCGTACAAGGGTTGTGCACGTCGCGGAGTGTTGTTATACGTCCAAGCGTATCCAATAACTCAGTCCACTTTTATTTGCACCACCCTGTATTTATTTCTTTGGAGACGACATGTCCTGAAACTCGGCGGATCAGGTATACTGATAATGGCAGTTTTAGGATGTTGCCCCCTGGTGACACGCCTCTCGTGTGCTTGCAGTGGCAGGACATCGCGAGCAAGACGCAGGCGACGGCGCAGGACGCTTGGGCGCCGGTGCAGTCGGCGCTGCAGGAGGCCGCCGAGAAGACGAAGCAAGCGGCAGCCAACCTGCAGAACTCCATCCAGTCGGCCGTCCAGAAGCCTGCCAACTGAGCCACGCTGCCGGAAGCGCCTTCTATCCCTTCTACCACCTTCCTCTCTGCCTGTCTTAGCCAATAAATTACATGTACAGTTTATCGTAAAATACAACTTTTTCCTCTCTATTTATTTACTCGTTTTATTGCAACGGACCCCTGCCTCAGTGACTCGTGGCACACCGAGACAAAAAATTATTCACCACCAGGCGACGTCACACTAATACCTCGAAACACCATATGATCTGCCCGCTGTGTTTTAATTTCTGATAGCATGGAGTGAGCTACGGTAAACTAGTGATCTTGATCTGCGTTTCTGGTTTAAAAATTGCCAAAAATGGCCTTTAATACACACTGAGGTGACAAAACTCATTGGTATACCTCCCAATATCGTTTTGGACCTCATTTGACCGGCGTAGTGCAGTAACTCGACGTGGCATTGACTCAACAAGTCCTCTCCAGAAATACTAAGCCACGCTGTCTCTACAGCCGTCCATAATTGCGAATGTATTGCCGGGGCAGGTTTTGTGCACGAATTGACATCTCGATTATGTCCCATAAATATTCAATAGGTCTCACTTCGAACGAGCTGGGTGCCCAGACCATTCGCTACAACTGTCTAGAATGTTCTTCAAGCCAATCGCGAACAGTTGTGACCTGGTGACATGGCTCACTGTCGTCCATAAAAATTCCATCGTTGTTTGGGAACGTGAAGTCAGCGAATCGCTGCAAATGGTCTCCAACATAACCAATCCTAGTCAATGATCGGTTCAGTTGGACCAGAGGACTCAGTCCATTCCATATAAACACAGGTCACACTATTACGAAGCTATGGCCAGCTTGCACAGTGCCTTGTTGACAACCTGGGTCCATGGCTTCCTACGGTCTGCGCCGCACTCGAACGCTACTATCAGCTATTACCAACTGAAATGGGGATTCATCTGACCAGGCCACGGTTTTCCAGTCGTTTGGTGTCCAACCGATAAGGTCACGAGCCTAGGAGAGGCGCTACGGTCGATGTGTTGTCTCTCTGTTAGCGCTGACAACTCTAAGCGAACGCGGTTGCTCTCTGTCGTTAAGTGAAGGCCCTCGGCCACTGCGTTGCCTGTGGTGAGAGACAATGTCTGAAATTTGGTATCCTCGGCACACTCTTGACCCTGTAGATCGTGGAATGCTGAATTCTCAAACGATTTCCGGAACAGGACGTCCCATTCGTCTAGCTCCAGCTACCATTCCGCGTTCAAAGCCTGTTATTTCCCGTCGTGCGGCCATAATCACGTCGGCACTTTTTCATATGAATCAGCTGAGTATAAATGACAGCTCCTCTAAAGCACTGACCTTTTATACATTGTGTACACTATACCATGGCTTTTGCCGCCTCAGTGTATTTAACTACCAATTCCTATTGCTATTGTTTATCATATCCATTGGTGATGGGTGTTGCAACTCATAAGTATAATGGCCACACTGTCATTAATTAAGATAAGAGCAACTTATGCCTGAAAAAAAGTAAAACTATTTCTTAACCCTGACACAACGGAAAAAAGTCGCACAGTACGGCTTCATGGAGACGAACGCAATGTTTAGGACTACCTCATATAATTTTCATAACCTTTTGGCAGATGCATCTGAATATGCCCTGGGAGGCTTGAAGTAAAATAGATAATTTAAACATATTGATTTATTATAGTTACTTGTACATGAAGGAAGTTACATTGCGTAACAAACAATGCTTTTAAAAATGCTACTGTCCCTTACGAAATGCAAACTTGACAAAGTGATCAGCAAGGGGCCGGCCGGAGTGGCCGAGCGGTTCTAGGCGCTACAGTCTGGAACCGCGCGACCGCTACGGTCGCAGGTTCTAATTCTGCCTCGAGCATGGATATGTGTGATGTCCTTAGGTTAGTTAGGTTTAAGTAGTTCTAAGTTCTAGCGGACTGATGACCTCAGAAGTTAAGTCCCATAGTGCTCAGAGCCATTTGAACCATTTTTTTGATCAGCAAGAGGGCTGGAGGTGGGGGGGGGAGTGCCTCTAAGGGAACAAGGAAAATGATCTTATAAGCTTGTGCATGATCCAACATGCTGCAACAGAGATAATCATTGTTGAGGACAAAGAACAAGAAAGACAGTTGTTATCACTCATTCATAGAAATTCGCGATGCTCATAAACTTAAAAATTCGTGAACGGTTTTGCACGGGACAAGAGCAGTGCGAGAGAAAAATTTGTGTAGACATTGAAACAGGAGAACAACCGCCCTTTTCAGTTTAAAACTGGGCGGTGTAAAGAATTTAGCTTACGACACACTAGACAAAGAGTTCAGCAGTTCGGAAGAAGTTTGATTCAAAAAACTGGGACTACTAATCAGTTCAGCTCTCGAGTCAACTAACATTGTGCCAACAAGCAGTTGCACTGCGTCTCACCATTATTGCGTCGAGGTGCCGTCGCACAGTGTGTCTCCATCGGCCGACAGCATTTCCAACGCGTCCAGCCTGTCAAACGTGCCATCTTCATCTGCCCCCGTTCGCCGCCCTACACCTACACTTTTCGGCGCACCTTCCGGCCTGTCACATCTCTAGGTTCTGGGAGCAACACAACGGCCCAATCGGCTCGCAACAAAAGCGCTCCCTATGGATTCCTTGTTCGCCCGTTTTTAAAGGACAGTCTCTCTCGAAAGACCTCGAAACTTCTACCACGAACTTCCAGCAACCAATGGAAACTCACGCCCACGATTTCGGTGGGAAAAATCGCGCCAACTACATGCCCCAAATCAAGTACGCCAAGGAAGGGATGGCTGTTGTCCTCTGCCACCATCTCTCTCCTTGTATTGCTATTGTCCTGCACAGTCCAACGGTTCAGCCCATCGTTACCAAGCTTGGAGAGATCTGAAAATTCTCCTTAGCCCACAGCCAAACTAAGAAAATGGATTTTATGCAAAACAGGGAGTGTTCATGAAATAGAGCCTACTGATTATAAAGGGAAAGTCAGGATCAAATAAAACTACCCCGCAGATCACGTCTTATGGGCACTGGTCCGAGTCGAAAATGATAAAAATAGCGTATGAAAATGATAAAGTTGACGGGTTAAATCAGTTGACAGGTTAAATAGTAATGAAAGGTCGTCTCAAATAAACAGACGTCGTCCAACCTTCTCTAACCTTGATCGTGGCCTCAGTTTGGCGAGGATATCTCTCCACAACTTTTATCAGGTGTGCTACATCCAGCTGAAGCCACTCATCGCTGGTTACATCCCTAGAACGAGAAAACTGCAGGGATGCAAAATGGTTCAAATGGCTCTGAGCACTATGGGACTTAACATCTGAGGTCATCAGTCCCCTAGAACTTAGAACTACCGGGTGATCAAAAAGTCAGTATAAATTTGAAAACTGAATAAACCACGGAATAATGTAGATAGAGAGGTAAAAATTGACACACATGCTTGGAATGACATGGGGTTTATACAGGATGGCGCTCCACCCCATATTGCTAGACGCGTGAAAGATCTCCTTCGCGCGTCGTTTGGTGATGATCGTGGGCTCAGCCGCCACTTTCGTCATGCTTGGCCTCCCAGGTCCCCAGACCTCAGTCCTTGCGATTATTGGCTTTGAGGTTACCTGAAGTCGCATGTGTATCGTGATCGACCGACATCTCTAGGGATGCTGAAAGGCAACATCCGACGCCAATGCCTCACCATAACTCCGGACATGCTTTACAGTGCTGTTCACAACATTATTGCTCGACTACAGATATTGTTGAGGAATTATGGTGGAAATATTAAGCATTTCCTGTAAAGAACACCATCTTTGCTTTCTCTTACTTTGTTATGCTAATTATTGCTATTCTCATCAGATGAAGCGCCATCTGTCGGACATTTTTTGAACTTTTGTATCTTTTTGGTTCTAATAAAACCCCATGTCATTCCAAGCATGTGTGTCAATTTGTACCTCTCTAGCGCGGCCGCTACGGTTGCAGGTTCGAATCCTGCCTCGGGCATGGATGTGTGTGATGTCCTTAGGTTAGTTAGGTTTAAGTAGTTCTAAATTCTAGGGGACTGATGACCTTAGAAGTTAAGTCCCATAGTGCTCAGAGTCATTTGAACCATTTTGTACCTGTCTATCTATATTATTCCATGATTTATTCAGTTTTCAAATTTATACTGACTTTTTGATCACTCGGTACATAAACCTAACTAACCTAAGGACATCACACCTTCCTGACTGAGGCAGGATTCGAACCTGCGACCTAGCGGTCGCGCGGTTCAAGACTGAAGCGCCTAGAACCGCTCGGCCACAACGGCCGGCGCGGGGATGCAGCTGGTACATTTCACTCGCTGTTACAAATAGCGCCAGACATTTTCTATGGGATTAAGACTGGGTGGTTTTGCGGATCCGTCTATTTACGATACAGTGGCTGAGTTTTTGTCAACCAAGGAACGTACAGGCTGACAAAAATATGGAAAGACCGCGGACATGCATATTTGAACACAAACGCGGATGCTAGCCAGACCTGCAGGTTAAGCTGTTCAAAAATGGTTCAAATGGCTCTGAGCACTATGGGACTTAACATCTGAGGTCATCAGTCCCCTAAACTTAGAACTATTTAAACCTAACTAACCTAGGGACGACACACACATCCATGCCCGAGGCAGTATTCGAAGCTGCGACCGTAGCGGTCACGCGGTTCCAGACTGTAGCGCCTAGAACCGCTCGGCCACTCCGGCCGGTTGAGCTGTTGCATCTGACCGTAAACAGCACCTGCGCAATGTCCTCAATACGTTTCAAGTGTCAGTCGTGGTCACGACTGTGTTCTATGTGGTTGTAGAGAGCATAGTTTTGGAACTAAGTGAATTCGAGTGTGGAAAATTTGTTGATCTTCGTACAGTGCGTGATTCCGTATTCTATATAGCCGAAGTGTTTGGTGTTTCGAAAGGCGAGTAATAATGCATACAGGAAAAGCGGAAAAACATCGTGCGCTAAATCACAACGCGGACGAAAAGGTTGTTGAGTAATCGTGACGGGCAGTCAGTGCACAGGATTGAGACGAAAAATAGAGGACGACAGCTGCAAGAGTCACTGCAGAACTGAACCCCGCAGTCGCGAACCCGGTCGACACCAAAACAACACGAAGGGAGCTCCATAACCTGGGAATTGCAGGTCTAGCTAGAATTCCAAAACTACGCAACAGCGATGCAAATGCCAGTAACAGGAGAACGTGGCGCCGAGCCTTAAAATCTGGACTGTGGAGAAACGGAAGAAAAACATTTGGTCGGATGAATCTTGTTTCGCACGTTTCCAATTTCTGTCCGAGTTTACGCCCCTAGAGTGAAACGTGGTAGGGGGTCTTGTGATAATTTGGGCAGCCGTATCACAGTACTCCATGGGCCACATCGTTACTATGCAAGGTCGCATTACTGTCAACGATTAAATGACAATTTTAGCTGATCAGGTTCATCCCACGATGTAGTGTTTCTTCCCAAATGATAATTCAGTGTTCCAAGACGATACGGCTTTCACCGTTCAGGACTGGTTTTGTAAGTACGACCATGAATTATCGCATCCCTCCTGTCACCAGATCCCAATATTATTGAGGCTTTATGGTATATTTTGGAGAGAAGGCTATGTGATCGCTATCGGCCTCCATCAACGTTCCCTGAGCTTGGCATTATTTTGCAGGAGGAATGGTATAATATTTCCTTGAGAACCGTACATGACCTGTATTTTTCCATTCCGAGGCGCCTGAAAGCTGTTTTCAATGCCAACAGGTGTTCTACACCTCATAAGGCATGTTAATGTGTTGCTTTTTTGGTGATTCCGTATTTTTGCCGAATCTCTATATGTGTACAGCCCTGTGAACACAACTGTTCTCATTTATCGAAGAGGGAGTTTCACAGCGCCCTCATCACGAAGATGTAGCCGAAAAGCTAATTTTTGTTGAAGTAAACATCTTGCTTCATGTTCACAGCAACCTTAATAAGTGGGCCCAAGTCGTAACACCCTATTTTATACGCAAAACTAAACAAGTTGTGTAAGCTTGTATTAAAACTAATATGCCGTTATTGTGTTATTAACGGTTAATTTAGCCAATGGGGCTCAGAGGTTATATCGCACAGAGGCAAAGCTGAAAAACATCATCTGTTAAACCACAACGCGGACCAAAGTCTGTGTTGAGTGATTATGACGGAGGATCATTGGAGAGGATTGTGACACCATATATACAAATATTTGGTTCATCTGGACAGTCAGTTGCTTAACAGTTGCAAGTCTATTCGTCTGTACACATATCCGCAGCTGTCTGTCACATACCACAATCTGTGTACTAAACAATGGAGACAGTTAATCATTTCTGTTAAGTCACACAAATCTGTAACCATATTAAGGCAAAATTATGGTCACCTGTCCCATTCTTATTACTATCACTGAATTCAAAATTTGAGTTATTAATTAACTGTATTTATTCCATGAGAAAGCAATTGAACCAACTTTTACATGTAGTGGTGATTATGAATTTTACTCTGAGACACTAATTAAAAAGCAAATCGCTCGCTGACATTACCGGTTACGAAAATATTCTACCAACTAACGTCTAAAACAACCAAGAAAATCAACCTGCAGTCTTAGTTTCTTTACATAGAAGTTATAACTATTACTGGCGTTGCGCATGCGTGTGCTACACTGTTTCCAAATAACGGAACATACAAACTTATTACAAGGAAGCCAAGTATAATACTACCGCTGCAGTTTGCCTAAATATGACTTAAACGTACAGTAGGTGTTACCCTCTGAGAGGATTTTTAAAAGTTTGACTGTGTATTACCTAACAGGCAGAGGGAATCGAACATGAATTTCGTAACTATGGCTGTTGGTAAAAATTAAAAGGACTTGAATCTTCGTAAGAAATTACAGTAACAGATTTAACGTAAATGAAATAATAAACGGTCGCCAGGCTAATTAGGCATAATAATGTGAAAACATTATTTCCAATAGATTTGTCTTTACTCATGCAAAGGGGAACTTTCATAAGCACTTTCTTTGCAAAGTGCAATGAACACTTGTTACAACTAGACGAATTGCACAGTGACTAGCAGTAGTTAACAATTACATATGTAAGTAATCATAGAAACAAATAAAAAAACTATGGATTTTAACCCTACTGACCATAATCACTACCTTAGCACAGGAATTGTTCCCAAATAGACTTACACAAGATTAAGTTCAAAATGGTTCAAATGGCTCTGAGCACTATGGGACTCAACATCTTAGGTCATAAGTCCCCTAGAACTTAGAACTAATTAAACCTAACTAACCTAAGGACATCACACACACCCATGCCCGAGGCAGGATTCGAACCTGCGACCGTAGCAGTCCCGCGGTTCCGGACTGCAGCGCCAGAACAAGATTAAGTGACATCTGATAAAAATTAAAGTTTGGGTAACAACATATACACATCATAAACGCAATAAGATAACACTTAACACACACCTTTTGTATATATATTCTTTTAAATGATTACTTCAGGTTTCTTTAGCTAGAAAACAACTATTCAGTTTGGTTTCTTCCTGATGTAAAAGAATGAAATGGGGGGCGACACAAACTATACTTTCTTTATATACGCAAACTATACACACTTTTCAGAAACATTTCCCATTATGATAAAAGCTGAGTTACTGCCCCACTTAAAATCATCTATATTGCAAAGTTTTAACATTATTTGAACTGAAAATACTCTCTACAGCTACAGAAATGACTTCAAGTAAAAGTTCAACTTCAATTAAGTTCAAGACCAAATGCTTTATAACACCACTTGTGAAGCAAGTGATTTTCACTGACAATTTTTATACTGCTGAATATTAAAACAATGATATTTGTAAAACGGAAGCAAACCGAAACACGTTGGAGATTTTCATGGATTCAATAATTAATGTCTCCCTTTATATCACTGAAATTAATAATGTAACTACTCCCTTCTATATATTTTGTCATTCAGAACTATACATTCTTAAACAACACAGATGATTATCATTTTGTCACACACAGGGTACTCGGATATTGGTCATCATGAGGAGAGGACCCTGATAGGTACCATGAAAGGAAACAATTCATGGTTCGAACACAAAGTTGCATCATTATTGCAAATTAATTCACACAGATACACTGGTTCATACTGATATACAGTTATAAACTCTCGAATCTGATGTGGTGGCGCAATAGCGGCGGCGAGCACGTGTCGGCTACCTGGTCTCTCCTTTGGCAATAATATGCTCTATTTAACTCTTCTTGGCGACGTGAATATCATTTTTATAGCCACTTCCAATGCGAGAGCACCATTTTACAGCCACAATTAGATACTGGATGCCTCGCTCGGCACCTGCGCTGTTGGCTTGTTGGCTGCTGGCTACTGACTGCTACTGTGCTCTCTCGCTTGCCACCCAGATTGAGCCCCAATTCCACCTTTTGGTGCGCGCCAACTCACTTCCGTTGTGGTGGAGAAGTACCATGGAGAAGTCATGCATTGTACAATGCAAGTTCCTAAGTATGAACCAGTTTTTACATTATTATTTCCTTTACATAAACAAACCTATGTTAGAAAGTTTCATTACTTAAATACACAGTTACAATTCTACAAATCATATTTCGTAAAACTCTATTTCCTTACAGTAAATCAATGACATTAAGCATTAAAGAGAAAACACTTTACAACTCACATCAGTAATTACACTGAACAACTACTCCCTATCGACCATGGTGTTACAAAGTCCCGTAAACACAAGTACACATGTACGAACGTACACTATCTACAATATGCAAACAATGAAATGCAGAATATAATATTAAATGTTTCTCTGGTATGTGTGTTGAATAATAATCTAAAGTAACTTATTTTCAGATTACCAGTAGACTTTACATGATAAAACAATTCTATCACAACGTAATGCAACTAGTAAATTTGTGGCCCTTTATAACTAAATTGAATCGCTAAGTAGCTTTTCAAGATGAAGCAATTTCTGATAATCTTCGTTAAGAAAATAAAATAATTTTCTCTTTAAAATTGTGATGCTAAGGTAACTTTAGGATTTGTGCCAAGAATCTATCACATACAATACGGCTTGGGTCAATAACCCTAATATACATTAACTACGTTGATACAAGAACACACAATAAATACTGACCCATGTGATATACAATAATAAACGACAGAGTACATTGCCTGGAGACGACGATGCGAAGCACTACGTCGGTGTCGTTAGAAATTGTGTAGTTTCAACATCAACGGTTACAATGCTTAACATGGCGTTTCCTCTAATTAACAATAGCCATGGAGCACTGTTTACATATCACGCCGCCCGTTGCCGTTTGCCTTTCCGTAAGTAAACACTATGTCGGCAAGCTCTCGATTCGAATACGGAACCACTGTGTACAACGCTGTATCACATCCATTATAAGGTGAGTCAGCAAGAGAAGTGAATCGGACACAACATTACTATGGCAGGAGAGGGGGCTAGGACATGATGTGTGAGGAACAGTACCACCTTCTGGGAAGTAACCAGGCATACTGTAACTGAGGCTGCATGGTACAGGGCGTATTAGAGCACAGTCTTTGTAGCAATGTAGGATTAAATAAATGGTCTCTAGACCAGTTTTGCACCGTATCCTCTCATCGATCAATCCCTAGGGTTTGTACGCGGTGGAAAAAGTCACACTGTATAGCGCCAGCGTGAAGGCCACTGGCTTACAGGGTGTCCAAACCTTTAGCGTCGAAATTTTTCAGAAGTGTGAAAGACGAGTAGGATTTAACGGTCCGTTGATGATATAGTCATTAGACACAAATTTGGAACACAGAAAGGTCTTGATGCACAATTCTTTATTAAGCGTTACGCGTTTCAAAATTTCACATCAGACTGAAGCTGTGGAACGAAGTGTATAAGAAAATCAACGATAGCAAATATGTACATAAGTACGCAGCTAGGTATTCCACTATACGGAAATTTCAATTAGTGTCGTACTTACATTAAAATAAAACTTTAGTACAAAGCTCACGAAAGTGAGGACACAGACTGAATACAATACAAATCTCATCATATGTAGGCACATTTGACAGAGCCGTGGTCTATTCGAATAGATCCTGTGCCAAACTGAATGTGGCGATTAAGCTGTCAAAGAGGTAAACTAAGGCCAGTAGGTTGCGCGAGCGTTAGCCATAGAAAAAAAAGTCAAAGAGGAACTTTACAACCTCCTATGGGCTGGGATTAAGTACAGGGCTATTACAAATGATTGAAGCGATTTCATAAATTCACTGTAGCTCCATTCATTGACGTATGGTCACGACACACTACAGATATTTAGAAAAACTCATAAAGTTTTGTTCGGCTGAAGTCGCACTTCAGGTTTCTGCCGTCAGAGCACTCGAGAGCGCAGTGAGACAAAATGGCGACAGGAGCCGAGAAAGCGTATGTCGTGCTTGAAATGCACTCACATCAGTCAGTCATAACAGTGCAACGACACTTCAGGACGAAGTTCAACAAAGATCCACCAACTGCTAACTCCATTCGGCGATGGTATGCGCAGTTTAAAGCTTCTGGATGTCTCTGTAAGGGGATATCAACGGGTCGGCCTGCAGTGAGCGAAGATACGGTTGAACGCGTGCGGGAAAGTTTCACGCGTAGCCCGCGGAAAATTGGTTCATGCCACAACTGGAGACCGACAGCGCCGAATTCATCTTTCAACAGGATGGTGCTTCACCACACTTCCATCATGATGTTCGGCATTTCTTAAACAGGAGATTGGAAAACCGATGGATCGGTCGTGGTGGAGATCATGATCAGCAATTCACGTCATGGCCTCCACGCTCTCCCGACTTAACCCCATGCGATTTATTTCTATGGGGTTATGTGAAAGATTCAGTGTTTAAACCTCCTCTACCAAGAAACGTGCCAGAACTGCGAGCTCGCATCAACGATGCTTTCGAACTCATTGATGGGGACATGCTGCGCCGAGTGAGGGAGGAACTTGATTATCGGATTGATGTCTGCCGAATCACTAAAGGGGCACATATCGAACATTTGTGAATGCCTAAAAAAACTTTTTGAGTTTTTGTATGTGTGTGCAAAGCATTGTGGAAATATCTCAAATAATAAAGTTATTGTAGAGCTGTGAAATCGCTTCAATCATTTGTAATAACCCTGTATATATCAGAACGTCGTGAACAACTTCACAAAAATGTATTTATGGTACTTTGTGGAAGAAAAATTCATATACCAACCGCATAAAATGTGCGCCGTTAGGTAACATCGTAAACAACGTTGCAGAGATATTCTTTAGTCAATAATCACCCTGTATATAACACAATACACCGAAAACAGCCACTCGGGTGACAATGTATGTGTGTAATGCAAAACGTTCCTTCTTTTTTTTTTAGATTGGATGGAACTCCGAGATGCTAGTATAAAAATCAGTAATAGATAAGCCAATTATTTCAACACATCGTACAGCAAATGTCGCTCGTAGAACGTAGCAGCCCTCAAATCACACTAGGAACTGAGAGTCGATGGTAACTCGATGTAGAAAATAATGAAATTTTCGACAACGCTTGGAACATACTTCAGATGGATTGGGCTTTCGAGAAGGACGGTTGTTTATAGCCACAAGCAGAAGCATTGGGTCTGGTGAAATCCAAACTGAATAATTCGATTGCGAACAAATATGGGCGAGAGTATTTTTTTCAACCACCAGATTGAGATACATCTGTCGCAGAGTCATTTAAAGACAGCCTAGACTCTATAGTACTAAAAGAGACCAAGCATACGGTAGCAATAGGTGGTGACTTTAACCTGATCCGTATCGACAGGGGAAACTACGCATACGTTATCGCCGCCAAGGACAAATGGTCTTACGAATTAATACCGAAAACTTTGTCTGTCAACTGCCTCAAACAGCTAGTCTGACAACCCATACGTGGAAGACCTCTTAGTTACAAACAGGCCCAATCTTCTACAGCAGGAGCAGCCAAGAAATCGGATCGCGAGGCGCGCCCTAGCTCGTGGGCTATAGCGCCCAGCCTGGCTGGACGCTTCTGCCATCACCACGCCACGCTGTCCGAGCTTGAGTAGGGGGAAGAAGGGAAAACTGTGAACGCATCGTATTTAGATGGCACTGCAATCGCACTGCATACGACTTGGTTTCATATTTCTCAACAACACAGATCACAAGCGAAACAAATTTTCGGTGCTATTTAACTATTTAACAAACGGACAGACGTGAAAAATTTCGTAGATTTTCGCATTCAGGTGGCCAAGTAATCCTGACTTATTTAGTTTCACATTCGAAAAAAGGTCTTTCAAGCACACATGTCGACGTAAACATTGTAGCACTGCAAGCGGTCGCTTCCTTTATCATTAATATACGGAGTGTCCCAGCTATCTTGTCCACTCAAAATATCTCTGGAACAATAACAGCTATTGGAAAATGATTTTTACCGGTATCAATGTAGGGCTGGGGCCCATGAATGTACATATTTGGAAACATTCTAAAACGAAAGCATATGTGTTTTGTAACACAAACTTATGTTTTTTTTAAATGGACCTCCTATATTTTTTCTTCAGCAATCCATAGCATGACCAAGCACATACACAATGGCGTTGATTGCATCGCAATATTCCCATTACATCCCGAGATATTAAGACGCGAAGTTGACGCTTTAAACACCCGACATGCGCTGCTAGCGCACGTCCTGAGGCTCAGGCGTGAACTCCATGCTGCCCGTAATCGCGATGTGATTGACATGTGTAATCACACCTCCATACTTATCAAGAGGTCCGAAACGAATAATACGGTCTGTTGCCATCAACTCTCATAAGCACATAATGGTTTCCCTCTGCCACGTTTTACGTATCTACGTACACAATATGAACCAGTACCGATCGGTGTACACCCGTCAGGTTGTCTTATTTATCCTGCACACCCAAAATAAGGTTTATCTAATGCGATATATGACCCATTGTGCCTGTCGCGCAGGCGCTGGCTCTACCTAGTCAAGTGTCCAACGTGGTTCCCACTACTGCCACAGTTACCACTTCGCCTTGTTTATGATTTGCGACCCATGCAAACTCCTGTACTCCACCACCCTCCGCGCATCCCATTTGTTGTTGCTTTGGCGTGCAGTACACCACTTGCCAGTGTAGTCGTGCATCAGAGTAATCTAGTGACGGCACGGAGGTAGTACACATTGTGAATAAACGTTGTGTTGTGGAACTTATACTGTACAGTATAATGTACACACATGAAGATATGGTAGAAATCCTGCTGATCTATGGAGAATGTACGTTGACGGGAAATACGTTATGAGATTGCTTGTTTGTTGATAGAACTGTTAGCGAACATTATGATTATTAAGTTAATATGTCTGTTTTCTACCCTACTCTACATACCTGTACTGTACCCTGTTGTAGGTGGACGAAATGCTGTCCAGGCAGAACGACTGTACAGAAGACGATTCCCTGACAAGCCATCGCCTTCGCGCCGGATGTTTGGTCGTCTCACATCTCGTCTACGTGAAACGGGAAGCTTAAATCCAAGACCTCGACATCGTCCTAGAACACGCACAGATGAACGTGCTGAAGTTGCTGTGCTCGCTACCATAGCTGTGAATCCTCAAATGAGCACACGTCAAATTGAACGTGAAGTTGGTGTGTCGAAATCAAGTGCACAGAGTATTCTTGAACGTCATAAATTTCATCCTTACCATGTTCATTTACACCAGGATCTTCATGGAAATGACTTCCGCAATAGGGTAACATTTTGTCGGTGGGCTCAGCAAAAACTTCTGACTAATCCAATTTTTTTTTGCAGATGTTCTCTTTACTGACATTCTCCAACAAAGGAATTGTCAATATGAGGAATATGCATTATTGGTCCGCAGACAATCCAAAATGGCACCGTCAGGTAGAGCATCAACGTCCGTGGAAAGTTAATGTTTGGTGTGGGATTATTGGAGATACCATTATCGGACCTTTCTTTATAAATGGCATCCAAAATGGCAGATAATACTCCAGATTTATACGACACAATCTTCCTGTTCTCTTTGACACCGTACCTCTGAACCGGAGAATGGTCATGTGGTATCAGCATGACGGATGCCCTGCACATAACGCCTTACGAGCACGACGACTTCTGAACCGTAACTTCCCTGGTAGGTGGATTGGACAAGGTGGCGCAGTTAGGTGGCCTGCCCGATCTCCGGACCTTAGACCGCTGGATTATTGTCTTTGGGGTGCAGTAAAGGATGCTGTTTACCAACATAAACCAACAACACCAGAGAACATGAAGCAACGCATTATTGATGCTTGTACAGCCATCAAAGAGGAAACAGTAGCACGAAGTAGGGCATTCTTCATCCGCAGAGTGACCCTAAGTATGCAAGCCAATGGGCATCACTTTGAGCATGAGATGTGAACGCTATGTTTAGTATGTAGTACTGGTATCACAGTGGAAGTTTCTACAAAGGGTCATTTTATCCAGTGATGTTAAGAAACATTTGTTTGCAACAATCTGTCATTTAACGCATTAGATAAACATAACATTGATAATTATGTGATAATAAAACTAATTGGTTTAACATGTTTACATTCATCTTCTATGTCCTACCTGAACTTCCCAAATCAAAACATTTTTACCTAACCAACGGTAAAACTTTTAGTCCACTTGCTCTTTTCACTAAAACCATCAGCATGAACTTTACTATTGCCTGTGGGATAAATACCTGCTGGAATGTACGACGTTAATGCAGGATGTCAGCTGACCGTATTATTCGTTTCGGACCTCTTGATAAGTATGGAAGTGTGATTACGCATGTCAATCACATCGCGATTACGGGCAGCATGGAGTTCACGCCTGAGCCTCAGGACGTGCGCTAGCAGCGCATGTCGGGTGCTTCAAGCGTCAACTTCGCGTCTTAATATCTCGGGATGTAATGGGAATATTGCGATGCAATCAACGCCATTGTGTATGTGCTTTGTCATACTATGGATTGCTGAAGAAAAAATATAGGAGGTCCATTTAAAAAACCTAAGTTTGTGTTAAAAACACATATGCTTTCGTTTTAGAATGTTTCCAAATATGTACATTCATGGGCCCCAGCCCTACATTGATACCGGTGAAAGTAGTTTTCCAATAGCTGTTATTGTTCCAGAGATATTTTGGGTGGACAAGATAGCTGGGACACCCTGTATGTCCAAGTGATGCTAAATGTTATTATCTTTACATCTAGAAAAGTATTATCTTCTCAACAATATTCAAATCGTGGGCTACACCGTTAATTCTTATATATGAAATTAGTGAATTTACTCATGGTACTTTTATTGCCTTTGTTTGTGGTCACTTTCATAACTCAAATTAATCATCAAATTAACTAATTTAGTACGATTACAATCTGAACTGCTGGTGCATCCATGTATCACCACAACAAAATAAAAACAGTGAATGGTTGGGGTAGTATGAATGAGAAGATTGGCGTATTTAAGTTTACAAAAATAATTTACTCATCCTTTCGTAACTGCAATTGAGCTGATAAATCTTAATAAAAAAAAATGACAAGCATAAATCAGGAAAGAAATGGTGCTTGATTGGCAAAGCACTCATTGTGGTGGAAACTATACAAGTTATCCCCTGAATTAATCCCTTGTTTTCTTTCTAAGTGACAAATAACATAAAAAATAATTGATGCACTGAGAACCATAAAACCCCAAACCACAGACACAAGGTGCTGAGGAGAATAGATGTTTGTCAAAATTAAATTTGTAGGCAAATCACCAGTCTGAAAGGTTTAACTTGTTTTTCAACGAAGTCTCAATATCCGATACTCCCCATGAAAAAATTATGTACCCACTGTATGTTATGAAATTTTAGTTAATCTTTAGGTTAATTATTATTAATCTTGAGGCACAAATTTTTCAAATATAGGGTAGTGAGAATAGTGTCTGTCTGAGAGTTATTAAGTTTGTTGTCAAACTTAAGAATTTAGAATCAGAATATAAAGAACAGATACTAAATGCCACACACGCACGCACACACACACACACACACACACACACACACACACAAATAAAGATATAAGCATATTCAGTGGTCTGAGTTTCTCACTGAGCAATCAGCTAATGAAATATTTGTATCAATGAGTGGTTCACAGCAAATGGATTGTCACTGAATATGGACAAGACCCATTACCTACAGTTTAGTACCTCACAAAGAATACCTGACACTATAACCATAATGTATTCAAACAATGAAATTAAAGCTGTAGACAGTGTCAAATTTTTAGGGCTACAAATTGACCACAACCTAGATTGGAAAACTCACGTTCTAGACGCAATGAAACGCTTTAGTTCAGCTATATTTGCAGTACGCATGATAGCAGAAATAGGTGATTTATGAATGAAGAAGTTAGTTTATTCGGCCTGCTTCCATTCACTAATGAGTTATGGAATCGTCTTTTGGGAAAACCCCTCTCACAAAGAGAACATTTTCAAAATTCAGAAACGAGTCATTAGAATTATATCTGGTGTCAGTCCTAGATCATCATGCAGAGACCTCTTTAAGAAACTTGGTATTCTAATTACTACTTCTCAGTACCTATACTCATTGACCTCCTTCGTCATTTCCAACATGCCTCTTTTTAAACAAAATAGTGCAAAACATTATTATAACACGAGAACCAAAAACAATCTGTATAAGGACCATAAAGGCTTAACATTAGTACAAAAAGGACTCAAATACATGTATACTTATATATTCAATAACTTACCAGAGCATATCAAAGATCAAGTGATAAAGACCGGTTTCAGAGTGAATTAAAGAACTTGCTGTTGGCCAACTCTTTCTACTCCGTCGGAGAATATCTTCACAAGGATTATAGCTCATAAAACTGTCTGCATTATAATTGTACAATATTCATGTATCTGAGTAAAAAAAAAGTCAACTTTGACTCTTTCCACATCCTAGAGACTTCTCTCTAAGGGATCCATGGAAAACGATAAATGTAATATAATGTGATAAAACTGTGTATACAGTTCCAGAATGAAATCTGTTTGTTTTGTTAATTCTTTGTGATTCAAAGGTGATGTTTGCCTTCTACGCAAGTGTTTTGGCACTAGATTGTGCATAGAATCTACAGAATGTGGGGGAAATGACAAATTATGACCCCTTCGACATGGTTTGCACAAAATTGTTGCCTCCCAAGACTCCAATGAACAGTTCCTGGCAGCCTGTTGAAAACTTCAGCATAGTACAATTTCTGCATTTTACATTGTTACTATGTACACCATCTTTTGATTCTTAAATTCCCAGCGTCCAATTTACGGATTCAAATGCTTAAACCATGCAACTTGAACTAATGGTGGGGCATTTCTCCAAGATCTTCCAGCTTTTATGAAGAAATGGGCGCTCTTGTTGCCAGTGAGCGTTCCTATAGCAATTAAAATTTGTGTTTTGGGCCCATGTGGTAGTGAATATCAGAGAACTCAGGGAGACAATTTTTCGTGAATGTTCATATATATACAGTGTAGATCTACAGCTGGATAAAACTGGTTCACCATAAGATCAACAGATGTCAGAGGCATGCATGCATGCTAAAAAGTCTGAATCGGTGACAGTGTGATTTAAGCCCTTATGGTTCTTAGCACCTCAGTTCTTTTGTAAAGCACATCTGAATTTGTCATTATAGAAATAATTTTCATTAAAATAAATTTATTTATCTATGATCTTATTTTTCTTTGTCCAGGAATTGTAAAACGTAAATACCTTTTTTCCTAAATATTTCACCTTCCTTGTGGGAGAACACTATCGGGAAAAATACCAATCCCTTGTGAAAATTATCTGATCAAAAGTATCCGGATACGGGGGACGTCAATATGAAAGCTCGAACTCTGCTGAAGACACCTTCAATAAGGTAACTAAATGTCTGACGAGGAATGGCAGCCCATTCTTCCACAATAACCGAAACTAGAGAAGGTAGTGATCTCGAACGCTGGGGTCTGGCACGAAGTCGATACTCTAACTCATCCCATCGGTGTTCCATTCGGTTCAGATCGAGGCTCTGGGCAGATCAGACCAGTTCACGACAGTTATTGACCACATATCACTGCCTCACAGACGCTGCCTTATGGCAGAATGCACTGACGTGCTGGTACAGTCGCCGCCTTTGAACTGTTCCTCTACTGTAAGCAGTACACAGTGCTGCAAATGGTGTTCGTATCCTTCCGCATTTAGCGAAGAGCAAAAAGAAATCAGAACCTAACCACGAAAATCACGCCCGTACTGTAACACCACTTCCTCCATACTTCATTGTTAACGCTATACGTGATGGCAGGTAGTGTCCTTCCGGCAATCGACAGACCCAAATCCTACGATAGAAACGTCACAGGATATAGCGTGCTTCTTCACTCGTTTTCAGTCATCGAGTGTCCAGCAGTGTCACTTTCTACACCACCAAAAACGTCACTTAGCAACTGATTACTGAAATATGTGGCTTATCAAGAGCTACTCGACCACTGTGCCCATTATTTTTAACTCCCTTCGCACAGTAACTGTACTACGTAGACTGGTGGTAACACTTTGGAAATCACGAGTGATTCCTTCCACCGAAGTCACGCAATTTTTTTACAACCACCTTCTGCGATGCTCGACGGTTCCTCTACGTCAGTGCATGAAGTCTGGATGGTTTTGGTTTAGCGGTGGTTGTTATTCGCATTTACATCCACAACCACGTCGCCAACAATCAACTTTGGCAGCTCTAGAAAGGTTGAAATATCCCCGATTCATTTGTTACTCAAATGAATAGTCTACGATCAAAGTCACTGAGCGCTTCCCAACGACCCACTCTGCTGTCACTATTTTGCTACTGGCAACACAATAATCCACGCCTCTTTTATCAAGTGATCACTTTCGCAGTACATAGGGATGTCAGGCTACTTTTCGTGAGATAGTACACATAACCGTCTTGCCAGACCTGTGAGAACGTGCCTCTCCTTGCTTTCTCAGGTTACTGACTTCACCATTCCTCTCTATCCATATCCTAAGGCCTGGTTCACGATCGCATTCCTCATCACCTTCCCATACATCCTCACACATAAAACCCATCCTACACACCACCCAAAAACCTACAAGTCCCATAACGACCTTACCCCTGGCAGTCTACAGAAAGTCTTCACTTGTTTCTCTTCGTATAAGTATTTAATTATTTATTATTTTGAGATTTTCCTCATTACAGAGGCTTATCTCCAACACAATAAACTACTCGAAAATTATAATACAAAGAATAAACGTTCTTAAACTATATTTTCAAAATATTCCTCCAGGTGTTTCCATCTTGTGTGTCCTCTTCCTATGCGCCCATTCTCCTCATTGTGTGCTGTACATTCTGGAGCCAGGTGGCCATAGGTCGTCCTCTTCTTCTTCTCCCCTCCGGTTCCCACTCCAGTATCAATTTTGATATTCTGGTTTTCTCCATTCGTCGTACATGCCCGTACCACTGTAATTTCTTCCTCTCCATTACGTCATATATTCTTTCTTTTATTTCCATTCTCCTTATTATTTCGGTGTTCCTTATCTTTTCTTTCCTGGAGATTCATGCCGATCTTCTCCAGAAGTCCATCTCTAGAGTTTGTAAATTTTTAATGTGCTTCAGGTTAATTGTCCAGGTCTCCGTTCCATATAGAACCACATTCTCTAATATGGATTTGTATATTATTTTTTTAGTTCTGCTCGTTACATTCCCGCTCCATAAGACTGAGTTACGCATCCCAATGACCTACCGTCCGCTACTAATTCTTCTGACTTCTGATTTCTGACTCTGATTTTTTTTTCGATTTCTAAGATGGGCCCCAAATATTTCACAGCATTAAAAAATCGACCTTTTATTAATTCATAAGCTGTATATTATTTTCTGAAAAGATTCCACTTTTTAAAGTCAATTAACAAGTTTTACTACGTTTCAAGTTTTTAAAACAGTTTTGCTGAAGAGCGGCGATTTGTGAAGGATGACAATCTCCAGCGGTGAAGTGAGAGCAGATTAAACAACAATAAGGGGAAAATGCAATAGCGGTGCTGCGCCTCTCTCTGCAGCCAGTTACAAATTCTTTCAGACACGTCACAGATGATCTCGTAAATCTTACAAAAAATTCGTTGCTCGAGTTCTTCAATTTATCAATGGGAATGCTGTACACTCCAATTTTCAGATAACCCTAAACAGAAATATCTAGAGCATTGTGGTCAACTGAACTTGGAGGCCAAGTTAGACGTATAACGAACGACACGTTAGACGATTTACCAGCAGCAAGTTGTGCCAATGCCCCATGCAACTTGTCCTTATTGTTAGGTATTGTGGTTTCCTATTCTTAAACTTTCCTGTAAGTCTGCATTGAGTGTGAATATGAACAGTGCAAGTGATGTGCTTACGTAAAAATTATCTTACAAAATGGTCGACAAAACTGTCTGCAACTGTATAACTGTATTTGAATTATCTTTTAGAAAACACAAACTGTGAGAAGCTATCCTGTGAAATTCTGTACTGAGCAGTGCAATGAACACTGCTACAATTTCAGCAGGATAATGCATGACCGCATGTTGCATGTCCTGTACGGGCCTTTCTGGATACAGAAAATGTTCGGCTTCTGCCCTGGCCAGCACATTCTTCAGATCTCTCACCAATTGAAAACGTCTGGTCAATGGTGGCCGAGCAACTGGCTCGTCAGAATACGCCAGTCACTACTCTTGATGAAGTGTGGTATGCTGTTGAAGCTGCATGGGCAGCTGTACCTGTACACGCCATCCAAGCTCTGTTTGACTCAATGCCCAGACGTATCAGGGCCAGAGGTGGTTGTTCTGGGTACTAATTTATCAGGATCTATGCAGCCATATTGCGTGAAAATATAATCACATGTCAGTTCTATTATAATATATCTGTCCAATGAATTCCCGTTTATGATCTGCATTTTTTCTTGGTGTAGCAATTTTAATGGCCAGTAGTGTAGTTCTAAGTTCTAGGGGACTGAAGACCTCAGATGTTATGTCCCATAGTGCTAAGAGCCATTTGAACCATTTGAATTGTACGATGTAGCATGTGTAGATGCATCATTGCCAAATCAGTCTGAGTCATATCTCCGCAGCCCATCAGCGTCCCGTCAGTACTTTTAGGGGCGGTGGCTGGTGTTTGGGACTGAGAACTGAGTGTTGACGGGCCAGACACGGTGCGTGCGTGAGTAAGCGGCCCTCGTGCGCCTTCACTGCCGTCCTCGCAGACACGCGCCGTCAGCAGCCAACCCGGAAGGTCGCGGCGCGTGTAGTAGGCATACAAAGGCAGCGCGCACCACCGCTTCCACCATGCAGTCACCCCGCAGCGCACCATGGGCACTCCACGACCGCAGCTGCCGCATCTGCTGCTGCAGGCGCTGTCTCTGGCCCTCCTCCTGCAGGTACGGTCCCTCCTCTCTCTTCACTCCTCTTCCACGTGACTATTTAAACTGATCTGCAAAACTTAATCAGGAGCGTGACTTTAGCGTGATATATCGCCTCCAAGTAGCATAGCTCGGTGAAATATGGACCGTACATAGATAGAACTGCTGCAGTATAGTACAAAATATAACATAAATTCAATCATAAGAATGCATCTCCAACTTCACCTACTGAAATTAAGAAAATTACACATTCTCTCAAAAATAAAGGCTCACCTGACTTTAGTAGTACTTCCAACAAAGCACTAAAGATTTTTGACCACATAAAAAGCCCGGACTTATCTGAGATATCTAATGAATCACTAACTCAATACATTTTTCAAGAGAGAGTGAAATATGCCGTTGTCTAGCCCCTCTTCCAGAAAGGTGATCAGAGAGATGTCGCCGGCCGCGGTGGTCTAGCGGTTCTAGGCGCTCAGTCCGGAGCCGCGCGACTGCTACGGTCGCAGGTTCGAATCCTGCCTCGGGCATGGATGTGTGTGATGTCCTTAGGTTAGTTAGGTTTAAGTAGTTCTTAGTTCTAGGGGACTGATGACCATAGATGTTAAGTCCCATAGTGCTCAGAGCCATTTGAACCATTTTAGAGAGATGTCAGTAGCTACCGCCCTATTCAACAACTGACATAATTTTGCAAAATCTTTGAGAAGATGATGGATTCTGGAATAGTATTTCACCTTCGCAACAATAACACCCTCAGTAAATGACAGTTTGGGTTTCAGAAGAGCTGCTCTCCTGAGAATGACATTTACTTGTTCACCCACCAAATTTTACGAGCATTAAATAGTAAATTAGCGCTGGGTAGTATTTTCTGCGACCTATCAAAGGCATTTGACTGTGTGAATCTCAGTATTGTTCTAGATCCCCTCGTTCCAAGAGTTCCTCCAACTCCACTTCCTGATGTGTTCATGCACTGTCGTTCATAAGAAAATTGGAGAACTGCCAGTATGACTGGCGCTCTTGATTATGCACGAAGGTTGGAACTTTAATAGTGGCAACTATTTATTTACAGCTTGTACGAAATAGATAGTGTTTCAAAGTTTTACTGACCTTCAAAGTAGTCGTCAGCGTTGTGTATAACTCGTTGCCACCGATGTGGAAGACGAAGAATACTCTTAGTAGTGCCAGTTGTGTTGACAGTTCGAGCTTCACGGTCTATTGCCCGACGAATTTGTAGCAGTTCTGAAGCGAATGCCGTGAAGTGTTTCCCTCAGTTTAGAAAACGAGTTAAACGTACGAGGGCTTAAGTCAGGGGAGTGCAGTAGGTGGTATAGCACTTAGCAGCCTCATCAGTCACACAAATCAGTAACAGCTTGCCCTGTACGTGCTTGAGCACTGTCCGGCAAAATGATGGTCAGGTCCTGCAGAAAATGTCATCACTTCTGTCTCTAAGCTGGTTGTAGGTTGTGTTCCAGAAATGAACAGCATAGAGACAGAAGTGATGACACTGTCGCAGGACTAGACCGTCATTTTGCAGGACAATGCTCAAGCACGTACAGTGCAAGCTGTTACTGATTTGTTTGACTGATGGGGCTGCTAAGTGCTATACCACCTACTGCACTCCCCCGACTTAAGCCCTCCTAAGTTCAACTCGATTTCTAAACTGAAGGAAACAACTCGAACTGTCAACACAACTGGCGCTGCTAAGAGTACCTTTCGACTTCCAAATCGCTGGCAACAGGTTATACACATTTCTGGTGACTACTTTGAATGCCAGTAAAACTTTGAAACACGTATCTATTTTGTACGAGCTGTAAATAAATAGTTGCCACTATTAAAGTTCCAACCCTCATATATAGATAACAATAATAAGTTTGTGTCTCTTCTGTAATATCGTCAAAATTTTGAGATCGACTGAAATATTTTACACAAAAGAGTAAAAAGCTGAAAATAATTATTCAAATAAAATCGTTTTAATGTAACACGTTTTAAAACGGACTAGAAAATGTAAAATAGTTTCTCCTAGCCCCATACAGATGTTATGACAACACCTGTAAAATTTAATCCGAAAAACGTTGGGCGCATGCAATAGATAATACCAAATATCACGCCTGGTTCCGGCGGACGTTCGAGTCTTCCCTCGGGCATGGATGTGTGTGTTTGTCCTTAGGATAATTTAGGTTAAGTAGTGCGTAAGCTTAGGGACTGATGACCTTAGCAGTTAAGTCCCATAAGATTTCAAACACATTTCAACATTTGAACCAAATATCATTTCATATGATTTTCAGTGCTATAAATTTGTTAGTGAATTAGGTGAACTGTTCACTCCTCAATCACCAACTGGATGCGCCCCACGTTTTTCGTCTTACATTTTACAAGTATTGTCACAGCTATTAAAAATTCACAAGTACAAATTTTCAAGACTATCTAGATGGGTTTAGAAATCTGTATTTCCTAGGGCAAATTATATTATACATGTCAGTCAATTTTAAAAACATGTTATATCAAAAACGTTTTTGATTGAAATAATTGTTTCAATTCTATTCTACATCTACATCCATACTCCGCAAGCCACCTGACAGTGTGTGACGGAGAGTACTTTGAGTACCAGTATCGGTTCTCCCTTCTATTCCAGTCTCGTATTGTTCGTGGAAAGGAAGATTGTCGGTATGCCTCTGTGTGAGCTCTAATCTCTCTGATTTTATCCTCATGGTCTCTTCGCGAGATATACGTAGGAGGGAGCAATATACTGCTTGACTCCTCGGTGAAAGTATGTTCCTGAAACTTCAACAAAAGCCCGTACCGAGCTACTGAGCGTCTCTCTTGCAGAGTCTTCCATTGGAGTTTATCTATCATCTCCGTAACGCTTTCGCGATTACTAAATGATCCTGTAACGAAGCGGGTTGCTCTCCGTTGGATCTTCTCTATCTCTTCTATCAACCCTGTCTGGTACGGATCCCACACCGGTGAGCAGTATTCAAGCAGTGGGTGAACAAGTGTACTGTACCTATTTCCTTTGTTTTCGGATTGCATTTCCTTAGGATTCTTCCAAAGAATCTCAGTCTGGCATCTGCTTTACCGGCGATTAATTTTATATGGCCATTCCATTTGAAATCACTCCTAATGCGTACTCCCAGATAATTTATGGAATTAACTGCTTCCAGTTGCTGACCTGCTATATTGTAGCTAAATGATAATGATCTTTCTTTCTATGTATTCGCAGCACATTACACTTGTCTACATTGAGATTCAATTGCCATTCCCTGCACCATGCGTCAATACGTAGCAGATCCTCCTGCATTTCAGTACAATTTTCCGTTGTTACAACCTCTCGATATACTACAGCATCATCCGCAAAAAGCCTCAGTGAACTTCCGATGTTATCCAAAAGGTCATATATATATATATATATATATATATATATATATATATGGAAATTGAAATAAGAACACCGTGAATTCATTGTCCCAGGAAGGGGAAACTTTATTGACACATTCCTGGGGTCAGATACATCACATGATCACACTGACAGAACCACAGGCACATAGACACAGGCAACAGAGCATGCACAATGTCGGCACTAGTACAGTGTATATCCACCTTTCGCAGCAATGCAGGCTGCTATTCTCCCATGGAGACGATCGTAGAGATGCTGGATGTAGTCCTGTGGAACGGCTTGCCATGCCATTTCCACCTAGCGCCTCAGTTGGACCAGCGTTCGTGCTGGACGTGCAGACCGCGTGAGACGACGCTTCATCCAGTCCCAAACATGCTCAATGGGGGACAGATCCGGAGATCTTGCTGGCCAGGGTAGTTGACTTACACCTTCTAGAGCACGTTGGGTGACACGGGATAAATGCGGACGTGCATTGTCCTGTTGGAACAGCAAGTTCCCTTGCCGGTCTAGGAATGGTAGAACGATGGGTTCGATGACGGTTTGGATGTACCGTGCACTATTCAGTGTCCCCTCGACGATCACCAGTGGTGTACGGCCAGTGTAGGAGATCGCTCCCCACACCATGATGCCGGGTGTTGGCCCTGTGTGCCTCGGTCGTATGTAGTCCTGATTGTTGCGCTCACCTGCACGGCGCCAAACACGCATACGACCATCATTGGCACCAAGGCAGAAGCGACTCTCATTGCTGAAGACGACACGTCTCCATTCGTCCCTCCATTCACGCCTGTCGCGACACCACTGGAGGCGGGCTGCACGATGTTGGGGCGTGAGCGGAAGACGGCCTAACGGTGTGCGGGACCGTAGCCCAGCTTCATGGAGACGGTTGCGAATGGTCCTCGCCGATACCCCAGTAGCAACAGTGTCCCTAATTTGCTGGGAAGTGGCGGTGCGGTCCCCTACGGCACTGCGTAGGATCCTACGGTCTTGGCGTGCATCCGTGCGTAGCTGCGGTCCGGTCCCAGGTCGACGGGCACGTGCACCTTCCGCCGAACACTGGCGACAACATCGATGTACTGTGGAGACCTCACGCCCCACGTGTTGAGCAATTCGGCGGTACGTCCACCCGGCCTCCCGCATGCCCACTATACGCCCTCGCTCAAAGTCCGTCAACTGCACATACGGTTCACGTCCACGCTGTCGCGGCATGCTACCAGTGTTAAAGACTGCGATGGAGCTCCGTATGCCACGGCAAACTGGCTGACACTGACGGCGGCGGTGCACAAATGCTGCGCAGCTAGCGCCATTCGACGGCCAACACCGCGGTTCCTGGTGTGTCCGCTGTGCCGTGCGTGTGATCATTGCTTGTACAGCCCTCTCGCAGTGTCCGGAGCAAGTATGGTGGGTCTGACACACCGGTGTCAATGTGTTCTTTTTTCCATTTCCAGGAGTGTATATATATATATTGTGACTAGCAACGGTCCTACGACACTCCCCTGCGGCACACCTGAAATCGCTCTTACTTCGAAAGACTTCTCTCCACTGAAAATGACATGCTGCGTTCTGTTATCTAGGAACTCTTCAATCCAATCACACAATTGGTCTGATAGTCCATATGCTCTTACTTTGTTCATTAAACGACTGTGGGGAACTGTATCAAACGCCTTGCGGAAGTCAAGGAACACGGCATCTACCTGGAAGCTCGTGTCTATGGCCCTCTGAGTCTCGTGGACGAATAGCGCGAGCTGGGTTTCACACGATCGTCTTTTTCGAAACCCATGCTGATTCCTACAGAGTAGATTTCTAGTCTCCAGAAAAGTCGTTATACTCGAACATAATACGTGCTCCAAAATTCTACAACTGCGACAACAGACCTTCAGAACTTAACATTTTTTCTGAAAAGTTAAATTTTCAACTAAATTGTGTATGTGCAATGATAAAAGTTTGTAGGCGTCTTCAGTGAAATATGTGGATACTGTCTGCAAAATTGGTTGCGAGTAGAGTTATTATTAAAGAAATGATCAATTAAAACGTCATGCTTGGTACTGAAGTTTTCACAAGAACAACAAACATTTAGTAAGCGATAAATTGATTTCCTTTCATCAGTCCCTGTGTGAGTGGGAGGGGGACGGGGTAGGAGGCGTGTAAGCGCTAAAAAGTTTCTTAAAGGTTTGAAATTACGTGTAAAATTTGTTGGACGTCGATAAGTGCTCTCTTTATCAAACACTGGATGATTATAATCTGGGTAATTTGTGCGTCGTACCTCGAGACATTTACAGTTTCTAACTTTAATACTTGACTTACTTCGTTAAACCTTTAACATAAGATTATCTCTTAATGATTAGATTACGACTGCACTTTAAACGTTTAAATTCATACGTCAGTACTTGAGGTCTCCCTGGCCTATGGTTAGCTGTACTTGTTCCTTTGTGTTCCCACTTCACAATCATATGAAAGCAGTCGATCTGGGCAGCTTTAGAAGGGTTGAAATGTTCCTGAAGGATTTGTTACATAGGTGACACCCAATGACTAGCCCCTGTTGGAAGTCAATGAGCTCCCTTGAACGACCCATTGTGCTGTTACAGCATCTTTGCTGACAACTTAATACTCGCCGCCTGCTTTATACTTATGGGTCCGTCTCTCGTGACATCTGGTGCTCAATTTCACATTTCATAGAGTGTCCGAATACTTTTGTTCAGATAGTGTATGAAGAAATTCCACTTCGTTCGAACGAGAGTAATATCCAGTTACACGTCCACTGCTGAAACGTGCCGCTCTTCATTGAATCTTCTGTATCTCTTATGTTAATCCAACCAGATCAGGATCCCAAACTTCTGTTACGACCTGACGAAACTACAGTCGTCCGGTCATAACTATGGGTTCTTTGATCGCTCTCCGTGATGGCTAATCGTAACTACAACACATGAAATATTCATTTTATTACATGTTCACTTTATTTACTTAACTTTACACAATCCAGGAGTGTGTCTAATTTTTACGTCTGTCTTTGAATAGTAAAGCCCCACTTGAACATAATCACAAACGTTTATCTTGCAATACAAGTTCAACACTTACAAAAGACTTGAATAGCACTGGTGTCCTAACTTAATGATGCTGACTGCTTCATCGGAAGTCACTAACTGTGCCAGAGTGAGTCCATGCTCTGCTCCATATTGACCTTCGTGTGATGACACTGTAATGTTGAAAGAGAGGGCATATCTTCAGGAACGTCTACCATTCGTCGTTGTGATTCGCAGCGCGACATTGCTAATCTCTGTGGTATCGATGCGCATTGTCGACTTTGGTGTGGCACTACGATCTTTGGACGATACCACAACTTCTTACTCGGACATATCCTTAAGATACTTTCAATCAACTTCAGCCTAGCAGATGCCTTTGCTACAACTGATTTTATGTGTTCATCCCAATTCTGGTCGCTCCCGATGATGACTGTTAGGCGTTTAACGATTGTTAGTGTGGTATCAACGTTCGATATCACACTTAGGGGTTGCAGATATCGACCGCGGTCCGTAATAGTTATCGCTGGATCAGCGAGTCGTGACTAGCGCCGCTCCGCGGCTTGTGACAAGTATCTAGCGAGCTCTCGTCCACTCTTGCTCGGGACGTCAACTAGGAATGTAGCATAGCCTTCAGATGATAGGAAGCAACCTCTAACAAGGCACTTAGTCAAGTATGGCATAAGTAATGCTTCCCTAGATATTTGTTTGTAACTATATGTACGCAGCTTATGAAGAAGCCTGTAACACAAGTTAAGTACAATATATATTATTTTTTACCAACGACTACTAATTATTTCAACCAGATCCTTACCGACTTCACTGCCAAACCTGCAATAGATGTTTCTATTTAGCATTGGCCACCTGTCATCATAACAACTGACAACGAGAATCGTAACAGTTACAGGTTCAAATAATTCTTCACCATCAGCGTAATCGGGGAGTAATGGACCTCTTCGTCTATTTACGCGCTACACATTACGTTTATTTACGTATGGGGTGAACTGTCAGTCCCTGACGAATCCTCCATTCTCTGTTTGTCTTCCTGCATTTCGCTACAGCCATCTGGCGTTGCAGCCTTGCTATAGACAACAGTATCAGCATATTTCCTGTCCCGGAATTTGTTGAAAACAATTCGTTGGGGTTGAAAATAATCCGTTCGAGTTAAGAAGAGATAATGACATCCGTAATTACACTAGCATCAAAATATGACCTTAACTGAAATTCAGGTTAGATTATCAATAATGGAGCTACCAAGATATTTTGTCATGATAAACGATCTGACGGAATAGTGTGAGTAACAGTATGATGCTCTTTCCTGATGTTGCTATAGTGTACAGGCTGATGTTGCTATAGTGTACAGAACAGCGCCGTCTGTAAGTGACCGCTGGAGCGTACAGGATGACTTGGATAGCACTGCTATTTGGTCTGATCAATGACAGCTTGCTCCAAATATCGAAAAATGTACATTAATTCAGATAATTAGAAAAAAACAATCCTGTAGTAATCGAATACAGTATTAGTGGTGTGCTGTTTGACACAGTCACGTCGATTGTAGACAGGGCATAGTGACCGCGTGTGTTCGGCGGTAACCTACAGTAACTAGTCACAAATTGCAGGAGTCAGCACTCGCAGTGGAGGGTATGTAAAGAGTGTTGGGTGGGGGGGAAGGGAGCGACAAAACAGTGCCGTCGTTGTAATAATGCAGAAACGGAGCGATTTATCTGACGCCCAGAAGGGCGTCATCGTTGGATTTCGATCAAAGGGTGAAAGCATTTCCGAAACGGCGAAGTTTGTAAACTGTTCACGTGCCGACCTGGTCAAAGCATACCGTGCTTGGCAAAATGGTGCTATCCAAACGCAGAACCGATATCACTGAGGTGCACCATCGGCCATGGATGAGAGGGGTCTGCTGCTACGGTCGCAGGTTTCGATTCGTGCCTCGGGCATGGATGTGTGTGATGTCCTTAGGTTAGTTAGGTTTAAGTACACTACAGGCCATTAAAATTGCTACACCACAAAGATGACGTGCTGCAAACGCGAAATTTAACCGACAGGAAGAAGATGCTGTTATATGCAAATGATAGCTCTTCAGAGCATTCACACAAGGTTCGCGCCGGTGCCGACACCTACAACATGCTGACATGAGGAAAGTTTCCAACCAATTTCTCTTACACAAACAGCAGTTGACCGGCGTTGCCTCGTGATGCCTCGTGGAAGGAGGGAAATGCGTACCATCACGTTTCCGACTATGATAAAGGTCGGATTGTAGCCTATCGCGATTGCGGTTTATCGTATCGCGACATTGCTGCTCGCGTTGGTCGAGATCCAATGACTGTTGGCAGAATATGGAATCTGTGGCTTCATGAGGGTAATACGGAACGCCGTGCTAGATCCCAACTGCTTCGTATCACTAGCAGTCGAGATGACAGGCATCTTATCCGCATGGCTGTAACGGATCGTGCAGCCACGTCACGATCCCTGAGTCAACAGATGAGGACGTTTGTAAGACAACAACCATCTCCACGTACAGTTCGACGACGTTTGCAGCGGCATGGACTATCAGCTCGGAGACCATGGCTGCGGTTACCCTTGACGCTGCATCACAGACAGGAGCGCCTGCGATGGTGTACTCAACGATGAACCTAGGTGCACGAATGGCAAAACGTCATTTTTTCAGATGAATCCAGATTCTGTTTAAAGCATCATGATGGTCGCATCCGTGTTTGGCGACATCGCGGTGAACGCACTTTGGAAGCGTGTATTCGTCATCGACATACTGGCATATCACCCGGCGTGATTATATGGGGTGCCATTGGTTACACGTCTCGATCACGTCTTGTTCACATTGACGGCACTTTGAACAGTGGACGCTACATTTCAGATGTGTTACGACCCGTGGCCCTACCCTTCATTCGATCCCTGCGTAACCCTACATTTCAGTAGGACAATGCACGACCGCATGTTGCAGGTCCTGTACGGGCCTTTCTGGGTACCGAAAATGTTCAACTGCTGCCCTAGCCAGCACATTCTCCAGATCTCTCACCAGTTGAAAACGTCTGGTCAATTGTGACCGAGCAACTAGCTCGTCACAATACGCCAGTCACTACTCTAGATGAACTGTGGTATCGAGTTGAAGCTGCATGGGCAGCTGTACCTGTACACGCCATCCAAGCTCAGTTTGACTCAATGCCCAGGCGTATCGAGGCCGTTATTACGACCAGAGGTGGCTGTTCTGGGTACTAATTTCTCAGGATCTATGCAACCAATTTGCGTGAAAATGAAATCACATGCCAGCTCTAGTAAAATATTTGTCCAATGAATACCCGTTTATGATCTGCATTTCTTCTTGGTGTAGCAATTTTAATGTCCAGTGGTGTAGTTCTAAATCTAGGGGACTGATGACCTCATATGTTAAGTCCCACAGCGCTTAGAGCCATTTGAACCACCCAAATGAACCAAGGAGCTACCAACAGCGTCTCTTCAGCGACGTTCCAGCAAACGATGTTGCGTATGAGTCTCCACAGCAGGCGCCTGGTTCAGGCACCGATGCTGACTGTTGTTCTTCGGAACGACGGCTGGAATTTGCACGCCAGTACCGCAACTGGATGTGCAGAGAGTGGCGACAGGTGACCTTTTCAGATGAATAACGTTCTATGCTCCATCAGAGAGGCGGCCGTCTGAAAGCAAACAGTTGGTAGGGCCCAGGTTCAAATGGCTCTGAGCGCTATGAGACTTAACGTCTGAGGTCATCAGTCCCCTAGAGCTTAGAACTACTTAAACGTAACTAACCTAAGGACATCACACACGTGCATGCCCGAGGCAGGATTCGAACCTGCAACCATAGCAACAGCGCGGTTCCAGAATGAAGCGCCTAGAACCGCTCGGCCACACGGGCCGGCGGTAGGGCCCAGGAAGGAAGATGGAACGTTGTGATATGGGCACTTTTTTCGTGGCATTCCCTGCGTGATCTCGTATCATTCTGGTAGGCACAATGGATCAACACAAGTATGCATCTATCCTTTGGGACCATGTCCACCCCTACATGCAGGTTTTTTTTTTCTCGCCACGACGACACCTACCAGCAGGACAATGGCAGGTGTCACACAGACCTCAGTGTACGTTTGCGCTTCAAACAGCACCAGAATGAGGTTGCCGCATTCCCCTGGCCGCCAAACTACTCGTATTAAAACCAGATAGAGAATCTGTGGGACCACCTTGATGGGGCTTTTCCCGTCATGGGTTCTCAAGCGGGAAACCCATCTCTTCTGGCCACGCCACTGAAGCCAGCATGGCCCCACATTCCCGTCGGTACCTCACAAAACCTCACTGACTCTCTTCCTACACGTCTCGCAGCGGTTAGCGCTGCAGAAAGGTTTCTGACAGATGATCACACGTACGTGACTGGACAGTGTGTCTTGATGTAACACTGCAAAGCTACATGAAATGGAGTGAACATGTATGTTCGGTTGCAGGGAAGCTGAATACTTGCCTTCGTTTTATTTGGAAAATTCTAGTAACGTGCACCTCATCTAAAATAAGACCGCTTACAAAACCCTTGTACAATCCTTCCTGAGTACTGCTCGAGTGTTTGGGATCGCAAGCAGATCGAGTTGAAAAAAGACACTGAAGCAATTCAGAGGCCTGCTGTCAGATTTGTCGCCATTAAGTTCGATCAACATGCGACTATGTTACGGAACTCAAATGGGAATCCTTGGAGGGAAGGAGTCGTTATTTTCGCCAGAGAACTATTGAGGAAGTTTAGAAAAGCGGCCTTCGCGACAGACTGCAGAACAATCCTAGTGCTACCATTTTTTTTATAAGGATGAGGCCCCTCCACGCCTACACCAACGTGGTGACCAAACCAAAAGTTCTGCTGTCACCTCCTTATAACATGTTAGTTTTTGAATCATGAGTCACAGGATGCGGGCTGTGATGTTATCCATGCGTCTGGATAATATTACTCATTAAAATGGTCCATCAGGAGATAGAAAGTGGACGAAAGCGATCGAAGGGTAGCGGTTGTAAGGGCAGAGGGAAAATAGTGCCAAGGCAAGCACCAAGGGGAAAAAAACCTCTGCGACAGTAGGTCGGGTAGTAAGGGCAGTAGCGGCTTGCTAGCTGCGACAGTACATGCAAGGTGTGGTTATGCTAGTGCGAGGTATCGTGCATCGTTACCTTTGTCGTTGCGGAAGCTCGTTGTGGGCTTGCTGCAGTTGCTGCGTCCCTGTAACAGTTCAAGGTCGTCATACATTAGTGGGCGTTCGCTCATAGATCGGCTCACAGTAGGGGATGTGTGTGGCTGGTTTGCGTGCTGTGTACAGTACGGTTTCCCTCCGATTGCCTGTTTTTCGGCGGGTCGAGCATCTGCGGTGACCAGTAGTAGCTGTGTTGCAGGGGCTCGCCAGTACTGTCGTGTTAGCGTGCTATGGACCATAGATGTTTAGTTCCTTGCCAATGCTACCAGCATACGTCTCGCCTAAGGAGTGCGAAGACAATGTAAGTGAAATCAGGCGTCGTATGGAAGCAAATAGACTGTCGTTTTTCCCTCGCTACATTTGGGTATGGAACAGGAAAAGCAGTGACTAGCGATGGTATTAGATACCCTCCGCTATGCACCATATGGTGGCTTGCAGAGTTTGTATGTAGAAATGGATGTAGATATCCAAAGCCTGAGAGAGATGAAAACTGAATTTGAAAGTAAATTGCATAGTTCCTTTTCAGAAACTTTTCGATGCAAGAATTTTTATTGACAGACTTGAACCTAATTTTGTGCAAAAGTGTTAACTTTTACTTGTGTCACTAAACTGAGTACTGTTTTGCATCTGTAAATGGTCAGCATGTTTCTACACACATATATAGAAATTAAGTATATTCTGTTTGCTGACTCGTTCCACGTCATTACGGTCTATTGTGCTAAGTGACATGTGCAACATGTAAGTAAACAAACAGTTAGCTAACTACCCACCAGGATCATGTATAGTGTCTGGCTATGAAGTGTTGACGGCACGAAGTGCTGTGGGGCTATTACTGGGGTACCCCTGAACTAACCAGGCAGCGTGCTAGGCACTGTCGCATGACGGGGTGGCAGTTCCAGAGAAAGCACTAATGTTCACATCAGCCTGCATCACATTAATCACTCCTCTTCCCCTGCGATCTCCGAACAGCAGCAAGTCCAGTGAGCGGAAACTGGACAGGAAGCCTATTCAATTTTTCTTTCACTTCTAGTGATATTATGGTACTTGTAAGGACCAGACCAAGCGAGGTGGCGAAGTCGTTAGCACGTTAGCTCGCTTTCAGGAGGACAATGGTTCAAATCGCTGTCTGGAGATCCAGGTTTAGGTTTTCCGTAATTTCCCTAAATCGTTTAAGGGAAATGCTGGAATCGTCCTTTTGAAAGAACACAGCTGATTTCCTTCCCTAATCTTCCACAAGCTTGTGCTCCATGTCTAGTGACCTTGAGTTCAGCATACCTGATACAATGTGCTCCACTTCAGTGACTGCTTCACGGCCTGTGCCATCTGGATCCTTCCTACTGATATTAGGTTTTCTGAATTGCGCATGTGGGAACTCTCCCTGCAATACAGGGTTTTTAGAAAAAATACTCCCAAGTTTTAAGTATAAATTTAATATGGAAATTGATGAAAAGTTAGATCAGTGAGTGCATATCATGAAAGAGAATTCCTTCGAGTTTTGTTTAATGTCAGTACACTTCGACGTGGGAACCATTTGTTGCCCTGCAGTAGTCGAGACGATTTTTCACTTCTCGCCATGTATTCACCAACATTTCAGGTGTAACTGTCCCAAACGCCACGACGATTCTTTCCCATAAATGACTGATGTCTCGATCGTTTCACTGTACACAACATTTCTTATGTGGCCCGAAAAGAAGAAGTCCAGTGGGGTTGAGTCTGGGCTTCGTGGTGGCCAAGGCACTGGGCCAGCCCTGCCTGTCCTGGAAAGCAAGTGTCAAGAGCCGTACGCACATGGTTACATTAATGAGGTGGGGCACCATCTTGTTTGAAAAATACAAGCCCCTTTTCCGCCTCAATATCGTCCGTTTTGGGAAAGACGCACTCTGTCAATATGTCACAGTAAACGTCCCCGTTTATTGTTTTTTCTACAAAAATGAAAGGACCAATCACATGATCTTCCATCAAGCCTCACCAGACATTAACTTTGGGAGAGTCACGTTGATGCTGGGTAACTTCATGTGGATGCTCTGCCCCCCTCCCCCCCAAATTCTGCAGTTTTCACCATTAACTGTTACACACTGCGCTTTCTGTTTCGTAGTACACATTGTTGCTGAGTTGCTCTGCACTGCACTGCAATGCACGCACGCCTGGACTGAACTGACGGAACAGAGCAAAACAACAGCACTGGTGCCATCTCAAAGTCAAGCAGTCCTGCCAACTGCAGGGGAGCCAAACTTGGAAAGTTGATGGATCAAACACCACAAACTAAAATAGTGTATGTCACTTTGTACAGAATCTAGGACACATTTACCCTAGGGGGTTCTTTTTCAAACAACATGTATATCTAAGGTTTCCAATAACACACCTAGCCTCAACTTTCACTAGTCCCTATCCTTTACTCACCTAATCCCTTCCCTGCTCTCACTCCAGCATTACACAGTCTTCTCTTCCACCAACGCACCCCCCAGTCTTTTTCCCCTCCTTACTTCTCTCTCTTTTTCCACTTCCCAACCCCTCAGTCAACCTTCCGACTGCACCTATCAGCCCCACCTTGTCGTCGTCACATCCCTTCACACTCCAGTAAGCAGCACAACGCCTTCCCCCATCCTTATCCGCTATCTGCTATCCCTCCCCTCCCCACCCACCTAGTCTGCTCCTTGCCCCACCATCCACAGACTGCTTCTTCCATCAGGTGCTGCTGGTGTATGCAGTCTGGTCTCAGCAGCCAGACACAGTGGTCATATCCGTGTGAACTGTGGTTGTGTGAATGTGTGTGCGTTTTCAATTTAGAAGAAGCCTCAGACGTATAGAAGTCTTTTTATTGTGACCGCCTGCAACTCAGCATCTCATCTGTGTGGTGAGTAGCAATCTATTCTTTTCACAGTGTTGTCGTTATTCAGTGGTGGATTTTCCATTGTTTGAACCACTGTTGGGTCGTTACAGTTAAATAATTTTTAGTTACTTATCGACAATTGTATATTACCATCACGTGGGGCTAGGGAAAGCTTTTGCTACTCCTACCAGTTTCCATTACCACAAATCATCAGACTAATCACAATATTTGTGTGGACACGTTCATAACCTTGAATCATCTTTCACATAATGTTAAAAATGCAAAACCAAACATCAGATCCTAGGACATAAAATCTGAACACTGTTCTAAAGATCAAATAGCACCAATAACGTAACATGAACACAACATGTAGTCATAGGAGCAAGGATGTACATGGCATAAAATACTACAAAAGAATCGCCATTGCAGTAAGTTATAATGCACCTAGTATATCTGTCGATATGACTTGTTCCTATTCCGAGCGAGGTGGCGCAGTGGTTAGCATACTTGACTCGCATTCGGAAGGAGGACTGTTCAAACCGGTGACCGGCCATCCTGATCTAGGTTTTCTGTGATTTTCCTAAATCGCTTAAGGCAAATTCCGGGATGGTTCCTTTGACAGGGCACGGCCGACTTCCTTCCCCATCCTTCCCTGATCCGATGGGACCGATGACCTCGCTGTTTGGTCCCCTCCCCCAAATCAAACAACCAACTTATTCCTATGTCAAAATCACAAGTGTCACTAATGGATCCAATGTTCCGTTTTAGATACTTGAAAATAGCCTCAGGCCGAAATTGTACAATCGTACACAAAATAAAGAGAATGACAGCTGACGACATCACGAAATTATTCAAAAAATAATAACAAAACACTGTAATGCATCGCGTATTAGATGTGCTGAAACACAACTGCTCCAGCAGATGTTAACGTGCAGCTTGCTCCCCGTCTAAACCTATTCGTAACATAAGTACGAGCTCGGACCTTCATCTCTACCTTTTGTGGCCAACCTTTTCGAAGCTGAACTATCTAGTCCTGTTTTTTTAACTGGACTTTCATATATCGGCCTCAGATATGATGATGCTGTGATCTGTGCTGTATGTAATCTGCCACAGGACGCCATTCGAATCCTATCACCAGCTAATATTTGTCATTTAGTGTTTATCATTTCTAGAAGGTTCTCGAAATTTCTTATGTTTGTCTAGTCTGTGTTTTGAAAGGTATGTGCTGAGATTCGATCAGCATCAAAGTAAGAATTGGCGCTACGCACATAATAAGCTATATATTCATCGAATCTCAGCACATACCTTTCAGTTTGTATAAATAGCAGCGCTCTTCATCCAAGAGGCCTTTCTGTTCCATCTGTGGCCGAGCGGTTCTAGGCGCTTTATTCCGGAACCGCGCGACTGCTGTGGTCGCAGGTACGAATCCTGCTTCGGGCATGGATGTGTGTGATGTCCTTAGGTTAGTTAGGTTTAAGCAGTTCTATGTTCTAGGGGACTGATGACCTCAGATGTTAAGTCCCACAGTGTTCAGAGTCATTTGAACCATTTTGTTCTATCTGTGCCAGTAATAAACGTGCTTTCAGTGCTAAGTACTGTGCTTCACTAATGACTATGGTTACGTCGTGACGAAATGTTAACCATGGGTACTAATCACGTGATAAATATTACTTTTTTACCACCATAACCATGTGTCGCGATAAATGGTTTAAGCACAGTTACTAACTACTGAATTAAAAGCGATTTATCTAAATTCATGCCGCAAACGATGCACTTTTGACTGTTTTCTAAATCTCACTTACACGTCCAGCAATAACATGCATACTTTCCAAGTCTGTCATTTCGAAATACTTTACAGAGCTCTATTTAGTGAAATGATCACAAATATCTGCGGCGCCGTACGCTAATGCTCTTACTTTTTGCGTGCCTCCATAACGACGGGATGGTACTGAAATTTGGAGTAACTTGCCTCCCGTTAAATCAAGAGTAATACCTTAGACTGGACGCTTCCCGTCTTTGACAGGCCATTTACCTAACTGGTCATTTTTCTGCAGAAATTAAATTAAAAGAAAACTTAAATTGCAGGAATGATGGAATCAGGAAGTGCAGGGAACCTAAGGAGAAATGGCTGCATGAAAAATGTGAAAAAATGGAGTGAGAAATGATTGTCTGAAGGACTGACTCAGCATACAGAAAAGTCGAAAACAACCTATGATGAAGTTAAAAGACAGAGGGGGGGGACATTAACAGTGCAATGGGAATTCCACTGTTAAATGCACAGGAGAGAGCGGACACGTGGAAAGAGTACACTGAAGGCCTCTATGAGTGAGAGGCCTTGTTTGATGACATGCTGGAAGAAGGAACAGGAGTCGACAGGGAAGAGATAGAGGATCCAGTATTAGAACCAGAATTTAAAGCCGGCCGGGGTGGCAGAGCGGTTCTAGGCGCTACAGTCTGGACCCGCTCGACCGCTACGGTCGCAGGTTCGAATCCTGCCTCGGGCATGGATGTGTGTGATGTCCTTAGGTTAGTTCTATGGGACTGATGACCTCAGAAGCTAAGTCCCATAGTGCTCAGAGCCATTTGAACCATTTGAATTTAAATGAGCTTTGGACGATTTATGATCAAAGAAGGCAGAAGTGATAGATAACATTCCATCGAAATTTCTAAAAACATTGGGGAAAAGGGCAGCAAAACGACTATTCACTTTGGTATGCAGAATATAGGAGATTTGCGACGTGCCACCGGACTTTCGGAAAAACATCATTCGCACAATTTCAAGAGATAACGAAGCCCGACAAGTACGAGAATTATCGCGTAATCACCTTAACAGCTCATGCATTCAAGTTGCTGACAATAATAATATGCAGAAGAATGGAAAAGAAAACTGAGGATCTGTTAGATGACGGTCAGTTTGGCTTTAGGAAAGGTAAAGGCACCAGAGACAGTTCTGAGGTTGCGGCTGATAATGGAAGCAAGACTGAAAAAGAAAATCAAGACATCTTCACAGCCGGAGTGGCCGAGCGGTTCTAGGCGCTACAGTCTAGAACCGCGTGACCGCGACGGTCGCAGGTTCGAATCCTGCCTCGGGCATGGGTGTGTGTGATGTCCTTAGGTTAGTTAGGTTTAAGTAGTTCTAAGTTCTAGGGGACTGATGACCTCAGAAGTTAAGTCCCATAGTGCTCAGAGCCATTTGAACCACCTTCACAGGAATTGTCGACCTGGAAAAAAACGTTCAACATTGTAAAATGGTGAAAGATATTCGAAATTCTGAGAAAAATACGGGTACGTTATAGGTAAAGGCAAGGAAAATATACTGAGGAGCCAATGAAGCTGGTACATCTGCCTAATATCGTGTAGGACCCCCGCGAGCACGCATAAGAGCCGCAACACGAGGCATGGACTCGAATAATGTCTGAAGTAGTGCTGGAGGGAATTGAAACCATGAATCCGGCAGGGCTGTCCATAAATCCGTAAGAGTACGAGGGGATAGTGATCTCTTCTGAAGAGAACGTTGCAACGCGTCCCAGATGTGCTCAATAATGTTCACGTCTTGGCAGTTTGGTGGGCAGCAGAAGTGTTTAAACTCAAAAGAGTGTTCCTGGAGCCATTCTGTAACAATTCTGGAGGTGTGGTGTGTCGCACTATCCTGCTGGAATTGTTCAAGCCCGTCGGAACGTACAAGGACGTGGATGGATGCAGGTGATCAGACAGGATACTTAAGTACGTGTCGCCTGTCAAGAGTCGAACCTAGATGTATCAGAGGTCCCGTATCACTCCAACTGCACACGCCCCACACCATTACAGAGCATCCACCAGCTTGAACAGACCCCTGCTGACATTTAGGGTCCATGGATTCATGAGGTTGTCTCCATACCCGTACACGTCCATCCGCTCTAAACAATTTGAAACGAGACTCGTCCGACCAGGCAACATGTTTCCAGTCATTAACAGTCCAGTGTCGGTGTTGACGGGCCCAGGGGAGACGTAAAGCTTTGTGTCATGTAGTCATCAAGAGTGCACGAGTGGGCCTTAGAATGGCTCGCACGCTGACATTTGTTCATGGCCCAGCATTGAAATCTGCAGCAATTTGCCGAAGGGTTGCGTTTCTGTCATGCTGGACGATTCTCTTCAGTCGTCGTTGGTCCCGTTCTTGCAGGATTTTTTTCCGGCCGCAGAGATGTCAGGGATTTGATGTTTTACCAGATTCCTGATATTCATTGTACACATGTGAAATGGTCATACAGGAAAATCCACACTTCATCGCTACCTCGGAGATGCTGTGTCCCATCGCTCGTGCGCCGACTATAACACCACGTTCAAACTCACTTAAATCTTGATAACCTGCCATTGTAGCAGCAGTAACCGATCTAACAACTGCGTCAGACACTTGTCTTATATAGGCGTTGCCGACGGCAGCGCCGTATTCTGGCTGTTTACATATGTCTGTAATTGAATACGCATGCCTATACCAGTTTCTTTGGCGCTTCAGTGTACAATATGTAGAAGAGCCAAGTGGGAATAATAACACTGGAAGACGAAGAAAGAAGTGCTCGGATAAAAAAGGGTGTAAGACACCGATGTAGTCTTTCGCCCCTAGTGCTCAATCTGTGCATCGAAAAAGCAATGATTGTTTTGTTTTGCTTTAGGGCGCAAAAAACAACTGGGGTCATACGCGCCCAATCAAAACTATAGAACACGAACCCAAGAGTGTTAAACGACTGTACGTCAGTCCCAATAGACAGAACAGGAAACAGCTAAAACCAGGCACGTGGAAAAAGGGCTAAAAAAACACCACACAGAAAGGAGGTCCAAAACTAAAAATTAAATTGCCTTCGCCACATTGCTTCGGCGGATAAAAAGTAAAACGCGGTCGACAGCTCGCGCGTCATTCGCTAAAACGGCTGATAAATCAGACGGAAAACCCAAGCTGGAACGTAAATTGTTAAAGAAATGGCATTCCAGCAGGAAGTGGCGGACAGTTAAAATTTGGGCGCAATGTGTACAAAGAGGAGGGGTAGCGCCACGTAGCAAATGACGATGGCTAAAAAGGCAGTGCCCAGTACGCAACCGAGGTAAAATAATCTCCTCCCGGCGAGAGAGCCGAAAGGGTGTAGTCCAAGACGCTGGGAGGGGATTAATAAGCCGGAGCTTATTCCCGTGAAAGGAGGACCATTGGTGATGCCAAAGGGACACCACCTCCTGACAGAAGGCAAAGCAAAGATCATCGGAGGGAATATTGGTACTCGCGGGCTGAGGTACAAGGATTGCAGCTTTGGCAGCAACGTCAACAGCCTCGTTTCCTGGCAGACCGACATGACCAGGGACCCACAGAAACATGACACTGGCTCCACGAAGAGTGAACAAGTGATAGTTTTCCTGGACCCGCTGCACTAAGGGATGAGCAGTGTGCAGCGCACATAGACTTTGGAGGGCACTGAGTGAGCCTGAACAGAGGACACAATTGGAAAGGCTGTGTCGCCGGATGTTCAAATGGTTCAAATGGCTCTGAGCACTGTGGGACTTAACTGCTGTGGTCATCAGTCCCCTAGAACTTAGAACTACTTAAACCTAACTAACCTAAGGACATCACACACATCCATGCCCGAGGCAGGATTAGAACCTGCTACTGTAGCAGTCGCGCGGTTCCGGACTGAAGTGCCTAGAACCGCTCGCCGGATGTACTCCGTGGCCTGATACAAAGCGAACAGCTCGGCTGTAAATACTGAGGAGTGTGCCGGAAGCCGGTATCGAAAGACGCGGGTGCCAATGACGAAGGCACACACGATCAGAATTGAGGATCACGAAGTACACGAAGTTAAGAAAGTCTGCTACCTAGGCTGTAAAATAATACTTGATGAACGGAGCAAGGAGGACATAAAAAACGGACTATCACTGGAGAAAGAGGCATTCCTGGACAAGAAAAGTCTACTAGTATCAAACGTAGGTCTTAATTTGAGGAAAAAATTTCTGAGAATGTACGTTTGGAGCACAGTATTGCATGGTAGTGAAACATACTGTGGGAAAACCGGAACAGAAGAGAAACGAAACATTTGAGATGTGGTGCTACAGGTGAATGTTGAAAATTGGGTGGACTGATAGCTTAAGGAATCAGAAAGTTCTCCGCAGAATCGGCGAGGAAGGAATATATAGAAAACACCGACAAGAAAAAGGGACAGGATGACAGGGTATCTGTTGAGATACCAGGGAATAATTTCCATTGTACTAGAGGCAGCTGTAGAGGGTAAAAACAGTAGAGGCACAAGAGCCGAATCAAATCAGGAAATAAATACATGCATCGATAGAGACTGGCAAGAAATCTGGGACAGGGCAGAAACTGGGAGCAGAGCCTGCCAGTTCCTTCCCAACATAACAGAAAGAACAAGAATGACATACTTCCTTCCAACCAGGGGAGCTGTAAACTGTCTCCCGGGTCACGCTACGTACCCCAGGTACTTACTTACAAAAAATACGACAACGCACCACAGATACTTGTGAATGTAGAGCAATCGGCACGCAGGATCACATCGTCTGGGAATGTGCTATTAGGCAAGATGTTACAGACCAGCACAGGAACTCTTTTGTAAATGCAACAGCCTATAATATAATAAGGAACGAAGAACTGTGGCGTAAACTGAACTCGGTGGCAGCTAAAATATCAGCTTATGAAATGCAAGCGCACATGGCCGAAAGACAACCTAGAAGAGGCAATACATCTTGAAACAAGACGCGCTACGGTAGAACATTCACATACAACAACCTTGCGGAAGCAGTGAGTTCGTGAGTCTCTGGGAGGACCAGTAAGGATTTTCTGAACCTGTCAGCCATCTCCCAATCTCTACACCTTGACTGGCACAATAGCGTAGACCCTGCGAATCCTGAGCTGCACTTCAGCGCGTTGAGGGATAACCATCCAGACAAATGAGAAACCCAGCTTGGTTCTGTTAGCAAGTACAGTAGCGTACTTTAGAGTAATGGAGTGTTGTGTAGTGTAGTGTTGTATAGTAGTGTAGATCAGAATTATAAATTACAAAATTTGTGATCTACCAATGTTTCATAGTCTATTAGACCAGCAGTGTGCCTTCTTTATTCAGGATGAGCGGATATATGTGCGCCGGATAACCAAATGGTAGTATGCAGACTTTTTAGTTACTGTTATTGTTTTTCTGTTTATGTAGAAATTTTATGTAGACTTTTACCCCTTAAAACGCATAATGCTTAGTTATTAATAACACATTTGAAATTATGTTAAAATATTATGTGCTATGTTCATGCCAATTCATGCGCAACATTCGATCTGTTATTTTATTTAGATAATAAATAGCAAATAAATATATAAATTCGATGTGGATGTCACAATCCAGGTCTCGAAAACGACAGGGAAAGATATAGGACGTGGCCTTATCAAATGAAGCAGCCTGGCATTCCCATCAACTGACTGCATTAAGTACGAGAAACCTAAATATGAATGACGTGCAGGGATTTGAAACTTGGTACTCCCGACTCCAGTGCCTTAACCACTACGCCATCAAAGTCGGTGACAACATTCGCTATATGGGTGTCCCCGAAGGAATGGTCAGTATTCAGGGATTTGACAGAAACGATCATACGAAGCAAAAAAAAAAAACATGGGCTTTAAAATGCATACCTTAAAGCTATATGTGCACTTCTCCATCTTAGATCCAATGAAGCCGGCCCCTATGGTTGAGCGGTTCTAGGCACTTCAGTCCGGAACCACGCTGCTGCTACGGTCGCAGTTTCGAATCCTGCCTCGGGCATGGATGTGTGTGATGTCCTTAGGTTAGTTAGGTTTAAGTAGTTCTAAGTTCTAGGCGAGTGATGACCTCAGAAGTTAAGTCGCATAGTGCTCAGAGCCATTTGAACCATTTTGTGCTACACTCCTTCTCTTCACAATCACATTAATCATGGAAAGCACGCAGAAACAGAGCGTACCATCATTACATGACACGTTTTCTTACACAAAATGTTCAAAATACTCCCTTGGTTACGTTTTGATATAATGTACAGTAAGTTGTACTTCTTTGGTTCACATGTAACTCACTTCACTGCTTAGAATTGTTCAAGCAGCTGCCAGAGAGCTACTTTCAAGCGCTAAGAAAAAGGCTTCACTGTTCATGAACAGCTACGATGACGTAGAAGTCCGTGTTTGGTGTTTGCTCTGCTTAAATTCTTCTTATCTCATTTCTGGTTAGATTCCAGCGCGCAGTGGTGGATTAACAGCTGATATGTGTAGCAGCTGCAACTGCGTACCGTGTGCGGGAAACCATGTCGGAAGGTATGCGAACATACCTCGGCCGACGTTCACATTATAACGTCGGCTCCAAAACCACTAACGAAGTAAGTCACTCTTTCTGTGACATGGTGCAAAGAACCAATACAGATATCAAATATGTCTGCCGCGTCTCTAAAACTTGCTGCTTCGTGGCCAGCAAACCACAGAAAGATCAGAATGACTGTGATGCAGTAGAAGCAGCTTCCCATTTCCCCCTGCGTGATGCTTATAATGCCAAGAGTTCCTGAATTCTCCAGTTAACTCCTCTTCTATATGACGCCGCACACAAAACTATTCCATAAATTCAGTGTCGCTATACTACGGCACCACATTCTCGTTTTTTTTTTTTTTTTTTTTTGGGGGGGGGGCACGATGTAACAATTCCACTTCCTTGTCACTCCACATAAAATTCGATTCCGATTCGGTGAACAGCTGGAATAAATGGCAATTATAAGTTTCGTGTTTCAACCAATTGCTTGTCTTTTGCACTTCTACAAGTAAACACGATTTTATAGGAATGAGTAAAATACTTACCTTGCATTTAATGATAAAACGTAAACATGAAATAATCGAACACGCGATCTGCAACAGCTTCCAAGAGATTGAAGAATCTGCCACAAACAAAACACGAGTTACGTAAAGCCTACCACGTCTCTAACTCAGACAGCTCTGCGATGCGCGCATCTGGCAGCTTGGAAGCGCCAGGAAATTTTTTTCGGATCTGGCTGGTTGCTCTCACTGCTTATAGAGCACACACATTAGTAGCCAGAAGCGGAAGAAGGCTCTGCGTATATGCGATTTCAGTACTGCTCATGCGTATGAGCCTGCCAGCAGCTGCTTGAACGAATCTCTTGTGTTGACATACCACTAACCTCATTGCGCCCGCCCGGCTAGCCGCGCGGTCTATTGCGCTGTTTCCCGAGCGGAAAGGCGTGCCGGTCGCCGGTACGAATCCGTCCGACGGACTAGTGGCGAGGTCCGGTTTGCCGGCCAGCCTGTGGATTGTTTTTAAGGCGGTTTTCCATCTGCCTCGGCGAATGCGGGCTGGTTTCCCTTATTCCGCCTCAGTTACACTATGTCGGCGATTGCTTACACCATGTCGGCGATTGCTGCGCAAACACTGTCTCCACCTCCACATACGCGTGCACGATGATTACTCTACCACGCAAACATCTGGGTTACTCTCGTCTGGTATGAGACGTTCCCGGGGGTCCACTGGGGGCCGAACCGCACAATAACTCTGGGTTCCGTGTGGGGCGGCGGTGGGGTGGGTGGACTGCTGTGGCCTGTTGTGAGGTTGTGAACCACTGAAAGCTACGGCGGGACGAAGCCTCTCCTGCGTTTCTAGGTCCACAGATCAATACACAATACACAATAAAAACCTCATTGCTCTACTACTCATAAGCACATAGCATCAACTTTTTAGTGATCACCATGAACTGTGCAAGCACGTAGTATCAATTGTTTAGTGTTCATCACGGACGTGGCTTCCGCATTAGAAGTGTATTGAAATGTGGAGCTGGCAGACGCCCATTTGCTGTACGGATTAGCGGATGATGATGGCAGTGGCGCTCAATGTTTGTGTAGTGAGAAATTTCCAGACCGGCGGTGCCCCAGCAAGACGACGTTTAAAGTAATTTATCGTTGTCTTAAGGATCATGAGAGGTTTAAGCCGACTATTCGCGTCTGGAGGGGGGGGGGGGGCTAGATGGACGAGGACAGTTCAGCAGGAGGAAGAACATCTTCATACAGTTGACAACAACCCTTGAGTCAGCGTAAGACAATTAACTGCAATAAGTAATGTTGAACACGTGACCGTCTGGAAAGTGCTACATGACAACCTGCGTGCACAGGTATTATTAGCAGCAGATTTTCCCTGCACAGGTACACTTCTACGAATGGTACATTCATGTGTCAACCCTCACTTCACGGATGAGGTTTCGTTTCAACGTGATCAGATTGTATATTTTCAGAATCAATGCGAATGTGCTGACGAGACAACTCACGAAACTGTGCAACCACGTCATCAACAAAGATTTCTCTCAACATTTACGTCGGCAATGTTAGTGATCCCCCCCCATGAACCATGGACCTTGCCGTTGGTGGGGAGGCTTGCGTGCCTCAGCGATACAGATAGCTGTACCGTAGGTACAACCACAACGGAGGGGTATCTGTTGAGAGGCCAGACAAACGTGTGGTTCCTGAAGAGGGGCAGCACCCTTTTAAGTAGTTGCAAGGGCAACAGTCTGGATGATTGACTGATCTGGCCTTGTAACAATAACCAAAACGGCCTTGCTGTGCTGGTACTGCGAACGGCTGAAAGCAAGGGGAAACTACGGCCGTAATTTTTCCCGAGGGCATGCAGCTTTACTGTATGATTAAATGATGATGGCGTCCTCTTGGGTAAAATATTCCGGAGGTAAAATAGTCCCCCATTCGGATCTCCGGGCGGGGACTACTCAAGAGGATGTCGTTATCAGGAGAAAGAAAACTGGCGTTCTACGGATCGGAGCGTGGAATGTCAGAACACTTAATCGGGCAGGCAGGTTAGAAAATTTAAAAAGGGAAATGGATAGGTTAAAGTTAGATATATTGGGAATTAGTGAAGTTCGGTGGCAGGAGGAACAAGACTTCTGGTCAGGTGACTACAGGGTTATAAACACAAAGTCAAATAGGGGTAATGCAGGAGTACGTTTAATAATGAATAGGAAAATAGGAACGCGGGTAAGCTACTACAAACAGCATAGTGAACGCATTATTGTGGCCAAGATAGATACGAAGCCCACACCTACTACAGTAGTACAAGTTTATATGCCAACTAGCTCTGCAGATGACGAAGAAATTGAAGAAATGTATGATGAAGTAAAAGAAATTATTCAGATAGTGAAGGGAGACGAAAATTTGATAGTCATGGGTGACTGGAATTCGAGTGTAGGAAAAGCGAGAGAAGGAAACGTAATAGGTGAATATGGATTGGGGCTAAGAAATGAAAGAGGAAGCCGCCTGGTAGAATTTTGCACAGAGCACAACTTAATCATAGCTAACACTTGGTTTAAGAATCACGATAGAAGGTTGTATACATGGAAGAACCCTGGAGATACTAAAAGGTATCAGATAGATTATATAATGGTAAGACAGAGATTTAGGAACCAGGTTTTAAATTGTAAGACATTTCCAGGGGCAGATGTGGACTCTGACCACAATCTATTGGTTATGACCTGTAGATTAAAACTGAAGAAACTGCAAAAAGGTGGGAATTTAAGGAGATGGGACCTGGAGAAACTGAAAGAACCAGAGGTTGTACAGAGTTTCAGGGAGAGCATAAGGGAACAATTGACAGGAATGGGGGAAAGAAATTCAGTAGAAGAAGAATGGGTAGCTTTGAGGGATGAAGTAGTGAAGGCAGCAGAGGATCAAGTAGGTAAAAAGACGAGGGCTAGTAGAAATCCTTGGGTAACAGAAGAAATACTGAATTTAATTGATGAAAGGAGAAAATATAAAAATGCAGTAAATGAAGCAGGCAAAAAGGAATACAAACGTCTCAAAAATGAGATCGACAGGAAGTGCAAAATGGCTAAACAGGGATGGCTAGAGGACAAATGTAAGGATGTAGAGGCTTATCTCACTAGGGGTAAGATAGATACTGCCTACAGGAGAATTAAAGAGACCTTTGGAGATAAGAGAACCACTTGTATGAACATCAAGAGCTCATATGGAAACCCAGTTCTAAGCAAAGAAGGGAAAGCCGAAAGGTGGAAGGAGTATATAGAGGGTCTATACAAGGGCGATGTACTTGAGGACAATATTATGGAAATGGAAGAGGATGTAGATGAAGATGAAATGGGAGATACGATACTGCGTGAAGAGTTTGACAGAGCACTGAAAGACCTGAGTCGAAACAAGGCCCCCGGAGTAGACAACATTCCATTGGAACTACTGACGGCCTTGGGAGAGCCAGTCCTGACAAAACTCTACCATCTGGTGAGCAAGATGTATGAAACAGGCGAAATACCCTCAGACTTCAAGAAGAATATAATAATTCCAATCCCAAAGAAAGCAGGTGTTGACAGATGTGAGAATTACCGAACAATCAGTTTAATAAGCCACAGCTGCAAAATACTAACACGAATTCTTTACAGACGAATGGAAAAACTAGTACAAGCCGACCTCGGGGAAGATCAGTTTGGATTCCGTAGAAATACTGGAGCACGTGAGGCAATACTGACCTTACGACTTATCTTAGAAGAAAGATTAAGGAAAGGCAAACCTACGTTTCTAGCATTTGTAGACTTAGAGATAGCTTTTGACAATGTTGACTGGAATACTCTCTTTCAAATTCTGACGGTGGCAGGGGTAAAATACAGGGAGCGAAAGGCTATTTACAATTTGTACAGAAACCAGATGGCAGTTATAAGAGCCGAGGGACATGAAAGGGAAGCAGTGGTTGGGAAGGGAGTAAGACAGGGTTGTAGCCTCTCCCCGATGTTATTCAATCTGTATATTGAGCAAGCAGTAAAGGAAACAAAAGAAAAATTCGGAGTAGGTATTAAAATCCATGGAGAAGAAATAAAAACTTTGAGGTTCGCCGATGACATTGTAATTCTGTCAGAGACAGCAAAGGATCTGAACGAGCAGTTGAACGGAATGGATGGTGTCTTGAAGGGAGGATATAAGATGAACATCAACAAAAGCAAAACGAGGATAATGGAATGTAGTCGAATTAAGTCTGGTGATGTTGAGGGTATTAGATTAGGAAATGAGACACTTAAAGTAGTAAAGGAGTTTTGCTATTTGGGGAGCAAAATAACTGATGATGGTCGAAGTAGAGACGATATAAAATGTAGACTGGCAATGGCAAGGAAAGCGTTTCTGAAGAAGAGAAATTTGTTAACATCGAGTATAGATTTAAGTGTCAGGAAGTCATTTCTGAAAGTATTTGTATGGAGTGTAGCCATGTATGGAAGTGAAACATGGACGATAAATAGTTTGGACAAGAAGAGAATAGAAGCTTTTGAAATGTGGTGCTACAGAAGAATGCTGAAGATTAGATGGGTAGATCACATAACTAATGAGGAAGTATTGAATAGGATTGGGGAGAAGAGGAGTTTGTGGCACAACTTGACCAGAAGAAGGGATCATTTGGTAGGACATGTTCTGAGGCATCAAGGGATCACCAATTTAGTATTGGAGGGCAGCGTGGAGGGTAAAAATCGTAGGGGGAGACCAAGAGATGAATACACTAAGCAGATTCAGAAGGATGTAGGTTGCAGTAGGTACTGGGAGATGAAGAAGCTTGCACAGGATAGAGTAGCATGGAGAGCTGCATCAAACCAGTCTCAGGACTGAAGACCACAACAACAACAATGTTAGTGATCGGGCGAGGTGACGCAGTGGTTAGCACACTGAACTCGCATTCGGGAAGACGACGGTTCAAGCCCGCGCCCGGCCAGCCTGATTTACGTTTTCCGTGATATTCCTAAATCGTTTCTGGCAAATGCCGGGATGGTTCCTTTGACACGGCACAGTCAATTTTCTTCCCCTCCTTCCCTAATCCGATGTGACCGATGACCTCGCTGTTTGGTCCCTTCCCCTAACCCAACCAACCAGTCATTGTTAGTGACTGTTTGTTATAGTCTCATGGTTTTTCCGCCCAAGTTCAGGGAAGAAACTTACCATGTGTTCTTACCGAATACTCTACCTGCTCTGCTAGAACATTTGCCATTAAGCCGGCCGGTGTGGCCGTGCGGTCTAGGCGCTTCAGTCTGGAACCGCGTGGCCGCTCCGGTCGCAGGTTCGAATCCTGCCTCGGGCACAGATGTGTGTGATGTCCTTAGGTTAGTTAGGTTTAAGTAGTTCTAAGTTCTAGGGGACTGATGACCACAGATGTTAAGTCCCATAGTGCTCAGAGCCATTTGAGCCATTTGCCTTTAAGAGCGCGACGAAACAAGTACTTCATGCACGATGGAGCTCCTCCTTATTTCAGCTTTAATGTTCCTAGGCTGCTAAATAACAGATTCCGTGACAGACTGATAGGTAGAGGTAGACCAATTCCTTGGCCTTCATACTTGGTTCAAATGGCTCTAAGCACTATGTGACTTAACGCCTGAGGTCATCAGTCCCGCCGGCCGAAGTGGCCGTGCGGTTAAAGGCGCTGCAGTCTAGAACCGCAAGACCGCTACGGTCGCAGGTTCGAATCCTGCCTCGGGCATGGATGTTTGTGATGTCCTTAGGTTAGTTAGGTTTAACTAGTTCTAAGTTCTAGGGGACTAATGACCTCAGCAGTTGAGTCCCATAGTGCTCAGAGCCATTTGAACCATCATCAGTCCCCTAGACTTAGAACTACGTAAACCTAACTAACCTAAGTAATCACACACATTCATGTCCGAGGCAGGATTCGAACCTGCGACCGTAGCAGCAGTACGGTTCCGGGCTGAAGCGCCTAGAACCGCTCGACCACAGCGGCCGGTCCTGGCCTTCACACTCTTCGGACCTAAAGACATTAGACTTTTATTAGTGGGTCACATAAAAGCCCTCGTATAAGGCGTGCGGAGACTTCGTGCCCATGTTTTGGAAGGCTGTGAAACAACACACCATTCTCCAGGGACACATCAGTGCATCAGGGATTCCACGCGACGGCAGGCTGATGCATGTATCCTAGCTAACAGAGGGCGTTCCAAGCATTTAATTTAAGAAAGTGTTTCATACTGCGCTGATGTGTTCTTTTCCTGTGCGTTTCCCGTGGTTAACGTGTTGAAGAGTTGCATATACAGAGCTCTAATATGGAAATAAAGCATTTCCGGATACATCTCCATAAAGCATATTTTCTTCCTCTAGGTGTGAGAAATGTTTCCTGAAAGTCTTTAATTCTGTGGTTAAATTAGGAAGCTCTATGGGACTGTTAGTGGGTGGTGCTGTTACATGAAGGAAAGTCATGACACTAAAAAACGGTATCGGAATGTAGGCAGACTTGCATAGAATCGACGAGTGATGCAGTGACAATCCGCTAACCCCAAACGCGAACAAATGTAAAGTTTGAAGCATAAAAAGGTGCAAATACCCGTTTTTGTTCGAATACACGATTGCTGATAAAGCAGCAGAAACAGAAAATACCTAAAGTATTAGAGAGTAACCATTCAGAGCAATCTAAAGTGAAACTATCACATAAAACTAATAGGAAACAGGCGACAATCTCAAATCCAGGGTGAACTCTGCGGAAATATAGCTTTTCCATGAAAGAAGTGCTTACAAAATACACGTCCGATTGATTCTTAAGTACTGCTCGTCGGTCTGGGGCACTTACCAGGTAGGACTAATAGATGAGACAGAGAAGATAGAGGAAAATGCGCGTTTCGTCACTGGTTCGTTAAATAAACGCGATGGCTTCACGGAGATTTCATGAAACTCCAGTGGCAAACACTACACGAAACGAGTTATACGGAGTGTCCAAGATAAAAGAGGCCCCCGTTGTACTGAACGCGATATTTGAAGCTATCTGAGTTTTTTTTGAAAAGAGATGGGGCCCCTCCACGCCCGCACCAACGTGGTGACCAAACCAAAAGTTCTACTGTCACCTCCGTAAACATGTTAGTTATCTAGTGGGTGGATCACAGGATGCTGGGCTGTGATGTTGTCCGTGCGTCTGGGTAAGGCTACGCATTAACACGGTCCATCAGGTGATAGATAGTGGACGAAACGCGAGTGAGGGTAGCGATTTGAAGAGCAGAGGGAAAAAAGTGCCATGGCTCGTGCCGTGGGAAAAAAACCTCTGCGACAGTGGGATGGGTAGTAAGAGCAGTAGTGGCTTACTAGCTGCGATAGTTCATGCAAGGTTGGATTTGTTAGTATAGGTATCATGCATCATTACCGTGACAGGCGATGGCGATGTGTCCCAGTTGCTGCGGCTGCTACTTTCCTGGAACAGTCAATATCGTTATACAGTAGTGGGAGATCGGCCATAGATCATCTCACTGTGTGGGGGATGTGTGGAGCTTGTTTGCGTGCAGTGTACGGTACGGCTTCCCTGTATGGTGCCAGTTATTCGGCAGTGTATTTCAGCTGGATATCCAGTAAATGCGTCTGATTAACAGGGGCTCGCCTGTGCCGTTATGTTTGCGTAAGCTTGGCCATAGATGTTATGTCCTTGCAAGTATGTCTTTTGGTCTTTTATGTTTCCATCTATGGTTGTGGTCGTAGTTCCCCAGATTCAGAATAAACGGGTTCTGCGAATGTCTGGAGTTTCTGTATAGTCTTGTGGTGAGTTTGTGGATTACCTCCGTGAGAGTCTCAAGTCGGTATTCCCGGTGAAGGTCCGCGATGCGTGTGTATCGTGGAGCATTGCTTATGATTTTGAGTACCTTGTTTTGTATGAGCTGCAGACGGCGCAGGCGTGTAGGCGCAGCGTATCCCCAGACGGGAGCTGCGTACGTCATCAGGGGTCGGATAAGTGTCATGTACATGGACCTCGACACCCTTCTGTTCAGTGTGCTACGCCTGTTGAGCATAGGATAAAGCTGTTTGAGCCTCGCGCTAGCTCGGTTGGTCATGTGTTGTATGTGGTCCCCCCAGAGTAATTTCCGGTCCAGCCAGACACCGAGGTATTTGACTTTCTCGCGGAAACGTATTGGGCGTGCATGTAGAGTTATTGGTCTGCAGTAGCGGTGTTTGCGCAGTTGCTTCGGTCTTCTCGTGAACAGAACGGCTTCGCACTTGTCGACGTTTACTCTAACACGCCATTTCTCCAACCAAGGCTCAGCCACTCTGAGTGCAGTCTGTAGGCGTGACGTAATATTTGATGGTTTCCAATCTTGCGCAAGGATGGCTGTGTCATCCGCGTAGATTGCCATCATTGTGTTGTGTGTGGTTGGGAGATCGTTTATGTAGAGGTTAAACAGTAGGGGCCCTAGGATGCTTCCCTGGGGTACTCCCGCGTGTATACCATGTCGTGTTGACTGTTTTCCCTGCACGTCAGTGTTGAAACTCCTGTCTGTGAGGTATGAGTGTACTAGACGCAGCAGCCCGTCGGGGAATCCCGCGTCGCTGAGTTTGCGCATGAGGCCGTTGTGCCATAGACGGTCGAAAGCCTTTTCGATGTCCAGGAACACTGCCCCTGTAGCTTTGTTTATGTTGAAGCCATGTGTTATGTGTTCAACGACCCGTAGGAGTTGTTGTGTTGTGGAGTGGTGATTTCTGAAGCCGAATTGCTCCGGTCTCAGGATGTCATTTGTTATGCAGTGCCTAGTGATGCGTTTGAGAATCACCTTCTCAACAATCTTACTGAGCGAGCTCAGAAGGCTGATGGGTCGGTAATTTTGTGGGAGGCTGTGGTCTTTCCCCGGCTTCCTGAACATCAGGACCTTGGCCGTCTTCCAAAAGGCGGGGAAGTGTTGGTGTTTTAGTATGGCATTCGTTATGTGTGTTAGGTATTCAGTTGCTTTATCCGTGAACTCCTGGAGGACACGGTTTTGAATGCCATCATGACCAGGGGCTTTCCTAGCAGCGGAATGCATTATGGACCAGGAGACTTCGGCTGTGCTAGCATGTCGAATGTCGTCGCGCGATGGTTGGGCTAGAATGCGTGTAACCTCTTGGTCAGTAGCAAGTGTGAACGCTGGATCTGATGGTACCAGGTTCGGTGTGAATGACGCTGCGAGTGTTCGGGCCATTAGTTCTGCTTTCTCTTCCGCTGAGTATGCAGGTCCGTCGGGCCCTTGAAGTGTTGGCGTGTATATTTTCTCCCTGGTGAAGTGTCGGGCTAGTTGCCACACGCCAGGTCGTGTGGTGTCCAGCCCTTCGAGTGTGTGGTTCCACTGTTGTGTTCTATGTGTTTGTATTTTATCGTGTATGATGCCCTGTAGTCTGTTAATGTGCCGTTTGAAGTACGGACGCCTGGTGCGCTGCCATTGTCTCCTGAGGCGATTCCTCATCGAGATTAGGCCCAGGATTTCCTGGGGCAGGGCCGCACTATGTTGTTGTGAGGTGCGATCAGGTATGGTGCCTGCCATTGCGTCCTGGACGGCGTTAGTGAGGGTTTCTACTGCCTCGTCGATTTGTGCTGTTTCATTAATTTCGTGTATAGGTGGGATGTGGCTATCGAGCGTTTGCTTGAACCTTGTCCAATCCGCACGCCCGTAGTCCAACATCTTACGTTGTTCCATGTGCTGCAGTGTTTCCTCAATGTATAGTATTACAGGTTGGTGGTTTGAGGGCAGATCGTTTTCAACGGAAACGTTGAGTGTCGATGTAATGCCCTTGATGAGGGCCATGTCTATCACGTCTGGCCTGTGTCCCCTCTGATAGGGAATGTGCGTCGGTTCAGTCGGCGCTAGTATGATGTAGTTTCTGCCAAGTGAGTGTTCGTACAGTTTTTTGCCGTTGGGATTTCGTATGCGTGAATTCCATTCTGGGTGTTTTGCGTTCAGATCTCCAGCGACTATTACTCGCGGTGAAATGTTGAGTAGTGTGCTGATATCGCGTGTTGAAATGCCTACAGGGCTGTTGTATACCGATATCAGTGTGGTGTAGGCTCCGTTGAACTTGACTCTGACGGCCGTAGCCTCGATTTTTTCCAGTTCAGGGAGCTCTATGTTTGTGTGCTCAATGTCTTTGTGTATGACGATTGCAGTTCCACCTGCCACGGCGCCGCCCGGTCGGTCGGTACGATAGACACAGTAGCCAGGCCAGGAAAGTTTAATTGTTTGTGCGGTTTGAGTTTAGTCTCGCTCAGTAGCGCGACAAGGATTCCCTTACGCTCCATGAACGCGGCAAATTCTGCCCTTTTGTTGTGGATCGAGTCTGCATTCCAGAACAGGATCCGTGATAGTGTGTGTGTGTCTGCGTTATGGGCCGGGTGTGGCGTATTATTCATGTAAGAGTGTGAAAGAGTGTTGTGATGGCAGTGTGTATGACAGCCCAGTATTGCCCGGGTTCGGCGCTCATGAGCTGGGTGATAAGTGTAGTGACGGCCATCAGCACCTTGGTAAGGATTTCAATGGTCGTGTGTCGGGGGAATAGTGTTTCCAGTATTCCCCCAGGTGATGTGTTGGTGTTAGGTGTGGCAGCCTGAGGTGCTGTTGTGGTGTTAGCGGCCGCTTGTGCAGGTATTGGTGAGCAGCGATTTAGTGATCGGTGCTGCGTTGTCAGTAATCAGTTCGAAGCTTGTTGTGAGTACAGTTCTGCAGAATGCCTTTTTCAATCGAACTAAGAGTGTTTAACGCTGAAACTTATTCTGGATGTAAATCGTTTCAAATGTTAAATGAAAGACTCACGATAAAATATCCAGAGATAGCTGCCCCTGCTGCCCCTCTCTGAGAGAAATCACGAATCCAGTCACACAACTGAGACGTACTCCATATGCCCGCAATTTGATTAATAGTCGCTTGTGAGGAACGGTATTAAAAGCTTTCTGGAAATCTAGGAATATGGAATCGATCTGAGATCCCTTGTCGACAGTACTCGTTAGTTCATGGGAATAAAGAGCTAGCTGTGTTGCACACGAACGATATTTTCTGAACCCGTGTTGGTTATGTATCAATAAGTCATTTTCTTCAAGGTGATTCATAATGTTCGAGTACAGTATATGCTCCAAAATCCTACTGCAAATTGAGGTCAGTGATACGGGTCTGTAATTCAGTGGGTTACTCCTATTTCCTTTCTTGAATATTGGTGTGACCTGTGCTACTTTCCAGTCTTTAGGAACAGACCTTTCGTCAAGTGAGCGGTTGTATGTGATTGCTAAGAAAGGCGCTATTGTGTCTGCATACTCTGAAAGGAACCTGATTAGTATACCATCTGGACCGGAAGGCTTGCCTTTCTTAAGTGATTTGAAATGTTTCGCAACACCTAAGATATCTACTTTTATGTCACTCATGCTAACAGCTTTTCTGGTTTCGAATTCTGTAATATTTACTTTATCTTCTTTCGTGAAGGAAATACGGAACACCGTTTTTTGTAACTCCGCTTTAGTGGCACCATCAGAGGTAACATCTCCATCGCTAATTTACATACGGCCAGAATCTCTATGGGTTTTCTACCATATTTTGAGACAAAGTTTCATTGTGAAAACTATTAAAAGCATCTCGCATTGACGTCCGCACTAAATTTCGAGCTTCCGTGAAACTTAGCCAGAAAGGTGGATGATTTATTAAAGAGAAAGAGCTTCACAAATTGAGCAAGTCAATAATGCGTTTGTCCACCTCTGGCTCTTAGGCAAGCAGTTATTCGGCTTGACGTTAACTGAAACAGTTGTTGGATGTCCACCCGAGGTATATCTTCCCAATTGGTGCGTCATATCGTCAAAATCCGAGCTAGTTGTAGGAGCCTGCCCATAATGCGATCTTACTGGCCAATCTAGGATTTGGTAAGCACGAAGATAAACAGTGGAAATTCTCGCCGTGTCGGTTCAAATGGTTCAAATGGCTCTGAGCACTATGGGACTTAACTTCTGAGGTCATCAGTCTCCTAGAACTTAGAACTACTTAAACCTAAGTAACCTAAGGACATCACACACATCCATGCCCGAGGCAGGATTCTAACTTGCGACCGTAGCGGTCGCGTGGTTCCAGACTGTAGCGCCTAGAACCGTTCGGCCACCCCGGCCGGCTAGAGGTGTCGGATGGGCATTATCTTGCTGAAATGTAAGCCCAGGATGGCTTGCCAAGAAGGCCTACAAGACGAGCCGTAGAATATCGTCGACGCACCGCCGTGCTGTAAAGGCGCCAAAGGGGTCCTCCTGTGAAATGAAATGGCACTGCTGCTTGTGGAGCCGTACGGCTAGAGACAGTCAGACTGGGTATCCCACAACTGTCTGGGAAGTCTCCAGACACATCTTCGGCCTGGAATCTCATTGACTGGAGTAGAATTCTCTTCAGTGATGAGTCACGCTTCGAACTGGACCCCGACCACCAACCAAGATGTATCTGGAGAGAGGCGTCATTGACTTGCTCAGTTCTGAAGTTCTTTCTCTTGAATAAATCAGCCAGTTTTTCAGAAATTGTAATCATTTGTTTGTCTGTACATGTACATCATACCTATTGATCTCCGTCCCATTCGGGTAATTCCCTTGTAGCGCGCTTCATTGTTCTTTTTTTTTCTTCTTCTTGGAGTGTAGAACACAAATGGCTCGAGAAAAATGCAATTATCTGCTGTGTACAAAGTGAGCTGAGCTACTCTGAAAAGCGCGAATGATGAGCCATACAGCATACTATCGATTATGTTGTTACCGAGATATTGCATCTATAGTTAATCTTGAGTCCAGCAAGAGTTGCTATAGAGTCTGTGGGCACTCTACGAACAAATCAGTGATCTTCTTGTAATACTGTGTATAGAATTTGTGCATAGAATCTATGTATGTGAACGTGGCTGTAAGATCGTTATCAAGCGATGTGACGCATTTGGTAAGAAACTGAACTGGTATTCTGGGAGGAATGGTTTTCAAACCCCCGAGCAACCATAACGGTTCGTATTTTTCCGTGATTTGTCCAAATCTTTTCCAGTGAATTTCCGAATTGTTGCCTCACGAAAGCGACGGCTTTTCTCATTCTATCCCATTCTTGTGCACCTGATGTACGGTTCAGCCATTAATAATTGCGGCGCCAACGGTACATCGCAATCTTACCTTCTTTATTTGTAATGTAACATTTTGCTTCATTTTAGTCATTTTAAGCTATATGTTGTAGCCTTCAGTCTGAATACTAGTTTGGTGGAACTTCTCACGCTAGACTATCGTGTACATGTCTCTTCATCTTTGCATAAGTATTTCGAATAACATCCACTTAGCCGGCCGGGGTGGCCGAGCGGTTCTAGGCGCTACAGTCTGGAATCGGGCGACCGCTACGGTCGCAGGTACGAATCCTGCCTCGGGCATGGATGTGTGTGTGATGTCCTTAGGTTAGTTAGGTTTAAGTAGTTCTAAGTTCTAGGGGAATGATGACCTTAGAAGTTAAGTCCCATAGTGCTCAGAGCCAACATCCACTTGAATCTGCATATACCTACTGTATTGTAGTATAGTTTACGGTCTGTAATTTCATCTGCCACTGTTCCTTCCGTTACCAAATTAACTATTCCTTGATGCCTCGGGATGTGTCCAGCTGACCTATCACTCCTTTTATTCGAATTGCACGAAACAAAGTTCTTTTCTCAGCGATTCGATATGCAGATCTTCACTGGTTATCCTATCAACCCACCTAATATTCAGCGTTCTTCTCTGAACGTACGTTTCTAGAATTTCCGTTCTGACTAAATTACATAGTCAACGTCAGTTTTGAACTTTTACTTCATTTTCTAAATTCTTTCATAGTCTGTTTTACTGTTTGAAATACGAAGTCGTTAAATAATTAACGCAACGCATCTTTTTCTCAAAGCAGATTGGTTTTATTCCAATATACCGTATTATTACCTTCTCTTTCGGCTACAAAATCCTATTTTACAACGTAAGTTCCGGTCAATGCGACGGCCTTACGCCACCTTACTGGGAGGACCTCTATGACTGCAACACTCTACTGGTCGATGTCGGAGCCAAAGTCTCGCTGCATCCATAACCTCCTCATCATCCACGTACTGCTTCCTGCGGAGTGCTCCTTTCATTGGGCCAAACAGATGGAAAATGGAAGGTGCGAGATCCAGACTATAGGGTGGATTCGGAAAAACAGCCCAATGACGTTTTGTGAGCTCCTCTCGGGCGCGCAGACTTGTGTCAGCCTTGCGTTGTAATGGAGAAGGAGAAATTCGTATACATTTTTGTGGCGACGAATACACTGAAATCGTTTCTTAAGTTTCCTCAGGGAGCACAGCACATTTCAGAGCTGATCGTTGCACCATAATGGAGGACATCAAACATACACTACTGGCCATTAAAATTGCTACACCAAAAAGAAATGCAGACGATAAACAGGTATTCATTGGACAAATATATTATACTAGAACTAACATGTGATTACATTTTCACGCAATTTGGCTGCATAGATCCTGAGAAATCAGTACCCAGAACAACCACCTCTGGCCTTGATAAGCCTGGGCATTGAGTCAAACAGAGCTTGGATGGCGTGTACAGGTACAGCTGCCCATGCAACTTCAACACGATACCACACTTCATCAAGAGTAGTGACTGGCGTATTGTGACGAGCCAGCTGCCCGGCCACCATTGACCAGACGTTTTGAATTGGTGAGAGATTTGGAGAATGTGCTGGTCAGGGCAGCAGTCGAACATTTTCTGTGTCCAGAAAGGCCCGTACAGGACCTGCAACATGCGGTCGTGCATTATCCTGCTGAAATGTAGGGTTTTGCAGGGATCGAATGAAGGATAGAGTCACGGGTCGTAACAAATCTAAAATGTAACGTCGACTGTTCAAAGAGCCGTCAGTGCGAACAAGAGGTGACCGAGACGTGTAACCAATGGCACCGCATACCATCACGCCGGGTGATACGCCAGTATGGCGATGACGAATACACGCTTCTAAAGTGCGTTCACCCCGATGTCGCCAAACACGGATGCGACCATCAAGATGCTGTAAACAGAACCTTGATCCATCCGAAAAAATGACGTTTTGCCATTCGTGCATCCAGGTTCGTCGTTGAGTACACCATCGCAGGCGCTCCTGTCTGTGATGAAGCGTCAAGGGTAACCGCAGCAATGGTCTCGCAGCTGATTGTCCATGCTGCTGCAAACGACGTCGAACTGTTCGTGCAGATGGTTGTTGCCTTGCAAACGTCCCCATGTGCTGACTCACGGATCGAGACGTGGCTGCACGGTCCGTTACAGCCATGCGGATAAGATGCCTGTCATCTCGACTGCTAGTGATACGAGGCCGTTGGGATCCAGCACGGCGTTCCGTATTACCCTCCTGAACCCACCGATTCCATTTTCGGCTAACAGTCATTGGATCTCGACCAACGCGAGCAGTAATGTCGCGATACGTTAAACCGCTATCGCGATAGGCTATAATCCGACCTTTATCAAAGTCGGAAACGTGATGGTAGGCATTTCCCCTCCTTACACGAGGCATTACAACAACGTTTCACCAGGCAACGCCGGTGAACTGCTGTTTTTGTATGAGAAATCGTTTGGAAACGTTCCTCATGTCAGCACGTTGTAGGTGTCGCCACCGGTGGCAACGTTGTGTGAATGCTCTGGAAAGCTAATCATTTGCATATCACAGCATCTTCTTCCTGTCGGTTAAATTTCGCGTCTGTAGCACGTCATCTTCGTGGTGTAGCAATTTTAATGGCCAGTAGTGTAATAACCTCGTCTGGGTCCCAGAAGACCTTCTTCATGGCTTTACAGATTGAGTGTGTGGCTTTGAACTTTTTCTTCAAAGAAAAGGAAGTGTAGCGCCACTCCATGGATTGTCGTTTTGTCTCCAGTTCGAAGTGATGATCCCACGTTTCATCGTCTGTGACAATATCGGACAAAAAATTGTCACGATCGGCATCGTAACGCGCATGCAATTCCGCACAGTCCGCCCCGATAGCTGAATGGTCAGCGTGACGGGTCTGGGTTCGATTCCCTGCTGGATCGGGGATTTTCTCCGCTCAGGGACTGGGTGTTGTACTGTCTTCAAAAAATGGTTCAAATGGCTCTGAGCACTATGGGACTTAACATCTGTGGTCATCAGTCCCCTAGAACTTAGAACTACTTAAACCTAACTAACCTAAGGACATCACACACATCCATGGCCGAGGCAGGATTCGAACCTGCGACCGTAGCAGTCGCGCGGTTCCGTACTGCAGCGCCTTAACCGCGAGACCACCGCGGCCGGCTGTACTGTCTTCATCATCATTTCTTCCCCATCCGGCGCGCAGGTCGCCCAATGTGGCGTCGAATGTAATAAGACCTGCACCAAGGCAGCCGGACCTGCCCCGCAAGGGGCCTCCCGGCCAATGACGCCAAACGCTCATTTCCAGTACCGCACAGATGGTCCTTCGTTGCTCTTTATGGTCTTGTGTTAGGCGGCGAGGAAACCAGTTGGCACACACCTTTGAATACCCCAACTGGTGGACGGGTGTGTCGGCGCTACCAACAGAGACGTCCAGTTTTGCTACGAGATATTTGATTGTGATCCTCCATCACCTCGAATGAGAGTGTACGCACGTTACAGTATCGCAGCAGTCACAGCTACACTCCTGGAAATTGAAATAAGAACACCGTGAATTCATTGTCCCAGGAAGGGGAAACTTTATTGACACATTCCTGGGGTCAGATACATCACATGATCACACTGACAGAACCACAGGCACATAGACACAGGCAACAGAGCATGCACAATGTCGGCACTAGTACAGTGTATATCCACCTTTCGCAGCAATGCAGGCTGCTATTCTCCCATGGAGACGATCGTAGAGATGCTGGATGTAGTCCTGTGGACCGGCTTGCCATGCCATTTCCACCTGGCGCCTCAGTTGGACCAGCGTTCGTGCTGGACGTGCAGACCGCGTGAGACGACGCTTCATCCAGTCCCGAACATGCTCAAGGGGGGACAGATCCGGAGATCTTGCTGGCCAGGGTAGTTGACTTACACCTTCTAGAGCACGTTGGGTGGCACGGGATACATGCGGACGTGCATTGTCCTGTTGGAACAGCAAGTTCCCTTGCCGGTCTAGGAATGGTAGAACGATGGGTTCGATGACGGTTTGGATGTACCGTGCACTATTCAGTGTCCCCTCGACGATCACCAGTGGTGTACGGCCAGTGTAGGAGATCGCTCCCCACACCATGATGCCGGGTGTTGGCCCTGTGTGCCTCGGTCGTATGCAGTCCTGATTGTGGCGCTCACCTGCACGGCGCCAAACACGCATACGACCATCATTGGCACCAAGGCAGAAGCGACTCTCATCGCTGAAGACGACACGTCTCCATTCGTCCCTCCATTCACGCCTGTCGCGACACCACTGGAGGCGGTCTGCACGATGTTGGGGCGTGAGCGGAAGACCGCCTAACGGTGTGCGGGACCGTAGCCCAGCTTCATGGAGACGGTTGCGAATGGTCCTCGCCGATACCCCAGGAGCAACAGTGTCCCTAATTTGCTGGGAAGTGGCGGTGCGGTCCCCTACGGCACTGCGTAGGATCCTACGGTCTTGGCGTGCATCCGTGCGTCGCTGCGGTCCGGTCCCAGGTCGACGGGCACGTGCACCTTCCGCCGACCACTGGCGACAACATCGATGTACTGTGCAGACCTCACGCCCCACGTGTTGAGCAATTCGGCGGTACGTCCACCCGACCTCCCGCATGCCCACTATACGCCCTCGCTCAAAGTCCGTCAACTGCACATACGGTTCACGTCCACGCTGTCGCGGCATGCTACCAGTGTTAAAGACTGCGATGGAGCTCCGTATGCCACGGCAAACTGGCTGACACTGACGGCGGCGGTGCACAAATGCTGCGCAGCTAGCGCCATTCGACGGCCAACACCGCGGTTCCTGGTGTGTCCGCTGTGCCGTGCGTGTGATCATTGCTTGTACAGCCCTCTCGCAGTGTCCGGAGCAAGTATGGTGGGTCTGACACACCGGTGTCAATGTGTTCTTTTTTCCATTTCCAGGAGTGTATGTGTGGCCGACCGCACGCGGGAGATCGGTCAGGTTTGCGTGACCATGCTGCGATGGTGAGAGACGCCTCGTCCAACGACTAACCGTGCGTTTGTTCAATTTCAGATCCCCGTAGACATTATGCAAGTGCCTATCAACATCTACGATGTTCTGGTTTTCCTCCCAAATAAAACCCGAAGACAGCTCTCTGCTTCGCACGCACCTCTGTCACAGACACCATTTTGAAGGTTACATATACCGTCACCATTTATCGGAACTTCATGAAACTACAGGGGCTAAAGCGGGAATATTCTATGATGCTTCACAAAAAATTCTGCATTTTTTTAAAACTGAAACTGACCGAGAAAAAAAGGGTTGCGTTACTTACTAAATGAGGCTGAATAATATGAGGTGTAGGCTAGCATCCCGTCTCTCTTCTTTCCCACTACTGTCTCCCTTTCATGAGCTTAGACTCTTATAACTACTGTCTGGTGCTGTCCACTTTACATGATCCTGTCCACACTATTTAATAATAATAAATAATAATGAAATTCATATAATAAACGAATAAATAACAATTCAAACTATCGCTTTTTGGATACTTACTTGATCAAATTCTTCCACAGGTAGACCTGGCGTCAGCAATGTCAAAAGAAAAACGGCGAGACTCGTCCTTACATCGGGATATCGACCACTTCGTTACCGACGATGACCCCAGCTCCAATGAATGGTATCCAGAGAACATTTCGCCACCTGGAGAGGCACCTTGGTGCATACTTAGAACTGACTGCTTTCTGGTGCCTGAAGAAGAACGCTTCCACAGCTCCGTATGCAAGAGGATAGGGTACGAAGACAAAGAGATCGAGCCACAGTTGGTTCCTCACTTTCAGGGAGACTCCACACGAGGTGGATTACATAGTTGGCTGCAACGAGAGCGACCGCTGTGGAGCACAGAACCTTCTGCAAAGTTTGACGACATGTCCAATCTGCATTCAGCTATCGGCGATTCAAGCTATCGCGACGACATGTCCCTGGATTATCATTCACTTCAAGGAGCAACTTCCGATTGGTTGTCAAATGGTGGTGTCGATGGGGACTATGTATTTCCGAGCAACCTAGAAAATTCTGCACATGCCTTACCACAGACATGGTACCGTAGTACACCGCATGTACCTGTATCACTGTCTGATAAGTTACTTGACAGTCCTTCTCCCTCTGATATAAATGGACAATCCAAGTTACATCAAATGTGGAATGGAAGGAAACAGTGGAAAACTCTGGGAAGCATTTCCAGAAACTGTGAAAAACACTACCACTATCGCGGTTCTTCAGATGAGCAAGAAGATGATCACAAGTCCTGGGAAGAAACTCTAGAAGACCCTGAGTACAGCGACTGGACTTATGGAAAACCGTCGCATGTTCTGGCTTGGAATGGCAGGAACCATCATCCACACGAAGGTTGCTCCTGTGGTCATAAACACGACGTCAGCTACCATGGCATAGGAGAAACAGTGGACACAGAGTTCAAAAACAAGGCCGAGGAACCAGCCGAAATCCCAAGGAAAATAGAAGTAGCACCCGGTCGGGAGGAATGGCATTCTGAACCCTTTGCTCACGCCGTTGTTCCACTAGAAGAATTCTACAGAAAAGAGAAGCCTGAGCATGAACAACACAGTACTGAGTGGGATTACGTTTCTGATGGTATACAAACCCATAAGGTCCTTGTCCATTCTGAGAATTTCCCTGTGCAAATGGATGAATTGCCACAAAAGACAGAAACAGTGCCTGATGGTGAGAAATTGCACTCTGTACCACTTGATCGTGTTGCTGAAAGGCACTACCCAAAAGAAAAAGATGAGTGGGGACACTATATCAGTAGATGTAAGGAAATATTGGGAGATGTAAACGGTCAGGTGAACCCAATTCATTCCTATAACTTTGCTGCTGAAACAGACGACACAAAATTGGAAGTGGACGAACACGTGGGTTCGGAACCTTATGATCCTACTAGTGTTGAAGGATTTGGAGATGTGAAAGATCAGGCGGACCCAGTTCATTCCAATACCTTTGTTGCTGAAACAGATGAAACTAAAGTAGGAGTGATCGAACACGTGGCTTCTGAACCTCATGATCCTACTCGTGTTGACAATGAATCTGTAGAAAACCAGAAATTGGGATACGAAGCATTGGAGCCAAGAAAATGCAGTAAAAACTTGGTTGAGTCAGCCAACATCCCATCTGAAGAGACTGTAATGTTGCAAACCGCTGATTTTACGTCCGAGAAGTCAAAATGGGATTCAGAAGTCACTGATCATGCCATTTCTTCTGTAGGAGAATTCTCTGACATGCAGCAGACAGTAAACGAGAAACATAACACCGAATGGGACGATGATCCTGCTGCCTTACAGACACATAAGAACGTCATCCATCCAGATAATTTTCCCACGAAAGTATCTGATATGCCTTGGAGTATAAAAGCCTTGTCTGGTACAGAAGAATGGGAAGCTGAACCTCAGGATCGCATCAGTGATAATGTAGCGGTGTTCTATGACAAGCAACAGCGCATATTAGGGCATCGTGTAACTGGAGTGAAAGATTCATTTGACTCAACAAAAATTTATGATGGTTCGTTACACAATGATAAGTTCTCAGGTGAAGCAGGTGAAGTATCGTGGCAGGCGGAAGTAGATAATGGAAAAGAGAAATGGAACACAGAACTTTCTGATCAGGTCAGCATTTATGCAGATGAATCCTATGGGAATCGGAAATGGGAACAGTATGCTGAGGCGTGGAAGGATATGATAGGTGCATTAAAATCGCATGAGAACATGGCCCAATCAGAGAATTTTGCTGGCCAAGTAGCTGAAGAACCTTGGAAGATGGAACAAACCGCTCGAGAGGAGGAGAGGGATTCTGATTCTTTCGATCAAGTAAAAGATCGTACATATGATTTCTCTCATAAACCAATCACGGCGTGGTCTTACTACTCTGACGCATGGAAGGGTGAAAGTGTTACTTCAGCTGCAACATACCCAGTCCATTCTCCAGGTTTTGCAGCTAAAGAGGCTGAAATAGCATGGAAGTCAGGGGAGATTCCTGAGGAAGAAACACCTGACAATGGACCTTGGGACCAATACACTGTTCTGTATGAACGTATAAAAACTGAGAGTCATCCAGTTCATGTGGATGGTTCTGTCTCCAAAGCGCTGGATTCGAAATGGGGATCAGGAGAGGAATCTGAATATGAATCGTTTGATGATCTCAAAGTTCAATCACATGAAGCCCATGGAAACCAAAAGGTAACACCAGAACATTACAGTAGTGAGGGGGAGGGTGCCATAGAAAATCAGGACCTAATAGATTCCAAACCTTTCCCTGTGGAAGCTGCTGAAGTTCCATGGGGCTCCAAAGTGGTACATGGGAATGAGTTGAACCTTTATGGAACATTTGTTCACGCTGGTGAAGCTACTGATGGCTCCTTCAGAATCCAGAGGCCCTTTGAGAGGACCAAACCAATTACTTGGGGAACTGTCACAGATGAAACTTCTTACAAAGTGCATGACGCTCACAAGCCACAATGGGGTGAACATGTGCAGCAAGGTGTACTTACGGCAGATGAAACAGAGAAGAGGACAGTACCACTTGGATTACCAACGGCTCGCTTCATTTACGATGCTGATGCTTCAGCAAGGGGAGAATGGAACTTAGAAGTACATCAGTCGCCACAGAAGCAACAAATTTTATATGAGAGTCATGACATGAAACCGACAACGCATCCTGAAGACATCATAATAACAAATTCACGTACTGACCCCTGGAGATCCAAGGCAGACAGTTCCAGGACGGCTAAGAAATGGCGAGAAGGCGTCGAAGACATTGTTCTACCTTTCGAATGGCCAACGAAGAAAAATTGTGCAAGAGTGAGCATGCATCATCAGGCCGTAAGCAATCACTACACCGGAAGAAGCCTGTACGGCGTCGGGGACCGCACAGGGGAACCCGACGAGCATTCCTGGACAGTCGACAATAGACGAAGCGCGTCAGAGGAGTGGTCGGATGACAGCCCCTTGCCTGACCGAGAGTTCAGCAGCGAACGGTTCGACAGCCCGGAATTGTCTTCCTCAGCAGAGCAGGGGAGCGGCCAATGGTCCGTTCCTGAGCCACCTCTGCCCAATATGGTACAGCGGCTCTTTCGATTTTTCGCCGAGCCAATCAAAAAGGTAAGTTAGCAGTCACATGGGCGTTTTTCATCCCTAAATTTATGAATTAAAACCGTAAATCATCACAGAACCTTCTGAAATTTGCAAGCGAAGTGTATCACTAAATATTTCTTCTTTTGCTACTGAATGTGGATACTTTTTTCGTGTTATCCGTGGAATCTCTAGCGTAGTGGTATGAACACACCTACGTTTGTATTCTTTCTCGTCATACAGCTTTATCTTTGTGTCATCAAGTTAAAATAATTTCGATGTCTGTGATTTATCAATATCGGAAGAATGGAAAGAGATATTTTTTCCATATTGTGACAGGCGATCAAACAAGGGAATCTTACATTTAATGGAATGTGATGGCATCGCTCAAATGGATCTCACGGGGTACATACCATGATGCATAGTGATAACGGGTGCAGGACATTGTGCCCTGTCAGCACACTACTACGCACACGTTACACCGAAATACACTACTGGAAATTGAAATTGCTACACCACGAAGATAACGTGCTGCAGACGCGAAATTTAACCGACAGGAAGAAGATGCTGTGATATGCAAATGATTACCTTTTCAGAGCATTCACACAACGTTGCCGCCGGTGGCGACACCTACAAAGTGCGGACATGAGGAAAGTTTCCAACCGATTTCTCATACACAAACAGCAGTTCACCGGCGTTGACTCGTGAAACGTTGTGATGCCTCGTGTAGGGAGTAGAAATGCGTACCATCACGTTTGTAGCCTATCGCGACTGCGGTTTATCATATCGCGACATTGCTGCTCGCGTTGGTCGCGATCCAACGACTTTTAGCAGAATATGGAATCGGTGGGTTCAGGAGGGTAATACGGAACGCCGTGCTGGATCCCAACGGCCTCGTATCACTAGCAGTCGAGATGACAGGCATCTTACCCGCATGGCTGTAACGGATCGTGCAGCCACGTCTCGATCCCTGAGTCAACAGATGGGGACGTTTGCAAGACAACAACCATCTGCACGATCAGTTCGGCGACGTTTCCAGTGGCATAAACTATTAGCTCGAAGACCACGGCTGCGGTTACCCTTGACGCTGCATCACAGACAGGAGCGCCTACGATGGCGTACTCAACGACGAACCTGGGTGCACGAATGGCAAAACGTCATTTTTTGGATGCATGCAGGTTCTGTTTACAGCATCATGATGGTCGCATCTGTGTTTGGCGACATCGCGGTGAACGCACATTTCAAGCGTGTATTCGTCGTCGCCATACTGGCGTATCACCCGGCGTGATGGTATGGGGTGCCATTGGTTACACGTCTCGGTCACCTCTTGTTCGCCTTGACGGCACTTTGAACAGTGAACGTTACATTTCAGATGTGTTACGCCCCGTGGCTCTATCCTTCATTCGATCCCTGTGAAACCCTCCATTTCAGCAGGATAATGCACAATCGCAAGTTGCAGGTCCTGTACGGGCCTTTCTGGATACAGAAAATGATCGAATGCTGCCCTGGCCAGTACATTCTCCAGCTCTCTCACCAACTGAAAACGTCTGGTTAATGGTGGCCGAGCAACTGGCTCGTCACAATACGCCAGTCACTACTCTTGATGAACTGTGGTATCGTGTTGAAGCTGCATGGGCAGCTGTACCTGTACACGCCATCCAAGCTCTGTTTGATTCAATGCCCAGGCGTATCAAGGCCGTTATTACGGCCAGAGGTGGTTGTTCTGGGTACTGATTTCTCGGGATCTATGCACCCAAATTGCGTGAAAATGTAATCACATGTCAGTTCTAGTACAATATATTTGTCCAATACCCGTTTATCATCTGCATTTCTTCTTGGTGTAGAAATTTTAATGGCCAGTAGTGTACCTGCAGCAGGTCATGAGTGGTTTACCGCTGGCATACAGACTGTCTTTACACAGTGTGATTCCATTAAAAACCAGTACATGGTGTACAACGATTCCCCATATTGTGAATCAGGCCATCCGGCATGTCTTGTGGTGATGCCTCCCATTGTTGGACAAGCTCTATCTGTTTGTCAGTAATAGCCTGTGAAAATGATGTTAACGGCTGCTAGCATTCAACCTAAGTCTGGGGAGTGTTCTGACCACTGTAGACGTGTGATGTCTTTATTTTGTAAGTGCTCGTCTACTTGGTCAGTGCTAAGTAGTGCGGCGTTAATACTCATTGGATGCCATACCCATACATACTACGAGGAAGGTGCATATGATATTCCAGGATATCATTTCTACTGTTGGGACTCTCTTGTTGTATCAGCCACTTTATGATAAAAAGCATTCTAAAGCAAAGATCGCATAAATATTTCTTTATTTTCAACAACCGATTTCGACAGACTGTTATCTTCAGGTCTTCAAAGTCAGTTGAAACTGGTTGCTGAAAATAAACCAAAGTTTGTGTGTTCTTAGCTTTAGAATGTTTTTACCAAGTGAAACAGATCGCTCCTTCTCATTTCTCAACATGAGAAAATTCAATCGTTTTATGATAGTTGGGTGCCACACTGCTGAAGGTAAACCAACAAAAACAAGATTACTAGAAGGAAAAACAGCTAATAGGGAACTGCATACCGCAAACTAAAGAAATGTAATCAATTTCATAGATCAACTCAGAACATTTGGCCTTGGCAGAGGATTAACTATGATTCAGTTGCTCACAATGGGTCCCTAAATGCAACAGTACTTGCCAGTACATACTTTACTAAACTTTCTTGATCGGGAGGTCGTCAGGTAGCCAACATTGAACGACGCCACGCTGGAGTCAACATGGACAGTAAATGTCGCAGGCTGTGACTCTCCAGACGCTTTGCGTATCGCTGAAATGCGTATCTCGTGACGAAAATGCTGACGAAAAAGTGAGCCTTAGAGGATCGCCGATGAAAGACAAGCAGCGGATAATAATGAAACCTCTTGTATGTGCAGTTCTATTTAACTATTCGACGTTTCCTCTTCTGTACCGCCAGAGTCACCAGTTTTCGTCCTATTTGTGCCATAATAGGTCAGAGGTAACATGTTACTGGACTAACGGTGAGAAATGTTGCTGCTTCTTCGCACTTCGTATTTCCTCCCAGTTTATCGGCGATTCTCTTTCGCCAAAACTGTTCATTAGCTTTCGTGTGGGCATCTAACAACCACCCTAGGTGGATTCCATTGGCTCGCCGGCGTCGTACAACTTCTCCACATTGAACATGAGCTGCGTCAAACATCGTTTGAGGCAGCAATACCATATGGGGTTTATAATCAACGAAACAGTGTTATGCGCTTTAATTGCAACCTACAGCCGCTAGATTTCTGATATCTATTCACATTAAAAGTATATGTAAGGGAACCAACAACATAGCAGATGTGTGTGACTGTCCTCGGTTCCAGAGTTTGTCGCATCTGACGAGTACTGAGAAAAAGCCGTTGATGGACGATAATCATCATCATGTCATCGAAAGTTTTATGGGACGGAATTCACGGCTGTCTCGCTAAAGGCAGGCCTCGCGCAATGAGGTCTGTATCTCACTATGGGATATGTCGTGGCAGGTGTACACCTAATATGTTGCTGCCCCCGATGAGAACTATCGCGCTACCACATCGGTCACATTTTGTAACATTTGGAATTGTAACACGCACCAGAAACGAACCAAATAAATTGACAGCGAGAAACAGCCTCCAGACCAAATCGCTACCCTTCTCTGAACACAGCTCTACTCCACTGTTCTTGGTTCCTGTCGCGGCCTCAATATTAGGAGAGTATGTCTTCTGGGTCGCTCACCATCCAGAGCAATTTCTTGAAGCTGACGACACACATTCTGACATCAGATGGGTTTGCCCCGCAAACTGCCGAGAGGTCTCTGACCTGGGCAGCTGGTGAACATGTTAGATGTCCTTGGGCAATTTTGCTTTGAACCTCGTCGTCGACTGAGTGTTGAAACCCAATTTTCTTTTCGTTTGTAGGCCATCCGACTTCTGACTGATTTGATTAAGGTCACTGCAGCGTCCTCTTCTGCGGAAACCCCTTCGTCTCAGAGTAGAACATGCACCCAACATCCTCAGTTATTGCTTTATGTGTTCCAGACTGTATCCCCGCAATATATTTGCCTCCATATCTCACTTTAGTATCATGCAGGTAATTCCGTGATGTCGTAAGACAGGCCCTATCATCCTCATATTTTTTGTTCTGATTAGTGTTTTCCAAATCTTCCTTTCCTCGCCGATTTTGCGTATAACCTCCTCATTTCTTATGTCCATTTAATATTCAGCACCCCCCTGTTAACCACTCCTCTCTTTTCCAGTTTTCCCCCAGTCCGTAAGTCACTTCCATAAACTGCCGTAGCCCTGCCATACATTTTAAGGAATTTCGTTGTCAAGTTGATGGTTATGTTTCATGCTAGATTACACTATTTGATCAAAAGTATCCGGACACCTATTAGCAGACATTAATCAACTGGGTAGGCAACGGCCTTGCCGCAGTGGATACACCGGTTCCCGTTAGATCACCGAAGTTAAGCGCTGTTGGGCGTGGCCGGCACTTGGATGGGTGACCATCCGGGCCGCCATGCGCTGTTGCCATTTTTCGGGGTGCACTCAGCCTCGTGATGCCAATTGAGGAGCTACTCGACCGAATAGTAGCGGCTCCGGTCAAAGAAAACCATCATAACGACCGGGAGAGCGGTGTGCTGACCACACGCCCCTCCTATCCGCATCCTCATCTGAGGATGACACGGCGGTCGGATGGTCCTGGTGGCCTGAAGACGGAGTGCTAATCAACTGGGTGCTGGGGCACTTTCTTCCTCAATAGCCGAAAGGAGAGAAGGTAGCGATGTGGGACGTTAGGTCTGGACTGAAGTCGACATTGTAATTCGTCCCAAAGGTATTCCATTGGCTTCAGGTCGGCACTCTCGTCACCACCGTCCATTCCAGGAATGTTAATGTCCACAAACCATTGCCTCACAGATACTGCCGTTCTAGATGGTTCATTATCGTCCTAATGCAAACAGTCATCGTCTCCGAATTGTTCTTCTACCGTATGCAGTACACAATGCTTAAAATGTGTTCATATCATTCCCAGTTTAGCGTTTACTTGTACAAAAAAGGGGACCATACCTCACCACGGAAAACACCCCCTACCGTAACACTACCTCCTCCAAGCTTCACTTTTGGCACTACACATGATGGCAGGCAACGTTCTGGCATGATCCATCAGTTCAAATCACTGGTGTTCAGTCACCCAATGTCCAGTGGGGTCGTATTTTACACCACCTATACTGTCGCTTAGCACTGTCCTCAGAAAGTGTGACTTATGAAGAATTTCTCGCTCATTGTACCCCGTTTTTTTAACTCCCTACCCAGGGTCACTGAGCTGGCTGGACTACTAGTAGCACTTGGTAGCTCACAAGTGATTCCCTCTGCTGATTTCATGCGATTTTATACAACCACCTTCCACAATGTTCCACAGTCCCTGATCACAACACGAACAGTCGATTTCGGTAGCTTCCGAAGGGTCGAAATGTCCCTTAGCATTTGTTACAAGTAGACAAAAACAAGCTACAGTAGCCCATTACAAACAGTGCTGTAAGGTGCTTAAAAATGTTATTAGGAGGGCAAAGAGTATGTGGTATGCAAATAGATTAGCTAATCCACAGGATAAAATTAAAACCATATGGTCATTTGTGAAGGAAGTGTCTGGTCAACAGCACAAGGTCGACGTTATAAACTCAGTTCGTAGTAAAAATATTTCTGTTACTGATAAATCAGATATATGTACAGTATTTAACAATCATTTTCTGAGCATTGCTGGTGAACTAAATAAAAATTTAGTTTTTACAGGGAATCATATAACTCTCTTGGCAAATGCCTTTCCGAGAATGACGTCTGAAATACTCCTCTATGATACAGACAAGGGGGAGATTGAGTCAGTAATAAAATCACTGGAGACTAAGGGCTCTCATGGATATGATGGAGTGCCTAGTAGAATATTGAAGTACTGTGCTGCATATGTTAGCTCTGTACTTAACCATATTTGTAAGTTTTCCTTTAGGAATGGTCAGTTTCATGAACGATTAAAGTAGCTTATTCCACAGAATAAGCAGCTTTCACTCAGTTAATTCTCGGCAGAAATCAAACCTGCATTTGGATCTGACTTCCTTAACTCTTGTGCAGAAAGATGAGCAGTATACTGCTGCATCGATTTTCAATAAGGTACCACCAGCTGATTCTTGTTGTATTGTTGATTGCGTTTACTTACATTTATGGCTTGACTTTTTTCGGTTTCATAAATATTTTATTTTTATGTATTATTACTTTTATGTTGTAATTTCAAGCACTGACACGTTCCATGACCTTGGAGATTTGCTCCTCAATTTGGTTCTACAGAACTTGACGTGTAAATAAATAAATAAAATGACCTCCAGTGACTATGATCGACCCAGACTGCTATTACTGCTTCTCCCCTGACCACAGAATTCTCCCCGTCTCCTTTTAAACTTCTAGATTCACCTCTCTTCTCATCTAGTGGTCAATTCCGTGTCACGTGGGGGTGTCCCGATGATTTTGATCAGACAGTGTACTTCTTTTGGTGTGGAACGCTCTCTTTGGCTGAGGTAATCTGCTTCTTGTATCCTTCCTTCGTCTGCCATACGTTATTTTGTTTCAAACTTAACATAGTTTCCTTCACTTCATATGCTACGTGATCCCCAGTTTTTATCTCAAGTTTTTCGCGAATCTCATTTCTGCTGCACCTCAGTACTTCCGCCTTTCTTCCCTTCCAATGTCAATATGTTGTTTCTTCCATTCCAATGGTTCTGAATTCATCCTCACTTTCACTGAGGGTAGCAATGTCTTATACGAACCTTCTCGTTGATGTACTTTCACTTGAATTTCAATCCCACTTCTGAATTTTTGTTTTATTTCCTTCATTACTCCTTCGATACGCAGGTTGACCAGTAGAAGAGAGAGAATGCACCTTGTTTTGGACCTTTTCTTGTCGAGTATTTCTCTCGTTGTCTTCCTGTCTTACTGCTTCCTGTTGGTTCCTGTACATATTACGTACTACCCGCGTTTCCCTACAGCTTATATTTATTTTTCTAAGGATTTCAAACATCTTGCAACATTTTAGAGTGTCAAACTTTATTATAGGTCGACAAATCCGATAAAAGTGTCTCGATTCTCGCAAAATTATGAGAAAGTAACGATCCTGGCTCCCTCCTGGAACAGTCACCAAGGCGTCAACCAATGCGAGAGCCATCCAACGTGTAGTTGGCTATTGTAGCTATTGTGGCTAGTACACAATCTAATAATGATCATCTCAATCGTAATGTTTTCAAAATGTCTTTAATGTGCTGTTATGCTACAGTAAGAGTCGAAGTCTGTGTACCAAGTGCACAAAAGACCCTGTCAGCATTACTGCACCAAAGACACCCATCCACGTGCACTACTGCGGGCAACTCAGAGATCTCAAGTTGACGTGTCATGTTTGCGACGTGTTTGTTTTAGTGCCACGACAGTTTGCTTGTAGTTCTCACATTCCCGTCATAACGCAATACATCTTTGTCGATCTCAGTTCTCCTCACTACAGAGCCCCACTGTAGTGGAGCATCAAGTAAGAGGTGTCCAAAAACTTCCTGGCAGATTAAAACTGTGTGCCGGACCGAGACTCGAACTCGGGACCTTTGCTTTTCGTGGGCAAGTTTTCTACCAACTGAGCAACCCAGGCACGATTCACGCCCCGTTCTCACAGCTTTACTTCTGCCAGTACCTCGTCTCCTACCTTCCTAACTTAACAGAAGCTCTCCTGCGAACCTTGCAGAACTAGCACTCCTAAAAGAAAGGATATTGCGGAGATATGGCTTAGCCACAGCCTGGGGGATGTTTCCAGAATGAGAGTTTCACTCTGCAGCGGAGTGTGCGCTGATATGAAACTTCCTGGCAGATTAAAACTGTGTCCGCAACATCCTTTCTTTCAGGAGTGCTAGTTCTCCAAGTTTCGCAGAAGAGCTTCTGTTAAGTTTGGAAGGTAGGAGACGAGGTACTGGCAGAAGTAAAGCTGTGAGGACGGGGCGTGAGTCGTGCTTGGGTAGCTCAGTTGGCAGAGCACTTGCCCGCGAAAGGCAAAGGTCCCGAGTTCGAGTCTCGGTCCGGCACATAGTTTTAATCTGCCAGGAAGTTTCCACAATGGGTGGAAAGAAGTTCCGTTCTGATGAAGAGGTACGCCACGTGGTGCATGAGTGGTTGTGCGGACTAACAAAAGAATTTTTTCCTAAAGGAATTTATGCACTTCGTATGCGCTGGAGGACTTGCATTGAACGTGGGGGAGATTATGTTGAAGAGTGATACAGCTTTGTACCAATTCTGCACAATAAATGCTATTTTAAAAATATTTAAGGTTTTCATTTGACTCACCCTCGTATTATGCAGCATTTAATGCGTTGAACCAGAGATATTTAGACATGTAGCACAAACACAACAACAACAAAAACGGTAGAAAATATTATAAACATCTATTTCGGACTCTAGTGCGCATTTATTTACATGATCTAAAATGAGTCACTAGATTGAAGTACCGACCATAAGACATCGCGTGTTCCTGGGTATACCGTCCTCCAAGCACACCATTCTACTCTATGTGAGAGTGTAGGTAAGTGTAATGGATGCGTGTACGGTGTTGTGTTGTATGATGATACCCAGAGAAGGGGGACGGTGAAACCTGGTGTGGGGATAGCATCGACGAGGCCGCCGATCTTAACGACCCCATCCGACGGACGAGTAACCATGAACAGTCTCAGATGCCTTCACTTCATGAGACACTTCGGAGAGGTTTGGAATTTAATGCAAGACATTCGCGCAAAAACTGATGATCAGAAACTTCACGCCGCCATCTCTCCTGCCCTTACCGACCAAATACTGGGAGTGAAAATTCCATCCACCACCAGGATTCGAACCGGCTTACTTCCGAGTCGAGAACCAATGCAAAGGGGCGCGTTTGCGACCTCGCTTACTAAGTAGGTATGCACATACGAGGTCTGCTCGAAAAATTCTGAAACTTTGTCCACAAAATTTTTTTTACGCTTACCTTTTACTTAATGTGCATGGTCTCCTTCGAAATACTCTCCTCCACAATTGATACACCCCCCCCCCCCCCCCCCAACACCGTTTCCCTTCCGGGAGCAGTCTTGGTACGGCTCTTGCTGAATCGCGCGAAGCGCCGTCTGCGAATTTTCTTTTATCTTTTGTATCGTTGCAGATCTTAGTCCTTTCAACGGGGTTTTGAACTTTGGAAATAAAAGAAGTCCGCAGGGGCCAGGTCTGGAGGGTACGTAGGATGAGGTAGCACAGTGATTTCAGTTTTTTGTGCAACAGGCACGCACCGACAGGGATGAATATGCGGGTGCGTTGTCATGATGCGACAGCCACGAATTGTCTCGCCACATTTTGGGCTGTTTCCTTCTCACATTTTCTCGCAGGCGTCGCAACACGTCCCGATTAACGGTTTGTCCCTGTCACACGAGTTCGTGATGAGCTAACCCTTGAAAGTCAAAGAAAACTATCAGCATGGCTTTGACATTTGACCTGACCTAACGAGCTTTTTTGGTCTTGCAGAACGTTTTCAGCCCATTGTGAAAAATGAACCTTGACCTCAACATCATAACCGTAGACACACGTGTCATCACCAGTTATGATTCTCTTAAGGAACATCTGATTCTCATTTGCGCGATGACAATGGTCTTCGCAGATTGCGAGTCGAAAGTCTTTCTGGTCTTGACTCATGAACGGTGGGACGACGCAGGCGGCAACACGAAGCTTCCAAAATGCTGGGTCATGATTTCATGACGTGATCCAACTGAAATGTTACATTCTTCTCCAATCCCTCAGTCAGTCTATGTCCTACTGGCACGCACGATTTCGTTGACGTTCCTGACATGAGCACCGTCGGTAGACATCGAAAGGCGTTCTGATCGAGGGTCATCTTCAACTTCAATCTGGCCATTTTTAAACCGTTTGAACGATTCCTAATAGCGAGTACGGCTTAAGCACTCATCACCGTAGGGTTTCTGCATCATTTGTTGTGTCCTCTTCAAGGTTTTCTTGAGTTCACGCAAAAAAAAAATCGAGTAAAACAGAAGTGATTTCAGGCGTGCCCCAAGGTAGTGTTATAGGCCCTTTGCTGTTCCTTATCTATATAAACGATTTGGGAGACAATCTGAGCAGCCGTCTTCGGTTGTTTTTGCAGATGGCTCTGAGCACTATGGGACTTAACTTCTGAGGTCAACAGTCCCCTAGAACTTAGAACTACTTAAACCTAACCAACCTAAGGACATCATCACACACATCCATGCCCGAGGCATGGTCGCGCGGTTCTAGACTGAAGCGCCTAGAACCACTCGGCCACTCCGGCTGGCGCTTGCAGATGACGCTGTTGTTTATCGACTAATAAAGTCATCAGAAGATCAAAACAAACTGCAAAACGATTTAGAAAAAGTCTCTGAAAGGTGTGAAAAGTGGCAGTTGACCCTAAATAACGAAAACTGTGAGGTCATGCGCATGAGAGATAAAAGGAACTCGTTAAACTTCAGTTACACGATAAATCAGTCTAATCTAAAAGCCGTAAATTCAACTAAATACCTACGTATTACAATTACGAACAACTTTAATTGGAAAGAACACATAGAAAATGTTGTGGGAAAGGCTAACCAAAGGCTGCGTTTTAGTGGCAGGACACTTAGAAAATGTAACAGGTCTACTAACGAGACTGCCTACACTACGCTTGCCCGTCCTCTTTTGTCCGGTATGGGATCCTTACCAGAGAGGACTGACGGAGTACATCGAAAAAGTTCAAAGAAAAGCAGCACGTTTTGTATTATCGCGAAATATGGGAGAGAGTGTCACAGAAATGATACAGGATTTGGGCTAGAAATCATTAAAAGAAAGGCGTTTTTCGTTGCGACGGAATCTTCTCACGAAATTCCAGTCACCAACTTTCTCCTCCGAATGCGAAAATATTTTGTTGACACCGACCTACATAGGGCGCAACGATCACCACGATAAAATAAGGGAAATCAGAGCCCCTACGGATAGATAGAGGTGTTTATTCTTTCCGCGCGCTATACGAGATTGGAATAATAGAGAACTGTGAAAGTGGTTCGATGAACCCTCTGCCAGGCACTTAAATGTGATTTGCAGAGTATCCATGTAGATGTAGATGTAGTAGATGTAGAAATTTAATGCACACGCGTTGCTCCTCTAACTCTGCCGTCTCGAAATTCGCAAACTGTGCGACCTACTCAGTACAGCACTGAACAATAACCAACAGATATACAACAGTGAAACTTGTGGCAGTTATACATTAAACACGGACGTGTGCAGGGATGCCAATCGCATTTCGCTCCAACACACCATCATCATCATCTTGGACAGTTTCCAGCCACTGGCTGGGTCTGTCGGGAACACAAGCCTCTCCATCGTGTTCTGTCTTTCCACCATTCCCCCTCTTCCACCTTCGTCCAGTTCTCTCCTCTTCTCATCACACATTCCTTCACTCCCTTCACCCATCTATCCCTTGGTCTTCCTCTGGGCCTCTTCCCCTCCAGTTGCAGATCAAACATCCTCTTTGGAATTCTTCCCTCATCCATTCTCTTCATGTGTCCATACCACTGCAGTCTTGATTTTTCTATCCTGTCCTGTACTGGTTCCTCCTTTAGTCTTTCCCTCACATACACATTTCGCAATCTGTCTCGTCTTGTTACACCCAACCTGCTCCTCTGGAACTTCATTTCACTAGCCTGTATTCTACTTTTGTCGCTTTCGTGCATTACCCATGTCTCACTTCCGTATGCCAATATGGGGACAAAGTAGGTTCGGTATATAATTCCCTTGGATTTCTGTGGCACCTCCTTGCTCCAAATAAGCCCCCTAATGCATTTGTAGAACTGCCCTGCTTTTCTGCACCTTTCATTTATTTCCATTGCGTTCCCCCCCTCCCCGCATCACGTGGTCGTGCGGTAGCGTTCTCGCTTTCCACGCCCGGGTTCCCGGGTTCGATTCCCGGCGGGGTCAGGGATTTTCTCTGCCTCGTGATGGCTGGGTGTTGTGTGCTGTCCTTCGGTTAGTTAGGTTTAAGCAGTTCTAAGTTCTAGGGGACTTATGACCACAGCAGTTGAGTCCCATAGTGCTCAGAGCCATTTGAGCCGTTTCCCCCCCTTACTTTCAATCACGCTTCCCAGGTACTTGAAGTTCTCTACCACTTGTAGTTTTTCCCCTCCACAAGTTATATCCACATTTGGCCAATTCTTCTTCCTTGTTGTGACGATTATTTCACTTTTCTTTGCAGAGAAATGCATTCCATATTGTGCTGCCGTTGCCTCCCATGCATCTAACTGCTCTTGCACCTCCTTCTCGCAATTTCCCCATAACATCAGGTCATCGGCAAAAAGCACTGCTTTCATTTTATGATCTCCAATTGCATCTGATACTTGCTGTAGGATTTCATCCATAACAATAATAAACAATAAAGGCGAAAGTGCACTTCCCTGTCACAGCCCATTTTCCAGCTTGAACCATGCAGTACGTTCCCTCCCCACTTTCACACAACTCTCACTTCCCTCATACATTTTTCTGACTTTTCGTGTTATCTCTTCATCTATCCCTTTTGCGTTCAGCACATCCCAGAGCTTGTCCCTACAGATACTGTCATACGCCTACTCAATATCCAAAAAGGCCATGATTAAGTCCTTCCCGTACTCATAGTGCCTCTCCTGCAGTTGCCTTACTGCAAATATGAGGTCCGTTGTTGATCTTCCCGGTCTGAAACCATACTGCTCCTCTTGCAGTCTACTTTCAATACTGCTTCTTATTCTCTTCTCCAGGATCTTTTCATAGATTTTTCCACAGTGGCATAGCAGGGTGATTCCTCTGTAGTTCTCACATCTCCTTTTATCCCCTTTCTTGAAGATCGGGACTATAATTCCTTTCTTCCAATCCTCAGGAATTCTGTTCTCCTTCCACACCACCCTCAGCACTCTGTATAGCCACTGGGTTCCTACTTCTCCTGCTGCTCGTATCATATCCACTGTTACTTCGTCCCAACCTGGTGCCTTGCCCCCTTTCATCCTCTTTGTGGCTTCTTCCACTTCATTCCAAGTTAGATCATCAATTTCCCCACCATTATAATCGTCTGCTGCCTTCGGCTCTCCATCGCTGTTAGTTACCCGTTTGGCGGCATTCAACAGATCTTCAAAGTACTCCTTCCAAATCTTTTTGAGCTCATGCATTTCCTCCACAACTCTTCCATTATTATCCATGATCCTCAGGCACTCGCTTCTGTCGTTCCTCTTATTTCTTACCATGGTGTAAAGTACTTTTTTGTTCCCTTCACTGTCCTCTTCTAACATTCTTGTCCATTTTTCCAACCACTTCTTCTTCTCCGCCCTTACTATGGTCTGTGCCGCTTTCTTGCTTTCCTTATATTTTACCCTAGCTTCCTCTGTTCGGGTCTGGAACCATTCTCTGAAGGCTTTGTTCTTTCGAAGTACTGCCTCTTTACATATGTTGTTCCACCATGGGGTTCCCTACTTCTCCTCTTTGTGCTAGTTCTTCCGCACACAGTCTCAGCTGCCTCAACTAGAGCCCTCTTAAAATCTCCCCATTCTTCTTCCACTATTCTCTGATCTTCCTTTGGCAGCTTCTTCCTGATCAGTGCCTGGTACTGGGTCCTCCGTTCATCCTCTTTCAGCATCCATGTCTTCAACCTTTTATCCTGTATTTCTGTTGCCCTCCTATCTTTTTTCTCTCTCAGGGTGGCTACCAACAGCCGATGGTCACTGTCTAAGGCCTCAGATGGAATGACCTTAACATCTGTGAGGCTGCTCATCATCTGCCTATCCACTAGTATATAGTCTACTACTGAAGTTTGGGACCAGTCCCCACTGTACCAAGTTATTTTGTGACTACTTCTCTTCTTGTACCAGGAATTTGCGATCGCCAGCCCACTCCTCTTGCAGAATTCCAGCAACAATTTTCCTTCTCTATTTCGGTTCCCCCAGCCCTCTGGTCCCATTATCTCCTCGAATCCTTTCCTGTCTGTGCCAACATGTGCATTGAGGTCCCCTATTATGATCTGATTTCCTCCATTTAGCTGCTTTTGCATGTCATCTTCAAATTCCTCCATCTCCTTTTTTGTACACCCCACCTGTGGGGCATATGCTTGGATGATTTCAATGCTTTTTCATTTCACCCGTACTCTGGCTTTTATCATTCGATCATTGATACCTTCCACCTCCTCCTGCAGACCCTCTCTAACCACTATTGCTCCAACACACCATTGGCACGAAATTACGAATGCTCCCGAATTTTTTGAACAGACCTCGTACATTAGTCATCTACGTTAGAAAGATACAGGATGAACACAATTCTCATTCATCGCGTGGAATGTAGCCATTGTAAGCAGAGGAATACATTCTTTCCAGTTAGGCTGCTGATAGTGCCCCTCGCATCTACTGGCCGATGATGCCATACTACTCTTTTCTCTCTGTTATGCCACTCGCAGTTGTTGGACGCGCCTTTGCTGTTGTCACTGTGCTCTGTTCCATGTGAAGGCGGCCTGCTACGTGAGGAAGAACTGGCGGGAGGGGAAAGCCGCAGAGGGCAGCTTGCGCGCCGAGGACACCGGCCACCAAACGGGGGCGGGCGTGCCGCTGGCGACGCCTTCTCAGCTGCGGCCGAGCCGCAGGCAGCGGGTGCGGGGGCGGCTGAGGGGGCTCCTGGGCTCGCTGGTGTCCAGCGCGTGCCGCCGCGACCACACCACCGTCGAGATCACCATGCCCGACGACTGAGCACTGCCAGCTTCAACTTCTCATAGGACGCTGCGGAGATGTGCGAATCGATGAGGCCATCCACTCTGCCAGGGGCCGATCAGTAGTGCGACTGCTTGTTGAACGTCTCCGGCTCGTGTGTCACGGGGTGTCACTAGTTGCTTTGTGATCCTGACAATGTTTACTGTACCTCCGGTGCAGTAAATGTTCTTCTGAGACTGACATTAAGGCTCACTATTGCTACTATTGGACGACAAAGTTCCTCAATAAACTAAATATTTATTTTTTTTTAGCAAAAATGTGGACTCGGGCACAGGCGCAAGCTCTACTGCGACCGCTTTCCTTTCAGAGTTCGTAAGTCTGCACTGCACGTGCGAAATCTCAGACTAAGTCCAATTATTGACCTGTGACCCATCAGTACTGTACACGCAGGTACTCGCTGAAAAGTCAATATATTATACCACCCACCGAATAATTTTAAGTTCTGGTGGTAGCTACCACTCATCTACAGGGTGTTACAAAAAGGTACGGCCAAACTTTCACGAAACATTCCTCACACACAAAGAAAGAAAATATTTTATGTGGACATCTGTCCGGAAACGCTTACTTTCCATGTTGGAGCTCATTTTATTACTTCTCTTCAATTCACATTAATCTTGGAATGGAAACACACAGCAACAGAACGTACCAGCGTGACTTCAAACACTTTGTTACAGGAGTGTTCAAAATGTCCTCCGTCGCATGGAATCCTTGATGCTCTGATGCACCCCTGGAGAACGGCGTATTGTATCACAGCCGTCTACAATACGAGCACGAAGAGTCTCTACATTTGGTACCGGGGTTCCGTAGACAAGAGCTTTAAAATTCTCCCATAAATGAAAGTCAAGAGGGTTGAGGTCAGGAGAGCGTGGAGGCCATGGAATTGGTCCGCCTCTGACTGCAAAACCACGTTCGAGATGAACACTAACCTGTTGATGCTACGTGCTGATGTGCTTGATGCTAGTACTGTAGAGCAATGAGTCGCATGTCAACACAAGCACTGAAGTCAACATTACCTTCCTTCAATTGGGGCAACTGGCGGTGAATCGAGGAAGTACAGTACATACTGACGAAACTAAAATGAGCTCTATCATGGAAATTAAGCGTTTCCGGACACATGTCCACATAACATCTTTTCTTTATTTGTGTGTGAGGAATGTTTCCTGAAAGTTTGGCCGTACCTTTTTGTTACACCCTGTATATTTGGCCATGACAAGCTCTGCAGACCCCCCCCCCCCCCCTGCCCCGCCAAGAGCGTACCAAGGATGTGAGCTGACGGGGCAGGTGGAGTGTGACTGTTGATATTTGTACTAGTCGCGGTGAATAGCGAAACCGTTTGGATATTTTACGACAAATGTTACGCAGTACAGTTGCTACCAGTCAGTACCCACTACACGTTCCATCTTCGTTCAAAGTAATACTTCTCTCTATGTGACAGAGCGAGAACAGAGTCAGTCTACGACGATCACTTTTTTCTAGACATTGCACGCCCGCGCACGTCGCAGTAAATTATCCGAGTAGGGCTGCTTTACAACACTACACACAAGCAACATATAGTTTGGCGCCCAATTCTTCACTCCACAGCCCCTCACTTCCTTCAGACACCAGTTGCTTTCCCTTGTGCTCTTGGTCAGCCGATTAAAAATGGACCTAATTCTAACGATCGTTGAAAATGGGATTTTTGGGATTTTTTTCTCTTAAAATATACTTTCCTCTGCAACAGAAGTAACAGTCTGAATCTTATTCCAGTGCAAAACATTAAAAGAAGAAACGGCTCATTAGCATTTAAGGTAATTCCTGGTATCTTTAAAATCTTTTACTGAGAGCCCAAAGAACTAGCTCTTTTGTATTATCGAGCTTCAATAAAAAGATGTGCTATCTATTAAACTTATTGGAAAGAATAAAAATATAAAATTTCTGTAATTTTTTTAATTTAATAGTGTAACTTATTAAATCTTTAATTTACAAATTATTCCGCTTTCCATCAGGAAATCTAATTTTGTACTGACGTGCTAGACGTAAGGCACCGTTTGAATGCATGATTTGAATGTTACATGTCAAGAAAACTCACCAGTAAGTGGTCGAAAACTGATCAAGAAGGTTGAAATTTTTATTTATACGGCTGACAGGAAAACACTAAACTGTGCATGATGTGAAACAGAAATATTCTATTACTAAAATCTCTGTATATATATAAAAGAAAATGGCCTGGCTGATTCACTGATTCATCATCGCCCAGCACAAACCGCTAAGGATAGAAATTTGAAATTTGGGGAGGTTGTTGGTCTTGTACTATAGGCATCGTTAAAGAAGGGATTTTTCGAAATTCGACGCCCAAGGTGATGAAATAGGGGATGAAATGTTTTTTTGAATATATATCGCTATGAAAGCATTTTTGAAGCTAGAACTACGAAAATTTGTATTTGGTTTCTTGGGCACAAGTAAAGAAATACGTGTTTCAGCATTTCTGGAGATTCAGCCCCTAAGGGGCACAGCTACATACGCTTGGAAAAACTAACCTCCGCCCGAAACGGCCATGAAGGCACAACGGTACCGATCGGCCGCCGTGTCATCCTCAGCCCACAGGCGTCACTGGATGCGGATATGGAGTGGGATGTGGTCAGCACACCGCTCTCCCAGCCGTATGTCAGTTTACGAGACCGGAGCCGCTACTTCTCAATCAAGTAGCTCCTCAGTCTGTCTCACAACGGCTGAGTGCACCCCACTTGCCAACAGCGCTCGGCTGGAGTCCAGCCCGACAGTGCTTAACTTTGGAACCGGTGTTACCACTGCCGCAAGGCCGTTGGCTACATACGTTTGGAAATAAAAGGAAATATAAACAAACCTCTTAAATTTTTTGAACAGAACAATATTGTTTTAATGAAACTGGCGAAAGTTTCACTGACAGAACAGCAATACTGCAGATCGGACAGGAAGTCCACTTTTCATTTCAGGAATATTTAAGTCAATTTTAGAGACATCATCCTTAATTTATACTCAGACTTAGTAACTAAGAAGACGGTTTAATTTAAAACATATAAAAGCAGTTATGCTGCCGAATTAAGGTACGTTGTCCAAGACGCGACGCACACTAGCAACTGCGACGGGTCGCTACGTGATGTCAGAAGTTGCTTGCTGGCGCATGCGCAGTTCGAGTTTGGGATGCGACGCGCGACTGTTGCGGAAGCTGCCGCAGCACTGCACCAGTGAGCAGTGTTGCGACGGAAGTCGCACGACACAAAGACGTACGGCTGCCAGAAAGATGTCGAGCCAGTCAAGGAAAACTGAAATGAGCCACTCATAGGATGTGATGCTCTGTGAGCTGGTCTCGCAACATCCTTACCTTTACGATTTGAAGAACCCTAAATATAGAGACACTATGTTCAGAGACAGAATTTGGGAAGAAATTGGTGCACAGTTGAAACTGGCAGGTGAGTGAAATATATAATATTTTCCCATTAATGCAAATTTTTCAGGCCTGTTATGAAAATCAGTATAATCCAGGCAGATGTAGAATTAGAATGATGAAAATGAACTTGAAGGTCAATTTTCGCATTACTCTTTTTTGTGACGATAAAAATTGAAAACGGCAAGTACATTATAAAATGAACAATCTAAAGTACAACGAGAAAGTTACATTTTACAATACCTTCACTTTGAAAGTAAACGGTAGATTGGTGTCTTGATGATACCTTCTAGTTGTGAAAAACCACCACCAGATTGTTGTACAGCTTTCTGTAATCAATAGATGCTCGTTTTTTGAGGAAGGCGTTTCTCAACAGATTGCGCAAACAGTATACTGCAATAAGTAATTTGTCACATTCACTTCAATTCATTGGTAGAAGATGGTGCTCAAAAAACTTGTGCCAAAAGTGCACTACTGTTTTACAAGGCCCTTCTGGTCTGACACAGTTCACAATTGAAATTCGTCTTTTGTAAATCCTGGAGTCATCTTTTGAGTGCAGCTTGGCAAGATTAAATGTTCATGTCATCCATAACGATGTATGCTGTCAGAATATAAGCATATGGAAGTTCATATGGATGGGAATAAAGACTCAGTCGGCTATGAAAGTTGCCTTAGCTTGTTCTGCATGGGAGAAACTGACAAGTATAATTTGGGGAAATTTTGTGAACAAGCACGGACATTATTTCTTCCACATTTCTGCCAGTGTGTACTGTAGACGTTCAGAATGAAAATTCTAGAGTTGTTTAAGGTGTAACCCTATCTTGTTGTCAAGAACTTGAAACAATGCAATGACGCAAGCGTGCGCTTATTGTTAATAAACTTATCTTTCATTGGAATTTTAGGTGAAATGTGCAAAAACAGATGGAGGAATATTCGGGACTCGTATCAGAGAAATAAACGAGAAAGAAAGCTTGGAACAGGTTCAGATGCCTCAGCAAAACCACGAAAATGGGTTCTGCTTGATCACTTGGGTTTAAGAAACCTACATTTCGTGGCATTTTAAATCAAATTGTCAAGAGCATATGGAGAAATATTAGTAACTCATACCGGAGAAATATGACATAAAATGGTTTCATTAGGTCCAAATGTGTCAGCGAAACAAAATAAATGCATTCTCTATCGTGTGATGACCACACAATTCTCGTTGCGCGTCGACAGAACTGGCGGCTAGTCGCGACGCTCCCGGAGATATATGAGCCCAAATCTTGGTAACGGAGTTCGATATCATTCTGATCTCAACTTTTAAAAATAATTTCGATATGTTAGCTTCTTTTCATCGGCAACGATGTATGACCTAACGTAAACCATACGTAAAGTAGCCAGCGACCACATTTTTCACTGTACACAATTCAAATTTTATGCAGTAGGTTACTTGTAAATTAAGTATCGGGATAACTGTGATGAATATCGGAAAAATAGACACCTCATTATCAAGCTGTGATGCGAAACTGTAAGATACGCAAACATCAATTTTTTGTGCCTTTTACTTTCCTCACAATTGATAGAGAAGTAATATACAGCGAAAAAAACACGCAAAACCGGAAGAGATACTTTTCAATTTTTTAAAGTAAAAGGAGAATCTGTATCGAAAAACTAACTCTGGGAGCCGATGTAACTTTGTTGCATTAACATACAGTATTTTTTACAGCAAGAAAATGGGAATTCTTATTTTTCTTATGTATTTGAATCCGCCGCCGCCGACCGGAGCTTGGGAAACGGCGACGACTCCAGTCGTCTTGCGGCCGTGCCGCCGTCTGCCAGGGTGGGAAAAGAGGAGGGGGCAGCGTCGCAGTCGCAGCCAACTGTCGCGTCTTGCACAACGTAACTTTAGAAGATATACCAAGCCGTACTTCAGCGTTCAAAAAAAAAATTACAAGTCAATTATTTTTTCGTTCACTATTAAAAGATGCAGGCATTTATAATGTCTTCTTTATTTTCTAACATAGTTCATCAATGCATAAAACTTTATTGGTAGAATTGAGTTTTCTTTCGAAAGCACAATGTACAACCATTCAAACGCTCTGCAACGTCGTACCACAAGAAAACAAACTTTTAAAAAAATTAAAAAAAGTGGTCAATGTGTAATGACAGCATTATATGACTATAATGCACATAAATGTCTGAAAGTTGGAGTCATAAGAAATCTTTCCGGAGGCTAGGGAGAAACCTATGATAAGTATTCCTAGTGACTTAATGAGTGAAGTTATTGTTTTATTAACTTGTATAACGCATGATCGGTCAAACTTCTCTACAGAAGACAGATACAGGATATTTGATACATGTCATTTTTCCGAGTGATCCACTTTTTGATCCAGCACTCGTATTCTTGTTCGACTTATTCAGACCTTTAGCACAGCTATGCTGTCATATCGTTCACGGTAACCCGTCACTGGAGCTGGAACAGTCACGCCGTTCGTCGTAGCGTCACTTCAGGTGCGTAAGGAAACCCGGCTTTACAGACGTGTAGTGCGACATCGGCGAATGTTGTAGGATTTTATCTCGTAAGACAATTGCTATATAACAGAACGTAAACGTGCTTCAGGACGTTGCATTATCTGCGATTAACGCAGTGATTTATTTGCTTTCTCCATACTTGTCCCCACAACTCCAATAATTGGATTGAGTAGCCATTTTATCCGCTAAGACTGAAGTTTTCTAGGATTAGACGAGCCGTCGTGGACCTACAAAATGCCTCCTAATGGTTTATGTATGCGGTTGGGGAAAAGAAATGAAGTCTCTCCAGCTAACCCTTGGGGATCCTGAGAAGAGAATCTCCGACGTTTTAATTTACTCCGACACTTTTGTTGTTTAGTAATGGGTTCTGGATATCATTCCTATAGCCAGCGTCAAAATGATTTTTCATCATTTAAATGCGTAACAGACGGATCCGTTGAAAATCAGCAATTGTTAGTTACTTTCATTTAAAATGAACTTAAGTCCATGATGTAAGGAAATTAAAACACATAGATTAATATGAAAGGAAGGTTAATAATACAAATTATGCTTATTCATTTACTACATTAAAATGTAAAAAAAAAATCGATCTTCCAATTTTTTAATTGTCCTTCTGCCATAAAATCATGCAGAAGTGTATACCCTTTAATGTCATGTCTCGCTAAAATAAAATTAAAAAAGCTGAGTGCTCGTTGGTGATGCATTGCCAAACGAAATCAGACATGTATTAGTAGTTTCTTGATATGTTCTTCGCACCTGAAGAAAACTAGGTTAACATTTTCCTACCGCCACATTCACATGAAGAAGATGGTATCATGTTGAGGCGGCATAGATATTGACGGAATCTCCCGTGAAATCGAAGTCGTATCTGCAGTTTTGGTACCAAGGACGTGAAGGAAGATTAGGTACCATTCTTACATAATGCCTGCCTTTAATTTCGTAAGACTAATGCGGGTTCTCGTTCCACCGGGCTCTGATTATAGTCCTTATGTTATGTAGGTTATCGACAGGTGGCACTTCATCTTATTCCATTAAACCAGCTGTACACAACTTCCAAGGTCGGAGTACTTCTTCATTTCACACTATTGCACTATGCCATCCAAAACGTGATGGTAATTTTATTTAGACTGGAAAGCTCCTGAACTGCTTGTATAATGTGGCACACAAGATAATTTTCAGTATTGTTGACATCGTAGCATTTTAACATTAACACTGTGAATGTGATAAAATAATGACTGTTTCTTCTTGAAGTCGCTCTAAAATCGCTGTAAGTTCTGCAGTGAGAAGGGACGCAAGTGAGCCTGATTTCTTGAGGATGGCCATGTTGCTAAATTGTCAGCTAAAATTTTGTAATTCAGTGTACCTTGAATGACTGTATAAAAATCTGTTAATGGCAATAGTTTCTTGTTAAATCGATCTCTGTCTGCATAGCAGTTAGTAATGAATTCTCTAAACTTTGTTAGGTAACTTTCATGTAAGAAGTGGAAACGTTTCAACACGAATTTGGCGGCGATTTATTTCCTGCGCAGTTCTAACGGCATCTCATATGCGTCCATCAGAAAAGATCGGTTGGAGTTGATTCGAATGCCCCAATACGGACTCTGATTGCTCTGTAGTGGCACTTGTCTAGTTCCTCTGATTGTGTGCTACGACTGGCTATCGCTGTGCGTCATTAATCCTGTAGTGAAAGGATGGCAAGGGTTTTACATTTCGTTAAGTGCTCAGCTTCGCATTTATCTAAATTAAGAGCGCGTTGTGTCTCTGCACCAGCTTAATACTTTGCCGAGAAATGATTATTACCGTAGTTTTTTTCGGGAAGAATTTCCTCTTTGGTAACTGCATCATCTGTGAAAATCCTTAGGTTACAAGCAACACTGTCATCCAAGTCATTAAATTAATGGAGGAACAGCAGCAGTCCTACTGCCATTCACAGGAGCACACCAGAATAACGTGCTGCATCTTGACTGTCAAGTAATTTTCCAGTTATTCCCTCAGATAAGCAACAGTGCATCCTATAACAAAACATTTTCAGACATGCACTGACAACGCTGATACGTAACTGGGGCTTGATTTGGAATAAAAATAATTGCTCCAATGGGTCTACGTGGGTAGCCTGAAAACTTCCCGACCCAACAAAGACATAAGACATTTTTTCTCGAAATTTAATTTAATTTTTAATCATAGTCTATACACTTCTCCCAGCGACGCTCTGGGCACTTGTCCATATATTAGTTTGTGTCTGCCTCTGAAAAGCACTTGTTTACGAATGTGATGGCCTCTTCATTCGACGAAAATTTCGGTCCTCGCAGCTCAACTTTTAGCCGACGGAAAAAAGAAAAGGTCACTCGAGGCTGGGCTGGATCAGGCGAGCAAGGAAGGCTCAAGCTGTTGAAGCCGGAATTCGTAGATTTTTCGCTCCAGCAACTGTTGGGCTGTGAGACGGCGCAGAGCGAGCGACCGTGGTAGCCAACGTGCAGTCAGCTTTGTCACCCAATCAATAAGTGACAAACACGTTCCTTAGATACGGTCATAGCCTCTGCTATCTCTCTCGCCTTACTTCGACGCTTCTCTATCACAATTTGATTAACTTGAGTAATGTTACCATCAGTGGCTGCAGTTTTTTACCGTCCGAAACGTTCAGCTTCACCCAGGTTGGGTTGTCAGTCTCCTATGACATCACAGTGGTAAATGATAGTACAGAGTCCCCGTAAACATCGTCCAACTCGTGTTCAATTTTCGTAGGCATATTTGCCTTTCAAAAACAAAGATATGACAGGTCGATACTCGATTTTGTCGATTTTCACAAAAACACCCGCATCAACGCAGTAAAACGACTGTCAGCCAACAACTGCGCGTTAAAAATGGCTGAAATTCTGGTGAGTGGGTAGCTAGGCATGTGCAAACTAGTTCCCCAACCTTTGTTGACACGTGCTGTTTGTTCAAGATGAGGTCGGAAATTTCTCAGATTACCCTCTTATACCCCCAGTGACTTAGAGAAAGCTTTTGACGGTGTTGACTGGAATACTCTCTTTCAAATTCTAAAGGTGGCAGGGGTAAAATACAGGGAGCGAAAGGCTATTTACGATTTGTACAAAAACCAGATGGCAGTTATAAGAATCGAGGGACATGAAAGGGGAGCAGTGGTTTGGAAGGGAGTGAGACAGGGTTGTAGCCTCTCCCCGATGTTATTCAATCTGTATATTGAGCAAGCAGTAAAGGAAACAAAAGAAAAATTCGGAGTAGGTACTAAAATCTATGGAGAAGAAATAAAAACTTTGAGGTTCGCCGATGACATTGTAATTCTGTCAGAGACAGCAAAGGACTTGGAAGAGCAGTTGAACGGAATGGATGGTGTCTTGAAGGGAGGATATAAGATGAACGTCAACAAAAGCAAAACGAGGATCATGGAATGTAGTCGGATTAAGTCGGGTGATGTTGAGGGAATTACATTAGGAAATGAGACACTTAAAGTAGTAAAGGAGTTTTGCTATTTGGGGAGGAAAATAACTGATGATGGCCGAAGTAGAGAGGATATAAAATGTAGACTGGCAATGGCAAGGAAAGCGTTTCTGAAGAAGAGGAATTTGTTAACATCGAGTATAGATTTAACTGTCAGGAAGTCGTTTCTGAAAGTATTTGTATGGAGTGTAGCCATGTATGGAAGTGAAACATGGACGATAAATAGTTTGGACAAGAAGGGAATAGAAGCTTTCGAAATCAAGAATGCTGAAGATTAGATGGGTAGATCACGTAACTGATGAGGAGGTATTGAATAGAATAGGGGAGAAGAGGAGTTTGTGGCACAACTTAACAAGAAGAAGAGACCGGTTGGTAGAGCATGTTCTGAGGCATCAAGGGATCACAAATTTAGCATTGGAGGGCAGCGTGGAGGATAAAAATCGTAGAGGGAGACCAAGAGACGAATACACTAAGCAGATTCAGAAGGATGCAGGTTGCAGTAGATACTGGGAGATGAAGAAGCTTGCACAGGATTGAGTAGCATGGAGAGCTGCATCAAACCAGTCTCAGGACTGAAGACCACAACAACAAGAAGAACCCCTAGTGAAGTGTACCGCTCAGGGTGTACTTGGAAATAGGTATTCGCTTAACAGATACCGTGTTACGTATCTGCACCAGAGCTGGCTGGCCCTCAGCTTAGAACGAAAACGTTACCATCCGTTGTCCCACTCTCGTCAATTCCGGACGCAGCAAATTCCTCAGGCCGCAGGGAGACAGCAGTACGGGCGCAGAGCTGACTAGCGTCCAGTTGCCAGGAAGTAGGGCGACGCCCTGCGTGCGTGCTCAGCTGTTTGTCGGCTGCCCGCCTCCGACCTGCGAAGCCAGCAACATCGGGCTGTGGCGCAGGTAATGACAGTTGGCAACAGGATTTCGCTGCAGCATGGCGAGCTCCCGTTGTGCCCTCCTCCTCACCGCTGCCGTACTGCTACTCCTGGTAAGAGGACACACATCATTTTTAGTAAGACTAGGTTTTTTTATGACAGGTCATATATTGCTGGTATTTGTATTGCGGCCGTTAGGCTGTGGTCCAAGACGTAGTTTTCTACCTAACGTTTCGTCTTCCGGTACTGGAGCCATCGCCAGAGGCTTCTAATAAAACCGAACCAAGTAGAAGGGAAAGTTTTCCTTTCACTTGTAAAAACTGTCACGGATAGCATCAGCAAAGAACTCAGAAAACATAGTATTGATAGTATTTAAACCAACAAGAATGGTGCGCGAATATCTGAATACTGCAAAGGACCGACGCAGGAGTACATTAAATCCCATGCATTTGCGGCCAAGCGTCCATTGGAAGTACAAAAAGTAGCATTAACACCACCTTAAGGACACAAATGTAAATCATGTGAAACACATGTATGTGAAATGCAAATACAAAATGCAGATATATCTATTTTTATTTGCCGTCTGAAATACTTTTTTTTCAAAAAGTACTTAAGATATAGATTTTTGTATTTGTATAGCGCAAAATGCTTCTCTTGATTTTTGTTATTTCGTATATCGTAGCTTTCATTCATTTAATGAGCCATTTGTTTAAACAAAAGTAGTTTAACGCTGGGTAAAGACGGCGCAATAAGCGCCAAAGGTGTACCTATCAAATGAATATGAACATGACCATAACTATTTGAAAAAGCAGTGAAACCTTAGTACACATCACATGTTTACCTTCATTTTTTGTTTAAAACGTACTGAAATCATCTGAGAACGCCAAAGGGACTGAATGAAAGAGGAAGTGAGGTTACACACATTACGTTAAGAGCTTCAAGAGATATGTATATGGCAGAATCTCAAAGTAATTCATACAAAAAAAGCCACGTGAAACTGTCAAGCACCTTGCAATCTGTGATCAACGTCTCGTAAGGCTTGAGAATTCTACTTATAATCAACTGGATAATCCGCTCCTAATCCATGTACAGCAAAATGGGTTTCATACTATAATTCTATTCAAGGTCTACCCACAGTCAAGAATAGTCTGAAAAATAGTTTAAGTAAACTCGGATTAGCAGCATTAAATAATTGAAGTACAACGTCTTAAGTTTGTAGGGGGACGAAGATACCCGTCAGGGAGTCTTCTGCCAGAACTAATGAGAATGCAAAGAATTCTAAGCAGCTTGCAAATGGATAAACGTACGTACTGAGGTGCGTTGATACACATTATTAAAGAAAGTCTTAATACGAGTTTTGAGAGATTCTTTAAATCACAGCAACCAGAAGCAAATAATGGCCAATTAGTATCCATACCTTATCTTTCTTCAAACTGAAATTGGTACCGAAGGCTAGCACAGAATGCGTTAAAGAACTGTTTATTTCAGAAGTGCAGAAGATGAATCAAGAAGAAAAAGAAGAATAAGATGGGAAAAACTTACAACATTTTGATAAATAAAGTTGAAACTTATTATATGTTTGTTGAGGACACCGATTCTGTAGCCAGTGACAGTGGCAACAGTACAGTAGATCTGGAAACACTACAAATATTTAAAAGAAAATCACAATTGTACAAAATTCTTTCCTTAAATACAGTACGTGCTTACCAAGTTTTGCTCCTGCTGAACGACTATTTTCTTTTGAAGAAATAATGAGGCACTGCTTTCTGAATCGTTAAAGCCTCCGATGACGTCTCCAGCATCGGAGGACGAAACGTTAGGCACAGAATTATGCCATAGACCACGGCCTAATGCCTGTAATTTAAGGGGCAGTCAAATGAAAAAGAGACAGATGAAAAAAGTAAACTATTTATTATTTCAAAAGTAATCTCTATAGTTGTTAAATCATTTATCCCACTATGAGACTATATGGTCAACGCCCTCATGGAAACATGTTTACGATTGCCTATGGAACATCGATTGCACCCAGGAGTGCATGTCTTTGTCCAAAGCAAATCTACGGCCGCGAATGTTATTTCCGCAGGACACGAAAAAATAGGGAAATCGCTTTGGAAGAGATTGGCCCACATGTTGCCGAGGGGTTTCGATTACGCGGCAGAACTTTCGTTGGGAAGCCCTTACACTTCCCTCATGTAATGTCGATCTCTTCCCGCGCGATTTCCATAGTTTTGGAGCCCTGAAGAAAGACACTGGTGACCGTCGCTTTGGTGGACGAGATGCACACCTGGGTACAATCGTGGCTCCGTAGGCAACCGCAAAATGTTTTCCTTGAAGGCACTGACTGTGTTCTCTATCAGTAGGATAGATGTATTAAAAGTTATGGCGATTAATTTTGAAATAATAAAGTTCAATTACTTTTTATGGTTCCTTATGTCTATCTCCCAAAACGGCACCCTTAGAGGATCATTTTGTTGTCCGTCTGTCTGATAGCCTGTCCATCTGTCCAACAATTAAAAGGCCTTCTTCTCAGGAACGTGTAGACGTACCAAGTTGAAATTTATGCCACATATTTAGGATGGTGGTGTAAAAAATTGAAGGTTCTAAGTCAATTCGATCAAAAGATACGGCCATTTGTGTCACATACTTTGATGCAAATTCTAGAGGGTACTCCCCGTCGACCCAGAGTCATTAAATTTGGTAAGAAGCAAGGTTGCACAGTAAAACTAAAGGAAGAAATCCGGAAATTGTTAATTTGTAATCATATCAGACAAAAAATTTTTTTTGTTAACTGTCATTCGACTGTCTGTCTCTCCGTCCTTCTGTCAATGCTCCTTTTTCACAGGAAGGGGTGGACATAACAAGTTGAAATTTACGTCACCTTCTAAGGTCTATAGCCCCTTGACGGTGTAGTAAATTTAAGCTTCTAACTCAAAGCCATCTAAAGATACGGTTATTGATGTCACTTATTTTGATACTCGCAGACTCACTCTTCAAAACCTATAGAGGACTTCCCGTCGATCTAGGATCATGAAAATTGCCAATCAGCAAGATTTCATAGTAAAAGTAATGCACAAATCCGTAAATTGTTCATTTGTAATCATTTTTTTCTCATTCGTTGTTGGACTGTCTGTCTTCCATCTGTTACGATCCCTTTTTTCTAAGAAACGGATGAAGCTGAAATTCATGTCGCACACTAAAGCCTACGGTCCCTTGGTAGAGTAAAAAACTCAAGCGTCTAAGTCAATGCAATCAAAAGATACAGCCATTTATGTCACATATTCTTCTACTCGCAAAGTCACTCACTCATCAACACCTATAGGGTACTTCCTGTTGACCTAGAATCATTAAATTCGGAAAAATACAAGTTTCCTTATAAAAGTAAAGGAAAATAATCCGAAAAGTGTTGATTTGTAATCATTTGGTATTCGATTTCAAACTTACAATAAAAACATTCTCGAAAGTCTTGGAATTTCCGGGACCGATATCTTGCCACTACCATGTCGATAATAGGCAAAAATCTTCGAGATCCTCGGCTCCAAAAATGGATGAACTGTCTATACACATAATTAAGTTTGTACAGAACCCTCAGTGCGAGTGCTACTCGCGTCTGGGTAGTTTTCTTTCCATTTGTCTCGTTTTCATTTGGGTGCCCCTTATACAAGCATCAGCAGTATTGCAGATACCGGCCCTAAAAGACTGCATTTTAGGTCATATACTTTTCGGCAAAACTGGCATATTCCATATATAAATATAAATACTTGTTATGAAAAAACTAAATCAATTTCCGTAATTTGTTAAGACGTATTTATGCACAATGGCCATTTCTGTCTGATAGAGCGTACAGTAGCAAAATTTTCACTCTTATCAGAATTAAAGAACTACCTCAGGTAACTTCTTTCTTCGTTGTAACATTATTTCTCAGAACTGCGCATCTCATTTTATTTCCTGGAAAAGTATCTGCCTCCCTCCCCTACTTGTTTGAATTCACAATATGGACTTCGCCCTTTAGCAACGGTGCTGTTGTTATTCTACGAACAGGTAGTCTCTTAAACCATTCTGGACACTGCCCTGTAGACAAGTGTCTTATTACGTTATTCAGACTTGTGCAGTATAGTTCAAAAAATGCCTAAAGTAAAGCAAAGTGTTTCAGTAAACTTACAACAGTTCATGTCTTAATTGAAAACAGAAAAACATTACAGCTAATGCTTCTACGGGAATTCCTCCGATCTTATTCACTATTCTATGAAGAATTTTCTAAAACTTTCCTTTCTACTGACGTTCCCTTAAGTAAGCCAAACCATCCAAAACTTTGTGAAATTTTAGAGAAACACACAGGCATATCTTTTCGTGATTCTTCCACAGTAAAAGGAACTACGTTAGCAGAAGCTAAGAAAAAACAAGTCAACAAATCAAACAACGGTTTATCAATGAAAAATATCGGTACCAGATGATAAAACCACAGACTCTATCAGAAGATATGTCACAGATGTCGTTGTAGGAATTTTGGAAGAAGATGGTCCAGGCGAAAAGTTTCTAATAAACTGTGACCATTTATAAAAAGTTAATTTTTCTACCATCAGCGAATTTCTCGACAGATCTATGGGTGCCATATGGCCTGACGGCGTGAGTATGAAAGTGTACCAGTCTTCGTAACGGATGCTGTACTTTCTGTGGTTATAGCTGCTGAACCACTGAAAGCATTATACAGTAAAATTGTGCATGTGACTTGTTTAGCTCACGCCCTACCCAGAGATGCACAAGAGACTCGTAGTAAATTAAGTGATGTTGAAAAATTTATTGGATGTGTCAGAAAGGTATTTCTGAAAGCCTCATCACATGTTGCAGCATTTAAATTGTTAGCTCCGGACATTTCCTTACCGCCATCTGCCATTTTGAGAAAAGAGGGGTCCTGGGTTATGCGTGTAACTATTACTGCCATGAAAAGCACCACATTCAGTGGATTGCAGTGAAGCCGCTTCACTTCGATTAGGCAAAGAATTAATAAAGGAAGGACAGAAGGAAGGAAGATTGAGTTTAACGTCCCGTCGACATCGAGGTCATTAAAGACGGAGCACAAGCTCGCATTGCGTCACTGGACTCGCATTCGGGAGGACAGCGGTTCAAATCTGCGTCTGGCTAACCAGGTTTAGGTTTTCCGTGATTTCCCTAAATCGGTCCAGGCAAATGGCGCGATCGTTCCCTTAAAAAGGCACGGCCGATTTCCTTTCCCATCCTTGACACAATTCGAGCTAAGAATGCTGAAATTTGGTGCAAATTTTCGTACGTAACATCAAATTTTGGATTTATTCCCGCTGCCTTAACTATTTTACTGTAGTCCCACGTGTCGCTAGTGAAGCTGACAGAACAAGTGAAACAACTGTGAATAAATTAGAAGCTGATTGTGGTAAGGTGGGAAAAGAAATCTCAAAGAAAGCGGCAAAGTTTTTAGAAAAAAAACTAAGGTTATCATACACTGCGTTCGTCATTTCACTCATTTTGCTAGGAGAAAAGTCCTCTCGTATTCATTTGTGTTTCGATTCAAATGGTATTGTCTGTGATGTCGTCAGTCATACGACCACACCGCCGCCTGAGAGATCGATCCGCCTGATGCGATTCTCTCGATAAACGGAACAGCTCTGCTAGCCAGAGAGTACACAGCCAGTCGCAGTACTTGTGCTTGCCGCGAAGAGTGTAGTACAGTTGTGCCAGTCCACAGTTCGTAGCCGCTCTCAGTGGTCAGTCAGCGCCGATGTTACTCAGCCATCGTCTGCAGCTCAGTCATTGCTACCGTCAAGTCTTTATAGCTCAGTTGTAAAGTTCCGTAATAATACTACAGTAAAGTGGACAGTACTAAGTTGGCATGTCGACAGCCAAGTTAGTCTTTAAATTAGCCGGATTCAACATTCAAGATTACGAGAGATTAATTCGTCACTGCAAGATTTGTGACTTGCAAATTATGTCAATATACAGACGCTTAGTCTTGTCGCGTCTTCAATCAACAGATCAAGGACTACAACAAAGTTAAGTAATAAATAAAGACTTTCTTATTTTGTACTCCTGCTAATTAATTGGGTTTTCCTGTTGTAGCTACCAAGCACTCTTGGCATAGTAGAACCCACGTTTCCATCTCCTTGGCTACCTCATATTTGCTACCTCATGTTGATGGACTCGGTTATGGTGGAAGATCGAGAGCCATCATTGTCCTTTTTAAATATGGTCCTCTTGTGTCAGATGAAGCAGAAAGAAGTTTTTCGAAGTACAAGTCTTTGGAAGTACAAGTCTTTCTTGGCTGAGTATAGGAAATCTTTTTTATTTGAAAATTTTCAAAAGAATTCATCGTACATTGCAACTCACAGCTCATAAATTGAAGTAAAAATGAGGGCATACAATAGACATATCATAGATTATCTATGTCCTGATAACATTAATAAAAAGCATACTGCTGTTGTGGTCTTCAGTCCTGAGACTGGTTTGATGCAGCTCTCCATGCCATCCTATCCTGTGCAACCTTCTTCATCTCCCAGTACTTACTGCAACCTACATCCTTCTGAATCTGCTTAGTGTATTCATCTCTTGGTCTCCCTCTACGATTTTTGCCCTCCATGCTGCCCTCCAATGCTAAATTTGTGATCCCTTGATGCCTCAGAACATGTCCTACTAACTGGTCCCTTCTTTTTGTCAAGTTGTGCCACAAACTCCTCTTCTCCCCAATTCTTTTCAATACTTCATCATCAGTTATGTGATCTACCCATCTAATCATCAGCATTCTTCTGTAGCACCACATTTCGAAAGCTTCTATTCTCTTCTGGTCCAAACTATTTATCGTCCATGTTTCACTTCCATACATGGCTACACTCCATACAAATGCTTTCCCTAACGACTTCCTGACACTTAAATCTATTCTCGACGTTAACAAATTTCTCTTCTTCAGAAATGCTTTCCTTGCCACTGCCAGTCTACATTTTATATCTTCTCTACTTCGACCATCATCAGTTATTTTGCTCCCCAAGTAGCAAAACTCCTTTACTACTTTAAGTGTCTCATTTCCTAAACTAATTCCCTCAGCATCACCCGACTTAATTCGACTACATTCCATTATCCTCGTTTTGCTTTTGTTGATGTTCATCTTATATCTTTCAAGACACTGTCCATTCCGTTCAACTGCTCTTCCAAGACCTTTGCTACCTCCTGACAGAATTACAATGTCATCGGCGTACCTCAAAGTTTTTATTTCTTCTCCATGGATTTTAATACCTACTCCGAATTTTTCTATTGTTTCCTTTACTGCTTGCTCAATATACACATTGAATAACATCGGGGAGAGGCTACAACCCTGTCTCACTCCCTTCCCAACCATTGCTTGTATCAAATTCCATTGCTTAGCTTGCTTCTCATATGCATTTTATTCTCAAATAACTCATTATCAAAACTGCATCACTAGTTTATTATATAATAGAAACTTTGCCTTATTTTGGTACTGTCACATTTTTGTGTTGTTGTGTATGTTTTTGTAAATTTTTGCTCATAATAACTTATTATGGTTGTTTTAGGTCATAAAATCTCTAGTCATAATTATTAACTACTAGCATTATTACCGCAGTTTTGCACGTGCACACATTTGTCACATGTATTGCACATATACACTGTCTGAGCAAAAATATCCTAACACCTATTCGTGGATATTACACTACTGGCCATTACAATTGCTACACCAAGAAGAAATGCAGATGATAAACGGGTATTCATTGGACAAATATATTCTGCTAGAACTGACATGTGATTACATTTTCACGCAATTTGGGTGCATAGATCCTGAGAAATCAGTACCCAGAACAACCACCTCTGGCCGTAATAGCGGCCTTGATACGCCTGGGCATTGAGTCAAACAGAGCTTGGATGGCGTGTACAGGTCCAGCTGCCCATGCAGTTCATCAAGATTAGTGACTGGCGTATTGTGACGAGCCAGTTGCTCGGCCACCATTGACCAGACGTTTTCAATTGGTCAGAGATCTGGAGAATGTGCTGGCCAAGACAGCAGCCGAACATTTTCTGTATCCAGAAAGGCCCGTACAGGATCTGCAACATGCGGTCGTGCATTATCCTGCTGAAATGTAGGGTTCGCAGGAATAGAATGAAGGGTAGAGCAATGGGTCGTAAAACATCTGAGATGTAACGTCCACTGTTCAAAGTGCCGTCAATGCGAACAAGAGGTGACCGAGACGTGTAAGCAATGGCACCCCATAACATCGCGCCGGGTGATACGCCAGTATGGCGATGACGAATACACGCTTCCAATGTGCGTTCACCGCGATGTCGCCAAACACGGATGCGACCATCATGATGCTGTAAACAGAACCTGTATTCATCCGAAGAAATGACGTTTTGCCATTCGTGCACCCAGGTTCGTCGTTGAGTACACCATCGCAGGCGCTTCTGTCTGTGATGCAGCGTCAAGGGTAACCGCAGCCATGGTCTCCGAGCTGATAGTCCATGCTGCTGCAAACGTCGTCGAACTGTTCGTGCAGATGGTTGTTTTCTTGCAAACGTCCCCATCTGTTGACACAGTGATCGAGACGTGGCTGCACGATCCGTTACAGCGATGCGGTAAGATGCTTGTCATCTCGACTGCTAGTGATACGATGCCGTTGGGATCCAGCACGGCGTTCCGTATTACCCTCCTGAAACGACAGATTCCATATTCTGCTAATAGTCGTAGGATCTCGACGAACGCGAGCAACAATCTCGCGATGCGATAAACCGCAATCGCGATAAGCTACAATCCGATCTTTATCAAATTCGGAAACGTGATGGTACGTATTTCTCCTCCTTACCCTAGGCATCACAACAACGTTTCACCAGGCAACGCCGGTCAGCTGCTGTTTGTGTATGAGAAATAGGTTGGAAACTTTCGTCATGTCAGCACGTCGTAGGTGTCACCACCGACGCCAACCTTGTGATAATGCTCTGAAAAGTTAATCATTTGCATATCACAGCATCTTCTTCCTGTCGGTTAAATTTCACGTCTGTAGCACGTCATCTTCGATGTGTAGCAATTTTAATGGCCAGTATTGTAATATGGTGTGGGTCCATCCGTCGCCTTTGTCACAAGCTGAACTCTGCTCGCGACAATTTCAGTGAAGTGTCTGAATGTCTGTGAAGGAATGGCTGACCACTCTTCCTCAAGAGACGAAACCAGAGATGGTGGTGATGATGGACGCTGGAGTCTGGAGTGAGGTGGACACTCTAACTCATGCCACAGGCGTTCCATTGGATTCAGGTCGGGACTGTGGGCAGGCCAGTCTATTTCAGGGATGTTCTTGAGCACAAGCCAATGCTCAACAGACTTTATGGCCGGATGCAGTGTCATGCTGATACAAACAATCGCCGTTCTCGAACTGTTCTTCTGCTGTACGCAATACACAGTTCTGTAAACTGCGTTCTTATTCTTCCGCATTTAGCGTTTTACTAAGCGCAGTAGGTGCTAAGCGGAGTAGGTATTAAAATCCATGGAGAAGAAATAAAAGCATTGAGGTTCGCCGATGACATTGTAATTCTGTCAGAGACAGCAAAGGACTTGGAAGAACAGTTGTACGGAATGGACAGTGTCTTGAAAGTAGGATATAGGATGAACATCAACAAAAGCAAAACGAGGATCATGGAATGTAGTCGCATTAAGTCGGGTAATGCTGAGGGAATTACATTAGGAAATGAGACACTTAAAGTAGTAAAGGAGTTTTGTTATTTCGGGACCAAATTACCGATGATGGTCGAAGTAGAGAGGATATAAAATGTAGACTGGCAATGGCAAGGAAAGCGTTTCTGAAGAAGAGAAATTTGTTAACATCGAGTATAGATTTAAGTGTCAGGAAGTCGTTACTGAAAGTATTTGCATGGAGCGTAGCCTTGTATGGAAGTGAAACATGGACGATAAATAGTTTGGTCAAGAATAGAATAGAAGCTTTCGAAATGTGGTGCTACAGAAGAATGCTGCAGATTAGATGGGTAGATTACATAATTAATGAGGAGGTATTCAATAGAATTGGGGAGAAGAGGAGATTGTGGCACAACTTCACTAGAAGAAGGGATCGGTTGGTAGGACATGTGCTGAGGCATCAAGGGATCACAAATTTAGTATTGGAGGGCAGCATGGAGGGTAAAAATCGTAGAGGGAGACCAAGAGATGAATACGCTAAGCAGATTCAGAAGGATGTAGGTTGCAGTAAGTACTGGGAGATGAAACTTGCACAGGATAGAGTAGAATGGAGAGCTGCATCAAACCAGTCTCAGGACTGAATCCACAAGAAGTATTCGCTAAACGCAAACCCTTCCATCAGACTGTCACACGGTATAACGTGAGTCACCAATCGAAAACACTTGATTCCAATAATCCATTCTACAGCGACATCACGATTTACACCACATCAAGGGTAGCTTAGCATTAACTGCAGAAATGTTTGGCTTATGAGGCATTGCTCGACCATTGTAACCCCATTCTTTCTAACCTCTTGCGATCAGTCATTGTGTTACTTGGACTGCTGGTAGCCATCCGCTGATTTCATGCAATTACTACTTTCCATAATGCTCTATAATGGTCAGTGTAAGAAATTTGGAAATTTGTGGTAAGTTCCTATGGGACCAAACTGCCGAGGTCATCGATGCTTCAGATGGCTCTAAGCACTATGGGACTTAACATATGAGGTCACCAGTCCACTAGACTTAGAACTACTTAAACCTAACTAACCTAAGGCATCACACACATCCATGACCGAGGCAGGATTCGAACCTGCAACCGTAGCAGCAGCGCGGTTCCAGACTGAAGCACCTAGAACTGCTCGGCCACAACGGCCGGCTGAGGTCATCGGTCCCTAGGCTTACACACTATTTAATCCAAACTAACTTACGCTAAGCACAACACACACACCCATACCCGAGGGAGGATTAGAACCCCCGACGGGGGGAGCAGCGCTAACCGGGGCAACCCCTCCCGGCTCCATCAGTGTATAGGGTCTGCTGGGTTTGGTTTAGCTGTGGTTGTTCTTGCTCGTTTCCACTTTACAGTCACTTCACCAACGTTCGACCTTTAGAAAGGTTGAAATGTCCCTAATGGATTTGTTACACCCAGTCACTAATCCACTTTCCAAGTCAATGAGCTCTCCCGATCGACCCATTCCGCTTTTACTGTTTCTCTATTGACAACGCAGTACCCTCAGCCTTCTTTTTATACTGGCAAATCCGCCTCTCGTGGCATCTAGTGGTCAATTCCGCATTACATAGGACTCTCCGGATACTTTTGGTCAGAAAATGTAAATACATGTAATATATTTCACTGACATTTGTTCATGTATTTCCTCTATCTTTCTTTCTTTCACTTGCGCCTTTGTCCCGCAATGTTCGCAAGGTCGGCTCGGTTACAACGGATTTGGCAAGGTTAAATGAAAGGGGTGGCCGGATGCCCTTCCTGCCGCCACCCCATACCCCCCAGGATGGAATCAGCGTACCCCAGCTGTCTGCGTCTAGTGTAAACCATGAAATACGAGGTGCATTCAAGTTCTAAGGCCTCCGAATTTTTTTTCTAATTAACTACTCACCCGAAATCGATGAAACTGGCGTTACTTCTCGACGTAATCGCCCTGCAGACGTACACATTTTCACAACGCTGACGCCATGATTTCATGGCAGCGGCGAAGGCTTCTTTAGGAGTCTTTTTTGACCACTGGAAAATCGCTGAGGCAATAGCAGCACGGCTGGTGAATGTGCGGCCACGGAGAGTGTCTTTCATTGTTGGAAAAAGCCAAAAGTCACTAGTAGCCAGGTCAGGTGAGTAGGGAGCATGAGGAGTCACTTCAAAGTTGTTATCACGAAGAAACTGTTGCGTAACGTTAGCTCGATGTGCAGCTGCGTTGTCTTGGTGGAACAGCACACGCGCAGCCCTTCCCGGACGTATTTGTTGGAGTGCAGGGAGGAATTTGTTCTTCAAAAAATTTTCGTAAGATGGACCTGTTACCGTAGTGCCCTTTGGAACGCAATGGGTAAGGATTACGCCCTCGCTATCCCAGAACATGGACACCATCATTTTTTCAGCACTGGCGGTTACCCGAAATTATTTTGTGGCGGTGAATCTGTGTGCTTCCATTGAGCTGACTGGCGCTTTGTTTCAGGATTGAAAAATGGCATCCACGTCTCATCCATTGTCACAACCGACGAAAAGAAAGTCCCATTCATGCTGTCATTGCGCGTCAACATTGCTTGGCAACATGCCACACGGGCAGCCCTGTGGTCGTCCGTCAGCATTCGTGGCACCCACCTGGATGACGCTTTTCGCATTTTCAGGTCGTCATGCAGGATTGTGTGCACAGAACCCACAGAAATGCCAACTCTGGAGGCGATCTGTTCAACAGTCATTCGGCGATCCCTCAAAACAATTCTCTCCACTTTCTCGAACATGTCGTCAGACCGGCTTGTGCGAGCCCGAGGTTGTTTCGGTTTGTTGTCACACGATGTTCTGCCTTCATTAAACTGTCGCACCCACGAACGCACTTTCGACACATCCATAACTCCATCACCACATGTCTCCTTCACCTGTCGATGAATTTCAATTGGTTTCACACCATGCAAATTCAGAAAACGAATGATTGCACGCTGTTCAAGTAAAGAAAACGTCACCATTTTAAGTAATTAAAACAGTTCTCATTCTCGCCGCTGGCGGTAAAATTTCATCTGCTGTACGGTGCTGTCATCTCTGGGACGTATTGACAATGAAACAATGAACGCTGCCTCATTTTAAAACAATGCGTATGTTTCTATCTCTTTCCAGTCCGGAGAAAAAAAATTGGAGGCCTTAGAACTTGAATGCACCTCGTAGTGCGGAAATGTTACAAATGTCTGTGTGTCGTGTAACTGAGGCGGGATGCGGGGACCATCCCGGTATTTACCTAGCGGGAAGTGTAAAACCGCCTAAAAACCACATCCAAGTTGGCCGACACACATGCCCATGTCGTTGATCCGCCCGGCGGATTCGAGTCGGGGCCGGCGCGCCTACCCAAGTCCAGGAAGCAGCGCAGTAGCGCTCTCGGCTAACCTGGCGGATCACGATAGGGGGGTAGCGAATTTCGCTCTGAATTTCTACCTCATTCCTGAGGCATACTGACAACAGTAACTGATTGCCGTTTCGAATAAAGTAACACTGCCAGCTGTCCGATTATCCGCTGTTTTGTACCGTGCGACGATAGAGAGTACGTTAAATGTGCATGTGGTATTCAAAGAGTTTAGAATATTGGGAGATGTCCGTACACCGAATACGTGAAGCCTGTCTCCGCCATATTACTGAGTCTCGGTGAACGGGTTGTATTACAGCGCTGCTCTTTGAGGTCACTTATAAGAGCAATAGAACGTTGGGCTGATTTGCCGAAATGTAGACCATACTCGACGTTGTGAGAGTCGGGTGGTATTCAACCGTATGGAATGATCTTAGGCGCCGAAACACGATAACAAAATTATTGGCTTACTGCAGTGTCCATCCTCGCGACCAGTATGTTGTTGTTGTGGTCTTCAGTCCTGAGACTCGTTTGATGCAGCTCTCCATGCTACTCTATCCTGTGCAAGCTTCTTCATCTCCCAGTACCTACTGCAACCTACATCCTTCTGAATCTGCTTAGTGTATTCATCTCTTGGTCTCCCCCTACGATTTTTACCCTCCACGCTGCCCTCCAATACTAAATTGGTGATCCCTTGATGCCTCAGAACATGTCCTACCAACCGATCCCTTCTTCTGGTGAAGTTGTGCCACAAACTTCTCTTCTCCCCAATCCTATTTAATACTTCCTCATTAGTTATGTGATCTACCCATCTAATCTTCAGCATTCTTCTGTAGCACCACATTTCGAAAGCTTCTATTCTCTTCTTGTCCAAACTATTTACCGTCCATGTTTCACTTCCATACATGGCTACACTCCATACAAATACTTTCAGAAATGACTTCCTGACACTTAAATCTATACTCGATGTTAACAAATTTCTCTTCTTCAGAAACGCTTTCCTTGCCATTGCCAGTCTACATTTTATATCCTCTCTACTTCGACCATCATCAGTTATTTTGCTCCCCAAATAGCAAAACTCCTTTACTACTTTAAGTGTCTCATTTCCTAATCTAATACCCCCAACATCACCCGACTTAATTCGACTACATTCCATTATCCTCGTTTTGCTTTTGTTGATGTTCATCTTATATCCTCCCTTCAAGACACCATCCATTCCGTTCAACTGCTCTTCCAAGTCCTTTGCTGTCTCTGACAGAATTACAATGTCATCGGCGAACCTCAAAGTTTTTATTTCTTCTCCATGGATTTTAATACCTACTCCGAATTTTTCTTTTGTTTCCTTTACTGCTTGCTCAATATACAGATTGAATAACATCGGGGAGAGGCTACAACCCTGTCTTACTCCCTTCCCAACCACTGCTTCCCTTTCATGTCCCTCGACTCTTATAACTGCCATCTGGTTTCTGTACAAATTGTAAATGGCCTTTCGCTCACTGTATTTTACCCCTGCCACCTTTAGAATTTGAAAGAGAGTATTCCAGTCAACATTGTCAAAAGCTTTCTCTAAGTCTACAAATGCTAGGAACGTAGGTTTGCCTTTCCTTAATCTTTCTTCTAAGATAAGTCGTAAGGTCAGTATTGCCTCACGTGTTCCAGTATTTCTACGGAATCCAAACTGATCTTCCCCGAGGTCGGCTTCTACTAGTTTTTCCATTCGTCTGTAAAGAATTCGTGTTAGTATTTTGCAGCTGTGGCTTATTAAACTGATTGTTCGGTAATTTTCACATCTGTCAACACCTGCTTTCTTTGGGATTGGAATTAATATATTATTCTTGAAGTCTGAGGGTATTTCGCCTGTTTCATACATCTTGCTCACCAGATGGTAGAGTTTTGTCAGGACTGGCTCTCCCAAGGCCGTCAGTAGTTCTAATGGAATGTTGTCTACTACGGGGGCCTTGTTTCGACTCAGGTCTTTCAGTGCTCTGTCAAACTCTTCACGTAGTATCGTGTCTCCCATTTCATCTTCATCTACATCCTCTTCCATTTCCATAATATTGTCCTCAAGTGCATCGCCCTTGTATAGACCCTCTATATACTCCTTCCACCTTTCTGCTTTCCCTTCTTTGCTTAGAACTGGGTTTCCATCTGAGCTCTTGATGTTCATACAACTGGTTCTCTTATCTCCAAAGGTCTCTTTAATTTTCCTGTAGGCAGTATCTATCTTACCCCTAGTGAGATAAGCCTCTACATCCTTACATTTGTCCTCCAGCCATCCCTGCTTAGCCATTTTGCACTTCCTGTCGATCTCATTTTTGAGACGTTTGTATTCCTTTTTGCATGCTTCATTTACTGCATTTTTATATTTTCTCCTTTCATCAATTAAATTCAATATTTCTTCTGTTACCCAAGGATTTCTACTAGCCCTCGTCTTTTTACCTACTTGATCCTCTGCTGCCTTCACTATTTCATCCCTCAAAGCTACCCATTCTTCTTCTACTGTATTTCTTTCCCCCATTCCTGTCAATTGTTCCCTTATGCTCTCCCTGAAACTCTGTACAACCTCTGGTTCTTTCAGTTTATCCAGGTCCCATCTCCTTAAATTCCCACCTTTTTGCAGTTTCTTCAGTTTTAATCTACAGGTCATAACCAATAGATTGTCGTCAGAGTCCACATCTGCCCCTGGAAATGTCTTCCAATTTAAAACCTGGCTCCTAAATCTCTGTCTTACCATTACATAATCTATCTGATACCTTTTAGTATCTCCAGGCTTCCTCCATGTATACAACCTTCTATCATGATTCTTAAACCAAGTGTTAGCTATGATTAAGTTATGCTCTGTGCAAAATTCTACCAGACTGCTTCCTCTTTCATTTCTTACCCCCAATCCATATTCACCTACTACGTTTCCTTCTCTCCCTTTTCCTACACTCGAATTCCAGTCACCCATGACTATTAAATTTTCGTCACCCTTCACTATCTGAATAACGCACTGAATAAAGTTGTATCACTGAACAGCAATGGATCAATTACGTCATCAGACGCCAGAAGCTAAAGCATAACAATATGTGCGTCCAATATTCCAAGTCAACTAATGTACGAAAGATGAACAAAAAGGTCGTTTTCGAAAACTTTCACGTGTCACCCTTCCTTATTGCCACTTCCATCTCCATGGGAGGAGAGATGCACTGGACGGTCATAATACTGGACGCACATATTAGTATGACTTAGCCCGTGATGTCTGATAATGTAACTGATCCCTTGTTGTTTTGATACAACAAGAAACGTAAAAAAGAGACATTTTACTGCATTTAATAAGTCATTTTGGATATTTATCTTTGTAAAGCATTTTAAATTTTATTTATGAATGCAAACAGTTACTTAATTTTGACTTTAGTATTTCTACACGCTTTCCCGCCTCAAACAGTTGGTTAATCTACACTCCAAAATACTTTGTGTGAAACATGCTGAAAATACAGGGTGACAATTATTGAACTATATGAAAAAACGTAACTTAGTTATAAACTATGGCGTGCACACACTTTATTCAAAATGTAAACGTCACTGCAGATTTTCGGATTTAGGTTATGACATGTTCAATATGCCTGCTATTATTGGCGATTATGTGACGCAGACGAATAGCGAAATTCTGCGTGACCCACTGAAGTGTCAGAACATCGTAGCTGTCGGTGATGTACTGAATGAAATTTCCTGGCAGATTAAAACTGTGTGCCGGACCGAGACTCGAACTCGGGACCATTGCTTTTCGCGGGCAAGTGATCCAGCGACTCAGTTGCCCAAGCATGACTCACGACCCGTCCTCACAGCTTCAATTCCGCCAATACCTCGTCTCCCACCTTCAAAATTTCACAGAAGCTCTGCTGCGAAACTTGCAGAACTAGCACTCCTGGAAGAAAGGATGAGCAATTGCCCGCGAAAGGCAAAGGTCCCGAGTTCGAGTCTCGGTCCGGCGCGCAGTTTTAATCTGACAGGAAGTTTCATATCAGCGCACACTCCGCAGCACAGTAAAAAGTTCATTCTGGAAACCTCCTGGATGGCTGTTTTCAGCTCAGCAATGGTTTTGCGGTTATTGCTGTACACCTTGTCTTTAATATAGCCCCACAAAAAGGAGTCGCAAGTGTTCAGATCCGGAGAATATGGCGGCCAATCGAGGCCCATGCAGTAGCCTCTGCGTACCCCAGAACCAGAATGCGGTCCCCAACACTCCCCTTCTACGATGGAGTCCAGCTTTGTCTTACATGAACCACATCTTGTCAAAAGCAGAGTCACTCAGGATAATGGGGATGAAATCATCTTCCAAAAGCTTAACGTACCGTTCGGTAGCACCGTTTCAACAAGGAATATCGCACCAATTATTCCGTGACTGCACATTGGACACCACACAGTCACTCGTTGAGAGTGACTTCTCGATCGTTAAACGCGGATTCTCAGCCCCCCATATGCGCCAATTTTGCTTATTGACGAACCCATCCAAATGAAAGTGGGCTTCGTCGCTAAACCAAACCATATTCACATTAAAGTCCTATTCGTCAGTTCTGTGGACAATAGTGTTAGCGAAACTCAAGCGCTGTTCCCTGTCCCTGAGGTTATCGGCTGATAGCAGGGGCGCCCGCGGGGTTTTGTCTCAGTAGGAGCAAAAAATTTTCACCATTTTATGTTTCTGAACCGTATTCCGCCAATAAATTGTTTTCTTACCACTAATAATTGTTTAAGCGCTTAAAAACACTGCTCATGCATTGAACGCAGTTGGATTTAAATTAACAGTCCGGAAAAAAAACGGTTCACTACACTCAACTGTGTAAACCTGGTCAAATTCACTTACATTAATGTGAAAGCTTCTTTTATGCACTTAACAATAGTGTTCTGCAGCTGCATAGTGTACTAACTAAGAAAGATTCTTTCATGTGATACATTTCTATTTTGGAATAGGCCTACGCATTCTAATATACTTACTGAATTACTATTGTTCTCTAAAGAGCATTTGTCGTTTCATGGTAAGCCAGATGTTTTCCCCTTATCTTTCTTAAAGAAATACACAATTTTTAAATTTATCAACATTTTTTTAATTTTAGTGCGATTCTCCTTTAAAGTTTTTCATTGCTCTAGTTCATCCTGTAATTCTGTTTACATATGTTTTATATCATTTTTACGTCATTTTATCGATATTTTCCGGTTACTTTAGTGGTAATTTTACAGGAATTTTAAATCATACATAACTGAGCCCTAAAGTTACAGGTATTTTTTATATTCGTAAACTGAATGAATTCTCACTAGGAGCAAAAGGGGCAACTGCCCCCACTGCCCCCCCCCCACCCCCCCTGTGGGCGCCCCTGGCTGATGGATTTGAATTTTGTATGGGAAGAGACCCGATCTCTCAAACTTGCGAACCAAATTCTTGGTTGTTAGCACACATGAACCGATTGTTTAACTCGGTCGCAAACTTTTTTGAGCTGCAGTTGGGCTGTTATTGCTCGCACAGCAGGCCTTCACAAGAGCTATACGCTCAGGCACGCTGTACCGTGACATTTGCACGTGCAAATAGCCGACAACAACAAGACGCGTGTGCATGCGCATAGTATTTCCCATCATCTACCGCGGCCAACGTGTATTTTGAACATTCTAGAGCGAACCGTTCAGAAGTTACGATTATATAACCTCATATAGTTAAACAATGGTCACATTGTATCTTCCTTATATACACTCCTGGAAATGGAAAAAAGAACACATTGACACCGGTGTGTCAGACCCACCATACTTGCTCCGGACACTGCGAGAGGGCTGTACAAGCAATGATCACACGCACGGCACAGCGGACACACCAGGAACCGCGGTGTTGGCCGTCGAATGGCGCTAGCTGCGCAGCATTTGTGCACCGCCGCCGTCAGTGTCAGCCGGTTTGCCGTGGCATACGGAGCTCCATCGCAGTCTTTAACACTGGTAGCATGCCGCGACAGCGTGGACGTGAACCGTATGTGCAGTTGACGGACTTTGAGCGAGGGCGTATAGTGGGCATGCGGGAGGCCGGGTGGACGTACCGCCGAATTGCTCAACACGTGGGGCGTGAGGTCTCCACAGTACATCGATGTTGTCGCCAGTGGTCGGCGGAAGGTGCACGTGCCCGTCGACCTGGGACCGGACCGCAGCGACGCACGGATGCACGCCAAGACCGTAGGATCCTACGCAGTGCCGTAGGGGACCGCACCGCCACTTCCCAGCAAATTAGGGACACTGTTGCTCCTGGGGTATCGGCGAGGACCATTCGCAACCGTCTCCATGAAGCTGGGCTACGGTCCCGCACACCGTTAGGCCGTCTTCCGCTCACACCCCAACATCGTGCAGCCCGCCTCCAGTGGTGTCGCGACAGGCGTGAATGGAGGGACGAATGGAGACGTGTCGTCTTCAGCGATGAGAGTCGCTTCTGCCTTGGTGCCAATGATGGTCGTATGCGTGTTTGGCGCCGTGCAGGTGAGCGCCACAATCAGGACTGCATACGACCGAGGCACACAGGGCCAACACCCGGCATCATGGTGTGGGGAGCGATCTCCTACACTGGCCGTACACCACTGGTGATCGTCGAGGGGACACTGAATAGTGCACGGTACATCCAAACCGTCATCGAACCCATCGTTCTACCATTCCTAGACCGGCAAGGGAACTTGCTGTTCCAACAGGACAATGCACGTCCGCATGTATCCCGTGCCACCCAACGTGCTCTAGAAGGTGTAAGTCAACTACCCTGGCCAGCAAGATCTCCGGATCTGTCCCCCATTGAGCATGTTGGGACTGGATGAAGCGTCGTCTCACGCGGTCTGCACGTCCAGCACGAACGCTGGTCCAACTGAGGCGCCAGGTGGAAATGGCATGGCAAGCCGTTCCACAGGACTACATCCAGCATCTCTACGATCGTCTCCATGGGAGAATAGCAGCCTGCATTGCTGCGAAAGGTGGATATACACTGTACTAGTGCCGACATTGTGCAAGGTCTGTTGCCTGTGTCTATGTGCCTGTGGTTCTGTCAGTGTGATCATGTGATGTATCTGACCCCAGGAATGTGTCAATAAAGTTTCCCCTTCCTGGGACAATGAATTCACGGTGTTCTTATTTCAATTTCCAGGAGTGTACTTTTCACAAAGGCAGTTCAAGAATCACTGGAGAAGAACAGAATATAGTACTGCAGTATGATATTGGTTAAAGTCTGCGTTGAAACTTTTCGTATTGAAAGACAAAAACGTTGCATTTGTAAAGTCACAACGCCAGAAAAGTTGAGATTCCGCCACGTTGATGCGTAGGAGCTGTTTCAAACGTGACGTCCTGGCGGCTTTCGCCTTCATATTTACTACATTTCTGAGCTAATTTTACAAAATTTTCGCTGTAAACCACGAAAGCGGCTTGCCACAAGAGGATGACCATGCAAAGTGTGTGCTTAGGCAAGAGGGCAACATTGTGACTTGATGTTCTTCAGAGGGAAAGTGATGAAGGTATTCAGCTCTCGGAGAAAATAAAAAATAGATCCATGTGAAACTCAACACGTGCTTTTCACATAGGGCATCCTGAAAAGCACGGAGCAAGGCAGTCGGTATAAGAGGTACTTCTTCACGTCCTAAAAGCATTTGACTCAGTATCACATCTACGTCTATTATTGAAAATACGATCGTATGACACAGCAAGAGAAATTTGTGACTAGATTGAGGATTTCTTGGTAAGGACGGCGCAGCATGATATCTTAAAACGCGAATATGCCACAGATCGCTCTCTGAAACAGTCGAAACTTCGCTTGGTTAAAAAAGGGTGAAAATGAAGAGCACCTTTTTTGTCTTAGGGGCCAACACTCAATAGTATCCGAGAAAATGACAATCAAAGTTTTGATGCAACTTCATCAGTTCACGCGAGCGGCATTAAACGTAGTGAGGCGGTAGCGTAGTGCCTCCGAGCAGTTTCGCATTTCTGCGTTCCGTGTTCAGATCAGGTCTTACGTTGTCTTTTTTTCTTTTGGTGTCTCGGAAGTATGTAACATCAGTGACATCAATATTTTTTGTGACATCGAGAAACATACTGGGATTATTGATAAAAGGAACAAGCATTACAAATATTATTAAAATATATTGTATCACCATTAATCTTATGTAACTTTATGAATGGTATTTTGCCTTACGGCAGGTCTTCTCATGGGTTAAGCCTCTTCCACATTTGTCTGTCCATAGCCAGTCTTTTCATTTCTGAATATTTGCCTCCTTTGATATTGTCCATAATTTGATATCTTCTTTTTCCTCTTCCCCTTTTCCCCTCCACCATTCCTTCTATACCATCCTTCAATAAACAGTCCCTCCTCAAACAATGTCCAATCCAGTTCCGTTTTCTCTTTCTGATGGCTTTCAGCATGTTTCTTTCTTCTTCTCCAACCCTTCTTAATACTTCTTCATTCATTACTCGGTCTTCCTACTTCACTTTTTCCATTCTTCTCCATATCTAATCTCTACTGCCTCCAATCTTCTTTCGTCTTTCTTCCTCGATGTCCAGGTCTCCGCACAATATAGTGCAACGCTCCAGATGTACCATTTGGCAAGTCTTTTCCTCAGTCTTTTCCTCAGATCTTTGTTTAGTGATCCTAAAAGTAATTTCTGTTTGCTCATGAATCCTTCTTTTGCCATTGCAATTCTTTTCCTAATTTCTGTTGAGCAATACTTATCATCCATTATTACACTTCCCAAGTAACTGAAGTTCTTCACTTGCTCTATTTCCTCTCCCCCTATTTTCATATGGCATTTTGTCCCTTTCCTTCAATTACCATGCTTTTCGTTTACTTCTTGTTAATCTTCATTCCATATTCTTCTAATTTTGTGTTCAGATCATCTAACATTTGTTCCATCTCTGTTGCACTCTCTGCCATCACAACCATGTCGTCTGCAAACCTTATACAATTCACTCTCCTTCCCCCTACACAAACTCCTTCCATCAAAACTTTCACTAATAATTTCCTCCAGATATACAGGGTGAGCCACCTAACGTTACCGCTAGATATATTTCGTAAACCACATCAAATACTGACGAATCGATTCCACAGACCGAACGTGAGGAGAGGGGCTAATGTAACTGGTTAATACAAACCATAAAAAAAATGCACGGAAGTATGTTTTTTAACACAAACCTACGTTTTTTTAAATGGAACCCCGTTAGTTTTGTTAGCACATCTGAACATATAAACAAATACGTAATCAGTGCTGTTTGTTGCATTGTAAAATGTTGATTACATCCGGAGATATTGTAACCTAAAGTTGACGCTTGAGTACCACTCCTCCGCTGTTCGATCGTGTGTATCGGAGAGCACCGAATTACGTAGGGATCCAAAGGGAACGGTGATGGACCTTAGGTACAGAAGAGACTGGAACAGCACATTACGTCCACATGCTAACACCTTTTTATTGGTCTTTTTCACTGACGCACATGTGCATTACCATGAGGGGTGAGGTAAACGTACACACGTGGTTTCCGTTTTCAATTACGAAGTGGAATAGAGTGTGTCCCACTGGAAACGCGTCGACGTATGTGGTATCAGCATGATGGTGCACCTGCACATTCCGCAATTAACACTAGGCTGACCCTTGACAGGATGTTCGACGGGCGTTTCATAGGACGTGGAGGACGCATAAATTGGCCAGCCCGTTCTCCTGATCTTACACCTCTGGACTTCTTTCTGTGGGGTACGTTAAAGGAGAATGTGTACCGTCATGTGCCTACAACCCCAGAGGATATGAAACAACGTATTGTGGCAGCCTGCGGCGACATTACACCAGATGTAATTGGTGTATTGGCCTGACATGTCGGGACACACTCTATTCCACTCCGTAATTGAAAACGGAAACCACGTGTGTAAGTGTACCTCACCCCTCATGGTAATGTACATGTGCGTCAGTGAAAAGACCATTAAAAAGGTGTTAGCATGTGGACGTAATGTGCTGTTCCAGTCTCTTCTGTACCTAAGGTCCATCACCGTTCCCTTTGGATCTCTACGTAATTCGGTGCTCTCCGATACACACGATCGAACAGCGGAGGAGTGGTACTCAAGCGTCAACTTTAGGTTACAATATCCCCGGATGTAATTAACATTTTACAATGCAACAAACGGCACTGATTACGTATTTGTTTATATGTTCAGATCTGCTAACAAAACTAACGGGGTTCCATTTTAAAAAACGTAGGTTTGTGTTAAAAAACATACTTCCGTGCATTTTTTATGGTTTGTATTAGCCAGTTACACTAGCCCCTCTCCTCACGTTCAGTCTGTGGAATCGATTCGTCAGTATTTGATGTGGCTTACGAAATATATCCAGCGGTAATGTTAGGTGACTCACCCTGTATACTGAACAGTGTTGGTGAAAAACAAAAACATTTCATCACTCATCACACCTCCTATTCTTACCCTTGCTCTCTGGTGCAAATATAAATGTCTAATTAGCCGTCTATCCCTCCAGTCAACTCCATGTTTCCTGAAGATTTCCATCAGTGTGTCCCATCTGACACAGTCAAAAGCCTTCTCAAGATCAATGAACACAACATACACCTTCCTTTTCTGCTCCATGTATCTCTCCCCTGTCACTATCAGTAGCCCAATGGCATCTCTAGTTCCCACTCCTCGCCTGAAACAAATTGCTCATCTCCTATTACGCAATTTAGCTTTCCATATAGCCTTCTGTTGAACGTCCTCAGCAAGACTTTGGCTGCATGCGATATCAGGCTCACTGTTCTATGATCCTCACACTTTTTGCTGTTCTTTTTCTTTTCTATAGGTATTAAGATACTTTCTGTAAAGTCCTTTGGCCATTTCCCTGTCATGTATATTTGATTACACAATTCAATCAACTCGCTTTTCCATTCTTTCTCCAATGACTTTAGAAGTTCCGCAAGAATCTCATCAATACCCATTGCCTTTCCGTTTGTAATCTCCTTTATAGATTCTTCAATCTCACTAGTTAGTATTGCATTTCCTTTGTCATCATCTGCAACTTTATCTTCTTCTTCTATAATTTTTATATAATAATTACATAATTATATATATATATATATAATTATTATGCAATTAACAGAAATTTAAAATTAAGAACACACAAAATCTAGTATTTCATTATTTGATTTCATTTCTTACTTTCATACAGCAAGAGAAACAATGCATTTCCCAAGGTGATATACAAAGCATAAAAATTCAGCACCACGGGCAACGTGTGAAGGCACATGTGCCACAATAGAATAAGGAGGGATAGCTCTGCTCATCATACGAATCAGTGATGTACAGAAACCGCTCCATTTGTACGTAGGCTCACAAAACTTTGTCTAAAACCTGGTGACAGGTATCTTTCGTGAGCTTTCCAGATTGTATGGCTATTGCGTACACATTATGATGTTATTCCGTTAACTGGTTTATGTCTTGGTGGTCTCGAGGGCCAAATTTTTCACTGACGTCTTGGAGACAAAAACTGTTGGTGACAGTTTTCCGGAAAGTGTTGATCCATAGCGGCCTGTGTACGAATACGCAATCTAGCAAGTGCAAAACAGCTATCGCGGTGAAGTGTCCAAGTAATATGAGGAGGATACACTCGAGACACATATAAAGTGACCGACTTGTGGGTGATCGATCGTTTAGCGCAGGCTATAAACAACCGACAAGCGGTTTCTACCCGAGTATTGCAGCATTGGACAGTGACTGAAGCAGCCTCATTGCTGACGGAACGTTTTGAATACAAAGCCACAGACACCTGACGCGGTTCTTTCAGGGGAAACAAAGAATTCGGCAGCATCACGTCGCCAAACACATCAGCTCCAAAGACGAGCGTGCTTTTGCTAAATTACTGTGAACAGCGAGACGGTTTCAACTCCAAAACTCCACTATAATTTCTGACTTAAATCTTGATTTTGTTATAAGTATGGATCAAATAGAAAATTAGTATCACATCTCTAGTAAGAGAACGTTAACGTTCTGAGGTAAGAAAGTTACAGAAAAAGCTGTTGGCCAGTAGAAACAAAGAACTCAATCCTTAGTTTTTGGCCAAACTTTTGTAACCTTACGTAAAAATGGAGGCGTTTCCGTTCGTTATTGACTAGTGGGATGATGAAAGCTATTCCTCCTTATATGATGACCTGGTTGTGGATGAAATCGGAATATCGACGTGTTCATCAAACGTAATTCCGCCAGAGTGTGCGCCGTTCCGTCACTACGACACATACTTTTATTGACAAACGAAGAATTACATTCGCCCGATACAGAAGTGCCCTATTCTCATCGCGCTCCTAACGGAAGCCACAAGTACAAGCGATGTAATTAATAAAATATACTCGTGCATGCGCAATCAATTTCGAGCTCCAGCTTTCGAGAAAATGCATAGATATGCTTGGTTTACCGCGAAATTATCGCCAGGGCTCGAGCTGCTTAGCAACGTTAACGAGGTTCCTAGAATGAAATTATCACTCTACAGCGGAGTGTGCGGTTCGCAAGAGAGCTTCTGTGAAGTTTGGAAGGTACGAGACGAGGTACTGGCGGAATTAAAGCTGTGAGGAGGGGGCGTGAGTCGTGCTTGGGTAGCTCAGTTGGTAGAGCACTTGCCAACGAAAGGCAAAGGTCCCGACTTCGAGTCTCGGTCCGGCACACGGTTTTAATCTGCCAGGTAGTTTCGTTAACGAGGTTGTTTATCCTAGCGTTATTCACAATTAAAAAATGTGACCGTGACCTGCGTTCCTTCACACGTTCCTCGTGGTGCTTTTTTGTGGTATAAAAAAACATGGGGAATCCATTATTCCTCTTAAGTATAAAAGTAAAAAATCAAAGCGAACAACGCAATTTACATTTACCATTTTCAATTAACGTTAACTATATAAGGCTGTATCAGAGTAGTGCTATTGAAATCTATTTTTAACAGATTTTAAATGCTTATTTCTTTTATCAATAATCACACTGTGTTTTTCGATGCCGCAAAAAATATTGATGTCACTGATATTACATACTTCCGCAACAACAAAGAAAAAAATGGATGCGAACACGGAGCGCAAATATTCGAATCTGTGCTCGGAGGCGCTAGGTTACCACCGCGCTTGATTGAAAGCCGCGTGCGCGAACTGGTGAAGTAGCATCAATACTTTGTAATTTTCTGGAAAACTATCGAATGTTGCACCTGACACAATATAAGTGTCGCTTTATTTTATCCCTTCTTTCAACAAGTGAAGTTTTGACAGTGTCAGAGAGCAACGTTGTGGGAAAAAGAGTTATCGACTGATTTAGAAATAACTTCAGGCATGCACCAAGAGATTGTGTTTGTACCCTTGCTGTTCATGTTATATTTTAGTGATTTTGGAGAAAACATTAATAATAACGTCAGGCTGTTTCAGGTTGCGTATATAGGGTGCAACGCTTAAATCTTGAGAAATGGAACTTTTTCAAAAAAGCTTATTTATTAAAACAAAATATAAATGAAAATGAAAATCCTTTTACACAAAATAAGTGGTATCTTTAAATAGAAGCATTATTCGATGTAACGTCCTTCAGCAGGAATCTTGTCCTGAAGCGAGTGTGGTAAGTTCTATATAGGGCCAAACTGCTGAGGCCATCGGTCTCTAGACTTACACACTACTTAATCTAACTTAAACTACCTTACGCTAAGGACAACACACACACCCATGTCCGAGGGAGGACTCGAACCTCCGACGGGGGGAGCCGCGCGCACTCAAAAGAGCGCTATCCACTTTCGCGAATGCTGTCTCGCTAGCCGTGCGTAGCGAACCGGCATTAGGCTGCCTCATCATACTGATAACTCTTTCGACTACTCTCCAAACATAGTAGTCGAGGGGGTTTAAATCCGGGCTATTCTGGGGCCAGAACTCCTTTGACCAGAACATGTCAACTTCATCCGAGAGCCAGGTTTGGAATAAGTGGTTCGTATGAGACCGTGCACCGTCCTGTTGATAGACATATTGTCTCCCCGTGGCTACAGATACCATCGACGGTGTCACGACATTCGTCAAAACTTGCAGATAAACTTCTTTTCTGACAGTTTGTTTCTTTTCAAAGAAATGTGGAGGTATGATATCACCTTACAACACCTAGGACGCGAACCATAGACTTCGAAGTATCATACTTGGCCACACTATCGTAAACAATTGATCTCGAGGGCCAATTGAATAGAACTATTTCAGTAGGCGGACGCCCAGCGCGAAGACTTTCGATAATTGCTGCTCTTCGGTTGTACTTCGCCCTTGTCCGTAACATCTCGGCCATTTTGAGTTTCTGACTGTTTACCAGATGCCTATGGCTTCCAAAAACACCATCCGGCGGAACTACGATACGGCGGGAAATTCAAACTGAAATTTATCCAGATTTAAGCGCCGCGCCCTGTAGTTGTCTATAATTAGGAGCAGGTTTTTTGTCGCATTGATTTCTGTACGATTTCGCGAGAAGGATACTAATTTTCGCGTCATTTCGCGATATAGATAGTGTCGTATCGCTGAAATTCTAAAATTAAGCATTAAACGTTTCTGTGTTGCGATTCTGAATTGTTTACATGAATGGTAGATGTACAGGTTGTGAGGTAACGGGCGAGTCATCGCCACTTGGCGGGTGCGGGCTGCCCGGCAGGCCGACCACGTGGTGCCACACGCTGGCCGAAACAAGGGGGGTCCAGCCGCGTGGCTGGGAATTCCGCGGTGACGCTATGGTGATGAAGGAGACACGCCGGGAGTGCCAAAGATGGCGGACTTAGTGAAACCTTAATGGCAGACATTTCACAGTTCGTATAGAAATTAATAGCAGCCAGATGAATCACGATACCTCCAAAATAAACATGTACATACTATTAATTGGACGACGATTCTGATGGTGTAATCAGATTTTCAGTATCTTTGTTAGATTAAAGTTTAGTATCTGACTGTAAATTATATAAGTAACACCCAGCAACGAATTTCCAAAATCTAAAATGTTCATCAGATTTCGTCGATCCACGTGTCTTTAGAAAGCTATTAGTGTAAACCTAAATTGGTATGAATTACAGGCATGTAACTTGAATAGTACGAGGTGCATTCAAGTTCTAAGGCCTCCGATTTTTTTTCTAATTAACTACTCACCCGAAATCGATGAAACTGGCGTTACTTCTCGACGTAATCGCCCTGCAGATGTACACATTTTTCACAACGCTGACGCCATGATTCCATGGCAGCGGCGAAGGCTTCTTTAGGAGTCTGTTTTGACCACTGGAAAATCGCTGAGGCAATAGCAGCACGGCTGGTGAATGTGCGGCCACGGAGAGTGTCTTTCATTGTTGGAAAAAGCCAAACGTCACTAGTAGCCAGGTCAGGTGAGTAGGGAGCATGAGGAGTCACTTCAAAGTTGTTATCACGAAGAAACTGTTGCGTAACGTTAGCTCGATGTGCGGGTGCATTGTCTTGGTGAAACGGCACACGCGCAGCCCTTCCCGGACATTTTTGTTGCAGTGCAAGAAGGAATTTGTTCTTCAAAACATTTTCGTAGGATGCACCTGTTAGCGTAGTGCCCTTTGGAACGCAATGGGTAAGGATTACGCCCTCGCTGTCCCAGAACATAGACACCATCATTTTTCCAGCACTGGCGGTTACCCGAAATTTTTTTGGTGGCGGTGAATCTGTGTGCTTCCATTGAGCTGACTGGCGCTTTGTTTCTGGATTGAAAAATGGCATCCACGTCTCATCCATTGTCACAACCGACGAAAAGGAAGTCCCATTCATGCTGTCGTTGCGCGTCAACATTGCTTGGCAACATGCCACACAGGCAGCCATGTGGTCGTCCGTCAGCATTCGTGGCACCCGCCTGGATGACGCTTTTCGCATTTTCAGGTCGTCATGCAGGATTGTGTGCACAGAACCCACAGAAATGCCAACTCTGGAGGCGATCTGTCCAACAGTCATTCGGCGATTCCCCAAAACAATTCTCTCCACTTTCTCGATCATGTCGTCAGACCGGCTTGTGCGAGCGCGCGGTTGTTTCGGTTTGTTGTCACACGATGTTCTGCCTTCATTAAACTGCCGCACCCACGAACGCACTTTCGACACATCCATAACTCCATCACCACATGTCTCCTTCAACTGTCGATGAATTTCGGTTGGTTTCACACCATGCAAATTCAGAAAACGAATGATTGCACGCTGTTCAAGTAAGGAAAACGTCGGCATTTTAAGTAATTAAAACAGTTCTCATTCTCGCCGCTGGCGGTAAAATTCCATCTGCCATACGGTGCTGCCATCTCTGGGACGTATTGACAATGAACGCGGCCTCATTTTAAAACAATGCACATGTTTCTATCTCTTTCCAGTCCGGAGAAAAAAAATTGGAGGCCTTAGAATTTGAATGTACCTCGTACATGAGTTACTGGAGGTCAAGGTGGCCGATTAATATCGATCACGTCAGGCCATAAGCACTCCACAGTTACACGAAAAAACAGTAGCAGCATGCTTATAAATATATTTATTCATCTATGTCTTCGTTTATATCCGATATATACCATTCATGAAGAAATTGGTTAAATATTTACTGTGTTTTAGAACGTACAGAGACATTAGGCTACTGGCCTATCTTTTGTTCTATTCCTTTGATCCATGTTTATTTAATTTGTTTATGTATTTAATAATGTGTGTTAGAACGTGTTTATGGTCCAGACGTAGGAATATTTATTTAATTTCAAGTTATTTAAATGTAAATCCAGTACTTCTAATGTGTTTCATTATGTTTGTGTGGATGCGTTGGCATGAAGACGTGGCGCGAGCGCTCTAGCCAATCACAGCCCTCGTAAATGGGGAGACTGAATGGAAGCGAGTTCGGGTGAAGGGTGCTGGGGTAGTCGCACGGGACGGAAGTGCTGGACGCGACGGCGCGGCGGACGCACAGTCGTGGAGGCACAGTGTGGAGCGGTTTGCGCGTGGTCGCCGCAGATAAAGAAATACTTCGGAGTGCCGACTTGTGCACTTGTGAGATTTCTGTGGCTTCTACAGTGAAGACGTACTGTGTGTTTAGAAGTGAATATCTAGCGAGCTATGTTGTTGTTCATGACTAATTACGTGCAGTAGGAATCTATTGTTTCCCTGTCATTCGGTCGGCCGATGTGGCCGAGCGGTTCTAGGCGCTCCAATCTGGAACTGCGTGACCGCTACGGTCGCAGGTTCGAATCCTGCCTCGGGCATGAATGTGTGTGATGTTCCTAGGTTAGTTAGGTTTAAGTAGTTCTAAGTTCTTGGGCACTGATGACCTCAGATGTTAAGTCCCATAGTGCTCAGAGTCATTTGAACCATTTTGAACCCTGTTATTCAACCTATATTTTATTTAATTGTTTGACCATGGACACCAATAACTGTTTTGCAGAAATATGCGGCATTCTCTAATGTACTTCTGCTATCGTACTCATCATTTAAAGTCGTTAAAATAGTACCTGCAGATTTTATTTTATTGCAATCTTTCATTTATAAATTTATATGTTACATTCATAATTCGCAATTGCCGAGTGATAGAAACCTTCAACCAGTCGATTCATGTGTATTCTTATCGTATACTGTAGACTCAGCAGTATTGAGCCTTTAATGCGGCAGTTACGAATCCCAGCCCCTAGACAACGAAACTAGCCAAAACTTTTAGGTTGGTTTGGGGAAGGAGACCAGACAGCGTGGTCATCGGTCTCATCGGATTAGGGAAGGATGGGGAAGGAAGTCGACCGTGCCCTTTGAGAGGAACCATCCCGGCATTGACCTGGAGCGATTTAGGGAAATCACGGAAAACCTAAATCAGGATGGCCGGACGCGGGATTGAACCGTCGTCCTCCCGAATGCGAGTCCAGTGTCGAACCACTGCGCCACCTCGCTCGATCCAAAACTTTTAGTGTCGCAACTCTGAGTCGGAGGTTACGTAGTTGAGGGCCACCATTTCATTTCATTTATTAATTGGAAAACCTGAAAGGTTGCTAATAAACATCCAATATTATTTCGTTATACTCTTGATTATGATTATGTAACACTTACATTACGTTATCAATGGCTCATACTACCGTGCTTTACATCGTGAAAGATAACACAGCCCATGTTACAGTGGACATCTCTTTCATTAGTTGTTTCCGCTCGTTGACAATGAAATTATACTTCGAAAAAAACTTTCTACATCACCGGATGAATAGGGAACCCAAATACACTTTAAGACAGAATTTGCAAAGGTCAGGTGCATTAATTTCAATGATTGCAGTGATTGAATTATTTCATAGTGTAGACTGGGATTTTTTTCAGTTTGATTTAGCAATATATCTCTAAAAGCAGGGTACCCAGCAATAATATCAGACTGTTTTAACATTTTAAAGGCGGATTATTTTTGTGCTTTTTCACTTATTGGCGAAAAGTTTTACTTGGTCCGATTTAATTACGTTAGCTGAATGAAATAAATCATTCAAAAGTGCAAATAACATGTTAGCATCACTTGGCGACATGTGCTTTTCAGTTTTATTCATAATTAAAATACTATAATTTTGCAAGAGGAGAGCTACTTCACTTTTTAACGAGCCACTAAATCCCTCAATTTTACTAAATAGTTCACCAACACGACCAGAAGCAATTACATTCATCATATCCTTCAGTTCTGTTATTTTGGAAACCAGCGAAGATAATTAGGCCCCTCTAATTCCAAACTAACATCTGGAATAAACTTAGAATTTTCAAAAACAAATGCTGCTTGGAATTTCACCAAGTTGCAACATCTGCCCTCTCCCATTTCTGCCAAGCAGTTTACCATGGGAACAAGTTATAGTAACAATTGTTTGAAGAATGAGTGGAGGATATCTAACTTTGTACATATGTATGAACAGGCGGCTTTAAATCAATTTCTGTTATCTACTCAACACATCCTAGGAATACAATGAAAGTGACATATGGGGGAAGTTTTAGTTTAGGTATGAACAGAGTAAATGTGACATATGAAAAGAGTTCTTTATTTTCGACATGTTCTTTCAAATTGTTTTGCAAGACATCAAGCAAGAAGAACACGCAGAATTTATGAGCTCAACAAGTGATTTGAATGAAATGTTCACATGTAAGTCCCATTAGTACTCACAACATTTTAACATATATGGGGCAGAATCAGTTACTATACACTTTACATTCTCATGGTTAACTTCAGAAGTGTGCAAAGCATGCGCGATTGTTTGAGAACGCATTCCGTTGTTAGCGGCATCTAGAAATGCGCATCGTAACAAAATAATTTCCTTTTCAGATGCTGGATCTTGAATTTTGATCAAGAGTGCGAACACACAGCGGCCAGAAGAGTCAGTAATTTCGTCGCAGTTTAAAGCCACGTCTGATTTCCGTTCTAAAAACTGCTTTATCTACATCTACATGAATACTCTGCAAATCGCTTTTAAGTGCCTGGCAGAGGGTTCATCGAACCACCTTCACAATTTTCCATTAATCCAATCTCGTGTAACGCGCGGAAAAAATGAACACCTGTATCCGTACGAGCTCTGATTTCCCTTATTTTATCTTGGTGATCGTTCCTTCCTATGTAGATCGGTGTTAAAAAAATATTTTCGCATTCGGAGGAGAAAGTTGGTGATTGGAATTTCGTGAGAAGATTCCGTCGCAACGAAAAGCGCCTTTCTTTTAATGATGTCCAGCCCAAATCCTGTATCATTTCTGTGACACTCTCTCCCATATTTCGCGATAATAAAAAACGTGCTGTCTTTCTTTGAACTTTTTCGATGTACTCCGTCAGTCCTATCTGGTAAGGATCCCACACCGCGCAGCACTATTCTAAAAGAGGACGGACAAGCGTAGTGTAGGCAGTCTCCTTAGTAGGTCTGTTACATTTTCTAAGTGTCCTGCCAATAAAACGCAGTCTTTGGTTAGCCTTCCCTGTAACATTTTCTATGTGTTCCTTCCAATTTGGGGTGGCCGAGTGGTTCTAGGCGCTACAGTCTGGAACCGCGCGACCACTACGGTCGCGGGTTCGAATCCTGCCTCGGGCATAGATGTGTGTGCTGTCCTTAGGTTAGTTAGGTTTACGTAGTTCTAGGTTCTAGGGGACTGATGACCTTAGAAGTTAAGTCCCATAGTGCTCAAAGCCATTTGAACCATCTGAACCTTCCAATTGAAGTTGTTCGTAATTGTAATACCTATGTATTTAGTTGAATTTAATTAGATTTGTAACCGAAGTTTAACGAGTTCCTTTTAGCACTCATGTGGATGACCTCACACTTTTTCGAACGTTTTCGATGTACTCCGTCAATCCTGTCTGGTAAGAATCCCACACCGCGCAGCAGTATTCTATTGTCAGTATTTCGTATGCAGAATGTGGGACGCATTGTTTCCTTCATTTGTTGGCAGTCGGAAGTCATCCAGATCCTGTCCAATTGAAAAAAGAGAAATCAGAATCAGAAAGAGGTCTTACAAAAACTAGTTTTGCAATCAGTGAGGTTTTATTGATAGTCAGTACATACCTGGCACATACACCTGAAGCCGTTTCTAGGCTACAGGTTCGTCTACCTTTTTCAGCGGGGTGTTGGCTTTGAGTAACATCGTAGTAGTTTCGTGAATAAACTCTGCCGTTTCACTCTTAGCTTTCTTTTGGTCATCGAAAGAGAGTTCTATTGTTGTCTGCAGCTTCAATGTTGAAGTGCTTAATTAGCGTTCTAAATGTTCCTTATTTTTAAAGCAAAGTTTTGAGGCAGTATCTTTTTCTCCCGTCTCGATACGAAGAGAACAAAATTTACGAATTAAAATATTGCTTTCCGAAATGTATAAACCTTCACTCGCAAACAGTTTAGCTCTGCTGTGCACCGTAACGCGTCGAAAGGGAATCTTCGTTACTACTCGCGAACTACAGGTTAGAGGGGAGAGCGGATAGGATATATTGCGGGAGAGATGGGACGCGGGGGAAAACAAACTCCACCTCCGTGTTCTGTAAGTTTGCTGTGGAGACAACAGAAACTTGTGTTTTGATCTTCCACGAGCACAACGGATCAACACACGTACGCCTCTACCTGCAGGGACAATGTCCACCCCTATATGGAATTTGTTTTTCCTCGGCACAATGGCGTCTACCAGCAGGACAATGCAACATATCAGAAAGCTCGCAGTGTACATGCGTGGTTGGAAGAGCACCAGGATGAGTTTGTTGTACTTCCCTGGCCGCCAAACTTCCCGGATTTGGTTCAGATGGTTAAAATGGCTCTGAGCACTATGGGACTTAACTGCTGAGGTCATCAGTCCCCTAGAACTTAGAACTACTTAAACCTAACTAACCTAAGGACATCACACATATCCATGCCCGAGGCAGGATTCGAACCTGCGACCGTAGCGGTCGCTCGGCTCCAGACTGTAGCGCCTAGAACCGCACGGCCACTCCGGCCTTCCCGGATTTGAACGCAATCAAGAATCTGTGGAATCACCTCGGATGGGCTGTTCGCGCCATGAATTCTCAACAGAGAAACGTAGCGCAGCTGGTTATGTCACTGGAGTCAGCAAAGGTCCACGTCCCTATCGGTGCCTTCCGAAACCTCATTGACTCTCTTTCTCTTCCTGCATGTCTCACAGTGGTCTACGCTGCAAAAGGTGGTTATTCAGACTTTTGGCAAGTGGTCACACTAATATGACTGGACAGTGTAGTTGTAATATACACTACTGGCCATTAAAATTGCTACACCACGAAGATGACGTCCTACAGACGCAAAATTTAACCGACAGGAAGAAGATGCTGTGATATACAGATGATTAGCTTTTCAGAGCATTCACAAAAGGTTGGCGCCGGCGGCGACACCTACAACGTGCTGACATGACGAAAGTTTCCAACCGATTTCTCATACACAAACAGCAGTTCACCGGCGTTGCCTGGTGAAACGTTGTTGTGATGCCTCGGGTACGGAGGAGAAATGCGTACCATCACGTTTCCGACTTTGATAAAGGTCGGATTGTAGCCTCTCGCGATTGCGGTTTATCGTATCGCGACATTGCTGTTCGCGTTGGCCGAGATCCAATGACTGTTAGCAGAATATGGAATCGGTGGGTTCAGCAGGGTAATACGGAACGCCGTGCTGGATCCCAACGGCCTCGTATCACTAGCAGTCGAGATGACAAGCATCTTATCCGCATGGCTGTATCTGATCGTGAGGCCACGTCTTGATCCCTGAGTCAATAGATGGGGACGTTTGCAAGACAACAACCATCTGCACGAACAGTTCGACGACGTTTGCAGCAGCATGGACTATCAGCTCTAAGACCTTGGCTGTGGTTACCCTTGACGCTGCATTACAGACAGGAGCGCCTGCGATGGTGTACTCAACGACGAACCTGGCTGCACGAATGGGAAAACGTCATTTTTTCGGATGAATCCAGGTTCTTTTTACAGCATCATGATGGTCGCATCCGTGTTTGGCGACATCGCGGTGAACTCACATTGGAAGCGTGTATTCGTCATCGCCATATGATGGTATGGGGTGCCATTGGTTACACGTCTCGGTCACCTCTTGTTCGCATTGACGGCACTTTGAACAGTGGACGTTACATTTCAGATGTGTTACGACCCGTGGCTCTACCCTTCATTCGATCCATGCGAAACCCTACATTTCAGCAGGATAATGCACGACTGCATGTTGCAGGTCCTGTACGGGCGTTTCTGGATACAGAAAATGTTCGACTGCTGCCCTGGCTAGCACATTCTCCAGATCTCTTTACCAATTGAAAACGTCTGGTCAGTGGTGGTCGAGCAACTGGCTCGTCACAATACGCCAGTCACTACTCTTGATGAACTGTGGTATCGTGTTGAAGCTGCGTGGGAAGCTGTACGTGTACACAGCATCCAAGCTCTGTTTGACTCAATGTCCAGGCGTATCAAGGTCGTTATTATGGCCAGAGGTGGTTGTTCTTGGTTCTGATTTCTCAGGATCTATGCACTCAAACTGCGTGAAAATGTAATTACATGTCAGTTCTAGTATAATATATTTGTCCAATGAATACCCGTTTATCATCTGCATTTCCTCTTGGCGTAGCAATTTTAATGGCCAGTAGTGTAATTAGTAGAGTGCAGCTAAATCAATAATATCTTCCAACAATGACATCCCAAAGGAACTACAAGGCCAAGTCGCACATTGTCCCTCCAACAGGTGTAATCGCCATGCTGCAGTGCTCTTCGTACAGTTGTACTATTCTTTGAAGAATTTTCGTATCCAATATCCCTTCCACTTTCAGGAAACGTAGTACACCCCTTTACTCTTCTTTTGAAGCCTCGATCTTTCTGTTTCCAGCACGACTTACTGCAGTGGAAGGTCGAAGCGTGTACTGTTTTTTCACAATAAGTTGACGATTGGCGCGGTGGCTGTCGGGAATGGCCGGGCCCCGTTATTACGACTGCCTAGGGGATTGCGGGATTGGCGGTGTGTGTGTGTGGGGGGGGGGGGGGGGGGGTGGCGAGGCAGCGTCGGTTTCTAGCAGCAGTGCTGGCACCACTACCCGTGTTTTGTGCTTAACACTAAACTGGAAATTGGAGGCGGCACTCGCGGAAATATTGCCCACTTAAGTGGACAGTCCCATCAGATCGGAAAGCATCTAAATTGTTGACACGTTCATCCTAGAGAGTTTTACTTACAGTTTATGTATTTATTAACCGAAAACACTGAAAATGAAAGTAGATGAATATACAACTTACGATACTATGAACTGAACATCAAAAACAGATTTTTGGAATCTGTTTTCACATTGTATTCATTAAACTGCAGTAATGTTTACAAAGTGTAATTAATTGTGCCTGAAAGAACTGTCAAGATGATGTTCACTAAAGAGCATTGTAATTTGTGTTTGATTCAGAATCATCATCATCATCATCGCTTGAAGGCGTGGTACTGACGATAAGTTTATCAACGCCCATTTCCATTATTCCATCTTGTGTCCAATACTCTTGCTCTAGCTGCTGAACATTCCTGCAATAAACTTGCCAGTACTGTGCAGTAACTGAAAGGAAAGCAGCATTAACAAGCTTGTGCAATCTTTCCTTCGACATGTCATCGGTGACATTGTGCTCCCAGAAATTGTGTTTTATTTTGGCCCATGCTAGTTCCATCGGGTTTAGGTCACAGTTTTATGGCGAGAACAGCACTACTTTCTGCCTATGGTCTCAGCAATTTTATACACGACGTACACTTTCACGGCTGATTTGTTTTCCCTTATTGTAGATAAAATTTCAGCCTTCCTCATTGAGTCCTTGCAGTTTATTTGCGCATTCTAACATCGTAATCCTGAAATCATATTTATTAGGCATTCTGTCGGTGTCCCTGTTATGGTATGGTGCATTATCCATACAATCATAGAATTGGGTGGAATTTATCGAACCACCATACTTGAAACCCCCCCTTCCCCCCATTTCCAATCGACGTCCGCTCGTTTCGACAAATTCAAGAACCTCGCAAATTGATGGAAACAGGTTCTTCCATGAGACTTCCGGACAAATTGAAACTGTGTACCAGATCGGGTTTCCAGGTTCGCGTGTCGGTCCGGCATACAGCTCTACTTTATAGAAAGTTTGAAATCAACCCACATTCCACTGTAGGGTGAAAATTCGTTCTAGTTTCTTGCATCTTGCTGCAAGTAGTTGCCCAATTTGTCTTTTCGGGGTGCTTCTCAAATTTACAGGAGTTATCTGTGTTCAGTACAGGGGCGAAAATATCATTGTCAAAAACGAGAATGACACAAAGACAGACGGGCCGAAAAAAGTGTACATTTGTAACCCCTAAACAAACATAATTGGTACCACCAGTCAAGGAATTGCGAAATGACTTTACCAATCAATTTCTTTCACCGGAATGGAAAGTTGAATGGCAGTACAGACGTCTTCAAATTTTAGCTCATATGTTACCATAATCATAAATGCATTACATTTGTGATAAAGTCGGCAAATACTGCTTGTGAAAATCGTTGAGTATTTAAATCGCAGTCTCATGCTGAGATACCATCCCACATTATTGTTTTCTGTTAAAGAATATTTGATTATACAATAGACAAGAGAAGTTCGAAGTTTGCGTACGACATCCTCAAAGATTTTAATCCAAGTGAAGTCCTCTGATTTAGTTGATTGTGTTGTGTTTCTTGGTAAATTTTCTACTACCTCGATTTGCAGGAGAAAGATTTGTTTGGCGCTGGCCTTACACATTGTACACGACTGACAAAGCTACGACAACATGTTCCATTTCCACTGAGCTGTCAAAACACGGTCCTTTTGCATTAAGTCAGTTCACTCTGTTTCCCCACGGGTTTCAGATGGTGGTAGATATAGCGCTTTATGACTTCTGTTCAGTTTCGACTTAAACTGGAATGATCACATGCACAAATCTGCAGGAAGGGTGAGGAAGAGACTGGAAACGAGCGTATGGCATTGTGGGCTGGGAGTCCCAGGGAGTCGGCCGTTGTGGCCAAGCGGTTCTAGGCGCTACAGTCTGGAACCGCGGGACCGCTACGGTCGCAGGTTCGAATCCTGCCTCGGGCATGGATTTGTGTGATGTCCTTAGGTTAGTTAGGTTTAAGTAGTTCTAAGTTCTAGGGGACTGATGACCTCAGATGTTAAGACCCGTAGTGCTCAGAGCCATTTGAACCATTTTTGAGTCCCGGGGAAGTTGGGCCGCCGAGGGTAAGTACTTAATTCATTCGACGCCACTTTGGGCGACTTGTGCGTCGGAGATGGAGATGAAATGATGATGAGGACAACACAACACCCAGTCGCTGAACGGAGAAAATCTCCTGCCCCAGCCAGGAATCGAAACCAGGCCCCTTGGCGTGGCATTCCACCGCGCTGACACCGTTAGGAACAGTTACAAGATGCAGAGGGACTATGTAAGAAACTGCACTGGTGTTTTGCTGTAGCAGATTGGTTCAAAAAAAGGTGATTCGTTTTGAGATATGTGAGTGTGTCATGGATATGATTCATCAGTGGATATAAACATTAAAATACATTTTCATAGGATCCCACGCAAATATTTGGATGAAAGGATAGACTTGATTCCAAATCACAGACAGCATTTCTGCCAGAAAGTGTAACACTCTCAGTGACTCTTGTGTGTGCCTGTAGAACTAAGACTGCTTTTTATTCAAGGAGACAGCAACATAATCGCTGTGATCGTGTTTTTAATAGTGCGGACCTTATGCGAAACGTATGTTGCCAGTGGTAGAATCCTTCTGCGCTTAGCTTCAAACGTCGGTTCTCAGTACAATTCCTTGAAAAGAACATTATTTTCCGTCGGTGGGTTCCCATTCAAACTACCTCGTGGCTGTAATCTGACTGCTGAAAAAAAATTACTCACGATGCAAAGTGACTCTTATGATCAATTTAATTTATTAGCCTACCAATTTGATATCAATGACGTGCTGCCGGGCAGTTGGAAGTGAGGGCTAGGGTTCAGCACATATGATTCTTGACTTGGAGGGTAAACAGATGTTCGTTTTGTTGCAGTGATATCTTTTAGCGACATCTCAATCTCTCACCTACAGAGGTAGAGACGACCATCGTAATAAAATCAGATACAATATCGAATTTGTAAGGTGATGTGTAGTATAAACATGATATTTACAACTTCTCTGTGCTGTTCCCTTAAGAGACATCGTATATGGCGAGGCATTTGGTTACTTTAAGAGAGTGCGAAAGTGAGGACGGATCCTGCGATAGAGGTAGAAATTAGCACTCCACCATGAATTAAAAATGAGTTTAATAAAAAATGGCTCTGAGCACTATGGGACTCAACTGCTGTGGTCATAAGTCCCCTAGAACTTAGAACTACTTAAACCTAACTAAACTAAGGACAGCACACAACACCCAGCCACACGAGGCGGAGAAAATCCCTGACCACGCCGGGAATCGAACCCGGGAACCCGGGCGTGGGAAGCGAGAACGCTACCGCACGACCACGAGATGCGGGCTGAGTTTAATATTCTAGTCCTGTGATGCATGACGAAACAGACGAAAAAAAATTTTTTTTCCTACCTTATGAGAAAATACTTAGACGAAATGTAGCCTATGCAATAATGTCACAGGATTTTCTCAAGTAACAATACTTTAGTGAAGTGAGAACTCGTGTGTGCCTCGATTTCTCCTCTCTTCGATAGTAACCCGTGCAAAGGGTAGAAATCTACATTTCACATGAGAAATTCGAAGTGCCCCGATAGCTGCGTGGTCAGCGCGACGGATTGCCGTCCTACGGGCCAGGGTTCCATTCCCGGGGATTTTCTCCGCTCAGGAACTGGGTGTTGTGCTGTCTTCATCATCATTTCATCCCCATCCAGCGCGCACGTCGCCCAATGTGGCGTCGAATGTAATAAGACCTGCACCAAGGCGGCCGGACCTGCCCCGCAAGTGGCCAAACGCTCATTTCCATTTCCATCCGAGGTGTATGGTCAACAACATCGCTGCCTTGGATGGGGTAAAGTAGATTTTTAAAACTAGTGGATCTATGTCAGGGTGGAACTGTTTAGAACTACTGTATACCTCCAAGCTGCAGCTGCTTGTTTTGCAGTACACCACAGTTGGCAAGGGCGGTCACGAGGCTTCAGCGACCGGAAGTTGCGGATTAGCTCAGCCTGTGATGGGTACAAAGAATGAACCAGTCCAAACTTTTCCTCCATAATTAATAACTTAATCAGTGATGGCAGGCTAAACCACGTCGTACTTTCTACCATAATAAGAAAGAGGCGGGAAAAGACGAAATACTTGCTCATATCCCATTCCTCTCGAATGGACCATTTAGATCCGACGGACTGATCGTCGGAGCACCAACAGTGTGGCATGCTATCACTCCATAATACAATTTTATAATTAAATCAAGAACATTGGCGCAAAGTCTAGTGTTCAATAACAGTACAGTATCTCATCTCCGGCCGGCCGGGGTGGCCCAGCGGTTCTAGGCGCTGCAGTCTGGAACCGCGCGACCGCTACGGTCGCAGGTTCGAATCCTACCTCGGGCATGAATGTGTGTGATGTCCTTAGGTTAGTTAGGTTTAAGTAGTTCTAAGTTCTAGGGGACTGATGACCTCAGAAGTTACGTCCCATAGTGCTCAGAGCCATTTGAACCATCTCATCTCCTGCTCTTTCTAGCCAAATAATAGCTCTGAAAATTTCTTCCACCACCAGGATTTGACCTGGATACGTCCTGCATGTATATAATGTGTGTTACAGTAGTGGGAATGGTGTGTGCCTGAGAACCATTATATCAATTATTTTCCACCACTGTCAAACAACTTAAAACTTTTTATTGCTCTTCTTTTTAATTTTATATCCTTGTGTATGGTGCAGGCAGCACCTTATTACACATGCGATATGTGTTATGATAAAAACAGTTTGTGTAACACATCGTAATAACACTGCATAGAAACTCGCAACAAGTACAGTTGTCTCCGATTACTGAGGAAGAAAGGTAGAGGCCAGTATACATTCACTAGTTTATTCTGCATTGATATGATTTCCTAGTTACACACTGACTTTCACAAGGTAAAGATTAATCAATAAATAGATATGTAACTATCGTCTGACAGTCTTTGAGACTGTACAGAAACCCTCTGTGGATATAGACATTTACTTAAATGTGGTAGATGTACTCAAAATATTTTTAACTCATAAAGATATTGAAATGTGGGGATATGTAGACGACATAGAGTAGCAAACCAGTGGAATGATTGGATGTGATCGTACTTCTGATCACTTTCCAGAACATGTGGCGTAGAAGTAAGACTGGACTCGAATTTGAAAGAACCGGTCTTCAAACCTTGTCTTGCCATTCATATTTGCTTTTACCGTGATTTCCCTAACACTAAGTGTGGGTATGTTGTTTTTAACCGGGAGGCCCCTTCTGGGGAATTTGGCCCCCTGGTGCAAGCCTTTTTATTTGACACAACTTCGGAGATTCAGCGACTTGCGCGTCGATAATGATGAAGACATGATGAGGACAAACAAACACACACACACACACACACATCACACATGAGCGGAGAAAATCTCCGATTTGTCCATGAATAGAGTATGGGGCTCTATGATGGGGAGTCAGTAAGGCTAAACACAAGACCACGAATTGGTGACAATGGTTTCCCAAAATCAGTTATGGCAAACACTGAGGTGGTTTCTTTGGAAAGGGCAAGGCGATTTTCTTCCCATCCTTCCCAAAGCCAAGTGTATGTTCCCGTCGCTGATAGGACGTTAAAACCTAATCTATCTTCCTTCCTTCCTTTTTCAGTTCCCTCGGTTTTCCAGTTGCCAGTGCACGCTCTTAATGAAAGTTTTTTTCAATTTCGTTTTCTTTTTCGGTGTTATTTTATTTGTGTACTATAAGCTCCTCTTCCCTTAGCATACAAGCAGTGAAAAAGTTTCTCTCATAATTGGGATTCGAGCTGACTATATCACGGTCCAGGTGTGATATGCTAGCAATGCTAGCATACCTCAGCGACTTCAGCTACAGGCCAGAATGAAAGTGTACCGAATACAACTACTACAGCTATCCATGGCTCCACGGTGTATACACACATACACTATACAGACAAAGGGCGTATGAGCTGTTCCTAGGCTTAACGTTCTCCGCCTACATATTATCACAGTGCTGCCAATCCTAAACCACTGTGATACTTTTTTTTATTAAATATATCCACATGTCTGTCATTTTTCCGCCCAAATTTCATCTTTCACAGATCTGCCTGTAATCGCTCAGTAAGCTTTGGGTGCGCGAATTTTCAATCAGCTTTCATATGAGAGGGACCATTAAACAGTTACTGGAAAAAAATTGGATCCAGATGTCCAGTTTCAGATGCTTTTCCCCATCATACGAAGTTTAACCCCAGAAACGATTACACAGCTTGTCCCAAAACATTAAGATCAATATTTCACATACAGTAAAGAATCTCTCACTGAGTATTTTGATACAAACACATGGTCGGAAATGAAGTCTAGGTCAAATAATGAATAGGAGGCATGCGTTTCTTGCTCCAACGTTGGTGGTATTTCCTTGAAAAATTATACACTACTGTCTGTATATCACGGTCCAGGTGTGATATGCTAGCAATGCTAGCATACCTCAGCGACTTCAGCTACAGGCCAGAATGAAAGTGTACCGAATACAACTACTACAGCTATCCATGGCTCCACGGTGTATACACACGTACACTATACAGACAAAGGGCGTATGAGCTGTTCCTAGGCTTAACGTTCTCCGCCTACATATTATCACAGTGCTGCCAATCCTAAACCACTGTGATACTTTTTTTTATTAAACATATCCACATGTCTGTCATTTTTCCGCCCAAATTTCCTCTTTCACAGATCTGCCTGTAATCGCTCAGTAAGCTTTGGGTGCACGAATTGTCAATCAGCTTTCATATGAGAGGGACCATTAAACAGTTATTGGAAAAAAATTGGATCCAGATGTCCAGTTTCAGATGCTTTTCCCCATCATACGAAGTTTAACCCCAGAAACGATTACACAGCTTGTCCCAAAACATTAAGATCAATATTTCACATACAGTAAAGAATCTCTCACTGAGTATTTTGATACAAACACATGGTCGGAAATGAAGTCTAGGTCAAATAATGAATATGAGGCATATGTTTCTTGCTCCAACGTTGGTGGTATTTCCTTGAAAAATTATACACTACTGTCTGTGATATGTTCATGACAGATTTTTTCCTATGGGGTTAGATGAAGTCGTTGATGTAACAGGATATCTCGTTGCAAAACAGAGATATGTGGCAGCGTCTGGTAAAATTTAGTGCACTCTTGTAACGTATGCATTGACGTGATGGTTGTCACATTGAAGTGTTGCTATGAGATTAAATAGTTGCCATAAGGTGGGAGTTGTCGCCAACGGCCTTGCCACAGTGGTAACACCGGTTCCCATCAAATCACCAAAGTTAAGTGCTGTCGGGCTCGGCTAGCACTTGGATGGGTGACCATCCAGTCTGCCGAGTGCTGTTGGCAACCCGGGTGTGCTCAGCCTTTGTAAAGTAAACTGAGGAGCTGCTTGACTGAAAAGTAGCGGTTCCGATCTCGTAAACTGGCATGCGGCCGGGAGTGTGGTATGCTGACCACATGCCCCACCATTTCCGCATTCAGCGATGCCTGCGGGCTAGCGGCGGCGCGGTTCTTTCCGTCCCTTTACGACGACGTACCTGCACCTGCCTGTGAACATTGTCTCAGCAGATCATCAGTAGGGAAGCCGAGCACAACCTACTGTACTTCGACGTGAACCAGGCTGCAATTAAAGTCACTAAGCTACGTTTCGGGAGAAAGTATTCACACGAAATGGAAGGTTGGAAATTTTGTTCTTAATTATTATATTCTGAAACTTAGGGGAACAAGTATCACTGCCAAGCCCGTGCTAGTCTTAACACAGTCACTCACAACCCCTTTCACTCACGTTAGCAGGTTTATGGTGTTGCATTTCCCGAAAACGTAATAGCTACAAAAATACGGATTGTTTTTGATTGAGAATGCTCGCCAAATATTAAGTCTGTCGGTGCCAAATGCAGTCACAGTTTTTAGCCACCGACCTGCTCAATACGCCACGCGGAATTTATGTCTTTTCTCGTCACAAAATTCACTTAATAATTCCGAAATTTCTGACTCCTCTCTAGAATATTCTAAGTCTTCTCTACCAGCAGAGAAAGGCGCGCGAAGAATATTGCTTTACCATTGGTCAGTTTACTCAACAGCCAATAGCAAAACAACATTCTCCCGCGTCATTCCGCGCTTTTCATCAATAACCAATCGCAAAATAGTAAAACTAACGACTGCACTTTTTACCGACGTAGTTACCTAATATGCTTAAGTGTTTTATGCATAAAATTATTTACTATTGTTATTTATACCTGAATTAACTTTCCCTTTACCATAAACGTACTTTACAAATCTATTCTACAAAAGTCCTCTTTGTCCACGTCCATACTTCTTCGAAATGTTCCCACACTAAATCCCACTACATAACTCGTTAAACAGTTATTTTCATATAAACATTAAACCACACTCACGCATCATTCATACTGCTAAAACACATTTATAACATTTTACCTACACAAAAAGACATAATAACACTTTATTAAAATACTAGAACGGTTTATGAAGAACATTCTATTACTTTAGTGCACTCTAGTGGGCACAATCGAAACTAAATCAGTCCCCTATCCAATATTGTCCTCTATCGGCTGATACATAAACTACGTGTGCGTCCAGTCTCGCGTCACCATCTGTCACTATCCAGCGCTGAGACAAATCTCTTACTTAACCGCCTCCAAGGCAGGATCGGTATACGGCGCTACGCCTCAGGCTGAGGATGACACGGCGGTCGGTCGGTACCGTTGGGCCTTCATGGCCTGTTCGGATGGAGTTCAGTTTACTTTTTAATATGAGAGTTGGGTAGTCAGTTCATTTTGTACCCTTAGTTCCAAAATGATCCTCAGTCACCAGTATAATTACAGTATATCACTAAAGGCTTAGGACACTTGTTTTAAATGGCCTACTGGATACATTTATGAACCACTAACCAATTTCCACTCCACAATTGTAAGTACTTTATGGAATGACTACTCACTAGAACGGTGGGTACATCAGCAGCAAAGCAGTCCACAGGCAAGGTGCGTGGGGAAACCAGAGCAATGGTGAACGTGGGCTGGTGATGATTGCTCACCACAGTATGGGCCCTGGAGACATTCGCGACCTAGAAGGCTCCGGATAATTGAGGTACTCTTCTTCTACCATTACTATCACGTTGTTGCAGGTGGACTGCAACGCCAAGGCAGTAGGCTCTCCTAAGCCTCAGTGGCTGTCCGACCTGGAAGAGGAGACGGAGAAGGCAACGAGTGACGCCAAGGACGTGATCAGCAGGACAGCCAGGGCAGACAAAGAGATGGCGCAGTGGGCTGTCAAAGACGCCAAGGACGAAGCAGCCAAGGCCGTCCGCGACACGAAGGACGTGCTGCAGGAAGCGGTCCGTCGCGCCAACCAGATGCCGCGGCCCCTGACCGAGCTGGAAAAAGCCGAGCAGCGGAACATGGTTTTCGACAGGATGCTGCAGCTCGTCAACATCTTTGGACAGGTAACCGTGACGGACTTTCTCCACATACGTGATGGGTAATAACAATGATGTAGTATGGCTCAACAGTCTGTTGTAAGGAAAAAGCCGAGCAGCGGAACATGGTTTTCGACAGGATGCTGCAGCTCGTCAACATCTTTGGACAGGTAACCGTGACGGACTTTCTCCACATACGTGATTGGTAATAACAATGATGTAGTATGGCTCAACAGTCTGTTGTAAGGAAAAAGCCGAGCAGCGGAACATGGTTTTCGACAGGATGCTGCAGCTCGTCAACATCTTTGGACAGGTAACCGTGACGGACTTTCTCCACATACGTGATGGGTAATAACAAAGATGTAGTATGGCTCAACAGTCTCTTGTAAGGAAAAAGCCGAGCAGGGGAACATGGTTTTCGACAGGATGCTGCAGCTCGTCAACATCTTTGAACAGGTAACCGTAACGGACTTTCTCCACATACATGATGGGTAATAACAATGATGTAGTATGGCTCAACAGTCTGTTGTAAGGAAAAAGCCGAGCAGCGGAACATGGTTTTCGACAGGATGCTGCAGCTCGTCAACATCTTTGGACAGGTAACCGTGACAGACTTTCTCCACATACGTGATGGGTAATAACAATGATGTAGTATGGTTCAACAATCTGTTGTAAGTCTTTCGATTGGAGATCACTTAGTGGCTTACTCGTCCCTGAGCCACAGGTACCCAGTTTTCCCAGGTGGCAACCCAACTCGACGTTGCCTAGCTTCGATGGTTGTGCGAGAACCAGTGAATCCAACGTGGCAAGGCCATTATGTGTGAGATGGTTAGTGGATAAGCATTCGGATTCAAAAAAATGGTTCAAATGGCTCTGAGCACTATGGGACTTAACATATATGGTCATCAGTCCCCTAGAACTTAGAACTACTTAAACCTAACTAACCTAAGGACAGCACACAACACCCAGCCATCACGAGGCAGAGAAAATCCCTGACCCCGCCGGGAATCGAACCCGGGAACCCAGGCGTGGGAAGCGAGAACGCTACCGCACGACCACGAGATGTGGGCCATTCGGATTCAAATACACATGAAGGCAAGGTGGAAATGTATCGGCCTGGCACAAAAATAGAACTGATATCAGTAAATAAATGTAAATGTCGTGTGACTAGGGCCTCTCGTCGGGTAGACCGTTCGCCGGGTGCAAGTCTTTCGATTTGACGCCACCTCGGCGACTTGCGCGTCGATGGGGATGAAATTATGATGATTAGGACAACACAACACCCAGTCTCTGAGCGGAGAAAATCTCCGACCCAGCCAGGAATCGAACCCGGTCCCTTAGGACTGACATTCTGTCACGCAGATCACTTTTTTTTTTTTTTTTTGGTTCGGTGCGGATGTCCCAAAACACCCGTTCAAGTTCAGTGTTGAGCTGTTAACTCATTTTTAATACAGAGGGCAGCTAGCCTTCTGACCGAACACGCTGAGCTACCGTATCGGTTACCACTCAGCTCAGATACTGATATCAGTGAGTTACGTTTCACATATAAGTTTATACTCCAGATGCCACCTTACAGTGCGTGGAAGGTACTGCTGCTACTACTATTATTTACTTCGGTTCCCCCGTGTCATTTGCAAATGATGTGCGGGAAACACGATTGTTGGTGGCTCTGTATGATCTCTAATTTATCTGGTTTTGTCGTTACGGTATTTTCGTTGTACTTATTTGGCAGGAAGTACTATGTGCCTCGATTGCTCTCAGAATTTCAACAGTTAATCTCTCCATGATGAACAATGCCTCTCTTGCAGCATCTGTCGCTGGAGTTCGCTAAGTATCTCCTTTAAGCTCTCGCACTTAGTAAACGATCCCGTATGAATACAGACGCTTCTCACTGGATCTTCTCTTTCTCCTCTATTAATTCAACACGTCAAGGGGCCCAGACTGATGAGCAATACTCATGAATCGGTCCAGAGAATTTTCTGCTATCCACTTCTCTTGCGGATGAAATATACGTATTTCCTTAAGATTATACCAATGAATGTAGCGTGACGGTAGCCTATGCTATAAGTAGTTCTATATTGTCATTCCGGTTATTCCTAGGAGTTTTACATTTTTATCGATTCCAGTGTTTTGTCGCCAGTAGTGTAGTCGAACACATTGGATTTCTTCGTCTATTTATGCGCAACACGCTACATTTTTATCATAATGATACATGTCAGTAAAATTATACTCAGCTGTTGATCGCATTATCAATATATGAAATTGTCCGACGTTTCGGCCATTATTGCGAACGGCCTTCCTCAGGACTTTGTGCTGACCTAGCATAAAGCTCAGCACAAAATATCAGTAAATAAATGTAAATGTCGTGTGACTAGGGCCTCTCGTAGGGTAGACCGTTCGCCGGGTGCAAGTCTTTCGATTTGACGCCACCTCGGCGACTTGCGCGTCGATGGGGATGAAATTATGATGATTAGGACAACACAACACCCAGTCTCTGAGCGGAGAAAATCTCCGACCCAGCCAGGAATCGAACCCGGTCCTTTAGGACTGACATTCTGTCACGCAGATCACTTTTTTTTTTTGTTCGGTGCTGAGCTAGCATAAAGCTCAGCACAAAACACTGAGGAAGGTCGTTTGCAATAATCGCCGAAACATCGGACAATTTTATATACTAACAATGCGGTCAACAGCCCAGAAGAATTTTATTGATAGTGATGTCTACGCTTAAATGATGATAAATGTTTCACAATAACGTATAATTCAAGATGCCGTGGTTTTGCCGTTGCGTAGAACTTGAGTAATGACGTATTTACGTCTGTTTTTAGCTGTCAAAATACCATTATCTAATGAGGAGAAACTTGTGTTCAAATGGCTCTGACCATTATGAGACTTAAGATCTGAGACCATCAGTCCCCTAGAACTTCGAACTACTTAAACCTAACTAACCTAAGGACATCACACACATCCATGCCCGAGGCAGGATTCGAACCTGCGACTGTAGCAGTCGCGCGGTTCCGGACTGAGGCGCCTAGAACCGCTCGGCCACCGCAGCCGGCGGAAAAACTAGGGATTGGTTAGTTCACTTCAGTGTAACGCAATCCTGACCTCTGAATGAGTGAAAATCTTACGACGAAATTTTGAAAGTAAAAAAAAATTGAAATTTTATTGACGTGAAACAAAGTAAATAACACTTTGATTGAAGGAGTGTATGCAGTGTTAAATTCTAAAGTTTATGTAAGAGTGACGAAGCGCTTAGGAAGATTGTAATTCTTGTCGAAATGTAAGGCTGAGAGGGTCCGTCGCATTTCAGCCAGTGGACAAATTGGAAAGCATTTGTTTTGAGCTGTTTATCTCCAACGGAAGCTGATCAGAAGTTGATGAAGGTTTTTAAGGAGTGTACTACTTATTTTCAATAAAACAAATGGGAGGCTGATTTATCGGCAGCACTTCTCCTGAACAGTAATCAATTGAAAGTAGTCCCAAAACTCCATCAACAATTAAAACATCGCAAAATGCTCGGTACAATACTGGACAACAAGCAACCGTTCTAAACTACATACTGTAGTCAATACTTGGTCTTTCTGCGCGGCTTTAACCCCTATATTTCCATCACCAACGAATTGCCTGATGCTTCAGAATATATTCTATCAACTGCTCTCTTCAATGAACCAAGTTATGCCAAAAATTTCTTTTCTACCTGATTCGAATCCATATCTCTTCATTAGTTATGCGAACTCCCCATCTAATATTATTCAGCACTCTTACGTATCGGCAAGTTTCAAAAGCTGCTATTCTCTTCTTGTCCAAACCGTCCATCGTCGAGGATTCACTTTCCTACAAAACTACACTCCCGCCATATATCTTTCGGTAAGACTTTCTAACACATTTACCACGTTTATATTCGGTGTTACCTACTTCTATTTGTGAAATGTTTTTCTTGTTAATGCCAGTCTCATCTGATATCCCTCTACTTCGGCCATCATCACTCATTTTGTGCCCAAAAAAACCTTTTTTTATTAAAACTCGTCTCCTTTCAGCGTTTCATTTCCTAAACTAATTCTCTTAGCATTAATTGATTTAATTCCGCTACATTCCGTTACCCTTGGTTTACTTTCGTTGATGTTCATTTAGTAACTTCTTTTCAAGATACTGTCTATTCTGTTTAGCTGATCTTGCAGGCGCCTAGTCGTCTTTGAAAAGATTGCAGCCTCGTTGATGTAGACGCAAAGTATTTGTTTCTTCTGCTTGGACAGACAAACAAATGATTGCAATTTCTGAAAAACTGGATGATTTATTTAACAGAAAGAGCTTCGCAAATTGAGCAAGCTAGTAACGCGTTGGTCCACCTGTGGATCTGTGGTCTTTAAGCAAGCACTTATTCGACTTAGATGGTTGGGAAACCCTGCCCATAATATTCCAATCGAGGAAAGATCCGGTGACCTTGCTATCAAAGTTAGTGTATGGCAAGCACGAAGACAAACAGTAGAAACTCTCGCCGTGTGTGGATGGGCATTACCTTCCTTAAATGAAAGCCCAGGAAGCCTTGCCATAAAAGGTAACACAACAGGCCGTAGTCTTCGGCCTGGAATCTCGTTCACTGGAGCAGAACTGTCTTCAGCGATGAGTCCCGCTTCGAATTGAGCCCCGATGCCCAGCAAACATGTGTCTGGAGACACACGGACAGCAGTGGGTTACCAACCTGTCTTTCACCCGTCATACGGCCCCATAGCTAGGAGTGATGGTCTGGGGTGCCATTTCTTTTCATGACAAGACCCCTATGGTTGTCGTCCGCGGCACCTTTACAGCACAGCGCTACGTCGATGATATTCTGTCCCCCGTTTTGTAGCCCTTCATGGCAAAGCTTCCTGGGCTTTCATTTCAGAAAGATACTGCCCGCCCGCGTACGGCGAGAGTTTCTAGTGCTTGTCTTCGTCCTTGCCGAACACCACCTTGGCTAGCAAGGTCGCCGGACTTCTCTCTAATTGAAAACGAATGGAGCATTACGGCAGAGCCATCCAACCATCTCGGGATTTTGACGATGCAACGCGCCAATTGGGCAGGATTTATCCCTCAATAGGACATCCAACAACTCTGTCAATAAATGCCAAGTAGTATAACTACTTTCTTGAGGACCAGAAGTGGTCGAACGCGTTATTGGCTTGCTCAATGTGTGAAGCTCTTTCCCTTGAGTAAATGATCCAATTTTTCTGAAATTGTAACCATTTGTTTGCCTGTACATGTACATCACATATACAAATTTCCATCGCATTCGAATAATTCGTTCAGGGTACGTCTTTTTTTGTCGTGTAACTGCATTCTGGTTTTTACGTTTTATGACAGTTAATAATGGGTGCATACCACAAGCAATTGCGAAAACGAATTTATCAGCGATCTTCGACTTTTTTTTTTACAAAGAAACCAACATCTTTCTGGTATCAGTTTGTCTCTGCTGATGAGACTTCACTCAAGTCGCAAATGAAATAGCACTCTTAATATTAGGGGAAAACGGGTGGCCCTGGAACAATAAGGCGAAGTAAGCTTCGTCTACAATACGTTTTCCCGGACACAATAAAGGTTTTATAACTCCACTAACCAAGCTAGCTGGCGCAGTGGGTAAAACACTAAGAGTCCCTTATGCGAGGAGTAAGATTCAAATCCATCTCTGGCCATCGTGATCTGGATTTGCTGCGGATGCGCTAAAACACTTAAAGACAAATGACAGGATGGTTCCCCTCGAAAAGAACATAGCAATTTGTGGTGTCACCGCCAGACACCACACTTGCTAGGTGGTAGCTTTAAATCGGCCGCGGTCCATTAGTATACGACGGACCCGCGTGTCGCCACTGTCAGTAATTGCAGACCGAGCGCCACCACACGGCAGGTCTAGAGAGACGTACTAGCACTCGCCCCAGTTGTACGACGACTTTGCTAGCGACTACACTGACGAAGCCTTTCTCTCATTTGCCGAGAGATAGTTAGAACAGCCTTCAGCTAAGTCCATGGCTACGACCTAGCAAGGCGCCATTAACCACTTCTAGAGAGAGTCTCACTTGTATCATCAAGAATGCTGTATACAAATGATGGATTAAAGTTAAGTATTCCAGCAGCTACGTACTTTTCTTTATAGCATTCATTACGTATCCTGTTTCAGACTTAACGCAAGCCGGCGTGAGTTGACGCGTGCATTTCGGCCTCCTCTCTAAATTAGTGCGTTGTGTTGGCTAATCTGCCGACACAACACAATTCACGTTCTTTAACCATTTCAATCTCCGTTTTTATTGATATGGAAGTTAACGGCACATTTAACTCCTCCCGAACAGGCCATGAAGGCCCAAAGCACCGACCGGCCGCCATGTCATTGTCAGCCCACATGCGTCACTGGATGCGGATATGGAGGAGCATGTGGTCAGCACACCGCTCTCCCGGCCGTATGTCAGTTTCCGAGACCGGAGCCGCTACTTGTCAATGAAGTAGCTCCTCAGTTTGCCTCACAAGGGCTGTGGGCACCCCGCTTGCCAACAGCGCTCGACAGACCGGATGGTCACCCATCCAGTTGCTAGCCCAGCCCGACAGCGCTTAACTTCGGTGATCTGACGGGAACCGGTGTTACCACTGCGGCAAGGCCGTTGGCCAGACGGCACATTAAAGCTCAGTCTTTTTTCCTCTTTTATTGGTTACTTTGCAAAGGGTGAATCACTATCAGTTAAATATTATGCCAGTGTTCTGGAACCTCAAGATAAAAATATACGTAACAATAAATCCGGATTGGATTACAACACAAGGAAAAATATATATTTCGGAAAATGCATCTCTCGACGACGTTACTTTGGCAATGGGAAAACAAGGGATTTAAAAAATGGTTCAAATGGCTCTGAGCACTATGAGACTTAACTTCTGAGGTCATCAGTCCCCTAGAACTTACAACTACTTAAACCTAACTAACCTAAGGACATCACACACATCCATGCCTGAGACAGGATTCGAACCTGCGACCGTAGCGGTCGCACGGTTCCAAACTGTAGCGCCAAGGGATTTAACCCAAATTTTCGTTCAACCTCTCTGAACACGAAATTTAACATCCCAGGACGTCCACTTACTTCCATATCTAAATAACTTTACAGCTGTAATATGTTTTTAATGTGGGCAGCTGTAGGTGGCTATTTTTGTCATCTTCCGAAATTCCACTTCAGCGATTGAATGTGGGGAGAGGGTGGCGATAGTCGTTACAAATGTTCGAAATCTATGTATTTAGTCCGCACCTCGTGGTCTTGCGGTAGCGTTTTCGCTTGCCAGCACACGGGGTCCCGGGTTCGATACCCGGCGGGGTCGGGGATTTTCCCTGCCTCGAGATGAATGGGTGTTGTTGTGTCATCTTCATCATCATTCATCCCCATTACGGTCGGAGGAAGGCAATGGAAAACCACCTCCACTAGGACCTTGCCTAGTCGGCGGTGCGGGTCTCCCGCATCGATCCCTACGCTCCTCGGAGTATGGGACCTCTCACCATCAACATGTTTTAGATGCCTCTAAATACACTGATGAGCCAAACCGTTATGATCAGTGATCACCACGAGACTGCATGCTACCTGGTGACGTTTCGGGAATTTTAAGCGGCGAGTCAAGTACCGTATACGCTGAGGTGACAAAAGTCAAAGAACAGCTATATGCACATATACAGACGGCGGTAGTATCGCGAACACAAGGCGGTGCGTTAGCGCAGCTGTCATTTGTGCTCAGATGATCATGGCCGCACGACGGGAATTTTTGAATGGTAATTGGAGCTAGACGCGTAGGACATTCCATTCCGGGAAATGTTTGAGAATTCAGTATTCCGAGATCCATAGTATCAAGAGTGTGCTGCGAATACGAAATTTTAGTAATTACCTCTCACCACTGACGACACAGTGGCCGACGACCTTTACTTAACGACCGACAGCAGCGGCGTTTGCGTAGCGTTGTCAGTGCTAACAGACAAGCATCACTGTGTGAAATAACTGCTGAAATCAAAGTGGGACGTTCGACGAACGCGTCCGTTATGACGGTGTAGCGAAATTTGGCGTTAACAGGCTATGGCAGTAGACTGATGCGACGGTAGGGATCAAGGGGTGTGTGCGCAGTAGCAAGGTGGGACTAGAGCACTGTATGGAAAAAGCTGAACAATCCGCCTTTTTTAATCTCACGTTGAAGGCGCTCGTTTAAACTCTACAGAACACTTATACTTTTTAATTTGCTCTTAAGGCCATCAAATGTACGTTCCTTGCGCAGATAATATTGCATCGTAGTAAATGTATTGGCTTACATTTGTCTTTAAGAGACAAGCAACCTAAAGTAGATGATTAGACGAGTGTTCCGAGATATCATACAGTCACTTGCGTTCCATGCAAGTCGTTCGTTGCTGTTCTACATATTTACCAAGTACAGTTAAAATTCGTAACCAGTATCTTATTTTCTGGTTGATGTATGGTGCATCCACATAAATTTACGGTAAGTAAGAGTTGCATTCGTAACCAATTACGGAATAATGTTAAAATGGAATACAACAGGCATAAACATTTCATGTCAGCACAAGTGGGAATTGGATGAGCACTCGAAGTATACTACAGATCCCAATTTTATTGACTGTTTCAAAAGCTGCAAAAGAAATCTTTCAGAAGTTCTTTAAAAAGTACAAAAACTGGAAATAATTTGTTATTACCAATAAGCGGCGGTAAACTGTTATTAATTCACTCTTTCTAATTAACAGCTCGTTGGGATGGGCTTGTGGTTTTACACAGATTTTATAAATAAAATCAAGAAAAGTAGTTTACTTTAAACTTACAGTGTTACGTCGTGGGGTCAGGGATTTTCTCTGCCTCGTGATGACTGGGTGTTGTGTGATGTCCTTAGGTTAGTTAGGTTTAAGTAGTTCTCAGTTCTAGGGGACTGATGACCATAGATGTTAAGTCCCATAGTGCTCAGAGCCATCTGAACCATTTCGTTACGTCGTGTTGTGTACACATAATCTGCAGCAAGATTAAAATAAACATCGCTCTGTGAGCTCATCTATTTCTAAAACAAAGAAAAAGCCTTTTTGCTTACGTTACACAGGTAACTGCTCGAATTTGGTGTCCAATCTTCGCGCCTTGAATTTGCAAGTCACCTTTTAAGCCGATCAATATCTGAAGGAAACCGAGTAGTTTGGAGCTGTACATCTAACCATTTGACACTGTGTAACAATAAAATTAAGCAAAATTCTCTGATTTACTTTCCTGCGCCAAGCGAAGCATACGACACTGTCCTCAAACTGGCATTCAAAATGGCGGATTGTTCAGCTCGGAATATCCATTGCTTTAGCTGGGACGTTGACTTCACACCTGACTCTGCCGCTACTCACAATCAGTATACCGCCACTGCCGTAAGCTCTTGCGTTGTCATTGTGTTTTCGAGTGAATGCAATGTTGTTTTATGTATGTTAAAGCTTCCAGTGATTGTGCCGCAATCGTATAATCGTTCAGTAACGGGTCTTTCTGCTCACTTACGTACAATAAGTTACATTCGTTTATGTTGAAGCCTGAGGGTCAACTGCCAAACCCTGCACCAAATGTCGATTCCCCGCAGGTATTCCATCATTTCACTCGCAGTTTTCTAGCCCTGCGACGTCTCTGTGTGTAACAGTAGCATTATCCGTGATTGATGCTACAGTTATCAGTGTTCTGAGAGGTTCGGAGAGTATGTTATGATCTTTTTTACTGAAAACTAATGATTTTCTGTGCGATTGCGAGTTTTACTAACTATCCCTGTCAACGAAGAAAGTTAGGAATCAAGTTTCACATAGTTCCTGACAACACCGAAGGAAAAGAAAATGGATAAATGCCTGCAAACGTTTTCAATTGCTAACTTTTGTGCGTGCTCAACACATTTTGCTAATTGTGATTATGAAAGGAATTAGAAAGGTGAATGATTGAATCTTCTTCCGAAACACAAGGTGAAGTCTCTTATTTCCCCCTTCCAGAATTTATCAGTGGGTAGTTATGAGGCTAAGAATGGGAGGAAAAATCGGGCACAAAAACGAAGTTACCGTAAGGCGTAGAAGGATGTTTTACTGGTAAATATACCAACTAACGAAGAATCTACTCTAGGCGCGCAGTCCGGAACCGCGGGACTGCTACGGTCGCAGGTTCGAATCCTGCCTCGGGCATGGATGTGTGTGATGTCCTTAGGTTAGTTAGGTTTAAGTAGTTCTAAGTTCTAGGGGACTGATGACCACAGAAGTTAAGTCCCATAGTGCTCAGAGCCATTTTGTTTTGAAGAATCTACTAGTACAGAATAGATAAACTATTAAAACATACAGATGCTGGAAATACGTCGATGCGCGTTTGCGTCACCAATTAGAAATTACGAAAGAAGAAGTTAAGAAAAAGAATACAGAGTTAGAGGATCATTTATTTCAATGTAATACTGAGTTACTCAAGATCAAACGTTTTCAAAAAGCGCTTGAGCACTCTTTTTCTGACTGTCAGCAACATGTGTTTATGAAAGATAATTGTGCTAATCGGTCATCTGAAGATTGTATAAGAGCGGCGTCTTTACGTTATACACTCCTGGAAATTGAAATAAGAACACCGTGAATTCATTGTCCCAGGAAGGGGAAACTTTATTGACACATTCCTGGGGTCAGATACATCACATGATCACACTGACAGAACCACAGGCACATAGACACAGGCAACAGACCATGCACAATGTCGGCACTAGTACAGTGTATATCCACCTTTCGCAGCAATGCAGGCTGCTATTCTCCCATGGAGACGATCGTAGAGATGCTGGATGTAGTCCTGTGGAACGGCTTGCCATGCCATTTCCACCTGGCGCCTCAGTTGGACCAGCGTTCGTGCTGGACGTGCAGACCGCGTGAGACGACGCTTCATCCAGTCCCAAACATGCTCAATGGGGGACAGATCCGGAGATCTTGCTGGCCAGGGTAGTTGACTTACACCTTCTAGAGCACGTTGGGTGGCACGGGATACATGCGGACGTGCATTGTCCTGTTGGAACAGCAAGTTCCCTTGCCGGTCTAGGAATGGTAGAACGATGGGTTCGATGACGGTTTGGATGTACCGTGCACTATTCAGTGTCCCCTCGACGATCACCAGTGGTGTACGGTCAGTGTAGGAGATCGCTCCCCACACCATGATGCCGGGTGTTGGCCCTGTGTGCCTCGGTCGTATGCAGTCCTGATTGTGGCGCTCACCTGCACGGCGCCAAACACGCATACGACCATCATTGGCACCAAGGCAGAAGCGACTCTCATCGCTGAAGACGACACGTCTCCATTCGTCCCTCCATTCACGCCTGTCGCGACACCACTGGAGGCGGGCTGCACGATGTTGGGGCGTGAGCGGAAGACGGCCTAACGGTGTGCGGGACCGTAGCCCAGCTTCATGGAGACGGTTGATAATGGTCCTCGCCGACACCCCAGGAGCAACAGTGTCCCTAATTTGCTGGGAAGTGGCGGTGCGGTCCCCTACGGCACTGCGTAGGATCCTACGGTCTTGGCGTGCATCCGTGCGTCGCTGCGGTCCGGTCCCAGGTCGACGGGCACGTGCACCTTCCGCCGACCACTGGCGACAACATCGATGTACTGTGGAGACCTCACGCCCCACGTGTTGAGCAATTCGGCGGTACGTCCACTCGGCCTCCCGCATGCCCACTATACGCCCTCGCTCAAAGTCCGTCAACTGCACATACGGTTCACGTCCACGCTGTCGCGGCATGCTACCAGTGTTAAAGACTGCGATGGAGCTCCGTATGCCACGGCAAACTGGCTGACACTGACGGCGGCGGTGCACAAATGCTGCGCAGCTAGCGCCATTCGACGGCCAACACCGCGGTTCCTGGTGTGTCCGCTGTGCCGTGCGTGTGATCATTGCATGTACAGCCCTCTCGCAGTGTCCGGAGCAAGTATGGTGGGTCTGACACACCGGTGTCAATGTGTTCTTTTTTCCATTTCCAGGAGTGTACAATGACAGAGCACAGTGCTGCTGCAGGCACAAGCGTTTCGAAGAACACTGTCCAGTGCGGAAACATGTCCCTTCACGAAATGATTCACTGTTCTTTTTACACCAGGTTTATGGTAGTGTATGGATCCGTTGCAATAAAGGGAAGTGGTTGCTCAAGAGATGCGTCGCGTTTTAAACACATTCCGCTTGAGTTCCCTGGTGCCTGTGTTGGTAATCAGAGGCAGCTGTGGACTACGTGAACATTACGGTGGACCATATGCAGCCCTTCTTCCTTGATGTCTTTCCCAACGGCGACGACACCTCTCAGCAAGTTCACTATCCATGTCACAGGCCCATAATCGTGCTACGTTGGTTTGATGTGCATGTTAGTGAGTTCACATTGATGTCTTGGCCACCATATTCGCCTGAGCTGAACTCGACGACACACATCTGGGACCTATCGAGTGCAAGTTTCACGCTCACAAACAACCGGTCCGTAATTTATGGGAACTGCCTGGCCCGTGTGCAGACATTTGGTGTCACATACCCCGAGAAAGCTATCAAGCACTTGTCCAGACCATGCCAGGAAGAATCGCAGCTGTATTGCATTGCAAATCTCGACCAACACGCTATTAAATAGGTGGCCATAATGTTTTGGCTCATAAATGTAGCTGCGAAATGCGTGTAGCAAGACTGCTAGAAAGGGAAATCTTTCAGTACATTTTAAATTAATGTAGCTTTCTCGACAATGTGTAATGCCCAGGAAACAACATTATAACTCACCCTTCTGTGTGGGTAATGTGTCATAAAGAGAGGGTGAGCTGTGACATTTATGCAGAACTTCGGTATAAATGGTGACATGTAATGTGCCCTGGAAGTTTATACTTTAAACGCTGACTGAACCGACGTCTATTAAAAGCTAACTACGGTTTATGTCACCATTTAGCCCTGGTCAACGAAAAGTTCGACTGCACCAACTTCAGTTAAAGTTAAACGAAGGCGTTGATTACGGTTAAAGTTGACTGAGGTGGGAGACTGGCTTATCTTGCACTGATCACAGTTAAGATAAGGTAAATATGTACGTATTAAGATGGCGGCGCCTTTTGGCGTTTCAGATGTCACAGAAATATTACATCTTGACCACGTAAATCATCGCTGTAACTGTTTTAGTGTGCGTGTGGAAAGGGGAAATCGTTTCGGAGATTACGGGGACAGGAAATTAGAAGAGACATTTCGTCTTTGAAATGAATCAGTGAGGTGGTAATTAGGTCAGTCAACGAGACGATGCAACTGAGGCATTTAGTGTAGTTATTGGTGACAGTGCGAAAGCGTGTAGTACAACAACACAAAGAATCATTAGTGATGTATTGGGGATCATAGCAATAGTGTCTCCAAAATACATAAAGTTTCCTTCTTTAGCAGTACTACATACCGTGACAGATGGTTTCAGCGTACTGGATGGGTTTTTTAGAGTCACTGGTATAGTGGACTTCAATGCTATGGCACAACAATGAGCTATCAAAAGTGCGTTGTTTTGGCTCAATTTGTCATAGATAAAAATCAAGTAATAACATTTGCAGATACAGTGTTTACACCGTGTAGGCTATACTCATTCGGAGAACTCGCTACCCTGTTGAAGCCGTAGGTGTATTACAAGCAGTATTCGATGTTATTTATTATAAATAATGTATTTGCTGCAATTCTTTTGGCAAAGGTCAACGTCTGGAGCGTTACCCCAGTGACTAGAAATCTTAACCTACTGTAAAGCCATTTACGGTTGCTATCATCATCCACTGTGCCCAGTGTTGACTTAGTCCTCGCGGACATAACTGTCAGTTTATGACAGAAAGTAAGCACAAGTTACACACTGGAAGTTTTTGTTATTATGAAACTTCGTGTAAAATACACATATCTCTTGCTTTTATGGACTGCCTCATGTTTGTATTTTATCAGTAAATATATTTTTCAGTGATGATAAGCAGCTTTGAAAAAAATATCCTCCTCCATTCAAATGAAAGGAATCTCGATCTTGATATCTGTGTGATTTTCTTTACTTCAGAGTAATGGTAGTCAACGCAACAACGGAAATACGGAGATTACGTATGTGTGACCTCTCACTAGACACTGCAGTTTAACTACATTCAATTTAAAACCAAAAATTGGATGAAGGTTCAACTGAGTTAGCAAATAAATTCTACTAATACGTACATTTCAGGTCGGTGTGCAGCATGTTTCGCTATTCAAGCCGTCGACAAGTCCTGAATCTTCTTAGGACTGCAACAGTCCATCTTTTTTTTGCGTTCTAAAATTTTCACATTACAGCCGAACAGCTCTAAAATTAAGCCTCCTTTCTTGGTCTCCATAGCGCAGTAACAGTACGCACATTACGACAACAAACTGAAAAGCACGCATAAGTACCACACAGAGCGATAATCATTAACTTTGGGTGTATAATGGGCAATCTCCTTTCTAACACACAGAGTTAACTGCGGTCAAATTCCCGGTTAGATGAACACGCTTTGCTAACCAGCGTTTAACAATGGTGCAGCGCAGATACAACTTAAAACACAATTAATGATCAAGGGACTCTCAGTTATCTTGTTTTTTAATTGACATTGGTGCAATTGGCAATAAGTAGAATTAACACGTCAGCAACTAATCACTCTGATACTGCCTGACAAAAGAAAAGTGAAGCATCCTTTAGGACAGAAGGAAAAGAAATGGAACTTCATGGGTTGAGAGAGTATGTGATGTTATTTCAGTGATTACAATACCGAGTCAAATTTACAAAGAACTTGGCAGTGTGAGCCCACTTATCACTGTGACGCTGGACTCCTCTCTGGCCTGGATGCGTTCACTGATTCGGTTTGGAAGGGTGTCATTGTTGTTGTTGTTGTCTTCAGTCCTGAGACTGGTTTGATGCAGCTCTCCATGCTACTCTATCCTGTGCAAGCTTCTTCATCTCCCAGTACCTACTGCAACCTACATCCTTCTGAATCTGCTTAGTGTATTCATCTCTTGGTCTCCCCCTACGATTTTTACCCTCCACGCTGCCTTCCAATACTAAATTGGTGATCCCTTGATGCCTCAGAACATGTCCTACCAACCGATCTCTTCTTCTGGTCAAGTTGTGCCACAAACTTCTCTTCTCCCCAATCCTATTCAATACTTCCTCATTAGTTATGTGATCTACCCATCTAATCTTCAGCATTCTTCTGTAGCACCACATTTCAAAAGCTTCTATTCTCTTCTTGTCCAAACTATTTACCGTCCATGTTTCACTTCCATACATGGCTACACTCCATACAAATACTTTCAGAAATGACTTCCTGACACTTAAATCTATACTCGATGTTAACAAATTTCTCTTCTTCAGAAACGCTTTCCTTGCCATTGCCAGTCTACATTTTATATCCTCTCTACTTTGACCATCATCAGTTATTTTGCTCCCCAAATAGCAAAACTCCTTTACTACTTTAAGTGTCTCATTTCCTAATCTAATACCCTCAGCATCACCCGACTTAATTCGACTACATTCCATTATCCTCGTTTTGCTTTTGTTGATGTTCATCTTATATCCTCCCTTCAAGACACCATCCATTCCGTTGAAGGTCATAAGGTCAAGGTCATAAGGTCGTTGTATTCTCTCCAGAGACTATCTGGTCCACAACGGTTCTCACTGGCACTGGGATGGAGTTGATGTTCGAACTGATCCCGTACATTTTTCTGTCGGTGGCAGATCTGGGGATGTTTCTGGTCCTCATCATCACGCCAAAAGTTCATAGGTTCACATGATATGTACAGACGAATACTGTCCTGTTGAAAAATGGCATTTCTGTCTCCTGTGCGAGTGGAGTACTGGTTGTTTCAAAAAAGGAATATCAATGTTTTAACTTTATACTTTATATGTGTTGACTGGAATACTCTCTTTCAAATTCTGAAGGTGGCAGGGGTAAAATACAGGGAGCGAAAGGCTATTTACGATTTGTACAGAAACCAGATGCAGGTATAAGAGTCGAGGGACATGAAAGAGAAGCAGTGGTTGGGAAGAGAGTGACACAGGGTTGCAGCCTCTCCCCGATGTTATGCAATCTGTATACTGAGCAAGCAGTAAAGGAAACAAAAGAAAAATTCGGAGTAGGTATTAAAATCCATGGAGAAGAAATAAAAACTTTGAGGTTCGCTGATGACATTGTAATTCTGTCAGAGACAGCAAAGGACTTGGAAGAGCAGTTGTACGGAATGGACAGTGTCTTGAAAGGAGGATATAAGATGAACATCAACAAAAGCAAAACGAGGATAATGGAATGTAGTCGAGTTAACTCGGGTGAAACTGAGGGAATCAGATTAGGAAATGAGACACTTAAAGTAGTAAAGGAGTTTTGCTGTTTGGGGAGCAAAATAACTGATGATGGTCGAAGTAGAGAGGATATAAAATGTAGACTGGCAATGGCAAGGAAAGCGTTTCTGAAGAAGAGAAATTTGTTAACATCTAGTATAGATTTAAGTGTCAGGAAGTCGTTTCTGAAAGTATTTGTATGGAGTGTAGCCATGTATGGAAGTGAAACGTGGACGATAAATAGTATGGACAGGAAGAGAATAGAAGCTTCCGAAATGTGGTGCTACAGAAGAATGCTGAAGATTAGATTTGTAGATCACGTAACTAATGAGTAGGTATTGAATAGAATTGGGGAGAAGAGGACTTTGTGGCACAACTTGACTAGAAGAAGGGATCGGCTGGTAGGACATGTTCTGAGGCATCAAGAGATCACCAATTTAGTATTGGAGGGCAGCGTGGAAGGTAAAAATCGTAGAGGGAGACCAAGAAATGAATACACTAAGCAGATTCAAAAGGATGTATGCTGCAGTACGTACTGGGAGATGAAGCAGCTTGCACAGGATAGAGTAGCATGGAGAGCTGCATCAAACCAGTCTCAGGACTGAAGACCACAACAACAACAACAACTTTATATGTAGTATACAGGGTGAGTCACTTAACATTACCGCTGGATGTATTTCGTAACCCACATCAAATACTGACGAATCGATTTCACAGACCGAACGTGAGGAGAGGGGCTAGTGTAATTGGTTAATACAAACCATACAAAAATGCACGGAAGTATGTTTTTTAACACAAACCTACGTTTTTTTAAATGGAACCCCGTTAGTTTTGTTAGCACATCTGAACATATAAACAAATACGTAAAAAGTGCCGTTTGTTGCATTGTAAAATGTTAATTACATCCGGAGATATTGTAACCTAAAGGTGACGCTTGAGTACCACTCCTCCGCTGTTCGATCGTGTGTATCGGAGAGCACTGCAACATACATCGCGTTTCTACAGAATGATCTGCCAACGTTGCTCGAAAATGACCCACTAGAAACGCATCGACGTATCAGCATGATGGTGCACCTGCACATTCCGCAATTAACACTAGGCTGACCCTTGCCAGGATGTTCGACGGGCGTTTCATAGGACGTGGAGGACGCATAAATTGGCCAGCCCGTTCTCCTGATCTTACACCTTTGGAATTCTATCTGTGAGGTACGTTAAAGGAGAATGTGTACCGAGATGTGCCTACAATCCCAGAGAATATGAAACAACGTATTGTGGCAGCCTGCGGCGACATTACACCAGATGTACTGCGGCGTGTACGACATTCATTACGCCAGAGATTGCAATTGTGTGCAGCAAATGATGGCCACCACATTGACCACCTATTGGCCTGACATGTCGGGACATACTCTATTCCACTCCGTAATTGAAAACGGCAACCACGTGTGTACGTGTACCTCACCCCTCATGGTAATGTACATGTGCGTCAGTGAAAAAGACCAATAAAAAGGTGTTAGCACGTAATGTGCTGTTCCAGTCTCTTCTGTACCTAAGGTCCATCACCGTTCCCTTTGGATCCCTACGTAATTCGGTGCTCTCCGATACACACGATCGAACAGCGGAGGAGTGGTACTCAAGCGTCAACTTTAGGTTACAATATCTCCGGATGTAATTAACATTTTACAATGCAACAAACGGCACTGATTACGTATTTGTTTATATGTTCAGATGTGCTAACAAAACTAACGGGGTTCCATTTAAAAAACGTAGGTTTGTGTTAAAAAACATACTTCCGTGCATTTTTGTATGGTTTGTAATAAACAATTACACTAGCCCCTCTCGTCACGTTCGGTCTGTGGAATCGGTTCGTCAGTATTTGATGTGGTTTACGAAATATATCCAGCGGTAACGTTAGGTGACTCACCCTGTATAGCTAAAGTTTGAACCTAGAATAAAAGAACGAAACACCCACTGAGATGTGCACATATTCATATACACTTTTTTTTAACCTGCCCCAAAAATGGCGATTCCACAGTAGGGTACCTTCTATGTTTTGGATTTTGGAAACTCTGATTTGTAATTACGGTTCAATGTGCGTGTCGTATGAACATCGATCATGTCCCCCTAAGTCATAATAGCATCTGCATCTCACTTTCAGAGCACCGACTATCTTTGTAAAGGAATTGCTTTGTACAGAAAAAGCAGTGTGGCTCTAGGGGCAACATTAAGAAGCTGCAAATGTTAAAAGAAGGGGACAAAAATCATCAAACCAAATAATTACAATAACTACATCGTAAATTTTAACGAAAGTGTAATAGATTGCATCGTGTCCTTAGATTTGAGAACTGAAGTCAGTTCGTGATCTATATTGCTTTCCACCGTTCAGTTAGTCCAGTGACGAATGCAGTAAACAACATTTCACGAGTATTTAGTACAATAAGTGACTGACTAACTAGTTATCAATATTTCCAGCGCAAATAGTCACCAGGAAAGCTACGCAGTTTCAATCATTCCATAAAGGGTATGAAAGAAAAAAACATATTCCAAAGTGCTAAATGGTAATGAATGTTGTAGGTTTATCATCTATTCCTGCTGTTCATCATCATCATCATCAACATTTAAGACTGATTATGCCTTTCAGCGTTCAGTCTGGAGCATAGCCCCCCTTATACAGTTCCTCCATGATCTCCTATTCAGGGCTAACATTGGTGCCTCTTCTGATGTTAAACCTATTACTTCAAAATCATTCTTAACCGAATCCAGGTACCTTCTCCTCGGTCTGCCCCGACTCCTCCTACCTATAGAGTTCATTCCCAGTTTTTCTTTGATTTCCTCATTTTGGACACCCTCCTGCCATTGTTCCCATCTACTAGTACCTGCAATCATCCTAGCTACTTTCATATCCGTAACCTCAACCTTGTTGATAAGGTAACCTGAATCCACCCAGCCTTCGCTCCCATACAACAAAGTTGGTCGAAAGATTGAACGGTGCACAGATAACTTAGTCTTGGTACTGACTTCCTTCTTGCAGAAGAGAGTAGATCGTAGCTGAGCGCTCACTGCATTAGCTTTGCTACACCTCGCTTCCAGTTCTTTCCTGCTGTTGTAAAACAGTTTTCATGACTATCATTTACATCTTATAACTGGGTCATACAACATTCTTTTATCTAGGAGAACACGTTTCTCAGTGTTTTTGTCTCTTGTTCTGCAGGTGGAGAATTACTTCGCCTCGAAGATACGCAACGCTGTGACAACAGTGGCGCTGGTGGTGGATCACGACTACAACGATCGACTGGAACGAGCCAACAAGTGGCGTACCTGAACGAGCTGATACTTTTCATGAAGAAAGGTCGCGTCACTGTCCACAAATCTCTTCGATATTCACAGGAATACGCCTTCCGAGAACATGTATGCGGGATAGAATACTTTTTTAGGACAGTTCATTAACGTAGTGTCGTCTCTCGTTGATCAATACCCTTTCAATTTCCACAAACAGGTGTTTTCTTTACTTTCAAAGTGAAAGTTGCAGCGAAAGACTATCATTAAGCAGCAATATGGCTGCACATACATTTTTTTTCTTTTTGTAAATTTAATTTATTTACTGTGAAATAAAACATAATGTTTTGCTGTCAATGTCCATCTAGTGAAGAAAGAAGCCTATCACGTTCTCCTCCTCTTGATCTTCAAACAAGTATACGGGGCAGTTTGGTGAGTGTAACATAACAATACATAAAAGTTTACTCCGATTTTTCTTCTCCTATTCCGAGACAACATTTTTCGTCGTTGCTGTTGATTTCAAGACACTAGATGCCACTGTCAATAGCGCCCTTGCAGTTAAAGTTAAAACAGTTCACTTAGGTAACTGACAGCTTAGATAATGAGACCAACAAAAACTATGAAAATAAGGCTAAAACGCAGAAAGTCAGAATATTATAAACACACTAGACAACAAATTACTCACCCTCAAAAATGGTTCAAATGGCTCTGAGCACTATGGGACTTAACATCTGTGGTCATCAGTCCCCTAGAACTTAGAACTACTTAAACCTAACTAACCTAAGGACATCACACACATCCATGCCCGAGGCAGGATTCGAACCTGCGACCGTAGCAGTCGCGCGGCTCCGGACTGAGCGCCTAGAACCGCTCGGCCACCGCGGCCGGCCTACTCACCCTCAGGTGACACCACTCCAATACAGCGTAACACCTCCCCTAGCCTTATAATGCCTTGAAATCGGAGAGGAAAAGAGGCCACTCACTTCTTCAGATGTGTCTAGGGTTGCCAGACTAAATTTAAAAAACCACAAAAATTGGCTGGCGAAAGGATATGCTGAGCTGGTATAAGTCGTTGCTAACACACTTCAAATTACAACGATTGCGTAATTCTGCTTTTTTATGTCGACTCTCATGTAATTGAAGAAACTTTCCACATAGGCATTCCTGTACGGAACCGCCATTGCCCTTTTTGGTAACGTTACGCGTTTCTTCGCCATTAAGCGTTTTTCCACCGAAAAGTGTTTTATAGAAGTAGAAGCTTGAAAAGTGTTTTATAGAAGTAGAAGCTTGACTTTGTTATGGTTCCAAAGTTTTATTTAGTATATGGATATCTTCGCAAAAACTATCTTCAGCTATGTCTTCTACAATACCCACCACATTTGATGTTTGTACATATTTTCCATATGTAGGAGTTACTTTTCCTGCGTCCATGTAAGTGAAAATCTTAAAAGAAGAATTTTCGTAGTCGAACCACTTTTCATGATAACCTTCAGCCAGGCTACGAGAGCTTCATTCTTGAATTTATTTCACTCAACCTCATTAGCTTTTGTTCGGAAGAAACAATCGTTCTTACCTGATACAATACCCTCTTGTAATGTGAACATAATATTATTTAATCCTGTAGGATTCATGTACACGGTTTCCAAAACTATACTTTTCTGAGGCCGGCCGTTGTGGCCGAGCGGTTCTAGGCGCTTCAGTCCGGAACCACGTGGCTGTACGGTCTCAGGTTCAAATCATGCCTCGAGCATGGATGTGTGTGATGTCCTTAGGTTAATTAGGTTTACGCAGTTCGAAGTCTAGGGGACTGATGACCTCAGCTGTTAAGTCCCATAGTGCTTAGAGCCATTTGAACATTTTTATACTTTTCTGAAACAAATTTAATACATGGTGCACTCCGGCAATTCACTTTCGTCGTTAGCACTAAAAGACCAAATCAGCTTATTGCACTCATTCTTTCACTCTTGGTGAACACACACTGTCCGCTTTCCAACCAGACAAAAGCCTTTCCACAGCCAACAGTAAAGTTGCCCATCTATCTGTTATATGACAAAGCAGAGCATGATAATCTTGATTAACAGAAGCAAAGCATGTTTTCGGAACCTCTACTCTTTTAGCACTGATACAAAGTTTACCAAAAATCTTCAGCACAAGACTTTCGACATCTGTTGTTGTTGTTGTTTCTTCAGTCCTGAGACTGGTTTGATGCAGCTCTGCATGCTACTCTATCCTGTGCAAACTGATCTTCCCCGAGGTCGGCTTCTATCAGTTTTTCCATTCGTCTGTAAAGAATTCGGGTTAGTATTTTGTAGCTGTGACTTATTAAACTGATAGTTCGGTAATTTTCACATCTGTCAACACCTGCTTTCTTTGGGATTGGAATTATTATATTCTTCTTGAAGTCTGAGGGTATTTCGCCTGTCTCATACATCTTGCTCACCAGATGGTAGAGTTTTGTCAGGACTGGCTCTCCCAAGGCCGTCAGTAGTTCTAATGGAATGTTGTCTACTCCGGTGGCCTTGTTTCGTCTCAGGTCTTTCAGTGCTCTGTCAAACTCTTCACGCAGTATCGTACCTCCCATTTCATCTTCATCTACATCCTCTTCCATCTCCCATTTCATCTTCATGTACATCCTCTTCCATTTCCATAATATTGTCCTCAAGTACATCGCCCTTGTATAGACCCTCTATATACTCCTTCCACCTTTCTGCTTTCCCTTCTTTGCCTAGAACTGGGTTTCCATCAAAGCTCTTGATATTCATGCAAGTGGTTCTCCTTTCTCCAAAGGTCTCTTTGATTTTCCTGTAGGCAGTATCTATCTTACCCCTAGTGAGATAAGCCTTACATCCTTACATTTGTCCTCTAGCCATCCCTGCTTAACCATTTTGCACTTCCTGTCGGTATCATTTCTGAGACGTTTGTATTCCTTTTTGCCTGCTTCATTTACTGCATTTTTATATTTTCTCCTTTCATCAATTAAATTCAATATTTCTTCTGTTACTCAAGGATTTCTACTAGCCCTCGTCTTTTTACCTACTTGATCCTCTGCTGCCTTCACTACTTCATCCCTCAGAGCTACCCATTCTTCTTCTACTGTATTTCTTTCCCCCATTCCTGTCAATTGTTCCCTTATGCTCTCCCTGAAACTCTCTACAACCTCTGGTTCTTTCAGTTTATCCAGTCCCATCTCCTTGAATTCCCACCTTTTTCCAGTTTCTTCAGTTTTAATCTACAGTTTATAACCAATACATTGTGGGCAGAGTCCACATCTGCCCCTGGAAACGTCTTACAGTTTAAAACCTGGTTCCTAAATCTCTGTCTTACCATTATATAATCTATCTGATACCTTTTAGTATCTCCTGGGTTCCTCCATGTATACAACCTTCTTTCATGATTCTTGAACCAAGTGTTAGCTATGATTAATTTATGCTCTCTGAAAAATTCTACCAGACTGCTTCCTCTTTCATTTCTTACCCCCAATCCATATTCACCTACTATGTTTCCTTCTCTCCCTTTTCCTACTCTCGAATTCCAGTCACCCATGACTATTAAATTTTCGCCTCCCTTCACTACCTGAATAATTTCTTTTATCTCATCATAGAGATCATACATTTCTTCAATTTCTTCGCCATCTGCAGAACTAGTTGGCATATAAACTTGTACTACTGTAGTAGGCGTGGGCTTCGTGTCTATCTTGGCCACAACAATGCGTTCACTATGCTGTTTGTAGTAGCTTACCCGTACTCCTATTTGTTTATTCATTATTAAACCTACTCTAGGATTACCCCTATTTCGACATCTAAAGGTAATAATTTCATGCAGTGTTTTCTGCATTCTGCAAGGCATGGCAGCTGCAGTTATCATTAAGGATATTTGGATTCAGATTGACTTCACTAGATTTTGCAAGAAATAAATTAGTGATACGAATGGAATTCTAAAAAACACGCAAACATTCAAACTTCGGTACCGAACACTGAATATGTATAGGGCTGATATACCGAACAGTTTGGTACAAACCTGGCAACCCGGGGTGCACCACATCTAGATGAAACCACTCACCGACGTTTAGATCCGGTGGAACTAAAAAACTACGGGATATTGATTGCTACTTTTCACCAGCGATTCCAAATAGTCCCAGACATTTTTTAACGTTGGGTGACTTAATGGGCTAGTCGAGATGCGATATCGTACCTGAGTGTTCGCCAACCAGCAAACGCATGCCTGCAGCCCTATAAACGACTCTCAAGAGTCCGTGGCCGAAGTGCAGTGACCAATATTCGTCCCAAGCGCTGGGCGAGTTCATTCGTTTGCATAGAAGGGGAGGCCGAGAAGTGTTAGCCACCTTTCGGCCAGAAGAGATGACAGAATCGACGCGCATGCCTTGTAATCTTTCTCAAGCGGTTTTACAGAAACTATTCGGTAAAAACATTCATTTTTAATTTACTTATAGCTTTGTATGTTAGGTTCATGATGATGTGCCCATCCTTCCGTTAACGGCCACAGTTATTGCGGTATTTACGTGGAAATAAGATAGTGCGCGAAATTCGGAAAAGTTTGCAATGAAAAATAGAGATCACTATCGTTTTGCGTTCGGTGCACATTATATAACAGGATGCTGCGAATGAAATTTAGCTAACACTGAATTCTTCTTTAGACTTAAGTAGGAGTGAAAGTTGATCTCACGTAACACATACAGGGTGTTACAAAAAGGTACGGTCAAACTTTCAGGAAACATTCCTCACACACAAATAAAGAAAAGATGTTATGTGGACATGTGTCCGGAAACGCTTAATTTCCATGTTAGAGCTCATTTTAGTTTCATTCCAACGTGATCAAATTGTAAATTTTCACAATCAACATGTGTGGGCTGACGAGAATCCGCACGCAATTGTGCAATCACGTCATCAACACAGATTTTCTGTGAACGTTTGGGCAGGCATTGTTGGTGATGTCTTGATTGGGCCCCATGTTCTTCCACCTACGCTCGATGGAGCACGTTACCATGATTTCATGCGGGATACTCTACCTGTGCTGCTAGAACATGTGCCTTTACAAGTACGACACAACATGTGGTTCATGCACGATGGAGCTCCTGCACATTTCAGTCGAAGTGTTCGTACGCTTCTCAACAACAGATTCGGTGACCGATGGATTGGTAGAGGCAGACCAATTCCATGGCCTCCACGCTCTCCTGACCTAACCCTCTTGACTTTCATTTATGGGGGCATTTGAAAGCTCTTGTCTACGCAATCCCGGTACCAAATGCAGAGAATCTTCGTGCTCGTATTGTGGACGGCTGTGATACAATACGCCATTCTCCAGGGCTGCATCAGCGCGTCAGGGATTCCATGCGACGGAGGGTGGATGCATGTATCCCCGCTAACGGAGGACATTTTGAACATTTCCTGTAACAAAGTGTTTGAAGTCACGCTGGTACGTTCTGTTGCTGTGTGTTTCCATTCCATGATTAATGTGATTTGAACAGAAGTAATAAAAAGAGCTCTAACATGGAAAGTCAGCGTTTCCGGACACATGTCCACATAACATATTTTCTTTCTTTGTGTGTGAGGAATGTTTCCTGAAAGTTTGGCCGCACCTTTTTGTAACACCCTGTATATTTGCGACCGTGCCGCGCCAACGATAAAGCCAGAGTGAAACATATACAACATTCCTCATATTTCAAAATCTGTTTCAGATTTCGAAATGAGATTTTTGCAAATGATAGCATGCAAAGAGGAGAGTATTTTGCCATATCGTTATTATGCAAAACTACTTTATCTATCGAGTTACTCCACTAACTACAGGCTTATCTGACGAAAGAATGTAATTTTTGGAGGCCATCGTTATCTGGTGAAATGAGAAATGTTATGGGTTTTGGAACTTTTGTGACGGCTCCCAAACCCAAGGTCCTCGGCGGTACTTTAGGGGCAGCCACCACAAATTGTATAAAGCGTGGGTAGTGACCAGGATGTAGCTATGTCTGTTGGCCGAAAAATAATTAATGACTAGAATTGTGCCAGCTAGAATGAAGAGATAACTTATCTTTATTTCTGACGAAACGTGTTCCAGCAATACAAGTCCAAGTAATATACAAGAGTAATCCGTGTACTGAGGCTAGTCGAATGCAATAGCAAATATAACACTGCAATGGCTCCGCTATAAACTCCACGAAAGGCTAGCAATAGACAATCGACAATAGACTGTCCGTCTCGGGGCCAGCGCTCATCCTTATACGCAAAAGGCAGAGGGCGCTGCGGTCCCGAGCTCAGGCATGGCGCGACCTCTTCCGTCGGCGATAACGCCCTGAGACGCCGACAGCCGCGACAGGAACTGTGGCCAGCGATGTCACGGTCAGGGCGCGCGTGCGCGAGTTGGTTGGTTGGGTCCGTGCATACAACAGGAACAATATAAGTTTACATTACACGTTTCTTTTGAACCGAGGATGTGCTTTTTCATAAACTACTGACCTCACTTTTTCTCATTTCCGCACTTAGGAAACTAAACAAACAACTGTTTCAGAATGCTCTCGCAGTTGTCTCTGCACAGCACGTTAGTGAGGTAAGGCTGTGTAAATTCCATTGTGTTTTGGCAAAAGAATCAAATTTTAACATGGTAACCAGAGAAATGTGTTGGGTTTATCCAAAATACGCCACTCGTGACGCTTCTTGAAAATTTACGAACGGTTAACAAGCAAGGCGAAAATAAATCGCTACACTTTCGGCGAAATTCTTTTCAGATACTAACCAAAGTAGAGATGACAGATCTTTTTGAATGGTCACTATGCATGTGTGGACGTGGAGGGACCCCACTTAATATTTACAAAAAATGCGGGCGTAGGCTTCAGTTTAGAATGGCACTTCCCCTCCAGCACTCGACATTTTCCCTACAGCGCCTGCCGGTAACCCCCACCACTGCCGTTCTCTCCACGCAAGCCCTGCACCTGCACATTTACCGGCCAGGGTATTCTGCATGGACTCTATCATCTTGGAAGTGTCAATAGCGTACTCATCATAAGAATACAGAAGAAATGCAAAACTTGATCATCGAGAATGCAGAAATATACACTGTGTGATCAAAAGTATTTGGACACCCCCAAAAACAAACGTTTTTCATATTAGCTTCATTTTCCTGCCACCTGCTTCTAGGTAATCTATATCAGTGACTTCTTGTCAGGGGTCTGGGTGTCACTTGTGTCATACGTCTGTACGCGAGATTTCGACACTCCTAAACATCCCTAGGTCCACTGTTCACGATGTGGTAGTAAGTGGAAACGTGAAGGGACACGTACAGCACAAAAGCGTACAGACCGACCTCGTCTCTTGACTGAAAGAGACTGCCGACAGTTGAAGAGGGTCATAAATGAGTAATAGACAGACATCTATCCAGACCATCAGGCAGGAATTCCAAACTACATCAGGATCCACTGCAAGTACTATGACATTTAGGCGGGAGGTGAGAAAACTTGGATTTGATAGTCGAGCGACTGCTCATAAGCCACACATCACGCTGATAATGCCAAACGACGCCTCGCTAGGTGTAAGAAGCGCAAACATTGGACGATTGAAGTGTGGAAAAACGTTGTGTGGAGTGACAAATCACTGTATACAGTGTGGCGATCCAATGGCAGTGTGTGGGTATGGCGAATGTCCGGTGGACATCATCTGCCAGTGTGTGTAGTACCAACAGTAAAATTCGGAGGTGGTGGTGTTATGGTGTGGTCGTGCACCCTTTGCTGTTTTGCATAGCAGTATCACAGCACAGGCCTACACTGATGTTTTAAGTACCTTCTTGCTTCCCACCATTGAAGAGCAATTCGGGGATGGCGATTGCATCTTTCAACACGATCAAGCACCTATTCATAATACACGGCCTGTGGCGGAGTGAATACACGACAATAACATCCCTGTTATGGACTGGCCTACACAGAGTCCTGACCTGCATCCTATAGAACACCTTTGGGATGATTTGGAGCGCCGACTTCGTGCCAGGCCTCACCGACCGACATCGATACCTCTCCTCGGTGCCGCACTCCGTGAATAATGGGCTTTCCTTCCCCAAGAAACATTCCAGTACCTGACTGAACGTATGCCTGCGAGAGTGGAAGCTGTCATCAAGGCTAAGGGTGAGGCAACACCATACTGAATTCCAGCATTACCGATGGAGAGCGCCACAATTTTGCGCCATGATTTTGTAAGTCATTTTCAGCCAGGGGTCCGGATACTTTTATCACATAGTGTAGAATAAATTCAGAGAATGGTGAGCTTCGGATGTCTGTTACTAGATATTAATATGAAGTCTTGAGCTCTGCTGCGGACACCTTCAATCTGGTGTCTGAATGCCTTTGGAGGAATAAAAGTTTATTCTCCCTTAAGACTGGAACCAAAGAAGGTAGTGATGTTGGACGCTGGAGCCTGGAGGGAAGCATACGTTATATCTCAAAGGGGCTCGGGACTCTGGACAGTCCAGCCATTTTCGGGAGTGTTGTTGTTGTTGTCTTCAAGTCATTGTCTCACAGGTGTTGCATTATGACAAGGTGTATTGTGATGCTGATACAATCATCGTCTCCGAACCTTTCCTCTACTCTGCGCAATACATAGTGCTGTAAAACGTATTCATATCCTTCCACGTTTAGCCTTTTCTTAGGATCAATGACGAGATCACACCCTAGCCTCGAAAACACCGCCATACCGTTACACTTCCTCCTCCGTACTTCACTGTAGGCACTGCACATGACGGCAGGCTACGTTCTCCAGGCATCCAACAAACCCAAACCCTGCCACCTGATTGCCACTCCAAATCGCTCGATCCCATTCATCCACCGTCCGGTGGCGTAGCTCTTTACACCACATCAAGCGAGGCTCAGCACTGACTGTAGAAATATGTGACTTTTGAGGAGCTACTCGACCATTAGTTTTAGCTGTCTACTCACATTCATTGTCCTAACCAGACTGCTAGTAGCACTTTGGAATCCCATCCTCCGATTTCAAGCAATTTTTACAGCCACCCTCCACAATGGTGGATGGTCCCCGTCTGTCTGCATATGAGTTCTGCCTGGTCGTGCCTTAACTGTATCACATCACCAACAGTCGACTTGAGCAGCTTTAGAAGGTTTTAAAGGTCCCTCATGGATCTGTTACTCAAGTGAAATCCAATGACTATAATCCGTTCATCACAAGAATAAACCTGATGTAAACAACCACAAACGCGATGATTGGTCAGAAGCTGTAGTACACCTACGCTGGTGTTGTTACGCTCTTGGAAGTCGGTCCTACTTATGTATTAGATATATCATTGCTAAGTTACGTTAAATGAGACTTTAAGATACTGAAATGTATTAACAGCCACCAACGTTTTTCTTAATCACACTTTCGCTACGTACCTTTTATTTCAAAAATCGTGTACAGTCGCAGCTTGTGCAACGTTTGTGCTCTCATTGTCGCGCTGTTAATGCGCAGTATGAAAATGGCTGAGGCTTCTTTCTGTTCCGTAGTGAACACGCTTAAAAAGTGCCGAGAAATAGGTTGTTCTTAAGGTTTTTCATAAGTTTACGGAGATAATCAGCTTTTAAGTTTTTTCAGCGTTGTATATATTGTAGTTGATAAAGAACTCCATGTTGAACGTGTAGCGCAGTCGGTAACTTAATGACATGTGAACTAATTACGGTTATTCGTACGTTGGTTCATATCTCCCACATATCATTTTTTTCTCGTTCAATTTGAAATATCTGTATCTCGTAATTATAAAACTCCCATCATTTTTTATGAATAATGCACGTCTTTCTTGTTTCAAATTACTTATTGGACGCGAAATTCCTGTTTCCATTTCAAATACAAATTCGTAATTACCGATATTTTATGAAATACTGTTCATAAAAATTAAGAAAACATAACAATTTGATTTTTAAGGCAAAACTGAAAAACTAAATCCACTTTATTTGGACTATGTCCATCGTTTTATACCACAGAGGTAGATAATTATCGTAGAAACATTAAAAACAATCACTTTCACAGCATCGAGCGCATCATACATATGCCGCATTTTTACATTTGCTATTTACCATTACAAAATGAACCCAACAGAACTGATCTGGAGTCAAGCTGTGGGATTTGGCCCGAGAAGTAACAAGACTGTTAAGCTGCCAGACGTACTGGAACTATACGCACGCAGCTTTTCCTCACGTAACTGCCGAAAGCTGGCGGAATATAGAACAGCTCGTCATAAAAGAAGAAGAAAAAATGCTGCGCCTGGTTGGCCTCGTGGATTCTGTTGTTGCTAGGCTCCTTATCAACGTAGCAGGTGACACTTCCAGAACTGAAATGTATTTCTCGGATTCGGATAAAGACGGAGCTAAGAGATTACGAGACGACTAACTGTAAGTAATACCTTCAATGGCTTCAATATTTAACTATACAGTGAAATCCTTCAGTACTCTCTTACCTTACATACAGATTATGCAGAAAAATTACCCTGTGGTTAAGTCAGGAATTTTCATCATTCTTGTTTTCAATTACAATAGTACGTTAGCCAAAAACGATAACGTGTTGTCGTTTTCGTCTAGTCGTCTAAGGAGCGTATCGTAGGAGATTTACAATGTATTATTTCATTTTGCTTAAAAATTAACTGACATTCGAACCTGTATTGCTCCTCTGCTCGTCTCTTTTTACGTGTCAACTGCAGTTGGCCACGCCACTGCAGGCTAGCTGATGTACCAGCTCACAGGCCAGTGCAGTCCAAGTTACATGCGCGGGTAAATCTGTTGTCCCGTATTGTCGCTAATGCTATGTGCGCGTTGACGCACAGCACAAATACCACTATAATCGTACTTGACAGTACTCGACACAGCTTGGCTGCAGTCCCGCGTGAAACGGAAATCAATTGAGGTTCCAGCAAACGCAGAACCGGTAGAGCAATGTTTACATCACGTTTATTCTTATGGTGACGTTCGAAGTCACTTAGTTCTCTTAACCGACCTATTCTGCTGTTATCACTGCTCTAATGACAACACAATACTCCCTGACTCCTTTTACAGGGTTATTACAAATGATTGAAGCGATTTCACAGCTCTACAATAACTTTATTATTTGAGATATTTTCACAATGCTTTGCACACACATACAAAAACTCAAAAAGTTTTTTTTAGGTATTCACAAATGTTCGATATGTGCCCCTTTAGTGATTCAGCAGACATCAAGCCGATAATCAAGTTCCTCCCACATTCGGCGCAGCATGTCCCCATCAATGAGTTCGAAAGCATCGTTGATGCGAGCTCGCAGTTCTGGCACGTTTATTGGTAGAGGAGGTTTAAACACTGAATCTTTCACATAACCCCACAGAAAGAAATCGCATGGGGTTAAGTTGGGAGAGCGTGGAGGCCATGACATGAATTGCTGATCATGATCTCCACCACGACCAATCCATCGGTTTTCCAGTCTCCTGTTTAAGAAATGCCGAACATCATGATGGAAGTGCGGTGGAGTACCATCCTGTGGTACGTTTAGCTCCCTGCTTGCTTTATTCGTCGACTTCCGCGGGCTACGCGTGAAACTTGCCCGCACGCGTTCAACCGTTTCTTCGCTCACTGCAGGCCGACCCGTTGATTTCCCCTTACAGAGGCATCCAGAAGCTTTAAACTGCGCATACCATCGTCGAATAGAGTTAGCAGTTGGTGGATCTTTGTTGAACTTCGTCCTGAAGTGTCGTTGCACTGTTATGACTGACTGATGTGAGTGCATTTCAGGCACGACATACGCTTTCTCGGCTCCTGTCGCCATTTAGTCTCACTGCGCTCTCGAGCGCTCTGGCGGCAGAAACCTGAAGTGCGGCTTCAGCCGAACAAAACTTTATGAGTTTTTCTACGTATCTGTAGTGTGTCGTGACCATACGTCAATGAATAGAGCTACAGTGAATTTATGAAATCGCTTCAATCATTTGTAATAGCCCTGTATAATTGCGGGTCCGCCGCGCGGTCTTGCGCGGCTCCCCCTGTGGAGGTTCGAGTCCTCCCTCGGACATGAGTGTGTGTGTTGTCCCTATTATAAGTTAGTTTAAGCTAGATTAAGTAGTGTGTAAGCTTAGGGACCGATGACCTTAGCAGTCTGGTCCCATAGAATTTACCACAAATTTCCAAAAAATTACTGGCGGGTCCGTCTCTCTTGACAACTAGAGGTCTATTCCGAATGACGTATAGGTGTCCGTATGCTTTTAATAAGATAATTTACGTATTACGTCATGAGACGCTGCTGAAAACTGTAGTTGAAGAGCCGGCCGGGGTGGCCGTGCGGTTCTAGGCGCTACAGTCTGGAACCGTGTGACCGCTACGTCGCAGGTTCGAGTCCTGCCTTGGGCATGGATGTGTGTGATGTCCTTAGGTTAGCTAGGTTTAAGTAGTTCTAAGTTCTAGCGGACCGATGACCTTATAAGTTAAGTCCCATAGTGCTCAGAGCCATTTGAACCGTTTTTTTGTAGTTCAAGAAATGATTCAAAAATGGCTGTAAGCACTATGGGACTTAAACATCTGAGGTCATCAGTCCCCTAGACTTAGAACTACGTAAACCTAACTAACCTATGGACATCACACACATCCATGCCCGAGGCAGGATTCGAACCTGCGACCGTAGCAGCAGCGCGGTTGCGGACTGATGCGCCTAGAACCGCTGGGCCACAGCGGTTGGCTGAAGAAATGGTTTAGGGACAGAATTGCAAGTGCATGCCGACCACTCGTTTCATGATGATTGCTTCCTGGCTTCGAGCGTCTATTGTGACAATCGCATGATGAGCATTGATATGTCAGACCCCTCTTCAATCACGGAACTGCCTACTTTCATTTGAAACGGGACATTTTTATGCGAGAGTGTGATTTTTCGGGCCTTCTCTGGGAACTGTCTACTTTGAAGAGCCACGGATCGCAGAGCGAATTTTTATGGACAATATCATTTCTCCTATGCAAACGTGATTGATATAATTCCTCTCTAACTGTTGGCAAGTTTTCACTGCTTTGTATTCAGTCGTTTTGGAGGGCCTAAATTGTTTAATTTCTCCTTATGATGAAACGTATGAACAACACGAAAAGTATAAGTCGAAGCTCTATTGTTTCTTTTATGCATTCTATGTTTTTACGCACGTTAAGTCTATGTAAAGTGCTAATATCTCTTGTTTCATTTATTGTTTTTGGGCCCTTATGTACCGTATGTCGCTGATGCAATCTTGCCGGGATTCAGTTCTGTATTCCGTATTAAGTTGTATTTACGTCGGGGTTTCCTTAGCAATAGTGCTGGCATTCGTTGTTGTGCACTAGTGTGTGGCAGCCGCCGTGACCCAGTAGTTTTCTGTAACTTGTTTGAAACGATGTAACTTACAGTGTTGGGAAAAGTCCATTATTGTAATCAGTGCGCAAGTTGACTTCGAGGCCGAAAAACGAACACGACGCGAGCAGTCCTGTATCACAGTCAGTAAAGAGCATTTCTGAATGTCTCGGTATTGGAGAAATCACACGGAAAACGAATTTCAAAAGAAATTGAGAAACATCAGGTCTTGTATTACCAAACAATTTGTACTGGACGAGTCTACCCAGAGGGTCATAAGAAGTAAAATCTACAACTTTTATGCATAAAACCAGTTTCCAAAAGTAGGACCAGAATTGTAAATGTTGAAAACTCAAGTCGAAGACCTTTTGGCGTTTTGTTCGGAAATACGACACAAAACATTCAACATATCTGTGCAGATGGAAAACAGTCACACCAGCTCCGGGAAAGTCATCATGACCTTCTTCTTCGACTGCAAGAGTCCGCTATGCATTGATTTTCTTTAACATGGCGCCACAATCAACGCACAGCGGTACGTGGACACTCCGCGAAAACTGAAGCGCGCCTTCGAGACCAAACGCCCAGGGATGTTGAGGGGCGACATAATTCTATTGCTGGATAATGCCCGCCCACATACTGCCAAGATCGTTTAGATTATACTGCAGAAGTTTCGCTGGGAAGCCCTAACACATCCTCCGTGCAGTCCCGATCTTTGGAGCCCTGATGGAAGATACCCGTGGCCGCCGATTGGCTTCGGACAAAGACGTGCACACCAGGGTACAATCATGGTTCCGTAGGCAACCGCGAATATTTTTCCATGAAGGCGTTGACCGTCGCTTCGCACAGTGGGATAAATCTAGTAACAGTTATGGCGATTACTTTCGAAATAATAAATATTTAATTTAATTTTTTTTCATCTGTCTCGTTTTCATTTAACTGCCCCGTGCATAAATCTCAGGGTATTCTGACTAACGAATTGTAACTGTTCTCCAAAACAAAACACCGAGGGCTTCACGAGTGTTCAGTAATTGTTGTTGTTGTTGTGGTCTTCAGTCCTGAGACTGGTTTGATGCAGCTCTCCATGCTACTCTATCCTGTGCAAGCTCCTTCATCTCCTAGTACTTACTGTAACCTACATCCTTCTGAATCTGCTTAGTGTATTCATCTCTTGGTCTCCCTCTACGATTTTTACCCTCCACGCTGCCCTCCAATGCTAAATTTGTGATCTCTTGATACCTCAGGACATGTCCCACCAACCGATCCCTTCTTCTAGTCAAGTAGTGCCACAAACTTCTCTTCTCCCCAATCCTATTCAATACCTCCTCATTAGTTACGTGATCTACCCACCTAATCTTCAGCATTCTTCTGTAGCACCACATTTCGAAAGCTTCTATTCTCTTCTTGTCCATACTATTTATCGTCCATGTTTCACTTCCATACATGGCTACACTCCATACAAATACTTTCAGAAACGACTTCCTGACACTTAAATCTACACTAGATGTTAACAAATTTCTCTTCTTCAGAAACGCTTTCCTTGCCATTGCCAGTCTACATTTTATATCCTCTCTACTTCGACCATCATTAGTTATTTTGCTCCCCAAATAGCAAAACTCCTTTGCTACTTTAAGTGTCTCATTTCCTAATCTAATTCCCTCAGCATCACACGACTTAATTCGACTACATTCCATTACCCTCGTTTTGCTTTTGTTGATATTCATCTTATATCCTCCTTTCAAGACACTGTCCATTCCGTTCAACTGCTCTTCCAAGTCCTTTGCTGTCTCTGACAGAATTGCAGTGTCATCGGCGAACCTCTTTTATTTCTTCTCCCTGGATTTTAATACCTACTCCAAATTTTTCTTTTGTTTCCTTTACTGCTTGCTCAATATACAGATTGAATAACATCGGGGAGAGGCTACAAACCTGTCTGACTCCCTTCCCAACCACTGCTTCCCTTTCATGCCCCTCGACTCTTATAACTACCATCTGGTTTCTGTACAAATCGTAAATAGCCTTTCGCTCCCTGTATTTTACCCCTGCCACCTTTAAAATTTGAAAGAGAGTATTCCAGTCAACATTGTCAAAAGCTTTCTCTAAGTCTACAAATACAGTAATAGTAAATAAATTACTGGATTTAGCGGACACCGACAAAATCTCGCGCCATAGCCAGCTGTGGCCCCTCCCTACTCTCCTTCCACGCTGCACAGCAAACAATGTCATCCAAACAATGTCGCTGCAACTCTTCATTCAACGCGGCAGTGTTCAGTTGGTCTTCTACCTCTCGGTTGACATTATTCTGTGTCCGCTTGTGTAGCTCTGTTGTGAAGTTATTCTGGTTTTTTACTGTGTGAGTAACGATTTTTTACTGTTTGAGTAACGACGAACCAGCTGGCGAAAATATGTTTCAAAAACAAAACTGCAGGGCGTCTCACGGAAGATGCGCTGGAGGGGTCCACACGGTGGCTGTTAACAGGTGGGTCTGCCTCTTGTCGCTATTCATAGCTCTCGGGCGCCAACACTTTGCGCGTGCCCCCTACACTGTGTGACTGAGCAGTCTGGTGTTTTCTTTTGAGTTTTTTGCCAAATTTAATCGCTACAGTTATTGTTGCTGGACGTAATTATTGCAACTGCGCCGAGTCGGGGCTTTCCCTGCCCGTATGTCGCTGGGCCCGGTCCTCAGATAAAAAACATCGTGCGCGTGTCTTCTATACTGTGCGACTGAGTGTTTGGGCGTTTTATTTTGAGTTTCCTGTCGAGTTTACATTCGGTGTGGCCTACACTAAGGAACAACAAGTGTTTTTTGTGTCGGTACTATGCAAAAAGAAAATCATACGAAAATTCCCCGGTGTGCATATTCCCAGTGATCGATCGACGATACCCAGATTAGTGAAGAAATTTGAAGAGACTGGATATGTGTCACACAAGCGAAGGCCTATAGAACCTAGTGTTTTAACAGAAAATAAATTAGACGAGATAGAAGAGGCCTGGGGGAAAAAAAATGGTTCAAATGGCTCTGAGCACTATGGGACTCAACTGCTGTGGTCATAAATCCCCTAGAACTTAGAACTACTTAAACCTAACTAACCTAAGGACAGCACACAACACCCAGCCATCACGAGGCAGAGAAAATCCCTGACCCCGCCGGGAATCGAACCCGGGCGTGGGAAGCGAGAACGCTACCGCACGACCATAGATGCGGGCAGGCCTGGGAAAGAAGTCCGAGAAAATCTCTGCGCCATTTGGCATTTCAGACTGGTGTGTCAAGAGCATCTGCTCACAGAGCTACGCACAAGCTGAAATTGAAACCACACAAAATAACGGTAGAGTATCAACTGAGGAACTCATGTACTGTTGCTCGACGTCGTTATTGCAACTGGTTGTTACAGTCTGCGCACGATGGGGAAGATGATCCTGAGATGCGTTTTTTTGTCCCACGAAGCATGGCTGCATTTGTCAGGGTACATAAATTCTCAGAACAATCGACGTTGGAACTCCGAAAACCCTCATGAACTACATCAATAACCTTTGCATGATACGAAAACCGGAATGTGGTGTGCAGTTAGTGCAAGATAATTATTGGACCAATCTTTTTCTACGAAACAATACGTTCTGACAGGTATATGAACAATATACTGTATCCTTTTTTTTTCTAGGACTAACACCTAACGAAAATATGTACGGATGTTTCATGCATAAGTGTGCAAGACCACTCATCGCCAATGCTTCTATGCCAGCAATACGAAGTGTTTTTGATGATAGGGTAGTTGACTCGCCTCCTCGTTCTCCAGATGTAAATCCGTGTGATTTTTATCTTTGGGGAATGTTAAAAGACAAAGTGTATACAACCAATCCCCACACGCTCAAAGTGTCGGAAGACATGGTTCAGATAGTCATTTCCCAGATTTCTGCTGCCGAAATTCGTCGAGTGTTTGCTAATGTTTTCAGGAGATGTCAGGCTGCTCTTACCACAGAGGGACATCATTCTGAGCACCTACTGTAACTGAAGGTAAGCTTAAGTTCAACAGATGGCAACATTGTTTATGCTTAACTCAGGGGGATGCGCGTGCGCTGCTGACTACCGGTAACTTTCGGGTGCAGCAGCGCGCGGCGGAAGCGGTGGCAGCAACCGGTGGTCGTGCGGTTACGAACCGTCGACCCCTTCCCCGCGTCTTTCGTGCGACATTCTTTCTGTATTTGCTGCGTATTGTCGAAAAAGAAAGAGAGGAAGTAAAATTAGAATGAGGTTGCATGAAAGTTTATTTCGCCACGCGGTGACCTCCCTACAGCGACAACTTTCACTTCAAGAGCTGAATCATTGCTGATACAGGTAAGATCATTATTTTATTTACTTGTTGCCAAACTCAATTTTTGTTTCTAAAACATTACTAATTTTATGTGCAAAATTGAAGTTTTTTAGTGTAATTCTTTATTATCACTATCAGCGGATACGTTTGTAATCAAAGAAGTAAAAAGTGATATTATCTTTTAAAAATGACGAAATAAGAGACTCGACTATCTATCTTGCGACTCTCCAGCCCTGTGTGAAGGCTGTGGCCTTCACAAAACGCAGCTTTGTGAATGCATTGCAAGCACCTTCTGCCACGATACCCTCTAAATTCCATGTGCAAATCTGTTGCATCATGAATAGTGCAAACTGCTTCATGTGTCTTGTATGGCAAGAAAATTAAAGTCCTGCATTCCTAAAATGAGTGGATTTCTGGAAACTGTTTTAATCACTCAAGTAGGCCCTGTAGGCCTCTTATATAAATAATCGGAGTTTGCTCCGATTTCTGAGAGAAGTTTCAAACGTGATGGAAAAAAAACGCCAAAATTTCGGACTTTTTCGTTATTCCTTCGAAACTACGCGTTTAATCGAAAAGTTCAAGGTTACCAGAAATGTAGAGCATAAAAATTTGCATCGATTGAGTATGAAAGCTTTGTTATTTGATTAAATTTTCCTGTTGGAAAGTTACGCCATAATATGGCAATTTTTCACACGTTTTTGAAAAACGCTCTTTTCGTCGCTACAAAAAGTGCAGCTTCTGAGAACTGCTGAATTTGATGCATAATTTCATAAGAGAAAAGTTTTAGCGATTCAAACTAAGTTTTCAAGAAGTCAAAGAAAGTGACAAAAAGCCTAGCCAGTACGCAAATATCGTTATTATTCGATTATATGTAATCCACGTGGTTAATGACTAACATCAATGGTTAATGACTAACATCAATGAACTTTTTCAATATTCACTTTTTTATTTTTGTTACTGGTCGACAATCCATAACCTTCATGTTCTCGAGATAATAATTTTCAAAACTGTGAAATTATCAGAATAATATTACCTGCTACAATAGCACAAAAAAATTGTTTATAAGTAAGGCCGAATTTTAGAGCCTTCCGGCCCCATTTTAGAGGATCAAGCGGGTTGCACCTGTGAACATCCCCTCCGGGAATATTGTCGAGCAGCAGCTTCTGTAGGAGGCAAAGAGGTGAGTCCGAACGATTTTTCAAAACTTTGATAGCGAAGCACGTTCAATGGCTTTGTTTCATCTTCGCAGTACAGGACTGCTATGAACTTCTGTCCAGCCTCCTCATCAGACTCATCAGCAGTAGCGCTGGAATTGCTGAATATCTCTGTTTCTTTCTGCACATTGTTTTTCGCCCCAGGTGTCTTGAGGCGTTTAGCTTTCCTTTGTCGTAAAAACGATGGATCCCCATCGTAGCCATTGAAGGCATGTAGGAACAAAATATTTTCTATCGATATTTGAGACAGCTTGAAATTTTGGGGGCTGGTAACTACGTCTCCATGTCTGTCTTTGCCTGACTATAACAGAAAAAAAATTCAGGACAATGGGGCTGAAACGGTGAGAGCGTCACTGTCCTCCCCAACGACTACAAGACAACGCTGATCAATTTTAAAGGCTGTAGCTACAATACAATATCGACGTCCTCAGCAACTTGTTTAATATTGAAGTGCTCACCTTCAAGTTTTGCAATTAGTAAAGAAATGAGGCGCTGTTTACTTTGCCATGGTTACTGATGTTGCTTCAATAAACATGGCATTTGGTGACGTTCTTTTGGTGGCTGTGCACAGCTGTGCAGCTGCTTTCGTGCTCCCTTGACTTGTCACACTATGGTATCCACACAACTGTGATCTTTCTGCAGTACTAACGCTTGACGTAATCTATGTACTTCGAAATTATGGAAGAAAATAGTTCTTTTAAGTTCCATGCCACTCTGTGCACCAGAAATCCTCCATACGCAATTGCTCGCTCTCCTAGAACTCAGATGGGTCAATAAAGGAATCAAAAAATTGTAAAACACAGATTTTCGTGTTCTCACTTACTTACGTAGGCAGGGAATGATGCACTGAAAAATAAACGAACACGAGTGGACAGTGGGACAAACCATGCAGTTGAAAGCAGAACGCTGATAACGGTTGCTAATCATATGATTTACCTATAACTGAATAATGGCAATATTTACTAACCAGTTAAGTTTTTTGATCACTTTCGTTGACTCTTTGAAAACACAATGCTCTACAGCTTTACTCCTTCAAATTTTGCGTCATGTAGGCCAGTTTTCAGATGCTGATGTGTTATAGCGACTAAACGAGTATTTTTCGAAAAGTGCGAAAAACTGTCAGTTTTTTGGGTTACGATGATGCTATCAAAGAACGGCGTCCTTAACTCCACCAGCTACTTGCTACATCAAAGAGAAGACTAGCTTGCAGAATGACATTTTCCTGATAAAAATATTATGTTGTAGGTTAAGGGACACTGTGGTAAGAGAAAACGCAGTTGCGAAGGATGCAGTGCGCAATGCTTCAAAGATTTACACTGATGGAATAAAAATGCAGCACTCTCAAGGGCTGTGCTCACTGGCTCCAGGGTATAGTACACTGGTGTCCAAGATTAACGCAACAAACGAAAATGTCTCAAGGTTGTGTTTATTTTGCCACAAAACAGCATAAACAGGTGATAGCAAAGAAGAAACAATGCAAAGAATACCGAACGTAATCCACTGCAACAGGCATAAAAAAACTGTCGCCTTCTCCGAGAAACAACAGAACGATTCTTATTAAGTCATCGGGCCACATCAGTTTGCGACTTTCCTTCTTCCTATCGTCTTCCACACGAGTGAGTCTGTATTCGTCTTCTCTGCACCATACTGCACCCTCTGTGACTGTGTAAACAGCGATTGTGGATGTGGGACTACCCTGCAAACACTGCCCCGCTTGATAGGTGCCCTGACGTCTTTGCTGGTGTGGTTGTCCGGTGATCGGAATGCCATTTGATCGGTATGCCACTTCCGTGCAGAACACGATCGTAATGACTTATGTTTACAGTTTGTACGATTATACCGTGAATTAGACACAGGGCGGGGAAATAGCAGATTGTTGCTTTAATTTTGGACACCAGTGTATGGGCATACTGAGTGGTTATAGTGTTAGTGAGTCATTTGTCACGCTGGTCGGCGATCAGATAGCCACAGAAGGCCTGTCTGCGCACCTTCTGTTTTGCCTCTGCAGACAGTAACTGTGCTGAGTTTATAGGTGAACAGTGTTTCAATATTCATTCTAGAGTATAATCATGCTCCACCAGCGATTACGTGCGGCTGCTGGACAGCTTCAGCCATTTGAACTGTGTCGCATTGTGGGCAGGCGGGAGGCTGATTTTAACAGTGGTCTGTGGAATACCACGCTGTCTGGTCTCCTTCCCCAAACAACCAAACCAATCCGATCGAACATAACCCAGGTACGAAATCCGGACATTCTTGCACCTGCTGTGTTATCAGGGTCCATTGGGAACCGACTGCTTGCAGCAGGATTAAGAGATCTGCCTCTGGCCAGGCTACCACTGACATCACGACACCGTCAAGCAAGGCTGCCCTGATGTTGTGAAAGAGTTGACTGTGAGTGGAATAGCGCTCTGTTGTCCTCTGTGATGAGCATAGGTTCTGTCTATATGCGAGCGATGGACGTACGCGAGACCTGATGAGCTACCTATTCAAGAGTGCATTTACCCACCACACACAGATCCTATCCCAGGCTTCATGGTGTTGGGGGGGGGGGGGGGGCATACATCTGGCGTTTCTGCAGGATAAAGTAACCAGTGCCCGCTACATTGCACTGGCTGTTGCCCCATGCTGCAACCATTTCTTCGACAGAAAGGTGATGCGTTTTTTTTTTCAGCAGGACAATGCATGTCCACTTACGGCTGCTGCGACGCGACGCAATGTGCTCTTCGTGGCGTATAATTGCCCTGGCCAACATGGTGATCAGATCTCCCTTCAATTGTACACGTATTCATCATGACGAAGCAGGAACTTACACGTTCTCCAGGGCCTACGAGAAACATTGCCGATTGCAACAAAAGGCGCAAGATGCTTGGGACAATCTATCGCAAGATGCCGTTCGACACCTTTATGATCGTTTGCACGCGAGAATACACGCCTGAAAAGGGGGATAGTAACAATGTGTATTGCTGCGACAGTCTGGGCGTTTTTTACTGCGTCATATTTGTTTCATATTGTCTGAATTTGTTATCATTTACCCCTAAAATGATGAACTGCTTCTCTATAAAATGTAAAATGACATTGTCCTTATAAGTGTTGCATTCTTTACCTGCCGTGTATGTGTAACTGCAGGTGGAATCAGTTGGAACAACAGACTACGGTTTCCATACCAGTTTAAGAGACGGCGCAAAGCAGAAATAGTTACAAACATCATAATTGCAAAGAAAACTACGACTCTGGTGTGTGTCACGTAAAGAGTTTTCGCCTTCGCTTCAATCACGGAAGGTTGAAGGTGAAGGTAGATTCAGGCCCGGATCAGGGGGGAGGTGGGGAGGGGGCAAACTGAAGTATCTGCCCCGGCGGCAATTTCATGGGACGCCAAATTTATATTCTTGAAGAAAAAAAAACTTGTTTCACTAAGCGCCTAGCATACAGCGCACGTTGGTCTATCGATTAATCCTATGATTTTGAAACGCACCCCTGATGATTTTTTAACAAATTCTAAGTTGATTTCTGAACGATTCATAAGTTGATTTTTGAATGCGTGCGTAGAGTACGTGAAGACTCTGCCAGTGGAATCCCCGTCTCACCAAGTAATAAAAAATGGTGAATGCCGGTAGCCGTTTGTTTATGTGGTTGTTTGGGTGTACGAATTGTTGATTGGGTGTACGAATTATCAGTGTTGCTATAATTTTTAGCGAAATCCGTAGATTCAGACTAACAGAGTGGAAATAAACGACTAACAGGTAAAAAAGATTACTTATCATCTTCTCGGTGTATCCAAGAAAATGAAATTTTGACAGAAAATCTTTTCCAGATCTACTCAGGGCCAGTCTTACAGTCCCCGGTTAGATGCCGCTTAAGTTCTATTCTTGGAATAAAGTGGAAAACACGTTGTACGAACACGTAAAAACGCCTAACCGGAGAATAAACGCGGGTGACTGAATCGGTGATTCTGGCAGGATTACCGAAGTTAACCGAAGAATAAGTTTTCACAGTGGCAGGAATAGTTGCAGAATTAGTGATGATTGTTTGTTAGAACGAGGAAGGAAAAGAAACGGGGACATCACATAAATTGTGTGGAAGAATCTGACGATTCCAAATTTATATAAAAATTTCGTACAGCTACTTCTTTTCGAACTCATGCTTGAGAAACAGGAGCGTATGAACGAAATGTGAACCTGTTTCCTTCCATAAAACTTTCTGCTTGTAGTAGGCCTAATACGCATCCAATATTGGTACCTTACCAATTATATTCTGTCATATTATTTATAAATGAGATAGATAAAAATTACCATTTGTGCCAAAACATTTTCACTTATTTGGTGTGTTCTACAATTGCTGCAATATTAGAAAGTCCTATTTCGTTTTATATAGCAGACAGTGACAAAATAGACATAATCAGATAGAAACTACACCAGTCTTGGGTTCTGTTCGTATTAACAGCCTCTTCAGTATTCAACAACGACTTTTTGATTTGTCATGTAGATAAAGGTTTGACGATCTTTGATGAAGTAATATATTTTTTCGCAGAAAAGAAAGTACGAGGGTGTAAAGCTGCAACAAGATCAGAGAGAAAAAATGCTGCGACCTACGGATTGAACAAATGTGTACTGTCTTGCTTGTTTCGTGCCTTTACTAATTATATGTTTCCTATATTTAATTTTATGTCACGTAAAAGAGAAAGTTATTAGGTAATAGGCAACAAAGAGTGCAAATTTTCTGAAGAGTTCTTATTCTCCCGGTCACAAATAATCCCACTCAGTATTTTTTTTTTTTTCTTGTAAGGGAGGTAGGATGTTAAACCGGCCGACTGGAAAAAAGAGAGGCGCTACAGGACATTTTAATTTCCATTCTCCCGAATATAGGTTTGATGGCTTCTATTACAAAATATACACGTTCGAATTCCACAGAACGAAGTACAGTGATATGCGATTGCAGAATGCTGTGTGAAGAGGCGTCGTGGCACTGCACTTTGGCAGACTTACGAGATATTAACAATTCTTAACATTTCCTCGAACAGATATGTTTTATATATCAACCTATTCAGAAAGATGTGCTGTACAAAATGAACACATTTTTGAAAAATCGATTAAAAAAACGCTTGACCGGAGGGGGCGGGGGCGCTACTATCAAGTTTTTGCCCCGGTTCGGAAATATCGTAGATCCGAGTCTGGGTGGATTCGCACACATCGGCGAGGCGACAGTGCCTCGACCGGCGCACGATCCGCCGACATGGTTGAAAGTATTGTAGCAATTTCAAGGGCATAGTTAACTCTCACCCGTGGCGTGGCCGTAAATAGCGCAAACCGTTCTCTCGCCGACATCATGATTGCCGTGTTCCTTGCGGACAATTTTTTCTCACTTAACTGCTGCGGTACGATCAGATTGTTGAGTTGCGCATTATTTCAAAAATGAACATGAATAAGGAAAAAGTTGTTGAATTAGCTCACATCTATCCTGTGCTGTATGATCTCTCCAATACTAAATAATGGACCCAGAGCTCAAGAAAAACTTTGAAATAAAATAGCAACAAAAATAAAATCAATTGGTAGATAAAAACGGGTATATTTCTGATTTTTCATCAAGGAATACAACCAAAACAACAATAAAATCAATTGGTAAGTAAATACGGGTATATTTTTGATTTTTCGTGTTGGCTATCGCTACAACATTTTCTTGCACCTAGATATTTGATAGCCAAGGCAAAGACCAAGCCACAGAACAGAATAATTCACTTACATGAAGTGCATCTTTCGTTGCTTTCCCTCCTTTCAAACGTAAATTTTGTAATATATGACCACCAAATCGACTTCCTGGGTAACGTAGTTATAGGCATTTCTATCGTACTTTTTAAAAAAGTTACGCAGTAAACATGTGGCCATAATTACGTTATCTATGTAGTTTGGACCAGCTTGAAGGCACCTAGTGTAATTTTTGAGACAACATACCAAAACTGTTTTCTGATGTCCTCCTGGAACCACTCAAACGAGAGTTGAAGTTACACTCACCATCGTCCAAATTATCCTCGTTATAGTCGCATTAAGTACGTTTTTAGAAGAAATGCTTCGTCAACAATAATAATATACAGAAGTTGAGTATGGTAGAATTTTCTGGTACATTCAAAGGGGCATCTTATTAAAGGGCTTTACTTAAGTTGGAATTGGAAAATACGCGCCGATACGAATAGCAATAAAGTTATAATGAGCACCTACAAAAGCCAAGAAAATTATGGAAAATAGCTTTTTGTAATTCGGTTTTCGAAGGAGCCTGACTAATAACGTGTTTCCCATGCAAAGCTCCTATATAATTAGGAAAATTCTACTTTTCATAAAAATCGTTAGCGATGTTTTCGCCATTTTTTAGGTCGGAATAGGCATCAGTGCGTGCATCATATCGTCTGCAATTGTCTTGCACGTACGATTTTAGGAACTGCGATGCGATAAATAAATGAAATCGTGTTTAACGCATCTCCTTTGACCAGATAACTGAAAAAAGCAGACAGCAGGAGCTTGTTTTTCATATTCTTCACCCAAAGTTACAGGAATTACAGCTATCAGCTTATCTAGCGTAATCATTCCTTCAAAGCCAAGTTTAGACTGTCAGTGGTACACAATTCTCTTGCTTAGGTCCTTCAAAGAAAGTTATTCGAACATTTACCGTTAGCTTTTATGTTTCAGTCGGTGTTGCTTGGACTGGTCATGTCACTGGTGTGTATTTGCTCGTGTGTGCGTGTGTATGTGTTAGTGTGTATGCTTGTGTGTCAATCCAGCTTTAAATGGTACAGTAATCGGCGTGGAGGAATGACCTAAAAAGATCATTATCATTGGCTGTTCTCTTTTATCACAATAAACAATTCATTAACCGCATCATTTAGAGAGGCGTGGGCAACATTTATCTAATAGTATGCAGCCTTTGTTAGCACTAAGTAATCAAATGCGATGGTATAGAAAGCCACTGTCTCTTCCTCAAGTTTCGAAATCAAATAAGTTATTTCTTCATCTTGGTTTGCTTGTCAATAAAACTAGCGTCTTCCTTTAATTCAGACATATTTGAGTGTCCATTAATATATTTTTTATTTCAATTATCGAGACTTTATTTTTCTCCATGCTTTTTGTATATATTTTTTCAAACAGAGCTAAGTCTGACAGCAGAGACATGAAGTCAATTTCACTGATCGGACTACTGAAAAAAATCTGAAATTATTTTAGGCTTTCAGTCTTCGGCGTCAATAAATGGTTTTAGTGGCATCCAAAGCTTAAGAAGTATCTCAACTGTGGGCATTCTTGTTTTTGAGTGAGATCGAACACTCTGATGATTGAAGTCAACGTATAAGAGGAAATCCTTCTCTTTCCTCACCGTGGCCGGCCGAAGTGGCCGAGCGGACAGTCTGCTTTAGGCGGTGGCGCGGCACGGACCTGCTGTCCCGGCCGCGGGCGCGCGTGGACGAGGAAGTGTTTACACCGTCGGTACTCGAGTGTGTTGTTGTCTGACTCGATCGCCATGGCACACAATTTTCGAAAGACTACGCTCCAATTTACCCTTCGACAACGAATCTGCCAGACCCAAAGCTTTCGAAATAGAGCGTTTTTTGAGGGAAGAAGTTCGTTTACCTGCTACAGACATAATTGGAATACACCTGTCCATTGTAAGCAGTACAATGTACGTAAAGATGACCGATGAAGCTGCGTGTGAAAGAACTCTCTCCGCTGCTCAAAGAGGATTTAAATTTCGACACTCTGATGGCCATATCAGCGATGTAACAGTAGCTCCTGGGTGTGAGGATCATTCGGATCTTTGAATTGCCGTTTGAGGTGCCAGAATCGATGGTTACTGAATCGCTGCGACCATATGGAACGGTACTTAGTCATACGCCTGAACGCTGGGCAAGTTTTAGTACCTATACTGTGCTAAACGGCGTGCGACAGGTGCGGATCGTCCTTACTAAACATATCCCGTCTTATTTATACATTGGCGGGTGTCGAGCTATTGTGATCTACGATGGCCAGCCACGCACTTGTTCTGGCTGTGGTGGAGGACATATCCACTCGGAGTGCATACAACGCCGCGTCGTGCAACTGCCACATGGAGACGCGTCACAGCGAGAAGTTCCCACGCAACTGCCGATGACGTACGTGTCGGTGGCTCGCCGGGAGGTGTTTCCCAGTTCGGAGCGTGACAAGGACGTGTTTATGCAAGAGCCGACCGAGTTACGGGAGCATGGAGGTGACTCGGAGAATGTCCCTACGCCCACGTCACGTCAGTTGAGGGAGGAACCTTCCGACAACTCACATGAAGCACGCGACGTGGAAGTAGAGGTCGAGACAGTGGCGCCGGCAACGGACCAACGAACGATCGACGAACACAGTGAGGCAGCAGAGGGCAGGGCACGCAAACAGCGATCGCCGAAGCATCGCAAAAAGCGTCGCCATAGTTCGGGTGACACGTCCCCCCCTAGCCTAGGGGACACGGAAGGTATCCTAGCCGAAGAACTGTCTGACACAGAACACGTGCCTTTAGAGGACGCTGACAGGATTCCGTCAGATGGAGACCGGATGTCCTGCCTTTCAGATGGTCCTTCTTCATTGACACCGACTGATCCAGCGCTGCCGACGAAGGAGTCAGGGATACCAATGTCCCAGCAGCCTCGTCGAAATACATCAGAGGACGTTTCTCGGATGGATGACCACTGCGACTGGGCGGAACCAGTCGAGGACATACAGGAATTGCCACCCCCTAATGATGACCACTCACCTAAAGGATGCACACCACGGAACGACAACAAAGGAGGGCAGCCCGTTGGCGGGCACCCCTCTGAGCACGAATAGTGGACTAAAGCCCTTGGAGTTCTCAATGACATGACACGAGCATGACAACGACAACGAACCAAGCCTATAAGGTGGGCACAGTGAACATTAACACCGCACGTTCGCTTGCAAAGATGCAACTTCTCCGGGACATGATTTACGCCACTGACGTTGACATTCTGCTGATGCAGGAAACCTGCAATGCTGCTTTTCCCGACGTGCACGGATACAACACTTACCTAGCGCCGACTCCAGATGGAGGACGTGGCACAGCGATACTAGTCCGGGAAGGGATTCCGATGTGTGACCTCGATTACCTTCCTTCGGCTCGGGGTTTGGCTATGACCGTGAACGGCATTCGTATCGTCAACATCTATGCACCCTCCGGATCTGACAATCGACAGGCGCGTGCACGATTCTACTCGGAGGAGATTGCCCCCCTATTCCATGGGAGGTATGACCACATCTTGGTAGGGGGGGGGGGATTTTAACTGTGTACTCACCCCGAAGGATCAAACTCCTAATTTCAGCTCCTGCCACGCATTGAACACGATCTGCCGGGACATGGCCCTTATGGACAGCGAGAGGACTACACGTATTTTACTAGCCACTCGGCGAGCAGGCTGGATCGGATTTATGTTTCTGACGGATTAAGAGATCACGTGTTGGCTGCTGAACGTTGGCCCACAGCTTTTACGGATCACCTTGCATATTTATGCACGTTAACCCTCCCACGGCAGAGGGTCTGGCGGAGTCGTAGTTCCTGGAAACTCAATTCATCCTTATTGGTGGATCTCGAATGTCGCCAGCGGATCGAAGAAACATGGCAGACTTGCACTCGCCGTCTGCCGCTGCACCGTACGGTTCTTTCGTGGTGGCTGCAGTGTGCAAAACCGGCGATACGGAGAGCTCTCATCACGTATGGCAAGGAAAAAGCGAAATGGCTCCGAGATACACTTGATTATTACTACATGGTGCTCCGCGACTTGTCCTCCATGGCCCCATCGCTCGAGCGTCAAGCGGAAGTCCATCGCATTCAGGCCTGCATTTTATCGATCACGAGACGTCGACTGGAGGGACTTTCGATCCGTGCTCGGTGCTTGGACAACGTCGATGGAGAACGTATTGGCATGCATCATGTGTCCAAGAGACATGCGCGTAATCGCCGATCCCTAATCACAGTCCTCCATGATGACGATGGTCGGCCCTTCACGTCACAACAGGACATTGCTGCTGAGTTTCTGGAGCATACCGCCTCCTTTTCACTGGGACGCCGACGGACAATCGGACAGGAGACGAAATTTTGCGACAGATGCAAACGGAGGTGGATGGTCCGGATGCAGAGGCGCTATTGGAACCCCTAACGGAAGATGACATCCGGGGCGCACTCGCGAAGGGTGCGGTGCATAAATTCCCTGGGCCAGATGGGTTGACACTCGAATTTTACCGCGCATTTGCGGATTTAATGATGTCCCAGTTGGTATTGATGTATAATGAGTTATTGAGCCCTGACACGGACGTTCCGTCGCAGTTCATGGCGGGACTGCTTATACCAATACCGAAATCGACAGCGAGTGTCAGCGCCCATCAATTTAGACCGCTCACGATGCTCAATACTGATTATAAGATTTTTGCGCGAATGTTGGCGGCAAGGCTCAAGACTGTAATATCCAAGACAATTCCACCAGACCAGGCTTGTCTAGGGGTTCGGAGCAACATACATTCTATCCTCGGCGAATACCGTGACGTAATTTCCCTGACGGAAGCTTGTCGCATGCGAGCGGCGTTCGTATCGGTGGACTTTGATCGTGCCTTTGACAGGATCAACCATGATTTCCTTGACTCGACCATGCGACGCATGGCGATACCACAGGATTTTATTACCGTCCTCATGCGCCTCCTTCGCGGCGCTTCTTCGACGGTGAGAGTCAATGGCAGGGAGGTAGGAACGATTCCTGTTTGCAGCTCAGTTAGGCAAGGATGTCCCTTGTCGATGATACTGTTTACAATAGCGCTCGAACCATTGATGCAGACTCTTAGACGGACTCTAACAGGCGTCCGACTCCGTGCTAGCTCCTTCACGTGTCGTGCATATGCCGACGACTTGATGATACTCGTCCGGTCGGAGAACGAAGTAAGTCAGGTGGTTACCCTTCTTACTACGTACGGAGTAACTGCGGGAAGCAGGGTCAACATGAATAAAACCAAGATCATGCACATCGGTCGAGGGCTGGACGCTCTGCACAGTCCGTTTACGACGGTGGACATCTTGCGATGCTTAGGTGTACTGTTCACCCGATCGCTACGGCAATCAGCGGCGGCGAGCTATCGACGTCTCCTCCAGAACGTCCGACTGCACATACGCAACAATTCACTCCGAACGCACGACCTGCTCCAAAGGGTGGACTACACTAATGTTCACCTGGCCTCGCGACTGCCGCACCTGGCACAGGTACTGCCAATGCCACATGGTATTGCTGACAGATTAATGGCGGCCTTTGGATACTATGTCAGCCAAGGAATGTTGTTTAAGGTCAAATACAAGACTTTAACTCTCCCACACCATGCTGGAGGACTTAATCTCACGGATGTGCGGAACAAGGCTCTAGCTCTATACCTGCGAGCGACGCTACGCACTTGGAACCAACGGCAACACGCCATCACGTCGGCCATCCTGGATGTGCTTCTTCCCACGTCCTTTGAACCACCGGTGGCGGTAGGCACAATCTCGCCCTCTTTTTCTCACGTCGCGCGATTTTTTGTTGATTTTAGTTATGTTCAGTTACAGATACCTTCTACAAGAATCCCCACTACCCGTGAGATATATCGATACTTGCGGCGTCATCATGGCACCAATGTTGTCGAACTTAAATACCCAACACGAAACTGGCGACAGATTTGGCGAGCTGTCCATACACCTCTCCTCACCACAGCAGCGCGATCGTCATGGTATACACTAATCAACCGCAAGACAGTCAACCGCCAACGATTGTACGACATTCGCATGGTAGATTCCCCGCTCTGCCTTATATGTGGCATGCAGGACACCGACGAGCATTCTCTGCAGTGCGGTGAGGCAAAGGATGTTTGGCGGCTGACGCAACGCATCATGGCCCTCCTCAGACGCACCGACGAATCAACGATCACGTCGGACGCTTTATTTTTCCCTGACGCTGTATTTTTCCCCTCACAAAAAACTTCGGCAATCCGATGGATTGGAGGACACGCATCGCACTACGTGCTCTCGCGGACATTGATATCGGGCGTGGACTATTGGCATTATCTACTAGAACAACACGAAATCATCCGACGCCACTCTAAATATAAAACGAATTTTGCGAACTTTCTAGGCAGCATGTTTCATAACCCCCCGAAGCGGTGGGGAGTCCCAGGTTTACGTTGTTTCGAGGGATAGGATGTTGTCCCAGTGAAGTGACGAGGATGTCACTTCAGTCCTATATTTCTTTTCCTTCTTTTTTATATATGATTTTTCTTTTGGGACATTAAAAAAAAGTTGGTAGAGCACTTGCTCGCGGAAAAAAAAGCGCTAGCGCGCTGCAAAAAAAAAAAAAATGGTTAGCGTGAGCAGCTGCCGAACGGGGGGTCCTTGGTTCGGGTCTTCCCTCGAGTGAGGGGTTTAATTTTTTTATTTTCAGTTTATGTGAGAAAAAATGAAAAAAAAGCGGTTAAAGGCGCTACAGTCTGGAACCGCACGACCGCTACGGTCGCAGGTTCGAATCCTGCCTCGGGCATGGATGTGTGTGCTGTCCTTAGGTTAGTTAGGTTTAAGTAGTTCTAAGTTCTAGGGGACTTATGACCACAGCAGTTGAGTCCCATAGTGCTCAGAGCCATTTGAACCATTTTTTCCTCACCGTGTATATTAAAAAACGATTAAATATTTTAATGACGATTATTTCAATGTCTACATTTAAGACTCCAGCAGTGCATGATATAGTATTGCGAAGAATATGAGCAGCGCATCCAGTCCCTTCTACATTTTCTCCTAGTTCCTCTTTAATTTGGTGAAATGCATTCCGCTGCCGCGTCGATGAAGCCCTCCGAAGTTGGTATTGCTATCGTCTCCACAAAAAGCCATCAATCTATCTAATGGAATCTAATCTGCAGTTGTCTTAAAGAGTCTAGACAGAACTTTGCAATTATCTTCGATGTTTTGTTATTCAGCGAATCAAACTTCAACAACTTCTTCAAATGCACTCCTCGGGTTTGCCGCCGGATCGTATCGTGTGTATCCCACAATATTTCGTCCCTGGAACTGCTCGAGATCTTCAGGTGGCTGTCACTCCTGCACTGCTACCACCACTTGAAGATTACATCGATGAAATATTGTGGGATTTAAACAATACGATCCGGCGGCAATCCCAAAAATTGCATTTGTAACAGATCCGTCAGGGAAGACTGAAGAGTCACTTCAACAGTTTCTGTTTGTTTCCGTCCGTTTCTGTAAAGTACTGAACAATTAAAGGAAACATCATTTCAGCCTTGCGTTCGATTTTACGCATTCGGACACGGGGTGCGGTGCGAGAATGTTTTTAACAATCGTTGTAGCTTTCGTCCTGCCTGTAGGCCTAAATTGCTTTGCGGTGATTTTGGGTCAGGATACATTGCGATACCTAGTTTCACGGTACAGTCAAGAGAACTGAAGGACTGACGATGCCTGACAACTTAATAAGTTGTTGTTAGTTCTGTAGCGGCAATGGGCAATAATCATAAACGTAGGAATAGGCTTCGGTGTCGATGCTACCGCGAATCTATTTGTATGATTCTTCGTAGAAATGTCATGCCTCACATCTGTCTTACCGCCTTGAGTTACTGAGACGAAACACCGACAAATGTCACACAGCGGTTCCTGTCCATACGTCCTTTCTCGACAAAAGAACGCTGTTTTGTATAAACATCCGAAAAGTGACACTTTCTCTTTCCATCCTTAGGCAGTTTCAAAAGCAATGATAAAGTGAGTTTATGAGACGGTAAACAGTCGATGATAACACTTTAGTGCTTCAAGAACACGTCACTATATACACTACTGGCCATTAAAATTGCTACACCAAGAAGAAATGCAGATGATAAACGGGTATTCATTGGACAAATATATTATACTAGAACTGACATGAGATTACATTTTCACGCAATCTGCGTGCATAGATCCTGAGAAATCAGTACCAAGAACAACCACCTCTGGCCGTAATAACGGCCTTGATACGCCTGGGCATTGAGTCAAACAGAACTTGGATGGCGTGTACAGGTACAGCTGCCCATGCAGCTTCAACACGATACCACAGCTCATCAAGAGTAGTGACTGGCATATTGTGACGAGCCAGTTGCTCGGCCACCATTGACCAGACGTTTTCATTTGGTGAGAGATCTGGAGAATGTGCTGGCCAGGGCAGCAGTCGAACATTTTCTGTATCCAGAAAGGCCCGTACAGGACCTGCAACATGCGGTCGTGCATTATCCTGCTGAAATGTAGGGTTTCGCAGGGATCGAATGAAGGGTAGAGCCACGGGTAGTAACACATCTGAAATGTAACGTCCACTGTTCAAAGTGCCGTCAATGAGAACATGAAGTAAAATGGAAATGTCGTGTGGCTAGGGCCTCCCGTCGGGTAGACCGTTCGCCTGGTGCAGGTCTTTCGATTTGACGCCACTTCGGCGACCTGCGCGTCGATGGGGATGAAATGATGATGATTAGAACAACACAACACCCAGTCCCTGGGCAGAGAAAATTTCCGGCCCAGCCGGGAATCGAACCCGGGCTCTTAGGATTGACAGTCTGTCACGCTGACCACTCAGCTACCGGGGCGGACAGATCAAGAGGTGACCGAGACGTGTAACCAATGGCACCCCATACCATCACGCCGGGTGAAACGCCAGTATAGCGATGACGAATACACGCTTCCAATGTGCGTTCACCGCGATGTCGTCAAACATGGATGCGACCATCATGATGCTGTAAACAGAACTTGGATTCATCCGAAAAAATGACGTTTTGCCATTCGTGCACCCAGGTTCGTCGTTGAGTACACCATCGCAGGCGCTCCTGTCTGTGATGCAGCGTCAATGGTAAGCGCAGCCATGGTCTCCGAGCTGATAGTCCATGCTGCTGCAAACGTCGTCGAACTGTTCGTGCAGATGGTTGTTGTCTTGCAAACGTCCCCATCTGCTGACTTAGGGATCGAGACGTGGCTGCACGATCCGTTACAACCATGCGGATAAGATGCCTGTCATCTCGACTCCTAGTGATACGAGGCCGTTGGGATCCAGCAAGGCGTTCCGTATTACCCTCCTGAACCCACCGATTCCATATTCTGCTAGCTGTCATTGGATCTCGACCAACGCGAGCAGCAATGTCGCGATTACGATAAACCACAATCGCGATAGGCTACAATCCGACCTTTATCAAAGTCGGAAACGTGATGGTACACATTTCTCCTCCTTACACGAGGCATCACAACAACGTTTCACCAATCAACGCTGGTCAACTGCTGTTTGTGTATGAGAAATCGGTTGGAAACTTCTTTCCTCATGTCAGCACGTTGTAGGTGTCGCCACCGGCGCCAACCTTGTGTGAATGCTCTGAAAAGCTAATCATTTGCATATCACAGCATGTTCTTCCTGTCGGATAAATTTCGCGTCCGTAGCACGTCATCTTCGTGGTGTAGCAATTTTAATGGCCAGTAGTACACTTCACGTCCTGTGTACCGGTAATAATCACTTCATACATTGCTAACTCGCAGTCATTGTTTGTGTTCCGATTACAAAGAGTCGTCTTACCAGATCGCTGTAAAAACTGTTGATTCTTCTTTTTTTTACTGGATTTCAATTCCCCCCAGCCGGCGGGGGGGGGGGGGGGCGGCAGCAGCGTAAATATGCTGCTCTACATCCTACAGAAAAGTTAAAAAACTTAAAACATAATGAGAATAGAAAGAAACAAGAAAAGCAGGCGATAAAACGGTGACATTGTAAAAAACTGTAAAATGGCGGAAAGTCGTGTAACTGAAAATATTAAAACACTGCGGTGACGATTCGGATGGAGACAAACAAGAAGTAGACAAGCACAATTAAAAAAACACGGCGACAATCTGGTTTCTGTTCGCACGAGATAAAAAAACACAACTAGCAACAGTATGGCGGCTGTTCGCAACACTGACAGGGGACGCTCAACACTGAACACTCACTTATAACAGCACTATACAGGTGACACGGCGGCAGATGGGAAAAAGGGGGGGGGGGGGAGGCCTGATTCTTTGGTGTCGCGCTGCTTAAATAATTCCAGTCCCTTACTGCTGGAGCAACTTGCCGAAGTGGCGTCACACTAGGCGATGAGGTCTATCCGCCGGGAGGCCCTCGCCGCGCGACATTTCATGTCGTTTCAGTCTGGTATTTTCTCGAATGATGTCGCTGGATCTAGAAGGTGTTCGTATCGTCGATACAGGATACGCAACATGCAACGCCATATGTGAGACGACCTCGCCATCTGTGAGACGACCTTGTCAACATAAACTTGTTGACATAAATAAAACTAACTGAGGCTGCATTTACATGTTAAGCTAACATAAGGCGTTACTTCGGTACCTTAGCCATTCTCGTAACATATTTTGCAAAATCGAGACAAAAGTGGTTTGTCGGGTTACGGTACCGATACATCGCGACGGATGGCAACGTTAATGTTGTGTATCCTATACCGACGATGTAAGTAACCTCTACATCTAGCGACATCATTATAGAAAATACTGAACTTCTCCAGTATTGCGGTGCTGTGACTAAGCAGCGCCACGCGGAGGAATCGGGCAGTTCCCATTTGAATAGCGATCTGATAAAACTTCTTCCTAAACGTAATACGAACGAGTGCAAGTTACTAATGTTTGAAGTATTTACTGCGGGTGTAAGGGCGTGAAATGTATAATGACTTATACTACGAAGACTAAAGTGTTATTGTGGACTGTTTACCGTCAACTTAACTAACATAGCTTACGAAAATGCCTAAGGATGGAACGAGGTTTCACTTTTCGGATGATTACACAAAAGAGTCGTCTTTTGTCAATAAAGGACGTACAGATCAGGATATACGTTTGTAGGTGTTTCATCTCACAAGTCAGTAACTCAAGGAAATAAGGCAGATGTGAGGCATCACATTTCTACGAAGAATCATACAAATAGATTCGCGGTAGCTTCAACACCAAAGCCTATTTCTACATTCATGATTAAAGAATATAGCCAGAAATAATTGCTCGTTGCTGCTGCAGAACTAACAACAGCTTATAAAGTTGTCAGGCGTCATCAATCCTTCAGTTCTCTTGACTGTACCCTAAAACTGAATGTCGAAATGTATCCTGAGTTCAAGGTTGCCTCAAAGCAGTCTACGGCCAGGACTAAAGCTACAGTGATTGTTAAAAATATTCTTGCACCACACATCGTATCCGAATGCTTATAAAAATTGTAAGAAGTTTCATTTCACGGCATAGGCACCGACGCAATGGACCACGAGGCTGGAAAATTGTTTTCTTTAGTTGTTCAGTACTTGCTGAAACTTAACGGAATCCAACAGAAGCTGCTGAAGTTTAATTCGATGAATAACGAAACATCGTAGACAATTGCAAAGTTCTGTCTAGACTCTTTGAGATGGCTGCAGATTAGAGTCCATTAGATAGATTAATCGCTGTTTGTGCAGCACCAATTTCGGAGGGCTTCATCGTTACGGCTAGCGGAATGTGTTTCACCAAATTAAAGAGGAACTAGGAAAATTTATAGAAGGGATTGGATGCCCTGTCAATATTCTCCACAATACTATATCATGCGTTGCTGGAGTCTTAAATGTCGACATTGAAATAATCGTCATGAAAATATTCAATTATTTTTCAATATACACGGTGAGGACAGAAGGATTTCAGCTTATACGTTGGCGTCAATCATCAGACTGTTATATCTCACTCAAAAACAAGATGGCTGTCGTTAATATCCGCAGCTGAGACAATTCTTAAACTTTGGATGCCACTAAAACCATTTTTTTGACGCCGAAGTCTGACCGCCTAAAATAATCTCAGTTTTTTTTCAGTAGTCCGATCAGTGAAATTGCCTTCAAAATATATATATTCATCTCTCATATATATATATATATATATATGGAGAGCTTTTTAGAAACTAAGCGTGACTCGGAAAAATGGAAGTCTAAACACTCTACGGAAGAAAGGTAGATTCGCTTTCTTAAGGAAACCGAAGATCCTGAAAGTAAATGCCAACAGCTAAAATTATGCAAGTACTTTTTTTTCTATTCCCGCACACAACGCCACTATGGAAAGACTATTTTCGCTGACGTCGGCCCAGTAGACTGATGAAAGAAATCGTTTGCTGCCAGGGACTGTGGAATTAATCTTACAGTGACAGTTTAACTACACGCTGACTTGTATGGAGCTCTATTAATACGTAAAAGAGAAAAAATGCATTTATGCGCTAACAGATGACGTTACTTCAATACATGAACCAAGGTCGTAACAGAATTTTCCAAAATCGGGACAAAATTGCGCCATGTCGGGACAAGAAGATCCAGTACGTTGGCGGTTCCGATGTATCGGGACGGATGGCAACCCTACTTCGAGGCTCCCGCCAGACATAAAAAGAAAGAAAAAATAATGAAATTCTTCAATCAAAAGAAGTCTCTTTCCGCATTAAAATAATCAAAGGTGGTTTTGGAAATCTTTCTGACTATAAAATATGCGAATTACTTATTGGTAGTCGACTTCAGTTAACAGACGATGCAGTATTCAAATAGTTAAAATGGCTCTGAGCACTATGGGACTTTACATCTGAGGTCATCAGTCCCCTAGAACTTAGAACTACTTAAACCTAACTAACCTAAGGACAGCACATACATCCATGCCCGACGCAGGATTCGAACCTGCGACCGTAGCGGCCGCGCAGTTCCAGACTGACGCGCCTAGAACCGCTCGGCCACACTGGCCGGCCTGCTGTATTCAGTGCGTCTGTGTACTCGTGTACGAAAGAAGACGTAGCACGCTGAGTTAAAGACCACAGAAATGTTACATGTACCTGAATTTGAAATGGTTAAAATTGATTGACACGTTCAGTGAAGTTACTCTTTACACACAATACTAGTTGCGACCAGAAACAAGTGAATAAATATCCGAAACCATACACAATATTCCAAGTTCTATAGAGACAGCTACTGCCAATAGTCACTCTTCCGGGAATTTCTGTTGAGAGAACAATTAATACTTCTTGTGTCAGGTTCGGGTGATACCCAGTGACGTAAGAGATCGCGTACAAATGGTATGCGCTGCTACAAATTACTTATCACCAAAATGAAACACAGCTTTAAACAATGACAGTTGTAGCGTCAGGCAAATAGCGCACAGTATCGTCTGATGGCCATATTTGGCAGTGAGAAGAATTAACATATCAACATGTCGAATTCCACCTACCTCTACCGATTTAGTCCTATGTAGGGACACAAAAAGCCAAGAGAATGTGGGACTGCATTATCTAATAACACGTAAACATAAACAACAATTTCAAATCTAATTTCGTTCCGTTTGGAAGTCACCTTTTTTCTGGCAAACAGACGGTTTAATGTTTGAAATTCTACGTCGTTAGAAATTCATACGATACGTGCATCAAAACGTGTGTTTCAAGACAACACAATGACACACACGAGTTATCGAAAAAAATATATACGAGCGAATATAGAGATTACTTGACACGGAAACTTAGTAGGAGAATGTATAATTTGTACTATTCCCATTTTCCTATAATTACAAAGCTTAGAATATTTATGCACCTCCAACACAAACTAACATAGAGAGTCCTCGACAAACAGTCTGGATGGCTAACAGTCTGGATGGCTGCTTTGCAAAATCAAATAACCCCGATTATAACTACGTTGTCGAAGATCTCCATATTGTGTATTTAATATACACATGCCTCTGAAAATTTGTCATGCGGCCGCAATAAGGTACAATCAACTTGATGCCTGCGTTTTGGGTGCTACTGTTTCGCGGAATTCAAATGTTCGTTGGCGACTTACCTTCTGACTACTATCGTTGATCCGTGTTCTTACTGTATTTCACAATTATCTTAGGATTTTTCTCTCCGAGGACGGACGTATTCATGTTGCTCGCTGGACGCACCATCTCGAACTGATGCTAAGCAACGATGTGGGTTACTGCATGGACCACCGTATTGTTGAGAACTGCATAGCGTCACGATATGTTTGTTCAACAGGAGATGCGAAAAATATTCAGCGCATGATTAAGTAGAACATCCAGCGATAATGGTAGAAGCGAAACCAGACTGTGACGATAATGCTCCAGAGAATAAGATGCCTCTGGAATCTGAAAAAGAAGAAAAAATTGTGCGAGTAGAACTCGGGCTCCAAAGGTTCTGTACAAACTTAATTATGTATACTGACAGTTCAACGATCTGGGGAATCGAGCATCTCAACGATTTTTGCTTGTTGTCGACATCGATACCGGGCAAGACATCGGTCCCGGGGATTCCAATATTTCCGCGAATGTTTTAATTTTAAGTCTGAAGTCCGATAAGAAATGACAAAAAAATATTTTTGTGTGATATTATTACAAATTAATGACTTTCTAATTTTTCTTCCTTTATTTGCACTGCGAACCCTTGCTCTTGCTAAAATCCATGACCTTAGAAAAGCAGAAAATACACTACAGGTTTAATGAGTGAATTTGCGAAAATCAAAATATGTGACATAAATGGCCGCGTCTCTTGACTACATAAACTTAGAAGCTTGGGTTTGTTACACTACCAAGGGACCATAGGCCTTAGTATGTTACATAAATTTCGACTCGATACATGTACCCGTTCCTGAGAAAAAGGGGCCTTAACATACGGACGGACAGACACACACGGATTAAAAAAAGACGTGATATAATTACAGCTTCTTACCAAATTTCACGATTCTAGGTCAACGGGAATTACCCTGCAGGTTTTGATGAGCGGTTTGCGAGTATCAAAATATGGGACATAAATGGCCCGTATATTTTAATGACATCGACTTAGTAGCTCCAGTTTCTTACACCGCTAATGCATCATAGATGTTAGTGTGTGACATAAATTTCAACTTGATATGTAGATCAGTTCCGGAAAAGGATTTTTAACTATCGGACAGACAGAGAGACGGACGGACAACAAAGTTATCCTATAAGGATTCCTTTCTTACCGATTGAAGTACGGAACCCTAAAAATTAAGAAAAATTAGTAAAAATTAAAATTTAAGGAAAAGCAAAAAGAAAAATTAGCAAAATTGCTTATTAGGATAATGAAAGATTGTTTTGGAATACATTCTGATGTAAAGATATGCAAAACATTTAGCAACTTTACCCCAGCCAAACATCAGTTAGCATTAGGATACAAACATCAATTAAACTGAATACATAGAGTGGAAGGGAATAGAGGTGCGCAAGTGTTTCGAGCAAGGCTACGACGGAACATCTGTCATGGATGGCGAATAAAATGGCCTGCAAACCAAAGAATCAAGTCACAGTTTGAATTTAGTACTTAAAGGCACTGTAGAGGCCAACAATCGAATCAAGAAATGGCGCTGTATTTCGAAGCAGTTGGGAATATCTACAAATGTTTTTCTCGCAGCATTCTACGGCGGTAGGATTAGAAACTTGTTCCATTGAATACTTCCAAGGTAATACTAAAGACACCAAATCCAAAGCACTGGGATGACAGATAAGAAACACACACAAAGAATACATTTAGAGATTCACTAGAGTCTTAAGGCTCTGACAAAGAGTGAGAAATGTAACGAATAAAGTGCAGTAATAGCTCTCAAAAACATAACCTTACTCTTTCCATATTATTTATGTACTACTAGAAAGTATTAATAAACCACCTAAAGTCTTCCATTCTGAGAGTAAATACGCTGCAGCTTCATATGATTTCTTACGAATGATACTGTCAAAAAAATGGTTCAAATGGCTCTGAGCACTGTGGGACTCAACATCTTAGGTCGTAAGTCCCCTAGAACTTAGAACTACTTAAACCTAACTAACCTAAGGACATCACACACACCCATGCCCGAGGCAGGATTCGAACCTGCGACCGTAGCAGCCTCGCGGATCCGGACTGCAGCGCCAGAACCGCACGGCCACCGCGGCCGGCCGATACTGTCAGAAACTAACATTAAAAATTAGGGTTTAACGTCCACTTGCCTACTAGTTCATTAGATACAGAGAACAAATTTGGTCAAGGAAAGGATGGGAAAGGAAATAGATCGTATCCTTTTCGAAAAAACCATTCCGGCATTTGCCTCAAGCGATTTGGAGGGGGATGAGGGGAGAAATCACGGAAAGCTTGAATCAGGATATCAATCGTCGAAAGCGAGTACAGTGTCCTACCACAGCGGCACATCACTCGGTTGTTGTCAGAAAGAGCTAGCATCAGAAGATCATGCGACAAGATACTTGACAAAACGTTTAATATACATGAAACATGGGTCAATGATTGTATATTATCTAACAAACGAATTAAAACAGAAGAGAAGCTCTTTAACGAGCTTTGCAATGACGACAGAGTGACAAGAGCTCGTAATTGGGCTTCAACTAATGCCGATAAGAACTTTATTTAATACACCTAATGGAACCCACGACGATTGCAAAGGGTGAACGCTATTTTTCCAAGCTAAAAACATTTTTTTTTAAATACTCACTATCTACAATGAGTCGGGAGTGGCTATGTATGGTCTTGTCACATTAATGTGACCACCACCCATGTTTCACGTCAACGTGCAATAAACTCACAGACGGTAACTGGCAACACTATCGGTGGAGGGCATATAAAGCGTGTCGGAGAGGGACGGGAAAACAATGGAGTCGTTGTCGTAATGCGGAAACATAGCTATTCTGGTTAAAGTATACTGTGCATAGCAAAGACAAGGATGAAAGTCTGCGAAGATGTGTACGGGCGAGCAGACGTGCAACTGTTGAGCAAGTGACCGCCCACATGGATCAACTGGCTAGTAACAGTGTCTCCTCAAAGACCATTCAGCGAACGTTGTTGGCAACGCAGCAAGCACCAAGTTCATGAACCCATGCCGACTGCCGTTCATCGACGACGGAGGTTGGAATTTGCACGCCAGTTCCGCAGACGTCCTCCACCGAGTGGCGATAGTTGGCCTTTTTAGATGAATCACGTTTTATGGTCCATCGGACAGATGACGGTAGGCGTGTACGGCGTGATACGTCTGAAACCAAACACACTGCAAGGGTCCAGCCTAGGGGAGGGAGTGCCGTGGTCTGGGGTTGTCGTGGCTTTCCCTGGGTGATTTCGCCATTCTGAAAGGGGCAATGGATCAAAACAAGTATGCATCTGTCCTTGGGGACCATGTCCATCCTTACATGCAGTTTGCTTGTTCTCTGCTCGCTGGCATCTTCGAGCAGGACAATGCAACGTGTCACACTTGCCGTAACGTAAGTGCGTGGTTCGAAGAGCAGCAGGATGAGTTTACAGTACCCCCCCCCCCCCCCTCCGCGGATAACCAGACTGTCCGGATTTAAACCCAATGGATAATCTTTAGGGCCACCTCTGTCTGGCTGTTCACGCCATGTATCGTCAAGCATGGCTCCACATACCTGTAGGTAGCTTCCAGAACCTCACTGATTTTCTTGCTGCACGTCCCGAAGAGGTCCGCGCTGCAAAGATGGTTAAGTTAAATATTTTAAACATAGCTGCACAACAGCAACGGTTCCACGTAATAAAATTATAAACAGCCGACCAGTTGTAATGGATAAAGAATTCTTTATCTATGTTTCGACAAATATAAATTTGTCTTCTTCAGAAGGTGGCAATTTTACATTAGTAAGGACTAATGTACCATCGCCGTTTTTACAAATATCGACATAGATCCATTTGTAAAAAATGAAATATAGCCCTAGAATTAAGGTTTGTTGTCAACTCTTCGATTGTGAGCTCTGTAAGGTCCATGTACTAATTTATATTTACGTGACAAACCCTAATTCTAGGGCTATATTTCATTTTTGACAAATGGATCTACGCCGACATTTGTAAAAACGGCGATGGTCAATTAGTCCTTACTAATGTAAAATTGCCACCTTCTGAAGAAGACAAATTTATATTTGTCGAAACCTAGGTAAAACTAAACACTTCCCGCGTGTTCCAACTTTGGCGACACTAGTTGCATGTGTTTTGAGGTTATTTGTGTTGGTAGAGTGTAGACAAACTCAAATATGAAGTGGAGAATAATTTTTCGCATGTTGGATATCTATGTTTTGCATAGGTGTTTGTGGGATTTTAGTGATGGTGATTACAAAGATATTGCTGCCATTGAGACCGTTTTGTGCGATCATATCATAGATGTTTTGACAGTATCTGAGCTGCAGGGAAAAATTTATTGAATTAGGAGCACAGATACAACTGAATTAAGAAAAATACAAGCAAGTGTAATTCTAGCTCTGGCAATACTCTCGTTTACAAGACTAAAATCCCATCGTTCGAGTTGGCCAACTCTTTGTTGACAGGAGGGAGAGTTATACAAATTCAAGAAGCTGCATTCTTTATTCAGTATTCATCTATTTAAAACGTCGCTGCAGTGTTCCCCATTCGCATACGTTAGAATTTTGAAATATTGCCACTGTACAGATATATCTTTAAGAGAGTAGTTTGCAAACCATTCTCTTCTTAATGCGGCCTGCTTCGAATAATTATTGTAGCTAATGTTAATAATTATTGCTGTTAATGTTAGTAATTATTGGTGTTAATGAAAAAGCGTCATTACCAACTAACACCGTATCTTATAGCATGGCGAGTGTTCTCGATTGTAATTCATGCAATATGATACGTAATGTAAGTTCTGGCGACAGTGCCTCATGCATTACAGTACCTTTATTCCTTATCGCATAACTAACTCTATTTAGAAGAAACGTGAACAGTTCTGGTGACATTCTAAGATAATTAAAGGAACTTCTTGGATCTTCCCTTATAAATTATTTCAGCAAGGATGCTGAGCAACGTCTTTTCTTCATCCAGTCATGAATCGAAACACGTTTCCTATTTTTTTTCTTATGCAGCGATTCCACGCAACAAGCCTTAACAACTCGTGCGACGTGCAGCTGCCAAAAGTTTCATTTCAGACACGACTCAGGGACCCACAAAACGACGGAACTGAAGTGTATACTGGTTTCGCCGTGTCTACAGTCATATATGAAACCTCTTGGGTACAACTTATTCCACGTAACGAGTGGCGCAACCAAATGTCGTCGTGTAAACTAGGCTTTATTCAGGCTTCTGACAGGTGGTCACATTAATTTGACTGACAGCGTATACTAACAATTGAAGGAAGGTGCCTCCATTGCCCACAGACATGTATAGCTGGCGAGACAGTGGAACAGAAGTGTTGGAAATGTCTTCACTGTCAGAACACGAATCAATACGCCTCATAACTCCCAAGTAAATGAATGGAAAACTTTTAACACTCATCTTTTAGCGGATGTGTTCAGCCCTCTTCGCGTCTATCCCGTAGAGATCGTGTAGATAAAATTTTGGCTCGCACACAGGCGCAGAAGCAATCATTCTTAACGTGCTCCATCTGCAAGTAGAAGAGGAATAGACCTTAATTTATGGGTCAGGAAAAGGTTTCTGCCACGCAGTTTACAGTGATTCGCAGATTACAGGGGAAAATATATATATATATATATATATATATATATATATATATATATATAAGTTATGTAGAAAATGAACGAGCTTGAAATTGTTATTTTTATAAGACAATGGGCCATTTTGCACAGGCAGGAGCAAGGAAAACTCATCACGGAAATTCGAAATTTGTGGTAAGGTCTTATGGGCCCAAACTGCTGAGGTCATCTGTCCCTAAACTTACGCACTAATTAATCTAACTTAGACTAACTTACGCTAAGGACAACACACACACCCATGACCGAGGGAGGACTCGATCCTCCGACGGGGGCAGCCGCGCGGACCGCGACAAGGTGCCCTAGACCGCTCCGCTACCGCGGCCAAAACTCATCACGTAAGAGAAGAATTTAGGCCAAGTAAGCAAATGCATTTCATTGGTAGTTTACATTTGTAAAAATTAAAACCCGTGCACTTCTTTGAAATTATCTATTTGTTCTTGTTATGCGTAGCAGTACAGAATTATTTGTGATTTCACTTTTTATGACGTTACTGAGTTATCTATGTTTTTTTTTTATTCTGAAAATGTGAGAGATTATCTCGCTAGTAAATAAAGATTCTCATAAGAAACAGGTTGGTTTTGTATTTGCTTAAAATGTACCTTGCGCACTGTGCTGCATTTGTTATGTGTAATGATACAGGGACGAAAAGCTGCTTCATGTATCCATAAATCAGGGAAACGTTGTATATTTAGCTTCACCAAATCACAAAAAATAAAATAGACTGTTTTTTTTTAAGTTTTTTCTTACTTATTTAACTTTTGACTCAAGTGGGGCCGCGCGTGATTAACCGAGCGGTCTAAGGCGCTGCAGTCATGGACTGTGCGGCTGGTCCAGGCGGAGGTTTGAGTCCTCCCTAGGGCATGGGTGTGTGTGTTTGTCCTTAGGATGATGATGATGATGATGATGAGCGTTTGGCGTCATTGGGCGGGAGGCCCCTCGCGGGGCAGGTCCGGCCGCCTTGGCGCAGGTCTTATTACATTCGGCGCCACATTGGGCGACCTGCACGCCGGATGGGGATGAAATGATGATGAACACAACACAACACCCAGTCCCTGAGCGGAGAAAATCTCCGACCCAGCCGGGAATCGAACCCGGGCCCGGAGGACGGCAATCCGTCACGCTGACCACTCAGCTACTGGGGCGGACGGCCTTAGGATAATTTAGGTTAAGTACGAGTAGTATGTAAGCTTAGGGACTGATGACCTTAGCAGTTAAGTCCCATTACATTTCACACTCATTTGAACATTTTGAACTCAAGTGGGATAAGAGTGGTGGATTATGGTGTGGTGTAGAGAGTGTGTGTGTATCTGTGGGAAAAGATTGGGGGAGGGGGATTGGCTTTCAGAGACGATAAGTGGGCGGAGTTTCGTTGAGTTAAGGATGGGGTGAAGCGGATGTAGGCATGCGGGAAGGGAAGGGGACAACACTCCTTGTAGTTGCCCCAGGGCCCCCAGTACGGTACTTACGCCCCTGCTTTTAGCACCCAAAAAGGTGGCGATGTAAAAACACATTCGAGGTTTCAACCACTGGACAGATGTTTATAATTGGTATGTGTGTGAATGAGGACAGGGATTTCTGCCCGCTGCCGATATGAGCACATGGTCCGTGAACAAAGTAAAGTTTATCGAGAGCGGAACAGTGAATCAAAGCTAATACCGAGAACGAGGACAAGAAAGTGCACCGCGAGCTGTAATGCCTCTGAGTCGCGATCGATATCAGCCACTGGCGGGCATATTCATGGGCTGAGGAGGAGTGTGACTTGCTATGATGTATTACATTGTTTTACATTTTCATGTATTAGAGACTGACTTAAGAGATCATATCCAGAAGCAAAAAAAAAAGGTTTCTTTTTAATTTTTTTTAACAACTACCACTGACTGGTTGGTGGCCCTTGCTATTAAACTTCCAGGAAACGTTAATCCCAAAGTTATTTTAATCAAGGTACAGCCCGTTCTGATTCTGGTGGTGGAGGAATGTTTCATTCCCCAGTATTTCTCAGTTAATGACAGGAGTTTTGGGGCTTTGCACCAATGTCTCGGGTCAAATTCCAAATTCCTCCACAGTGACTCTCCTAGTGACTGTATGACACAGTGCTTCAGATGGATATTTAGTTTTCGCTGGCCTCACTGGCGCTACCCATGGGGAGTACAGTATGTGCTGACAGCAGGTTTCATCCTCTTTTCCTCCTCCTCTCTCTCTGTCTCTCTCTCTCTCTCTCTCTCTCTCTCATCGCCATCGACAACACGGCACTAGAACTCCAAGTGAACTCATCACAGTCGTCTGTTCTGAACAGTTTATCCTGACGACTATTAAAACTGAGACACCAAGATGGAAAGTAAGTAACAACATTTTGCTTACTGAGCATGTACAGCATAATACGGATTATATGTAATTTTTTAAAGTTATTTGGGGATATACACGTTGTGAAACTTAGGACGTGATGCTGCCACTTCTGGCGGTAACAACTCTAACCCGCTGTACAATGAGTCGAACTGAGCTTCAACTCTAAGTCAGGATTCATGAAGAGCACTAGCTGGCGAGTGGTGACATACCAGTCTTTCCGCAACCGTTGGCCAGTTGTTTTCTTTAAGTCAGGTAACTGAAGAACATGCTGTCCAGGACAACAGCCGGACATACCGAGCATACAAGTAGGCCAGGACAGCGCAGGCAACATGGACTCTTGCCTTATTTTGTCGACGATAGTGTGACGGTGATCACTAGGACATAGCAGAGCCACCGGCCATAATAAAGATAATGGCTTCTGTCCAAAATATTGGTTATGCGTATCAGAGGGGATTGTGTTGTGTACCCAATGGCAACCCACACCATCATGCCAGTTGCTGTGCCCTTATGACGATGAAGAGTGCTATAATAAAGTGACAAAAGTCATGAGACAGCTTCTAATATTGTGTGGAACCTCCTTTTACCGCCGGCCGCAGTGGCCGTGCGGTTCTAGGCGCAACAGTCTGGACCCGCGAGACCGCAGGTTCGAATCCTGCCTCGGGCTTGGATGTGCGTGATGTCCTTAGGTTAGTTAGGTTTAAGTAGTTCTAAGTTCTAGGGGACTGATGACCTCAGAAGTTGAGTCCCATAGTGCTCAGAGCCATTTGAACCATTTGAACCTCCTTTTACCCGGCCTAGTGCAGCAGCAGCTCGACGTGGCATGGACTCAACAAATATTGAGCCACGCTGCCTCTATAGCCGTCCATAGTTGCCAAAGTGTTGCCGGTGCAGGATTTGGTGCACCAACTGACCTCTCGATTATGTCCCATACATGTTCGATGGGATTCATGTCGGGTCATCTGGATGGCGAAATCATTCACTCGAACTGTGCACAATGTTCTTCAAACGATCGCGCGAACTATTGTGAATCGGTGACAGGGCGCATTGTCTTACATTAAACTTTCATCATCGTTTGGAAACATGAACTCTATGAATGACTGCAAATCGTCTTAAGTAATCGAACATAACCATTTACAGTCAATGATCGGTTCAGATGGATCAGAGGACCCAGTCCATTCCATGTAAATATAACCCTTACTATTATGGAGCCACCTCCAGCTTGCAGAGTGCCTTGTTGACAAGATTGATCCATAGCATTGTGAGGTCAGGGTGTAAACGATCCGAGACAACCGGGAAAAACCCGGGAATTGTTTAGAATTCCGGGAATTTTTCATTGTTTTAGTTTTAAGCTAAATTTTTGTGATTTTGACTTGCAATAACCAATACTTTAGCAAAGGATACTACTGTATCTCGCTACTGCAGAATAATACTGCAGCAACAAACCATGAACGAGAGAAAAAAGGAAATGCGCCTTATACAACAAAAAAACACAGAGCTCATACAGGCGTCTGCCAACAGCAAAGTGTGTCAAAGGCTTTAGGAAGACTATGCAATGGTTCATAACAACAAATTGCCTCCGATGAGCGTGACGTGACAACTGTTTAAATTAGCTTGAGCAGTTGCGGGCAGGCTCTCGCGCATGCGCAGTTGAGTCGCTTATGACTTGAACGTTCTCCCGCTTCTGGTTACAGAAGTGTGGTTGGGCAGTCTGAGTTGTGGTGGGGAAGTGGTTCGTGACCTGTGTTTACATTCAATGATTTTGTTGCTTCGTCTACGTTTATTCCTTTCACGTTAAATGATAACAAAACAGATTTTTGTGAACGGGAGCTATCAAATGAATTAAAATACGTTCGCATAATTACGAAAGGATAAAATATGTTATTAGTTTCAGATTTTATTTCCACTTTTCTGACAATCAAGCATTAATCGCCTTGCAGAACAATGAAGTTATTTTTCTCGGTTTGCCAAAGAGATTTAGCTTTCATTAATCTCTTCTGCTGAGGCAGTCAATTTATTTGAAACGAAGTGTTTAATTTCACACTGTTGGCTAGTTTCAACTGTTCGCTGCATTTCAAGTTCACGTATGGCATTATGCCAAAATAAGGAACCAAACATAAGAATAATACAGTACTGGTACTCCAAGAAAATTTGCATCCTAATCTGGACATACGAATGTGCACTTTAAGCCAAATTATGCATTTTAGTATGGTTCGCGAAATTCCGATGCTCTTGAAGTATTCTCTGATGTCTTGCTTCTTTTATGACATAAAGTAAGATCTTTTAATGTTTTACACGTCCTGCGTCATCGTAGCTGCGCAAGCGCGGTGACGCCTTTTAGCTGGCGCTCTCTAGCAACTGCTGACCGAACCTATTTCTAACAGGTCGCGGGAAATTATTGAGAATAGTAGCTTGAGAAGCGTTACATTCAAAGCAAATTGCCCTTTACCCAAGATGAACTATGTGCGAGAATGTACGATGAACTTCATAAATCAGAAAGTGTTTGACTCTCATTTAAAAGTCAACTCTTTGAGAACGACCAGTTGAAGGATTTCGAGCCCAGAAGATCAGACATTTGTGTCGTTAATAAAAATTTTACTGGCACATTTGTGTAATGTATCTTAAAGTGTAACACGCGCAGAAAAGATAAACATTATATGTGGAAGCTTAGCTACTCTTTCAGCTTATTAATCTTCGAGACCAATTACTATATGTAAATGCTATGTATATTAATTTAAACCCTTCGCTTTTCTTATTTGTGTGTTCGCGCTACTTAAGAGTGATCTTGCTATAGGCTGACTACATCACGTGTCGTATGCGTCATCAGCTGGCGAGATCACGTGACATAGGTATGACTGGCTTACAAAAGCGCATCGCAATCTCGATCTAAATGCTGTGTTAGGTGGAATTCCAATTTATACCTTCGTAATATGAAAATATGCAGCGTACATGTTGCTGCACATCAGAGTTATTTCAAAACGTGTTTTTGCCCCCTGAGTTTCGTTTTCGGAAGTGCCGAGAAATTCTACGTCGGTTTATAAAACCATAAACATTCAAAGGATTGGTGAGTTTTACAGTGCCGACGAAGAGTTACTGTCAATTAACACGGAAAAAGTGTATTTTCACCCGGGAGAAAGTGTATTTTTAACCGGGAAAAATCCGGGAATTTTTTTTCTTTGTCCACGTATACACCCTGGAGGTCTGCGCGACACTTAAATCTTAGTACCAGCTCTTACCGACTGAAATCGGAGACTCTGACTAGGCCACGTTTTTCCAATTGTCGAGGGTACAACCGGTATGGTCAGGTGCCCAGGAGAGATGCTGCAGGTGATGTCGTGCTCTTAGGAAAGGTACTCGCGCCAGTCGTCTGCTGCCATTGCCATTAAAGCCAAACTTCGTCGTACGTCCCACATTGATTTCTATTCCGTGCTGTGTCTTGTCTGTTAGCACTGACCACTCTACACAAACGCCGGTGCTGTCGGTCGTTAAGTGAAGGCCGTCGGCCACTGCGTCGTCCGTGGTGAGACTTGTCTGAAATTCGGTATTCCCGGCACATTTTTGACATTGTTGATCTCCGAATATTGAACTCCCTGACGACTTCGGAAATGGAATGTCCCATGCGTCTAGCTCCAACTACCATTCCCGTGGCGGGGCCATAACCACGTCTTGAAAGCTTTTCACATGCATCACCTAACTACAAATCACATTTAAGTGCCTGGCAGGGGGTTCATCGAACCACCTTCACAATTCTCTATTATTCCAATCTCGTCTAGCGCGCGGAAAGAATGAACACCTATATCTTTCCGTACGAGCTCTTATTTCCCTTATTTTATCGTGGTGATCGTTCCGCCTTATGTAGTTCGGTGTCAACAAAATATTTTCGCATTCGGAGGAGAAAGTTGGTAATTGGAATTTCGTGAGAAGATTCCGTCGCAACGATAAACGCCTTTGTTTTAATGATTTCCATCCCAAATCTAGTATCATTTCTGTGACACTCTCTCCCATATTTCACGATAATACGAAACGTGCTGCCTTTATTTGAACTTTTTCGATGTACTCCGTCAGTCCTACCTGGTAAGGATGCCACACTGCGCAGCAGTATTCTAAAAAGAGGACGGACAAGCGTAATGTAGGCAGTCTCCTTACAATAGTAGGTCTGTTACATTTTCTAAGTGACCTACCAATAAAACGCAGCCTTTAGTTAGCCTTCCCCACAACATTTTCTATGTGTTCTTTCCAATATAAGTTTTTTGTAATTGTAATACCTAGTTATTTAGTTGAATTTACGGCTTTTAGATTAGACTGATTTATCGTGTAACCGAAGTTTAACGAGTTCCTTTCGGCACTCATTTCAGATTACCTCACACTTTTCGTTATTTATGGTCAACTGCCACTTTTTTCACCATTCAGATACTTTTTTCTAAATCGTTTTGCAGCTTGTTTTGGTCTTCTGATGACTTTATTAGTCGATAAACGACAGCGTCATCTGCAAACAATCGAAGACGGCTGCTCAGATTGTCTCCCAAATCGTTTATATAGATAAGGGACAGCAAAGGGCCTATAACACTACCGTGGGGAACGCCAGAAACCACTTCTGTTTCACTCGATGACTTTCCGTTAATTACTACGAACTGTGACCTCTCTGACAGGAAATCGAAAATCTAGTCCCATAACTGAGACTATATTCGATAAGTACGCAATTTTACTACGAGCCGCTTGTGTGGTACAGTGTCAAAAGCCTTCCGGAAATCCAGGAATACGGAATCGATCTTAAGTCCCCTGTCAATACCACTCAGCACTTCATGTGAATAAAGAGATAGTTGTGTTTCAGAGGAACGATGATTTCTAAACCCATGTTGACTGTGTGTCAATAGCCCGTTTCCTTCTAGGTAATTCATAATGTTCGAAAACAATAAATGTTCCAGAATCCTGCATATCGACGTTACCGATATGGGCCTGTAATTAGTGGATTACTCCTACTACCTTTCTTGAATATTGGTGTGACCTGTGCAACTTTCCAGTCTTTGGGCACGGATCTTTCGTCGAGCGAACGGTTATATATGATTATTAAGTATGGAGCTAATGCATCAGCATACTCCGAAAGAAACCGAATTGGTATACGGTCTGGACCAGAAGATTTGCTTTTATTAAGAGATTTGAGTTGCTTCACTACTCCGAGGATATTTACTTCTACGTTACTCATGTTGTCAGCTGTTCTCGATTGGAAGTCTGGAATATTTACATCGTCTTCTTTTGCGAAGGCATTTCGGAAGGCTGTGTTTAGTAAATCTGCTTTGGCAGCACTGTCTTCGATAGTATCTCCATTGTTATCGCGCAGAGAAGGCATTGATTGTTTCTTGCCGCTAACATACGACACATACGATCAGAATATCTTCGGATTTTCTGCCAGGTTTCGAGACAAAGTTTCATTGTGGAAACTGTTATAGACGTCTCGCATTGAACTCTGTGCTAAGTTTCGAGCTTCTGTAAAGGATCGCCAATCTTGTGGGTTTTGCGTCTGTTTAAATTTGCCATGTTTGTTTCGTTGTTTCTGCAAAAGTGGTCTAACCCGTTTTGCGTACCAAGGAGGATTAGCTCCTGTATATTCAGTGTATATGGCAATATTGATGGCAATATTGAGGTGTTCTTCGCGCCTCCACACATGGATAGTTCATCGAGAAACAATACTCAGTAATTGGAATAGTCTGGAAAGACGAAGTGGCACCGCTCCTGTCTCCAGTTTTGTCTTTTGGTACGCCAAACTTGGCATGGATCTCTCTTGTTGCGTCAAGGGGATACGCGACGATCGTCGTCTTGGCGACGGTCAATGGCGCTCCAGATGTCACCCTACTGTCCTGGCTCCTAGTGACCTGGCTCCTAGTGACTTGGCTTTTTCCAACAATGAAAGACACTCTCCGTGGCCGCACATTCACCAGCCGTGCTGCTATTGCCTCAGCGATTTTACAGTGGTCAAAACAGACTCCTAAAGAAGCCTTCGCCGCTGCCATGGAATCATGGCGTCAGCGTTGTGAAAAATGTGTACGTCTGCAGGGCGATTACGTCGAGAAGTAATGCCAGTCTCATCGATTTCGGGTGAGTAGTTAATTAGAAAAAAAATCGGAGGCCTTAGAACTTGAATGCACCTCGTATTTTCGAGTAAAATAAGTAGCAGTGCTAAATATGATGATATACAGTGTCTCCGGGCTGGAGGTTTACAAAAGCATTTGTTTATATTTCAGTATCTATTGAGGTTAATCTACATCTACATGGATACTCTGCAAATCACATTTAAGTGCCTGGCGGAGGGTTCATCGAACCACTTTCACAATTCTCTATTATTCCAATCTCGTATAGCGGGCGGAAAGAATGAACACCTATATCTTTCCGTACGAGCTCTGATTTCCCTTGTGGTCGTTCCTCCCTATGTAAGTCAGTGGCAACAAAATATTTTCGCATTCGGAGGAGAAAGTTGGTAATTAGAATTTCGTGAAAAGCTTCCGTCGCAACAAAAAACGCCTTTCTTTTAATGATTTCCAGCCCAAATACTGTATTATTTCTGAGACACTCTCTCCCATATTTCGCGATAATACAAAAGTGCTGCTGCCTTCTTTGAACTTTTTCGATGTACTCCATCAGTCCTACCTGCTAAGGATCCCACACCGCGAACCGTATTCTAAAAGAGGACGGACAAGCGTAGTGTAGGCAGTCTCCTTAGTAGGTCTGTTACATTTTCTAAGTGTCCTTCCTAATAAAACGCAGTCTTTGTTTAGCCTTCCCCACATCATTTGCTATGTGTTCCTTCCAATTTAAATTGTTCGTAATTGTAATTCCTAGGTATTTAGTTGAATTTACGGCTTTTAGATTAGACTGATTTATCGTGTAACCGAAGTTTAACGCGTTCTTTTTAGCACTCATGTGGATAACCTCACACTTTTCGTTATTTAAGGTCAACTGCCACTTTTCGCACCATTTCGATATTTCTTCTAAATCGTTTTGCAGTTTGTTTTGATCTTCTGACGACTTTGTTAGTCGATAAACGACAGCGTCATCTGCAAATAACCTAAGACGGTTGCTCAGATTGTCTCCCAAATCGTTTATATAGATAAGGAACAGCAAAGGGCCTATAACACTATCTTGGGGAACGCCAGAAATCACTTCTGTTTTACTCGATGACTTTCCGTCAATTACAACGAACTGTGACCTCTCTGGACAGGAAATCGAAAATCCAGTCACATAACTGAGACGATATTCCATAAGCACGCAATTTCACTACGAGCCGCTTGTGTGGTACAGTGTCAAAAGCCTTCCGGAAATCCAGAAATACAGAATCGATCTGACATTCCTTATCAATAGCAACTTTACTTTTTCAGCATTGTAGACAGAATGAAACATTTTATGCACATGTTGGTGCAATTCAATGAGGGCAGCTTTTGTAGCTCAACAGGTACAGAAACGGTACTCCACTTCTAGCCACATGTTTATAAGCGTGGCAGGTGTTACGGCTTCTACTACAGCGAAGGTCCGCTGTCTCAAACTACCAGATCTCGAGCCTTTATTCTGTAATCAGTGTCCTTGATAAACTCCCACGCACTGAAGGCCAGCGGATTCAGACCGGGAGGGGAACAGGCAATGGGAGTCACCCTTCCGATCCAACGCTCAGGAAACGTCTCATGGAGAAATGTGGTAACACCCCCATGACAGTGGCATGGGGCGCCATCTTGCTGGAAAACGACGTCGAAAGGCGTCTGTGGAACTGCATAGTCCGCTAACATGTCGAAATAGGTGTGCCCTGTCACTGGCTTACATGCGCCATGCGACTCAGCGCTGTTCATGAAATGGTGAGAATCACATCTTGGAGAGTCTCTCTATCCACTGTGTATTTACTCAACAACACAAAATATCTAGTTCTTTCGTTATGAGGTTGTGTATACCTGTAGCCCGGACACTGTAGTTTTATTCCTTACATTTTCGTCTTTAAATGACCACATCGGATGCTCCATGTAACCGCTGCATCCAAGTGGAAGAACCCCTTGCAATCAGAACTTTGGTCATCGACGGGGATTCGCGAAGCCCTCCTATTGGACCTGGGACAAAAAAAAAAATTGTGTCAGGCATTTTCAATATATTTTGTATAAGCTTATACAGGGTGTTACAAAAAGGTACGGCCAAACTTTCAGGAAACATTCCTCACACACAACGAAGGAAAATATGTTATGTGGACACGTGGCCGGAAACGCTTACTTTCCATGTTAAAGCTCATTTTATTACTTCTCTTCAAATCACATTAATCATGGGGTGGAAACACACAGTAACAGAACGTACCAACGTGACTTCAAACACTTTGTTACAGGAAATGTTCAAAATGTCCTCCGTTAGCGAGGATACATGCATCCACCCTCCATCTCATGGAATCCCTGATGCGCTGATGCAGCCCTGGAGAATGACATATTGTATCACAGCCGTCCTCAAAAGGAGCACGAACAGTCTCTACATTTGGTACCGGGGCTGTGTAGACAAGAGCTTTCAAATGCCCCCATAAATGGAAGAGGGTTGAGGTCAGGAGAGCGTGGAGGCCATGGAAATGGTCCGCCTCTACCAATCCATCGGTCACCGAATCTGTTGTTGAGAAGCGTACGAACACTTCGATTGAAATGTGCAGGAGCATGAACCACATGTTGTGTCGTACTTGTAAAGGCACATGTTCTAGCAGCACAGGTAGAGTATCCCGTATGAAATCATGATAACGTGCTCCATTGAGCGTAGGTGGAAGAACATGGGGCCCAATCAAGACGTCACCAACAATACCTGCCCAAACGTTCACAGAAAATCTGTGTTGAAGACGTGATTGCACAATTGCGTGCGGATTCTCGTCAGCCCACACATTTTGATTGTGAAAATTTACAATTTGATCATTAGAATCGAGGAAGTACAGTACATACTGACGAAACTAAAATGAGCTCTAACATGGAAATTAAGCGTTTCCGGACACATGTCCACATAAAATATTTTCTTTATTTGTGTGTGAGGAATGCTTCCTTAAAGTTTGGCCGTACCTTTTTGTAACACCCTGTATAGGATAAACGAAAAAATTCAGTTCTGCCAAAATAGTGGCGTGTTGAAACATTTGTCGTTTCTTCGCCCAAAAAAATCTAAGCAAAATCGAGCAGCGAAAACAGGCTTTTGAAGATAACGCAGAACGGCTTTGGACGACGCTGGAGAATTCAATTCAGAATGTCGACATCAGATGCTTATCAAAATCGTTTGTATCGTTCTGAAGTCATGTTTCCGCTAATTTGAAAATACGCTTTCGAGACAAACGTGTTTAAAGTTTTGGACTACTTCTTTTGTTTTTAAGTCAAACATACATCTGTTCTACGAGCCTTGGAACAGATCCTTCCACATCCAAAAGGAGGTCCTCCTCCATCTTCTTAGTGACCATGACGTTGTTGTTCTTTGGCAGTTTCTGTCATCCCGTGCTCTACTAGCTCGATACGCTTTTCGTGCACTCTTGTGGAAGAAGGTGTAACAGGTGGTTTCGGTCCTAAGTCTGAGCACATTTATAATTTCCATAAAGCCTGTTAAGCCATCGTTGAAACTAGCTGCGATATCGACTATTTTTTCCCGCTGTGAATGGTTTTCTTAAACGCTTTTCCACAAATCGCCTTGTACCTTGATAACGCAGTTTCTGGCGCTCTTAGGGGTGAACACGTCAATGAAATCGACACCCAGAGAACATTTTAAGCAAAAAATAAATAAATAAAATAAAATAAAAATAAATCGATTTATTGAAATTTTCGAAGAGGACTACCCCCTAAAACTTATCGATCCCAAATTCGCTTGACAGTCGCGAGATACTGACCAATGCAAGCAGCAACATAAAGGAACGATAAAAAACAGTCTGGATGTGCCGTGATCCTGCCACTGTACAACACGTGCCGGTACACGTGGCTCATCCTTAGAGAGGCATGACACAATCGTCTCACAAACAATCGTTACAAATACGGGTATGTCTGAACAGGCAGAGCACAGAATCGCAGTTTGGGGGGAGGGGCGGGGGATTTCTAGGTTGTTCCTATTTGAGCTAGGAACATGGGATAAAAAGTTTTTGGTTTAGACCGGATCAGCCGCTATTTGTATAGCCATCCGAACATCCGTCTTGCTGTAGCTACGTTATAGTATATTAAAGAGGACGGAAGCCTCGGGCGTGTATGTGTGTGATGTTCTTAGGTTAGTTAGGTTTAAGTAGTTCTAAGTCTACGGGACTGATGACCTCAGATGTTAAAGTCCCATAGAGCTCGGAGCCATTTGAACCATCTGAAATAAGAAAACATGAAAGAGCAAAATGGATTCGTATAAAGGAAGACTAATGCACGAAAAAAATCTAAAATGGGTTTTTAGCCAGCAATGGATGTCAAACGGCTAATAAATTACAATAACAGCTTTATTTCTGTGATTCTAGAAGAATGTCCATTAATAGTATATCACAATAAGGATCTTATCAAGTAACATTACTGCACATGAAATTTGTAATTTGAGGCCAATAAATGGGGCTTAATTGAAAAGTTTACATTAAATATACATTCGTATTAACTAGGGCAATATTCCATACCAAATTCACAATCACACATTCGCAATTATCTTGCAAAAGGGTTCGTTTCCGGTCCCATACATATTGGAACGTTTCTGCTTCTGTTATACTTTCATCCACGATCGTTTTCGCTTTTAGTAATGACACACCAGTACATGCCATTTTTTTCAAAATGGGCTAGTATTGTCTGTGCGCACTCCGATGGTAGATTATGATTTGTTGTTCGTCTTCATGCAATCGGCTTCCTTGTAACATTTATACTGGATTCATCTCCATCTAAGCTAAGGAAAATATATGAACCAAAATCAAACAGACTTATTATCTTGGTAAAATAGCGTATTTGTCGTTCTGATTCCCTACTCGGATGAATCGTAACTATGAAGAAAGTCTGCACTCGTTCTTATACTGGTTTATTTTCGGCTTTTCGATTATCCTTTTCACAGGCAGCGCTTTTTTTCGAATTTCAGTTATCACTCACTTTTCTTTTTTGTTAGATGCAACTTGTAAGAAGCTAAGGGACTAGAACCTGTGTTAGTTGCATTAGTCGCCATGTATCTTCGATCAAGCTATGGAACTCATTCGTAGAAATAAAATTATTTCTACTTAGAGCCTCGTAGCGTTGAGCAGTATTAAGGACTGGATGTTGTGGATTACACTTCTTTTTTTTAGCCGGCGGCATAATCAGATTGGATCACTCAAAAATTACCAACGCTCCATGGCTTATCTGTTGTTGATCTTTCACCTGCAATACAGAACCTAGACGAGGATCCAAGTGCACATGAAAATTATTTTTGTTATTAGTATCGTAGTTCAGTGTGTCCCATGCAGTAACATACTAGGCAGTTAGAAAGAATCCAATATATTTGCCACGGTTTGTGCAATATGTGCCTCTCGGGACCCTGAAATTCTTATACTTAGCAATACAGCCCTAACACCATTTGTAACAGACAATAAGAGTGAGTTTAGGTTGAACTGTGAACTTACTAGCCACAAAACTAGAAATAAATATAATTTACCATAACTGATCGTCCATATTTAGGGTGCAGATTGAACTTTTACTTTCTATAACAGCTTGACTCTGGGAAACTTCAGATATTCATAAACAAAGTCTCATTGTTAATGTACATAAATGTTCAGTTTGAATTAGGAGATGAAAACAACAGCTGAATCGTGGAAGAGAAAGAGCAGTAGCTTCTTTCAAAGCCCTTTTCGTACTTACGAAATTAATTCCCATAGTTATCTACATGTGTAGATTAGCACTAGACATTATTGGTCGTTAACATATCTTACCGAAGGTGCCTGCAGTTTACCGAGGTTGCATACCTGTTAGTGTATAGCATGATCAGAATAACAGGGGTTGTTTAAAAATTATGGGAGCATTTCGTAAAACTATTTCTTATGCAAAACTGAAGAAAATACACTATTCTAATAACATCCCAAAGTGAGAACTTATAACTTCCAACATTGACACATATCTCGCAGCGAGATACATGTACGTTGTTCATATTAAATGGAGGACAGGATCGCATTAAGTGGCCCCAGTTTTGTGAGTTTGAAGACAAGCTAATAAATGGATTCGGCGAAGCCTTCATTAGATTTCAATAGTAAAGAAACAGCAAGTTCAATAAGGCTGAAAAACTTTTATGTTCTGCAGCTTAATGTTCTGTTACTCTATTTTGAGTTTATCCCACAGTATCGGTAATATATCGACATTTATCTCACACGGCGATCTTTAATTGATGTTCCTCATAACAGTAAGAATCTTAGGCCACCGTGGTACTAGTAATTTTATCTCTGATACGGCGATAAAAAAGCTAAAGAACGAACAGTTTAAAAATGCTTGGTATTCACTATTTCATTGACAAAAATGTCAGCGTAATACAGCCGTGAGAGGTTGTCTTAAAGTTATTACGAAAGATTTTCAGATTATTAACTTTAATAGTGGTGACTAAAAAACCAACAATAAGGTTGCTCTCTGTCGCTGTGTAATATCTTGGATGACCAAGTTCTCTGCGTTGTTAACTGAACGTCGAGATAAGTTAAGTAGTTGCTTCGATGGACGACCTACAGAAAAATGAAATACGCTGTGACAGTTGAGAGCTAGGAGGCCGATTTTAGAAAATTAAACGACAGGTGTTTTTGACAGATCTGTCAATACAGCGAAATAGCGGTAATAGCACTGAAAATTAAGATTTTAGACGCACGATGACTTCAGAGTTCGGCGAATCGGAGCACATCCTGGCGACAATGGCGGACGTGAAGGCAGATTTGGGGGACAGCGCGATATATCTGAATGGAGGAAGCATTATCCACAAAAGTGACGCTTTGGACGATATAATCTCGTCGCAAGAGGTTACGGTCGAAACTGCAGATTACGGGAAAGGTATGTTGCCTATGATAGTCGACGATGTGGAGATAGCCATGGTGAACGAACTGCTACAAGAGGAGAAGGCCAGCGACGAACTGAGGGCGGGTTTGTCTTCCGCGTACGACCACGGGGCCGTGTCGAGTGACGATGCGACCAACGTGCAAACGGTACGATTTCTAGCGAGCAATACGCCCAGGGGAGGCCGCCGTGGGCAACTAAGATATAGAGTCGTCGATGAGTCGGAAGCTGAAATCGGGAGCAGCGATGGAATGACAGGAATTGACGAGGGCACCCAGGCATCTCAGGCGGATCCGCGGCAGCAGATGCACTTCATCCGGTACTTCAAGCGAGAAGGCAAGACGTTCAAAGTATGGGAGTGCGGCATCTGCCAGAAGCAATTCCGACACCAGTATACGCTTATGCGCCACCTGCCCACGCATACCGACGAAAGGAACTTCAAATGCAAGGTCAGTTTCCAAATTTTTAAAAATGCATCCTTTAACTAATAAAGCTAATAGTGCATGAATGTAAGCATGCGTAGTTTGTTACTAAATTTTTCGCTTCACAGTAGAGTTCTAATAATGGGATCCGTAATATTTACTAAAGACTTGCAACACGCTATACTTATATACTAACTAATAAATGATTTTGGGTTCAGATACATCACAGATAATGCGTAGTCATCCCGTATTCGTTCTGCTGTACACAAAGATTTCCTACTTCGATTAGCAGCAGTGCATTTCTCCACAATTAATTTCGGTGCGTTACATATCTGATCCGACAAATACATGTGCTAATTAATGTGGCAAAGATGTATCGAAAATTTAAAATGATTCGCAGTGATTCATGATTTGATTTATTTGCTATGCCAATAATGCGTTGAAGTCGAGAGGCAAATTATTATATCAGTACGTTTCCGACAGAATTATTCCGACTACTTCCTTCATACAGCTTCACTACAAGTGAAAACATCGAACATGTAATAAGTTGGATCATGAATTAAGTGCAACGTTTAAACATTTGCAATACAGTTCTGTATCATCTATCGCTTTCTGTAAGAGCTAGTAATATGATTTGATCAATACCAGAACGTCATTGTGTGTAGCTGTATTTAGGTGCAATGTAGTATTTAAAAATCAAGGAATTATCTTTTTGTGTCACTGAAATGTACACGAAATGGTTTATAAGTCTTTTGTAAAATATGGACCTGAGAGAAAATAGAATAAATTGCTTGTCCCGCAGCAGCTAATTATTCTTACGCACATTTCAAAGGAAAGTATTCTATCAATTTGCAAACATCGGTAAAAACTAGTGCAACAAAAGGAATATGTCTGCATAATGTACAACAATCCCGGTGTCCCCAATAATCTGCACGGTATCATGTTATTATTTCTCAAACTTTTCATTGTCCTTCGCATTGCGTTCACCTGCTGATTTTATATTGTGATTTTCATACGTTTAATCACTTAGTCGTAACGATTTAAATGTGCAACATTTTACCTCTAGTTTTCGGTTCTTTCTTTCGTCTCACGACAACAATCCAGTCTGCCTCTATAGTACTGCAAGATGAAGTGTCTGGTTCCGATTTTGAAAAGTCTGTTTATCAATTGATCTGCATGCAAAATCTCTGTGTGACTCTTTCAAATACACACAAACACACACACATTCCAATCATGTGTGTGTAATTAGGAGCATAGAGTGTTTCATATGGAGTATTAGGGCCTAAATAATACAGAAGATGTAATATTAACGGTTTCGGATATTCATTTATACACACACTCGAGTGAAACTTCCGCTAATTTTTCGTAATGGTTTTAGGCAACACCCGTCGAAGGAGATGAGGCAATGCGATTGGAATTTCTGTTATGTGTAACTTAACTACCAGCTAATTCCTTTAATACAGTTCATTAACATTTTGTAACAACAGTAACCTGCATTGACCGTCTGACAAATCTCCATAACACGATTATGATAATAGTCTGATTTTCATCATGGGATGGTTTGTCGTGGTAGACAGTTCACATACGAAATTGTGCTGCTGGCCTCACGTAGTACGTGTAGAGGGAACTGGCGCCATGTTTTAAGCAGTGGTATCGCGTGCGAAAGGATGGCGTTTCGTACTGTGGCCCTTCGCGTTAAAGTTTTCCGTGGATTTTCTAATACATCTGAGACAACTTCAGGAATGGTTACTTTGAAAAGAATGTGTCCAATTTTCTTCTCCATCCTTGGCCGAAGAAAATTTGTACTCTGTCGCTAATGACCTCGCCTCGTCTGGACGTTAAACGCCTTACTGTCAAGTGGGACCCAAGCTTTTTGCAAAATTATCTCCCACTTTTCCTGTAAGATCTTCGTTCCTTTTCCTGTAAGATCTTCGTTCAGCTACAAAATTGGGGGGGGCATGCTTTCAGAGACGTAGATACTGCAAATTCTAGAGTGAGGTGAAGCTAGGCCTGCCATCACTTAAATTGGCGGCCCCGAACAAAGACTTCCAAAACACCGGACACTTTTCCTCGACACTAAGAGTCTGTAGATGATAGTCGGCCGACACAAGTAAAACGATGACGGGTTAAAAATCTTAACAAATATAAATGATACAAACTTACGTAAGTTGGTGTACTGCAGTGCTGAGATACTATGTCAGTGGCACAGACGTGTGGAATGAAACGTTACGTGCACAATTGGCTCATATGGCAAAAACCATCTAGCGTGCGGGACGGCAACGCCGTGCTTGCGATCGTCGATTGTCGGCGGCTTCTCATTGTTCTCAGTAAAGAAGTATAGAAAGTATGTGCGTAGGAGAGCGTCTAACCGTGCTTGCCACTGGTTTTTTATTATATAAAACAAAGGAAACTACCTTCGCGCCACTCCTCTTTTAGTTAATTTTAACTAAGATTTATCAAAATCTATTTATTTCCAATGAGTCGAATTTCTCCAGACACAAAAAAGGTCTGGCTTTACCCTGGACAGTCGTATAACTCTTCTTCTCCCCCCTGTGGACGTCCTAAAAACTACGACAAATCTTGGGAAACCCGGATGTATTGCATCCCTAGGTGAAACGAACAGTTTTAAATGATGTACGGGCCGTGACAGTAGCTTTAATTTCTCTGTAATTCGACTAAACCTGAAGCCACTAAATTCTTCGGCGTTGGAACGAGGTAAAATAGAATGACGTTAAATGAATTTAAAAAGGAGATGAATCTATGGTTGAGTTCTCTTCATTTACGTCAGTTTTCTATCATCTTACGATGCGTGGAGAGGATACTCCTGGGACCCATGTTAACTTTCTCTTTCTTGTTACGTTACTAATGATGTGTAGGAAGAAAGACTGTCGGCGAGCCTTCCTACGAGCTATAATTTCACTGATTTTTCCATCTCTTGATAGTTCGTGAGACCTACTCTGCATGAGTTGTAGGAACGTAACCTGTCAGAATTTTAACAGTAATCATCTTGCATAACACCTGTCTTGTAGCTTTTGCCTCTGGAGTTTGGTGGTCATGACTGTATAGGGTAATTCCATGAAAAGTGAAGGTTTTGCTCCGTCTGTAACACTTTCTTTTTCTTTGTGTGATGGAAAATCAACACAGCTTGCATCATCAAACCTTTTCTGTGTATTGTCCATATTCACGTCTACTGTTTACATGTTAATACTTCAGTACAAAGAGTACAAATGTTACTTCTGTGACCATGGAATTACCTTACAACGCTCTCGCACTACGAAACGAACTGATGACGAAACAAGTCTTTTTTCTTTAGATCACCTCTATCTCATCAGTTAATACGCCCGATAATTGTCCCGAACGAATGTGTTGTATCTTAGGTGTTTCGCGGATGAATTGCACTTCCTCAAGAGCATTTCAGTTAAACTTGACTGCCATTTCTTTTCCTACTAATAGGAAATAATTGTCTGGTCGTTCCACTTTCGATGGTTCTGGCGGTTAATCTAAATATTTTGCGGGTTGTTACTGTTGCCAGTTGATTTATCGCCAGCAGTGTAAGCGAAAGTTTGTATCCTCATAAACAACATCAAGGTGACCCCTATAAGATCTGCTTAATCCACGCAAAGGTAACTTGACTGAATACAGAGCCAAGCGTTAAATACGTACAAGATCATGAAATTTTTAAAACGCTGAACCCAAATCCCCGTTCGGCAATCCTGATAGAGGATGTCCACAGCTACTATAACCCACTTAATAGGCGAACACGAAGGTATTTATTCAACCAATAATAGTACATCGTGTCCAGTGGCTCATCCTACATCTCCCTCTCCTCCCTCTCTCCTGTCCATCACCTCCTCCACCATCTCTGACAATCCTAAGCCATTCCCCCACTTAACATTTCTCCCCCCCCCTCCTCTCACGATCCGTCCCATTCCGCGCTTTCACTCCAAATGCTCGAAAAAGATGTACGTATATCATGCCCGACAGCGGTCGATAAAGCAAGCAGTCTTATATTAACAACTATTTTTCAACTTAATTGTTCAGACTAGCTGCCGGTGGATACCAGATTTACCCCCAAACATCAGATGATATTCTTCTGCGGAAACTGTGTTTTATGACCTTAAAGGAACCCACAGAAAAATAAGATACTTCTTAAATTCTTGCTCAAAGAAATTGTTGTTGTAGCACTCCAACTAACACTTCGACATTCACATAGGCTTTCCAATATGGTAATAAGATCGAGGTCCAGATCGAATTCTATATTCCATCTAACGAAAATTTTGGTACTTAATTAATTATTTGAATATTCGATAGATCATAATTGCAACATGCTGCTAAGTTGCGGAACATACGCTATGTGTTCAGAAGTATCCGGACAACTGGCTGAAAATGACTTACAAGTTATGGCGCCCTCCATCGGTAATGCTGGAATTCAGTATGGTGTTGGCCCACCCTTAGCCTTGATGACAGCTTCCGCTCTCTCAGGCATACGTTCAATCAGATGCTGGAAGGTTTCTTGGGGAATGGCAGCCCATTCTTCACGGAGTGCTGCACTGAGGAGAGATATCGATGTCAGTCGGTGAGGCCTGGCACGAAGTCGGCGTTCCAAAACATTGTTCTATAGGATTCAGGTCAGGACTCTGTGTAGGCCAGTCCAATATAGGGATGCTATTGTCGAGTAATCGCTCCGTCACAGTCCGTGCATTATGAACAGGTGCTCGATTGTGTTGAAAGATGCAATCGCCATCCTCGAATTGCTCTTCAGCAGTGGAAAGCATGAAGGTGCTTAAAACATCAATATAGGCCTGTACTGTGATGGCGCCACGCAAAACAACAAGGGGTGCAAGCCCCCTCCATGAAAAACACGACCACAGCATAACACCACCGCCTCCGAATTTTACTGTTATGAGCAGCCGCTCGACCATGAAATCCACTTCCCGCCTAACTGTCGTAGTACTTGCTGTGTATCATGATGCAGTTTGGAATTCCTGTGTGATGGTTTGGATAGATGTCTGCCTATTACACATTACGACCCTCTTCGACAGTCGGCGGTCTCTGTCAGTCAAGAGACGAGGTCAGCCTGTACACTTTTGTGCTGTACGTGTCCCTTCACGTTTCCACTTACTATAACATCGGAAACAGTGGACCTAGGGATGTTTAGAAGTGTGTGAATCTCGCCTACAGACGTATGACACAAGTGACACCCAATCACCTGACCACGTTCGAAGTCCGTGAGTTCCGCAGAACGCCCCATTCTGCTCTCTCACGATGCTGTTAGGTTCCCGTCAGTAGCTAATATGGAGTACCTGGCAGCAGGTGATATCGATTTCAAAATCGCGTTACACTTGTCTCGTCTTTTAAACACCCCCCTTAGGACCCTTCTACTCTTCACATTATTTTAAGTGTTGAAGAACGCATTGATCGATTAAGTTTAACCCTAATGTAAACAAACACCCGCTCTTCTCACTCAGCAGTTGGTCTCGTGTGCCTGATGTTTAGACCCCACCGGAAATTGGCCATATTTACCTGTCAGTTTTTCGTCGTTATCCTAACGTGAATGACGCAGGAAGGTACGATAGAGCACTGAAAGTCTTCATTGCTTTTGACAATGACGGTTCTAAATGTTTAACCCATGTAGTTCTCGTTTCTACTCTCACTGGACAATCAACTTCTCTTCCCGCCAGAGGTGCTGGTACGGGCTTGTCGTTGGTAGGCGCTGTAAAAATTGGTGAAGTTGCTATGTGTTCCACAGTGAAACGTAGGAGCGGAAAACTGTTCAAAAGCAGCGAGAAACAGATTATACGTAAGGTTTTTGACAAGGTTTTGGAAAGCAAACCCGTCGTTACCGATACGGCATATCTCAGGAATAGCATGTGAGTTTACCAGAGTTCCTGTGTCGAGTGTATCACGCGCGGAAAGAAATGCAGAACACAGGATAACTGTCTTCTGTTAGAACAACAAGAAAACAATCGTGTTTGTTAGGAAAATTTGAAGATTTTGCAAAAAGTACTGTGCAATCGAAGATACGGGCTAGGGATGATCGGACTCCCTCGCTCACTACAGCTTTACACGATTTTTATGGTGTGTCATTGGCGTGTTGCTGTCCAGCGCCATCTGTTGGCTAGTTTTTGCATTCGTTTCTGGTTTCAATAAAACCTTATGAAGATGGTATCTGTTCTTTCGCACATGTCCGAAAGTTTCGCACATGTCCGAAAGAACAGATACCATCCTCATATAGTTAAGGCTAACCGGCCATTGACCTTCTTATGCTATGCTGGATGCACATGCATTGCCCGAACTCTTACGGGACTCAGTATGATTGTCTGCCGCGAGTAATGAGTGTAATGGGCAGAGGCACTACGAATGTAACGTGTGGACATTAAGTTGGGAGTGTGGGTCTCACGGGGAGCGTGCAAGGGATAAATCCCTGCGGTCGCATTATCCTCTGTGCCCTCGGTGGCTCAGATGAACGCCGGCACGGAAGCTCAGTGTGTCCGGTCAGAGGGTTAGCTACCGTCTGTAATTAAGAAAACTGAGTCAACGTTCAACGAACAACATGAATGGGTGTAATCGGACCCCCCCCCCCCCCCCCCAACAAATTCAACCAACAATATCGAACACAAAAAAAAAATTAAAAGAAATGTGCTCGGTCAGAGGGTTGGCTGGAGGAAAAAAAAAAAAAAAAAAGACCCTGGGTGAATGGATCAACGAAGAAGTTAAACGGACGTCATAGGACGTTCGCTTCGAACACATAGAACAAACTATAGCGAACAAAATGATATAAAAGAAGAAAAGAAAGATGGATAGAGCGTCTGCCATGCAAGCAGGAGATCCCGGGTTCGAGACCCGGACGAAGCACACATTTTCAACTGTCCCCGTTGATGTATATCAACGCCTGTCAACAGCTTAGGGTCTTGATTTAATTATCATTTCAATAAAACCCCTTGTCATTTCAGGCATGGATGCCTTTTTTTACCTCTGTATCTACTTTAGTCCGAGAATTAGTTTTCGATATGTTTCTCTGCTGCATGTTGCCTCTTGTAACTTTCGCTTTTGTCCTGGTCGCTTGTGAAGCTTATAGATCTTTACCGTATCTTATTTCACTGTTCTTCCAAACTGTACTAAATGAAATATGAACTTGTACTGTTTGCCTGCTGTTCGTCGTTTTTACGATCGCATGTGTGGGGAATTTGACATTATGTTGTTCGTTTTTTCGATACGCTAATGCTACAGCTTTAGCCCAGTCCTCTCCTGGTGGAAATCCCAGCGCTGAGGAGGACTGCTGGAAGCGAAATACATCAACTCGTAAGGCGATGTATGAGCTGCGGGATTGCAGCACGAACACGTCGTAGTAATCGAAAATGTGGGATCGACAGGGCGTAATTTACGTTCCACGAGGAGTGTCCAGTCGGCTAACAACAAACGCGAGGGAATACATGTTAAACTCACTATGAATAATTTGTAGTCGGTTGTGTTAATCATTGTGCCAGCTTGAGCTGTTGTGCAGTGGTCAGTCGTCCACAGGCCTACGGTAAACGTGGCAACAGTCGCCTAACAATAAGAAATAGATGGTGACACATTTTTTCACTGTCGGCTAATGAACAAAATACGAGCTACGGAATATCAGACTAGCTAAGTCATTGCATTGAAGATATCTGGAAACAGACGACATGGAGAGAAATCGTCGGACGCAAAAGTAGTTTCGATCGTACTCCAAGGCACTGCTATAGGGACGTTAATATTCACAGTGTACATAAATGATCTAGTGGATAATGTCGAAAGCTCCATGAGACTGTTCGCAGATGATGCTGTTATATGAGGGATGTTCAATAAATAGTGCAACGCATTTTCTTTTTCTGAAAACAGGTTAGTTTTATTCAGGATTCCAGTACACCATACTATTTCGCGCCCTTTTGGCTGCAAAACTATTTTTTTACATAATCTCCATTCAGTGCGACGATCTTACGCCACCGTAGTGGGAGGGTCTATATGCTTGCATGGTACCATTCCACTGGTTGACGTCAGTGCTTGCTGCATCAGCAACTTACCCATCATCCACGTACTGCTTCCCGCGGAGTGCATCCGTTATTTTGCCAAACAGATGGAAGTCAGACGGTGCGAGATCCAGGCTGTATGGTGGACGAGAAAGAACAGTTCCGTGAAATTTTGTTCGGTTGTGCAGACTTGTGCGAGGCCTCGCGTTATTATGTAGAAGGAGATGTTCGTTTGCATTTTTGTGACAACGAATATGCTGAAATTGTTTCTTCAGTTCACTTCATAGTTGATCGTTTCACCGTGAGTGAGAACATAAAACAAAATATAACCCCCCAGAAGACCCTCGTCGTGACGTTTTAGGCTGAGGGAGCGACACTGAATTTTTCCTTCGGGGGAGAGGTGATGTGTGTTGCGACTCGATAATGCGGTTGTGTTTCCAGTTTCAAGTGACGAACCCCTGTATCATTGCCGGTGAAGATGTTCGACAAAAAAATTTGTCATAATCAGCCTCGTAATGCGCAAACAATCCCTCACAGATGGTCCTTCATCGCTCTTTATGATCTTATGTTAGGTGGCGAGAAATCCAGCGGGAACACACCTTTTGAGTACCACAACTGATGGACGATGATGATGATGATGTTTGGTTTGTGGGGCGCTCAACTGCGCGGTCTTCAGCGCCTGTACAAAGTCCCAATTTTTACGCAGCCCAATTCTTTGTACACAGTCCAACCTAGCCACTGTCACGAATGATGATTATGATGATGAAATGATGAGGACAACACAAACAGCCAGTCCCCGGGCAGAGAAAATCCACAACCCGGCCGGGAATCGAACCCTGGACACCGTGATCCAGTGGCAGACGACGAGGTGTGGACATTGATGGAGGTGTGTGTCTGCACTACCGACAGAGACGTCCAGTTGTGCAGCCAGGTGTTTCATTGTGATCGGACGATCACATCGAATGACAGTGTCTACACGTTCCAACATTGCATACGTCACAGCTGTGTGCAGTCGGTCGGCGTGTGGGACATAACACACATTTTCGCGACCATATTGCGATGATGACTGACGCCTCACCCAACGACCCGCTGTGCTATTGTCCCCTGCTAGATCTCCGTAGACATTCTGCAAGCATCTATAAATATCTGTGATGCTCCTGTTTCCGCCCAGAGAAATTCGCCGCGCGGGATTAGCCGAGCGGTCTAGGGCGCTGCAGGCTTGGACTGTGCGGCTGATCCCGACGGAGGTTCGAGTCCTCCCTCGGATATGGGTGTGTGTGTTTGTCATTAGGTTCAAAAGGCTCTGAGCACTATGGACTAAACATCTGAGGTCATCAGTCCCCTAGAACTTAGAACTTCTTAAACCTGACTAACCTAAGGACATCACACACATCCATGCCCAAGGCAGGATTCGAACCTGCGACCGTAGCGGTCGCGCGGTTCCAGACTGAAGCGCCTAGAACCGCTCGGCCACTCCGGCCGGCTGTACTTAGGATAATTTAGGTTAAGTAGTGTGTAAGCTTAGGGTATCTCCATAACAGATGTTATTTTGAAGGCTACGTTTGCCGCTGCCACCTATCGGAACTTCAAGAAACTATAGGGGCTGGAACGGGAATATTCCACGATGTACTACAACAAATTCCGCATTTTTTTCAACCGAAATTGGCTGAGGAAAAAAAGTGTTGCATTACTTATTGAACGCCGCTTGTACGTTGGTTGAAAAGTCGCAACGTTAGAAAATTCTGGCGAAATGCGGGAACACCTGCGGTAGACAACACTTGACGCAGGGATTAGCAAGTTGACCTAGATTAGATTAGATTAGTTTTTGGTTCCATAGATCCGTGTTGAGGAGATCCTCGTGGATGTGGAACACGCTTTTTTTTTAAAAAAGAAAGTAAGCTGAAATAACAATACTTATAGTATGAATTTATACAATACGTCATTTGTTTCTATTAAAAAATTTGTCAATGGAGTAGAAGGAGTTGGCTACTAATAAGTCTTTCAGGCTCCTTTTAAACTGCTCTTTATTTGTAACTAAATTTTTTATGTTTGCTGGCAAATTATTGAACATGAGTGTTCCTGAGTAGTGGATCCCTTTTTGAACTAAAGTAAGTGCTTTTAAGTCCTTGTGCAGATCATTTTTGTTCCTGGAATTGTATGTATGAACTGAGCGCTTTGTTGGAAAAAGAGATATATTATTTAGTGCAAATTTCATTAAGGAGAAAATATACTGAGAGGCAGTAGCTAGTATACCCAGTTCTTTGAAGAGGTTTCTACAGGACGTCCGTGAATTTACTCCACAAATAATACGTATTACACGCTTTTGCACTCTGAAAACTTTTGTTTGACTTGAAGAGTTACCCCAAAATATTATACCATATGACATTATGGAATGAAAGTAGGCAAAGTATGCAAGTTTTTTCATTTGTATGTCACCTATGTCTGCTAACACTCGAATTGCAAATACAGATTTGTTAAGGCGTTTCTGCAGTTCTGTGGTGTGCTCAACATAAACAACTCGTAAGATGATGTTCGAGCTGCAAGGCTGCAGCACAAACGTTCCGAAAATATACGGAAACGGCCATCTTACTAATGCTGCTAAGTGAGAACGTATACACAGTTTAGTGCCGGAGGATGCGGTTTCTCTGATCGACTGCTTAACAACAATACTGAGGTCGTTTGTGCGCCGGCTCACGGCGCTAGATGCGCTGAAACCTTTTACGCATGCGCGGAGCGAGCTTTGTCGACCAATCACAGCGCTCGCTGGCGCGTATGCGACCCAAGCATCACTAAACGTCAAACTTACTTTGTCAGTGCACTACCTATTTTATAAGTCGATTTTTTACCAGTTTATTACTTCTAACATGGATCGGTGGCTGCAGTCAGGATCATTGAAGAAGGATGCAGTTTCTCCATCGCTTTCACAACAAGGGAAGTTTCCAGTTGAAATCAATGAGGAGGGAGGACGACCAAAGGAGAACTTTACATACATTTGTACATTTTTCTTCGGATTTCACGAAAAACCACACACACACACACACACACACACACACGACTGTTACGAAATATGGATTCTCCTTACACAACAGTAGCCAAATAGTGGAAGTGAACAGACCATAATCGGCAGCTTGTCAACAGCAAACAGTGTGGACGTGACATTGATTGCTCTTGGAGGAAGACAGCTCCATCATGGGAAATTTCAATTACCAAGTAACTTTAATCAGGCTACAGTGTGTTGAACAAAGGGAGTAAATGCACTAGTAAGTGTTTCGATACAGTGGGAATTCAAATTGGAGCGTTAATTTCAAGTTGTTTTCATTCAACTCTAAACCAAAGACTATTGATACTTCAGGGGTGAGGGGGGGGGGGGGGGGAAGGGGGGGCGGGCATTGGGAACATGGCACTTGCATTAAGAAGCTTACAGTACCCATGGGTTTCGCTCTGAAATTTAAGTTACTGTGCTCTTGACTGACTAGGGGTCCGCCATGGATTTTCGACTGAAGGAGTCCGCCAGCTGAAAAGGTTGGGGAGGCCTGGCATAGATCACCAAGCGTTATACTGAAGCACGTGTAGTAGATCTTTTTCATGAAAGTATTAATGTCCTGTGCTTTCTTAGCAATTACGTAGCTACCACAGACATAACGAAATACATTTGGGTCATTCGAACACTTATGGGAACTCAATCCTGAGAAATTGCAATACTATATTTAACAGCAAAAATATAATCTCACAACATATAGCATATCCACAATGAAATGAAGTTTCCCATCTGATAGACAGATGGGTGTGACAAGCTTGGCCAGTTACTCTATCTTATTAAATATGATTTCCTTTATTTGCAATAAAATTTCACTCTGTGGAACTTAGATTTAAATGAAAAAGATGTGATTTAGAAAGATCTGTACGTGATAGGAAAAAAACTACACCGCATTGGAAATCAGCACGAAAAAGTACTTCAGGAACAGTGAAAATTACGCAAACATGTCGCGTACAGAGTGATTTAAAGTACCGGTATAACGACCACATCAAACTGATCATATGAATGGGTAGATGCCAGACTGGGGTAATATATCCACCCATGAAGAAGGAAACTATTGAGAAAGTGAATAGAAAATATCTAAAGAAGAGCAGTGCCTTTCGTCGCCGATTCGTTTAGTAAGTGCAAAAGCGTCACGGAGATGCTTGTCTGACTCCAGGGCAGGCGCTAGAAGAGATGCGTTGTATATCGAGAACTTGTATTAGGCATGGTTCACATTGAGGCGATACGGTATGCCATATGATTGCGACACGGTGCAGAAGCAACCCGTATCGGCGGAGCGCATAGATACATTACAGAAGTGACTGAACTGGTTTCCACTGGGACTACAGTGATAGGACACAGATACATATCTGTATCATATTGCCCGGCGCAACAGGCAGTAGTGGTTTGTCCGTGCAACATGTATTGTACGATGCTTGGAGTCAAACTTCAAGTCATCCGGTTTGTTTAAAAGAAACTGTTTTATGTAGAAGCAGCAAAGCTGCATCCGCCTCTGTAGTTAGCTTCTCAGTAAAGCTTTTACTTTTCACGCAAAAAAATAAAAACGACTGTTCAGGGGTTCGCGTGAGTTCTTTGCCACACAGTCTTTCTCATTTGATTTTAAGGAAAATATTCTGAAAAAAGGTATTTTTTGCATCTTATAGCCACACATTACAGCTTGGCAATGAACTGATTTTATTTTCGTTATTGTTCGTTGCTATTGCGATACTTCAAAGTCAAGTACAGCTATGGGCATGTTTTGAAAAGTTTGCAGTGAAGAATGTAGTCGCTGGCCAGTTTACGTTTGGTGCATTTTGTGGCATGTATTGTTGTGTAAGAAATGTTGTTAACATATCTAAATTGTTTTTTAATGCTGGAAGAAAAGCCTATCCGTTGGCCGTGAAGAGCTACGACGACCCACACTGACGCTATGGCCACACACTGCACTATGCGGAGCTGTTTCGTGTTGCTGCCATATCACATAATCATAATTCCCCAGTGGGAATGCAAGTGTCGCACAACTTTTGTTACAATGAATTGTATCGCGTATCGTATTGCCTCAACTGTGAACGAAGCCTTACTGTTAAAATTCCGAGAGCATACTTTTTTTGGAAAAGCCAACCAACATATTGCCGCCTCCTATCTCGCATAAGGACCGTGAAGGTAAAACTGGAGAGAATCGAACTCAACGCAGTGGTTCACCAACAGAAGTTGTTCTGAACTCTGTGTCAGTGGTACAGGCAATACACTCCACGACAAACTGCAAGGTAGCTTAGGGAGAATATGTGATCAAAAGTATCCGGACATCTGGCTGAAAATGACTTCGTGGCGCTCTCCATTGGTAATGCTGAAATTCAATATGGTGTTGGCCCACCCTTAGCCTTGATGACAACTACCACTCTCGCAGGCTTACGTTCAATCAGGTGCTGAAAGGTTTCTTGGGGAACGGCAGCCCACTCTTCATGGAGTGCTGCACTGAGGAGAAGTGTCGATGCCGGTTGGTGAGACCTGGCACGAAGTTGACGATCAAAAACATCCCAAAGGTGTTCCATAGGATTCAGGTCAGGACTCTGTGCAGGCCAGTCAATTACAGGGATGTTATGGTCGTGTAACTATTCTGCCACAGTCCGTACATTATGAACAGGTGCTCGATCATGTTGACAATCGCCATCCCTGAATTGCACTTCAACAGTGGGAAGCAAGAAGGTGCTTAAAACATCAATGTAGGCCTGTTATGTGATAGTGGCACGCAAAACAACAAGGGGTGCAAGCCCCCTCCATGAAAAACACGACCACAGCATAACACCACCGCCTCCGAATTTTATTGTTGGAACCACACACACTGGCAAATCGGCACATTGTGTACCGTGATTCCTCACACAACGTTTTTTCACTGTTGAATCGTCCAATGTTTATGCTCCTTACAATAAGTGAGACGTCGTTTGGCATTTACCGGCATGATGTGTGGCTTACGAGCAGCCACTTGACAATAAAATCCAAGTTTTTTCACCTCTGCAAGTTATCTTTTGCAAAGCATATACTTCACTTACAGATACAAACAAGATGTCATTTTTTGACCTAACTACCCACCGTTTCGATACACTTCTCATATGGTTGCACCAACTTTTCTATTCCATTCATATAAAATGTTTTCTGTTGTTCTTGTTACCAAGAAGTTACTTTGAAATTGTCATCGTCTCAGAGCATCCTTCTGGGGTCCAAACACGTGGTAATTTGAAGGAAGGAGATCAGGGCTGTATGGGGGATGCAGACAACCTGAAATCTCAATCTCTAAATGACAGCAACAGTTCAGTGGTGGAGTAGGGGCACATGTAGTTGCGAGGCAGAAGAACACCTCTAGTCCTCTGTGACGGCTCCATATTGCTGGCTTCAGCTTATTTTCCAACATGCCACTGTTCTGTTCTGGGCATTGTTACTGTTTTACCCCTTCGCTGATAGTGCTTCAAAATTGGCCCATTCATATCCCAGAAGAGGGTGAAGAGGACCTTTCTGGCTGAGGGCTGAGACTTGAATTTCTTCTTGGCTGGAGAAGATGTGTGTCGTCATTCTGAAGACTGTCTTTTGCTTTGTGGTTCATGGTGATGCACCCAGGTTTTGTCTCCTATGATGACACGTGTCAGAAAGTCATGTCCTTCTGCGTTACATTGCACCTCAGCATTATATAACAACAGATATGGTGTGGCAGCCTGAACATGCATCATCTTGTGTTCATCAATGAGCATCCTAGGCACCCATCATGCACACAAAAAGCATTACTTGAGAACTTCACTAATAATGGTATGAGTGGGTCTGACACTGATACTCAGTTCCATGGCTAAAGCTTCTACAGAAATACATCGGTTCTCACAAATCATGGTGTCAGCACGTCGTTCATTCTTGTCAGTAACAGCTGTCCTGGGATGACCAGAGCGTGCTCATCTGTGACTGACATACATCTACTTCTAATGGCATCTACCACTCACACAGTCTTGTCTCACTAATGTAATTGTCTCTGTACCTTTACAGTGTCCTTCTATGGATCTGTCAAGGTTTTACACTCTTCGACCACACAAATTGTGTTATTTCTTGCTATTCTTCTATGATGCACACAGCTAGGAATGTGGCCATTTCATTTGAACTGCCTTGCCTATTCAGCTTGCCATACCATCCGTAGGCATATGCCAGAACTTTCTCACAGCATGCATCTTTACTGCTGGGGAGTTTCAAATGCCTGACACATTAATTGTATTTAATTCTGATAGTTTAGTGTTACTTTTTGAATTGCCCTCGTATTAAGCTACCACTGGATCAGTGACATTTTAGAGGCTGTGGTACAGTCCCCTCTAATGGCAATTCCATGTGCCATGTGCCTGGAAGATAATGACCTTCCACATGTGTCGATGACTGTGGAAATCTCTTTCGCAACATGACGGGTTCTCCTGAGTCCTTAGCTTATATGTCGTTTTATTTGCTTCATTAGAGAACAACAGAAGTGCCAAAAAATCTCAGCTAACAAATACTCAAAATTAGACCCCGAAGATCACACTGGAGTGAAGGTCGGCATTACATCTTTTGGACAACTAGCGAGATGAGAAGTGAGAAGGCTGAAGCAGTGGTCAACATTACGACGACTAGAGAACTAGTGAGAGGAGAAGTGTGGCTCTGCATGTAGCCTGCAGTGTTTCATAATTTTTGGAAGGCCAGTGGCCCACATAAATAAAATTGAAGCATGTAGCTTACTGCTCCTAATAGAGTCTCCATGTATAGGATATTTTTGTTCAAAGCATGTAATGAAAGGTGTAAATTCAAGAATGTCCTGCCAAAGCCTGTTCTAAGAACTGCTTCTGGTGTATATATTCAGCAATAATATTTGTTGTGAGTAATACATTTCTCTTTCAGACCAACAGCTCAGGCCACTAAATCAGTGTCTGGAATAAGAATTATCTCCACAAAGATGTACACTCACTGTGGTCCAAAAAAGTAGGCACTACACAGGAATACATTTTCAGTAGTTTGTTAATAATCATAAAAAGTTTATTGAGTTTAAATGAAATCTGAAGGATTTATTTGTGACAAACTTCGTGTACTCAATCGATAAATTTCTCAGTTGTCCCAAGTTATTGAGGTACTTACTATTAAACATAACTAATAACATGATTTCTGTGTAAACATCTTACTTCAGAACAGCTTCAATACAGTAGAAACCTGTGGCAGTATGCCTTGCGTACTGTCTTTTTATGTTGCTTGGCTACAGTAGCCTTCATGCATCTTTTAATTGTATATATTTATATTTTTATTATAACCTTATCAGTTACTATATAAAATGCATAAAATTTTGGACTGTTCCTGCATTTTTGACAACCAGGATCTGTGGAGAGAACATTATCATATTAATTCTGTTGAAAATTTGTAGTATGTATTTTTGTTTTCTGACATGTTCCACAATCTCTAGGATCTCCCCATTATGGGTCTGTGAATGTAACTTTGTTTCTAGGCTAATTTTATGCATGAAAACCAAATGATGAAATCAAGGGCTTGTGGTCAGCCAACAGGTGGATTTGCTGCTATGCAAATAGACACGACACTTCTAGACCCCTTAAATGACGATCATAGTCTCCTCCTCAGTGTGGGAATAGTTGAGCCTTGCAGAGTTGAATGTTTTGGTGGTGAAGGTAATGGGGCACCCAGAACCATCCTATAATTTGTAGGACAAAGCAATCGCAATGCCATAACGGGACACACCCATCGCCACCATTGAGGCCCAATGTATATGGCATCAAACACAGAGCCGCCTTGATACTGTCCTTATGGAGCTGAAAAGCCTGTTGACAAGTGACTGACGACACAAATTTCATGCTCTTCTGTTTCTGCTGACTGAGAGGGTGGATGATGTGTACCACTAGAGGAATAAACTTGGCTTAGTATAGGATTTTACCCAGATTACGACTGCAGCTATTTAAGGTTGGTGGACGCAGACATTTCTATGATTTCATCAATTTGGTCACACCTGGGCTTGATAGCTTTGTGACTGGGAATGTGCCCCAGGTATTTTGCCAAGCTCATTGCAGCAGAGGCCTGAGCTGACAACACATGTCCTCGTTGATTAAGGACACAGCAGCACCAGTGACCAGCTGGAATTCCACAGACCAGCCAGACAGTGTCATGGTCAAAGTGAGTTTTTAGCAGTGGCAGGGATATCAACTGTTTTGCAGCTGTGGCTGCAGCTGAGCATGAAGCCAGTGGGTCACCCGTTGACACATGATGGCAAGGCGACCGGACTTACCATAGACCCAACAGACCACTGCTTGATTCGTGCAGCTACTTCTGATATTCCAACTGCTGGAAGCAGTACCAGCCTGGAGTTTTTTTGATCTGTGTGATGTATGTGGCATCACTGAAGAGGGAGGGTGTTTTTGTTCCACACAATTAACATTAGAGAAAAGGTCAGTCAACGCTGAGGAGAGAGCAAAATGATCAACACACTTAAGTTTCCCAAAAGATATCAGTGATCTGGATGCTAGTGAACTCAGTTGAAACTAAAAGGTAGAATTAGTGGTTGATGACTTGGAAACATAAGTTGACCAATGCTCGCAAAGATGACTAATGACTTGGGAAACCTGAACTTCATTTGAACCAGCATGCTGAGCTGCTGAAATCATCTTGAAAGATTTAGCAATTTTAATCACTTCATCAAGGATTGGACTCAGCCAAAGCTTCAGTTGTGACTTCCCTCTTAGGTAGGGTTGCCAAGTTTTTTGTCAAAATATAGGAGACTTTGTAGCAACAAAATGAATAGGCCTAATGCAATTTTTTCAGTCTTAAAATAGGTTTATTGCACCAGCCAACCAAAAAGCTTCTTCATAAAAATTACAAATTGAAAGTGGTCCAAATATTTTACCTAAAACCACAAATAATCATTTGAGTACCTTAGTGTGTGCTGTAATTATTCTAATATTGTCCTCACAATCCCTATGTTAGTGATACATATGGAGTCGTCATATATTCAAAGAATAATCATTTAAAGCTGGTTCTAGAAACTTTGTTGGTAGACTATCTCAGGATAGTTTACGTCTCTCTTCAAGAGTGTGCCAGTTCAGTTTCTTCAGCGTCTATGTTAACCCTATGCTATGGGTCAGACAAACCTGTGACCTTTCATGCTGCTCTTCTCTGCATATGTTCAATATCACCTGTTAGACCTATCTGGTATGGATGCCACACATTTGAGCAAAATTCTAGCCCAAGTGATTTGTAAGCAAACTCTTTGTAGACTGATTGCACTCCCCCATTATTCTACCAATAAACTGAAGTCTACCACTGGTTTTACCCACAACTGAGCCTACATGATCATTACATTTCATATCCCTACAAGGTGATACTCACAAGTGTAACTTGTTCATCAAAGAAAAAATTCTTTTTATGTGAGCATTAGATGCCAGTATACTGAGAAAAAAGTCAAGAATCTTATTTATCATCTGGGCTTTGATAACTTTGGCCTTTCCCTGAATAATCACAAATACCCACTTTTCTACTGTGATACTATCAATGGAAATTTTTGTACTTCTGTTGTTACCATATACAGTGAGCAGACGTAGATAAACAGTGCCCACCTGTGCAGCCAGCCTAAATATGCTGCCTCACTCATAACAGACAGCGGCCGGCCTAAATCTCCCAACTGACCCTGAAAAGATGGCACAGCAAGTGCTGCACCACTAGCATAAGCTGGCATCCTGGGACCTCAGCTGCTCTAATGTTTTTGTAACTAACAAACATTTCACTGTTAAACTGTGTGTTTATATAACCCATGATTTTGTGTGCTTCTTACTTTTGCAATATCATTCAGTGTGCCTGTATTTGCCTTTATGTAGAAGCTGATTAAAGGTGTTTGCTGGGAATTCTAACATTACAAAATTTTTGACGTCAAGTGCAGGATTCTGCTCTGCATGTTTTGGTTCTTGGTTTGCTATGGCCATGCGGCAGTGGAAGAAATTCTTCAGTCTTTTGTTGAACAGCACCAAGCTATCACCGGCTAGCAGCAGGCCCTCTCTGTGGCACCAAACAATTTGGCAATTTTGCTGACATGCCAGGGTTCACTGCCATTGACGCAACCTCCACTGGTGATGATGCAGTGGATTGGGACACATTCAAAAAATACCTTCAGCAACATTTCCAAGCTTTTGATGTCACCGACCCCATCATGTGTAAGGCTTTCTTTTTATTATGGGTTTCTCATTGTGTTTATCATCTTTTGCGTCAGCTGGTCTTTCTTTTGATGGAAATGCGCCAGTTGTTCTTAATTATCATTTCAAATCTACTCATGTTATTGCTGCTTGTGTTGAATTCTACCATTGTCAAAAGTGATTGCAACAGTTAGAGAGCTTGGGCAGCGGAACTTCAATCAGCAGGACTCATATGCTGGTTCGATGGTTCGTGATAATATAATGCACTTGGCCCCTGACAGAGAAGCTCACGAATGCGTTTTACAGAGTGAAAGCCATCTCTTACAGAGGTTTTGAATGTTGTCCAGTCTTTTGAAGTACCTATGGAAGCAGGAAATCAGAAGCTTGGTGCGAAGTAGCTGCCATTGCATCTCCTCCTTAGCCACTGTCAATTAGTTCATGAGGAGATGATGACATTGCAGTCTTGCAATCGTAGTCTCCATGTCGCATCAGGCAGTGCTGTGCTATGCAGCACCAACGGCAGCCAGTGTCACAACATCGGCCACATGTCCCTCTCCTGTCATGCCCTTATTGCTTTGTTCATCATGAGTGGGCCTCATGCCTAAAGCATCGGGTGATGTGCAACCATTACAAAAAAAGTGACATATTGCGTCTGTATGCAACTCTCAGCCATATGCATCAGATGGTAATATGGATGTGAACAGTGTTTCTCAAGTGATGGTAGTCCCAAACAAACTTTATATTGAAGTACATGTTATGGACAAGATGTTACAAATGCAAGTAGACACAGTGCAGAAGTGACTTTGTTAAATTCACAAATGTATGTGGATTTTGGATCACCCACAAAGAACAAATACCCATATCAGGACAGTTTTCTACTCCTGTGGTGTATATAACAGTTGTTTGGCCTTTGACCTTTCTAATGGTAGATGGTGTCAACACTGATAGAATGGTAGATAGTGTCAACACTGCTAGCTTATTTGGGATAGATAGCTTCAAAATTTTTGGATTCTCTATTTTTGATGAAGTGCATCTGGTATCAAATAAAGTTCTGTGCCAACAACTGGACGCACTGTGCTCAGAATTTCCCTCAGTGTTTTCAGATGATTTAGCATGTGCTACCAGTTTCAAAGGCTCATATCCTAATGAAAACAATGGCATGCCCCTGTTTGTTTTATGCCTGCCCCAGCCCCATTGCTTGACAGTTGTTGCCGCCAAAGTTACAAAAACATGGAGCCCATAATGATAGCACTTCATCCAGATGTACAATGAAAACATGATAGGGTAATACCTTGTCGCCACTTTTGTATTTGCTTCTGATATGAATATGTAATCCCTAAACAAAGCCAAGTTCATTGTGAGCCAAACATGAAGGAATGCCAAGAGTAGTAACCAGAAAATTCAAGTCCAGAGAAGGGTTGGTATTTGTATAGAGGCTAGATGTGATTGGCAACTACACATGTGGCATACTATTCCAGACTGAACCGTGACTGCTCACTTAACTTGTTGCTGTGAGGAGCTGTGCCTGTGTGGCATGCATTCCACACTTCTGATGGTGCTTTTCACTCGTGAGCTTTAATGCCTCCAAGCAACTATTGATATTGTTCACTGGCAGGGAAATTAAAAGTGGTACAATCTATTTTGTATTTCAACACCTCTATTGTAACAACTCAAATTTATGTATATAAACAAACAAATTCTCTCCCATAACAGGAACTTTCACATGCAATTCCAAAGTACTGTGAGTGAGAGGCTAATTATCCTGAAACATACTATGCAAACTGCAGGAATGTAAGATCCTAACCATGTTGCAATACTTGCTGGAGATATGCAGGAAGCAGACTGTTAAGAAGCTGTGTCACCTTGCTGGCAGGAGTGTGGCAAGGGCTTCCGGCAGATGAGCACATTGGCGCAGCATCAGGCCATCCACAGTGACGCACGGCCCTACGCATGTGAGCTCTGTCGCAAGACCTTCAATCGCGTCTCCACGCTTATCTCGCACCGCAAGACACACTCCGACCAGAAGCCACACCGCTGCCACGTATGTGGCAAGGGTTTCCACCAGAAGGGCAACCTGCGCAACCACGTCTTCACGCACACCAACGAGCGACCCTATAAGTGTGATGCGTGCGGAAAGGGATTCAACCAGATGTCAAACCTCATGTGTCACAAGCAGGTATGTCTTCCTTCATCTTCTTATTACCAGGTACTGTATCATAAAACAGTGAAACACAAGATACAAAGAGGATACCTTTATTGCCTTGCAAAGTAACCTTTGGCCATAATAAACTTCTCACAATAACTGCTAGACATTGTCAATAATGGCTTCTTTTGGAAACCATCAAAGAATTTCAAAACCTTCCCAATATTTTTCCTTTCTCTTCAATTATCTCTGGTTTCGTGATCTCCATTACTGCACTTTAGGTGAAACACTTCGCAAATCTTTCTTAATTCCTTCAGAAATCTTTTTGCTGTTGACACACTTTTCACTTTTTAAAAAGGTCTTTTATTTACTCTCACCAAACTTCTGAAGTACTGGTACTCAAAAGATTTTACTTATTCCAAAGTCTCCTGTTGTCGTGACAGTACTCAAAAGATTGTACTTATTCCAAAGTCTCCTGTTCTCACAATATTTTGACAGAACTTTCATGTTTGCTGATTATAATCATTTGATCTCATCTACATTTATCCCTGCTACAGTCCCAGTACCATATCAGAAAGTAGTCAAGAACTTGGGTGTAACTTTGGATGAGCACCTCATCTGGGCAGGAGACTTTCAATTGGCCCTGTGCCCTATTACATGGGATGTGACATGTAAACTTGGGCAGTGACTCTTAACTTCCACTGTTGTTATGTAATCCAGTATGACATGAATAGTGAAAATTCTAGATGGTTATAGCTAACCATGAATGCTTATAAATGTTACGTCTGTAACATCCATCTATTTGACCATATCAGCACTTTATTTGTCCAGTTAGGACTGTTGTGGCCATCTGAGTTATGTGACTACCATACAGTGGGTCAGCTACAGCAGCTCTTCAGTATGCGTGCACCCCAGTACCTCGGATGATCTGAAATCAAGTGCCTGTATCTTGTTGTTGCTGTGCACATTTGGAATAATTCAGTGCTCCCATTGCAGTTAACAAAAATCTTGTAACTAAACTTTTTTCTTGCAGTACATGGCCATGGGCATCCACAGAAATTTATCCAGGGGGCGGTGAGGGAAGGGGTGGAGGAATTCTCTTAAATTATTTTTTTTTTTTTTTATTAGTGAGTTGCTCAATGTCAAGAAGTGCCATCTACAAAAACTGCAATTACTTAAATAATTCTACAATCAGCTAAATGAGAGATTTATTGAATCCTAGGAAATCACTTCAAGAAGATTTTGAGAATTCTGTGATGAATAAAAACTGAGTGCTCCAGATTCTGGGTGAGTGGAGGGGGAGGGGGGGAGGTGAATTTCCTTTCCACCCCTTGCAGACAGCATTGTACTTGTCCAATTTACCTTTTTCAAACTTTAAAGTGGATGCTCCCATTTTCTATCAGTTATGCTTCTTTCTCTTTTTATTTCTCAGTCACTCGCGCCACTTTCTTTTCCTTCATCTTCATATCTCATGTTTATCATGTTTCTCTTTCTCTCTCTCTCTCTCACCCCATCTCTCATAACCATTGCTACCAGTGTTTAGTTTAAATCTACCTGTTTGTAACTTGTCTCTGTTATACTACTTTTCATGAACAGACATTACCTGTGGTTTTTTCTGATGTAACTACTCCTGTTTTCACCATTTATGTCACAGTTGTTTCTCACTGTTGTACCCTATATTAGACAGTCTACTTTTAAATGTAACTGTCTGCTGCTCAATGCCTCTTCTATGTGGCAAGTAAAAGTCTATCTGTCATTATTCCATCCCAGATTTTCCATTGTTTGAGTTTCATGTGAAACATAGAATACCTGGTTTGCTGCAGGAGTCTGGTAGTACTGATAAAACCAAGAAAAATAAATAAATAAACAAAATTATGAACTAAGATGGAGATGGTAGTTTATCCTATCCTAGATCAGTAGGACTTGTCTCCTTAGCTCTGGTTCGTATAAAGTGACGGATCTCAGGTGCATGTCAATGAAGCTTCAATCATTTCCCCTCCCTGTTGCCTCCAGCTCATTAATCAATTTAGCGCCACAAAAATTGTTAACAGGCCATCTGCTCACACAGATATTCATGACTGATGGTGTTAACTCTACCTTGGCTGATCCTCAATTCCTTTAACATCAATCTCCCACTGCATCTATGGCAAGAAGGTTTGTAACTTACAGTCGAACTGCTGTCTACACAACATGATTGTTCTGCTTCTTCATGTTGTATAAACTAGCCTCAACTAACATTCAAAGTTCATCAGAAATAGGCATAATTACACTACTGGCCATAAAATTGCTACACCATGAAGATTATGTGCTACAGACGCAAAATTTAACTGACAAGAAGAAGATGCTGTGATATGCAATTGATTAGCTTTTAAGAGCATTCACACAAGGTTGGCACTTGTGGCGACACCTACAACGTGCTGATATGAGGAGAGTTTCCAACTGATTTCTCATACACAAACAGCAGTTGACCAGCGTTGCCTGCTGAAACGTTGTTGTGATGCCTCGTGTAAGGAGGAGAAATGCGTACCATCACTTTTCCGACTTTGATAAAGGTCGGATTGTAGCCTACCGCGATTGCCGTTTATCATATCGCGACATTGCTGCTCGCGTTGGTTGAGATCCAATGACTGTCAGCAGAATATGGAATCGGTGGGTTCAGGAGGGTAATACGGAACGCCGTGCTGGATCCCAGCGGCATCGTATCACTAGCAGTCGAGATGACAGGCATCTTATCCACATGGCTGTAACGGATCGTGTAGCCATGTCTTGATCCCTGAGTCAACAGATGGGGACGTTTGCAGGACAACAACAATCTGCACGAACAGTTTGACGACGTTTACAGCAGCATGGACTATCAGCTCAAAGACCATGGCTGCGGTTACCCTTGATGTTGCATCACAGACAGGAGCGCCTACGATGGTGTACTCAATGACGAACCTGGAAGCACAAATGCCAAAACATCATTTTTTCAGATGAATCCAGGTTCTGTTTACAGCATCATGATGGTCGCATCCATGTTTGACGACATCGCGGTGAACGCACATTGGAAGCGTGTATTCGTCATTGCCATACTGGCGTATCACCCGGCATGATGGTATGGGGTGCCATTGGTTACACGTCTCGGTCACCTCTTGTTCACATTGACGGCACTTTAAGCAGTGGACGTTACATTTCAGATGTGGTACGACCCGTGGCTCTACCCTTCATTTGATCCCTGCAAAACCCTACATTTCAGCAGGATAATGTACAACCGCACGTTGCAGGTCCTGTACGGCCTTTCTGGATACAGAAAATGTTCGACTGCTGCCCTGGCCAGCACATTCTCCAGATCTCTCACCAATTGAAAACATCTGGTCAATGGTGGCCGAGCAACTGGCTCGTCACAATATGCCAGTCACTATTCTTGATGAACTGTAGTATCGTGTTGAAGCTGCATGGGCAGCTGTACCTGCACACACCATCCAAGCTCTTTTTGACTCAATGCCCAGGTGTATCAAGGCCGTTATTACGGCCAGAGGTGGTTGTTCTGGGTACTGATTTTTCAGGATCTATGCACCCAAATTGAGTGAAAATGTAATGACATGTCAGTTCTAGTACAATATATTTGTCCAATGAATACCCGTTTATCATCTGCATTTCTTATTGGTGTAGAAATTTTAATGGCCAGTAGTGTAACTAGTGTGTACTGTATTCAATCCAAACCATTAATCATTATCCATAAGTTCTTGTGTGATCTACTGTACATGAAAGTTAAATCAACCTAAAGAAGCTGCTCACAGACTGAAAGGTTTGGACTCCTTAAGACTCCAATACATACACAATCCCATTTTTTTGTGAAATGTGTACACTTGGTTTCTTTTTCAAAGCCAATTCAGACTTTTTAGTTTATAATACCTATTCTTATTTTCATATTTTAGGACAGCCAGTGTTGCCACTCCAACTGAACGGATATCTTGGAACCACTCTTTACAACCTCCAAACTGCCGCTGTTTTGCTGCTACACTGTTTTGGAGAAAATGTGTTTGACGAAAAGATCACCATCTTTTCTCTGAGGATTCACATCTATGCTCATAGACATTTTCCTTTACACTCTCATACTGAACAAACTAACTGACAGTATATATAGCAGCACACCTCTGAATTGCTATGATTTCTTTCTTTAATCTAACCTGGGCTGATGATCCTGAACACTCAAATAGCACTCAAAAATGGATTTCTCAAACAGTCCGTATGCATCTTTCTTTGTAAGTGGGTAGGTGTGCTACACTTTCCTACAATGCTCCTAATGCACTGTAGCTGACTATTTGCCTTTCCTTTGTTTCCATTTCACATCATTTTGATATGTCATGCATAAATGTTTAGTCAGTGTGATTGATACAGACAGGGAGACAAGGTGCATTCTGTGTGTGCATGTCATACTCTCCCTGTAGAAGGCACACGGACAGCGCAGTGCAAGGTCTCGCCAACGTCAGGCACAGCACCAGTCACAACACCAACAGCACCAGCAACAGCTGTCAGAGCAGAACCACCAACAGAGGCTGCGCTGTCGCTTCTGTGAGATGATGCTTGGCCGCTATGCAGACCTTCGTGCACATGAAGAAATAACGCATGGTGTGCGACAGATCGACCACGATCGCTTTCAGGTGTGTATGTTATTGTAGTGCTTTGTACTCTGTTACCTTACTTCTCCACTTCCTCTCATCTTTCATGTTCACTTTATCATTGGTGTGCATCCCAGGTATGCTAGGGAAGTGTCCATTCTCTCTTAGACTCCCTATAGCTTATGGTTGAAGGTATTACTGGTACCACTATCATTTCCTCCCTTTTGAAAAGGTGCATGGGAAGAACGATTGTTGGTAAGGCTCGATATAAGTTCTGATTACTCCAATTTTCTCATTGTGATCATTTCTGGACAAGTATGAGGCCTGTTCAAAAAATTCTGGAACCTTCATAATTTTGCCACTGTGGTGTGTTGGAGCGAAATGCTGTTGGCATTCCAGCACACGCCTATGTTTAATGTGTAACTGCCGGAACTTTCATTGTTGTATGTTTGTTAGTAATTGTTCAGTGCTGTATTGAGTAGAATATAGTGTCACACACGACATAAGAGTTGTCTGGGTATGAGACCACGTCATATTGTATAAAACGACTGCTGGAGAACAACCAATGTTTTGGCCACGGTTGCAGTGGCCTTCTTCTGGGCCTACTGGAGCATTCTAGCTATGTAGTGTCCCTTATATTTTGTTGTTACTGTTCACTGTGCAAGCCATTATGTCATAATTTTAAAAAGATAGTGCATTTCATTGGTCACTTAAGAAAAAATGGCTCTTGTGTTATGTGCCATGATTGGTGGTCACTGGTGAATGAGAAGTTGACAGTGCGATGGCAGTTTGTCACCAGTAGTGCTAATTTCGAAATGGTAGAGGTAGAGAATGCGTTTGCATTAAATTTTGCATGAACTCAAGAGAACCTTTACAGAGACACACCAAATCATGCAGGAAGCCTACAGTGATGAGTGCTTAAGTCATACTCGGTGCTATGAATGGTTCACATGGTTTAAAAATAGCTGGATGGAAGTTGAAGATGATCCTCATTCAGCACCCCTTCAATATCTACCAACGGCATTCATATCAGGAACATCGACAAAATTGTGCGTGCCAGTCGAAGACTGACTGACTGACTGAGAGATTGCAGAAGAATGTAACAAAAAATGAGCACTATGGGACTTAACATCTGAGGTCATCAGTCCCCTAGACTTAGAACTACTTAAACTTAACTAACCTAAGGACATCACACACAGCTATGCCCGAGGCACGATTCGAACCTACGAATGTAGCAGCAGCGCGGTTCTGGACTGAAGCACCTAGAGCTGCTCAGCCACAGCGGCCGGCAAGAATGTAACATTTCAGTTGGATCATGTCATGACATCCTGACACAGCATCTTGGGATGCATTGTGTTGCCACTGAGTTCATCCCACGGCTCATGAGTTGAGACAAGAAAGACCTTTGCTTCTCAGTCTGTGAAGAGCTTTGGGCTCACATAGATGTTCCTTAAGATAATCATAACTGGTGATAAGACTTGGGTCTATGGTTATGATGTTCAAACCAAGACTCAATCTTGACAATGGGTTGGGAAAGGTTCTCCAAGATCAAAAAAGGCTTGTCAGGTCAGGTCAAATGTGAGAGCCATGCTGCTAGTTTTCTTTGACTTTGAAGGATTAGTTCATCATTAATTCGTGCCACAGGGACAAACTATTAATCAGTGGTACTATTGGCACATTTTGTGGTGTGTCTGAGAAAAGGTGAGAAGGAAACAGTCTGAAATGTGGCAAGACAATTCATGACTATTTCATCATGATAATGTACCTTCAGATTCATCCCTGCTGGTGTATGACTAATCCAGGAAAAAAAAAAAAAAACGAACTCACTGTGCTGCCTTATCCTCCGTTCTCTCCAGACTGCAGACGTTTCTTATTTCCAAAATTGAAAATCCTATTGAAAGCACAAAGATTTGCAACAATAGACGAGATAAAAGAAAATTTGCTGATGATTCTTCACATAATCCAGCGAGAGACATACCAAGACTGCTTCCGGAAGTAGAAATGGCATTGGGAGCGGTGTATCAATTTTGAAGGAGATCATGCACAATAAGTAAAAGGTAAGCCTAGAAAAATTTTGTGGACAAAGTTCCAGAATTTTCTGAATAGACCTTGTATATGGGAGGAAGCAGTATGTTGCCAGACTGCCCTTTGGGCATAGTCTCTCAGAGTTTTAACAGTAAATTTCGCCATAATCCATAACCCATTTCTTCTAGCCCCTGCCACTAGAATTTTATTACCATCTCTTTAACATTCTCACACTTACTAAATGAGTCTGTGATGAAATGCAATGTGGGACTGCAAAACAACTCCAAAGATTAGATGGTTAGATCAAGTACAAGGCCCAAGTGACACAAGCCGCTGCTTGGGTGTCAAGTTCAAGAGGCACCACAACTACGTGATCTTTATGCCGGATCTATTGCAATTAGTAACAACAGCTTGGGGTGCGAATCTGAGAGGTGCGCCTACGAAATTTAACACAGGTGAAAGAGAAAATAAAGAGAGGGAGCTGAAAATGGGGTACCGGGTGTGCACAAAAGAATTTTATGGCACAATTTGTCTAAAAGAAGGAATAGCACACACACTGAAGCACCAGGAAATAGTTAATTTGGTAATGTATGGAAGTGTTTGGGTCTAAACTGTAGAAGGAAACAATGGCTTGACAACAGTAAGCAGATTCATGTAGTTGTAGGTTGTAGTAATTACACCAGGATGGAGAGCTGCATCAAATGTCTTCAGATGAAGACCACAACAATCTTACCTGACGAGCAATAGCCAGGATTGGCTGACTGAAAGTTTGATGCACTTCTTTCATAAAGGATCTCTCCAGCTATTTATGCCAGTACATTGTATTTAAGTGCAGTGTCAACTGCTAGCTATGGCACCAATGTGATCAGAAGTATCCTGATACCCCCCCAAAACATATGTTTTTCATATTAGGTACATTGTGCTGTCCCCTACTGCCAGGTACTCCATATCAGCGACCTCAGTAGTCATTAGACATCGTGAGAGAGCAGAATGGGGCACTCCACGGAATTCACAGACTTCGTATGTGGTCAGATGATTGGGTGTCACTTGTGTCATATGTCTGTACATGAGATTTCCACTCCTAAACATCCCTAGGTCCAGTGTTTCTGATGTGATAGTGAAGTGGAAACATACAGCACAAAAGTGTACAGGTCGACCTCGTCTGTTCACTGACAGAGGCCGCCAACAGTTGAAGAGGGTCGTAATGTGTAATAGGCAAACATCTATCCAGACCAACACACAAGGATTCCAAACTGCATCAGGATCCACTGCAAATACTGTGACAGTTAGGCGGGCGGTGAGAAAACTTCAATTTCATGGTCGAGCGGCTGCTCATAAGCCACACATGACACCGGTAAATACCAGACGCTGCCTCACTTGGTGTAAGGAGCGTAAACATAAAAACATTGTGTGGAGTGATGACTCACAGTACACAATGTGGCGATCCAATGGCAGGGTGTGTGTATGGTGAATTCCCAGTGAACGTCATCTGCCAGAGTGTGTAGTACCAACAGTAAAATTCAGAGGTGGTGGTGTTATGGTGTGGTTGTGTTTTTCATGTAGGGAGCTTGCACCCCTTGTTGTTTTGCATGGCACTATCACAACACAGGCCTACATTGATGTTTTAAGCACCTTAAGCTGTTGATGAGCAATTCAGGGATGATGACTGCATCTTTCAACATGATTGAGCACCTGTTCGTAATGCACAGCCTGTGATGAAGTGGTTACTCGACAGTAGCATCCTTGTAATGGACTGACCTGCACAGAGTCCTGACCTGAATATTATAGAACACCTTTGGGATGTTTTTGAACGCCAACTTCATGCCAGGTTTCACCGACTGACATAGATACCTCTCCTCAGTGCAGCAATCTGTGAACAAACAGCTGCCATTCCCCAAGAAACCTCCCAGCACCTGATTGAATGTATGCCTGTGAGGGTGGAAGCTTTCATCATGGCTAAGGATGGGCCAACAACATATTGAATTCCAGCATTACCAGTGGAGGGTGCCATGAACTTGTAAGTCATTTTCAGCCAAGTGTTTGGATACTTTTGATCATGTAGTGCATCAATACTCTGCACATCTCACTGCGTTTCGCTGTAACTTTCCTTTAGACACCATCATCATCTGTGAACAGTCTTATGGAACTTCCAACATTACCCACTATAACTTTATATATAAATCTCTTTAGGTACTCTGAAAGTTACTTTTACAGCTGTCAATTTCATCCCATTAAAATAATACATTGAATTCAGCCATAAAGTCCTGAAGCCAGTTATAAATGTGGTCCAATATTCATTAACCTCGTGGTTTTTTTTTTTCACTAAATGGTAGTGCAGAACTGTATTGAATGCTTTCCACTGTACAACAATTGCTTTTAAAAAATTGTTTTTAAAGCCAGCTTGTTTCTTAGCCTGATAAAAATTCCAAGCTTTTTTTTATGAGTTTTGAAGTGATGTAGAACCCTTATCAGATAAGATTAACTGGAGAAATAAAGCACATATAAAAAGGCCAGTGCTAATTATGGAATTGTTTGTCGTATGGGATAATAGAAAAGAATGCTGAATATCTCAGCTGTCCGACAACTGAACAAAGGTTATTAATGCTTCATGAAAATCCATATAAAAATTGCAATAACTGAATTTCAGGGTGGAATCTATGACTTGTTTTCCCCTCTGTACGTTGCTTGTGCAGAAACTGTGAAAATGAAATTAACAACTGCAGACACAGGAGTATATAAGCAATCTACATCCTACGCTCCAGCTGAGAAAGAAATGACAAGAAACCATAACATGTGCTATAATCAAAAGTACATAAGCTACCATGTTAAGAATTATAGTGCTTTGCAGAAGGTAGATATAGATCACTTTACTTCTCTCTGTAAAATCCTACTCTTCAGACAGCAGCATTGGCATGTTGAAGGGTATATGATGTTCTTGCAGTGGAGTTGTGAAACAGTGTGATGTACAGGTGGTGGATGCACTGAGCTACTCACAGCTGCTGGCATCTGGCCGTGTGCAGCTACTGCAGCCTCAGCCCCCCCTGCAGCTGCAGGTACAGAGTCTACAGCAGCCATCTGCCACCTCCATGGAGAACAAGGTAAGCTAACTTCTCTGCATTGGCCAAAGGGATACAGTAACCTTAACAGGGTTTATGATGTCAATGTGTGTAGCTGGAATTCGTTGACCATCAGAGGACGCAAACATTTCCTGTGGAACAGTATGGAGAAGTCTCTGAACTCTTCAGTTGGTGACATTGCTGACAGGGTTGAGAGCTGGTAACTTCAGCTGGAATTCACCATCATGCTTCTCAAATCATTGTAGCATAACTTTAGAACTGTGATAGTGATAATTGTTCTGTTGTGGAGTGGGTTGTACATTGAAGAAGACCTGGGGGTGCGAATGGTTAGAAGTAATATTATGTTGTTTGAATGATGTCATATTTTATTATGTGGTATTGAAATTTCAGCATTGTGCCATTTTTAAGTACAATCAGTTTGTGCCAATATGCAGGGTGAACATTAATAAAACCGATAAAATGCAAAGATGGATTCCTAAGTGGAAATGGAGGGAAAAAGGTCCTATGAACATGGGTCCAGAAATGCATCGTTGCCACAGTAGATGGCACTGACAAATGACAGTTCCTCTGACCACATGCTGTGTGCTCCTGGTGTATTGTGTTGAAGGCTGTGTAATCGATGCAGCATCCTGTAAGCAACAGAGTGGTCCGGTGCTCACTTTGGGAACAAGCCAAGGTGGTGTTTTTGTGCAGCCAAGTAGGTGGAAATGGTTGAGGGCAACACAGTTGTACCAAAGCAGGTACCCTCACAGACACCAACCACATCACACAATATTTCAAGCCCTTTTTGGGTATTTGTATGATCACACAAACACCAAAAGGGGGCTTAAAATGTTGTGTGGGTGGTTGGTGTCTGTGAGGGTACTTGTTTTGGTATAGCTGTGCTGCCTCCTGACTGTTTCCATCTGCTTGGCTATACACAGATACCAACTCGGTTTGTTCCCAACATAAATACCAGACCATTCTGCTGCTTAAAGAATACTATGTCAGTCACACAGCCTGCAACACACAAGGAACACACGGCACATGGTCAGAGGAACTGTTATTCGTCAGCAGCATCTACTGTGACAACGATGCATTTCTGGACTCATGTTTGTAGCATCAGTTTTCTTTCATTTCCAGTCATGTTCACCCTGTACAAACTTAAGTTATTAGTGATAGATTACATCTCACTTTATAAAATCAAAAGACAAGAGAGATGAAATCACTAACATAACAGACAGTTATTCTCAGTTGGTCATTCATAACTCTGCATGCCTGTTATGGTATTGATTTCACCTGTTTCTTTCTCTGTTTTTGTAAAGTTTGAGCTAATACATCATACTTTCCATCATTTATAATTTATATTTATACTGTGGAATGGTAGAAATTTATTGTGGTAAGAAAAGGCCAGTGGTGAACCAGCAGGAGCGCGCTGCTAATAAGACTACAACGTGCGTTCGGGATAAGCCACTCTGGCTGGTGCCTGACGAGTCTAAGTCTGTTATCAGCTCATTACGTAATCAAGGTCACCCGTCTCCTATATAAGTGGGCAGTGCACGCCAGTGGAACCATTCCACTGTGAGCTCTCTCTGTGTAACGTCAATGCCTATTTATTTGACATCTGCAGTCCAAATGCATGACAACAATAGTTTTTTCCATGCATTTGGAGAATACTCATTGAATAAATAGAAATCCAAGGTGTCCAGTTAAATGTATGGTACCTATTCTGTGTACGGCAATGTTTTGATGTCTCCATTCCTTTTTATATGAGTTATTGATCAGTCAGTGTCACGCATCCACATCTGTATGATGGCTCTACAATAAGTTGATATTTATGTTGTCACCTGTTGGATCACTCATCTTAACATGATTGTTTCCAGGATTTACCATCAGGCATGGTTCACTGAATGAGGCCCAACATCTCCATTGCTTCACTTTCCAGTCATAATATTCCTGCACCAATTAAAATCAAAGCTGAGAAGGTTATTGTGGCACCGATATGGCAACTTGGTGCAACTTTCCTTTCATAATATCGTTACATTCCATCCTGGATTTCCCATTGTTTAATTCAGCATAACTTATCATTCTGTGAACATGGAGTCCGTTTAATGATTTTTCTCCAATTCCTGGCACCTGTTTATCTTTCATTGTGATGTTTTCTTGGATCAGTGTACACTGGTGTGAACCAGCAGTAGCAAATAAGAACCACACAATCATGACACTCAACCACTTTCAGTTACAAAGCTATGCCTCAGTGATCTTGAAAATGGAAAAACTTTATAACATTCTGTCAGTGTCAAGATTGTTGGTGACTATAGCACTAGTTCATCTGTACAGTCACAAAAAAAGTCTCAGTAATCGTCATAGGGCAACTATGGAGCACCTCAACAAGGCTGACTGGACATAGTTTTACATTTTCAGTCAGTAGTTACACCTCTGTATCAGGAACAGTGTCGCAGAGAAATCAACATTTACAATGGACAGTATAATGCTTTATCGTGGCTACTTCACACTCATTACCAGTAATATCAGAATTATTTGAATCAATCAGTAACTGCCAATGGCCTAATCAAGTATTACACGTTTCTGTAGAAGCTGTTAGACATAATTCCAACAAAGCTCTGAGGCATTTTCTTTACTTGGAATATAGACTCAGAACATTATGCAGTGAACCTCGATATACGCAGCCGCAATAAAAATGTATAAATAATCATTATATGAATACCTCAACACTGTCTGAAGTACATCTGAGCACGGGGTGAAACACCTGATGTGAAAGAAAAAATGTGGGGTGGGGGATAAGATAGAGTGAAGTAACACCTACACCCCTCCCTCCCTTGCAAGACCTGATAATATTGCGACCTGGACAGCTTGGATAGTTAGAGACTGTGTGGTAAGAGAGTTAACTATTACCTAACAGTGACATGAATAGATTTTTATCACCAAAGAGAATCATTTATTTATTCCTTCATAAAGGTCAAGATACTACAACTACCAGGGTTCATACAATTTTTTTATTGATCGCTTTACATATGTGGTCTTTGCATCTCTAAATTTATCTGATACGAGGGCTGTTTTTTATAAAATCAATCTTTATTCAGATAAAATTGTTTGACACTAATCACCTTCAAAGTAGTTCCCTTCAGCTTCTACACATGTCCCCCAGCACTGCTGCCGCTGCTAGAAGCATCACTGGAAAGTCTCTTTTGGTATGGAGCATTCTGAATAATATCTTCCAGTTTGAAAACTGGTCCCTTTGAGTCTTTTTCACTTTAAGTAAAAGCCAGAAGTCACTAGGTTCTAGGTCAGGGGAATAGGAGACTAACAAATCATAGCTGTGTTGTGTTTGGTCAAAGAATTCTTAATTAATTGGAACAATGAGTGGATACATTATTGTGATATTGAGGGCCTAGCTAAACGTGCTTCACTCTTCACTGATGAGTGGCCATCTTTGAAGTGAAGTGGTTGTACCACTCCTTTACCTGTGTGGTAATCATTGCTTTGTTCCCGAACATTTATTGAATCTTGTGGATTATTTCAATTTGAGTATCACCAAGCTTAAAACAAAATTTTTGTTCCACTTTTTCTATCATTTTGCCCATAATACAAAATTTGCTGACTACCATTTAAAAGCATTCACTTGTCACTGGCTAGCCAGGCCACAAACATATAGAGCACACACGCCCTGGTACCATTGTTGGTTTCAACAGTAAAAAGTAAGGTCAGATACTTTTTGAGTAGCCCTCATATTCTTGTTTAAAAAGGCAGAAATCCAAGAACAAATAATACTTCGCCTGTGTATTAATCATACAGAGCCCTCATCAGTGCCTTAGTCTTGAGACATGCCTCTTATTCCTGAGCACTTCATTGAAAACTACAGCTTGCAAAGTGACTCACGTAGGCTCTCATATGTCTCATTGGACCATAAAAAACGGAAATTGAATTTTGTGAGACGAATCATGCTACCCATTGTGTTGAGATTATGGTTGAATTGAAGTAGAAACCATATAAAACCATGAATTTTCAATGATAAAAGGACACAGTGGAAGCTAGAGGTGGGTGGGCTACATGTAAAAGGTGTTTAACAATGGAGTAGGCATTATGATCCTCATACACAAGTCAGATGGTCTATTTATGTGGCCTTACACCAGATAAATAAGGCAATATTTCTACAGAAAAATTATCTGTCCACTGGTCAGGGAATTATCAATGCTCATTGACAATCATGCAGGGCTATTTCAAGTAATGACATGGGTACCACACTGGGTGATGTGGAATATGTCAAGATAAATATTAGCAGAGTATCTGTTAAGAATTAAATCAGTAGAGACAGAATTTAGTTTCAGATTCATCACTACATACCAGTAATATGTTATGCTTTCAATACTTTGATTTTTTTTTTTTTTTTTTTTTTTTTTTTTTTTTTTTTTTTTTTTTTTTTTTTTTGGTTATTCATATATTTTTGCATTCAGTTAGTGAGAATCACTAGAAAATGTAAGATTGTCTAATTTGTTGCCATACACAAATCACTCATCATCTGTAGGAATTTCATTCCAATTTTTCTAATGCTTGTTCTGGAATTGAGCAATATTGTAATAGTTGGTCTATCTGTTATGAGCTACATTCTGAATGTACCTGTTCACCCTCCACGTCCTTGGTGCTTGGAGTCTGAGTTCTAAAGTAAAATGAACATTATTAACTGTGCCATGAAGCAAAACCACTCAGTAATGGGTTCACTATGCAGGGAACTTTATGAACATTTGTTGGCAGTGACAATCTCCTGATGTGACTATTGTGAATGTTCACTGCCCCAGTGAGCATAAAGTGTGTTTCCTCACTCCACAAAAGGCCACGTATTCTCAACTTCAAACCTTGCAGGAAACATACAGCAAAGTTACTCAAATATTTGTGTCTTGCAGCAAAAATTGGTAAGTAATGTGATGTTTGTACAGAAACCATTTCACAATTATTTGCAGCACTTTTCAAACAGTGGATCATGGAATTTTCAACTGTCGTCACAGAGCTTGTACTCTGTGTGAAGATCACACATTGTGTCCAGCATTCTCATCTATGGCAACAGTAACTTCTAAAATTTGTGGTGCTATTGGCCGTCAAGCCTTACCAAGGAGCAATTCCCAAATTTCCAGTTAATTTGAACTTTCGACTCATGTTCTTCAACTCCAGTGTGGAAAGAGGGCCTCTCTGTATTCCTTCAATATGTCAATACTCACAGCTTTATGATTAAAATGCTGCTCACCTTTTCCAGACCCAAAGTTGACCTTCTCAACCATATAGCACACCAGTGCTTGTGTTTCAACCATATGTCTCCGTACCACTTTTGTCACCTAGTAGCAAGTGATGACACTAAACACTACTAGAAACAAAAATTCTGCAGTGCACAGTCTGAACAACAGTCCTGTAAAGTTGAGTGCCCGTGTGGTAAATAGTTTTCTATCTACACTGGCTCAAGTAGCGAAAGTTCAATAATAAACATCCTGCATTTTGAAACAATGAAGGCTTTTTAATGAGACTTGGACTGTGCATTGCATATGTTATAATGCCCTATCCAACAGACTGCAAAGGTCCAAGACACCATTCGTAATTTTTTTTATCACCTCACAATACACATCAGCATTAACACTGTGTCCTTGGGGTGGAAATTAATTGAAGTCTTAAAACTCAGTTGCCACCATTCTTCTTCACAAAGTAGAGGTTTGGAATTTTGTCTTCGATGGTGAATGTGTGTCATTCCATTACACTGATTACTGCCCATTGTTTCAAGCTTGGTCAGTTACCAGACTTTTATTGGCCGTCCTAATGCAGTCAAGAAAATAATTTCTCAGTTCTGTCATGACATTAATTATGCACATTGCATGATTGGAATTGACACAGTTATTTTGGCCTCATTTTTCTAGCACAACAGTGCTGCAGCTGACATCTAATGAATTTCAGAATTTCATTCAGACAGAAGAACAGATGCAACACTGTCAATTATGAAAACACTTTTCTTTGGTTTCTATTGAACTTACATTTTTACTTTACAAGTAACTCTTGTACCTACATCTGATGCTCAGATTAGTGCCTCATTGGAGCAGTTATAAATCACAGGTATCAATTAAAATCGTACCTCTCTACAATAACAGGTCCAAATTTCATTTAGTATTTTCTGCATCAGATGCTCATATATCCCCATTTTTCTGTACAGGAGGTCTTCTTGTATTCAATTTCCTCTACTGTAGAAACATTGTGTTTAATGAAGTCAGGATTCTTATAAGAAGAGACAGTATTGACTTCTGTGAGCTCCCTAGATTTTTATGGACAGTAATGCAGCAGCTCTGCTTCATGCAATATGTGATGTCCCCAACACTGATAAGACAGTAAGTACTGTACTTTTTTCTTTGAAAATCTGGATCATGAATTAAGCACACTCTGGTACAGGTGCTGCATCCAGGGAATAACCAAATGCAACCAGTCCCATCTTCACCCTCAACGGCAGCAGTGTCAGCTACAGGGGCATCAGTGTCATCACCGAACAAGCGAGGAGCAGGATTGGCTCTGCTGCGAACACCAACAGGTGCATCAGTAGTGTGTCGCTTGCTGCCTCATGCAGGCCACAAGCAGGTGGTGCTCGCACCACTCACTCCCCGTGACATCAAGGTATGTGATATGCCACGCCAACAACCTTGCATTGTTAATCATTGCAGAATGTGTAATGTTGATGTTGCTCTTGTCTCATTACTACTGTTGATATAGAAAACAAGTTTATAAAAGCTAATCCTGACATTGCAAGTAACATATATGTATTACACATTATTTAAAGGAGTCTTTGCAACGAGAGTCTCTAAGGTCACAGATCGTCAAACAGAGAGTACCATGTGAATTATACTTATAATACAAGTAAATTCTCAACTGCCCAAACCTACCCATATCAGACAGAGCCTAGAGAAAAATAAGCTCCTTAATTAGTAATCTTAAAAAAAGGCAGTTACAGGCAAATAAAATAAAATATAGGTACCAGATATATAGACCAATGTACATACACGAAATGAAACTATGTGTAAAATTCTTACACATCCAGGAGGACACCCCACTGAGGTGTCGGAACAACATGTGGATAAGTAAACCAAAAACGTCAGTTTTGTCTGCTGTGCACTTAGGAATTTGCCTCACTGTGTTGAACTACAGATGGTATTGCTAGCATAATATCACTCAATAATGCCTGGAATAAATCTTCTGAGATAATGCATCTAAAATCAAAATAAATATTTTGCTCTACAAAGGATGCAGTTAGAAAATTATGAAAAGTTAATGAGATTAGATATACTTATGTTTCATAGATCCATAGTAAAGAGATCCTCAAGGAAACAGAACACATCATAAAACAAGAATACGTAATACGTATTTATAAATAACCCGACAAGTGTGAGTGGGACGCTTGATCTGAGGATTCTGTACGGACTGAATTATGTACACTACTGGCAATTAAAATTGCTACACCAAGAAGAAATGCAGATGCTAAACGTGTATTCATTGGACAAATATATTATACTAGAAATGACATGTGATTACATTTTCATGCGATTTGGGTGCATAGAACCTGAGAAATCAGTACCCAGAACAACCACCTCTGGCCGTAATAACGGCCTTCATACGCCTGGGCATTGAGTCAAACAGAGCTTGGATAGCGTGTACAGGTACAGCTGCCCATGCAGCTTCAACACGATACCACAGTTCATCAAGAGTAGTGATTGGTGTATTGTGACGAACCAGTTGCTCGGCCACCATTGACCAGACGTTTTCAATTTGTGAGAGATCTGGAGAATGTGCTGGCCAGGGCAGCAGTCGAACATTTTCTGTATCCAGAAAGGCCGTACAGGACATACAACGTGCTCTCGTGCATTATCCTGCTGAAATGTAGTTTTACGCAGGGATTGAATGAAAGGTAGAGCCCCACGGGTCGTAACACATCTGAAATATAATGTCCACTGTTTAAAGTGCCGTTAATGCGAACAAGAGGTGACCGAGACGTGTAACCAATGGCACCCTATACCATCACACTGGGTGATACACCAGTATGGCGATGACGAATACACGCTTCCAATGTGCGTTCACCACGATGTCACCAAACACGGATGCAACCATCATGATGCTGTAAACAGAACCTGGATTCATCCGAAAAAATGACGTTTTGCCATTCGTGCACCAGGTTCGTCGTTGAGTACACCATCGCAGGCGCTCCTGTCTGTTGATGCAGCATCAAGGGTAACCGAGGCCATGGTCTCTGAGCTGATAGTCCATGCTGCTGCAAATATCGATGAACTGTTCGTGCAGATGGTTGTTGTCTTGCAAACGTCCCCATCTGTTGACTCAGGGATCGAGACGTGGCTGCACGATCCGTTACAGCCATGCGGATAAGGTGCCTGTCGTTTCGACTGCTAGTGATACGAGGCCATTGGGATCCAGCATGGCGTTCCGTATTACCCTCCTGAACTCACTGATCCCATATTCTGCTAACAGTCATTGGATCTCGACCAACACGAGCAGCAATGTCGCAATACGATAAACTGCAATCGCGACAGGCTACAGTCCGACCTTTATCAAAGTCGGAAATGTGATGGTACGTATTTCTCCTCCTTACACGAGGCATCACAACAACGTTTCACCAGGCAACGCTGGCAACTGCTGTTTGTGTATGAGAAATCAGTTGGAAACTTTCCTCATGTCAGCATGTTGTACGTGTCGCCACTGGCACCTGCCTAGTGTGAATGCTCTGAAAAGCTAATTATTTGCATATCACAGCATCTTCTTCCTGTCGGTAAATTTCACGTCTGTAGCACGTCATCTTCGTAGTGTAGCAATTTTAATGGCCAGTAGTGTAAATAGATAATGAATCTACCGTTTTTGATGAGTGAGTTTGTGAATATCAAAACATGTGATGTAAATGACTGCATCTTTTGACTGCGCTGACTTAGAAGCTTAATTTGTTTTCACCACCAAGGGAGCAAAGACCTTAGTATTTGACATAAATTTTAAGTTCATAAGTTCACCGATTCCTAATAAATGAACAAAAATGGCAAAAAATATTTTTTATGTGATATTATTACAAATTAACAATTTTTGGATCTTTTCTTTTGACTTGAAATGTGAAATCTTATTTCATGCCAAAATTTCATGATTGTAGGTCAACGGGAAGAACTCTATGGGTTTTGAGGAGTGAGTTTGTGAGTATCAAAATATGTGACACAAATGGTCATATCTTTTGGTTGCATTGACTTAGGAGCTTAAATTTTTCACACTGCCAAATGACTGTAACCCTCAGTATTTGACATAAACTTGATACATACAGAGAAAAGGGGGTCTTCACAGACGGGCAGACAGATGAATAACAAAGTGATCCTATAAGGGTTCTATTTTTACTGAATGAATGAGGCATGGAATCCTAAAAAAAGAGTTATACTAATGTTCCTTCAATGGATCCTAATTGAAATAGTCCTCATGAATGTGGATTAAGTAAAAAAAAATCTGACATGTATTTTCATTTAAGAGGCAGTACCAAAACTTAATCGTAAACATGTAAATGTGTACATACACAGAGATTCCAAGATCATTCTTAAGCTAATGTAGTCACATATCATACATAAAGCAACTGATTCTACTAAGTAATTCATCACTGGATTTCTAAGAGTTGTCCATCTTTAAAACTTACAGTCTCCTAAGAATGGACACCTTTGTGGACCAAAGTGAGTGACCAGTCTAAATAAAGATTCTGATTCCTTAAAACTTTATGTAGATTGTTCTCATTTCTACTATTTATTCCACAAAATGAACTTCTGGTTTGAAAAAGAGGTACATTATTTATGACATAATGGAAATTCCTGGATGGAGCAATATGAAAAATATGGGAAAGGCTGGCATTCATCTATAGTGCACCAATGCGTGGAGCACACGAACATAACAGGAAACAGCATTCACACTAGCTTTTAAGCTCTTGCCCTTTTCCTAGCAAAAGTTCACACATTCACGCATACAACCATACAGACAGGGAAACACACACACGTGTGGCCACTGCAAGATTGATTCTTAATAATTGTTTATTGAAAGCAGTTGCCTGAGCTGATGGAAGTTGGAAGACGGTAGGGAAGGGTACAAAGAGGGTGTAGTGGGAAAGAGGCAGGCCTTTGGACAAATGGCTACACAGCCGCACAATAAGACTAAAAGAGTACAGAAGATAAGACAAAAAGAGATACAAGATAAGGGAGAGGGGGGAAAAGGAGAGGGAGATTGTGGTGAAGAGGGGAGAAGGGAGGGAAGAGTGGTGGGGGAAAGAGTGGGGGGGGGGGGGGTAGGAAGAGTGGTGGGAGAAGATAGGGCATGATATTGATGGGGAAGGAGTGGTGTGGGCCGAAGAGAGAAGGGAAAAGGCAAGGTGAGGCAGTGGCAACAGGATAACAGAGGTTTAGGCCAGGGGTTTTGCAAGATATGCTGGAGAAACAATTCCCATCTGCATTGTTCAGAGAAACTTGTGCTGGAAGGGATTATCCAAACAGCTTGTCTGCTTCACTGCTCACTCACACATGGCTACTATCTGTGTGTACAGTCAAGCCTTAGTGCCCAAAGACAGCAGCCATGTGTGTGAGTTGTTGTGTATGCGTCAGAGTTATACAGCTGAGTAAAGACTTTGTCTGAAAGTTTAAATATTTATAGTATTCTTTCTCATTGTGAGTTCAGCATCTCATGTATGTGGTGAGCAGCAGTCTTATTTTTTCCATGTTGTTGTCTTTTGATACTGGAATTTCCATTATTATTTGTAGTCTAAATGTTAAGTGGCTGCCTGTATATTACCTTTTTTAAAATTTTCGCAATGCTGGCAAAAACGAAATTGGATGGAAATTTGATGGTATTTCTTTGTCTTCATTTGTATATTGAGGCTTAACTTCAGTGTATATCAACCAATGTTGCAATGATAAATGGCTGGTTGAATAAATAAATTAATATGTTAGAAAACTCATACTAACACACTCAAATTAACTTCACTGGTATTTAACACCGTGCATAGTAGTTGGAAGAAAGCACAAATCACGTCCGTGTACAAGAAGGCAGGAGAAGATCAAGGCAGCCAGATAAATCCGATGTTTCTTGACTTCCAAGAAGCATTAGACTCAGTACCACATGAGTTCAATTTTGGAAGTACAATCATGCAGAGTAACAAAGGAGATTTGTGACTGGATTGAGGAGTTCTTGGTGGCGAAGAGAAGCATGTTATCTAGGATGGAGTATCATCGTCAAATGTAAAGTAACCTCAGGCATGCCTCATGGAAATTTGTTGGGGCCTTGCTGTTTATGTTGCATATTAATGTCCTTGCCGGCAGTATTAAGAGTAGCCTCAGACTTTTCACAGACAAATCACTTCTCTATAATGAAGTACTGTCTGGAAAAAGCTGCACAAATATTCTCTTATATCTTGATAAGATTTTAAAGTTGTTAAATTGGTAACTTGCCTTAAATGTTCACAAATGAACAGTAGTGCACTTCACAAAATGAAAAAAAAAATGAAAAATGACTAAATGACTCCAATACCAGTGGGTCACAGACAGGAACAACCAACTCATAAAAATAGTATGAAATTCTAAGATCATACAGTTTCACTAATAGGTAAAGCAGGGGGGCAGGCTTTGGTTCACAGGTGGAATACTGGGGAATGCAATCAGTCCACTAAGGAGATTGCAGACAAGACACGAGAACATTAATCAAGTGTGTGGGACCTGCACCAAACAGGACAACCATGAGGTACTGAACAGATATAAATAAGAGCAGCATGAATGGTCACAGGTTTATTTGATCCATGGAACAGTAACACAAAGGAGATGAAAAACTGAAATGGCATATCCATCTGCTACATATCCTGTGAAAGCCTATGTAGAAAGTGTCTAGAACTAAGTAATGAAAATAGGAATATACTGTAATCACATATGTATCACTCCCACAGGAATCATCGAGAAAACATTAGACTAATTACAGTGTGCACACAAGTATTTAAGCACTCATTCTTCTCTGCACTTCCTATGTGAATGAAATTTGAATAAGCCGTAATAACTGGTACAAAGGGACATACACACTGCCTTGCACTTCACAATGGTTTGCAGAGTACAGGTGAAGATTTACTCCCTAACCTTAAACAAGGAACTGCCCTGCTGTAGTGTGTGCTGCAGTTTCACTGTGTTCTGTTGGGCCTATTATTCCTCTTTTGTAGTAAATAATGGCCAATGACAATCGGGGGAATTTTAGGTATCAAGCTGCTTCCCATGGGACAAATTTATCTTGCAATATAAGCAAGCTGCAGCTCATTCTCCTAGTGCTGTTGACACATGGTCTTTGTGAACAAGGACAAATTTCCATCTCTTTATCTACATCTACATATGTAGTTCAAGGGCCACCGTATGGCACATGATTGAGGGTACCCTGTATCACTATTAGTCATTTTCTTTCTTGTGCCACACACAGATTGAGCTGTGGAAAAACAGCTATCTATATGCCACGGTATGAGACCTAATTTCTCTTATATTTGTGGTCCTTGAACAAAATGCATGTTGGCAGCAATAGAATTGTTCTGCAGTCAGCTTCAAAGGCCGGTTCTTTAAATTCTTTCAATAGCGTTTCAGGAAAAAAAAAACAAAAAAACAAAAAAAAACATTGTCTTCCTTCCAGGGATCCCAGTTTGAGTTCATGAAGTATCTCCATAATACTTCTGTGTTGATTGAACCTGTCACAACAAATCTGGCAGCAAGCCTTTGAATTGTTTTGATGCCTTCCTTTAATCTGAAATGGTGCAGATCACAAACCCTCGAGCAATACTAATGAGGGGGATGTATTAATATTCTGTATGCAGTCTCCTTTGTACATGAGCTACACTTTCCTAAAATTCTCCTGATAATCCAAATATTTACCATCCCTACTACCGTCCTTATGTGCTTATCCCCCTTCATATTGTTTTGCAACATTACTCCTAGATATTTAATTCATGTGACTGAGTCAAGCAGCACACTACTAATGCTGTATTAGAATATTATTCGATTTTTTCCCTACTCATCTGCATTAACCTAAATTTTTCTACATTTAGAGCAAGCTGCCATTTATCACACGAAATAGAAAAACTGTCTCAAAGACGACATACTGCCATGCACCATATCATCTTCAGCAAACAGCCTCAGATTGCTTTTCACCCTGCCTGTCAGATCATTTATGTATACAGATACTACGAGCCATCATACCACACTTCCCTGGGGCAATTCTGATGGTGACTTCAATTCAGATGATCACTTGCCACGGAGAACAATGTACTGGGCTCTGTCACTCTTTGTCTTCATGCTGCTCACATTTCTGATAACAGTCGGTAGTGAGGCACCACATCAAATGCTTTCCAGAAATCTAGGAACATAGATTGTGCCTGTTTGCCCTTCACTCATGGTTCTTTGGATGTTGTAAAAATGAGTTTCACACATGAACAATGCTTTCTAAATCCATGATGATTTGTGGAGAGAAGCTTTTCTGTCCTGAGGAAATGTATTGTATTCAAGCTCAGAATATGATCAAGAATTCTGCAGCAAACCGATGTCAAGTATACTGGTCTGTAGTTTTGGGGGTTAATTCTTTTGCCACTCTTATCTACAGTACTCTCATCTGCTTCTTACCAGTAATTTGAGACTTTGCATTGGGTGAGAGATTTGCAATAAATGCAAGCTATGTAAGGGACAAGTATCAAAAAGAGTACTCTTCATATTACTATACCCTCCATATGGGAGTTTGTAGGACCGTAAAACAGTGGTCTGTTTGTATAATCCTACTGCGTGTATGACTTCTTAAATGCAAAATTCCACACCAGGCTGGCCACTGGGTGACTAGATAGAAGCCTTTGACCTGGTTAGCGATTTCTGTAGGACTAGAGTTTTTGCTAAGGTATAACAGTGAAAGTAGTTGTATGCTTCGCACATCAACACTTTTACAGATGCACGAATTTCTACTAACTTTTGTCTGTCATTTGTGCATCCTTTCTTGAACCAATAGTGCAACAGCATCTGCTCCCTCAGCATTTTACATTTTTTTTGTTAAACCATGCTGAGGCTTTTCTCTCCTTAATCTACTTAGTCGGTACATACTTTCAAAATCGGTTTAAACTTTGCCCATAATTTATCTATGTCTATCTGCTCTTTTTAGCAAGAATACTCTCCTAGCTTTCTTTGTTTATTAACTTTAGTAACCATCATTGGTATGATGACAACTTGATCAATTACCCTGGCTCTATACTGACACTATCAATAAGGTCTAGTCTGTTTAATACCAGAGTATCTAGGGCTAACTTCCACCTTTACTGATGGAAGTAAAGCATGTTACTGTATAATTAGTAGTCCAAAGTTCCTCTGAAACCATTCAGAATTTCTGTGGATCTATGCTGTGATTAGTCACAGTTGTGCAAATGCTATAAGTTTCCTAGGCAGATATGATCAGATGCTTTTGACATTATTTTGATAATAATCTGTAATCTTTAAGTTCACAAAGCTGCACTTTGTAAACTGGTAGTAATAATACCCACTGTAAAACACCTATGGGCACTATTTTAGCAGGAAGTTAGAATGCTTTGACTTTTACTTACCACTCTGAATTAAAACATATTTCTTCATATCATTGCATTTCTTGTATCAAATATCCAGCTACGTCTCATGAAGAGGACAAATGTAAAATATTAGTATAAATGTAAAATATTAGTATCACCAATTTTGTGACTGAAATGGTTTACATCTCCAATTTTTCAGACTGAGCTGTCACCAGAGCCAAGTGTGAACCAGGAATGGATGCTTGATGTGGGAAGACAACAGGAGGCAAACTTCAGTGACTTTGGTCTGCAGCCTGTAATGGAGGATCATGGTATAAACCATAGTTATCACCCCATTGATAATGGAGATGTGGGAGTGGATGAATTACGTGCAGCAGAGCAACACATCATGCTCCAAACAATAGATGGAAATGATCAGTAGCTAGTCTATGCTATATTACTTCAGAAAAAGTGTCTCTAAAAGTGTTCTAATATTCCAGTACACCTAGCAAGTGGTCACTTTCATTCTCATAGTTACTCAGAGACACTCAACTATAGGTTAATGTAATGAAAGAAAGACAATGTAGTTATGTTTGAAACAATTGCTTGGCTAAAGGCCTGTTTTCTAGTCGTGAGCACATAACAGAAAATATAAGATTTATGTGATGAACAGATATCAAATTATTTTGTACAGGGGTTGAGTTGTCAAAAAAGAAAAGAAGCATGCTATGGCAGGTGTAGGTTAAGATGAATAAATATAACACTATGGTGTGAAAAATGTGGCTGACAGACAGTATTCTCACAACAAAGGTGTTGCTACATTTAAACTGCATTAATAGTTTGTAATAATGCAGCAGTTCTAAGTGAGGATAGGTATACAAGTTTTCATGTATTACCTATTGTTTTATGTTGAAAATTTATTATAATACTCAAAACTTGTTACTAACTTCGAATAATTTTTAGCTCATATTTTTTTTATTTTCATTATTAACACAACTGCATTTTCACACTAAATATAATGCATTTTTATTTATTAATTTCTCATTATTTTAAGTACATCAGAAGCTTAGTGTTATGCAAAGAGCTTGCTCGAGTCAACAGCAACTCATAAACTCATTTCAGTAGCTATTTTCCTTGTCTTTCACATTGAGTGAGGTGTAGACAAAGTTAATATCTTTTGAGGACACTTTTCTCATTGCACCTATCATTCAGTAACATTTAATATTCTGTGCATTGTAGTACGAAAACAAATTTTAATTTTTATCAGAACATGTTTCTGCAAAATTTTAAGCATTATTTACTTTTTAAATTAAATGTATTTTAAATGTTCAGCAAAGGTATGATGTAATATTTTACACAGTTTTATTAACAAATTCCAAAGTTTTATATTTTATTAAATATATTTTAATTTCTCTGTGCAAACCAGATTTCTGGAACAAGAAAAAACTAAATGTGCAGTTAAGGTTTTAATTTTTTAAATTTTACACATAGTTAACATTATTTTTAATATACAAATTGTTATAAGATGTTTAAAAGCCAAAAATTTATTGTTTTGTGGCTTTTGTTGTTGTTAATGTACGTTACATCATCAGTAATGAAATTCAAGTGTATTAAAGAAAATTTTGAAGTCAACATACATATTTCATTCCAGTCATCTTTGGTATTTTATATTTAAAAACTGGAGCAATGTGTCAAATGGCTACAGTAGAATCTTAAACTTCGACATGGTTAGCAAGTTTATCGTACTAAAACAGCACACAAATTCTGGTGTTTTCCTTTTAATTTAAGGAACAATGTTATAATTGGCACACAGTTTCTATCCGAAAAATGCAGTTCCTTCCAGTAACATAGCAGCTTTCAGTTTATTACAAAAAAAAAAAAAAATGTTTTCATTTAAACAGCAAGAGCTCCTCTCTTGCTTCCTGCATAACAAACATGTCTGATACTAAATGAAAATAATATATAGTAACATTGTTTCAAATAATCACTCACGTACAACGATTTTCTAATGAAATAATACACTGTACCCTCATCCACAATATGAAGGAAACACCATTCTCACTAACATGACTCTAACAATATACATCTGGTCAGATGTTACATATGTATGAATGCCATTAGCCATATATATTACAACATATGGGTAATTTATACTTTTTATTTTAATATTCTCACATCTGTTGTACTCACAGAATAAAAACTGAATGTTGTTAATCTTTATTTAGTATAGCATGTAATATACCTTTTCTAAAAATGACTGGTGCAGTTACATTTGTATAAAGTAAGAATCTGCATTCTCTTTTATTGTTTGTCACTGTGTTTTATGTTCTGGTGTGAGTTGTTTGTTCGTTGTTAATTTATTAACCATGGCATGTTCATTAGCCAAGGGAATTATTAATTACCTAATGTAAAACATTTTTAAGATTTGTTCACTTGTTGCTGTTTTGTATTTTAATACGTATTTTAAGATGAATAAAATTTTTATTTACTACCAGTTTCAATAAAAGAAAGCATCAGCTCATTAAAGAAGTCACATACCCTTTAAAACATGCAAAGATGTTAATGGTGAAATGATGCCAAGGTCATTAGTGCATACACAGTTATAAAATATTTATTGCTCTTCTATTTTGCTTCTGTTAAAGGTCTCACGTTTAATAATTTAAAACTTTTATGAATTAAATGTGTATAATATCTAGTATGAAAAATTATATGACTGTTGGGGGATTGAGATAAATACACTGGTGTCCAAAATTAAAGCAACAAATGGAAATTTTGCAAGTTTGCGTTTATTCTGCTACAAAACAATGTGAACAGGTGACAGTAAAGTAGAAACAACGTAAAAATATAGAACATAATTAACTGCAATATGGATCGCGGTAGACAAAACTACTCTTCATTTTTTTCAACTCGACAGATTTGCACACACATTCCGATAACTGGTTACTATGTTCAGTATGGGGTGTGACCAACTCTGGTAGCAATACAGGCCTCACAATGATGGGGTACATTGTGAATGATGTCATCAATCTCACACTGAGTCAATAATGCCCATTCTTCCTGCAGAGCTCCTCGCAAATCTTGGAGCGTGGTTGGTGGATGTTAATGTGATGCGGCCAGCCCATCTCCCTAGTGCATCTCAGGTGTGCTGTATGGGATTCAAATTGAGAGAGTGAGCGGGCCACGCTGTGTGTGCAATATCTTCCATTTCCAAGAAAACATCAACCACCCATGCTTTATGAGGTTGAGAATTATCATCCATCAATACAAAGTTTGGCCCCACAGCACCTCACAACAACCGCACATGAGGTCCCAAGATCTTGTCATGATACCTGTCATCAGCTAAACCTTGCTGATTCACCTGTACCATTTCATGAAGAGGTGTTCAAGTGGTCAACATAATCCCTGCCCACACCATTAGGAATCCACTCAATATTGCTCTCTTTGCACAATGTTTGTGTCACAAAGTCATGTTCCACGTTACCTCCAGAGTTTAATCTGTCAAGAATCACTCTCTAGACTGTATTGGGACTCATCTGTGGAAAGAAGATCGACCCACTGTTTGATCATCCAAGCGGCATGTTGATGACTCCACTCTAGACGTTCCTTTCTGGGAAGACGTGCCAGGGGTACACATACGGCAGGTCTCTGACAATAAAGGCCACTCTGCCAAAACCTTCTGTACAGTTTGTCTCGATACAACTTGTCCATCGGATGCTGCGAGGTCAGATGCCAGTTGCTGTGCACTAGTAAGGTGGTACCATCATGCCCTTACAGCCAAATAAAGGTCCTCTCTTTCTGATATCACACATGATCGGCCGTGCTCCAGTTTTCCAAATACAGTTTCAGTCTGCATGACCTGTCACAGCGTCCAAGAAACAACACAACGATTCACATTAAGCTGTCGAGCCGTATCAATTTGCGATTGTCCTGCGCCTATTATTCCTATGGCCCTCCACCACAGGGAGTATGGTAGGCATCTTCTCTGCGCCATGCTGCACCATCTGTCGCCATGTATGCGGCTGTTAGGGATAGGAGACTACCCAGCAAAACTACCTCGTGCCCTGATGTCATTGTTTTCCGTTGACCGAAATGCTACTTCCATTCAGAACAATACTGTACGGACCTCTGTCCACAGTGTGAATGAAATAACAAGTCTACTGTTACCAGTCACAGTTTATTTATCTCCACGGCATGTTTCAAAGGTTTAATCCTTCATCAGATGGATTTACTTTTCTTAGTGTGGTGTGTGTGTGTGTGTGTGTGTGTGTGTGTGTGTGTGTGTGTGTGTGTGTGTGTGTGTGTGTTGAAAAAGAAAAACAAATAACAGACTATGGTAAAATACTCCAAACAAATGGGACTGACTGATTGTTTCAGGAAAAATAGGCCAGTTACTTTACTAGAGATTAAAACATCCGCCTTAACAGATCCAAGTGAATAAATTACTTTCACAACATTTGTTTTCATCAAATAAAACTGATGACAAGCCCTCGGGAAATCTGTGGTCTGCCTTCGTGTCACCAAATAAAGCACAGATAGCCATTTATTAAAAACATCATATATTTGTGAGTCTTCCTGTAGGGCATATCCTGGATCAATAGAACTATCATACACAGATCAATAGAACTGTCTATCAAAGTGTAGTGAGGAGCACTTACTTCCACTGTTGTACTGGTGAAAGCGTGCACCATGATCAATTGATAGATTTTATTGTTGTTTGTTAGTTAAATAGTTAGTTACAGCTTATCAGCATATAATGCACATATTTAATACTGAATCTTCTTTTTACCTAAGACGTAACATAGAGCACCTCAACAAATAAATTCTTCTTACTTCTTCTCCAACATGATGTGGATGTATCCTCCTAAACGCTCATTGATAATAGATCTTTGTATAAAGCAAGAAAGTTCAGTAGCGATCGCAATTCCAATATCATAGTCAATTATTTCATGGTATTTTATTTATTCACATTTGCTTTTATGATTATGTTTTTCTTCTTCATGTCTGAATGACACAAAAGATCAGTACTACTCACTGCTGTAATACGTAAGACACATTTCTCCTATGATAAACTTGTAAAAAAATAATGACAATCACCATTCAGTACATTAATAAAATGCAATGACAATAAAATTTGCAAGCTTTGTAGCTAATCCAGTCGCATGTTTTTTGGTAACAATCACCCCTCCCCTCTCTCTCCATCCAAAACTGGCACATTCCAACACACGTAAAACCATCTAGTCACCAGAAATTTATTGATATTAAATATATGCCAACAAGAAAGAGTCCTGTTTTAAAAAAATAAACAATTTGTTTCTGAAATTACAGCTCTTACAGCTATAAAATAGTCAGACGCTTATTAGCACCACAAAGGTCTTCTCGCAGATAACGCAAATCTTCACTGGTGACTCGATCCCAAAACTCTACACGTCCCAATGATCTGAGACTTGGGTTTGTATTGGCAAAGTGGCGAAGTGTGCTAGCAGTCAGCAAGATCTTTCCACGAAGTGCAAGTGTCTCAATAGCAGGCAGGGGAGCAGCCAGTAATAGGTTACCAAGTCGGTGTGACCCTACGCATGGAACCATGACTGTGTCAACTGTAAGATGGCGCAAGCTCATCCGTGCTGCTGGCAGCAGGTGTTCCAGTATGAACCACACCTGCACCTGCTGTAGAGTGGACAGCGTGAGCTCCTGTAGGTTGGGCATCCGCACCACTGATGGTATCCTGGCAACAAACAATAAGACACACTGTAATTTCTTCCTTGGATTATTATATGAATAGGTTTTAATGGTTTCTGTGAATCATTTGTGAAGGTGATATGCAACACTGTGCATTTCATCACAATTAAGGAACTGTCTGAAAACAACTGCATTTGTTTCACGGTAACCACAGTGACTACTTTTAGCAGAACAGAGACAATGAAATGGATGAAAAATTTAATAACGAAACTCCATCTATAGTCTTTTTAGTAGCTTCAACTTCAGGGCCTCAGTTGGCTGTCAAAGGACCTGTGATGTCAAAACACCATAAATGTTTATCTATGAGAGATTAAAGTATGTCTTTGATTGTAATTAGCAAAACAGTGGCAGACTAAAGCTTACTGTTTCATGTCGCACCATAATGAACAATTTTCCTCATGCAAGTTACCTCTGTATGTGCATACACAATTTTAAAACAGGACATTAGAAGTTTCAAAAAACATAAGAAATTTAATGGATGTTTAAGTTTTTCAAATATACAGTATAAGCAAATTGCATATTAGGCACCAACAACAATTTGTAGGGATAAGAAATGGGACAATCACTTTGGCTCAATTGCAAGTAAAGCAGGTGCCAGATTTCAGTTCACTAGTAGAATCCTAGGGAAATACACTAAATGTATAAATGAGGTTACTGACAAAAACTTGTGCAATCCATGCTAGAAATTTACTCAAGTGTGTAGGACCCATACCAAATGGGAGTAACAGGGGATATTGAATATGTACGGAGGTTGGCAGCATGAAGAGTCATGCATTGTTTGAACTGTGGGAGAGTGTCACAGAGATGCTGACGTAACTGAAGTGCACACACTTGAAGACAGACACAAACTATTTTGAGAAAGCCAACCTACAAAGTTTCAAGAACCAGTTTTAAATGATAACTCTGGGAATATACAGTCCCTCACATATTGCTCCTGTAGAGGTCACAAGGCCAAGATTAGACTACACCACCCACTGTGGTGTTTAAAACTATTATTCCCATGCTCCATATGTGAATGAAACAGGAAGAGGCCCTACTTACTGGTACAGTGAAAGGTACTCTTTGCCATGCACTTTACAGTGGTATGCTGTATGGCTGCAGATGCAGATATTTTTTAAAATTATACTTAAATATTTTACAAGACAAATAATATCACTGGCTACTCTAGTTATAGGTGACATTAAACACGAAAATTAATAACGGATGTTACAAAATATATGTGAATTAATAAACAATCTGTGTGGGTTCATAAAGGATTACTGTATATATTAGTATGTTGTCTTGGAATATAACAGATAATAGATATTTTTATATGACTAATTGTCAAAGTTTTTTAATAATGAACCAACAGGTGCAGCCAGTTCGGGGAGTATGAGGGGGGTGTGAATGGTAAGAAAAGGTGGAAAGTGGGAAGAGAGAAATGAAAGCTACTATAAAAGCATTTTAGCTGAAGAGTTATGTAGTGTCATCTTAGTTCCTGTGTCATTACACAAGATGAACAATAAAAGTTGTAGAATCATTCAGAGCTAGTTTTCTAAATTTCCTCAACACCATTTCGCAAAAAGACCATTATTTTTCTTTTCCCCAAGGATTTGCATCTATGCATATTTCATTCAACAATGTACATTTTGAAACATAGCTTCAACTTCAGTCTGGTACACTCCTGTCTTGCTGAAACCAACAGAACAAATCTAACAACATGCCTCTGAATTGCTTCAATATCTTTCTTTAACCTGCCCTATCAGGGTTCCCAAACACTGAAGCAATTGCCAGTATCACACAAGTTTTCTGTATGCAGTCACCTTTATAGGTGCTCTACATTTTCCCAGAACTCTCCTAGTAAACAGTAGCCAGTCATTTGTCTTTCCTATGACGCACCTTATGTGACGATTCCATTTCACATTGTTTACAATGTTACACCTTGATATTTTGGCTGAGTCAAGCAACATACCATAAATTCAAAATTTATGGGAATGTTTTTCCTGCCCATCTGCATTAACATACACCTATCCACAATTAAAACAAATTTATATTCATAGCAGTAAATAGAAATTCTGTGCACATTATCCTGACTCCCACTACAGCCACTAAAATGACAACACTTATACCATACATAAGTGTCATCCCATACTCAACAGCATTACTAGCAAATAGTCTCAGATTATTGTTCATCACATTTTACAGATCATTTATCTACATGAAGGCAAGGAATGACGCTAGCACAATTCTCTTGGGCATTCCCAATATCACGTTTGTACCGAGAATGCACCTCTGTTTCTGATGAACATCCAGGACGAAGTAATGGGTTCTATTCATCAATAGGTCATCCTTTAAATCACATGCTGGCCTCTTGTTATGATATAAAATACATGCTGTAAAAGCACAGCATACATGCATCTACCCCATAAGGCCTGCACACTGATGGGTTCTGTTGCCAAAGGAGGAATGTATGTAACGTATGACAGTGCCCTATCCACAAGCACTTTAAAACTGCTTCAGCTGGCCAGTAGGGGGAACACTACCACCAAAATTATTGACTTCACTGATAACAGCTTGTTGTTCTTCAATCCTAGCCACTCTTTCTCCCTCAGGCATGATCCTGAGCCTCAACAGTGACGAGAATGCACACATAAGGAGAGCACCGTATGCCGCAACATTTCCCTGACAGACAACCTTATCTGCTTCACTTGCAATTTCAGTTCCCCAAATTCTCGTTGGAGTGGCGTATCTTCCTCCTGACTGTATGTGAAGAAGGGAGTCATCAACCATCTGGCCTCTGTAGCTGCTGTGTACATGTAATGGATGGCCTGAAAGGCTCAGGACATTGGAGCAAATACATGACTTGGCACCTCGGCTACACCTTACATGCAATGGCATTCGTAAGAGCTCTTATAGCACTGAATACCATGAATTAATTACATAAGCAAATCATAAGAATGTATTCAGGGAATACCAAGACCACAAAATGGGATTCCTTAGGTACACTCAGCAGTGCAAACTAGAATGTACTTGCTGTTCTCAGATAAAATGCTGTAAACCACACAGTTAAAAAAATACCTCTCCAAGAAAGTACCTCTGCATCTGTTAGCTGCCTCAATACAGAGGATGGTATTGTGGTGGTTTTATATGCCACTGTACTGTTATCAGTCTAATCCAGGGATGGCCAAGAATGTGGCACGTGTGCATGCATGCGTGCCGAGCTTTCACACACGTGCGGATCGCTCCCTTCTGACGTCACACGTCCCCCACTACCACACCAGCTGACTGCGCACGCATGCGCGGAACTACGAACACGCCACATGCGACAGTGCATTCGCGTAAAGAATACCGCTCTGCTAGCATGTGGCTTAGTTTCATATTACGGCATTTGATAATATTAAGCTCTGTACAACACATCATGTTGAGCAATACTGAATCTTTGTTGGCTGTTGGTACACCTACAGAAAATTAACAATAACACTGGGTTTGAAACTGCATTACACCAAAAATATCGTGCTTATTCGCTCTTGCAATTTTGAGCGCTATTGGGTAGCTTGCTCTTAAAGACAGGTTCGGTTGCAGGCTAAAAAAAAGGAAACGAAAAATCGAGTGAACTCTAAATTCGAATTCTAACGACAAATATGTACGAATACAAACATCAGAAACACAAAGATTTGTGAGGGGTACTCACGTTCGGTCTGTCTCGCTGCATAACACTACGTCTTCTTAATTCCGCCAGCTTGTTTGATCTATCAGCCCCAACTAAATCATTAAGTTCTTTGTGTGTGGTGTTATAATGTCGTTCTATTGCAAATTTGCGGTGCCTGGCGAGTATGCGAGTGCATAATAGACATTGAGAATTTTCATCTTCTCTTCAAAAAAATATTGCAATTCCCATTCAGCTCTGAAGGCTCGTGGCATTGTGTCACTACCCCACCTCTTCGTGTGTGTGTGTGTGTGTGTGTGTGTGTGTGTGTGTGTGTGTGTTCCATTGCAACAACCATTGTACAGTACTTATAAACTTCCTAAGAATCGCTAACAAATAGCGAGAAATTAACATGGCTGCCCCTACGAATCAACCAACGCACCCTATGCCAGATGAAAAGATATTGCATCGCACAGCTAGTCTAATGTCGTGCCGTGCCGAGCTGTGCCGCCAAAGACCGAGGAAAGCCGAGTAGTGGCGAGGCGTACCGAGCCCTGGACGGCATGCGTGCAGCACATCTGTACACGCGTGCAGTTTGGCACGACGTGGCCGTCCCTGGTCTAATCCATAATTGTTTGACACTTGGGAGGATGGCAGTTGAAATCCCTGCCAAGCCATGCAGATTTATGTTTTCTGTGGTTTCCCAAAATGATTTAATGCAAATGCTGGGATGGTTCCTTTCCCCAAACTGAGCTTTGCTCTGTATCTAATAACACTTGACAGAATAACAAACCCAAAATTTTCCTCCTTCAGTCCCCAGATGGGGGAAGAGAATCAATAATTTTATGACAAGATGGCATTGCCAAGTCATGAACTGAGCATTAATAGGCAGCGCAACCCCCCACAAAACATTATAGAACTGGATCATATGCACTCAAAATGTACAAGTATCCTTTTGAGTACAGCTGGTTTAAAACATGATGGAAACAATTAAAAGTTAAGGGAAACACATTTCTCTGATGAAAATTTAGAATGTGCTATTGGCCGACAGATCCATCTGTCTTATAGGTGGCTGCACCTGATGACCAGTCTTTGTAAATCAGGAGGAGAAGCAAAAGTTGTCAGCAAACAATGAGCATTAGATTTTGTGGAAAAATTATTGCTGTACTGTCATTGCCAACAGCTTAAATTTACTGAAAGCTGAGTGACACCTTGTAAATATGCACTGGAAGTGACTAAATAATTTCCTGTAATCTAAGCCCAATAAAATGTTGCTGAACTCAAAGATTTGAAAAAACTTGTAATATGTGATTTTCAATTGAAGTACACCCCAAAATCTTGTACAACTACATTTATGTACACTACTGTGTGAAAATTGCAACACCCAAAAGGAATCGTTGGAATCACTCCAAAATCAGAGGATGTGGAGAACAATGGAACCTTCATAAGTGATTAAAATTGCACAGATATGGCGTGCTCATTCGTGTGACTGAAACATCAGTGTTATACTACTCTTAGTCGGTGCAGAGCCATAAAATGAAGTGAAAATGTCCATGTAAGTGCCAGTATGCTTCCTCAACATCAAAGAGCGCAATACCAGCATGTGAGTGTGAAGAGGGCAGAATTATTGGACTCCTAGATGCTGCAGCTCATACAGGGAGGCAGAGGGTCGTACACAGTAATGAGTTGGTACTAGAACACACAACGTGACTACAGAGCAAGAAGACTGCCGTCTTGTCCTCCTGGCCATAACCATCAGAACAGCTTCATTCACAGTGTTGGCATGACATTGAAGCATTGCAACAAGTGTGGACATGTTTCAATTGACTAATTAATTAAGCCACTAATTAAGATTTTGCATAATTTACCATTATGTAAAATAATTTTCAGCATGGTACAGTTGTACTCATAAATAAGCTACTCCCAATGTGGATGCAAAAAGTGATTGCATAAGCTTTCCTAATTTCTTAGACTGCTATATTTTTTGTAAATTTTGTCAAGACTCATTGTCTATCCTAAATAGTAAGATTTTACCTAGTTGTTTTTTAAAAGATTGTGTAATTTCCAAAATAACAGTTTGTTCATACATCAGTTTTTAAATAGTCAGACATCTCTCAAAGCCAGTCAGTCTGCACCCAGTCCTAGTGACGCTAACAAGCATGTAACACCTATGCTCCTGGTATTTGCTCACGTTATAGATATGTGCAGTCTGTTCATGGAAATATGTGTACCTGCAGTCGTAAAAAATTGGTACTATTGATGTCTAAAAACTTCAAAGTGTTTTCTGTAGCTCAAATTATTGGGTATTTTGACTGATCTGTGTTATAGTTAGTAGGAGATTTGAGCTATCACTGTAATGTGAGTGAGTTATTGTTGTGTGGCTTTAATTAATGAGTGATCAAAGTGGGTTTTTTTAGTGTACTTTATTCTGAAAGATTACTACAACATGGTATGTGATGTTTTGTCTAATATGGATAGTGTTTTGTGCCACATCTGATTACTTGGCTTGATGGTTTGTTAGAACTACCACTGATTATTGGATAGTGCTTCAAAATGTGTGTATTCATAACTTTGCAATTCATATGAGTAATTCCACCAATGGGCTTTTATTTATTTTTTAACCCCGGCCTGATTGTAAACTCTAATAATTTCACAAAGGAGGAAAACTGGCTCCAAACAATATATCTTTGAGGCTAGCAAAAAGTGCAACCTAAATTGTGGTGCCGAGTAAATTTTCTTTTGAGCTAACTTCATCAAATAATGAATAAGATTTTCAGCTTCAAGACAACAACAGATATGCTACTGAGGAGGTGACGGACACTACAGAATATCAGGTTGCTGTTTTATAAGATGCTGAAACTTTACTGATTATTGGAACTTCAATGACTGTAGAGCTGGTTTGGGGTCATGAATTTCTGCTGGCGAATTTGCACTGGCATCTGCTTGTTTGAACTTGAGGTCTGTTTGTAGGTGATTTTTATGAATGATAATGCAAGAAACGTTGCACATGTACAGCCAAGGAGATTGTATGTCTTCAACCCCTCAGCATAAAAGTCAAACTCAATTCCTGGATTTTCCTCTCTCCAGAGAAGATAGGCATTGCTATCCTGAAAAGACAATACTACAGAAAACAATAAATAATCTCACAAGGCAATGGTTGCTTCACTGTCTCTGAAAGCCACTACGGGAATTCCAAAATTCATAGCCTCAATTTAAAAAAAAAAAAATAGTCCTGACATTTCTCTGAAGTGACTCTGGGAAAACACAGAAAATTGTAATCCATTAGTCGCAGTAAGGGAAGGGAAAATCTTATCTGTCAGTCCCACAAAAACTTCACTGCTAGTCCACTATCATATTTACCCTACTATAACGTAATGGTTTTTCGACAATTTGTCATTCATACAGCAGGTCTTCTTACATTCATATATGGAGCTACAGTAGTTGAGGTGAATGGTCTTTCGTTGTGTAGTAGCTTATATCAAAAGATAAAATTATTAGTGAACGCTGTTTTTAAATTTAGTTGTACAATAAAGTGACAAAAGTCATGTGATAGTGATATGCACATATACAGATGGAGGTAGTTTCACCTACACAAAGTATACAGAGGACAGGGTATTGGTGGAGCTGTCAATTGTACTGAGGTGATTCATATGAAAAGGTTTTCAACGGGATTATGACCGCACAACGGGAATTAACAGCCTTTGAATGCAGAATGGTAGTTGGAGCCAGACACATGGGACATTCCATTTCGGAAATCGTTAGGGAATTCCTTATTCTGCCATCCACAGTATCAAGAGTGTGCTGAAAATACCAAATTTCAGGCATTACCTCTCACCTCGGACAATGCAGTGGCTGACAGCCTTCATTTAATGACCGACAGCAACAGTGTTTGTATAGAGTTGCCAGGGCTAACAAACAAGCAACACTGCATGAAATAACCCCAGAAATCAATGTGGAACATACAGCAAACGTATCCATTAGGAAAGTCACAAAATTTGGCATTAATGAGCTATGGCAGCAGACAAACAACGCAAGTTCCTTTGCTAACAGCACAACATCTCTTGCAGTGCCTCACCTAAACTCGTGACAATGTTGGTTGGACACTAGATGACTGGAAAACTGTACCCTGTTCAGATGAGTCCTGATTTCAGTTGTTATAAGCTGATGGTAGGCTTCAAGTGAGGTGCAGACCCCACGAAAGCAATGGACCCAGGTTGTCAACTAGGCACTGTGCACGTGGTGGTGGTAGCTCCATAATGACGTGGGTTGTGTTCACATGGAATGGACGGGGTCCTCTGATCAAACTGCAATAATCATTGACTGGAAATGGTTCTATTTGGTTGCTTGGAGACCATTTGCAGCCATTTGTGGACTTCATGTTCCCAAACAACAATGGACCATGTTGCCTGACCACGACTGGTTGCAATTGCTTTGAAGAACATTCTGGACAATTCGAGTGAATGATTTGGCCACCCAGATCACTCAACATGAATTCCATCAAATATTTATGGGACATAATAGAGAGGTCAGTTTGTGCACAAAATCCTGCACCAGTTAAAACTGTGGACGGTTATAGAGACAATGTGGCCCATGGATGAGTTGATTTTTTGATTTAGATCATATTTTTCTGGTAAAGCGATTGTGAATATCACAGTTTTATTGCAGGCTAATGTTTTTACCTATCACATTCATTTTAAAGAATATAAGAGTTTCCGTAAAGTAGATACAAGGTTAAGGAGTAATACCAGAGATGTGGAACAGTGCTTCACACGAGTCTCTACATTTTCATCCAAACATGATTCTAAAGGCCCATTTTTTGCCATTTACCAGTGCTGATAATGGCTTTAGAGTTTCCCCAAAATGGGACTCCATACTTATGGTGAAAATGACTGCAGGTATGATATGGTTTCTTTAATGTTTTCCGACTACAGCAGGATTTTGGTGAGCAGAGAATGTGGAATTTCATGACCCGTTTTGCACTTAGACATTCTATGTGCTTATTCGATTTTACATTGCTTTGCAGCCATAATCCTATGGATCTGATATCTGAATTATTACCAACTGGTTCAATGATAATCATTTTTGACAACTGAAGGGAGGGAGGGGGGGAAGAAGCTAGACAAATCACTGATTCACACTTGTTGAAGGGCTTAAAAGCCTCTGTGTTGAGCAAACTCCACTTTACTTACAACTGAAGCAATGGCATCTACTTGTGCTCCTCTAGGCTACAGGCCATATCCATTCTGTAAACATGCATGTCTTTCTGGAATGCCCATTGAGCCACAACTTAGAAATTTTTATAAAGGGCACACAGAGTCACTGTACTTGCATAACAAGAATTTGCTTTTTTAAGGTTTTGTGTGCATTGTGAAATTTGTCTGTGTCTTGTAGCATTTGTCCATTTATAAATGTGACTTGATTAAAATAAGGGCACCCTTTCTGAAACAACCTGCAGAGAGTTTATAGTACTCACCATTCCTGGTTATGTTCAGGGACTGCGAAACTGCAATGCATCAGATGGAGTGAGTGCAGCTGTGGACACTCAGACATCAACGCAGGCAGGTCAACTGCAGTGCAGCCGGCCAGTGTGAGGTGCTGCAGCCGCCCTGCGTTCGCTGTCCTCACAGCCTCCACTGCTTCGTTTGGTTGTGGAGGCAGGGGTGACAGGTCGAGGCGCAGGTCAGTAAGGTACGGTAGAGTCGAGAGGGGTGCTAAGCTGCAGAGAGGAGCGATCAGCTCCAGACGGTTTAGATCAGGAGTCTTTGCAAGGACTTCTTCCAAGCGTCTTGTTTCCACCAGCTTCAGGTGTTGCAGAGACAGTCTGCACTGTGATTGGCAGATTATGATGGGCTCGAGAGGAAGATCTACACCAACCTGTCAGTTAAAATAAACACAATTCGTACAATCTCATTTCACACAATCTCTTATGGAATAAAAATCTTGTACACAGCTATGACGACAAACACAACACATAAATCAACACTTACAGTGTTATGGAAGTAACAGAATTGAATAAAAAGAATAGTGTATGGAAAAAACACATGCAACATATGGAAGATGTGTTGAGCAGTAGACAGGCATAAAAAGAATGTTTAAATTACTGTGATTCAGGAATTAGACTTGCAATAATACAGTATAAACTAAAAATGTTGGTTTGAGAACCACAGTGCTTCACTATACACGATTCTATTGGAGTTAGGTTTGTCCTTACATTCGTTCACTTTTAACCTGACCTACCCAGGACTTACAGTTCAGGGTGGACTCTGAACCATAGTGCAACTCAACATTTTCCACATATATAAATTACGTACAGAGGTGAAAGAACCAATAAATGACAGAAAAAATCTAAAATGGACTGTCAATTGAACATAAGACAACAGGTAGATTTTATATTTCTACATTTCCGGAAAGTATTTGCCTGCCCAACTAAAAACTGTCAACAGAGATCCATGCATAGGAACATACTCTCAGATATGTGAGTGGCTTGAATACTTTTTAAGTAACAGAACCCACTATGATACCCTAGACAACAAATGCCCATCACCAGAAACAAAAGTATCATGAGAAGTGTTCCAGGGATGTGTGACAGAATCACTCTTGTTCTCTATGTACATAAACTATCTGACACATAGGATGAGCAGCAATCTGTGACTGTTTGTTGACAGCACTGTTGTCACAGATATTTTTGTTTTAAAAAAGGTAATCCTAAATTTTACATACGATGTAAATCAATTTTCATCAAAGATATAAATTTAATAACAAACCACATTTCTGATGCATAAATCGATATTGTAAAAACCATGCACAAATATGACAAAACAAAGGTAGATTATATTTGAAAAACAACATTTAATATCTTGTAACATAAGTACAAATAATAATATAACCAAAAATTGTACATTTATACGTATCTTTGTAGATATGTATGCTGATAATAGTTCGGCTGTATCTAGGTACCACTTGAGATGGCACCGCATTTGAACATGTAACAAAAAACAAAATATTAAACAATGGGGTCTGGTGGATTATTTACAACAGTACGCATTTCATACAACTTGTGGGTGCTGCAGGGTAGCACACACAAGAAACAATTGAAAAAATTTAAAGAACCGGAGTATGCGACTGGACTGCTTGAAGAATGATTCTCAACCCAAAGACAAAACAAGACAAGTTAGGGCTCATATGAAAGCATACAGGCAGTTGTTTTTGCCTTGCTCCATTTGCAAGTGAAACACGAAAGAGAATAACTAGTAGTGGTGCAATGTACCCTCTGCCATGCATCATATGGTGGTTTCCAGAGTATGTATGTTGACGCAGATGTAGCACAAAGTATTTACAATTAAGCTTAGCTCAAGAAACTTATACATGTGATGAAGTCTTGGCTCTAAAAGCCCTGAGAGTTGCAAGAAATTGTACCATCTGCATCATACTATTTGGTGACATCCCTAGTTCTCCTGAAAAGATAAAAACTCCCCTCAATCTGACAAGAAAATAGGTAATCTGCAGAAAATACCAGGAATCATTTAAGGTTATTTGAAGCTACACATTTCAATTTTCAATCGTCATCAAGCTTCTTACAATCTGCAGGCCTATCGTTGTTGTTCTATGCGCCTTGACATTTCGCGTTGTTAGCAAATAAGTACCTTGTGTCCTGTTTGGCATTTTTATCATGAACCAGCATATTTCAGTCATCACATAGCACTTCACTTCATGTTGAAAGGCACAGTGATTAACCCATAAGATGCCAATATTATAAATTTGAAAGTAACTATTATCTTTTCATGGCTAAACCATTAAATCAAGGTTTGGTGAAGTCTGATATAGAGAGAGCATGAAACCTGAGGATGAACATAAGATACTTAAAAAAAATTAAATCAGAAGGCACAGGTGATAATAGTTGGTAACAGTGAATCAAGGAAGCAAGAATTTTGTTGGCAATGTGCTCTTTTGGAATATGTTGTGTAAGCAATAAAAGCTATGTCAAATTTGAAGGTATTAAATTGTAGATTTCAAAAATATTTCCACAAAAGTCCACAAGAGCACATGCTTATCTTTTATGGTTCACCCATAATCACCATTTTTGCCTTTTGAGTACATCTGGCACAGCAAATCCAAAAAACAAACCTGATGATTGTAAGTGAAACATAAAAAAGAAACATAACTGTGCTCTTGCAGACTTTATCATAGATATTTTTGAGATCTATATTTTAGTATGACATCAAATTGTGTACCATGCACTGATTACGTAGCATTTTGCTGCTGGCAAACTCTTTGTCCTATATAGCAGGTTACCTTTCAATGGCTGAACAAACTTTCATCAAACGTGTCATGACAAGTCTGATTAAAGTAACCTTCAAATAAATAAAAGAGCTGCATTGAAATCAATGCATCTGTATTGGGGCGGTGATGCCACAGCCACAGAAAGATGTTAAACATAACACCTGACTATGTGCAATGGGCAGTGGGGGGGCAGCACACATCGCGAGCTCTGCTTCTCCAATACTTATTCATCATAACAGTACTACAGATGCGCAAATGAAGCCCCAGGTAAAAGCTAGTTGAATATCTAAATAGACAGACATTATTACTTGATGGAGAACTTTCAGAAACACTTACAGGTGGCATTCTGTTAGTGATGGGACAACCGACTGTTCTTAACAATCAACTGGTCAATTGATTGTTTTTTTAGTCAGTTGGTTTTTTCTGTCGAATGAAACAACCAAACGCAACTAGCCTCTGCGGCCATGTCAGATATATGAATGTTTTCACTCATTCACAGGGTTTGAGTGGTTTCACTCAATGTGAGACAACCGACTGGAACAAGTTTCTGTATGAATCTTTTCTCTCAGTCTATGGTTTTGAGAGATTTTTACTGACATACTCCTCCACCTTTTTCCGTAGGGTTGTTGGGGAGGGCATATGGCACCAACACTGCAGCCTCCTCCTGCGGCTGCCAATGGCAGAGTCACAACTGGCGTGAGGAAGAGCGTGAAAGCCAGTGCAAGTGCAACACTGGCGGCACCTGCGATAGCAGTGACTGGCCACTGTGCCACCTCTTGCAGGCTGCGATCCTGCAGGACGCTGACGTGGAGTGTGTGCGACAAGGTGCCATCTCACATTTTACGAGGGCAGTTCAATAAGTAATGCAACACATTTTTTTTCTGAAACAGGGGTTGTTTTATTCAGCATTGAAATACACCAGGTTATTCCCCAATCTTTTAGCTACACAACACTATTTTTCAACATAATCTCCATTCAATGCTACGGCCTTATGCCACCTTGAAATGAGGGCCTGTATGCCTGCACGGTACCATTCCACTGGTCGATGTCGGAGCCAGCGTCGTACTGCATCAATAACTTCTTCATCATCCGCGTAGTGCCTCCCACGGATTGCGTCCTTCATTGGGCCAAACATATGGAAATCCGACGGTGCGAGATCGGGGCTGTAGGGTGCATGAGGAAGAACAGTCCACTAAAGTTTTGTGAGCTCCTCCCGGGTGCGAAGACTTGTGTGAGGTCTTGCGTTGTCATGAAGAAGGAGAAGTTCGTTCAGATTTTTGTGCCTAAGAACACGCTGAAGTCGTTTCTTCAATTTCTGAAGAGTAGCACAATACACTTCAGAGTTGATCGTTTGACCATGGGGAAGGACATCGAACAGAATAACCCCTTCAGCGTCCCAGAAGACTGTAACCATGACTTTACCGGCTGAGGGTATGGCTTTAAACTTTTTCTTGGTAGGGGAGTGGGTGTGGCGCCATTCCATTGATTGCCGTTTTGTTTCAGGTTCGAAGTGATGAACCCATGTTTCATAGCCTGTAACAATCTTTGACAAGAAATTGTCACCCTCAGCCACATGACGAGTAAGCAATTCCGCACAGATGGTTCTCCTTTGCTCTTTATGGTGTTCGGTTAGACAACGAGGGACCCAGCGGGAACAAACCTTTGAATATCCCAACTGGTGAACAATTGTGACAGCACTACCAACAGAGATGTCAAGTTGAGCACTGAGTTGTTTGATGGTGATCCGTCGATCATCTCGAACGAGTGTGTTCGCACGCTCCGCCATTGCAGGAGTCACAGCTGTGCACAGCCGGCCTGCACGCGGGAGATCAGACAGTCTTGCTTGACCTTGCGGCGATGAGGACACACGCTTTGCCCAAGGACCCACCGTGCTTTTGTCCACTGCCAGATCACCGTAGACATTCTGCAAGCGCCTATGAATATCTGAGATGCCCTGGTTTTCCGCGAAAAGAAACTCAATCACTGCCCGTTGTTTGCAACGCACATCCGTTACAGACGCCATTTTAACAGCTCCGTACAGCGCTGCCACCTGTCAGAAGTCAATGAAACTATACGAGACGAAGCGGGAATGTTTGAAAATATTCCACAAGAAATTTCCGGTTTTTTCAACCAAAATTGGCCGAGAAAAAAATGTGTTGCATTACTTATTGAACTGCCCTCATAATTTTATTTATGGATATCATCTCTTTTCAGTAAAACGTAACACAAACAGTAACAAAAATGTGTCAATGTTCCTTTCTTCTTCATATACCCCTAAGAGAACTCCTATGCTTGCTCAGTATTGTACTCCCAACGAAGCTTCACATGTTAATTGCACCTAGAACAGTTTAATGCACAGCAATCTAATTATCAGTTTTAAATGGTGAAAAGAAGAATTACAAATGTGTTTATTGCTTGCCTTTGTGAACACCTGAAGATATGTGCACCCCAGTTTGTTAGTTGGTTGGTTGGATTAAAAGAGGGGGGTAGGACCAAACTACAAGGTCATCAGACCCTTGTTCCAAATAAAACAATGTCACAAGTGTGAAAAATGAACAAACGAGACTGGCAACACAAAGCGGAATGAAAGGAAAAAAAATCACAAAAATGATGAAGGGTAACAAACGTGTAAATGGACAAAAGGGGGTCAAGAAAACCACAGAAACACAAGAAATGGGATGAAGAGGGTAAAACAACAAAGCAGATGACCATGGCTAACTGACCATGAGAATAAAAAGGAGAAGCCAGCCACTCTGCAACACATTAAAACCTCCAACTTAAAAGCACTAGGGTGGAGAACACAGATGGACAAAGGACATGCGCTAAAACTTATATCAAATGTTAAAACCCACCCTCTCAAATAAAACGTAAAACTAAAACAGCCGATGAGGCACTGTCAGCGGCAACGAGTCTGGTAACCGAAGATTTTGTCGCAGGGCAGTCAAAGTGGGACAGTGCACCAGAACATGGGCCATTGTCAACTGGGTACCGCACCAATACTGAGGTGGGTCTTCATGTCGCAGGAGGTAACCGTGGGTCGCCCAAGCGTGGCCAATGCGGAGCAGGCAGAGGACAACTGATTCCCTGCAAGAGGCCTGCATGGAAGACTTCCCCACATTCGTAGTCTCCTTAATGACATGCAGTTTGTTGTGCATACTTTTATGCCATTCCGTCTCCCAAAGCCTTAGAACCCTGGGGCGTAAGTCAGAATCAGAGATGCCCATCTCCAGAAGCAGTTTCCGTGTAGCCTGTTTGGCCAGCCTGTCTGCAAGTTCAAAGCCTGGGATTCAGACATGACCTGGGGTCCAGACAAACACCACTGCATGACTGGGCCATTCCAGGGCATAGATGGACTCCTGGATGGTTGCTACCACAAGATGACGAGGGTAGCACTGATTGATAGCTTGTAGGCAGTATGACTGATGCAGTGTACTGTGAGTACCAGAATGGTCTGGTATTCACACTGGGAACAAGGCAAGATGGTGTTTGTTAACAGCCAAGCAGATGGAAATGGTTGAAAGGCAACATGCCTTTATCAAGACAAGTACCCTCACAGACACCAACCACATCACATAAAATTTCAAGCCCTTTTTGGGCATTTAGTGATCATGGGTCCTTTCAGACAGATGAACAAGCAGGGAGGCAGCAGACTGTGCATACATCAGATTTGGGGGGCTGGGTTCAACAGGATATTGAGACGAACCCTAATACAAGCTCCAGGCAAGCTGCCCATCAACATGGTGTAAGCCAGAGTATGAATATGTGCATCCTGAATGAAAACCACATGCACTGATTGTTGCATGCACATCGTCCATTTTCGGACACATGTTCATGTTCATAGGACACTTTTTCTCCATTTCCAGTCCGTCCCTGCAGTTTGCCGGTTTTTATAATGTTCCCTGTATGTGTGAGTGATTGTGTGTTTATGTTAAAATTAGTCTCACAAAGCCTATAAGGACATGTTCACCCTCCTGATCCTTGTGCCCCCCCCCCCCCAAAAAAAAAGAAAAATTCTGTTTCTGCCTGTGGTAACTGCTTCCATACATCATATCTAATGGCTACAGATCACTCTCTATCAAGTAGGAATTACTGCAAGATTTTAACATTAGTCCTACCCAATCTATGAGGTAGTTTCAATGAAATTTAAGGGAATTTCATCAAATAGCATCATGAAACAACTACATGAACAACTGCATACAAATCATTCCAATATCACAATAATCAACTGATGGTGCAAGCAGAAATTGGCAGTGAGGAACACATGATTTTCAGTATCATCTGAAGTAACCTTTGTTGGTGTGAAGATACATGGAAAAGATCCTCTGTCCTTTTATTCTGCCAAAGATCCTCTATCCTTTTATTCTGCCATATAGTAGTGCTATTAGTTGTTCACTCATTTTTATTCACAAAAAGGCTCATCTTCATGTATCAGCATCACGCATAGTAAGTTTCCTTTACTCACTGTTTCATTAAAAGAAGTTGACAGTAGCACATAGTTTGACAGACAATTTGCTCCTGGGCAAAAAAAAAGTTTGTAATGGTGCAGCAGTGAAAGTCAAATTAAGCCATATTGTTACAATCAAAACACTAATTTTGTAGATATGCTACAAGTTGTGGGTATGGGTAAAGTTCTGATAACAGTGTACTTTTTGGACTTGGATTCAATTAAATATGCTTGTGATTTGTTTGTAAAACCAACTGTGGCCAGGTAAAACACACTGTTTCCAGAGTTTGATGTCGCTCTTCATGGAGAGTGGCAAAATGTCCAATAAGAACAAATCAAAAATCTCACCAATTCACATAAAGCAGGTACAGAAGTGTCAATTATTCTTGGTTACATTGCACAGTTTTATGGATGCCTGGCTTGTCATATCATCTCTAAACATAAATTCTTGGATATTTTTCTGCCAGCACCAAAGGTAGCCACAGTTGTTGGTTGTGCGAGGGATGACTTGTTTCTACAAAAGGCAGATATGTGTAAGATTATCTGTCACTGTGGTTTGTTGTATATCAGACATACTTTTACACACAGTTGACGAATGTTGCATGGAACATCGACACTATACTCACCTGCAACAGCCGGATAAACCTGCTGTCGCTGGGCACTGTAAACAGGCAGGCCATACTGCGGTCTATGAGAACATCTAGAGTTTAATATGGTTTCATCCTTGTGAGATTCAGTCTTTAGGGAAGCCATTAAAATAAGTTTGACAAATAACTTAATTAATTGTGATGATGGAATTCAGCACTGATAACAGTCAATTCTCATAGACAATGGTACTGTCCCCCTGTAACCCCGCCAGAACCAGGCTCTGTCTGTCACAAGCCAGAAGAAAGGGAGAGTGATAGAGGAATAACATCTCTTTAAAAAACCTTGGTTCAGCTGACCCAGCTGATAGTACCTTGTGAGGGCTCCTGCCAGGGTGACAGTGAAGGTGGTCAATGGTTTTGAAGGCGGAAGACGACAACTATGTCCCAACGGTGGGTTAAGTGGATGAACTATCTACATTTAGCAGTGTCTGTTCTTCAGAGAAGTGGCTGCGAAGGGGGTCTGACTCCAGAGGAGCAGTCTATTATCGAGCTCCTGGACTTACAACCTCAGTTCTATTACCAGGAAGGATTTGTCCAACCCACACTAGTTTGAACAACCAAGCATCACGGAATGTCATCACAAAAAGGACACTACCCCAGGTAGTACCTCTTTGGGGCAATCTACCACTGTTAGGCGTGCAATCAGGCCTATGGATTCTGGGGAGCCTGAACCTAGATGCTTTGAAGACACAGATATGCATACAAAATTCAAGACAAACCAGCAAAACAGAACTACTATATTGGGACTTTGAACGTCAATTTTCTATTGAAAGTTGGGAAACACAAATAGTTGATGATGACGATGGACAAACATGACATAACCATCTTGGCCATTCAAGAAACCAGATACCTAGATGAGAACACAATGGACATTGAAGATTACAGGATTTATAGAGGCAAAAGGGCAGTCAAAATAGGTAATGACATGCCTGTCCTTGGCACAGCTTTTGTTGTCCATAAGAAGGTTGTCAGTTCAATCATGGATTCTTCAGCCCTTCTGAGAGACTTTCTATCCAAACTCTCATCTGTGGTAAAGCTGTGGTAACAAAGGATTCACACAGATCAATGCACAATGAAGACAACAGACACAATACCGAGAAAGTTGAACAGTTTTGGGACCTTCTTGAAAAACTGTTAGAGAAAATACAGTCTAAGAACATAAAGATCCAACTAGGTGACTTTAACACTCAGCTGGGAATAGAACCACAATTCATATCAACAATTGGAAAGTATCCTGCTCACAAGATGACTAACAGAAATGGTATAAGACTCGTTAATCTGTGTCGATCCTTCAATCTTCAGATAATGTCAACACTTTACAAACACAAGCCAAGGAAACAGAAGACTTGGCAATCACCAGGAAATGTATGTGGAGAGAAACACATTGATCATGTAGTAATCTCTAGGAGAGCAATTAAGGAAATAATGAATGTTAAAGTACAGAGAGGTGCCCAGTTTGACTCCGATCATTACCTCTCCAAGATCAAAATGAATTTCATCCCTCTCAATAAGGCTGTGAAAACCAGAAATAAAATTCATAAATATGACGTTGTGAAGTTCAAAATCAATCAAAACATATTGGAACAATACCACCAGCAACTGACATTTGAATCCCATAATTGAACGGACATTGCCTCCAAGATCCAACAAGAAGCTAATACTGCAATCCTGACAGCTAAAAAGAGAAAGCATAGATGGTGGAATGATGTTTGTGATGAGGTGGTGGCCCAAGGAACAAATGCATGGAAAAACTGGAACTTGACCAGGAGACCTGAAGATTTTGATGTATTCTGTGAAGTTCGAAAATATGCAGCCAGAGTTCTATGAAGGGCTAAGCAATTGGATGAGAAACAGTAGTTAGAACAGATCGATCAGGATTTCCGGAAAAACAATGCCAGAGACTTCTATCAGATGTTCAAATCAAATCTGAAAGGATACCAAGCCCCTAGTCTTCGCTTTAGAGACGCAAATGGAAGGTTCAGCATGGCCAACAAAGAAAATTGCACCATCATGTCTTGCTATTTTGAAAACCTACTTAATTGTGATGAACCGAAAGAAAGATTCCCTGTATGTTCCTCGATCCACAAACTACCCAACTCATCTCCACCTAGTAAAGAGGAGATCAAAGAGATCGTCAACAACCTTAAGAATAATAAGGCAGCTGGAGAGGATTCAATTGTGGCAGAACTACTGAAACTGGCAAATAACGAAACTTTAGATGTACTAGTCAAACTTTTCGAGGAGATCTGGAGAACTGGGATGATACTAATTGAATGGCAGTCAGCGTTAATCCATCCTCTATACAAAAAAGGCAATAAAAAGATTGTCAATAACTATAGGGGTATCTCATTAGTATCTGTTCCATATAAGATTCTCTCCAAAGTGATACAGAATAGAATAGAAGGTCATCTTGACCAACTGATTGGGGAATAGCAAGCTGGTTTCTGAAAGGGCTGTTCTTGCTCAGAACAGATCTTCAACCTGAAGACATCATCAGGTACAAAAAAACTGAAGGAAATAACTATGTGGTCGTTTTGTTGATTTTCAGAAGGCATACAACTCCATCAACTGACAGGCATTAATGAATATTTTGGAAGAGTTTGGGGCAAAAAAAAAAAAAAAAAAAAAAAAAAAAAAAAAAAAAAAAAAAAAAAAGGGTCATGTGACTAGGGCCTCATGCCGGGTAGACCGTTTGTCGGGTGCAAGTCTTTCGATCTGACGCCACTTCGGCGACTTGGGCATTGATGGGGATGAAATGATGATGATTAGGACAACACAACACCCAGTCCCTGAGCGGAGAAAATTTCCGACCCAGCCGGGAATCGATCCTGGGCCCTTAGGATTGACATTCTGTCATGCTGACCACTCAGCTACCAGGGGTGGACAGTTTGGGGTAGATGATACATCAAGAAAGCTGATCAAACCAACTCTCACTAACACAGTGCCAAAAATAATATTTATGGGTGACATATTAGAACCCTTTACAATTAGAACAGGCATAAGACAAGGAGATGGACTATCCCCACTCCTTTTCAACTGCATCTTGGAAAAGGTCATTCAAGAGTGGAGAAAATTGTTAGCCCAAGAAGAAACAAATGAAGGCGGTTCAGACTTGGTCCTAAGAACAAAGGGGTGTACATTGACTGCTTGGTCTTTGCGGGTGACCTGGCCATTTCTGCTAACAACATAGAGTCAGCAGTCAACAAGATCAATAGGCTATCAGAAATTGCTGAAAAAGTTGGACTCCAGATCTCTATTCAAAAGACAAAATATATGACGAACATCTGTGATGGACCTGAATGCATGATCACCAATCTGGGAAAAATCAGAAGAGTTAAGAATTTTAGGCATCTTGGTGAAGTCATCCAGGAGAATGGATTAGAAGAAGAAGCAATTAATGCCAGGATGAGGACGTTAGACCAAGCATACCAACTGACAAAGAATACCAATAACAAAAAGTCTATGAGTATAGGGGCCAAGTTCCGACATTATAATACAGCTGTAAAACCTGGGGCTTATATGCGTCCGAAACTTTGACCATGAATAGACAAGGTCAAGCTGAGTGGCTGGAAAAGCGAGAGCATAGGACATTAAAGAAAATCCTAGGTAATAGATGGGTTGATGGACAATGGTGAATGAGAGCAAATGAGGACATGTGCAGCAAGACAGAACCTACCACAGCATCCGTTAAGAAGAGACGATTGTTATTTTATGGCCATCTCATGAGGATGGACGGTGACCGACTAACTAAAAGAATATGGAGTTTCATCCAATCTAAGAAAACAAGGCCAAGATGGTTTGAAGACTGTGAAAAAGATCTTAGGCAGATAGGTATCTCAGAAAGAGAAATTTCTGACAGGAACAAATTTAGAAGATTGGTGAACAACTACCAAGGTTTTAAAATGGCATCAACATCCAAAAGATGGAGAGGACCATTACCCAAAGAGCATAAACAGGCACTTCTTGGTGGGCTCAGAAGATACTGGCAGGAAGTCAAAGCTGGAACAAGATCAAGACCTAGACACTAAAATGAAATTGGTTGTTACCATGCAGTCCATTGAGGCTCAAACAGATTTAAAAAAAACTGACTGCTTGTTGACCAGAATTTATCACACAGTAACATGTACAGGGCGAACCAGAACTCTACCACCAAACTTTTGGAGAATGTTCATGGATACCTTTGAGAGTATTTCGATATAAAGGACCCAAGGACTCCAGCAGCTCATTATAGAGTTATTGCTTTTCATTTGATTTCTTGCCACAATTATCTTTGTATCTGTTGAAGTAACTTATGAGATTGCAGCCGTGTGACGTCGACAACTGCTGGTATTTCGACAGGTGCACACCCCATCATTTTCAATGCAAAACAGCAGCAATGAAGCACTGTGCAAGTAAGTTTAAAACATTGGTTTGCAGAGTACTTCTGGAAGGATATATATCTCTCTCTTTCCACCCTCCCACCTGCCCCCCCCCCCCCCCCACACACACACACACAGAGAGTCAATGCTACCTCACCCACTGTTTATTAATTTTGACTATCAATAACTTCTGGTGTCAATTAAATTTGGTTTGTTTGGTGGCACTAAGGCTTACAGCATGTGTCGATGCAAACTGAGGTTTAAAATTCACCTGTACAGTGCTTACATGCTGCAATTTTGCCTTGATAATGCCTATGTGTGCATCTGTTAAAATATCAGTGGTTGTCAATCATGTCCTCCTGCTGCATTCCCGTAAGTTATTTGAACATATATTCATGGGAGAAACCCAGGTCCCAGCTTTGTACCCGTATTTCACTTAAAATAGTGCACAACAGTGCAAATGTGATAGTATGCACTGTGTGTCTTGTTTCCATTTGCTCACAGTACCCACTATTGACAACAGAATGCCCTCTTTAACTCATTGCCCTCAAGTTTGCATTCATTACTAATCATTTCTGTCTTGGGTTTTGTTTTACAGCAGTGTTAGTTGTGGGTTAATAATGATGCAGTAGTAGTACTGATAAAGAGTTGGATGATAACCTCCTATGGTAACAAACCAAATAAATCAAAATTACATTATTACTCTGTAATGAACCACCAGAGACCAAGCACCCCTCATACCAAAATATTCAGAAGATATCCCTGAACAATTTCTGACAATTTGACAACAGTGCCACTAACATTACAAGTTAAGCAACACATTAAAGCCAGAAGCAGCCACTGCAGCCTACTTCTCTAAAGTATACAAATAAGGTCAGAGTTACACAGACTTTACATCCTTAAGTCCATATACTCAGACAAATTGAAACAGTATGCCATTAAATGCATTTTCCTGGCAATTGTGGAGTCATATCTTAAAACAGTAAGCAGATGGTTCCATAAAAAATGGTATAAAAGGGATAAGAGTAAATTTGGAGTCAGGAAACATTAAATATAGTGACCCATAAGGTTCAATCGTCAGCCCATTCCTGTTCTTGGCCAACATAAATGATTTAGTTGAGAAATTGGAGGACGTTTTAAAAAACTGTGGTGTTTGCTGGTTACACTAGTGCACTCACTACTAGAAAAAAGCTCAAACACATTCATACTAGACGCCTGGAGAACAGGAAGAGACTTACAACTGAGTCAAAGAAAACAGCTTAACCCTTAATCTAACAAAAACTCATATTTTTCAACTCTAAACATGTCAAACTGATTTACAGGTACTAGAAGTAGAGATCAATGGGTACACACTGGATGAGGTTTTATGTCTGAAGATCCCTGGCCTCCATCTGGATAATAATCTTGTGTTTGACTGATTTGGGGAGTAAAGGGACCAAATTACAGGGTCATCAGTCCCTTTTTCCACATTCAAACATGTCTCAGGTTAAAAACAGTCCCAAAAGGAGCTGGGGAAAGTAAAGGGTGTAAAACTAACTTCAAACCACACTGAAAGACAAAACAAAAGAAGCTAACAAAAAGGGGAAAATATACACTAAAAGGAAAAGTAGTGGAAAGTATTAAAATAATATAGCAGATAGCCTGGGCAGGCTGATCACAAAATTAAAAAAAGGATGAGTCAGTCACTCTGCAACACACTAAAATCTCCAGCCTAAAACACAAGGCCAGGGGAACACAGATAAGGAAAAGACGAACTCCAAGGTGAATAAACACCAAAGAAAGGGCGAGGAAGAGTTAAAATGGAGGGAGGGAGGAGGCCTGGGAGAGAAGGCCAGACGTCCACCCTTAGACTGTGTGATAAACCCCCCCTCAAGGATTAAATGTAAAACTAAATCAGCCACTGAGGCATTGTCTCCCAACACCATTGGCAGTATGGCAGGAAGGTTAAAAGTCCACTGCAGAGTGGCTAAAATCGGACAATCGAACAAGATGTGGGCGACAGTCAAGTGATAATCACAGCAACACTGAGGTGGGCCCGCATGATGGAGGAGGTCACCATGAGTTAGCTAAGTATGGCCAATGCAGAGCCGGCAAAGGATAACAGAGTGCCTGCGAGTGGCTCACATGGATGACCACCACACATTTGCTGTCTCCTTGATAACACATAGTTTATTTGATGTACAGAGGATGCGCCATTCAGTAGCCCAGGTCGTGAAAATTTTACAGCAGAAGACCGATTGAACATCAATCTCTGGCAGGCCAATCTCCAGAGTTGGTTTATCGGTGGTCAGTTTGGCCAGTCTGTCAGCAAGCTCACTGCCCAGGATCCCAACATGTCCTGGGGCCCAAATGAAGGACACTGAACATCCACTGTTTCCCAGGGAATAAAGTCACTCCTGGATAATCATTACAATAGGATGGCATGGGAATCACTGGTTGAGAGCTTGCAGACCGCTTAAAGGGTCACTATAGATGAGGAAGAGCTCACCTGCACAGGAGTGGATATGCTCAAGAGTGTGAGGGATGGCTACCAACACTGCAGCCATCTGGCAAGGAGCACTGCTTAGTACAGCCAACGCTAGTGTAAGTGAAGCCAACATGACCATCGACCATCGAGGCATCGATGTAGACTATTTCTGAGCCCTGAAACTCACCAAGAATAGAGGAAAATGCATCAGAAGGCCTCAAGTGGATCTGAGCTTTTTGAGCCTGGCAATAGGTCCAGACAAAGCTTTGGCCAAGGCATGGACCATGGAGGTGTATGTGAGTGGGTCTGCAGAAAAGCTGGTGACGGAACGTGTCGAGTGCAATAAGAAGCGACTGGACACGGGCTGCAATTGGAATCCCTGATCTGGACCGCCATTGCAGGAGATGGTCTGCCATGTTAAGGAACAGGAGACGGTAATTTGGATAGTGGGGCAAACTATGAATGTGGGCAGTATAATGTGCAATGCAATGGAGGAACGGCAGCTTCTATGAGCAGGCTGTTCACTGGGCTTGTTTGGAAAGCTCCAGTCACAAGCTGAACTCCACAGTGTTGTATAGGGTCCAGCACGCAATGCTGAGGGTAATGCTGAACCGTACACCAAGTTTCCCATAGTCAAGACAGGACTGCACAAGGGCTGTGTACAGCTGCAACAGTGTAGGGCGATCAACAGCCCATTTGGTGTGGCTCAGGCATTGAATAATATTAAAATACCACCAGCACTTTTCCTTAAGCTGCGGTCTGTTCCAGGGGTTGTGTCAGGACAATCGGCAAGGGCACTGAGAAAGTCCCACTCACTGAAGCGATCATTATATGGCTCAGGGCAGATGGAGCAAAATATGCTGTTGCCATTCCACCCGCTGTTTTAGAAGACAAAAGGCAAGGCAGTAATTCTCAGACACAGAGGTATGAGCATAATGCTTGGCAAGACATTCTGTGATTACATCTGTATCGGCATATACAGCTCCATGCGTAGAAATTCCAGGTATACCTGCAGGGGTTTGATATCCATAAAGGCATCTGAGATAAATCCAAACCTGACAAGGAGAGGTTTGTGTGCCAATGGTGGAGACATATCATTCTCAACACTCCTGCTTCCAACATTTGATGAGCCGACAGACTCAAGTGCGGAGCCAATTTCTGACAACCACCAACGCACCGACTTCCACTGGGGGCAACCTGAGGAACAAGGGATTGAAGATTCAGCTGTGGCAACAATGGCTGTAATGATGGTGTGGATCACCATATCGATGTTGCCATGGAACGGAGATTCAACAGTGGTAGCGGAAATGAGAGCGCCCCCAGTCAGTCTTGGTAAGAGCCCATCTGGGCAAGCATCCAGGTCAATGACTCTGAAGTAGGGACAGGAAGAGTAGAAAGTGGTCACTACCACAAAAGTTGTCGTTCACTCTCCATTGGATAGACGGGAGACGGCCAGGACTGCAAACCGAGGGATCAATGGCTGAGTATGTGCCATGTGCCACATTGAAATGAGTGGGGGTACATGTGTTTCATAGGCAAAGGTTGAGTTGAGTTAGTAGAGCCTTGACATCCTTACCACAGCCAGTAATCTTGGTTCCATCCTACAAAGTGTTATGGGCATTAATTCCCCCAGAAGTAGAAAAGGTGGGGGGGGGGGGGGGGGGGGAGTTGAGAAATTAGTGCACCTAATACATGATGCACTTCATCATCTGGAGGGAGGTAGATGTTACAGATGGTAATTTCCTGCATTGTCCTCACCCTGACAGCCCCAGCTTGTAAAGGTGTTTGAAGAGGCATAGGTTCACTACAGACAGAGGTAAGGTCATAGATACAAACTCCATCTGACAGTCTGTCAAAGTAAGTATGGTTTTCGTAGCACCCCCAATAGCCACAAAGGGCATGGGTCTGCATTGCAGAAAAAGTTTCCTGAAAGGCAATGCAAAACACTTAAAGAGTTGTTGTAACTCGGCTAGGTGGGAGAAAAAACTGCTGCAACTCCACTGGGAAGGCATGAACAGACCAAGGAGGCAGATTACATCTCAGGGTCACCTGCTGCCACCAGTTGAGTGCTCACATCAGTACCATTATGTCTGGGGCATCAGCAAGACCAAGGTCCTCAGGGATGGCAGAATCTCCACCCTGTCATTGGACACAGAACTGTTAGGGAATGGTGATACAGAAGCCACTGGAGTCTTCCGTTTCCTAACAGACCTCTTCTTTGTTTGTTTGCCCTCTTGTCACTCTTTAGCGGCTTGCTGGGGGGTGGGGGGCTTCTCTGAAGTAGCTTCAGGGACAGAGAAAGACCGTGAAGCCCTTTGACCAGCAGCTAGTGGCTCCTTCAGTCACTGAATGGTGTCGACTTGACCACAGGGGGGAGATCATGGAAGGTAGAGGCCCAAAGGGACCCGTTCTGCACGAGAGGAGCTGGAGGGGACTGTTGCTTCTCTGGCTGGGAGGAGGGGACCAATGTCCCCAGCATTTGGGCGGAGGAGGGGGGTGGGCATGATGCTCCCAAAGTAGGAGCTTTGGGAGCAATAGAAGAAGATGTGCCCCAGCCACCAGGAGGCCCTGAGAGCCTACAGGAGAAAACTTTGGCGAGGCATGTAATGACATCAATGAGGGTGACGTTGTCGTAGCAGCAGCATAAGGCAATAGCATTTGAACAGGTTTCAACCTTTCATATTTAAGTTTAGCCTTGCAGTAAGACACCCTGTCCAGGGTCTTGTACTCCATAATTTTCCACTCCTTTGGTAGTACCATGCAGTTCAACATGCAGTGGGAGTGGTATTCTCCACAGTTTACTCAGGTGGGAGGAGGGGCACATGGAGTATTCGGATGCAGTGGATGCCTGCAATCTTAACATGTGATGCTGGAATAGTACCGGGAGGATATGTGCCTGAATTTCCAGCACTTAAACTACCACATAGGGTGAGGGAGGTACGGTTTGACGTCATTTCGATATAACACCACCTTGACCTTTTCAGGTAATGAATCACCCTCAAAGTCCAAGATAAAGGCACCAGTGGCAACCTCATTGTCTTTAGGCCCATTATAGATGCGCCAGATGAAATGAATGCCCCATCGTCCTAAATTCCATGCAGCTCATCATCAGACTGCAACAGGAGGTTGCAATGAAAAATAATTCCCTGTATTATATTGAGGTTTTTGTGGGAAGTGACTGAAACAGAATATCATCAAACTTGTCACACCTGGGACACCTGCACAGTAATAATGAGGCGAATATGGCTCTCTTCTATCTGTAGTCCTGTGTTCCTCCCACAGTGTAGCTATGGAGGGGAACAATTCGGGTCAAATGTCACAGCATTGTATTCTACCCTCCCTTTCTTAGAGACTGCTGGGGCCATTTGGTCCCCAGCAAAAGATGACTTTGTCCGATTCATTTTGGGTCATCTGCCCTGATGCCACCCACTCTGATCAGGGGCTCTCCCCACGGGCACCACCCAGCCAAAGCAAAGGTCACCTAGGACACTGGCCATTGCTGGGAGTCCCAATGCCCCAAGATGATGGCCATCTATTCCTTGGCATACTGGCTACTGCGCTGGATATTGGGTGTGTAGAAATCCAGTATTGTCATGCGGCAAAAGAGGACAGCAGACGATGAATGGAGATTACGCACCTTGGAAGATGTCCTCGCCCAAAGAGCTGGAATAGTGGTGGAGTGGTAGCACCATGACAATAATGGGTGCAGAAGATCTTAATGCATGAGGGATATGAGACGCGCCACGTAAGGCATCCTTCCCCAAATGGCTCGCACTGTGGAAAATTTGGACAGTGTGAAGGTCAAGCTCTAAAAGGCAACCATAATGTATTAGGCCAAAAAGTGGGAGACTCCTTTTAGTTGCCTTTTACGACAGACAGCAATACCTCGGGTCCATTCTAACTCGTGAACCCACAGGGGGATCTGCATGGGGATGAGGAAATTAAAATGCTAAGTTCTGCAAATTTAGAACATAGAAATCTCTCTCTGTGCTGTGCTATAGGATAATGTTGTTGGGCAATACTGCACTAAAACAGCTTTAACAGAAAAAAGGGACAGAAAGTAGTTGTGTGCCTTAATGCTAAATAATGCAAGCAGCACCAACTATTTCCCACTACACGCTCCATAACACACATCAGTGTGACTCCACGATCTTAGGCAACGGTCTGACGATGTCATGACCTAGCCATTGCATGGATATGTATAAGCAGTTTGGTTAGCTGAGTTTAGAGTTTGAAACTGCTGTCTGGGTCTTTTATTCTCCAATTATATCTCCAGAAGATGAATCATTAGGTACAGAAACATGCCTTGGACCATGACCTAATACCCAATAAACAAACTGGCCACAAAAGTCTGCACTGTATGGAGAAATGTTTTTTCTACAGAAGCTGACTTTAAAAATATTATGTAAGGTTGATAACTGAACATTCGGCAGAAGATTGTTCAAGGATCCTTAAATTTATGTGGCTATTAATGTGTAATTTGACTCATTTCACATGCCTGGAGGATCTTGTTTCTGTGTGAATGAACGACTGAAGTATGTGTGGCATTCAAATATTAGTACAGAAATAAGATCCTAATCCATGCATACATTTTTAAAAGCAAAGTTTTAATCTACTTACACATCAATGTACATACTCTACAAATCACTGTGAAGAGCATAGCACAGGGACTTAGAATGATACCTGAGGTTAGTGTGTCTTCCTGTTCTAAAGTGCACAGAGCATGAGAAGACTGACTGCTTCAATGCCTCTGTGAATGCTGTAATTAGCCCAATTTTGCCTTTATGGTTCGCAACAGAGTGACACACAGGGGGCTGAAGTTATTTCTACACTCCTGGAAATTGAAATAAGAACACCGTGAATTCATTGTCCCAGGAAGGGGAAACTTTATTGACACATTCCTGGGGTCAGATACATCACATGATCACACTGACAGAACCACAGGCACATAGACACAGGCAACAGAGCATGGACAATGTCGGCACTAGTACAGTGTATATCCACCTTTCGCAGCAATGCAGGCTGCTATTCTCCCATGGAGATGATCGTAGAGATGCTGGATGTAGTCCTGTGGAACGGCTTGCCATGCCATTTCCACCTGGCGCCTCAGTTGAACCAGCGTTCGTGCTGGACGTGCAGACCGCGTGAGACGACGCTTCATCCAGTCCCAAACATGCTCAATGGGGGACAGATCCGGAGATCTTGCTGGCCAGGGTAGATGACTTACACCTTCTAGAGCACGTTGGGTGGCATGGGATACATGCGGACGTGCATTGTCCTGTTGGAACAGCAAGTTCCCTTGCCGGTCTAGGAATGGTAGAACGATGGGTTCGATGACGGTTTGGATGTACCGTGCACTATTCAGTGTCCCCTCGACGATCACCAGTGGTGTACGGCCAGTGTAGGAGATCGCTCCCCACACCATGATGCCGGGTGTTGGCCCTGTGTGCCTTGGTCGTATGCAGTCCTGATTGTGGCGCTCACCTGCACGGCGCCAAACACGCATACGACCATTATTGGCACCAAGGCAGAAGCGACTCTCATCGCTGAAGACGACACATCTCCATTTGTCCCTCCATTCACGCCTGTCGCGACACCACTGGAGGCGGGCTGCATGATGTTGGGGCGTGAGCGGAAGACGGCCTAACGGTGTGCGGGACCGTAGCCCAGCTTCATGGAGACGGTTGCGAATGGTCCTCGCCGATACCCCAGGAGCAACAGTGTCCCTAATTTGCTGGGAAGTGGCGGTGCGGTCCCCTACGGCACTGCATAGGATCCTACGGTCTTGGCGTGCATCCGTGCATCGCTGCGGTCCGGTCCCAGGTCGACGGGCACGTGCACCTTCCACCGACCACTGGCGACAACATCGATGTACTGTGGAGACCTCACGCCCCACGTGTTGAGCAATTCGGCGGTACGTCCACCCGGCCTCCCGCATGCCCACTATACGCCCTCGCTCAAAGTCCGTCAACTGCACATACGGTTCACATCCACGCTGTCACGGCATGCTACCAGTGTTAAAGACTGCGATGGAGCTCCGTATGCCACGGCAAACTGGCTGACACTGACGGCGGCAGTGCACAAATGCTGTGCAGCTAGCGCCATTCGACGGCCAACACCGCGGTTCCTGGTGTGTCCGCTGTGCCGTGCGTGTGATCATTGCTTGTACAGCCCTCTCGCAGTGTCCGGAGCAAGTATGGTGGGTCTGACACACCGGTGTCAATGTGTTCTTTTTTCCATTTCCAGGAGTGTATATTCTCCACAAATACCAATTCTTGAGATTTCATAAGCAGGTTTTCATGGGATAATTTGCACGGTGACCCAAAAGTCCATTAACATTTGAAAATTCAATACTTCACAGAATAATGTAGGTAGAGAGTTAAAAATCGACACACATGCTTGAAATTACATGGGGTTTTATTGAAACAAAAATGTGCACACAATAAACAACAGATGGTGCTTCATATGATACAAAAGTAATGATTATCATAACAACTGATTTCTAGCAAAGACAATGTTCTTTATAACAAATGCTCGACTTGTCACCAGTCATTCATCAACAGTACTGCAGTTGAGGGACAATGTTGTGGACAGCACTGTACAGCATATCAATGAGTATGGTGAGAAACTGCCTTTGGATGTTGTTTTTTAACATCCCTTATGAGGTCGGAAGATCGCAATAGACCTGCAACTTCCGGTAACCCACAACCAATAATCGCACGGACTGAGGTCTGGAAGGTCAAGCGCAATGGAAGTGGTGGTTTAGTACATGACACTCACCAAACAATGTACACTATGTAGCAATATGGAGTGGGGCGCCATCCTGCATAAGGGTTGTACCTCCCAGTACGTGTTTATCAGCCATGCTAGGGATGATGTGATTCTGTAATATATCAGTGTACCTCACACCCATCACGCTGACGATTCTCATGCGGCATCACTGATGTGTTGCTGTCCAGTGCTATATGTAGGCTGGTTTTTGCACTTATTTTTTGTTTCAATAAAACCCTATGTCATTTCAGGTGTGTATGTCAAGTTTTACCTCTCTGCCTACATTTTTCAGTGAATTAGTGCATTTTCAAATGTTAATGGACATTTGGGTCACCTTGTATTTTCAAAAGTCTGCAAGTTCAAGTTTTTCAACATTTCAATAATGCTCTCCCATGAGTCAAACAGACCTGTGACCATCTGTGCCTCTCTTCTTTATATACACTTCTTTATATACCCCTTTTAGTCCTTTTTCTGTGGGTCCAATACACTTGAGCAATATTCTAGGGCAGGGCGCACAAGTGATTTACATGCTGCCTCCTTTGAGGGTGGTTGCATTGTCCCTTACATGCAACTGAGAATATGTAATCACTGCATTTCATATTCCTACAAGCTATTACATCCAGGCATTCATGTGAGTTGTTAATCACTAATATTTCAGTCATAGGATACAACTTTTCATCACTTTGTGAAATGCTTAAGAGTACAATTCTGTACTCATGTTACCCATCTTTGCACCATCTTGAAACATTATCAAGATCTGACTGAATCTTTTTTCAGACAGTACCTTGTTGTATATAACTGTATCAATGGAAAAAAGTCTGCCACATCATTAATACACAACACGAACAAAGGTCCCAATACAAGGTGCACACCTGTGTACTTCTGTTGCTGACTCTCCATCTGAGGTAACATGTTGTATCCTACCTACTATGAAATCCTCAATCCAGTCACAAATTTCACTTGATACCCCAACAAATTTCACTTGATACCCCATATAATCAGGCTATTGTTAATAAATGTTAGTATAGTACCGAGCCAAACGCTTTTCAGAAGTCCATAAATACTGCGTCAAACCAATTTCCTTGATCCATGGGTTTGAGAATGTCATGTGAGAAAAAAGCAAGATGGGTTTCCTATAATAGATGTTTTCAGAATCCGTGTCTGTTCGCGTGGAAGAGGCCACACTGTTCAAGATAACACATTATATTTGAGCTCCGAACATGTCCTAGGATTACTCATGAGATAGATGTCACTGAAACTGGTTTTGGATCACTTCTCTTACCTTTCTAGCAGACAGGTGCGACCTGTGCTTTTTTTACAATCGCTAGGTACAGTTCAAGGGATCTACAGTAAATTACGGTTGAAAGGGGAGCAAACTCATCTGCAAATCCTATAGAGGATGACATCAGGTCCTGGAGCCTTGTTTAATTTTCCTTATTTTAGCTGTTCCTCAATGCCAATGGCACTAATATCTTTATCACTTATCTTTTCAGTTGTCTGAGAAGCAAACTTTGGCACTACAGAGGCGGACACAAATATGATAACACCAAAAACACAACACTTTACAACACCTAATATTGGATAGGTTTATCATTGACATTCAAAACAACTTCCAGTCATTTCAGAATGAATAAATACAGAATCTGTATGATTTTCAAGAGAATCTTATACCTTTCCTCCTTCAAAAAAGTGGCAAGTTCAGGTAGAGATGATGCAGGCAGATAACAATCATGCACCCTTGATATGGTGACCATGGTGCATAGAGAGATGTGACAATGCATCCTTGTGCTCACAAACTCAGTCCTGGATTATGTGAGCTGTGTGAACAGGGACCCTGTTGTCTTGGAAAACAGTATTACCACCGAGAAACAAACACTGTACCACTGGAAGGACCTGATCAGCCAAAATGGTCACATAACCTTTGGCAGTATTCCACAAAGACACAATCTAATGGAACAATCAGTAGTGAACTTGGAAGTGCACAAGATTAATGAAAGGCTTAAAACAATATGTAATAAATTTCACAATGTGTCCCTGGTTAATGTCAGCAATCTAGAAAGAGACCTGCATACAACTCACAGTATGCACACAAATAAAAGAGGCAAAAAGACTGTCAGCAAATTAATTGTTGAGGAAATTAGACAAAATTCCCCACAAAGCGGTGTAAGTAAGTGTATTGCCATGGAGTGGCCCAACCCACCAAATCAGAATCTGCCACACAAACAGCCACTGCAGGCAAGCCTGGGAAACTTGTAAAGCCTGCTGGACAATTAGGTAGCCCTAAATTATCCTGTATAGTCCAGCGCAAGAAACTCAGACTTAATGTAATACACCGGAATTTCAGTAGTCTTAAAAACAAGCACAATGATCTGGATATTATTAAATGTCTTGATAAATAAACCTGATATTTTAGTTATAACTGAACACTCGTACACAGAAGACCTGATTAGGATTAGTCAACCACTTCCCATGAAATTTTTTTCTGCCTTTAATAGGAAAAACAAGGCTGGCGATGGCGTAGCAATCTTCACTGTTAAAGCAAGTAATTTCAGTGTTATTGATGTAAGTACATTCTGTGTACAAGGAATCACAGAATTTGCTGCAATAAATCTAAAATGGGGTTGAGAAAATACAGCAATTATTGGTGTGTATAGGCCACCTGGGGCATGCACAGATGCAGTTTTCAAAATCTATTTAACTTGCTGATACATATAGACAGTACATTTCTAGGTTAAATGGCCATGTAAATACTATAATAACAGGGATATAAATATAGACTTATTAACCATTGATCCCAACACCAAAAAGCTACATCTCCTACTATATGAATTCAATCTGACGCCACTTATCCGTGAGCCAACTAGAGAGACTGGCAACAGCAAAACATGTCTGGATAATATAATAACAAACATGACCCATCTTTCCTACAGTACAGCTGTTCTAAAACCTGCCATCACTGATCACCATGCAGTACAGCTTCAATTGGAGGCAAATGAGATACCCTTTGCTACTAAAAAGAAACTATATGTAAGAAAAAGAATTGTGTATAATGATAACGTCAATAGACTGAACCGCATGTTAGCACACATACGATGGTTTGAGAATGTTAGGTTCTCCTATAATAGCTTTGCTGCTGACTTCTGCTATTGTTTTGATGTCACATCCCCAGTTGTAGCCACAAAAGTCAAACAAACTAAAAATATAAACAAAAGTATCTGGATAAATAATGAAGTCACTGAAGCATGGGAAAAATTAAAATTATTGCGTAGTGCAATGTTGAATAATAGACAAAATCTCAAGCTAAAGGAGGCCTTCAAAACTTATTAAGAATATTATAAAAAATTATTCATACAGACCAGGAGCAGCTACGTTGCAAACAAGCTTCAGGCTCCATACAGTGTTACTTCTGGTGCCTAGGGAGTGATACACAGTTTTAGAACAGGCAGAGACAAATGCTGTATGGACTTTAATATTGGCCACAATGGGATTGTAGAAAAATATCAACTTGAAATTGCTAATATATTCAATGAATATTTTTCTTCAGTAGGAGAAGCTATCAATGACAAATATAATAACCTGCACTATAATTTTAAAGGCAATCCATCCAAGCATAGCATATATCTAGCCCCCACAAATTGCAAAGAAATAATTAACATCATAAGCTCTCTAAAACCTTCCAGTTCCACAGGGCACGGTGACCTCAGTACTAATGTATTAAAAGTGTGCAGAGAAAGTGTGTCTTTACCTCTGTCTGTAGCAGTAAATAATATAATAGAGTCAGGCACCTTCCCAGACAGGCTAAAAATAGCTCAGGTAAAACCAATCTTTAAAAAATGGGATAAAAATAGCTCAGGTAAAACCAATCTTTAAAAAATGGGACAAACTCAAAATTCAAAACTACAGACCCATCTCAATACTTCCAGTCTTTTCCAAAATAGTTGAAAAAGTCATATACAGCAGAATTATAAACTTCCTCTAGATGCACAACCTAATGTTTGAAAATAAAATGGATTCTTAAAATGTAAATCAACCAGCAACAGCAGCTGCTCATTTAATTGGAGAGATAATAAGTGGCATCAAAAACAAGCAACATGTTGCAGGTACATACCTCGACCCTGAGAAGGCTTTTGACTGTGTGAACACAACAATCCTATTAGAAAAGCTATGGAACAGTGGCATCAGAGGCACTGCTCATGACCTAATAAAATCATATATGAGTACTGAAGAAAGTTTGTATTGCTTAAAACTGAAAGTGGTGTTGCTCTCTTTGGTGTGACGTCATAAGCACGTGACTGCGTGTGAGATCGCTCTCTAAGTTTTCGTCTATTTTTAGGTATATATTTTAACGGTTTTTGTGATAATATTTACTATATAAGTGACTTATTAGTGGTTTCTTCATTCACCTCTGCCTTTCTTGTGTTGTGACCTGATATTTGTGAGTGTTTCGTATCGAGCAACTTAACCTCTTACCCGTGTTTACATTCCGTGCTGACCAGTTGCAGCTGTAGCGGCGCATAGAAAGCTAAATACTAATTAATTGTTTGTGTATAGTAGTTTCTTTAGGAACTTTAGTAGTCTTCAACCGGTGTTCTTGGTGTTTTCCGGTGAAATAACTTCAGAAGAAATTTTTGCGAACTGCTTTCTGTTTCGTTACTGTCATTAGACGTTTGATTTTCTTTCTGTGTTAGTATTTTGTTATATTCTCATTTGTTATTGATTAATACTGTCAATAATAGTAGTTACTTTCCTTGTGGAGCAAGTTTGTGATTATTGTAGTCAGTTTTTAACATCTTCTTATTGTAGTAGCGGAACTTAGATAAAGTTGTTTTCTTGTTTCAATAACTGTAAAATTTTACCATGAGTGAGAAGTGTGGGCTTTGCCGTAGGTTCGTGAGTAGTGGATTGCAGTGTGAGACTTGTTCGAAGTATTTTCCCTGGGGGGAATGCAGTGGGGAAGCCAGTGGGCATTCTGGTGAGATCCTCTCTTGGAACTGCAGGTTATGTAGCAAGAGTAAATTGATAGAGGAGCAGGAGCGTAAGATCTGTGCCCTTCAGGTGCAGTTGAAAAACGCACAGGAGGAGCTAGATAGGATGAGGAGGGAGAAGGGGGTTGGGGAATGGGAACTGGCTGTTGGCAAGAGATCTGCTAGGAGAAGATTTTCAGATAGTTTTACTATTAGTGTTTGTAATAGATTTGACCAACTGTCAGAGTCTAGTGGAGAGGAATCTCTAGTAGCTGTAGATGTAGGAAGTATGCAGCAGACCTCAGCAGTTACGGTGGCTAGGACAGTTGCAAAGTCTAAGAGAAAGAAGAAGGTTCTGCTGTTAGGTAGTTCGCATGGTAGAGGTGTAGGCCAGCAGTTGCAGGAAGTTTTGGGGAGTGAGTACCAGGTCACCAGCATTGTGAAGCCTAATGCAGGATTGGCTCAGGTGACTTTTAACATAGGGGGGTTATGTAGGGATTTTACAAAAGAGGATCAAGTAGTGATTGCGGGTGGGGCTGGTAATAATATTGATAGGGAGGGGGAGTATGACATAGAGGGTGACCTGGAAAAGATAGCCACTCACACTGGCAACACGAATGTGCATTTCGTGGAACTGTTTCAGCATCACGATCGGCCTCATCTTAATACAGCTGTCAGGCGTAATAACATGAGACTTGGGGGTGCGCTAATGACAGAAGGCATGAGTCACATTTCAGTGGTGTCGGTGGAGTCTATCAGCAGGACGGGTTTCACTAGACATGGCCTGCACCTCAACAGGTATGGAAAGGGGAGGTTGGCAAAGTTTATAGGTGACAGCATAGGTGTGGGTGGTGGGATCACTCATGGGAAAATTCCGGTAGTTGTGGGTGTTAGAGCTGTACCTTTTTTAGATTGAAGTCAGCTGACAGGTATTCCTGCTTAAGGGAAGTCTCTCTAACAAAGACACCACTTTCGACAAAGCTTAGGTATCCGATAAATGAGGGAATTAGTATATTTCATCAAAACATACAAGGCATTAGAGATAAAGTTAGTGAACTACTTATAGATGTTGACTCTGAAATTATTGGTATATCTGAACACTTCTTAAATAAGGAGATAATTCAGAGGCTTCCTTTACCAGGATACAGGTTGGCTGGCAGCTTTTCTAGGAGCTCTTTGCGGTGTGGGGGAGTAGCCATGTATGTGAAAAATGGTATCCCATTTGAGTCAATTGATGTTTCAAAGTACTGCACTGAAAAGGTGTTTGAATGTTGTGCAGGTGTGGTTAAATTTAGTGGAGCTAAACTTCTTACTGTTGTTATTTATAGATCCCCTGACTCCGATTTCACAACATTTTTGCTAAAGCTAGAGGAGGTTCTTGGTTCACTTTATAGGAAATACAAAAAGTTAGTTATATGTGGTGACTTCAATATAAATTGTATAAGTGATTGTGCAAGGAAAAGGATGCTGGTAGACCTCCTTAATTCATATAATCTTATGCAAACCATATTCTTTCCAACGAGAGTGCAAGGGAACAGTAGAACAACCATAGACAATATTTTTGTTCATTCGTCATTACTAGAAGGGCATTCTGTTAGCAAAATGGTGAATGGCCTTTCAGATCATGATGCACAAATTTTAAGTCTAAAAGACTTTTGTGCTGCAACACAGGTTAAATATAGTTACCAACTTTTTAGGAAAGCTGATCCAGTTGCTCTAGAGACTTTTGTAAACCTTATCAAGGAACAAGAGTGGCAAGATGTTTATAGTGCTGATACAGTAGACGATAAATATAATGCTTTCCTCAAGACTTTTCTCGTGCTCTTTGAAAGTTGCTTTCTGTTAGAACGTTCAAAACAGGGTACTAGCACAAAAAGGCAGCCTGGGTGGCTGACTAAAGGTATAAGAATATCTTGTAGAACAAAGTGGCAATTATATCAAAATGTTAGAAACAGTCACAATCTAAATGCAGTAGCCCATTACAAACAGTATTGTAAGGTGCTAAAAAAGTTATTAGGAAGGCAAAAAGTATGTGGTATGCAGATAGAATAGCTAAGTCTCAGGATAAAATTAAAACCATATGGTCAGTCGTAAAGGAAGTGGCTGGTCTGCAGAGACAGGTCGAGGACATAGAATCAGTGTGTAGTGGGAATGTCCGTGTTACTGATAAGTCACATATATGTACAGTATTTAATAATCACTTTCTGAATATAGCAGGTGAACTAAATAGAAACCTAGTCCCAACAGGGAATCATATAGCGCTCGTAGAAAAAAGTGTTCCGAGACTGTTACCTGAAATGCTCCTCCATGATACTGACAAGAGGGAGATTGAGTTAATAATTAAATCACTAAAGACCAAAAACTCTCATGGATATGACGGGGTATCTAGCAGAATACTGAAGTATTGTTCCATGTATGTTAGCCCAGTACTTAGCCATATCTGTAACTTTTCCTTCAGTAGTGGTCGGTTTCCTGACCGATTAAAGTACTCGGTAGTGAAGCCACTTTATAAAAAGGGAGACAGGGATAATGTTGATAATTATAGACCTATTTCTATGCCATCGGTGTTTGCTAAAGTTATCGAGAGGGTTGTATACACAAGGTTACTGCAGCATTTAAATTCACATAATTTGCTGTCAAATGTACAGTTTGGTTTAGAAATGGCTTAACAACTGAAAATGCTATAGTATCTTTTCTCTGTGAGGTTTTGGACGGATTAAATAAAAGGTTGCGAACGTTAGGTGTTTTCTTTGATTTAACGAAGGCTTTTGACTGTGCTGACCACAAAATATTACTGCAGAAGTTGGAACATTATGGAGTAAGGGGAGTAGCTTACAATTGGTTCGCCTCTTACTTTAAGAACAGAAAGCAGAAGGTAATTCTCCGCAATATTGAGAGTGGTAATGATGTTCAGTCCCAATGGGGCACTGTTAAATGGGGCGTTCCCCAAGGATCGGTGCTGGGGCCACTGCTGTTTCTTATTTATATAAATGATATGCCTTCTAGTATTACAGATGATTCAAAAATATTTCTGTTTGCTGATGACACCAGCTTGGTAGTGAAGGATCTTGTGTGTAATATTGAAACATTATCAAATAATGTAGTTCATGAAATAAGTTCGTGGCTTGTGGAAAATAATTTGATGCTAAATCACAGTAAGACTCAGTTTTTACAGTTTCTAACTCACAATTCAACAAGAACTGATGTTTTAATCAGACAGAATGGGCATGTTATAAGCGAGACGGAACAGTTCAAGTTCCTAGGCGTACGGATAGATAGTAAGCTGTTGTGGAAAGCCCATGTTCAGGATCTTGTTCAGAAACTAAATGCCGCTTTATTTACCATTAGAACAGTATCTGAAATAAGTGACATTTCAACACGAAAAGTAGTCTACTTCGCATATTTTCATACGCTTATGTCATATGGTATTATTTTTTGGGGTAATTCTTCTGATTCAAAAAGGGTATTTTTGGCTCAAAAACGGGCTGTTCGAGCTATGTGTGGTGTAAGTTCGAGAACCTCTTGTCGACCCCTATTCAATAGTCTGGGAATTCTGACATTGCCCTCACAGTATATATTTTCTTTAATGTCGTTTGCTGTTAGCAATATTAGCTTATTCCCAAGAGTTAGCAGCTTTCACTCAGTTAATACTAGGCAGAAATCAAATCTGCATGTGGAATGCACTTCCTTGACTCTTGTGCAGAAAGGAGTGCAGTATTCTGCTGCATCCATTTTCAATAAGCTACCACAAGAACTCAAAAATCTTAGCAGTAGCCCAAACTCTTTTAAGTCTAAACTGAAGAGTTTCCTCATGGTTCACTCCTTCTATTCTGTCGAGGAGCTCCTGGAAGAGCTAAAAAATTAAGCAAATTCCAGTGTTACATTCTTGATTTCTTTATTTAAACTAATGACGTGTCACCTGAATATGTTTCTTATATTTCATTTTATCTGTTTCTACAATCGTGTTATAATTTCATGTATTGACTCGTTCCATGACCATGGAGACTTCTCCTTAATGTGGTCCCATGGAACAATAAGTAAATAAATAAAAATAAAATAAACAAATCCAAAATCACTAATATAAAATATGGAATTCCCAGGACTAAGTATTGGGTCCTCTTCTGTTTTTGATGTATGTAAATGACATAAGATATTGCACTCAGAGTTCCAAAATAGTTCTGTATGCACATGATACATTCATTGTGTGTTAAAAGGAATCATTTAATGAACTAGAGACACATTGTAATATCGTGACAAATGAAACTGTACAGTACTTTAATGAAAGCCACTTAAATGTAAGCAGTAGTAAAGCATGTCTCATGGAGTTTACCAACAGTAGTTTTAATGATGAAATTAAACTATACATAGGCAATGAATTAGTAAAAAAAGAATTTAGTGTAAAATTCCTCGGTTTAACAATTCAAAGCAATCTAAAGTGGGACACACATGTTGACACTCTAGCATGTAAGTTGTCTAAGAATATATTTGGAATTAATATGATTAGCAAGTTCTGCAAAGACACTGTTGTCCTTAAGACTGCATATCATGCTCTATTTTCCTCTCACCTGAATTATGGAATAGAAAAAATGGGGAGCAACAACCAAAGCAAATCTATTGCTACTTCAGAAAAGGGCTATAAGAATCGTCTATGGAGCAAAATATAAGGAATCATGCCATGGCTTGTTTCCAAAAACTGGTGTACTAACCGTAGTAAACATGTACATTCTAAAAGCCATATTACTTATTAAAAGGCTGCAACCCAACATTTGTTCCAATTTGCATCAGTATAATACCAGGAATAAAGAAAAATTTTACATTAGCAGCCACAAAACAACACTCTATGAAAAGGGTCTGCAACATGCAGGTTTAAAGATAGCCAATGCACTGCCCAGTAAAGTTATGACCCCACTCACAATGAAGCTTAAATTTCATCTAAATAAATTCCTGTTACAAAATCAATTTTGCACATTAAAAGAATACCATACTTACATGCAGAATACAAAGTGCTTCGAAAAAATATGTAAATAGTGTTAAGCAAACCATTTTACTAGTAATTTAATCATTTTGTTAATCAATGATGTATTCAGAAGAATTGATTATTGTGCTATGTATCAAGAACCGTAACCTGTTTTCATACATATGCAATTAATCATTTGATGTTGAATAAAGTATTATTATTATTATTATTATTATTATTATTAACCTTGAAGAGTAACCACAGGTCACATGGAATACCAAGGTATCGTTGCCCAAATCATTTCTGAAACCCCGCCATGTTTCATTCTCGGGATGTAAATTCAGCTAAAGTTGGAAACTGTGAAATGGGACTCACCTGACCAAATGACTTTCACCCACTGGTCCACAATCTAGTTTTATGGCTTTGGCACCACATTTTTCTGTTACTGGCATTTGCATCACTGAAGTGTGATTTTGGAACCCCAGTTAGCCCTGCAATTTCCAGGTTATGGGGCCACGTTTGTGCTGTTTTGGTGTCGGCAAGGTTTGAGAGAGTGACATCCAGTACTACAAGGATTTTTGCAGCTGTCGTTTCCTTATTTTTCATCACAGTCCCCTTCAATGAACATCTGTCATAATCATTCAGCACACACATTTTTTTCCATGTTGTGACGTAGCAATGCTTTCCCTGTATGCAATATAAGTCTTTGATATGGTACCACTTGAAACACCAAACACTTCACGTTCCTAGGTGACTGAAGCACCCACCATATGAGCACCAATAATGTTCCCAGGTTTGACTTCACTTTACTCTAACATAATGCACACAACTATACAGAACACTGCTCTGACCACAGCTAACACTTACAATGTATTAGGGACATTGTGTACATGCCAATAATTGTCAAATACAAACAGAAAAATTCATAGGTTTTCCTAGCATCTGTATTTATATTCAAGCAAGCATTTCTCATCTTGCTTCCATAGTTTTGTCCAGCCCCTGTACTTCTGTACCTTTCTTAGTAAAGGAACATTTGAAGATGGAGTTATTTCAGTTTTTTGTCTGTTCTCTTCCATTTTAATACTACAGTAATCAATGAGAGACAGGATGGAAAATTTTTGATAAAATCTTTGATATCCTAGCCTGCTGTAGGCTCCACAATTAACTCTTCTTATGAATGTACATGAAATTATATAATGTAGATAATACTTGTCATCTTTCCAAAATGTGTCATTCTTTCTCTGATAACATGTCTTGTCAGTATTTGAAGTGGTGAAAACTTCTTGAGATCGCCTAATGAGAGACAAAGACTGTACAATATTCAAGGACTCTACATGCAATTTTCTGTGGTTTCAACACGAGAACACTTATAAATTGAGATAAATTTTCTTCAAAATTTCAGAATAGTAACACATTTGTCTGCTTGCCGTAGATGATACAATGTCGTATTCATGAACAATAAGTCATGTCTTTGGAAACTTAACAGAAATAAATTCTTGATGATGTAAACATGGAACCTTATGTCAAGGCATACGGCCTGTCATAAAATAATGGAACTCAGAGGTTTCAGTAACAAAAGCAGCTCTAACACAGTTAACATATGCACACTGTATTCGGACAGTTGGAGTGTAACTGTCAAAAGAAATAAATTCTTACTATAATGGGCGTGCATGATTTGGATTATCACTGTGAGAACCATCTGACAAAATATAAAAGACAGCAATAATAATAAGAAAATGTAGTCTGTGTCAACTGCACACACATAAAATACAGAAACACTGTGTTTTGGGAGTTGTCAAAACACCGGAGGAGCAACAACTCACAAGAGATAGAAGCAAGGGCATAAACTAGACAGTAAAATCATGCTCTCAAGATAGGTGAAATAAGTATAGTAGCATTTTTCAGGAAATCAGAGGGCACACGGGGTGAGAGAGAAAGGATACAGCTACTAGGAGAGATACCAGACAGACACCCTCAACCTGGCCAATCAAAGTAATCACCCTCCCTCCACAAGGAAGGCAGAGACTGGCAAATGGCATCAGAGACAGAGACAGAGGGCAAAGTTGTCTTCACATCAGGTCATTTCACTTTTAAATGGAAGTCTGCGAGGCAGAGGCTGTTCTGTCCATAGTGTCTGTCAAGGACTTAGGTGCTGTTGCTGCTGGTGCCGCTGGGTCAACAGACTGAGTACTTCACTGCAAGTGGGCAGAACAGTGATACACTACCACGGTCTCCGATTTTAGATTTATCACTCTCCCATGAAGGTACCTAAATTTACGATGGAGTGTGTTTTATTTCAATAACCTCTTAGTAATCTACATGCTTTGAAATAAGTTATTTTCTTAGGTGTTTTCTTCTCCTGCTGAGATTCCCTATCAGGCAGGTCAAAGTCTCTTAATCCTTTGGTTTACGTGCCAAGGATGTGATAACAGTGAAAAATCCCTATGTTAAAGTATCTGTGAATAGATACTCACTGCAATTTCATAAAGAGATGGGAGACCACTAATGAGGTCAGAAACACCAGAGATGCTGATGCCAGTTTCACCAATGTCGAGCCAGTGCAGGCTCCGCATCTGCAGCAGCGCAGGCACTGCCCGGTCGGTGACGGCCTCTGCCCATGCCAAGTGGAGCTCTGCGAGCATCGGGCAGTTTTGGGCCAGGGCAGCCACCAGCAGGTCAGAGCCGCTCTCGCGCAGGTCCACAGACACTAGCGTCCGCAGGCCTGGCAGGCACTCCGGCAGCCACGCATCTGGGCGGAGCGCTCCTTGTAGCCCAAGTCGCTGTACAGTTTATAGAAATCTGATGTTAAATTCCAAATAAAATGCAGCCATCCCAAATGCAAAAATATCATCAGAAGACAAGATCTGTAACCACATGGATTTATGAAGGTATTCATTTCAATAAAACAATTTTTAGTAAAGTATCCCAAAATATGTGTCCTAAATATTAAAGTAAAAATGTGGATAGCTAAAAGATTAGACAAAAATTGAAGTATGTGAATATGGGATGAAATTCATGAAATCAACATATTCACTCTGCTGAGTATCAATATTTTGAAGTTCTTGAACTTAAAAGTAACACCACATAACTTCGCTAAGAAATATTTAAAAACATGGAAAGCAAGCAATCACCAAGTTGAAACTTCCTGGCAGATTAAAACTGTGTGCTGGGCCGACACTCGAACTCGGGACCTTTGCCTTTCGCGGGCAAGTGCTCTACCAACTGAGCTACCCAAGCACGACTCACGCCCCGTCCTCACAGCTTTACTTCTGCCAGTACCCCGTCTCCTACCTTCCAAACTTTACAGAAGCTCTTCTGCGAACCTTGCAGAACTGGCACTCCTGAAAGAAAGGATATTGCGGAGACATGGCTCAGCCACAGCCTGGGGGATGTTTCCAGAATGAGATTTTTCACTCTGTAGCGGAGTGTGCGCTGATATGAAACTTCGTAGCAGATTAAAACTGTGTGCCGGGCCGAGACTTGAACTTGGGACCTTTCCATTTCGCGGGCAAGGGGAGGGGGTTAGAGTGACGGACATATTGTAGGAGAGGTCCAAGCTGCACACAACATAAAGGCCGACATTTGGGGGTTGAATCCAGGTAGCATGCATTTTGAAACTGCCACTGACATCAAACCATAGTATGTAGAGCAGTGTGCTGTTAAAATATTCTGGGCTACAGTGTCATAGTCGAGTTTTGAGCACAGATGATAGCCAATAATATTTTAATAGCTGTGACATTTTTGGCCCTGACAGTTTACATTTTACAACTTACTCATTGTTCACAATTTTACTACCCACACAGTTATGTTTTAATCTCAATATCAATTTGTAACAATTGAATAAAATCAGAAAAATAACTTTGTTTGATGGGATGATGCTCTTTCATTCAACAATGATGCTTGTGAGGCACATATGTATAAAAGTGCTTATAACCTATTACACACAAAAAACATCACTGACAGCTTCCTTCATTAAATCTGGAAAATGTAATGTGTCACCTGGCAGTGAAGCCAATCAACAATCATTTATAGACCAGTATTTCACAATTTGACAGTGCCATGAACTCCATTCCCCTTGGATGCCATCTTGTGCCATGGTATTGCATATAAAAAATTTATGGTGCATTTGAATGTACACTCAACAAAATGTAATTCTGAAATGACATAGTTCTACTCATTAGTGACCTGTACTCACTGGTAAAAAAGTAAATAAATAATTTTTTTAAAAAGTCAGGTAAAAATTATGTGAAATGATTTTGATTTATCTAAATATAAGAAATAAAATAGATTAAAGAAACATTTACTACACTTCATTTGCTGCACATGATATCAAGCCTCATTCAAAGGTGCATCAAATGCTTTTATAATCTGTTTTATTTCTTACTTCTGGACAAATTGTTTCACAAAACATTTGACTGGTTTCTTTCTTTTTTTCATTATCAAATTGTGTTCAGAATGCATAATCTTATTGACACCTTATTTGCTTTCCTAGCCTCTCCTGTTCTTAAAATGTCCTGAATTTAGGTCTTGATTTAAAAGACACCATTTTGTCAGTTAAATATCACACCACTGTAACTTTTTATGTGCAAAATAGATAAGCCTTGAAAAGATACTTCTTTTACATTTTCTTTGTTTTCCTAGTGGCTGATGCTCTTGAAATGTACTAAATTTTGTACTTGATTCAAAGGAAGCCACATTAAAAATCAAATATTACAGCAATGCATCTTTTTTATGTACAATAACTTTTTGGACTTTTTGACACTTCACATCAGCAGGAGTAGTTCATGAAATATTTTAATTTTCCCTCAAATCAGAAATTATTATTTTGTCAATTACCTTGACTATTTTCAACCAAATAAACACTTTTTCTCAGAACTACATCACATAATGGTCAATCTGATTCCTCATTTGCTCATTTCCCACTCATTGTTTGGCAATGAAAATTCAGACAGAAACCTATTGTTTAATTTCTTGGGAGTCTTGCTTTCACTCCACTCAAATGTTTGAGCAGAAATTCATGAATAACTAGATTCAAACTTAATGCTTTTGAAACATTGCAGACTCTAGGCAAAGAAGAGTGCCATAACTGTTATGACACATCACCCAACAGTGTCAGGAAGGACAATAAAAGTAAAGAAAGTGACTAAGTCGATTTCTGTTTCAGAACACAATTTTAACTAAAGATTGTATGTATATCTTAACTGGTTTCCCACTCACTGTCACACCTTCAGACCAGTCAGCTTGCGCACATTCCTGTAGAAAGTGGATGCAAGTGCTGAGGGCCACAGGGAGAGGTTCAGGTTCCATAGCTGGGGATGTAGCAGGGCCTCCAACACATCATTCATCAGCTGCCACCGTGCCTCCCCATACCCACTTTTACCAACACCCGCTTCAGCTTCTTCTCGAGTCAGATTCTGAAATGCCGCCAACAGCTGCAAATGTAAAACATCAAAAAATACTGATTATCAAATTCTCACATGTTACGCATCAACTCCAAGATGAACATTATCATAAGTAATAGCAAAAGAGTGTTGCAGCAAAGGAAACTTCATGACACTGATACATGTGTTGCCATACTACCTCAGCTAACATGTATAAGGGTTCATAGGTCTCTTGTATTTCTGTGTATAAATTCCTTTACACATTACCTTTAGCTATATGACAACATACATGCCTCAGCATTACGAGGCTGCTTCTACTGCAACACTGGGTTATGTACATTGAACGTTTTCCTTTTATAAAGCTTTTTTTTTTTTTTTTTTCATTATTCTAGTTTAAAGATCTGAAGGTGCCTGTCACAGTTGAAACAGTAAAATCTATGACTGTCATCTGGTTAAAAATAAATATAAGACAACAATTATATTAATCACACATTTTCAAAACAAGAATGTCATATTCAACCCCGGAATGTGGCATCCTTAGTTTTCACACAGGAGTTAACAATACATAATGTTCAGTGAATTCCACAACACATGGTATCTTTCATTGAGTTTTTTTATATCCATCAATGTTTTTATTCCTTTCACTGTTACTGTTCATTGTCCAACACTATTTGAATGCCCTCTGAATAAGAAAGTTGGTTATACTATTCCATTTGCAAGATTACAAAACTGGATTATTTGGAATTTCTTCTATACATATCTCCTTTGTGTTGAAACAGTAATTTCAAATCCAGAAAGATAATAATTTACCCATATTATGCACTTTTTGGATAAAATACGCAAAATTAATGATTAAAAAATTCTAGAAAAATACTGCACAACATCGAGATCAATTATTAAAATTGTAAATAGATATAATTAGGAATCTTTAATACATATTACAAGGCAGTTGGTTGTAGCAAATTTTTAGCAGGGAATCATCTATAAATTTTAACAATGAAAATCATTAAGCCCTTACACAGAAATTTGCATGTTTCAAAAGTAATTGTTCAAAATCAATACTTTATGAAATTTTATATAGAAAATAAATTGTGTATGAAAACATACATTGTCAAATAATCCCTTCATTACCATAAAACTTACTATTACACTTAAGTCCTTGTGAACCTATTACTTCTCATTCAAATTTTACAACAGTATTAATACTATTAAGTAACTAGTAATCACCGATTGTTAAATTTTTATGTAATGGCCAGTGCAAGGCCAAGCACGAGATAACTGTTAAAGTGGGCCAGTTGTTGGAGTAGCTGTTGAAGTTGTTGGTCCAGATGTTAAAGTATGGAGCACGCAAGTTGTAAAAAACACAAGAAAGTACAATTATGTAACTAGTCTGAAAAGTGTACGAAGAGATGTGTATGAAGATTGAGGCAATACAAGATTACACAAGCTAAAAGCTACAGTTTTATTCTGTACATAGACATCGAGTCTATTTGATCAGATAAATATTTTTTGTAGCACAAAATGCAAAATATGATTATTTTAAATAATGTGGAGCACAGTTGCAGTTATGTCTGTGACTGTAGACAGACAGAGTTATATTTGAATCTATTTCAGCATTCGCTAAGAAGAGCTATATACAGGGTGACCCAAAAGTCGATTAACATTTGAAAATTCAGTAAGTCACATAATAATAAGACAGAGAGGTAAAAATTGTTCAAACAAATGCGTGGCTTTATGGAAACAAAAAAAGTTCACAGAATGATGAACAGATGGCACTTCATACAATACAAAAGCAATACTTAGCACAACAACTGATGTTTAGCAAAGACAATGTTCCTCCTAACAAATGCTCTACATGCCGACCATAGTTCATTAACAATACCTGTAGACGAGGGACAATATTGTTAGCAGCAATGTACAGCTTTTCAGTAGGTATGGCAAGAAATTGACATTGGATGTTGTCCTTTAGCACCCCTAATGGGACAGGGCGATACCAGTATACTTGCAAATTCAGGTAAGCCTGTAACCAGCACAGATTGAGGCCTGGGTACCTGGTAGGCCAAGTGGCAGCTTAGCATGCGATCACCAACAAACGGTGTGTGCAAGAGATCTCTCTTACATGTAGCAATACAGATTGAGTGCCATCCTGCATAAGAGTCATACCTTCCCGCAGGTGTTTATCAGCCAGGCTAGGGATTATGTGATTCTGTAATGTATGAGTGTACCTCACACCAGTCATAGGGATAGGTTAAAAAGAAGCAGAAAAAGGATCTGATCACAAACAATGTGGTAAATTCACACCCAACTGTGATTTTCTCATCATACAATGGGGTTTTCATGGCAGTTCTATGATTTTCAGCAGCCCAAATTCTGCAGTTGTGAGTGTCCTCATGTGGCGTCATTGGCGTGCTGCTGTTCAGCTAAATCTGTTGCTCAGTTTTTGCACACATTTTTGGTTTCAATAAAACCTCATGTCACTTCAGGCTTGTGTGTCATATTAATAGACGTTTGGGTCATCCTGTACGTGCAATTCCTCATAGAGTATTATCCTGACGGTCAAAGGCATCTTTTGTTGTTGTTGTTGTTGTTGTTGTTGTTGTTGCCGCTGTGGTTTTCAGTCCAAGGACTGGTTTTATACAGCTTTTCGTTCATGCTACTCTATCCTGTGCAAGTATCTTCATTTCTGAATAACTACTGCCACCCACATCCTTTTGAATCTGTACTTGTCTCTTGCTCTTCCCTCTAATACCAAATTGACAATTTCTTGATGTCTCAAAATGTGTCCTATCAACTGAACCCTTCCTTTAGTCAAGTTACACCATAATTTTCTTTTCCCCCAAATTCTATTCAGAACCCCCCTCATTAGCTATGCAATCTACCCATCAAATCTTCAGCATCCTTCTGTAGCACCATATTTCAAAACCTTTTAAGATGAGATGAACTTAATTATCATATAAAGTAGGAAGTAACAATACTTTTATGAAACACATTACATTACAAAAAATTAAAATGCAACAGCTAAAATGAGAAGAGAAAATAAACATAAATAGATGGTGCTCACCTCTTCACAAAGTTGGGCACACAGGACTGGAGGTAGGTTGCTGTACAGGAATTCATGGAGTGGCTTGAGTGATGATGGAGGCATCTTAGTCCGCTTGGGGATGAGCCTTTTGAGAATATAACCATGCTGAGAAAAGCCTGCCAGAAACTGGCGCACTCTCTGGCACACATTGGTCACCACAGCAGCCATCACCAGCTCCTGCAGGCTCTGTGGCTGCAGGCAGACCGTCATTTCCGACCCTTGCAAGAAGCACAGTAGACAACTTATTTCACAACAATATCAGCATCTTCAGCAGTTATTATAATTTTTATTTCTATTAGTAGGACTTATCTGATATGTTGACATAAAGTAAAACATCAGATATATTTTTCAAACACCAGTCTCATTAAAATAAAATAAAGTTTTAAACAAGTCATTAAACTTGCAATAAAATGCCCAAACCATTCCATGTTGCACAGCCCTTCCTCAGGTGACATGCCAGGATCCACTGGACTACGCCATACCTAGTGCTGTAGCACTGACAAGACTTTGCCACTAATGCCTCACCCAGTAGTATCAGCAGTGTACACTGCCAGGTGATTAAGTCTGAACACTCACCCAAGACTGACACATAGTGTTTCTTACCTGACAGATTGTGAGTTTTTGCTAGATATTGTGAGATATCCTTTGCTTGCTTAAATGCTAGACTAGTACATTAGCTAGAAGTTATGAAGGTCTTACTTGATAGACTGTGAATCTCCATGAGATATATTTGTGAATTATCTTTGTTTCCTCTGGTGAAAGACTTCAAAAATTTTAGGAATGTTATAGAGTATCTCTGCTTTCATGACTAAGCTAACTGTATTCAGAGAAATTATATAAACATTATGGGTGAAATGAGCACCCTACTTTACACTGTAATACATGTTACAATGAGTTTGCCTCTGAAGTAAAATGTTATAACTTAAGAACAGAATTTATTTCTGTTTCTGTATTGCATCTACTTTTTGTCGATATGCATGAGAAATACTGTATTTTTTCTTCACAAATTTCAACTAGTCACTCTTACGTTCATTTTGTCCAATATATCCCAACAAGAGGGAGAACTTTCATGGATGTGAGAGTCAAAGTATACATTAACAAAAGATAAGCAAATCAGAGGAACTCAATTTGTATACTGTATTAATGATGAACTAATCACTACACTGCTTAACACCACATGTGCTTATGGCAGCTAAATTTAATCAGAAAGAAAGCTGCTAATCTGAAAAAAGCTGCTGCCTTCCCAGTTATATTAGATATTTGATGTCTATCTGCAATTGGCATTTAATGTTTACTTGATTACAGTGGTATTTTCCAATAAAAATATTTACTAACATCTGCAAGTACTGAGGCTCACAGCTTTATGATTAACACTGCTATATGGTATACAGTCACTGTAAAAAAACTTCGAAAGAAGCAGAGACTACTGCATAACAGGTGTAAAACAAAGCGTAGGACTATTGATAGAGATATGCTGAATGAAAAGTGACTGGCTGCCAAGAGAGCAATACCTGACACCTTCAATGACTATCATAGCAGAATACTGTCCAATGATCTTTCAGAAAATCCAAAGAAATTCTGGTCATGTGTAAAGGCTGTTAGTGGACCAAAGTTAGTGTCCAGTCACTTGCAAATGATACAGGAACTGAAACTGAGGATAGCAAAGCAAAAGCTGAAATGCTTAACTCCATTTTCAAATGTTCCTTTAAAAATGAAAATCTAGGAGAATTGCCCAATTTAATCCTCATACCACTGGAAAGATGAGTGAAATAAGTGCTAGTGTCAGGGGTGTTGAGAAACAGCTGAAATCGTTAAAACTGAACAAATCTGCAGGACCCAACAGAATCCCTATCAGATTCCATATCGGTTTTGTGGTTGAGTTAGCTACTCTCCTAAATATAACCTATTGCAGATCCCTTCAACAAAAAACTGTGCCCATTAGTTGGAAAAAAGTGCAAGTCACATGTGTTTGCAAGGAGGGTAATAGAAGGGATCCACAAAACTACTGTCCAATATACTCGACATCAACTTGTTATAGAATCTTAGAACATATTATGAGCTCAAATATCATGAGGTGTCTTGAACAGAATGACCTCTTCCTCGTCAAATACTATGAATTCCAAAAACATTGACCATATGAAACCCAATGCACTCTTCTCACATGACGTACTGAAAGCTTTGGATCAAGGCAATCTGGTAGACGCTGTATTTCTTGATTTCTGGTAAGCCTTTGACTAAGTACCACATCTATGCTTCTTGTCACAGTACAATCATATGGGGTATCGAGTAAAATTTTTGACTGGATTGAGGTTTTTTTGGTAGTGGGGGCCCAGCATGTTATCTTGGACGGACATTGTCAGACGCAGAAGTAACTTCGGGTGTGCCCATGGAAGTGCATTGGGACCCTTGCTGTTCATGTTGTGCACAAAAAGAAATGCATTACAAAGGAATTATCTGAATGGGATGGATGTTGGTAGATGTGATGTACATGTACATACAAACAAATTATTATAATTTCAGAAAAATTTGATGATTTATTGAAGGCGAAGAACTTCACAAATTGAGCAAGTCAATAATGCACTGGCCCACCTCTGGCCCTTATGCAAGTAGTTACTCAGCTTGGCATTAAGTGACAGAGTTGTTGGGTGTTGTTCTGAGGGGTATCATGCCAAATTCTGTCCAATTGGCACATTAGATCATCAAAATCCCTATATAGTTGGAGAGCTCTGCCTATAACGTTCCAAATGTTCTCAATTGGAGAGAGATCTGGTGCTCTTGTTGCCCAATGTAAGGTTTGGCTAGTATGATGACAAGCAGCAGAAACTCTCACTGTTTAGAGGAAGGCATTATCTCGCTGATTTGTAAGCCCTGAATGGCTTGCCATTAAGAACAACAAAAAGGGGCATAGAATATTGTTGATGTACCACTGTGCTGTAAGGGTGCCACAGATGACAAGCAAAGGAGTCCTGCAATGAAAAGAAATAGCACTCCAGGCCATCATTCCTGGCTGTCAGGCTGAATGGCAGGTAACAGTCAGGCTGGTATCCCACTGCTGTCTGGGGTGTCTCCAGACATGTCTTCAGCCTGGAATTTTATTGACTGAAGTAAAATTGTCCTCAGTGATGATTCTTGCTTTAAATGATCCCCAATGATTGGCAAAGACATGCCTGGAGAAGCCCCAAACAACAGTGGGATACCAACATTCATTCACACAAGCAAGAACACTTCGTGCACACACGACCACTATCTCCACGGGTCAGACCAGAATGCCAGTCCATGCTACAGGAGATGGCGGTCATTGGCGGTCATGAATGCGTGAAGTATGCTTGCTTGTGTGAATGTGAATGTGAATGAGTGTGTGTGTGTGTGTGTGTGAGAGAGAGAGAGAGAGAGAGAGAGAGAGAGATACCTTTTCTGAAGAAGGCATTGGTCGAAAGCTTACTGTGTAAATGTCTTTTCATTGTGCTCCTTTTCTGAAGAAGGCTTTGGCCGAAAGCTTATTGTGTAACTATCTTTTCACTGTGCCTGTCTGCAACTCAATGTGTCATGTTTGAAGTGAGTAGCAACCTATCTTTTCCTTATACTGTTCAGGAACAACTTAGGTAGTATTCCATTTGCTACGCAGAAAGGCTGCTTTCTTCAAATGTGAATAAATAAAAGATAACAAAGAGAGAGCCTAGCAGTATCCAATTACAAGATTAGTGCCTTACATCTGGAGCCTGTCAGCTAGTTTGTACAGGTTGAATACTACAAAGTGACATAAATTGGACTTAACATGTGAAGTCAGCAGTACAGAAGGTAAAAGGGCGGGAGTTTGCTTGGGAAGAGAGTGATAAACTTTCCAGCATCTGCAAATGAAATTCCGCAAAGTCCTGACCAATTCTGGAGTACTGTTCCAGCATTTGGAGAACTATCAAAGATGGCATGACTGCAAACATTGAATAAATTCAGACACACCCAGCTTGGACCATAAAAGATCAGTATAACCCATAAGAAAGTGCAACATAGATGCTCAAGAAAACACTACCTCATTTAAGTCTCTTTGGCCATTTCCAAGTGACCATTATATACATATAACTCAGAAAAGCACAACTACTCAGCTTCTCCAATTGTTGAGATCACGTAAAATATTGATGTTGCGAACTGTTCAACGAAAGTGCCCTCCGCCACACACCGTTGGGTGGCTTGCGGAGTATAAATGTAGATGTAGATAATCGATACGGACTTTCAGAGACGAAGGTCCACTCATGTACCCGCAATGACTGCATGACACAAAACTTTACACCTTTCCTGGGCTCGTCAACACCGACTTTGGACTGTTGATGACTGGAAACATGTTGACTTGTTGGACAAGTCAGCATCATGAATCCATGAACTCTGCATGTCAGGAGGGGACTGTTCAAGTTGGTGGTTGCTCTGTAATGGTGTGGGGCATGTGCAGTTGGAGTGATATTGGACCCTGATAGGTCTAGAGACAACTCTGACACATATGTAAGCATCCTGTCTGATCACCAGCATCCATTTACGTGCATTCTGCATTCTGACTGAATTGGGCAATTCCCACAAGACAATGTGACACCCCACATGTCCAGAGTTGCTATAGAGTGGCTACAGGAACACTCTTCTGAGTTTAAACACTTCTGCTGTCCACCAAACTCCCCAGACATGAACATTATTGAGCATTTCTGGGATGCTTTGCAACATGCTAGTCACAGACGCAATTTTTCCCATACTCTACATGCTAATTAAATAGGACAGGTGCTAATACTGGCATAAAATAACTCCTCCATGCCCTGGATAGTGGCTTGTGTGTAGGTCTAGGGAAAGGGGAAACCCAAAAGGCAATGCACAAGCCATATGAAAGGGTTGATATGTGAAACATCAGCTGGGAGCTTCCTTCAGCAGAGATAAAGTGATATGCAGACAGGAAGAAGTATACTGAAAGTACCACCGTTACATTAATAATGGAAAAAAAAAAGAAGAAGAAGAAGAAGATCATCAACCAAAGTTTATCTGTCAGAGAAAAGAGAGGGACAAGTGAGTAAACATTGACAATACGTCTTCCTGCAGCTGAAGGTGAAGTACATGAACACACTTTTGATCCCTCCAAAGCCATTTGCCACAACATTAAAACTTTTCCCCATTCCACTGAAAAATAAAAGTCAGTTTAAAACTAGCGATAATGTTCCTGATGACAATGAGTTGAGATTTCTACACTGAAGTGCAAAGAAACTGGTAAAGGCATTAGTAAATATAGAGATATGTAAACAGGCAGGGCGCGGCACTATGGTCTGCAACATCTATATAAGTCAACAAGTGTCTGGGGCAGTTAGATTGCTTACTGCTCGTACAAAGGCAGTTTATCAAGATTTAAGTGCATTTTAACATGGTGTTACAGTCGGCACATGAGTGATGGGACACAGCATATCCGAGGTAGTGATGAAGTGGGGATTTTCCCGTATGACCATTTCACGAGTGCACCATATCAGGAACCTGTAAAACATCAAACCTCTGACATAGGCGCAGCCACGAAAAGATCCTGCAAGAATGAAAGCAATGACAGCTGATGAGAATTGTTCAACGTGTGCAGCCCTTCTGCAAATAGCTGCAGGTTTCAATGCTTGGCTATCAACAAGTGCCAGTGTGCGAACTGTTCAATGAAAGTGCCCTCCGCCACACACCGTTGGGTGGCTTGCGGAGTATAAATGTAGATGTAGATCATCGATATGGACTTTCAGAGACGAAGGTCCACTCATGTACCCACAATGACTGCATGACACAAAGCTTTACACCTTTCCTGGGCTCGTCAACACCGACTTTGGACTGTTGATGACTGGAAACATGTTGACTTGTTGGACGAGTCAGCCTCATGAATCCATGAACTCTGCATGTCTGGAGGGGACTGTTCAAGTTGGTGGTGGCTCTGTAATGGTGTGGGGCATGTGCAGTTGGAGTGAAATTGGACCCTGATAGGTCTAGAGACAACTCTGACACATATGTAAGCATCCTGTCTGATCACCAGCATCCATTTACGTGCATTCTGCATTCTGACTGAATTGGGCAATTCCCACAAGACAATGTGACACCCCACATGTCCAGAATTACTACAGAGTGGCTACAGGAACACTCTTCTGAGTTTAAACACTTCTGCTGTCCACCAAACTCCCCAGACATGAACATTATTGAGCATTTCTGGGATGCTTTGCAACATGCTATTCATAAGAGATCTTCACCCTCTTGTACTCTTACGGATTTATAGACAGCCCTGTAGGATTCATGGTGTCAATTGCCTCCAGCACTACTTCAGACATTAGTCGAGTCTATGCCATGTTGTGTTGTGGTACTTCTGCATGCACGCGAAGGGGTCTACACAATATTAGGCAGGTGTACCAGTTTCTTTGGCTCTTCAGTGTAGTACACTCTCACATGTAGAGGGGTATCACAAGACAGTTATTTCTTTCTGATTTGGCCTTAAGCATCAACATTTTGACCAATATTTGTATAAATGGGCTGTTTTATGTATTTTGTACTTCCATTACATAATTATTAATTCTGAAAAAGGTCAGCAGTTGAATGCAAAAACAAAGGGAGTACACAACCAGTGATACAAATTGGAGCACTTATACAAAACTAGTCGCAGACTGAGACTCACTAGAAGAATACAAAGGAAACATAATTCTCTTATTAAGCAATGGAAAAATCCAGGATGGAATATGACAATATTATGAGAAGGATAGATTACTACTGTTGAGTAAAAAAAAAAGAAGACTCCTAAACAAGAAAGCTTTCGGCAGCCCCAGAGATAGTGGTCATGTATGTGTGTTGTCTACTTCAGAAGAAGACCTTTTGGCTGAAAGCTTACTTGTTTAGCAGTCTTTTTGTTGCGTCTGTCTGAGCCACAACATCTCCACTATGTCCTTTCCCTAATTCACTTATAACAGAGGTAGCTTCAAAACCATTGTTTGACCAAGTCTTGAGTATTTTTACATCAGTCTGGAATCCTACCAAGTAGCATTAGTATAGAAGATAAAGAAGATCCATGAAAGAACATAAATTTCATCAAAAGTTTGATGGGTTGTTTGGTTTAAAAGAGGGAGGGGAAGGGACCAAACTACGAGGTTATTGGTCCCTTGTCTCCAGTAAAATAATTGCACAAGGGAAAGAAGAAAAGAAAGGAGACATACAGCACAATAATAGGAGAAAGGAAGAACCAGAAGAACGACAGAAGCATAACCAGCACTACTATGGATGCAACACTAAAAGAAAGCCACAGAAAGAAGCAAGAAACAGGGGTAAAAACAAGAGAGCAGATGACCGTGGCTGGCCAAACACGAGAATAAAAAGGAAAAGCCAGCCACTTGGTGACACATTAAAACATCCATCCTAAAAGCATTAGAGTGGAGAGCACAAAGGGACAAAGGACATGTGCTGAAACTTATGTAGAATGATAAAACCCACCATCACATACAAAACGTAAAACTAAATTAGCCGATGAAGCGTTGTCAGCTAAAATTATGGCAACGAGTCCAGTAGCTGAAGAGTCCATCGCAGGGCAGCCAAAGGAGGACAGTCACCAAGATACGGGCCACTGTCAGCCAGGCACTGCACCAACACTGACGTGGGTCATCACGGTGCAGGAGGTAGCCGTGTGTCACCCAAGTGTAGCCAATGCCGAACCGGCAGAGAACCACAGAGTCCCTGCGAGAGGCCCGCATGGAGGACTGTTACACATTCTTAATCTGCTTAATGGCATGCAGTTTGTTGTGCATGCTGAGGCTAAGCCATTCCATCTCCCAAAACCACAAAACCTTGTGGTGTAGTACTGAATGCAGGTCAGTTACAGAGAAGCCAATCTCCATAAGCAGTTTCTGCGTAGCCTGTTTGGCCAGCCTGTAGGCAAGTTTGTTGCCTGGGATTCCGACATGACCTGGGTTCCAGACAAACACCACTGAACAACCGGACTATTCCATGGAATAGATGGACTCCTGGATGGTCGCTACCAAAGGATGATGAGGGTAGCCCTGATCAATAGCTTGTAGGCTGCTCAAGGAGTCAGTACACAGAAGAAACAACTCCCCAGGGCATGAACAGAGGTGCCCAAGAGCATGAGATATAGCCACCAGCTCAGCAGTGAAAATCTGCAGCTATCGAGCAAGGAATGCTGCTCAATATGTCCTCCATAGACATACGTGAAGCCGACGTGACCATCAGCCATAGAGCCGTCGGTGGAAACCGCTTTGTGGCCTCGGTACATGTCAAGAAAAGAGAGGAAGTGGCAGTGGGTTAACTGAGTACTTAGGGCCATGTGAAAGGTCCAGGCAAAGCCGCGGCCTAGGTGTACACCATGGAGGTGTATGTGAATGGACTTCAAGTATAGGTGGTAAAGCCAAGGACTCCAGTTCGGAAAGAAGGGATTGGACACGAACTGCAATTGGAAGCCCTGACCTGGCCTGCCAATGTGGGAGATGAACCGCCATGGATGGGAAAAGGAGACGGTTATTCGGATGTGCAGGAGAACTGCGAATGTGTGCAACGTAACTGGCCAGAAGTTGTGCACGCCTAACCCACAATGGAGGGACTCCGGCCTCCATAACGACGCTGGTCACCGGACTCGTCCTAAAAGCTCCTGTCGCTAGGCAAATTCCACAGTGGTGCACTGGGTCAAGTAAACGCAACACTGAGGATGCGGCCGAACCATAAACCAGACTCCCATAGTTAAAGCAGGATTGAACAAAGGCTCTGTAGAGGTGGTGCCAGCACTTCCGCTTAAGCTGACGAAGGTGAGGAAGCCAAGTCAATCGGGCATCGAAAACCAGTCCTAAGAACCGATGTGTCACCACTACAGTCAGTGGATCATCATTAAGGTAAAGTTCTGGTTCTGGATGAACGGTATGACATCGACAGAAGTGCATAACAAAGGACTTTGTGGCCAAAAACTTGAAACCGTGGGCTAGATCTCATGACTGCGCTTTGTAGATGGCTCCCTGTAGGCGCTGCTCAGCAACACCACTACTGGGGGATCAGTATGAAATGCAGAAGTTGTCTGGATACAGAGAAGGTGAGATGGACAGTCCTACAGCTGCTCCTAGACTGTTAATGGCCACTAAAAATAGAGAGACACTCAATACCGAGTCCTGCGGGAACCCATTCTCCTGGATATGGGGGGAACAATGGGAGGAACCAACTCGGACACGGAAAGTACAAAGCGACAGGAAATTTTGGATGAAAATCGGGAGTGGCCCTCGGAGACCCCACTCGTATAATATGGAAAGGATATGATGTTGCCAGGTGGTGTCACAAACTTTTCATAAATCAAAAAAATACAGCAACCAGGTGTTGGCATCTGGAAAAGGCTGTTCAGATGGCAGACTTGAGGGACGATTATCAGTGGTAGAGCAACCCTGGTGGAAGCCACCCTGACATGGAGCCAGTAGCCCACAAGACTCCAGGACCCAACCCAACAGCTGACACACCATACGTTCCAGCAGCTTACAAAGAACGTTGGTGACGCTGATGGGCCAACAGCTATCCACATCAAGCAGGTTTTTACTGAGTCTGAGCAGCAGAATGATGGTGCTCTCCCACCACTGCGATGGAAAGACACCATCGCACCAGAGCCAGTTGAAGATTACGAGGAGATGTCACTGGTAGTCAGATGAGAGATGTTTAATCATCTGACTGTGGATCTGATCTGGCCCAGGAGCTGTGTCGGGCCAATGTGCAAGGGCACTGAGGAGCACCCACTCTGTAAATGGGGCGTTATAGGATTCACTGTGGCATGTAGTGAACGAGAGGACTTTCCTTTCCATCCGCCGCAAAGTTCTCGGTAATCACGTTTGCGTCGGTAGATAAAACACGATTTATGTTACCACCGGGAACACTTGTTGGGGTCTGGTACCCAAAAACACATTTGATCTTTGCTCAGACTTGGAAAGGTGACATATGGCACCCAATGGTCGAGACATATCTCTGCCAACACTCCTGCTTCTGTCGTCTGATAAGTTGGTGAACATGGGTGCAAAGCCATTTAAAGGCTATGAGGTGCTCCAGGGAAAGGTGTCGCTTATGCCACTGTAGAGCTCGCCAACATTCCTTAATTGCTTCAGCAACTTCCGACAACCACCAAGGCACTGCTTTTCGCTGGGGGCACCCTAAAGAGTGAGGGATTGTGTTTTCTGCCACAGAAACAATTGTTGTAGTCACCTGCTCAACCATCACATCAATGTTACCATGTGGGGGACATTCAACAGTGACAGCAGAGGTGAAAGTTTCCCAGTCTGCCATGTTTACAGCCCATCTGAGCAGGTGTCTGTGGGCCGGATGCCAGGACAGTGACAGGAAGATGGGGAAGTGGTCACTACCACACAGGTCATTATGTGCTCTCCAGTGGATAGATAAGAAAAGTCCTCAGCTGCAAATTGATAAATCAATAGTCAAGTGGCTACCATGAGCCACTCTGAAATGTGTGGCAGCCCCAGTATTTAAGACGCAGAGGTCAAACTGAGACATCTCTGGCTCGGCCAGTAAGCAGGGTGCCACCACACAAGGGGTTATGGGCGTTAAAATCTCCCAAAAGTAGGAAAGGTTTAGGGAGTTGATCAATCAGTGCAGTTAATACATTCAGGGATACTGCACCATCTGGAGGAAGATATATATTGCAGACAGTTATTTCCTATGTCATCCTTTTCTGACAGCCACAGCTTCAAGAGGGGTTTGAAGGGGCACAGGTTCACTACAGACTGAGTTTAGGACATAAACGTAAACTCCACCTGACACTCAATTATAGTCACAATGGTTCCTGTAATATCCCTTATAGCCACAGAGGGCAGGGGTCCACATTGCTGGGAATCAGGTTTCCTGGAGGGCAATGCAGAAAGCAGGTGTAAAGCTTAACAGTTGCCTTAGCTCAGCCAGGCAGTGGAAAAAAACCGCTGCAATTCCACTGGAGGATGATGTCATTGTGAGACTGAGGAGGCATGGAACATTCAATGAGGCAGTTTACGCCCCAGGGTCACCTGCTGCCACCGACCTTTTGCCTGAGCAGTCTATATCCATTGTGTCAGGGTCCAGTGAGATCCAGGTCCTCAGCAGACACCAGGAACTCCACCACATCTGCAGACTCAGAGTTAGTAGGTAGCAGTGGTGTGGGTGCCTCCGCAATTCCCTTGGTCTTGGGGACCTTGTTTTTGGATTTCTCTCACTGCTCCTTGGGTTTCCCTGGCTGGGAGGACTTCACTAATTCAGTCTCTGGGACTGAGGATGAGTGTGAAGCCCTATGACCAGCTGATTTTGGGATCTTCAGCCACTGGCAGGTGTCATCTTTCCCACTAGCAGGAACCTGGGAAGGGAGTGACCCAAGAGACCCCTTCCTAGCGAGAGGAGCTGAAGAAGACTTACACTTCTGTGGCTCAGAAGTGGGGACTAATATCCCTGATGATTGAGGGGGTGTTGCTCCTAAAGTAGGTGGTGCAGGAGCAACAGCAGGGAAGTGCCCCCCACCGTCAAGGGGGCAGGTATAGTCTTCTGGTTCTGAGAGGCAACAGGAATGCAAGGAACTGATGGGGTGACAACTGTTCTCATAGTGGCAGCGTAAGACGAGGTCATAGCCACAGGATGTAGACTCTCAAATCTCCTCTTAGCCTCAGTGTAGGTCAGTCAGCCCAGGGCCTTATATTCCACGATTTTCCTCTCTTTCTGTAAAATCTCGCAGCCTGGCGAGCAAGGTGAATGATGCTCTTCGCAGGTGACACAGATGGGAGGTGGGGCACACGGAGTACTGGGATGTGATGGACATCCACAATCTCAACATGTGATGTGTGATGCTGGAAGTAGAGCGGGAAGACATATGGCCAAACTTCCAGCACTTAAAGCACCGCATGGGGAGGGGGGGGGGGGGGGGATATATGGCTTGACGTCACAGTGGCAAACCACCACCTTGACCTTCTCGGGCAATGTGGCACCCTTGAAGGCCAAGATGAAGACACCGGTAGCAACCTGATTATCCCTCGGACCCCGATGGACATGCCGGACAAAATGAACACCTTGCCACTCCTCTAAATTGGCGTGCAGCTCGTCGTCAGACTGCAAAAGAAAGTCCCTGTGGAATATAATATCCTGGACCATATTTAAGCTCTTATGAGGTGTGATGGTAACAGAAACATCCCCCCAACTTGTCACAAGCAACTAATGCCCGTGACTGGGCAGAGGATGCTGTTTTTATCAAGACTGACCCAGAGCGCATTTTGGACAAGCCCTCCACCTTCCAAAATTTGTTCTCCAAATGCTCCACAAAAAACTGAGGCTTCATGGACATGAAAGATTCCCCATCAACTCTCATACATACAAGGTACCAGGGCGAATATGTTGCACTGCCATCCTTAGCCTGGCATTCCTCCTATGGTGTGGCCAGGGAGGGGAACGATTTGGGGTCATATTTCTTAGCACTGAAATTAGACTTTGCCCGCTTAGAGACTTCTGGTGGCGGACCACCAGCAAGAGATGATGTGTTATGCTTCATGTTGTGTCGTCCACCCTGATGCCACCCACTCGACCAGGGACCCTCCCCACAGGTGCCACTCAGACTCAGCGAGGGCCACCTGGCAGGATGGCCATTGCCGGGAGTCACGATGACCCAGGGAAATGGGCATCTACTCCATGGCATATGTGGTAAGTTAACGGCGCAGGCATCAGCAGAGCAATCCCTGTGTTGCCAGGGGGTTACAACCAACAGGGCACATGGCAGCCACACCACAACGGACTGGCTACCATGCTGGATATGAGGTACAAAGAATTCCACGGTCATCATCGGCACAGAAAATGACACTGCATACTACATGGTGGAAAATGTGCCCAGGAATACGTCCTCGCCCAACTGATGGAGAATGAGCGGGACTGAAATGCGACAACGAGAAAGTGGGCTACAGATCTCAATGCACGATGGACATGATGCGCCATGTAAGGTACCCTTCCCCAATCGGCTCGCTCTGCAGGAAAATTTAGAAAGATGGAGGACAAACCCGACAGGGGACCATCACATAAAGGCCTGAACATGTGAGACTCCTTTTAGTCGTCTCTTACAACAGGCAGGAATACCTTGGGCCTATTCCAATCCCCGGTTACACGGGGGCGGGGGGGGGGGGAGTTTGTTCAGTGAGTGAGTGTGTCACTGGTAGAAATTACAACAGAGGTGTTGTGGTCACAAAGAGGTCTCTACAGAGAAAATCCAAGAGCATACAATCCAAGAAAAGTCAATCAACACATTAATTCCTTCCATATACATATCACAAAAATGGCCATGATGAGAAAATTAGAGAAATTCCAGCGCAGGGCTTACCAACAGTCATTTTCCCAAGCACAATTAAGCAAACAATAGCCATACCTTCCTCCACACATCAATGGAGTACATATGTAAAAAAGCTTTTGTCTACAAATCAGCACAGATTTATGAAGCGAAATTCATCTTGTCCTTCTCTTGTGAAATACCTTCGAACCGTGGAGAAGTGCAACAGACGGATTCTCCAGGTAGACTATTAATGAAGGATTTCAGACAAGTGTGTAGCTCAAAGACCTCTTACATAATAGAACCCAGTATGTTGCCCGGATGGCAAGTGTTCATCAGATTTGAGGGTATTATCATGAGTGGCCCAGGGAAGTGTGATAGGATTGTTCTTGTTCTCTATATACTTAAGTGATCTGATGAGTAGGGTGAGCAGCAATTTGCAAATGTTTACTGATGACGCTCTAGTGTATGAGAAAGTGTTGTCATTGAAATTGGATAATACAGGATGTCTTAAACAGAATTTCTATTTGTTGTGATGAATGCCAGCTTGTTCTAAATGTAGAAAAATGTAAGTGATGCAGGAATAGGATACACAATACTGTAATGGTGAAAGATGGTATTAGTGGTGTGCTGCTTGACACAGTCACACTGACTAAATATTAGGTGTAAAGATGCAGAATGATATGAAATGGAACAAGCGCGTAAGGTCGGTAACAGAGAAGGCAAATGTTTGACTTCGGTTTATTGGAAGAATTTTAGGAAAGTGTAGTCCATCTAAAAGGGGACCCTGTACAGTTGGGATTCCCACTAAGCCAGATAAAAGAAACACATGAAACAATTCAGAGCAGTTTGCTAGATTTGTTAGCAGTGAGTTCGATTGACAAGTATTAGGAGACGCTATGTGAACTCAAATGGGAAATTCTATTGAGAAAATTTAAAGATCTGGCTGAATGTGGAACAATTCTATTGTCACAAATGTATATTTTGCTTAAGGACTGTGAAAGCAGGACAAGAGAAATTAGAGCTTGTAGAGAGGCATATGGAGAGTTGTTTTTCCTTTGCTTTATTTTCAACTGGAACAGGAAAGGGAATGACTACTAGTGGCACAGGTGTGCTCCACCATGCACAATATGGTGGCTTGCGGTGTATAGCCCATATATTACATAGATGTAGATACAAGTGTCCCTCAGTGAAGCTGACTCATTTTTGGAAGAAAGGATGTGCATTATGTCATGTACAAATGTAAAGGTTACATATGAAAGTCAAGCTGTGTGAGTTACATCATTCAAGCATGTTATGTAGCACTGAGTGAATCTGACACATTTTGGGAAGAAATGGCACACTTGATGTCATATACAAATTGTTGATAAACATCAGCATATGTGGTTTCCATCTTTCAATCTGTGCCCATATGGGCACTGTACAGCTACTGGCCAGTCATGCATAACTATCTGAAAACAAGCAAAAAGTTCTATTTGGATTGTTACTGAGAAGTAACTACATTAATATAAGAATGACACTGTCTTTGTATATAATCCTTGTAGGCAATGTTTCCTTCTGTCCATGCGTTTATATGGAGTGCAGGTTTCCTGATCAATTCTTTTTCATGTCATTTCATATTTCAATATGTTGATTCAGTTTTAGTTTGATATCTATTGGGCATCAAATAAATCTTCAGAATGAATTCCATTTGATGTAATATCATATATTTAAACTTTTGAGGCCTATTGTTGGTGTGGAAATGTGTAACATCAGTGTTTATAGGTTCAGCAGCTAAGCTGTCTGTCTGGACCAAGCAAGAGTTCCGTCAACAATATATTAGCTTGCCTCTGATTAGTATACTATAAAATGTATGCCTTTTAATAAAATTCTCGACAGATCAACAAAAACATTTGCTTTTGAAACGTTATTCAACATCGTTACGCTCCTAATAATTTTTTTGATAATAGCTTGAAATTGTTTACTGTGTTAATTGAATCCCTTCTACCAACACATTAGTTAAATTTTACGAAAAATATTAACGTCCGGGTATCCGCATTTACTTAAAAAAAAAAAAAAGTTCTCTCCCGTTGCGGCCACTTTCTACATCTGCATCTTTGAGGCAGTATCAAATTAAAACAGTATTATAACAGTATTTGCTTTTTCGCGGAGCTGTAATAATTATTCGAAACGAAAACCAAAGAGCTACAATATGTACATATTAGCAGTCTCTAAACACAAGTTCAAATTCTTCAAAGATATATTGTTCGCTAGTAATTTCCGTGTTAGGACAAGGAGGAATATATATACAACATTAAAGTTGTGATGTAGAACATTGATTTTTCCCACGGAGAATAGTAGCTTCTCTACGTGCATTGTAGAAGTTTCGTCTGAGCCGGACGTGTACATATTAGCAGTCTCTAAACACAAGTTCCAATTCTTCAAAGATATATTGTTCGCTAGTAATTTCCGTGTTAGGACAAGGAGGAATATATATACAACATTAAAGTTGTGATGTAGAACATTGATTTTGGCCACGGAGAATAGTAGCTTCGCTACGTGCATTGTAGAAGTTTCGTTTGAGCCGGAAACCAAGTTGGACTAGACCACAAAATAAGGCTTATCGCTATCTTCAGATCCTCGTTTACACCCGCCGACGACCATTAAAAGAGCATTAGATGAGACGCTGAACCAATGAACAACCGGAAAAAACCAACGCAAACTCAGATGTTGGAAGTTTGAAACCACGTACTTCATATCAAACAATAAAGGAAAAAAATGTTAAACAAAACTCTGACTACTTTAGTACCATTTTCAACCATCATTTCTACTTTCGCAATAACAACTGTTTAGTAACAGTAGGTAAATGTTCTCTCACCGGTAGTCCTTTTCGTATAATTACAAATCAACCTGTTTGGCACCAGCAGCTTTTCATTCCTTCTACTGGGTAGCACGCATTGCGAGTCATTCTGGTTCTTACGCAACAAATTCATGTTTATTCATTAACGTCAAAGCGTTAGACAGATAAGTTAAAACTAGTTTGCCTTGCGATGCTTTCATCCATTCAATAGACCCTGTTGCTTCTCAAATACGCTGACATATTGGTTTTACATGTGTGTGTGTGTGTGTGTGTGTGTGTGTGTGTGTCATATTCTGCCACATTTTTTAATGTTTGTAAACACTACTGAACATAAAATTCTTTTGTTTTTCTTGTTTTGGTAAGTATTTCGACGTCACATCAAGAGCAAGGTCGCTAGGGGTGTGCGCGCTATAGCACAGCCGATTTCAAGAGGACGCAGTGGCAAGGTTCGTAAGAGTGGGTAAAGAATAGACAGTGGACTGTTGGACAAGCCGCAGTTGGCGGTTTGATGTGTTAGTATGTGAATCAAGAAACAGAAAATGCATGACAGAATGTCCCAAATGCGAGATCTTACTTGGCTACAAAGGGAACGCATCAATGTATTTACCTGTGCGCCAGCTCCCCCTTTACGTGGGATGCCTTCAACGGTATTAAACTGTTCGTCTTTGTTTCTTGGGGTTTCCATGTAATTCTGACAGCAAAGCAAACTGACTGTAAAAATTATTCTCATTGCTTTATGTTACGAAATCTAATGTTTAAAGGCTACTCAAAGTAGACCTACTGTGCAATTAGAGTAGTAGTAAAAAATTTAAAAGTCAAAATATTTCTAACTGGCATTTTTTGTGTGTTGTCAAAAGCATTTGCTTCTGCATTACCTCCCCAAAGAAGCTCAAATATTGTGGTATCAGAGGTTTTTTCATTCTTGTTACAACATACAGTGTCACATTTGGGAACCAAGGAAAGGTGCACAACGATAGGGAATACCTAGACCAGATGAACCTCAGGGATCAATAGAGGGTCCACTTTTATGATTTGCAATCATATATGAAATGAGAAGAAATAATTTTCTTTGATATGTAAGTATTACAGTCAAGCCTAACAGATAAAGTTCAACACTTTAAAACACAAACCAAATCTTCTGGAAAATTTACAACTGGTTCTCTGCAAATGTACTGTCACTTAGCTTAGATAAAAAAGAGAGCGGAACATGCTATAAAAATCTTTGACCACCAACCTGGTGATGTAAGGAATTTAATAAATAATAAACTTAACTGAAATCATATCTGCTTGACAATCACTTCTACTCCATTGAATTGAAACATTTCTTAGTGTGTAATAATATTGTGCTTTTGTGGTAGTGGGGGGGGGGGGGAGGGAGGGAAGGGGAGGGGGGAGGGAGGGGGAGAGAGTGGGAGGGAGAGAGAGAGAGAGAGAGAGAGAGAGAGAGAGAGAGAGAGAGAGAGAGAGAGAGAGGGGGGGGGGGGGGGGAGAGAGAGAGAGAGAGCGCATAGTTAAGTTGTTGTTTTGGTCTCCAATTTCAAGACTGTTTCCATGCAGCTCTCCACACTAATCTTTCCTGCACACACTGCATCATCTCCAAGTAACTACTGCAAACCACATCCACTGAAACTGTTACTGTACTCGTCTCTTAATCAAAGTATTTCTGTACATATTTGATGGCAAAATTCTTGACAGAAATACTAAGTCCTTATGTGGGTAAATGTCAGCATTCTACCTATAACTGTGTGAATTTAGTGAAATGCCTCAACAATTTCAGGGTGAAGGACTCAGATAGCCTGATGAGCTTTAACATCATTTTGTTATTCACCTGAGTACCTCTAGGAGAGTTACTAGAGCACAGTGATCAGAAATAAGAATGGGAAGACCAGTGCCCTTTTCAGGCATGTCCTGCCCTCCACACATTTTCTATTTAGTGGAGAATACTATGAACAAATAAAGGGAGTCCCAATGGGCTGCCCACTATTCTTTGTGTCTGTGAATTTATATACGGAGCACTTTCAAGAAGAAGCCCTGACATCGATAAAGCAGCCCTGACGTCAACTAGATCGAAACTCATTTCCATTTTCCCTTATGTGGATTACACATCTGCCATCTGGTCCCATGAAAGGGACAAAATCCTTGACTTCCTTATGCGTATGAACTCCCTGCACCCCAACATCAGACTCACTATGGAGACCGAAGTAAAAGGAGGACTATCATTCCTGGACGTCATGGTAAAAATATGAGCTGATGGCATCCTGGGCCAAGGTGTTATTGGACAAAAATGCACACTGACCTTTATCTGCATGCAGCCATCTGCCACCAACCTGTGAGGAGGAATGGAGCACTAAAAACACTAATAAATGGGGCATGTACATCTTATGACACAGAAAGTCTGCCCTAGGAACTGGAACACCTCACAACTGTGTTCTGAAAAAATGGTTACTTAAAATGGCAGATGAGGCACTTTCTCCACCTTACCTCTACACAGAAAACTTTGGAAACCGGAGTACTCACAGGTTAAGAGGTAGCCTCTGCCTTCATACCACACATTCTTGCACTATCAGGAAAAATTGGACGCATGCTGAATAAGTCTTTTGCCACCCAATAAAACACGGGCATTACTGGAGAGAATGAAAGATTACCTTGGTTTGCAGAAGGCTGGGGTATATCAGATTCCATGCCAATGTGTCCAGTAGGACAAACAATGTGCACCATTGACGACTAATGCTGAGAACATTAGTGGCACGCCTGACTAATGTATCCCAACAAGTCAGCAGTTGCATAGCAGTGTTTGTCTAAAACTTAGGCAATGGTATACAAACATACCAGGGTTTTTGCATAGACTTCATAATACTGGCACAGCATCATTATAGAGGCCACTGAAATTCACATCAGGGACAATCTCATTATCCTGGAATCTGGCTGTAATCTGAGCAAGACTTAGAAACCAGCACTGGGTTTAAGTAAGAAGATACTCAGCAAACACAATGATCTGGCAGCTAGGACAGATGGAGTAACTACACCTATGCTACCAGAGATGCCTATGCGATTGCCTCCATTGTTGCCAATGCACTCCCTTGGGCGCAGATTGCGTAGGATGCAGGTCAACTGGTATTGGGTGGAGCAGAAATACATTAGCTGTGTGCTCCAAGGAGCTCAGTTTTTCAGCACACCTTATGATGATAGCATGTCTGATCACCAAAATATTGTGTCTGTTGGACACTATGAATTGGCAGTACATCTAACACTGTTTGGTCAACAAATACGTCAGGAAAAACTGACGAATTGCTGTTCATTGTCATTTCAAGTATAATCTCTATCTGCAGCTTTAATCCTCACTGAGAATTTAGTGGTAATTATACTAGTATAATTTTGATTTTGTTAGAATTACTCTTATCAGTAACATAGTTTGAGTGAGCTTGGTAAAAAAAGAGGGCATTATGGTAAAACTTACATAAGGCATGCACTAGAGTATTAATCACATAACAAGTAATGATGTAGATTTAGTGTTAGTGATGTTGAGAAGCAGCTAAAATTGGTGAAATTTAATAAGACGTCAGGCGTAGACGGAATGCCCATCAGATTCTACACAGAGTTTGCATCCCAATTAACTCCCATTTTAACCATAATATAGTATAGACAAAAAAATGTGTTTAAAGTGTTTAGAGGAAAGCACAGTCACTCCTGTCTACACAAAGGGTAGCAATGAGAGATGCATTCAATGATTTTGAAAGTAAGACATTGTCAACTGACCTGAGTAAAAAACTTAAGAGATTTTGGCTGTATGTAAAATCAGTAAGTGGGTCAAAATCATCTATTCATTCTCTCAGTGACCACATCGGCACCAAAATGGAAGATAATAGGTTTGGTCTTCCGAAGTTGTTTCACTGCAGAGGATCGAAACACTGTCCCTCCTTTCAATCGTGATACGAACTTCGAAACTGCAGATACTGAGATAATTGAATGCACTATTGAAAAGCAGCTATAATAGCTTAGTAACGAAAAGGTGTCAGGACCAGATGAGATACCTATAATATTCTATAAAGATTATGCAAAAGAACTTGCTCCCTTTCTAGCAGTAATTTATCGAAGATCGCTTGAACAACGAAAGGTACTTCATGACTGGAAAAAAGTGCAGGTCATTCATATTTTTAAGAAAGGCCATGAGACATATCCACACAATTATAGATCTATATCATTGCCATCAATCGGTTGTAGAATTATGAAAGATGTTTTATGCTCAAGAATTATGACGATTTTGGAAAATAAACATCTCCTCTATGAGAATTAACATGGATTCTACAAACAGAGATCCTGCGAAACTCAGCTCGCTGTGTTCCTCCATGAGATCCACAGTACAGTGGACAACGGTGCTCAGGTTGATGCCGTGTTCCTTGATTTAGTAAGGCATTTGATACCATCCTGCATTGTCGCTTAATCAAAAAAAGACAAGCTTACGGAGTATTGGAGCAGACTTGCGACTCGATTTATGACTTTCTTGCAGATAGAACTCAAAATGTTGCTCTTAAGAGAACAAAATTGACTGATGTAAAGGTAATATCCGGACTACCACAGGAAAGTGTGATAGGACCATTGCTGTTAACAATATATATAAATGATCCAGTAGGAAGCGTCGGGTGCTCTTTAAGGCTATTTGCAGATGATGCAGTTGTCTATACTAAAGAAGCACTGCCAGAAGACTGTAAGAATTTGCAGAATGACCTGCAGAGAATAGATGAATGGTGCACGTTCTGGTAGTTGACCCTGAACATAAATAAATGTAACATATTGCACATACATAGGAAAAGAAATCCTCTACTGTACAGCTACACTATTCACGACAAACAGCTGGAGACAGAGTCTGCCGTAAAATATCTAGGCGTAACTATCCAGCGTGATCTTAAGTGGAATGACTACATAAAACAGGTAGTGGGAAAAGCAGACATCAGACTCGGATTCATCGGAAGAATCTTGTTGTTGTTGTTGTTGTTGTGGTCTTCAGTCCTGAGACTGGTTTGATGCAGCTCTCCATGCTACTCTATCCTGTTCAAGCTTCTTCATCTCCCAGTACCTACTGCAACCTACATCCTTCTGAATCTGTTTAGCGTATTCATCTCTTGCTCTCCCTCTATGATTTTTACCCTCCACACTGCCCTCCAATCCTCCAATTGGTGATCCCTTGATGCCTCAGAATATGCCCTACCGACCTATCCCTTCTTCTAGTTAAGTTGTGCCACAAACTTCTCTTCTCCCCAATCCTATTCAATACCTCCTCATTAGTTATGTGATCTACCCATCTAATCTTCAGCATTCTTCTGTAGCACCACATTTCAAAAGCTTCTATTCTCTTCTTGTCCAAACTAGTTATCATCCATGTTTCACTTCCATACATGGCTACGCTCCATACAAATACTTTCAGAAATGAATTCCTGACACTTAAATCAGTAATCGATGTTAACAAATATCTCTTCTTCAGAAACGCTTTCCTTGCCATTGCCAGTCTACATTTGATATCCTCTCTACTTTGACCATCATCAGTTATTTTGCTCCCCAAATAGCAAAACTCGTTTACTACTTTAAGTGTCTCATTTCCTAATCTAATTCCCTCAGCATCACCCGACTTAATTCGACTACATTCAATTATCCTCGTTTTGCTTTTGTTGACGTTCATCTTATATCCTCCTTTCATGACACTGTCCATTCCATTCAACTGCTCTTCCAAGTCCTTTACTGTCTCTTACAAAATTACAATGTCATCGGCGAACCTTAAAGTTTTTATTTCTTCTCCATGGATTTTAATACCTACTCCGAATTTTTCTTTTGTTTCCTTCACTGCTTGCTCAATATACAGATTGAATAACATTGGGGATAAGCTCCCTTCCCAACCACTGCTTCCCTTTCGTGTCCCTCGACTCTTATAACTGCCATCTGGTTTTGGTACAAATTGTAAATAGCCTTTCGTTCCCTGTATTTTACCCCTGCCACCTTCAGAATTTGAAAGAGAGTATTCCAGTCAACATTGTCAAAAGCTTTCTCTAAGTCTACAAATGCTACAAATGTAGGTCTGCCTTTCCTTAATCTAGCTTCTAAGATAAGTTGTAGGGTCAGTATTGCCTCACGTGTTCCAATATTTCTACGGAATCCAAACTGATCTTCCCCGAGGTCAGCTTCTACCAGTTTTTCCATTCTTCTGTACAGAATATGCGTTAGTATTTTGCATCTGTGACTTATCAAACTGATTGTTCAGTAATTTTCACAGCTGTCAGCATCTGCTTTCTTTGGGATCAGAATTATTAAATTCTTCTTGAAGTCTGAGGGTATTTCGCCTGTCTCTTGCATTTTGCTCACCAGATGGTAGAGTTTTGTCAGGACTGGCTCTCCCAAGGCCGTCAGTAGTTCTAATGGAATGTTGTCTAGTCCCAGGGCCTTGTTTCGACTCAGGTCTTTCAGTGCTCTGTCAAACTCTTCATACAGTATCGCATCTCCCATTTCATCTTCATCCTCTTCCATTTCCATAATATTGTCCTCAAGTACATTGCCCTTGTATAGGCCCTCTATATACTCCTTCCACCTTTCTGCTTTCCCTTCTTTGCTTAGCACTGGGTTTCCATCTGAGTTCTTGATATTCATACAAGTGGTTCTCTTTTCTCCATTGGTCTCTTTAATTTTCCTGTAGGCAGTATCTATCTTACCCCTAGTGAGATTACCCTCTACATCCTTACATTTGTCCTCTAGCCATCCCTGCTTAGCCATTTTGCACTTCCTGTCGATCTCATTTTTGAGACGTTTGTATTCCTTTTTGCCTGCTTCATTTACTGCATTTTTATATTTTCTCCTTTCATCAATTAAATTCAATATTTCTTCTGTTACCCAAGGATTTCTACTAGCACTCATCTTTTTACCTACTTGATCCTCTGCTGCCTTCACTACTTCATCCCTCAAAGCTACCCATTCTTCTTCTACTGTATTTCTTTCCCCCATTCCTGTCAATTGTTCCCTTATGCTCGCCTTGAAACTCTGTACAACCTCTGGTTCTTTCAGTTTGTCCCTTTTCCTACTACTGAATTCCAGTCACCCACGACTATTAAATTTTCATCTCACTTCACTATCTGAATAATTTCTTTTATTTCATCATACATTTCTTCAATTTCTTCGTCATCTGCAGAGCTAGTTGGCATATAAACTTGTACTACTGTAGTAGGTGTAGGCTTCATGTCTATCTTGGCCACAATAATGCATTCACTATGCTGTTTGTAGTAGCTTACCCGCACTCCTATTTTTTTATTCATTATTGAACCGACTCCTACATTACTCCTATTTGATTTTGTATTTATAACCCTGTATTCACCTGACCAGAAATCTTGTTCCTCCTGCCATCGAACTTCACTAATTCCCACTATATGTAACTTTAACCTATCCATTTCCCTTTTTAAGTTTTCTAACCTACCTGCCCGATTAAGGGATCTGACATTCCACACTCCGATCCGTAGAACGCCAGTTTTCTTTCTCCTGATAACGACGTCCTCTTGAGCATTCCCCGCCCGGAGATACGAATGGGGGACTATTTTACCTCTGGAATATTTTACCCAAGAGGACTTCATCATCATTTAATCATACAGTAAAGCTGCATGCCCTCGGGAAAAATTACGGCCATAGTTTCCCCTTGCTTTCAGCCGTTCACAGTACCAGCACAGCAAGGCTGTTTTGGTTAGTGTTACAAGGCGAGGTCAGTCAATCATCCAGACTGTTGCCCCTGCAACTACTGAAAAGGCTGCTGCCCCTCTTCAGGAACCACATGTTTGTCTGGCCTCTCAACAGATACCCCTCCGTTGTGGTTGCACCTACGGTATGGCTATCTGTATCGCTGAGGCATGCAAGCCTCCCCACCAATGGCAAGGTCCATGGTTCTTTGAGGGGGATGGGGGGGGGGGGGGGAGAATCTTAAGGAAACGTAACTCATTCATGAAAGAAGTAGCTTATAAAGCACTTGTTCACCCGATTCTTGAGTGTTGTTCACCTGTCTGGGATCACTATCAGGTAGGACAGATAGAGGACACAGAGAATATCCAAAGAAGAGTGGCGTATTTTGTCACGGGGTCATTTAGCTAGCGAGAGAGCGTTTCGGAGATGCTACACAAACTCCAATGGCAGCCGTTAACAAGAGAGGCACTGTGTATCATGGAGAGTTTAACTACTGAAATTTTGGGACAGCACTTTTCAGGAGGAGTCAGGCAACATATAACTTCCCCCCACATACATCTCGCAAATTAGAGCCAATACAGAGGCTTACCGACAATCATTCTCCCCGTGCACTATTCATGAGTGGAACAGGGCTGGAAGGATCAGATAGGGTTACCAGAAGTACCCTCTGCCGTACACCATTAGGTGGCTTGCAGAGTACAATGTAGATACAGATATGATCCACAAACCTGCCACTCTATTTCACTGTTGAGCAGCTGTTGTTGTAGAATCATAGAAAATATTCTGAGCTCAAATATAATGAGGAACTGTGAACAGAACGATCTCCTCCATGCTGACCGGCATGGAATCCAAAAACCTTGGTCCTGTGAAAACCAAATTCTCATATGATATCCTGATAGCCAAAGATCAAGGCAATCAGGTGGATGCAGTGATTCTTGATTTCTGAAAAGTATTTGACTTGGCACGACGCCAATGATCATTACCAAAAGTTTGATTAATATGGGTTTTAAACAAAATTCATACCCTTATTAAGAATTTCTTGGCAGGTAGGATGCAGCAGATTATCATGGATGGAGAGTCATCAACAGAAGTAGAATTAGCGTAAGGTTTGCCACAAGAAAGTGTTCTGGATCGTTGTTCATAGTGTGTATCAATGACCTGGTAGATAATCTTAATAGCAACACAGGACTTTTTGCAGATAATGCATTTATCTATAGTGAATTTCTTTCTTAAAAGTTACACAAATAACCATTCAGATCTTGATAAGATTACAACTTTGTGTAAGGATTTTAAACATTCAGAAATGTAATATTGTCCACTTCACAAAATGCAGGAAAATTGTATTCTGTTACTGCGGTATCAATGAGTCACATTGGAGTTTATCAACTCATACAAATACCAGGAGGCAACAATTTGTGGGGATATGAATTGGGATGATCACTGAGGGCCAGTCATAGGTAAGCCATGTGTCAGACATTATTTCATTGATAGGATATTGGCAAAATAACGCAGGATATTAGAAAACTCAAGTATGTCTAAAAAGAAGCTTGTCTGCAAAACTCTCATGCAACCCATCCTAGAATATTGCTCAAGCCAATTAGGAACTGAATGTTGTCAATTCAAGTGTTGGATGCCGCTCGTCTGCTTAGAGCTGTGACTCACGTGTGATTCATTTGTTTACAATGTAAAACTTGCACGTGCCCTGAGATTTAATGTTATCTACGGTTATCTCAGTAACTGGGAAAGCTTTGATAGCAATTTATGTGAAATGTGAACAATATGTACAATTTACGTTTATTTTGGTTTGAAAGTGAACCAATTTTGTTCTTGGAAATGAAATTTTTGTTCATTATGGTAATTTCTTTTAATGATTGAATGTTGTGTTCTATCTTATAGTTATCTGACAAACACATGTTGACTCTATGATATATTCCCTTGTTTCTTGTATTGTGTATAATCTGTTTGATTAGTGATCGTGCTTTGTTATTTTCTCCAACACGATTCCAAAATAAATCTCAATAGTCAGATATTGTAGGGTGAGCTAGGTGATGTTGAATCAACTATTAAATTTTTCCAAATGTTAAGTATTATTGGTGAATGCTGTGATTGTCACATATGTGGCGATAATATGAGATTGACAAATGTACTGTGTCAATGTTCTTCCGACAGCTACATGCGGCAGATCACCACGATAATTTGTGGTGGTTCATCAGGTGCAGAACATTGTTTGGAAGGTTGCAGCTAAGTCTTTATTTTGTTTTAATGTCAATGTACCATGTGTGAGTGAAATATGCCTTGCATGAAACTAATGTGTTGAGAATTTATTAAGTATAGGGGATCGTTAGGGGGGCAGGAGTGATATTAGAAGTAGGCCTAGATGAGTACTGCTTTGGTAAGAGGAAGAGCAGTAGGGGTTGTTGGGTTTTTTGGGGCAGATACTTGTGGTGGGGATGGTGATGATTTTCTTTTTTTTGGGGGGGGAGGGGGGCGTTGTTGGAAATTGTAATATGCATGTGTTGATTTCTTTAATAGAGGGAAATGTAACAGCAGGAGGGGGGGGGGGCTGTCATGTCACAAGGGTTTAATATCATGTCAGATGGATTTACTATCACGTCAGACAGGTTCCCTTCATATGAGGGATTCGGCAGTAGGGTATATGAACACCTTGTTTTTAACCATAATACTGCATTTAAGGACTATGATACTGGGCCCTGTGGTAATACTGTTGAAGGATATTGGGTGGCGTTCAAATCTGTTGTTGATTGGAATAAAAGACAGTTTTCTGTTTTATAGGCTCATCTTCATAAGTCCTTTTGGTGGAAAAGTTTTATTATTATTATTTATTATTATTATCAGTGAGGTGGGGTGGGATTGTTTCTTCCTTCTTTATTGTGATGAGAGGGAGGTTTGGGAAGAGGTTCTTTCAGATATGGTAGTGTTTTATGTAAACTGAGGCATGTGTTCATATTATTTCTGTGATTTTAAGTTGTTTGGTGAATTGTATTGTCCACTGTTTCTTCTTTATTTTTCTGCATTACATATTTATGATTCTCAACCTCTCATTCATGGGGAATTTTGTGCATGGTTAGGGTTTGGTTTTTGGTTTTGTTGGAGGTTCTTTCAGCTGTGTAAGATTTGGCCTCTGCTTAACAGAACCAGTGGGTTTTAAGCTGTGCTGATGCTGTAGATATGTCCTTTCGCTAATTTCCGTGATTTTTCGCTATGTATTTCTGTCTTGCTTTGAGCTATGTAGGTCAACTCATGTCATCAGTATCACCTTTCATCTGTTTTAGGGTTTTGGTATTGGTATCTGTCATTCAAAGTGTGCTATACAGGTTAACTCGTACTGCTGCTACAGCCCTTCGTACGTTTTCGTGATTTTTTTGCTGCGTGTATCCTTCTTGCCTTTTGGTTTTTTGTAGAGCTACCAGTTTTAGGATTTTTGTTCTGGTATCGGTCTTTCAAGCTGAGCTGTATGAGTCAAGAGATGTTTCAGTTACTAGCTACAGTTATGCCCTCCGAATATTTTAGTCGAAGTTATGCAGCTTGTAAACCAAAAAGATTTTACTGAATTTTATTCAAAGTGATTTTATTCTAGTTATAGCTAGTTTTCACTTATTTAGTGTTTTTCCCTCCTTTTTGTAATTAATTTTGTATTATTTTCATTCTGTAGTTGGTATTTTAGATTTTAGTTTCTCCCCATGCAAAACACCTAATTTCTAGCAGCTGTCCTGTAAGCTTCAATATTTTATAAGATACTATGTTTGTGGTTTGTATTTTCTCACCATGGCAACCTCTAATGTCCTTGGTTGCCAAGATGAAATCATATTTGTAGCATCTCAGGGCTTGATATGACATCACAGGTCAAAGCCATCAGGTGGTATCAAACAGTCTTGTTTATTCCAGGTATTTGTACTCAGGAGCTTCCTGACAAATTAAGACCTGACTAAAACATTCGTCTACCACTCTCTCTCATACTTCTCCAAGGTCCACAGAGGTTGCCATGCACGCCTGAATGTGCTAATATCTGTCAGAGATATTTGAATTGGCAAGCCACAGCTTGCTCGTTTGTTCAAGAGTAAAATGTTGATACTGCAGTACGTGCACGGTGAAATTAACATTCGTGGAAAGTAATGACAGTGCAATTAGCTCATGGCTAGAGAACTTACTATCAGTGCTAGTAGCCTACCAACTGAGCAACCACGGGCTGGTGTATTTTGGTATGAGCTATCTATTAAATTGAAAACGTAAACCAGTGAAACTATAGTGTACTGATCGATTTGTCACTTATGGTGGTTTTCTTATTGTAATTTGTTTAGTACATTGTACGTCATATATTCAAGAGCTGGATTACACTTGGCTGCCAAACGCAGCCTTGTAAATATAGCTTCGTCCAGTTGAAATACTAACTGAATGCAAAAGAACAAAAAGAGGAAATAAAACAAGAATGGTAAACAACTTTCATCTTCTGAAACTGCACTGACTTCATCGGCATTCATATATCCTTCACCAACTACTTTGCACATAAGAATACCTGACAACCGTCCTCCAGCATTTGCACATATTTGTAGGCTTTCTATTTCATCTCGTTGTAGATATATAGGGCATTTCATTTTCACTCATGTACTACAAATATATGAGATTTAGCAGTTACTTTTCAACTTACATCTCATTGCCTCCACGCCAGATTTGACAATCCACTACACACTCACACTGTATACAGTAAATAGCTATTAGCTAAATATGTAAATATTTGTCCCGCTTTTCAACAGGTCTTGACAGCTGACTGACACTCATGCGCCTCTAGTGGCAGGGAATGGAAGTATCATCAAGTGAGTAGAATTGTGGCGGGATGATGTATAAATGAAAACAGAGTGGCAAAAATAACAATGGCTTTGCAGAGTCAGCAGGGTGAAATTGACGAAGATTTTGTTTTCACAGCCCGTCTAGACAGCGTGAAGAATCTCGTAATGCTACTGAGAGCCATCCATTTCAAAGATGTAAGTGAATTTAATAGTTTGGTAGGACACATACCAACGAAAACATTGTTGACGTAGTATTCTTGAGAGAAACCACTATAATTCGACTTCTCATTGGTGAATTGGAAAACCAGTTTACGGAAAATGATGTAGCTGCGTAAAATTTTGGAAGACAATTCGAAACAGGAAATACCATTACTTTCCTTGGACTGATATTTGATATGTTACGTGAATTAAGATTTTGGTTTGTTTGCAGCATGCAATAATATTTATGACTGACAGAGGACTCAAAGTTAGTGTCGAGGATAGCAAGTGTGTACAGTTGAGCGCATTTATACAGTCAGAAGTATTCGAGGTATGTATCTGTTTGTATGAAATGTTTCGTGGTGTACATCTTTCCTAAGCTCACTACAAGACCTAATCATTAACTCCAGGAATATACGTTGACGGAAGAACAAGTCGTATTGAAAATCAATCTAGCAATCCTAATTGAATGCCTTAATATATTTGGAAGTCATAATACAGCTTTGAAGATGTCGTATAGGAAATACGGATTCCCTCTGACCCTTCTGTAAGTACTGTTTACAATTACATTAGTCATATCGAGAGGCCCCTATGGATAGAAAGCATTGGTTGTATAACTTGTATCTCATAAATAACGTTCTCTAGACTATTAAAGAAATTATAAATGTACATTTAATTTAATTTAATTGCAGTACATTGAAATGTTCAAACATCATGAAAAACTATTACCTGTATATAAAAGTGAAACTTCTAATAGTAAAATAACCTAAAACATTTAATTTAAGAGTTTCTATGAAGATACTTTTTTAAAGAAGCAGAAAGAGGCGCCCAAGAGTAAGTTCTCTAATTCAATCTTGAGCACCACTAGCCTACAGTATCTACATTACATGTATTAAATATGTGTTCTCATGTATCAGAGTTCATTCGGGATAATGTTAGTCCCCTCTAGTCCTTGTAAAAATTATTTAGGTCCGAGTGTTATATCCATGCATATCACTCTGAGAAATATTGGCAATGGAAAAAGATATTAATGAATAAACACTTACGTTTATTGATGGGGATTCTGTGGAACGGTATAGAATTAACACCAGATATAATTCTCATAGTGCTGTTCCTTATTCTGAAAATATTGACCCTGTAAATTGAGTTCCACCCAAAAATTATTCCATAACTGATAAATGAGTGTAAATATGCAGAATTAACATGTTTCTTCATTTCTAAATCACCTGTAGCTTTTATCATTTGTACTGAAAAATCACTAAACTAAGGCACTTCATTGATTCTTGCTGGAGATTCCCATTAAAGTTTTGATCCCAGGATCTTAATGCTTTCTGCTTCTTGTAGATCATGTTGGAGGAACCTACTTCTGTAGGTTTTGGAGTTCTTTAAGAAGTACTGTGGCTGCTCTTATCTGATTGGCATGGGCCTGATACATTTTGCTTTCTGCATTCCCGTAACATAAAAGCCATGAATGTACTGTGTCTACTACTTCATTATATTGTAACTGTAGCTAATATTTTAACCACAATTGTGGAAAATAGTATAAAGGCATGGATATTTGAAGGAAAATTAACATTATCCATTGGAATAGTTGCGCACAGTATACATGCAATGATATGAGATCCAGTATACAGCCGGCCGCAGTGGCCGTGCGGTTAAAGGCGCTGCAGTCTGGAACCGCAAGACCGCTACGGTCGCAGGTTCGAATCCTGCCTCGGGCATGGATGTTTGTGATGTCCTTAGGTTAGTTAGGTTTAACTAGTTCTAAGTTCTAGGGGACTAATGACCTCAGCAGTTGAGTCCCATAGTGCTCAGAGCCATTTGAACCATTCCAGTATACTGACAAATCCAGTCAAATGGTATCTCATTCAATGTCAGTAGTACAGTGTACGACAATACGTCAACAATCCATATGGTTGAGGACGGTATAAAGGCAGTTGGCTCTGTGCAGTGTTAGTGTGTATATACGTGCCTTTACTGCAGATGTGGAACAGACACCATTAATGACAGTGCGTGTAGTATACATAAACCACAATTATGACACTGCCACATAGTGGTAAAAAAGCAAAAATCGGCCTGTGCAAGGAAATGGGACACTCATAATCATCAAATCTCTAAGAAGTAGAACTTTTCAGCTACAGTGGTTGATAATTTCATTAGACTGGGCACACAATATGGACAAAACGGACAATATGGGTAAAACAGAAAATTTTCTACTCATTGAAATGTTTACTTAGGCACAAAGCAAGGGCCACCAGGGTGGCCACAAGTTCTGGAAATTGGAGAATATCAGGGAATTTCAAGTGTGTCAGGGAAATATCGGAGAAATTGGGGGGAAAAAAAGCACTGGAAAAATCTCGTTGGTCTCATTTCATCAACATGTGACACGTGAATAACTCATACACAAGTGGACTTCAACAATGGGCCAAAACTGCATGCCATTTCTGTGTCTCTAACAGATTGAGCCCGCCGATCTGAAGCCCATCACTTCCCACTAATGTGTAAGTCATACCCATGAGATCTAGTCTCACCGATCTGCCTGCAGTCTAGGTCAATTTGTGTGTGGCATATTGCAGCGGATTTTTATGGTTAATCCAAGGACTCAGGACTACGGTGCTCCTCGGCAGGTCAGAGGCCACGGGCATTGGATTTCATGAATTGCGACCATCTCACCGCAAGTGCAGTGCAACGTTTTATAGACAATTAATTTATTCTAGTACATTTTGGCACTTCGTAAATCATTTGTACATTAGAAAGTATGGACAATAAGAAGAAGAAAATTATGGTAGTCGCTAGCGGTTTGTATGCTATGTATTCACATATTTCTCGAAGAAAAATCACACAATACCTGTAAAATAATAGACATAACACAGTGACTAATAACTGATAATAACGAACATTGTATAACAAACATTTTATTGGTGGTCATCCACAGTGTAGTTTACACAATTCTTCCCTGCCTAATACATTTCTTTCTAGAGGCTTACTTTTTTCTGAGGTTATTTCTGAAATCAATGAAGGCATTTTAAATCTGTATTGCGACTCCAAGGAAATGCATATTTTTGTCACAAATTAGTTTTGTTTTATTGAAATAATATAATAACAGTGGTCTTAATGGAACACATACATCATTTGTATTGCTTTCTCCTTCTAAAAACTGCTGATTACAAAAGATGTTAATGTTGTTGTTGTTGTTGTTGTTGTTGTGGTCTTCAGTCCTGAGACTGGTTTGATGCAGCTCTCCATGCTACTCTCTCCTGTGCAAGCTTCTTCATCCCCCAGTACCTACTGCAACCTACATCCTTCTGAATCTGCTTGGTGTATTCATCTCTTGGTCTCCCCCTACGATTTTTACCCTCCACGCTGCCCTCCAGTACTAAATTGGTGATCCCTTGATGCCTCAGAACATGTCCTACCAACCGATCCCTTCTTCTGGTCAAGTTGTGCCACAAATTTCTCATCTCCCCAATCCTATTCAGTACTTCCTCATTAGTTATATGATCTACCCATCTAATCTTCAGCATTCTTCTGTAGCACCACATTTCGAAAGCTTCTATTCTCTTCTTGTCCAAAATATTTACCGTCCATGTTTCACTTCCATGCATGGCTACACTCCATACAAATACTTTCAGAAATGACTTCCTGACACTTAAATCAATAATCGATGTTAACAAATTTCTCTTCTTCAAAAACGCTTTCCTTGCCATTGCCAGTCTACATTTGATATCCTCTCTACTTTGACCATCATCAGTTATTTTGCTCCCCAAATAGCAAAACTCCTTTATCAATTTAAGTGTCTCATTTCCTAATCTAATACCCTCAACATCACCCGACTTAATTCGACTACATTCCATTATCCTCGTTTTGCTTTTGTTGATGTTCATCTTATATCCTCCCTTCAAGACACCATCCATTCCGTTCAACTGCTCTTCCAAGTCCTTTGCTGTCTCTGACAGAATTACAATGTCATCGGCGAACCTCAAGAGTTTTTATTTCTTCTCCATGGATTTTAATACCTACTCCGAATTTTTCTTTTGTTTCCTTTACTGCTTGCTCAATATACAGATTGAATAAAATTGGGGAGAGGCTACAACCCTGTCTTACTCCCTTCCCAACCACTGCTTCCCTTTCATGTCCCTGGACTTTTATAACTGCCATCTGGTTTCTGTACAAATTGTAAATAGCCTTCTGCTCTCTGTATTTTACCCCTGCCACCTTTAGAATTTGAAAGAGAGTATTCCAGTCAACATTGTCAAAAGCTTTCTCTAAGTCTACAAATGCTAGAAACGTAGGTTTGCCTTTCCTTAATCTTTCTTCTAAGATAAGTCCTAAGTTCAGTATTGCCTCATGTGTTCCAGTATTTCTACGGAATCCAAACTGATCTTCCCCGAGGTCGGCTTCTACTAGTTTTTCCATTCGTGTGTAAAGAATTCGTGTTAGTATTTTGCAGCTGTGGATTATTAAACTGATTGTTCGGTAATTTTCACATCTGTCAACATCTGCTTTCTTTGGGATTGGAATTATTATATTCTTCTTGAAGTCTGAGGGTATTTCGCCTGTTTCATACATCTTGCTCACCAGATGGTAGAGTTTTGTCAGGTCTGGCTCTCCCAAGGACGTCAGTAGTTCCAATGGAATGTTGTCTACTCCGGGGGCCTTGTTTCGACTCAGGTCATTCAGTGCTCTGTCAAACTCTTCACGCGGTATCGTATCTCCCATTTCATCATCATCTACGTCGTCTTCCATTTCCATAATATTGTCCTCAAGTACATCGCCCTTGTATAGACCCTCTATATACTCCTTCCACCTTTCTGCTTTCCCTTCTTTGCTTAGAACTGGGTTTCCATCTGAGTTCTTGATGTTCATACAAGTGGTTCTCTTATCTCCAAAGGTCTCTTTAATTTTCCTGTAGGCAGTATCTATCTTACCCCTAGTGAGATTACCCTCTACATCCTTACATTTGTCCTCTAGCCATCCCTGCTTAGCCATTTTGCAGTTTCTGTCGATCTCGTTTTTGAGACGTTTGTATTCCTTTTTGCCTGCTTCATTTACTGCATTTTTATATTTTCTCCTTTCATCAATTAAATTCAATATTTCTTCTGTTACCCAAGGATTTCTACTAGCCCTCGTCTTTTTACCTACTTGATCCTCTGCTGCCTTCACTACTTCATCCCTCAAAGCTACCCATTCTTCTTCTACTGTATTTCTTTCCCCCATTCCTGTCAATTGTTCCCTTATGCTCGCCTTGAAACTCTGTACAACCTCTGGTTCTTTCAGTTTGTCCAGGTCCCATCTCCTTATATTCCCACCTTTTTGCAGCTTCAGTTTTAATCTACAGGTCATAACCAATAGATTGTGGTCAGAGTCTACATCTACATCTACATCCATACTCCGCAAGCCACCTGACGGTGTGTGGCGGAGGGTACCTTCAGTACCTCTATCGGTTCTCCCTTCTATTCCAGTCTCGTATTGTTCGTGGAAAGAAGGATTGTCGGTATGCCTCTGTGTGGGCTCTAATCTCTCTGATTTTATCCTCATGGTCTCTTCGCGAGATATACGTAGGAGGGAGCAATATACTGCTTGACTCTTCAGTGAAGGTATGTTCTCAAAACTTTGACAAAAGCCCGTACCGAGCTACTAAGCGTCTCTCCTGCAGAGTCTTCCACTGGAGTTTATCTATCATCTCCGTAACGCTTTCGCGATTACTAAATGATCCTGTAACGAAGCGTGCTGCTCTCCGTTGGATCTTCTCTATATCTTCTATCAACCCTATCTGGTACGGATCCCACACTGCTGAGCAGTATTCAAGCAGTGGGCGAACAAGCGTACTGTAACCTACTTCCTTTGTTTTCGGATTGCATTTCCTTAGGATTCTTCCAATGAATCTCAGTCTGGCATCTGCTTTACCGACAATCAACATTATATGATCATTCCATTTTAAATCACTCCTAATGCGTACTCCCAGATAATTTATGGTATTAACTGCTTCCAGTTGCTGACCTGCTATTTTGTAGCTAAATGATAAAGGATCTATCTTTCTGTGTATTCGCAGCACATTACACTTGTCTACATTGAGATTCAGTTGCCATTCCCTGCACCATGCGTCAATTCGCTGCAGATCCTCCTGCATTTCAGTACAATTTTCCATTGTTACAACCTCTCGATACACCACAGCATCATCTGCAAAAAGCCTCAGTGAACTTCCGATGTCATCCACCAGGTCATTTATGTATATTGTGAATAGCAACGGTCCTATGACACTCCCCTGCGGCACACCTGAAATTACTCTTACTTCGGAAGACTTCTCTCCATTGAGAATAACATGCTGCGTCCTGTTATCTAGGAACTCCTCAATCCAATCACACAATTGGTCTGATAGTCCATATGCTCTTACTTTGTTCAATAAACGACTGTGGGGAACTGTATCATCTGCCCCTGGAAATGTCTTACAATTTAAAACCTGGTTCCTAAATCTCTGTCTTACAATTATATAATCTATCTCATACCTTTTAGTATCTCCAGGGTTCTTCCATGTATACAACCTTCTATCATGAGTCTTAAACCAAGTGTTAGCTATGATTAAGTTGTGCTCTGTGCAGAATTCTACCAGGCGGCTTCCTTTTTCATTTCTTAGCCCCAATCCATATTCACCTACTACGTTTCCTTCTCTCCCTTTTCCTACACTCGAATTCCAGTCACCCATGACTATTAAATTTTCGTCTCCCTTCACTATCTGAATAATTTCTTTGATTTCATCATACATTTCTTCAATTTCTTCGTCATCTGCAGTGCTAGTTGGCATATAAACTTGTACTACTGTAGTAGGTGTGGGCTTCGTATCTCTCTTGGCCTCAATAATGCATTCACTATGCTGTTTGTAGTAGCTTACCCGCATTCCTATTTTCCTATTCATTATTAAACCTACTCCTGCATTACCCCTATTTGACTTTGTGTTTACAACCCTGTAGGCACCTGACCAGAAGTCTTGTTGCTCCTGCCACCGAACTTCACTAATTCCCGCTATATCTAACTTTAACCTATTTCCCTTTTTAAATTTTCTAACCTACGTGCCCGATTAAGGGACCTGACATTCCACGCTCCGATCCGTAGAACACCAGTTTTCTTTCTCCTGATAACGACATCCTCTTGAGTAGTCCCCGCCCGGAGATCCGAATGGGAGACTGTTTTACCTCCGGAATATTTTAGCCAAGAGGACACCATCATCATTTAATCATACAGTAAAGCTGCATGCCCTCGGGAAAAATTACGGCCATAGTTTCCCCTTGCTTTCAGCCGTTCGCAGTACCAGCACAGCAAGGCCGTTTTGGTTATTGTTACAAGGCCAGATCAGTCAATCATCCAGACTGTTGCCCTTGCAACTACTGAATAGGCTGCTGCCCCTCTGTAGGAACCACACGTTTGTCTGGCCTCTCAACAGATATCCCTCCGTTGTGGTTGTACCTACGGTACGGCTATCTGTATCGCTGAGACACGCAAGCCTCCCCACCAACGGCAAGGTCCATGGTTCATGTTAGGACTTAAGATTTATGCTCACACGGGGGAGAAATCTACCCAGGGGCTCAGCCTTTGCAGTTCCCTTGCTGAATGTCTATTGTCTTGCTGTTCTTTTTCCATTCCCTTGGGGAACGTATCTGAGGTGTTTTTGGGAGTGTTTTGCACTTAGCTGACATAAGAACAGTCTCATAACTGTTTTTCATTCCTTTTTCCTTTCTTCGTTCAACTTCTCCTGTCCTTCCTCCACTTTGACGTTTGAGGCTTCTCTTTTTTCTTCTTCCTCCCTGTGCGCTCCTGAAGGCCAGCCCATGCGTCTGACCCATAACAGGTGATTGGGTAACACATAATTCCCAGCCCCGGGTCGACAGGTAGGGTTTGCATGCATCTCCTGGTACAGGCTGTAATCTACCCCTCCCTCATATCATTTGTTGTTTGTCACTGACTTCATAATTAACTCTTTTAATAAGCTTCCAGAGGAATAAGATTTACAATAAATTCGTAGTTGGCTCCTGTTCTTCAAGTCTAGGGGCTGATTTTTAAAGTTGGAATTTTTGGTATTATATGTTATCATGGTTCCAATTGACGTACATAATGCTGAAGTATTGCCTGGGCAGTAATTTCAGTTTCTGTAATTTTTATTCTCTCACTTTTTTTTATATCACACCGTCTTTACAATTTCTACTTCAACAAAACCAAAAATTCCATTGTCATTGTCAAAAGTAAAAACACGTCCTATCACATGTGATGCATGCCTGCTACTAATCCATTCTGTGGTACTAACAATGTTTCAAAGAGTTTACAGATTTTCTTGACAAATGTACTCTGCCTTCAGGAAACAGAATCACATCCTTGTGACTGCTTTGAGCTTTTGCATTTCTTGCTGGTCTGTTTTGATTTTCCTTCCAAGTTTGGCATTCCATCTCATGAGGGAGCCAAGCTGCTCATACAGGATGACATTCATAGTCAACCCATCTCCCTTACTACCCATCTTCGAGCTGTTGCAGTTCGTCTTTTCCTTTTCTCACTTGACCTTTTTCCTTTGTACCATTTTCATCCCTCTGTCATTCGATGTCATCAGGGTTGTCTTCCTCCAGCTTATTGGGCAGCTACCTCAACCATTTCTGCTGCTTGGTGACTTTAATGCACACCGGCCCATTTGTGGTTCTCCCAGAACCTGTGGAGAGGTGCGGTCTTGGCCGACCTTCTTAATCAACTTAATCTTTTGTGCGTTAACAAAGGAGCACCCACATTCCTTTCAGACTCAGCGCGCACCTATTCCCATTTGGGCCTACCCTTCTGCACCGCTCATCTTGCTCATTATCTTGAGCGGTCTGTTCTTTCTGTCATCTGCTCGAGTGACCATTTCCCGTATGCTATCCATTTACTGACTCCTACCTCACCTTAGTGTACACTCAAATCGCAGCTTACTAAGGCCGACTGGAGGATTTACTCCTCCCTGGTGGCCTTTGACGAACACCATTTCCCCAGTTGTGATGACCAGGTAGAATATCTTACAAACATAATCCTTTTTGCCGCAGAGTGTTCCGTTCCTTGCCCTTCCTCTTTAACAGGCTGTTTCCCTGTTCCTTGGTGGACTGAGGCGTGGCGCGACGCAATTCGCATGTGGAGACGTGCTCTCCACATTTGTAACCATCATCCTATGATGGCAAACTGCTTTCATTATAAACAGATACGTGACCAGTGTCATCACAGTCTTCAGGATAACATAAAAAGCTAGCCGACGGCTTTCTGAGACCAAGATCTATTCTCCAGTTTTCGGCCTGACAGTAGCAGACGATGCCATCGTCAACCCTACTGCTATCTCCAACACCTTTGGCCACCATTTTGTGGAAATTTTGAGCTTCTGCAACTATCACCCTGTCTTCCTCCATTGGAAACGAGTGGAGGCAGCTCATGCAATACCCTTCTCATCTAGAATCATGAGTGTTACAATGCCACCTTTACTATGAGGTAACTAGATCATGCAATCACTTCATCCAGATCCTCTGGCCCAGGGACAGACACTGTTCGCATTCAGATATTGCAGCATGTTTCTCTTGCAGGCAAGCACTTTCTGCTTAATACGTACAACCTCATCTGGGCAGAGGGCAATTTTCCCAAATGCTGGCATGAAGCCACTGTCATACCCATACCTAAGCCCGGTAAGGACAAACACCTTCCTTCTGGCTACCACTCAATCTCTCTCACCAGCTGTGTTTGCAAGCTGGTATGATCCATGCCCGGCCGGTATAGTGACTAGAGTCTCGCAATTTACTAACCACTACACAGTGCGGATTTCAAGCACGCCATTTTCCAGTTGACCATCTTGTCCCTTTGTCCACCCATGTCATGATTCGTTTTTTGTGGAAATCCCAGACTGTGGCCATGTTTTTCAATTTGGAGAAAGCCTAAGGCACTTGCTGTAGGACTGGTATCCTCCATACTCTCTACACGTGAGGCTTCCGTGGTCACCTGCCCAGTTTCCTTGAGGAATTTTTAAAAGACAGAGTTTTCAAGGTACGTTTGGGTACTGCTTTGTCGGACACCTTTATCCAGGAAAATGGTGTGCCTCAGGGTTCCGTCCTGAGTGTCATCCTCTTTGCTATCGCCATTAACCCTATAATGGCCTGTCTCCCACCGGGCATCTCCGGCTCCCATTTTGTTCATGATTTTGCCACCTATTGCAATTCTCCACAGACCTGTCTCACTAAGCAGCCTCTTCAGCAGTGTATTGATTGCCTTTACTCTTGGTGCATTGACAATAGCTTTCGTTTTTACACTGACAAAACTGTCATTGAATTTTTACATCTTGGGCCTGTTGCCCTTCCGTTCTTTGAAACTATGAATTTCTTGGGGCTCCTGCTTGATGGGAAACTCTCTTGCTCCTCCCACAAGTCTTACCTGGCAGCCTGCTGGACATGGTCCCTCAATGGTACTTCCCAGGGTGCAGATCGAACTACTGTCCACTGTTTGTAACAGTCCCTTGCCTGTTCGAAACTGGACTATTGGGTGCTTTGTTTACGCATGTGCACGACCGTCCCTCTTACACTGTCTCAGTACTATCCGCTATCATGGCATCCGTTTGGCCACTGGCACCTTTTACACTAGCCCGGTTGAGAGTCTGTATGCATAAGCCACTGAACTACCACCATCCCACCGCTGTGACTTTCTCCTCAGCAGGTATGCATGCCATATGTCTGCGATGGCCACCCATCCTATGCCTCCTTCTTCGATGACATACTGGAAGTGCCAGTATGGGGTGTGCCCCTCTTCTCTGTTGCCTACTTGGGTTCACTTTCGGCTCTTGATCCAGTAGGTTAACTTCAAGCTCCCTGCAACTTTCTGGTGGATGTGAACTGTTCACCACCTTGGCTTTATGCTGCGGACTGCGTTCACCTTGGCTTTAATTCGCTTCCTAAGGACACTACACCAGCCTTGCTCTATTGCCTTCAAATTCACAACCTTCACGTGGAATTCCGTGATAATACCTTTGTGTTGAGAGGCCAGACAAACGTGTGGTTCCTGAAGAGGGGCAGGAGCCTTTTCAGTAGTTGCAAGGGCAACAGTCTGGATGATTGACTGATCCGGCCTTGTAACAATAACCAAAACGGCCTTGCTGTGCTGGTACTGCGAACGGCTGAAAGCAAGGGGAAACTACGGCCGTAATTTTTCCCGAGGGCAAGCAGCTTTACAGTATGATTAAATGACGGCGTCCTCTTGGCTAAAATATTCCGGAGGTAAAATAGTCCCCCATTCAGATCTCCGGGCAGAGACTACTCAAGAGGATGTCGTTATCAGGAGAAAGAAACCTGGCGTTCTACGGATCGGAGCGTGGAATGTCAGATCACTTAATCGGGCAGGTAGGTTAGAAAATTTAAAAAGGGTAATGGATAGGTTAAAGTTAGATATAGCGAGAATTAGTGAAGTTCGGTGGCAGGAGGAACAAGACTTCTGGTCAGGTGCCTACTGGGTTATAAACACAAAATCAAATAGGGGTAATGCAGGAGTAGGTTTAATAATGAATAGGAAAATAGGAGTGCGGATAAGCTACTACAAACAGCATAGTGAACGCATTATTGTGGCCAAGCTAGATACGAAGCCCACACCTACTACAGTAGTACAAGTGTATATGCCAACTAGCTCTGCAGATGACGAAGAAATTGATGAAATGTATGATGAAATAAAAGAAATTATTCAGGTAGTGAAGGGTGACGAAAATTTAATAGTCATGGGTGACTGGAATTCGGTAGTAGGAAAAGGGAGAGAAAGAAACTTAGTAGGTGAATATGGATTGGAGCTAAGAAATGAAAGAGGAAGCCGCCTGGTAGAATTTTGCACAGAGCACAACTTAATCATAGCTAACACTTGCTTTAAGAATCATGAAAGAAGGTTTTATACGTGGAGAAACCCTGGAGATACTAAAAGGTATCAGATAGATGATATAACGGTAAGACAGAGATTTAGGAACCAGGTTTTAAATTGTAAGACATTTCCAGGGGCAGATGTGGAGTCTGACCACAATCTATTGGTTATGACCTGCAGATTAAAACTGAAGAAACTGCAAAAAGGTGGGAATTTAAGGAGATGGGACCTGGATAAACTGAAAGAACCAGAGGTTGTACAGAGTTTCAGGGAGAGCATAAGGGAACAATTGACAGGAATGGGGGAAAGAAATACAGTAGAAGAAGAATGGGTAGCTTTGAGGGATGAAGTAGTGAAGGCAGCAGAGGATCAAGTAGGTAAAAAGACGAGGGCTAGTAGAAATCCTTGGGTAACAGAAGAAATACTGAATTTAACTGATGAAAGGAGAAAATATAAAAATGCAGTAAATGAAGCAGGCAAAAAGGAATACAAACGTCTCAAAAGCGAGATCGACAGAAATTGCAAAATGGCTAAGCAGGGATGGCTAGAGGACAAATGTAAGGATGTAGAGGGTAGTCTCACCAGGGGTAAGATAGATACTGCCTACAGGAAAATTAAAGAGACCTTTGGAGATAAGAGAACCACTTGTATGAACATCAAGAGCTCAGATGGAAACCCAGTTCTAAGCAAAGAAGGGAAAGCAGAAAGGTGGAGGGAGTGTATAGAGGGCCTATACTAGGGCAATGTACTTGAGGACAATATTATGGAAATGGAAGAGGATGTAGATGAAGATGAAATGGGAGATGCGATACTGTGTGAAGAGTTTGACAGAGCACTGAAAGACCTGAGTCAAAACAAGGCCCCGAGAGTAGACAACATTCCATTGGAACTACTGACGGCCTTGGGAGAGCCAGTCCTGACAAAACTCTACCATCTGGTGAGCAAAATGCAAGAGACAGGCGAAATACCCTCAGACTTCAAGAAGAATTTAATAATTCTGATACCAAAGAAAGCAGGTGTTGACAGATGTGAAAATCACTGAACTATCAGTTTAACAAGTCACAGCTGCAAAATACTAACGCGTATTCTGTCCAGAAGAATGGAAAAAGTGGTAGAAGCTGACCTCGGGGAAGATCAGTATGGATTCCGTAGAAATATTGGAACACGTGAGGCAATACTGACCCTACAACTTATCTTAGAAGCTAGATTAAGGAAAGGCAAACCTACGTTTCTAGCCTTTGTAGACTTAGAGAAAGCTTATGACAATGTTGACTGGAATACTCTCTTTCAAATTCTGAACGTGGCAGGGGTAAAATACAGGGAATGAAAGGCTATTTACAATTTGTACCGAAACCAGATGGCAGTTATAAGAGGCAAGGGGCATGAAAGGGAAGCAGTGGTTGGGAAGGGAGCTTATCCCCAATGTTATTCAATCTGTATATTGAGCAAGCAGTGAAGGAAACAAAAGAAAAATTCGGAGTAGGTATTAAAATCCATGGAGAAGAAATAAAAACTTTAAGTTTCGCTGATGACGTAATTTTGTGAGACAGTAAAGGACTTGGAAGAGCAGTTGAACGGAATGGACAGTGTCACGAAAGGAGGGTATAAGATGAACATCAACAAAAGCAAAACGAGGATAATTGAATCTAGTCGAATTAAGTCGGGTGATGCTGAGGGAATTAGATTAGGAAATGAGACACTTAAAGTAGTAAACGAGTTTTGCTATTTGGGGAGCAAAATAACTGATGATGGTCAAAGTAGAGAGGATATCAAATGTAGACTGGCAATGGCAAGGAAAGCGTTTCTGAAGAAGAGAAATTTGTTAACATCGATTACTGATTTAAGTGTGAGGAATTCGTTTCTGAAAGTATTTGTATGGAGCGTAGCCATGTATGGAAGTGAAACATGGACAATAACTAGTTTGGACAAGAAGAGAATAGAAGCTTTCGAAATGTGGTGCTACAGAAGAATGCTGAAGATTAGATGGGTAGATCACATAACTAATGAGGAAGTATTGAATAGGATTGGGGAGATTAGAAATTTGTGGCACAACTTGACCAGAAGAAGGGATCGGTTGGTAGGACATGTTCTGGGGCATCAAGGGATCACCAATTTAGTATTGGAGGGCAGCGTGGAGGGTAAAAATCGTAGGGGGAGACAAAGAGATGAATACACTAAGCAGATTCAGAAGGATGTAGGTTGCAGTAGGTACTGGGAGATGAAGAAGCTTGCACAGAATAGAGTAGCATGGGGAGCTGCATCAAACCAGTCTCAGGACTGAAGACTACAACAACAACCACCTTTGTGTTCACTGATGGCTCTTGGACTGACCATGGTGTCAGGTGTGCCTTCATCATTGGTGCCTACATTTTTTTGGTATCGGCTTCTGGCACACTGCTCAGTATTTGCAGCAGAGCTCTTCGGAGAATATCAGGCTACAGAGTACATCCGGTGAACACAGGCTTTCCAATTGTGTCATCTGCTCAGACTATCAGGACCCTTCAAAGCCTCTGTGCACTGTTCACTGCCCATCTCGTAGTGCAATGGGTCCAGGAAAGCTTGTACTTGCTCATTCTATAGAGCCACTGTGATGTTTATGTGGATTCCTGGTCATGTCGGTCTGACAGAAATCAAGGCTGCTGACCCTGTTGCCAAGGCTGCAGTCCTCGTACCTCAGCCCACTAGTTCTTACATTCCTTCTGATGATCTCTGTGTTGCCGTCTGTCAGGAAGTGGTGTGGCTGTGGCATCACCACTGGTCCTCCCTTCATGGGAATAAACTTCAGGTTATTAAGCCTTTCCCAGCAGCTTGGATGACCTCCTCTTGCCCCCGCCATTTTAACTAAGTTGCGTATTGGGCACTGCCTTTTTAGCCATCGCTATTTGTTAAGTGGCACTCTCCCCCACTTTGTGCACCATGCGCCCAACTTCTAACTTCTGCCATTTCCTGATGGAATGCCCCTTTTTTGTCCAGATATGTTCCTGTTTGCGTTTGCTGTCTGAGTTATTGGCCGTTTTAGCGAATGACGCAAGGGCTGTCGACTGCGTTTTACTTTTTATGTGTCATAGCAGTACCGCGAAGGCCATTTAATTTTTATGTCTGGTCCTCCATTTCTCTATTGCATATTTTATAGACCTTTCTCCATGTCCCTGTTTTTAGCTATCTTCTCTTCTGTTGTTGGGGATTTACATTATGACCCTGGTTGTTTTTGTGTCCTACATCAATACAGAACAGAAGGGGGGGGGGGAGAGAAGTACAGAAGCCCTTTCATTTTTTTGTCAACTTATGTCTTTACTTACCTTGAGATCTCAAAATTTGTCAGGGAAAATTGCTAAAACTTGTCTGGAAATCAGGGAAATATCAGAGAATTTCACTCGGGGAAACTTGTGACAACCCCTGGCCGCAAATCATTATCCTTCTCAGCTTGTTGCTGATGTGCAATTGCCAGTATCTGCCAGACATGCATGACAGAGTTTGTCAGAATGTGATAAAGTAGTGTCAGTGATGAGAAGTAGTCTAATTTAGATGATCCAGATGGATTTCAGAATTATTGACAGGACCTGAGAACAGAGCAGCAGCAGGTGAGAATGAGCTGGCATTTAGTTGATGAATGATTTGGGCAGCCTTCTGCATGAAAGATAAATCAAGCACTGCTTGGCTGAAAACTAGAATGAGTTCTAACATTTTCAGTGAGGTACCAGAGACAGAACTGATTAGAATGTACGAGGACCTGAGGAGCGATAGTCTAATATTTCAACAAGATAATGCATCTGTGCACTAGAACCAAAATGCAGTTTGAAGATAAAGCTATAGATATCTTGTCCTTGCCTGCACATAGTCCGGATTTGAACCATGTGGAGAACATTTGGGGAGTACTTGCAAATTGTGTTTATCACAATAGAAGGCAATTCGTATCCATAAGTAAGCTGAAAAGTGGAATATGCAAAGAGTGGGCAACAATTTCACTGCAAGAACAACAAATCTAACAAAATCAATGCCGAAGAGAATTTGTTTAGATAATTAGGAAGAATGGAGGTTGGAAAAAGTACTAACAATGCAATAACACAAGAAGACACTGAGTGCCTTTATACCTATTTTCAGCCTGGAAATGCAAACGTCTCATTTTGTTACTCGTGTTATGAAAGAAACTATGTAATCCCATCATGATTATTAATATAAACTGTTCAGTTGATAGTCCTTTTTGAAATCCAAACTGTTTGCTTGTATGCATGTTTTCCTGTACTAGGTATTTGCAAAGTATGTTGTTCATAATTTCAAACTGTATTGAAAATACTGAAGAAATGGAATGTGTAAGTAATTTTTTACTAACATTTTGGCTCCTTTTTTTGTGAAGCGGCTTTACAACATTGTGTTTAAAATAACCCTGTGAAAGTATGAGTATGAAAATATCCATCATGAAGTTCAGCTGTTCAGCATTTAATTATTTTAATGTCAGTTTCATCATAATGTCTTGAACATTGATTTATAAGTTAAAGAAATCTGTATGAATGTTAAAAATAAGAAAAAACAAGTTACTGTGGAAGCTTCCACTTTCAGATTAGAAGAGGACGGAGTTGTGACAGATTGTAGTATTCGTACCCAGGAACCAGAAGAAATGTTGGATTTTGATATTGAAAATGCACATGTACTAAACAAAGTGATAGCTAGAGCTGATAACATGAAAGATGTTCTAACTGAATTGGACTCGACTAGTGAATTTGTTGAACTTTTATTGTCACCTGATCCTCCCTACTTCCGTCTCGCTACAACTGGTAATGCGGGTGATACAAAGGTAATAACAAATGGAATTTCACTTCCACCACATTTTAAGACACCATATGCCTCTTATTAATTTCTGTGTTGATCAAGCAGTGGATATTCCTGGTTGAAATAACGACGATATTACGAAAAAGATAGAGTGCAACTCACCATATAGAGGAGATGTTGAGTTTCAGGCAGACACAGTAAAAAGACTGTTGTACATTAAGCCATTCAACCAAAAGACCTCCTTCTCCAGTACACACACACACACACACACACACACACACACACACACACACACACACACGAAATCAGTGTCTCTGGCCTCTGTGGCCAGTATGTGCGAGATGTGCTTGTGTGAATATAGGGGCTACATTTGTCTTCCACTTCAGAAGAAGGGCTGTGGCCAAAAGCTTAATGCGTAATAATCTTTTCTTTCTTCTGTATTGTAAGTATCGATCTGTCCTTTTCATAATATTGTCTTTATTGATCAAGAAGATGTTTGCATATTATGAGCATACACATATAGTTTATAATTAAGATAATATAATAATGTAAATGAGTTTAGAGTTTTCTTTCTTTCAACGTCTTAAAATTTACTTGCTTAAAAAATTCTGATGATGAATGTAAATAGTGATCTAATGTGTATGCTCATAAGATTCAACTGAACTCTGAAGAAAGAGACAGCTTATATTTCATATGGGGAAACTGTCATAATTTTCTTAGCACAATTTGTAATGGGTGTCCTATAAGCTGATGTTCTTATTAACATGAACACAATACAAATTAGTTTTTATTTAACTCTTTAAAACTCATTCTTATGCATGTTTATGAAGTCACAGAATATAAATGCAGTAGAGTGTGGATTTATAATCAGATGTGGCATATTTTCTTTCATGTTGCATTTGTTTTCAGTTATATGTCTAGTATTTGAAACACTATGCAGACAAAAGCCCAAACAATCTGGTCCTTATAAGCATTAATTATGCTGCAGTTTAGCTTCTGCTTCAATAGACTTACTGTAATGATTTCTTAAGGACTGTGTCACTATGGTGTCATTCTGTAATTTTTTTTGCCAAGAAGCCTTTTTTGTATTTAAGTTGCGTATCTCTCAATTTATTTTGTAATACAAAATGCATGAATTCAACTTGGGAGGTTTTTTGAAAGACCATAACCCAGGGTATGACTTCAAAGTTCACAGGGACAAGCGTTTGTTAATTGTTCTGTAGATCACATTTACAATGAATGTTATTAAGTTGAATTGCACATATTAACAAAGGAAAACACACACGTGTTTCAATGTCTTTGTATGATAGATCACTTTTGTTAGAGTGGCAACATAGCGTAGGCTCTCTGTAGTGTTAATATGCAGTTTGTATTGCCTATCATCCAGTCATCTGGTGTGTGTGTGGAGGGGGGGGGGGGGGGGGGGTCTGTAAAAATAACTATTTTTATTCAATATTTCTTCTGTGATATATAAGCAGTTGTTTGTTAGTTAGTTTCATGTTACATGGATCATTTTGCATGATAAATCATAATGATGTGGAATGAGTCATTGTACATTCACATCGCAAATTGATTTCTAAATATGGCTACATGCTGAACCTTTGTAAGGTGTTTTCTTTTATGCAGATATGAATTAGTAATTCCTACCCATTACCTTTTAAACATTGCAATAATGGCAGTTCATCTATGGAGTAGAAGTTGTCAAGAAGAAAATTTTTCAATTTTGTTTTCAAATTTTACTTTGCTGTCTATCAGACATTCTATATCACCGGGTAAGTGATCAAAAATTTTAGTTGCAGTGTTGTGAACCCTTTTTGTGCTAAAGACAACCTAAATGTGAAGTAATGAATGTCATTTTCCTTGTGGTATTGCAATTATGTAGATCATTGTTGCTTTTGAACTGCAGTGCATTATTTACAACAAACTTCATGAGGGAAAAATATAGTGTTGAGCAATAGTCAGAATGTCAGCACTTTAAACAGATGCCTGAAAAATGAACATGGGTGAGCACCACATTTTTTTATACAGCGTGTTTTTGAACAATGTAGACTCTTTCTTTCTTAAAGATGAATTCATTCCCTCAGAACCTTATTCTGTATGACATTACTGAACAAAAATATGTCAAGTTAATTATTTATCTCTCCCCTGGATTTGCAGTGATTCTAAGTGCAAATGTGGCTAAGCTGTTTTAGGAGTACCAGAATTTGCTTCTTCCAGTTTAATTTCTTATCTAAATAGACACCTAAGAATTTCAAAGTTTCCACCTAGTGTATTATTTCATCACCACATGTACAATTTATCATTGGTGTAGTCCCTTTAGATGTGAGAAATGACTATGTTGTGTCTTTTTAGAATTGAGGGAGAGGCCATTTGCAGAAAACCAGTCAATGATACTTTTTAGAACTTTGTTTACCATTTCTTCTGTTTTTCTATTGATTCCAGTGCTAGTGTCTTCTGCAAAAATAACTAATTCTACTTGTTGTGTATTAGGAGGAAAATCATTTACATATATGAGAAACAGTAGTGGACCTAAGATTGAATCTTCGGGAACCCCATAGGTGATTTCTACCCAGCTAGAATAATGTCACCATACTACATTGGTTGAATTGCTGAGTACAGATTTCTGCGTTCTTTTGGTTGGATATGGCATAATCGTTGGTTTACTGTATCATCGATCCCTTGAAACTTCAATTTATTTAGGAGAATATTGTGATTCACACAGTCAAATGTCTTAGACAGGTCACATAAAATACCAACAAGCACTGTTTTGTTATTCGGTGTTTGTAAAATTTGGTGGGTGATAATGTAAATGCCATTCTTAGTGCAGAAACTCTTCTGAAATCCAAACTGTGATTTGCTGAAGGTATTATTGTTGCTCAAATGAGGTACTATCCTAGAAAACATCACCTTCTCAAGATGTTGGAAAATGATGTCAGCAGTGAAACAGGTTGGCAGTTACTGACATATCTCCTATCACATTTCTTAAAGAGGTGCTTGACTACAGTATATTTCAGTCTCTCTGAAAAAATGCCTCGAGTTAGTGATGCATTACATGTTTGAGATAAGAGTGGGCTATGGAGAAACATTTTTGCTCTACGCTGGAAGACACTTCTGCTATATCTCAGACATTTTGTTTCTGTGGGTAGATTCTCAGCTAGTTCTGTAGCTGCGTATTTCATCCATGATCATCTTGTAGACATCTGTTTAAGGAGTTGGGCATTCTGACTGTGCCAAAGCTACATTCTGTAAAGAGTAATGCAGATCATTTTCCCCTCTGTGTTGTATTTGTGAATATCTCTGTTACTCTCAAACTCAGATGGATAGTTGATAACAAATTTCATATGTGAATAAATGTACTGTGTGGCTGTAGATAATACTCACAGCTGCTTAAAGAGATGCCTACAAGATGTACATGTGTGAACCACTCAGATAATTCTGATTACTATCTTTTGTGCAATGAAGGCTTTTTGCCTAATTGGTGAGTTACCCCAAAATATGACCCCATGAGACATCAGTGAATGAAAATATTTTCACCTACTGGCTTCTATATCCCAAAGTTGCCAATTATTCGTATGTCAAAAGTAGCCGAACCTAACATTTTGGCACTACTTCATATCTTTTTTCTAGTTTTTAAATTTTGATCAATATGCTCACATAAGAACTTTGAGCTTTCCACTATATCTATTCTATCTTCTTTATATATTAAGTTAATAGGAGGTGGGATGTTTTTGACAGTACAAAACTGGATGAGCTATGTTTCTCCAAAGTTTAAAACTAGCTCATTTGTGCAAAATCAAGCAGTAAATTTCACAAAAACTTCATTGGACGATTCTGTCTCCTGATTGAAATAAAACGGTAGAGCATTAACATACAACAAGAACAGTAGTGAGACAGAGACCATACCTTGTGGGTATGTAATTTCTCACCATCCAGATGAAGAGGCATCCTTCTTTCTATTACTAACAAAGCCTAGGGTGTCTGTCAGCTTTCTGTTTCTTAAATAAGGAGTAAGCCAGGCATGTGCTCACCTACATACACTGAGGTGACAAAAGCCAAGGGATACCTCCTAATATTATGTCAGACCTGCTTTTGCCTGCTTGTGGTGCAGCAACTCAACCTGGCATGGACTCAACAAGTCATTGGAAGTCCCCTGCAGAAATATTGAACCATGCTGCCTCTATAACTGTCCATAATTGCAGAACTGTTGCTGGTGCAGTATTTCGTGCACAAACAGACCTCTTGATTATGTCCCATTATTGTTTGATGGGATTCCTGTCAAGCATCGAGTAGGCCAAACCATTCACTCAAATTGTCCAGAATGTTCTTCAAACCAGTTGTGAACAGTTGTGACCCGGTGACATGTTGCATTATCATTCACAAAAATCCCTTCGCAATTGGCTGAAAATGGTCTCCAAGTAGCCAAAGATAACCATTTCCAATCAATTTTTTGTTCATTTGAAGCAGACGACCCAGTATATTCCATGTAAACATAGCTCGCACCGTTATGGAAACCACTACTAGCTTGCACAGTGCTTTGTTGACAGCTTGGGTCCACGGCTTCTTGGGGTGTGCGCCACACTTAAACCCTATCATCAAGTCTTACCAACTGAAATCATTTGATCAGGCCATGGTTTTGCAGTCATCTAGGATGCAGCCGATATGATCATGAGCCCAGGGAGACGCTGCAGGCGATGTCATACTGTTAGCAAAGACACTTGTTTTGGTCGTGTGTTGCCACAGTCCATTAAGGCCAAATTTCGTTGCACTGTCCTAACGAGTAGCTTAAAAAAAAAAGATATATGGATACATTCATCATCCGCCCCACTTTGATTTCTGCAGTTGTTTCACACAGTGTTGGCCATCTGGTAGCACTGACAAGTCTAAGCAGATACCACTGCTCTCAGTCATTAAGTGAAGACCGTCAGCCTCTGCTTTGTCCTTGGTGAGAGATAATGCTTGAAATTTGGTATTCTCAGCACATTCTTGATGTTGTGGATCTCGGAAGATTATTTTCCCTAATGATTTCCAAAATGGAATGTTCCTTGCGTCTAGCTCTAACTACTATTCTGCATTCAAAGTCTGTTAATTCTCATTGTGTGGCTATAATCGCATTGTAAACCTTTCCATATGAATCACCTAAGTGCAAATGCACTGCCTTTTTATACTGTGTGTATGCACTACTGCTGCAATCTGTATATGAGCATATTGCTATCCTATGACTTTCAGGACACCAGTGTGTTCCATAAAAATTTATTGCCTGTAGTGGAATATTACACTTGACACAATCAAATGCTCCCAATAAGTCACAGAAGACCACAACTAAACACCCTGAAATAATGTTGCATTAATTTTTATTTCACTGAGTATCAAACTGGGTTGTAGGACTATTGTATGTGATTTAGAATGATTTCCGCCTGCGGTAGTATTTTACATATATGAAAATTTATGAGTGCCCCAGTGGCTGTACCACAGATTAATTTGTATATCTTCTTGTGGGTGACAATATCATCTATCATGGTTTGGCTTTCAAACTACACATCATGCTCTGTGTACTGGCTGAGTAAATCTGTTCACACTTCAAAGGCAGGCAGAGTAGGGAGCTGGTTCATTACCATACTCACTTTAAAAAGTATGTGATAGTTAACCCAAAATTGGTTATGACATAAGTCAGACACCATCTTCCCTAAGCACATGGCCTTGCAGCCAGGGAAACCTACTTCTCACAACATTTCACTGACTCCAAACTTACCATTTTGTTCCTTGCTTAAATAACAGATTAGGTCCTCAGACATGGGAAGATATGCAGTTGAGGCTTTTGTGTGACCATTCATTCATTTATTGTCCCATCAAGGACAGCTTATGCTCTAAATTAAGTAGATGTGTTTCTTCCTAGCACAAGATACCTTAATTCCAGAAGTTGTCCATCCGTTATCCTTGCTTCAGTTCAATTTTACCCTTATTTATTTTAAGAGAGAACAACACTTATAGTGTTCGTCAGTATCTTTAAGAAGGGGTGTGTGTGTGTGTGTGTGTGTGTGTGTGTGTGTGTGTGTGTGTGTGTGTTTCATTTTGTCTTCGTCTGATATAAATAGTAAACAAAACAAAATTCAGTAATTTAGCTGTTCACAATTCTTCGGCTTAATTAATGCAAAGTAATACAAAGATCCAGAATGAGATTTTCACTCTGCAGCGGAGTGTGCACCGATATGAAACTTCTTGGCAGATTAAAACTGTGTGCCTGACCGAGACTCGAACTCGGGACCTTTGCCTTTCGCGGGCAAGTGCTCTACCATCTGAGCTACCAAAGCACGACTCACGCCCGGTCCTCACAGCTTTACTTCTGCCAGTATCTCGTCTCCTACCTTCCAAACTTTACAGAAGCTCTCCTGCGAACCTTGCAGGAAGTTTAGTACAAAGATGCTTGCTCATAAGATTGTGAGAGCTGATGTTCAAAAATGAGTCAGGAAACCTACCTCATGCTAAATTGAAGAAACTTTGGCCCATACAGAGGGATACCAGCAGTCTTTCTTCTCATGTGCCATCCACATATAGGGGAAAATGAGGCTGGTACACTAGATTCCCTTCCACTGCATATAATATTGCGGCTTGCAAAGCACGGATGTTGATGTAGATTATTATAGATAGGGACACAAGAAGAACTCCTCAGAACTCCTCTCAAATTTCAGCTAAACTGAGGAAAGAACTTAAAAAATTGTCCCAGGGTATGCGTGGGGTGTGCATAAATCATGAACTTAAAAGAAAGAGTGCAAGAAAGGGAGGTGAAAACCATTCAGAAAAATGTTGAGAAAAGAAAATCTAGTATGATTACTTCATTTTTTACTGAAATTCCTCAGGAAACAGCAATCAAAAAATATTTTGTAGATCTTTTTCCAATACTGAAGTGTAGAATGTCATTACTTGTAAAAATGTGTTGTTGATTTTGTTTGCGAATTACAATTACCAATAAAGAAATTTATATGGTCTTAACAGGGCTTTTTCGCAAGATATTATCAAAAATGAAAACAATTTGTTTATGCTGTATCTGTTTCTTGACATAATTTGCCATCTTTTAATAAACTTTATAAAACATTTATAAAACATTTTATTACCTTTCAGTCGTATTTCTCAAGTATTTCATCATCTTTCTCATCATTTTCAAATGTCGTCATTGCTTCTCACCCTGTAGACATTAAAAGTTATGCTCTGAATGGAGCACAATGTGTAAAATTCCTTGGGGTCCAGTCACATGAAAAAGTTAGAATTGAATCAAGGCGTGGGTAAACTAACTAGTCAGGAAGTTCAGTTCAGCATGTTGCACTCTGAGAAGTATCTCTAATTGTGTTGACTGAAAAGGAAGAGTGTATGTTAGGTTATTTAGCATATTTTCAGTCCCCGTTGTCTTTTGGAATTATCTTCTGGGGTGATGCACCTAAAGTAAATAAAGTGGTTATTCAGTAGAAGTGAACAATAAAAATATTATGTAAAGTAGATAACTGTACATCTCGCAGAAGCCTTTTTAAGGATCTTGGATTCATACTCTCAGTTCTTGATTCATGTACTCTACGGTTTTTGTGACTGATGACAAATATCAAATTCATCTGAACTGTGATATACATGGTCACAAGACAGAAAAATAGTTTTCATGTAGATCTTGCCTCCCAGTCCAAGGCTCAGAATATAGTTATGTAATGTGGTGGTAAGATATTCAGAAAGCTGATATCTCATGTAAAGCCAGGAATTAGAAAGCCAAGTATTAGCCATTTTGAATATTTAGATTCAGGGAATGAAAAGTTCTGTTAGCTACATGGCAAGCTAGAATGTTTGTGTTGCAAAGTTTTGTGACAAGTAGTGATAGACTATAAATTGAACTGATTTTTACAGATGAAAAAATATTTTCTTTGGAAATTACCATTGTAATGAAGCAAATATTAAGTTACATATAGCAGATAAACTGCAGCTTTGTAGTAGAACTGAAGAGGCAGCAACTTTGATCAAAGTAGCAGTTGTCTTTCTAATTTTCTCGATTAAATTTAGATGTTGTAAGTCTGAATAGCATTAAGCGGTATATACGGTAGACAGTTTAAGTTTGTCTGGTTTCTTTATCTTATGTTCATGTATGACTAGACTCACCTTTCCACTTCCCTGAAGGTTTTGATTTTTGATGGCGTCTACTGAACGCAGAGAGAGAGAGAGAGTGAGTGAGTGAATGAGTGAATCATGTTTATTTATATATGGCATTACTTGAAACATTTATTTATGCAAATTATTGTGAAGACTTCACCATTTTGGATTGGAAACTATTTTCTTTCCATTTTCAGGTTGACATTTCCAAGGATAGTGACATGATTGAATCTTTCAACTGCACCACAACTACTGTTTCAAGGTAAGCAAGTGTGTGTGTGTGTGTGTGTGTGTGTGTGTGTGTTTGTGTGTGTGTGTGTGTGTGAGGGGGGGGGGGGGGGTGATGAATGCATGCACGCACCAACCACTTTGGCAAGTACAGTCCAGCCCTACAGTCAACATTTCAGCAATGGGTTTGACTTTAGAGACAATAAAGCATGAGCACATTATATCCATCTCCTGAAAACATACCTCCAGGAGGCAGGACTTCACTGAATGGGGTGGCATGTTATACACTATGTGATCTAAAGTATCCGGACACTTGGCTGAAAATGACTTACAAGTTCGTGGCGCCCTTCATTGGAAATGCTGGAATTCAGTATGGTGTTGGCCCACCCTTAGGCTTGATGACAGCTTCCACTCTCACAGGCATACATTCAGTCAGGTGCTGGAAGGTTTCTTGAGGAATGACAGTCCATTCTCCAAGGAGTGCAGCACTGAGGAGATGTATCGATGTCGGTTGTTGAGACCTGGCACGAAGTCGGCACTCCGAAACATCCCAAAGGTGTTCTATAGGATTCAGGTCTGGACTCGCTGCAGGCCAATCCATTACAGGGATGTTATTGTTGTGTAACCCCTCCACCACAGGCTGTGCATTACAAACAGGTGCTCGATTGTGTGGAAAGATGCAATCGCCATCTCCTAATTGCTCTCTGAATTTTACTTTTGGCAATACACACGCTGGCAGATGACGTTCACCGGGCATTCGCCATACCCACACCCTGCCATCGGATCGCCACATTGCATACTGTCATTCGTCACAACACACAACGTTTTTCCACTGTTCAATCATCCAATCTTTACACTCCTTACACCAAGATAGTCATCGTTTGGCATTTACCAGCGTGATGTGTGGCTTATGAGCAGCCACTCAACCATGAAATCCAAGTTTTCTCACCTCCCGCCTAACTGTCATAGTGCTTGCAGTGGATCATGATGCAGTTTGGAATTCTTGTGTGGTGGTCTGGATAGATGTCTGTCTATTACAAATTGCGACCCTCTTCAATTTTTGGCGGTCTCTGTCAGTCAACAGATGAGGTCGGCCTGTATGATTTTATGCTGTACATGTCCCTTCACATTCCCGCTTCACTATCACACTGGAAACAGTGGACTTAGGGATGTTTAGGAGTGTTGAAATCTCGTGTACAGACGTATGACACAAGTGACACCCAATCACCTGACCACATTTGAAGTCCATGAGTTCCGCAGAGCGCCCCATTCTGCTCTCACACAGTGCCTAATGACTACCGAGGTCGCTGATATGGAGTGCCTGGCAGTAGGTGGCAGCACAATGCACCTAATATGGAAAACATTTGTTTTTGGGAGGTGTCCAGATACTTTTGATCACATAGTGTATCTGCTGAAATGAACCCTACTGTTGAAGTTCTAAGTATCGAGGCTGTACATGGACCAGTAAACCGTACAGTATTTTGACAGATTACATTACATCTATAAAAATCACTCATATTCATTACAGTCAGAAATAAACATAAATAGTAACAAAATATACATAAAATAAAGGCAGTTATAGTTTATGAACAATTTCAAGCAGTTTTTAATGAGTAAAGAAACTTTAATAGTTATACAAATTGTTGCAAGATAAAATTAGTGTCGCCAGTCTGATTTGCGAATGATTTTTAGTGAGTAAAGAACCCTCCAGGTGCTCACGGTTCTTTTGTGAGTTTGTGTGTGGCACACACGGGGTTCGAGCTACTGCAGCCAATTCTTCCTTCCCTGGCTGCATGTCCTTCACCTGGGCCTCTCTCCATAGCTATGCTCCTTCCCCATAGCCCCACCCTTCCCCTATCTCAGCATTCTGATTTATATTCACCTGGTTTCGGCTTGCAGTTTTGTTCCTTCTGCCTGTTCTTTCATCCTTTTTGGCGTTTATGTCCCCGCTTGAGGTTTGACCTCCACATCAAAATTTCCTGTTTTTAGTGTGAGCCATTTGGAGAAGAATTCCTTCCCTAGCATCTACGGCATGGAGTCCTCTCCCCACTTCTTTCCCCTATCCCTCCCCTGCTGTAGCCCCCTTCCACCCTGCTTGGTCAGCCAGCATGTGTAGCCAGTCCGTGTGGTGGGGCTGTTACGTGTCCATATAGCTGAGCCCCCTGACAATACAGGGATCACACTGCTGATACCTGAGCTGTTCCCTCCCAATGTATGCCAAGGAGTGGTTGCTTGTCTTCTTGGAGCATTGGAACTCCAGGCAATGGCCGCTGTGCGAGACAGCCCGTGGGGAGAACCCCTGGTCGGAGCGAGTGGTATCAGGGCAGATGCTTGGCGCATAAAGTGTATGAAGCTGCAAAAATCTGGCCAGTCTCAAATGGCTGTCTCTTTACATGGTGAAGGATCATTGAATGCTGCTTCATATGACCCAGCAATCTTCCCTTCCCTGGCTACACCATGTGAGAAGGGCCAGGCTCTCCATCATGGCATTAAACATTTTCCCCACTAGCTCATCTGTACGAGGACGGATGGGGACACAAATCCACCAAAAAGCCATTGTTTTTTGTGGAAAATATCGAGAACAAATTTGGTGAAGTGAAGTCACTGAGTTAAGATGTGGTCAGGCTCCCTGGTGATCCAAGCTGCTGCTACCCAATCTGCAGCTCTTCATGCCTGTGATTACCTTGGCTATGCCCCAGTGTCTGTTCTCCTTACCAATCTCTGAAAATGGTCCAGGGAGTGATTTTTTGTGAGGACTGCATCTTGCAAACTGATGAGGAATTCCGGGCTAATCTGGAGTGAATTACATTCTGGCTTGAGGAGGGGGGGGGGGATACCCTTCCAGAGGAGGTCAGTGCTACAGATGTGACATGAAGCCGTACGTCCCTCCACCTATACGGAGCTTTCGGTGCTTGAGTATAGGTCGTACATCTTCCTGCTGTACAGCAGACCCTCCATATGGTGACTGTGAGCGCCCACTCCATGAGGTAAGTCTGCGTTCTGCCAACTGTGTATGTGTCAGTTGTGCGGACCGCCTCTCCCCTCGCTTGCTTGATTGTCCAGCTTACAAGAGAGAAAACAAGATCCAAGAATACAGGTCTCTTGATTGCCTGTCTTATGCTGAGGCTCGCCAAAAGTATGAGAGACTCCACCCAGTGTCACTATCTTCAACTTATGTCTCTGTTACTTCATTTCCTCCTCCTACCCCCGGCTGGAAGACTCCTACCCCCGGCTGGAAGACTCCTACCCCCACTTGGCCATAAGATGCACCATCTGTGTGCCCCAAGGTCACCTGCTCTCTTTTGGTTCCAGATCTGGCTGACACCTGTACTCTCTCGGTGCCCTGCCACCTTCAAAAGAGGAGGAGGAGGAGGAGGAGGAGGAGGAGAAGAAGAAGAAGAAACAAGTCCCAATACAAGACCCCCCCCTCCCGGAGGTGCAATCTCCCCCCTCACAACCTGAGTCTACATCTTATTTTTGGATGTCACCCCATCCTTGTCAGTGATGACTACTGATCGACTGACATGACCCCCTCTCGGCTTCTTTATGTCTAACTTGGACTCTCTTCACACGATTATCCTGTGGAATTGCAATGGATACTGTTGCCACCTACCGGAAATACGTCTTGTCTCCTCCTATTCTGCTTTCTGTCTTGTTCTTCAAGAAATGCATTTTCACTAATGACCACTCTCCAAGATTTCATGGTTATTGGGCGTTCTGTCGGAACTGTGCCGGCCCCGGTGTAGCTTCTGGTGGGGTCTGCACTTTGGTTTGCTCTGATGTCATTAGAGACAGGATCCCCCTACGTACCAACCTGGAAGCAATAATGGTTCAAGTGAAAACGAGTCTGGCAATGACCATTTGCAATGTCTACCTCCCTCCAAGTAGGCCACTTCCTTATGTTGCACTGTCTACCTTAATCCAGCAATCCTGCCCCTGTTTCTCCTCCTTGGGGACTTCAATGCCCACAAGTCACTTCAACGGGTAGGGGTCTCCTAATTGACCAACTTATTAAGGACCTCAATTTGTGTCTCCTGAATGAGGGTTCCCCTGCCCACTTCAGTGCCACTCACGGCACCTTCACTTCTATCGATCTCACGGATCTCCTCCTCTGCCCTCGTGGCTTCCCTACATTGGTCTCCCATGATGACCTTTGTGTCAGTGACCACTTTCCAGTGATTTTGTTGTTCCCCTGCCGCCGCCAGGCAGACAGACTCCCATGTTGGGCACTCCACAGGGCCAGTTGGCCTTTATATATGTTTACTGTGTACTTTGACACCTCCATTTCAAATTCCAGGATGCAATCATGCGAGGCGTCTCTGGCACTGTTCTTCATGCTGCTGGCACTGCTGCCCCCTATCCACAGGTACCCCCTCATCCCCGATGGTACCGTGGTGGACCAAGGATGTCGCAGTTGCTGTCTAGGACTGCTGATGGGCACTGCAGCCATTTGAGTGACATCCTTCACAGACTAGTCTCTTCGTTTGTAAGCGTCTCTGTGCTAAGGCTCGTTGCCTTACTAAGCAGAGTAAAAAGGAATGCTAGGAGTGTTGTGTTTCCTCCATGGGGACATATGCCTCTTTATTGCAGGTTTGGTCCAAGCTCCGTAGCCTTCTGGGCCGCCAGTGACAGTCAACTGTCCAGTGTTTAACCTCCAAGGTACTCTGTGCACTGATCCATTGGTCCTTGCAGAACACCTCACAACACACTTTGCAACAGCATTGGTGTCCTCTTCCTCTCCTGCTACCTTTCTCCATCAGAAACACAGAGTTGAACAGACCCCCCTCTGTTTCATACTGCAACATGCTGAGCCCTATAATGAACCATTCAATTCTCGCAGCCTCTTACCTCTTTACGAGACATGGCCCCAGGCCTGAATTCCATCGACAACCAAATGATCCAACACTTGGACATTCCCCAGAGGCAACATCTCCTCAGGGTCTTCAACTGCATTTGGCTGACGGTGCTTTTCCATCGCAATGGCGAGACAATATAGTCCTCCCCGTCCTTAAGTCCAGAAAGAACCCAACGTCCCCCGACAGCTACCGCTCGATTAGCCTGATGAATGTACTTTGTAAACTGATTGAGAGGATGGTTAGCTTCAGATTATGTTGAATACTCGAATCTCGGGGCCTTTTGTCCCCATATCAGTATGGCTTCCAGGCAAGACGATCTCCAACTGACCATTTACTCAGATTGGAAACAGCCATCTGACAGGCTTTTACTCGCTGCCGGCACCTTGTCACGGTCTTCTTTGGCGTACACAGGGCATATGACATGGCTTGGCACCATCACATTTTAGTTACCCTCCATGACTGGGGCTTCCGTGGTCCCCTTCCAATTTTTATCTGCGAGTTTTTATCTCACCAGCTCTTCTGGGTTCGAGTTGGCACTTCACTCAGCGCCCCTTGGATTCAGGAGAATTGTATCCCTCAGGGTTGTGTACTAAGTGTCATACTCTTCTTCATTGCCATCAATGGGCTTGTAACCTCCGGTGGGCCTCAGGTTATCCCGGTGTCGTATGTCGAGGATTTTTGCATCTGGTGCAACTTGCTCTCTGTAGCATCTGCTGAGTGCCGGCTCCAAGATGCTATCCAACAGGCCTCTGTATGGGCCACCTCCCATGGGAACCAGTTTTCTCCCTTCAAAACACGGGTTACGCATTTTTTATGATCGATCCAGAGTAGACCCCGATCCAGAACTTTATTTAGGTGACCAGCTCCTCGACATTGTAGCATAGTCCCATTTCTTGGGCCTTATTTTTGACAACAAGCTGACATGGCTGCACCATATTCGCCACCTAAAGATTATGTGCATGCGTAAGCTTAATGCTCTCCACTGCCTGGCCCATACATCTTGGGGTGCAGACCATGCCCATACTACTCTTCTCCATATTTACAGTGCTCTGGTCTTGTCCAGACTAGATTATGGAAGTCAGATTTATTGCTCAGCAGCTCCTTCCACTTTGAAACTGCTTGACCCTGTTTACCATTGTGGGGTGCGTCTGTCTATTGGTGCCTTTGGCATTAGTCCCGTTGATAGTCTCCTCACAGAAGCGGGGATTCCCCTCTACATTTACGACAGTGCCAACTCCTGGTTTCTTATGCAATCTCCATTCGCCAATTCCTTGACCATCCCGTGTACCCTATGCTCTTTGCCATCGAGGCATGTCTCCCTCCTGACACTCGCCCACGAGTGGGATTGCCAGTTGGCATGCGTCTCACTTTCCTCTGTCGGGACCTCCATCTCCTCTCACTGGAATGCACCCCGTGCCTTTCCTCCCAAACCCCAGTCCCCTCACAACCCCCAGATGGTGCCTAGACCGTTGATTAGGACCGAACTATTCCAGGATCCTAAGATCTCTGCTGCTCCTATGATTTTCTGACATCTTGTGTGTGTCATCCTTGCAGAGTTCCAGGGTGCCGCCATCTTTTACACTGATGGTTCTAAGACAATCGATAAGATGGGATACACTTTCACGTCTGATGCTGGCTTAGAACACCGTACATAACCGGGATCATGTAGTGTGTTCACAGCAGAACTTCTAGCCATTCGCAGAGTCCTCCACAGTGTTTTAATTTATTCAGGCTCAATGAACAGCCTGCAGGTTGTCGACTGATGCTACTCTCATCACCCTTTGGTCTCTGCTATCTGTGGCCTTCTCTCTGCCCTTGGCCATGCCGCCTGTTCAATTGTCTTTCTTAGGTTCCCAAGTCATGTAGGCATCCCGGGGAATTAACTGGCTGACCGTTTGGCTAGAGAAGCAGCTACTTACCTGCCATTTCCTTTCATGATTCCAGCTGTAGGTGGAATGACATTTGATGTGCTACTGCTCACAGTAATAAATTCCGCATAATCGAGGAGTCTACTGCAGTTTGGCACTCTTCCTTCCTCTCCTCTCGGAGCCAGAATGACAGTACCCCACATATTGATGGAATGTCCCCTTCTTTTGGCCCTTTGAGCTAAGTATGGTCTTCCAGATTCCTTAAATTTAGTATTAGCAGACAATTCACAGATAGTTTAAGTGGTCCTTGGTTTCCTCCATGAAAATGGTTTTTATTTCCAGGTCTTGGAGCAGGGACAAGGTGGTTGTGGTTGCGACCTCTTTTCCAGTCTTCTCAGTGTGTAACCCCATGACCACTCCCCCGTGGAAGGACTCCCCTTTTTCCAGTTTTTAGATTTGGTCTCACCTTTTATGCCTTTTACTGTGTGTGTGTAATCATCATTATTTTATAATTTGGCTCTAGTGACTGGATCTGTCCACTTTTAGCGGACCCTCTTTCTTCTGTGACTAACTTCCTGATTGCCCCACCATTTGGTCCCATAACCCCTCTCAATTAATCAGTCAATCAATCAATAGTGAGTAAAGAACTGGTAATAATTTCAATGAATCGACTGTCTCAATGAAGTATTTCATAAGAGAGCTGCTCAGTCCACATTTATCTGTAGTGTTGATTGTGCACTTTAATATGAGACAGTAATTAACTAGAACATCACTTCCTCACATTAACAGTTACAAAAACATTCCATTTGAAGTAATTGAGGAATTTAATCTGCAATCCTGCTTTCTATACACAGATATCCCCTAATCACAAATACATGTAAATGAACATACACTTGCCACAATTTGCCGACAGTGAAGTGCTAAACACAGTTTAGTCATGTATTTTTCATGTTTGTTAAATTTTATTGTCAGACTTAAGTTACTTTTAGATTAATTGTTATCTTTCATGAAATTTATAATCTGTTACAACATTGCACAACTAGCTGCCAGTGCAACTTAACTACATTCAATTTGTAAACTGTTTTTCAGGATAACGCAAACCTCTTGTAGTCTTTGTTAAGAAAATTTTGCGGTTTTTAATTATAATTGTGATGCTAAAGTAAATTTTAAGAACCTGTTGCAGGTAGCATGACTTGGGGCAATAACAGTATGTAAAATAAACGTATATGTCGTGTGACTAGGGCCTCCCATTGGGTAGACCGTTTGCTGGGTGCAAGTTTTCTATTTGATGCCACTTCGGCGACTTGAGTGTCGATGGGGATGAAATGATGATGATTAGGACAACAAAACGCCCATTCCCTGAGCGGAGAAAATCTCAGACCCAGCCGGGAATCGAACCCGGGCCCATAGGGTTGACATTCAGTCGCGCTGATGACTCGGCTACTGGGGGCGGACATAACAGTATGTATGCAGATGTAAATTAAACTGCATTGACAAAAGAACACACAGTAAGTGTGATTTACAATATTAATGAAAACAGTATATTGCATGGAGGTGATGAATCATACTATATGATTTTAACCTCAGTGTTTATAGGATTCACGAGTGGCTCTTCTTCTAATTAACAACTGTCATGGGGCACTATTTAAGCACTCCATGTCCCTAGTAAAGGCAATGACCACCTGAGGCAATAATTCCATCAACTGTATAAATTTTAGTCTTGTATCTAAACTGCTATGTGTTCACTATGAGGCTAACTCCTGACTGGAGCTTTGTCCGCTGTCTGTGGGCTCTCTTCAGGACCTCCTTTGCCATTGCCCTGCTTTTGCCTCCTTAACCCAGATGGACTTCCCTCTGGCTTTTCCTAGCCTGTCGTTACAGTTTTAAGTATTGAGTCTGTAATGGACCAGTGAAATGCACTATATTTTCACAGATTACATAACTTCCATAGAAATTCTTCATATTTATTCAAGTCAGAAATAAACATAATTAGTAACAAAGTGTACATAGATACAGGCAAGTATTGTTTATGAACAAATGCAAGTTATGAATGACAAGAAGTTTTGGTATTGCTCCCTTCGGAGGCATGTTGACAGACTGAACACTGTACAGAAGTGACTTGTGCTTTTCAGGTTTGGAGACATAGCCCACTGCATTCAACTGTGTTATGAATGCATGTTAATTTTATTTACAGTACAAGCAACTGTTTTTAGCAATTTCCTGTGGTAAAAAGAGTGCTGAGAAAAAACTTTACAATAAAAAACATCAACTGTAGAAGGTACAAGATTGGTGTAAACCTCTTCTTGAACAGTTTATATGAAATAGCACCATAATTTTTGCATCATGTATAGCAACGGATCAAATGAGGAAACTACCTTGGCTACACAGTGGTTTTACCCAATTGTATTCTACAGGGTCTGCCTACCAAATAAATTTACATTGTATAATGCAGTGATGTACCCAGTCCCAAAGGCATTGGAGCAGACAAGGTGTGATGTGATCAAGGGAAGGAGTGTGTCACCTCCTTCATTGTTCTTAAAGCTCTTCGAACGTTCCAGAAAATGTACTCAGCAGAGAAAATGGTATAATAACATACAGGACTCCTTTTCCTGTGACAACAGTTGGGGGAGGAGGCAGGAACACATGGGAATAAAGAGAAACAAGTAAGCTGATGTAGCAACTGTGAAAGAAGTAAGCTAATGTAGCAAGGCCTATTGAGGCAACTGAGTCACTGCAGGCCACTGTCTCACTGCTGAGCCAGAAAGTCGTGCACCACTAGGAAAATAAGTGCCGGAAGGTGTAGACCAGCAGGCTAGCAGTTGTGAAATTAAATTAACCAGCATTTGCATTCCTTCTTCTGTTAACAGAGATGGGATAAAGTCACACTCATCAATTTCCATCTAGGAGACAGTTCACTTACACCTAACTTTATGCTCTCACAGAAGAGCCTTCTGTTTGTGGCTCTATCAGCATACAAATTGAGTAGTCTCATTTTGACAGAGTATGTACTGTATTCTCATAAGGACAACAATGTAAGATGGTACCTGCCCTCTGTTCTAGGTGATGCCAATACTAGTGTGGTAAGACATTTAAAATTATGTTCATACTGTCTATACTCCAGCCTGAGCTTTTAGACTGCCGATTTTAGTGTGTTATGGAGATGCTGGCACATCCTGTCATTTATTTGTGATCTGCCAGCCACGTGTATCTGCTATTTTGTTTTGGATTCTTCTCTTTGATCAATATTTCACTGCTTTTAACTACACTCACCTGTATGTATATAGTATGGATTCTGCAGACTATAATACCTACCATCATCATTGTCATCAATGGCCCAAATTGACTAGACACTGTCCAAATAATATCTGATCAGGCTCCAAGCAGGTCTACAGCAACAGTGTAAGTCTTAAATCTTACGATACTCCCATTGTGCTGTTTAAAACAATGAAAGATGATGTACTGTAAGCAGGGGTAAGCAACAAAGATTATACTAAATAAAACACTGTTATTATGTCTGAAGTGACATGGGTTTCAGCTGGATAACAAACTAAAATGGACTGTACACTTCAACTAATCAAGAAGATCGGTTTTGCTCATAGGAGTTTCATTATTGCTTAACTACAGTCCAGACAGTAGAAGAAAGTGCTAACTGTCAGTTTAACCCTTTAATGCATACTGTAGCTGATAAGCTACAGACCACATTTCTTCGATTTATTCCATATGGAGAAACATTTTCGATCAAATTCGTTATGTAGCTAAGTGTATACACTCCGCTGCAGTTTCTAGTAGTTCTTCATAGCGATCATAGATGGCAGGACGAGCTGAAGCAGTTCGACAGTGAGCTGTGTGGACATACTGCCAAGTGGGTGTTTTGGCGGAAAGTTGAGGTGTGTTTTTGGTGTTTGTGCACTGATTTCTGGGTTTGAAAATTACTTTTTCATTTTGAAAACGTAAGTAGATATGGTGTAAACAGTTAATTCGAGTGTCTTTGCGATAGATTTGAAATGAGGCCTGTTTTTGTGTATGTAGCTTATCAGCTACATTTTTCATTTACTGCATTTCAGGCGCTGACGTAAAAATGTCTCGAAAGAGTCAAGAAGAAATGCTTATGGAATGGTTAGAGATTCCACTAAGCAGTGATGACGATCTTGAGTGTTTCTCTGACGATTCCATTCAAGATGAGACACATGTTGCTCCAGAATCTGTTGATTGTGATAGTGACAGTAGTGACGAAGAAAGTCAAGTACCAGTAATTAGGACTGAAGATGTTTCTGGAACAAGACAATCTGATGTTATAATGAAGGAATCGACGTCACAGTTGTCTGATAATGCTCTGAAACTGCCATGCAGCAGCCAAAATGTTACCAAAAACAGCAGGAGTGTGGTTTGGAAAGATAAACAGTTGATTATTCCCGAACTGCAGTCAAAATTTCATGGCAATACTTCATTACCAGAAGAAGTAATAAACTTAAATACTCCATACCAATTCTTCAAACATATATTTCCATCTAAATTGTTTGATCTAATTGTCGAAGAGTCTCATAGATACAGTGTGCAGTGTAATCCTGATAGACCAATAGATTTATCCTGTGATGACATAAAAAAATTTATAGGCATCTGTCTCGTAATGTCAATAGTTCATGTACCTAATACGAGGGATTACTGGGGAGAAGTTACTGGTACTCATCTGATCAAGACAACAATGACAGTGAATCAGTATGAGCAAATACGTAAGTTTCTTCACTTCAATGACAACAGTGCAATGATACCCAGGGGTGAAAAAGGTCATGATAGACTCTTCAAGATAAGACCCATAATAGATCTCGGTTTCAAACAATACCTGTTGAGGAGTGTATTTCTGTTGATGAACAGATATGTTCAACAAAGGCTAGAATTTATTTGAAACAATACATGCCAAACAAGCCTCATAAATATGGATACAAATTATTTGTTATTAGTGGCATATCTGGTTATGCCTACGATTTTGAGATTTTCACTGGAGATGAAAATGAACCAGAAAAAAGAGTGACTGGGGAGGAAGACTTGGGAGCAAGTGCAAATGTTGTAGTTCGACTCAGTAGGATACTACCAAGAAATATGAACCACAAACTGTACTGTGACAATTATTACACAAGTCTGCCACTGCTTCTATGGTTACATAAACAAGGAATTTACTCACTTGGGACAGTCAGAAGAAACAGAGTGCCAGACTGCAAGCTCCCTTCAGAAGCTGAGCTGAAGAAAATGGCACGAGGTGCATCAGTAGAGCGCATCGCAACAGTGGATGGTGTCGACATATCAAATGTAGTGTGGAAAGATAACAAGAGTGTGATGTTGCTTTCTACACTTGCTGGACAGCAGCCTATTCATGAAGCAGGGAGGTATGACAAAAAACAAAGTCAAGAATAACAATACCTTGTCCACAAATAATTAAGCTCTACAATAAACATATGGGAGGTGTTGACCTTCTTGACAGCATAATGGGTCGACATAAAATTCTTGTGAAAAGTCGAAAATGGTATATAAGATTGTTTTACCATCTCCTGGACATGGGAGTAGTCAATTCCTGGCTGTTGTATAGGAGAGTAGCAGAAACCAATGGGATTAGGAGAACTATGAAACTCTCCGAATTTCGAATGGAAATTGCTCACTGTTTGTGTCGCTCAGGTCAAACTTCAGCAAAACGTGGAAGGCGAAGTAATGAACTCGAAAACCAAATACAAGCTAAGAAGACAAAGGGGCCCACAGCACATGTACCTCCACAAGATGTAAGGCTGGATCAAGTAGGTCACCTGCCTTCGTACTTGCAAGTGAGACAGAGGTGCAAAATGCCAGGATGCAACGGATTTTCCTGGGTTCAGTGTAATAAATGTGCAGTTGCATTGTGTTTGCACAAACAAAAGAACTGTTTTCAAACTTTTCATGTAAAGTGATTATCACATGCTTGGGTACAAACCTGTTGGAACTAGATACCTTATTGTTCATATATAAAAGTGTATAAAATATACAATAAATGCTCAATATTTACAACATTAATGTCCTATTTATTATTTTAGGATTTTTCCCTTCCTATACAAAGTATTTAATCATAATCAACAATTAAATTACGAGAGATTTGGTCAAAATTGAGGGAGCAAAATAAGCACATTTATTGTGGCTCGTAAGGTGTTAACTCAAAATGTAGCTGATCAGCTACAAAGCGATTTTCAACAATAGTGCTTTGTTAATTTAATTTAAAAAATTTTTCAATATTTTTTTCGAAATGTAGGCACTATAAACTAAACATGGTAATTTTTACAGCTTGAAATAAAAAATCATGCATTTAAGGGTTAACAGTTGTGAAGAGGATAGGTTGCTGTTAATCTTAAACGAAAAGATTGATAGGACACAAACAGTCACACAAGCAGTCACATATATCATATGTCTGAAACTGAATTCCTTGCTCTGCAACATCTGAAAGAGCATTGCAGACATCATCTGCATAAGTTATCCAACCTGCTGACATCCTACAGCTGCCTTGGGGCACCACTATCCAACCCCTATCCTATCCACTGTGTTCCCCCTCGTGAATCCCTCATAGCATCCAGACCCTGTCTAACTGACCATTTCAACTTGCAGATCCCCCAAAACTCCCTACCAACACTCCACTAAATCCAGAGTCAAAACGATCCCAGAACACTGTTAACATTTCCACCAAAATCATCAGTCCCATAGAAGTTTCAGCCCTATCCAAGGCCTCACCTTCAGCTCTATTCCCAAATTTCACCATGTTGGACTTGTCAGAGACCTACTCTCTTTCTCGAGGTCCCTGCAATGGAAACACTTTTTTGCCACCAATCCCTCCAACCAGAGCCAACCTAATTCCAACATTGAACCTTGCCCCTCCCAGTTCGTACAAAAAACCCATCATGATCTTCCCCCCTCCCCCTCCAATCTGACCATCACTTCAACTGGCAGCCCACACATAATGAAAATATCGTAGACTTCATAGCTACAAACAGGCCAGACGGGGATTAGTGATAATGATGTCATCCTAGCGACTATGGTTATGAAAGTTAGTAAATCACTGAAGTACAGCAGGCAGATTCCATATTTCCAGATTTCCTAAAAGCTTTTGACAAGATCCCTCACTGCAAACTGTTAATGAAGGTATGAGCATACAGAATAGCTTCCCAGATATGCAAGTGTCTCGAAGACTTCTGAAGAAATAGAACCTAGTATGTTGTCCTAGATGGCAAATGACAAAAGTGTCATCAGGAGTGCCCTAGGTAAGTGTGGTAGGACTGCTATTGTTTTCAATATACCTATATAATCTGGCAGACAAGGTGGGCAGCAATCTGCAGTTGTTTGTCGATGATGCTTTGATGTACAGGAAGGTGTCAAAGTTGAGTGACTGTAGGAGGATACAATATGACTGAGACAAAATTTCTAGTTTGTGTGATGAAAATTTAGAAAAAATGTAAGTTAATGCAGATGGGCAGGAAAGACAAACCCATAATGTCTGGATACAGCATTAGTAGTGTCCTCCTTGAAACAGTCACATTGTTACATTGCAGACTGATATGAAATAACATGAGCATGTGAGCATAGGGAAGGTGAATGGTTGACTTGGGTTTATTGGGAGACTTTTGAGAAAGTGTGATCCATTTGTAAAGTAGACCACATATAGGATACTGCTGCAGCCTTCTTTTGAGTACTACTAGAGTGCTTGGGATCCATACCAGGTTAGAGCAAAGGAAACCATTGAAGTTATTTAGAGGTGAGCTGCTATATTTGTTACCAGTAGGTTTGAACAACACATAAGTATTGTAGAGATGCTTCAGGAACTCAAATGGGAATCCCTGTCGGAAGGTGATGATCTATTTGAGGAACACTATTGAAAAAAAGTTAGAGAACTGAAGTTTGAAGCTGACTGTAGAATGATTTTACTGCTGCCAATAAACATTTTACATAAGGACAATGATGATAAGATATGAGAAATTAGGGCTCATATGGAGGCAGATTTACATTTGTTTTTCCCTTGCTCTATTTGCAAGTTGAACAGGAAAGGAAATGACTAGTAGTGGTACAGGGTGCCCTCCACCATGCACCTTACAGTGGCGTACATTGTATGTATATATATGTTAGACTCGAACAACTGAACCATATCTGTTGTCAGAGCTTTGATTATCTGTCATCAAACCCTGAAATGAGGGACATCGTACCTGAGATCCCACCTACCCCTCCTAAAGTGGTGTTCCTTCACCCACCCAACCTCTGCAGTGTCCTAGTCCATTCCTATGCCACTCCCAATCCTAGCCCCTTGCCCCAGAGATTACATTGCTGTCGGAAGCCAGTTGCAAGACCTGCCCAATCCACCCATCCAGCACATTCTATTCCAGTCCTGTCACAGAATTATCCTGTCCCATCAGAGGCCGAGCCACCTGTGCAAGCAGCCATGTCATATATCAGCTCTTCTGCAGTCATGCACACCTTTTTATATTGGTATGACTACCATCCAGCTATCCACCAGAACGAATGGCCTCTATCAAACTGTGGCCAAGAGCAAAGTGGACCACCTTGTGTCACAACATGCAGCTGTACATAACATGCTTGATTTCAGTGGCTGCTTCACAACACAAGCCCTCTGGATCCTCCCCTCCACACCAGCTGTACTGAACTGTCCAGGTGGGAGTTACCCTAACAACACATTCTCTGCTCCTGAAATTATTCCGTCGTTAATCTGTGTTAATCTACTTTCCACACATTCTCCACACAACGGTTTACATCCCTTCTGCCCTATCACCTCTCGTCACGTTTATTGTGTGCCTCTCTCCGCCAATTCCCCCACCAGCCTTTTCCCCTCCATGCTCCTCTCCTTTTCTGCTCTTAATTTCGTCTCTTCAGCAGCTTTCCGATGCTGCAACCTTGTCCTGCCGCCTTCTAGTCCCAGCTTACTCCGCCAGACAATGCTTTTCTCTTCCCCACCTGTACCCAGCTACTGTTTCCCTTTACTGCCCCACTCCCAATGGCTACTTTCATTCAACAGAACAGTCAAAGATAGTGGTAATATTTGTGTGTGAGATGTGCCTGCTTGTGTGAATGTGTGTGTTTTCTTCTTTTCTGAAGAAGGCTTTTGCCGAAAGTTCAGTGTGTAACAGTTTTTTGTTGAACATGTCTGCAACTCATTGTGTCATCTTTACAATGAGTAGCACTCTATTCTTTTTCATAATTGTTAATATTTCAACCTGGACTTTCTATTGTTTTTACTCTCAGTTTAGCAAGTATTAGACTTCACATTATCTGCTGTGTTTTCGTATGCACCACTTGCTGGCAAAAAGTAGTTCCGTATGTACAGCTAGAAATTAATGTTTCAGAATACACACTTGTAGTTTAGCACTTTTTCCCCACCAATGCCTTAAATGGTCCCATACATTTGTGGGTAACAACTATTACTATTTGAACAATGCGAAGTCCAGGATGGAATAACAACAGTACTATGAAAAGAATGGATTGCTACTCACCACCGTGTCACTGGCTACAGTCGTCGTGTGCGTCAGTTGCGTTTGTGTGTAAATGTACGCCACCGTGTCCCTGGTGCTTTCTACTTTGGAAGAAGGAGGCATTTTGGCCAAAAGCTTAAATGTGTATTTCTCTAGATTTCAGTTTTCTGAGGGTTTCCTAAAGCCAGATGCTAGTATTATTCTTTTGAAAAGCATGCAGCCAACTTCCTTCTCCATACTTTCTTAATTCCAGTTGGTGCTCAATCTCTAATGATCTCATCATTGAAAGGACATTAAACCCTATTCTTTTATCTTTCCAGGTCTCTCCATGCTGTTGTATGCATTATGGTCTTCAGCTCTAGAAGTCTATGTTCCTACAGTGTAGTTCCCTATTATCATCTAGTCACCTTCCATTAGGTTGTTTTCTTGGTCTTTTCTTGTATCTTATTATCCATCTAAGAACTTCCTTGATCCATCTGCCATCTATTCACCTGGTTTTGTGTCTTCCACATCCATTTAATTTGCACTATAGTACTAATCATATCTTCCACCGCAGTTTGTTCCCTAATCCATTTATTTGCTTCCTGTTCCCTTTAGCAGCCCCCATCAAGTCTCTCTTGATTGCTTGCTTATAAAATCCCTAGTCTTTGAATGTACCCCCCCTCCCCTCCCCTCCTCCTCCTTCTCTCTCTCTCTCACACACACACACACACACACACACACACACACACACACACACACTTCCAGTCCATGCATTGCTAACATAACTCAAAAATGGTAATGCATACTGATTATAAACCTTACTTTTGAGGCTTTTTGGAATTTTGTTTTGAAAACGCTGTTTAGTTTACCAAAATCACTCCAGCCCACTTTTATTCATCTGTTGTTCACTGTGTTGTCTTAAATTGCCCAAAATGAAAAAAATCTTAGCAACTTGGTTCTATGACTTTATTGTTTGTTTGTATTACTATATTTTTAGTGTGTTGATTATATCTTATTTCAGTCTTGTTATAATTCACCTTCAGCCTTGCTTTGAAAGTTGTGCTGTTATGTTCCTTCATTCAGTCTTGAAGTTTATGTGCCTCAAAGGTAAACAGAACAATCCTATCTGCAATGTGTAGATGGTTCACTATCTTTAATTACCATGTGGTGCTTCTTCATTTTCCCAGTTTAGGCTGTAAACGTCCTCTAGGACTGCTGAGAATACTACTGGTGATTCAGAATCTCCTTGTCCGATTCTTCTTTCAATTATGAATTTCCTACTATCCTGATGAAGTCTAATGGACGCCTTAGTACTGCTGTAAACTGTCTTCAATATACTAACATAGATTGAGTCACTGCCTTGTTTCTCAACTGCCACTGCATTTTGATCCTCATTAGTTCTCTCAGTAAGTCCACCATTTCCATATGGAACTAACATATTTAAACTAGTCAGGGTTGTTTTTCACAATTTTAACTCTTACTGAAACTGCCCCTGTCAACATCCATTAAGTTCATTCAAAATGTTGCATACTGTCAGTCCCTATTCCATATTTAATCTTTTTCTGGTGAAATACTATTTATTCTTTGAAAGTTAAATGTAGATAACCACACATCTAGGAGAGACCTCTTCAAAAATATTTTGATGCTTTTATTCATAGCCTTTGAAATTTACTCATTAAATTAATGAAACAAGTGAAAACAACAATGGTTTATCCTATCTGATCAGAGACAGAGCCACCCATGAAAACAGCTTAGTCACATACCAATTTCCCTGCAACTAATGCATGGCTTTTTGTGCAGAAACAAGCATTGGTTAATTGTGCACTCTTATCAATGCTGCTGAGCACACTGTGATAAACTTCAAAATGTGTTTCACAAACAATACCACATGGAGACTCTCACCCAACACATGATTCTCTGAACTGGGTAGCAAACAATATCTCCTCCAATACATCCTTCAATTCCACAGTCCTCCCGGCCTTGCTTCTTTTCCAAAGGTATTTTTTTGTGTTACAATGACTGCAGTTGCATGGAATTGATGGTTTAGCAAAGGATAGTTTGCATCACATTTAACAAAAAGTATATATAAGTTATGGTAAATAATTCAGCTGATGGAAGCAGGAGAGAGTTTTTAGGCTGCTGAAGTGAAATAATTAATGATGTTTTGCAAGGTTCACACATGGGTCCCTGGAATACAAGCCCCTATTCAGTTACCCTTATTTAGGCTTTACATACCTTCTGTAAATTAATTAAGTAAATGGGGTTCTATGAAGTATGCATTGGCACAAATGCCTCACTTGTTCTGCAGATGCTGTAATTTAGGAGAGCACTCACCAAATTTTAGAAGCATTGAGTCGTCGATAGGCATACACAAACAGGAAAAAAAAAAAAACATGCTAGCTTTTAGAATAAGGCTAGCAAGTTTTCTCTCTCTTTCATGTGTGCCTTTTAATGACTCAGCAGTTCTGCTTGTCGGTGAGTGGTCTCATGTATTCCAAAATTATTCATGTTCTATCAGAATTGTCCTTTTTATGTCCTCTCCTATCTGTGCCACAATATGGCTTAGTGGTGGGCAGTACTACTTCCAGTAATTTATTTGAGAAATACTATTGCGGTTTTTGAGTTGCAACTGACAACTGACAACATACTTGGTGAGGTGCTGTGATGCTGTTTGTCAGTGTATCCAGCTGTTTAAAGAGGCTCTGAAGTGGCACCACATATTATCCTCGATCCTGATGAAGCAGGTCTCTACAATGAATGTTTCCTTCCGTAATTGAAAGTTACCCATAAAATGGTATAAGACATTAGTGAGTGACGGTTGGAAAAGAAAATGATCTTGACATTTTCAGCTCCAAAGGCCTCCTACTATCTATAAAGCAAAAGTTGCAGAGCTCAATCATTTAAGAAGAGATATTCAACATGTGACTCTCAGTTGATATTAAAACCTAAGAATTTAGGATATTATGTTTCATTTGTATTTTGTTATAATGAATTGTCTATGGAACATGTTACAGAACCCTAACAGTATTTGTGAGTAAATAGGTGTGTCAGCTCACTATTTGACAAAACAAAAAATCAAACACAGGAATGTTGCATATACAATTAAAAAGTAAAATTAATCTTGAGCTTCCAAATTTTCATAAATCAAATCCCACAAAGACAAAGCATACATACTGAGGAAGAAAACATTATTCCAAACACTGGATATGAAGATACATGGTGTATGAGAGTCAGATGTTGTTGTTTCATAGGCTTTTTAAGTAGAAGCTCGTCTTCTATCACAGCTTCTATTAGTTTGTTCACAGAACAGAATCTTCAGCCTCTGTTGTCTGGTAATTGTCCTTGTAATTAGACTCTGTGTGACAGTTTCGTGATTTCTTTAATGCTTGTGCTATATTTCAAGTCAGCGCATATTGAAAGCCATATTCCACACATGGTGATCAGTCACATGTTTTCATTCCTCATTTCCTCCCCTTGGAGAAGAGGGCAGACTGTTTGAGTGCATATATGAAGTGCTCTCTGCAACCATTGGGTTTATGGTAATTGTGTGTTTTTTTTCTTTAGCATTTTCATATGCCACAGGGGTTAGGAGGAACTTATATCTCTCAATTGGGACTGTATTTCAGGGGGATTACTGGGGACATTTTTGGTGTATTTACTTTGCTGCCAAGGGAAACTACCTTAATCCCTGGTCAGATCAGAATATTTACTAACCAATACAGTGTCTCAAGTTTATGCCTACTAGGTAGTAACTATAGGTTCCAGGATCGATTCTCAATTACTCCCTCTGATTTTTCTGGGATCAGAAGGTCTGAAACAGAGTCTAAAGTACTTTTTGAGGCCAAGTGAGAAGCTGCTGGATTGACTAAGTAACAAAAATTAGTTAGTAGTATTTTGAAGGCTGTCAAATTGAAAGACTATCTCACTGGCTGTACCACACAACATTTATTCATCATTGTCATCTAATGCTTAACTTTTGTTGTATGAAAGCAGGAGAAATACTGATGTATATTTATATTTAGTAGTGACGGTAATACATAGTGCGTGAAAATATGCATTCAAGTTGCTGGAGCACTGAATTGTGATTACTGAAACTAGTTCTACACTAATATCTTATTTAAAACACAGATAGTTGTAAGTTAATAAAACCTTGAAAGAGTATTTCAGGCTCTCAGTTTCTGTGTGCACTTCACGAATATGCACAAGCATAGTGAATGTATGTATGACATCTTAAATTCAGGAATTGTGTTTTTGAGGCTTTGGCTGCTGATGCCATTATTAATTAGAATACAGCAGAACTGACAAGATTAGGAAATATGCAATTTGTTTCACCTCTTGTCTAATGACAGTTGTTCTGCAATTACCATGGTTTTCTCCTACATGGCATAAGTCAGTAACCAGGATAATCTTTTTTTATGACACAGTTTCCATTTCAGCCTTTGTCCCTGTGAAGTCAAACTATCAATGTTGAAATATTATCAGAAACTGAAGCCTTTAATTTCAGTGACATGATTATCAAACCACAAATACTGTTTTTAATTGCAGGTACAGGTATTCTTTCATCAAGTCTCTGCTGAAACCATTGACTGTCTCCCGTAAAGTCTCAGTACGAATAGATGATCGTGGGCTCCTTTGTTTGCAGTATATGGTTCCTGCAGACAAGTACACTTGTTTCATTGAGTACTTTGTAAGTACAAATGTATTGTTAGAAAAACTAATAAATGAAATTGTTAAATTAAAATGACCTAAATTCTTCTGTCATTATTAGTTTTTATTGAAATTAATACAAAATTTTCCCACTATATTATTTTACAACAGTCGTGTAATAATTATGAAAACATTTCCCTATCATTTGCCTTACAAGAGTGACTGCACAGTTTGTATAGTTTTAAATTAATTGGCCTGTTGCCGTTAGTTGTAGGTTCCGTTTGCAAATCCATAATCTTTTTTGCTTTTTTCTTAAACAGTTTTTAACAGAATGTAATAATTGTTACTGCCATCGCAGTAGGAAACGGAATAGAAAGCAAGTGGTTGCTTGTTACTTTACCATCAGTTCAGTGAACTTGATGTGCATGTGTGTTACAAAAATCTTTTGAGAACGCAGAAGTAAGAAAAGCAGTTGGCAATAAAGCTTCCAGTCACACTGTAAAAGATATCAGTTTTTATGATGGAAAATTTCTTGCTTCTGAGTGAGAGGAAGATGATAAAAAGTCATGGAAAGTGGAAGAGAATAAGACAGAGAGAGATTAAATCATTTTGGATCTAGTGGACCTGTGAAAAACAGAAGAGTCAAAACATGATATGTGAGATCCAAATCCCTTAGGAGTTACTGTAGGTATCAAATAGAGATCTGAAGGATTAGAAAAGACAAACTAACGTAAGGATTGTAAGCAGAACAAAACATGGTTGTGAATAAACTTACCGAAATGATTGTGGTGGTGGTTAAACAAAGGATAAGAATTCAACGTCTAATGGGGTAAAAGACACTATTTATCCTTTCTCCCAGTATTGAGAACAAGAAGTAATTTGGTAGTCTCTACCATGATGCCAGGAATGTAGAACAGTATCGTACCAGTGTATGTATTATATAACATCTCTTACAGTTGTCCAGTCTTCATGGGTGGAAATTTTTTGTTCACATCATTTATGTAGTCTCACTGTAGACCAGATCTTATTTTTTGTTGCATATATCTCCTATTTCTCTTTTATTACTTCTTATTGATCTCCAGTATTTTTTCCCCTTTACGATTGTGTTCTGTCATCTCATTACTCTTCTATTCTTACTGTTCTTGCACCACTTCCCTTACTGCTTGTATGCTCCCCCATGTAACTTCCTTCTACCAGTCCATGTTTCTTTTTAATTACATAACCGTACCTTTTTGAATTTGAATCTCGTGTTTCACTCCATTATTAATTTCTGTTCAGACATTATGTAGTCTTTCTTTCTTGATCAAGGCAACAGATCGTGTCACATTTTAGTTTTTATACCTATCCAGACATTATTTCCTTTTGTTATGTATCCTGTATCTTGTAGATGAAAGAAATCTGTTTGCATAGTCTAGAGAGGAGAGAGCGGGTAGATGGACAGAGTACATTGAAGGCCTCTGTGAGGGGGAAGACTTGTCTGCTGTGATTGAAGAAGAAGAAGAAGCAGAAGTCGATAGGGAGGAGACAAGGGATCTAGTATTAGATTCAGAATTTGAGAGAGCATTGTGAGATTTAAGATTAAAGAAGACAGAAGGGATGGATAACATTCCATCAGAATCCCTAAAATCACTGGGGGAATGTGCGAGTCTTGTCAATACACCATCCGACTTTTGGAAAAATATCATCCACACAATTCTGAAGACTGAAAGAGTTGACAAGTGCAGGAATTATCATACAATCAACTTAACAGCTCATACATCCGAGTTGCTGACAAGAATAGTATAAAGAAGAATGGAAAAGAAAACTGAGCATGTGTTTGATGACAATCAGTTTGGCTTTATGAAAAGTAAAGACACCAGTGGGGTAGTTCTAACATTACAGTTAATAATGGAAGCAAGAGTAAAGAAAAATACACGTTCATAGGATGTATCAGTGCCAAATGGAGCAAGTTGTTTGAAATTTTGAGTGAAATCGGGGTTAGCTATAGGGAGAGATGGGTAATATAAAAAATATACAAGTGCCAAAAGGGAATAATAAGAGTGGAAGATCAAGAACGAAGTACTTGGATGAGAAAGGGTGTAAGACAGGGATGTAGTCTTTCGCCCCTACTGTTCAATATGCACATCAAAGAAGCAGTAATGGAAATAAAAGAAAGGTTCAAGAGCAGAATTAAAATTCAGGGTGAAAGGATATCAATGAAAAGATTCACTGATGACATTGCTATGCTCAGTGAAAGTGAAGAAGAATTACAAGATCTGCTGAATGGAATAAACAGTCTCCTGAGCATAGAATATGGATTGAGAGTTAATTGAAGAAAGATAAGAGTAATGAGAACAGCAAAAAACTCGACATAATGATTGATTGTCACAAAGTAGATGAAGTTAAGGAATTCTGCTGCATAGGCAGTGACATAACCCATGATGGACGGAGCAAGGAGGACATCAAAAGCAGACTAACACTGGGAAAAAGAGCATTCCTGGCCGGGAGGAATCTACTAGTATCAAAGATAGGCCTTAATCTGAGGAAGAAATTTCTGAAAATGTACATTTGGAACACAGCATTGTATGGTGGTGAAACGTGGACTGTGGGAAAACCTGAACAGAAGAGAATTGAAGGATTTGAGATGTGGTACTACAGACGAATGTTGAAAATTAGGTGGATTGATAAGGTAAATAATGAAGAGGTTCTATGCAGAACCAGAGAGGAAAGGAATAAATGGAAAACACTGAAAACAAGAAGGTACAGCTTATTACAACATCTGTTAAGATATCGGAATGCCGTCCATGGCACTAGAGGGAACTGTAGAAGAAGACGGAGATTGCAATACATCCTGCAAATAATTGAGGATGTAGATTGCAAGTGCTACTCTGAGTTGGAGAGGTTGGTACAGGAGAGGAATTCATGGCATACTGCATCAAACCAGTCAAAGACTGATGACTAAAAAAAATGGGGGGTTAAGGTTTTTCCCATTTATTACAGCAGTGACACAGTTAAGTCAAAACATAAGTACAATTTGATTCAAAAAGAAAGAGCAGATCTCGATTGCCTATTACAGACAAACTAGAGGAGATATAAACACAGTGCTCATGTCACTTTGTTTGTTTTTACTAACATGGCAACTACCCCACAAGAGAAATCATTGTATTTGTTGGAGTTCTGCACAAAGTCAGTCCATTGTTCAACTGCAATGTGCATTCCGCCATTGAGTCAGCAAGAAGCTGCCTATGCACAAGCAGATTTATGACTGGCATATAAAGTTCTGTATGCAAAAGGAAGAGCACTGGTCAGCCATGCATCTAAGGTGAAAATGTTGAGCGTATCCAAGATGTGTTCACATGGACCCCCTCAGAAGAGGAGGGCTTGGAACGTCAACTTCATGAAGATTCCAATGATTTCATTTTAATGCATGACAGTGGCCCACCTCACTTTCACCTTTAAGTGCTGCGATATTTTATCAACACCATCACACAATGTTGGATTGAAAGAGGTGGACAACAAGATCTTTTTTACTGCATTTGGCAATGTTACATTTTTTTGTATATATTTTATATGTGAATGTTCTACTCGCTGTAACATGTAACTTGGTGATGCTTATGACATGAATAAATAAAATAAATTTCTTTTGACCCCCCAGGCCACCAGACCTAATGCCTTGCATTTTTTTCCTTTCTCTCTCTCTCTCTCTCTCTCCCTCTCTCCGTGTGTGTGTGTGTGTGTGTGTGTGTGTGTGTGTGTGTGTGCGTCAGTTAAAATAGTGTGTTGGAAGTTAAAATATATTTTGTTTAGCTGACAGCTGATTTATTTTGATTTATTTGTTTTACAGTGTACACCTATTGCAGAAGCTGATGATGACTGAATAATGTCCAACTGATTACAAGTAAGCATTGAACAGAAATTATTATTCTAAGTGACACCTGTCTATGCTGGCAACTGGATGCCTTGTAATTGATTGCAACATGTTAAATCGGTCCATATGTGACCACCATTCATGTGAACAAAATGAAACATGAAGTGGCCATTTTGTGAGACAGTTTTGTCTAGGCTGGATTTAGTAAAGCAAATATGTTTATAGTTTATCAATTTTTTATTTTTTTATTTATTTATTTTTTTTCCCCCCTTCAGGTGGCTCAACACGTCTGACGAAGCATTTCCAGCAACATTTATTGGAACTAACGGTGCAAGCTACAAAGGACTTATGAGGTGAAGGAGTGTGGAGAGACTGGGTTGGAGGTGGGGGGAGCGTATCTCAAAAACTGCAGTTGGTATGTTCTATGTGCTACAGAGACTAGTATGATACACTAATGTTTGCTAAAACTGTTACATAAATGGCAAAACTGGAGATGACAGTGAAGAAAATACCACAGAAAATGTGACTTCTGAATATAAATATTATGTAAAATGTATTCAAATTGTTTAAAGAGCAGACAGCAAAGCTCTCACCACATCATTACCGAACACTGTGGAAGGGGCTGCTAATTTTTACATAAACATGAGTAGACTGTGAAGGATACTGCTGGACAGCATTACAAAAGATTGTGAAGTTGATTTTTTAATGCCACATAGATATCTTCTATATCAAAAGAAAACTAAAATCTGTATCTTTGATTAAAGCATTGTCCTCTGAATAATTGTAACATGCTATGAACAATGGGCAGCACCACTGTGTGTACTGTTGCAGAATGCAAATAGGCATAAAAAATTGCCATACAGAGACAACTAAGACTCAGATTTATACCCACCATATAGTAAAGATTTGCTGCCTTAACAAAAAAATTCCAGAAATTTCTGTGAATTGAGGTACCATTTGGAGCGCTACTTTGGTGCATTGCAGAGATGAAGTTAATTTCATTTGAAAATCGCAGTTAATTTGTGATTTTTGGTAGTAGTTCGAGGACTTTAATTAAAGGGTGAACAGGAAAAATAAATTGATGCACCCTTCGCTGTAGATGGATTGATCTTCAAGAAAGTGCACAACTCCAAATAGTTCAGGACTCTTCCTAAGGACAACAGACAGACACAGAAATAGATACACATTTAACAGCTGATAAAAGAACATTTTACAGTTAACTCAGAATTTTCTTCTGCGTATTATTCTACTACAGTGTTGGTCATAATTTGTGAATGTTAAACTAGGAAGAAATAACAACCTTAGATGCTGAAGAAGAGAAAGTTGTGCTGTGCCGGTCGTGCAATAAAATTATTGAGACTACCTAATATAGCATTCTTTAGATAAATGGATGGAATGCAACCAAGAGGAAGGTTCAGAAGCAGATGGTGGCACAGCATCTAAGATGATCAAGCAAGAATGAATATCACTAGCAAATGGACAGTCAGTGCATTAGACAGAAAATAAATGGTTGAGGCATATGATCAGTAAGACCTCTTTCGTATAAAAGATGACAAGAAACAGCATTAACTGAAGTCACTGTGTAGGAAATTTTTCAGAAGAAGGTGTTGTTATAGTTGGGGAGAAAAAAAGAAAATTGAAGTTTTCTAGTCTATGATTACTTCCATATTACTGAAATATAAATCCAGTGGAATTGGTCTAGAATATAAGGAAAGAAATAACAGCAACAAGTAACATCTCCATTATATTTCATCCTTTGAAAGAACTAAAATGATTCTAAATAAATGTATTCTCCATAGAAAACTGTGTTGAAAAGTGTATACTGAAACGAAATGTAAGATGGTATTTGGGGTGATCAATTATAAAGATTATTGATAAGTAACAGATTGGAATTACCACCTTAGACATTCAATATTTACGCTAATAATTCACCCACTGTCAGTAATGTATTGCAGTGGAGTGTACCTGCAGCTCTACTCTATTATGAGCAGTAAAGTTCGTACTTCTTTCTGCCTGCACACAAGCATAACTCTTCGGGCAGTTGCTTCAGTGACCAATACTGTTAAAACTTACTACTCTATTGTATGCATTGTGTGATGTAACTGTTATGTATTTATATTTTGTGTATTGAAATAAATGCCAAAAATAATGAGCTACTGTTCAAAATATGTATAGTATTTCAGTAGACCATCTCTTGAGCACAAACCATGCTACTTTCTGTACAACCACCTTACAAATTGGCCGCAAATAACAGTGGCTGTATTACACGCTGAAGTGTGAAATGCTCTCGGCAGTTGTAATAATTCTCATCTTCTCCGTCTTCACAGTCTGCTTGGCCATCACATAACCATGCTTGTGGTACACAGCGTTTGTTGTGACACTGGAAACATAAATGAAATGAGTTCAGTCCAGTTATGTACAGCACATAATTACCACCAGTTGAAAAGGTAATTGGTATGATTGTCTCTTATGAATGAAATCAACACTGTTGCTATAAAACTCTGTAGCTGTGGCCATTTAAATTTCAAGAGAAAGGCATCAGATTGTGTATGCAACAGTACTGTGTGAGCATTTTCCGGAGCAAATCATAAAGGATATGCCAAAGGAAAATATGTAAAGATGCTACAGAAAAACTTCAGATAATTCATTTTGGTTATGATAATGAAGCAGGAGGTTGTAAACATTTTAAGTGCTACAGGAAATTCAGTGGTTTTGGAGAGTTTGTCTAGGGCAACCCATAGCTAGATTACTGTACAAGCAAGAATGTTGAGTGATGTATAATAGCAAGAGAGAGTAGGCCATGTAAGGTACTACCCAACAGAGCCATTCTGCCACATCTGTCAGTGAGGTGCACATTGAACACTTTATGAACTTCATGTTAGTGCATATACAGTGACAACTTTTTTACCCTTTCGTTGTTCATTATGACTGACATAAAGAAAACACAAAATATTACTTTAACAAGTGATAGTGAAAGTACTGGAAGCATAAACAGTGGCCCCTTGGTCCCTAGTAGTGCATACCCTATTGATGTCAGTTGGCAGAGGAGAAAATAGGTGGTGGTGGTTTGGGAAAGACACAGACAGCACACTGATGACAACAGAAAGTATTCTTTCATCTCTACGTTTTGCCTTGTACACACCACTGTAGCTCAAGCAATTGCAGCAGTTAGAGCTGAAGTTAAGTTTAAAAAATAGTTGCAATTCTACATATTTTGTTGTACTTCATCAATGAAAAATCAACAGAACTGAAGCTTTGCTCACTTTGAGCTACAATTAGGGATTGGTATTTGTCCCATTTGAGAGCCTCAATGGAAATAGGCAATTTTGCCTAATGTCATATAAGTTTATTGACAGAAAACAAATAATGTTATGCTGTCTTTAGTGGATATGTGAATCACGGCATACTAGTAGTGTTAGAAATGCTTTCTGGAAGCTTTTGATAATCAAGTTGTTCCAAACTACTGTGTTTCATTAGTGTATTGCATACAGAATACAAAACAGACTTGGAAGAAATCCTAGCAATGCTGACAAATACAACCAGTCTGGTATATATCAACTAAGTTGCAATTGCATTCAATCTGTATATGGGAGTCAAACATGCAGGAATTTGAGAACCAGGTACACAGAACATCTCAGGGCACTGAAAAGCAATAGCTCACAATCAACATTTGCAGATCACTTAATAGCACAGAATCACCACCCAAAAACATTGAAACTGACTTAAAGATCCTTACAACTAGTAACAGCCTATACCAAAAATTAATAAGAAAACTATCACATCCAAAGATCAATAGCCCAAGAAAAGAAAGTACTAAATGAATACGCATCACTGTGCAATAAAGCTCTCTTTGCGACAATTGAACTATGTAAATAACACCCATACCAGCCTGCCCAGCTGGCTGCATGGTGAAACGTGCTGCTTCTTGAGCAGGAAGGCATGCCGCTCCCCGACACGAATCCGCCCATCAGATTAGTGTCGAGGTCCGGTGTGCTGGCCAGCCTATGGATGGTTTTTAAGGCGAATGCAGGCTGGTTCCCCTTATTCCACCTCAGTTACACTATGGTGGTAACTACTGCGCAAACACTGTCTCCACATACATGTACACCATAATTACTTTATCACACAAACATTTGGAGTTACAATCGTCTGGTATGAGACGTTTGCAGGGAGTCCACTGGGGGCCTAACTGCACAGTAACCTGGGGTTTGGTTTGGGGCAGTGGTGGGGTGCGTGAACTGCTGTAGCCTGTTGTGGGGTTGTGAACCACTGAGGGCTACGGTGGGAATGAAGCGTCTCCATCGTTCCTAGGTCTCCGATTCAATACGCAATACACCCCCACACCAAAACGTCACATGATCAGCCCTCAGAACACATTTTCCCTCTCCCCCATACTGCACAACACACACTCTAGATGCCTTTCCACAACAACCTCTCTCGCTTTCTCCCACCCTCCCAGCCCAGAAAACAAAGAGAGACAGACACACACACACACACACACACACACACACACACACACACACACACACACAAACAAATGCCAATGACACTTCAAATGAATACTATACAGCCACATGTAAAATAATGCATACATGCACACTTTTTTCAAATAAGTTATACAGCCAGAACATTAGATATATTGTAATAAACAACATATATTGCATCAGCCCAGTAATACGTATCTCATCAGTGAACTGTAAACAAACCATGTATGATATTTGACAACAATCTATTCATTCACAAATTTAAGTATTAAGTACCAAATGATTTCTGTAAATGTTAATATATAACAACAATTTTACAGAAAGAAAATAAAGTAACCTCTTGAAGATAGCACAAAAGGTTCTGAAACATGTCTGGGTGAAACTCCAAAGGTATTTTGCACAAGGCAGAATTTCTCATCCAACTCAGTCACATACATATACCACATTCACATATTTAAATATTCATGAAAAATTACAGGTCTCCAAAAGTATTATGTTATATGGAGATTTCCTGCCAATGTCATTTAATGTCATACCTGGAACTCGAACTCCGAGTGGCAGCGTTGGCATCCAGTCTCATCTGAACCATCACGGCAGTCTCTGCGACCATCACACTGCTGATTAGGCGTTATGCATCCACGCCTGTCAGCACACGGAATGCGACCTGGACCACGGCAGTTTCTGTGGGGACATCCACCCGCTGGTCGTTCATCTGATCTGTGAAATGAGATGGTGGTATTCTGTTTTTAGAAATCTAGATCTGAGACAACTGGAGTTTTTATACGGTTTACTTCCTAATGCTAATGCATTATTGTGCATTAAAGATAAACATTAAAAGTTTATTGCAGGCTGTGTGTCACTAGACCTTATCATTTGCATTCAAGCTATGTGGCAAAATAGCTGGTTAAAGCTTACTAACATTCGTTAAAGATGAATAAAATCCACTGCAGTTGTAATTTCAATATTCCTTTTCTTGGTTAACAGCATGTACACTACCTGGGATTCATGACACTAATCCTATCTTCAGATGCTACTGTAAAAATTAATGAAGACTAAGTAGGACACACTTAAAATTTATTTATTTTATGTTAGAATAGCCATTAAAGCAGTAAACCAGCCCTAGAATATACCTTAATAGTGTACAACAAAACCGTACAAGTCACGCAAAAAAATTAATAAATTTATCCGGTAGTATGAGAGAGCCTGTGTGGAGTAGGCAAGAAAAGTATGGGTTCAACTGGTAAGATTCAAGGAAAACAGGGCCTGACCGAAAAAACAAGACTAAATCCATACATATGCATTCATAGAGGGAAAAATATAACCTGATGACCTACTACAAATGGCCTGAGATACGATATAGACTTAAGAAAGTCAACATCAGGGCATAAATGCCATTACAAACAACTAAAATGCCAGCTGATGAACTGCAAAAAGTTACTTATATGTTGTAAGTGCTCAGACAACTGTGTGTTGAGTACACCCAGCATGACATGTGTAACTGACTGCCACACAGAATGCAGGGACACACACACACTCCAACGGTTGGCTGTAGCAAGAACTAGTGCCGAGGCAAGGTGAAGAATGCCAAGGGAATTTGATGGCTAATATCCATGCACCACCTCTGAACTATCTCTCAAAGCAAGTCAATATAGATACTAAAACCATATTACTAAAAGAAAGGCATATGGCTCAGATAAGGCATGTAAAACGAAGTAACTAATCTACAGTGTTTACATTGGGCTCTAGTAAAGTAGGTTTTGCATACGGTTGTCTATGTATAAATGTTATGTGTTGTATCTTGACCCGAATTTTAGGGGTTGCGTGTGGTGTCAACTGGGATTAGTCTCATAGTTTTTCGATACCTCTTTTTTTTCTCCATCTTCTCTTTATATCTGTTTCATACCTAATAAATAGATATTCAGGGGCTTATTTACGACATAATTTACACAGTGTCTAGTCCTGACTTCACCCTTACTTCGGATTTTGTGCTTCATAATTATACAACTAGTGCTCAATTTTTGGTTTTATACATATCTGTCATATGCGATAGGTCACACCACCTTCATCCTCACAGTTTTTAATGTGTGGTATTGGTGTTTTCTGTGTGTTTAACATATCTTGTACCATTGTGTTTAATTTTGGGTATATATATTTTTTTTTCTTGATTTAATATATCTTGTACCGTTGCTTTATTACTGTTTCCTGACAACAGCATTTATTGCATAGCACTTCACATGCCTTATCTGAACGGTAGGACTTTCATGTGATGCTGCGATTTTAGTGTTATCTGTATTGGGTTGCTTTGTGAGGTAGTGTGGAGGTGAGGCGTGGATGTTGGCAACAGAATTTCCTCGTATTTTTCATGTTCTTTTGGCACTAGTTCACACTGTTGCCACTGAGCAGAGAGAGAGAGAGAGAGAGAGAGAGAGAGAGAGAGAGAGAAAGAGAGAGAGTGTGTGAGTGTGAGTGTGAGTGTGCTCAGACCATTTGTAGTAAGTTGTTAGGTTATATTTTTTTGACTGTGAGTGCATATTTTGGATTTAGTACTGTTTACTTTGAGTTTCACTGGTCGACACCATATTTTTCATGCTTCACCGGCAAATGCTCTCTCATACTACTGAATAAAGTAGCTAATTTTTCTACATGACTTGACTGGTTTTGTTGTACACAATTGAGGTATTTTCTAATAATGACTTACAGCCTTTTTGGGCCTACAAGTGTTAATCAATTCTGTGTAGTGTCCTACTTAGTCTTCATTAACAAGCAGCACCTGAAGATGGGATTAGTTTCATGAAACATGGGTTGTACACATACCTTTACGCAAATAAAGGAATTTACAGCTGCAGCAGATTTTATTCACCACGAACCATTCACCATGAGTGGTTCTAGATATCTCAATGAGAATATATAACTAATATTTGTTAGATGCAAAGCAAAATAATCAGGTGTTTTTGCACATTTTCACCAGCTTGAGTTTTAATTATGAATTGGATATAAAAGATACATTACTGCTCAATTGTATAGGCAGTATAAAAAATAAAAACTTAAGAATTTACCATAACAATTACTTTCGAGTCGGATATTTTAACTTGTAGAAGAAACAGCATTCAGCTACTGCTTAAGACTTCTTCCTCTAAGGTCATAATTCATTCTGTCTCCTTTTGAGCTTGACATTAGCCAACCTTACTACCTAGTGCAACAAATATACATACTGCCTTGAATATAACCATGAAATGAAATACTATGAGACCAGTATGTTAGTGCAAACACCAGGTTTCTGCGACAGTGCAATTAAGAAGTATATTGAAACAATGAAATAAAAAAATCTAGTAAAGTGGGATGCAAGTTACAATTTAAGCAAGCCTTTGGATCTGGCATTAAATTTAGTTAGACATTGTTGGCCATAACATGCCTCAGAGATGTAAAATGCTGAGAACATGTATTTGGTGGAATAACAGGGCAGGCTCAGAAAAATAAATGAGCATCAGAGTGTAGTGGGTGCTGGGAGGTGAACTTCACTCTAAGTAGTGACATGACACATGACATCAACAGTACACAGTATGTTTGAAAAAGACTTCTGAGTAGGTTGCTGAAATACTGGAGGGTGGGGGTGGGGGCTCAATTAGGTACTGAAAGTACACCATTAATCAACACACGAAGAAAACATGAGAGATCAAATACACGTTCTTCCTATGCTCCTTTTTGAACTTCACTCCCTTTTTCCCACCTCCATTTTGGCTTGGTAGAAAGTACAATATTGTACTGAAGTTGTCAGTAATAATTTCAATAATGTTGTGGACATAAATCCCAGTAAATTTACGTTTAAACTTTGAGATACCTTGGTTCTTTGAATCAAAATGTGTGTGTGTGGGGGGGGGGGGAGTGCCTACTGATAACAAACTTATTAGAAACTGAATATTTTCTCATTAGATAAGCATCGTCCCCATTCCTTTATAGAATCGAACTTCCATGTATAAAACAAATTCGGACGTCTGATTACTTCGCAAATGAGTTAATGTGTTATCATCATTATCAAACACTGGACAAGTAAAGTTTGGGTAATATGCTCTCTGTTTGAAATAAAGCTAGTTTTTCATGCATCTCAATGTTTTTGACATCACATCTCCTGTACTATGTGCCATACAACAATGTAGTTTTGCAGGTACATTCAGTGGTATATGTGGATACTGTCTGCAAAATGCATTGCAAATAGAGTTTAGGGCTCAGAAGAAATAAGTTAAAATATCATTCCTGATTCTGCTGAACAGCTAAAATGTAGTAAATCTTTTTTTTTTTTTTTCATTCTTTTGTGGGGCATGGCAGTGAAAAAAATGGTTCAAAAGGTTGGAAATTATTTGTTGGAAGTCATGAAGTGCTCCCATTCTCAAATACCAAATTGGGAAATTTTCATGCTGTGTTAGATTCTATCTCAAAACACATACACAATTTCTAATTCTAACACTTGACTTATTGTGTTGAACCTTTAATGTAAGATTATATATGTTGATGAGTAGATTATGATAGTTTTTTAAATTTGGTCAACAGTTATATGAGGTACTGAAAACGTAATTTTTGGTTGCCCCTGGAACATGTTTAATAAACTACCAGTACCTGGGACCAGGTGGCCTTTTAAGTCTTTTAGTAATGTAGATGGGAGATGGAAATGATTGTTGAAATAAGTCTCTCAGAACATGACTACGGTGATTTATGAAAACCACTTGAAATCTATGCCATGATGAACAGACAGGAAGATCAGTCTTATCTTGTCCCCTAATACTGGTCTACCACTTTAGCCACTGTACCACACTGCTTTCTTATAAGACCACAGAATGATTTTGAAGCAACACTAAGATTCATTGTCGGAAGTGTTCACGTCCTATGTGATCATCCTGTGGTAAGATTGCTGTGATTTCTTTAAGTCTTTTCAGAAAACTTCATAGGTAGTTCCTGTGTCAAGTATGCAGTCAATTTTGTGAACTATCCTTATCCAATTGATTTAGTGTTTCTCTAAAGATCCAATCTAGGTAGCTGCAGTGTTGAAGATATTGATATGTATTAGAAAAGAGTGGCCTTCAAATCCTCATTCATCCAACCAGATTAGGTTTTCCTCAGAAGTAAAAGAAAGATTAGGGTTTAATGTATTGTCTACAGCCATATCATTAGAGACTGGGAACTCAGATTTGGGAAGGAAATTGATTGTATATTTTTCAATGGAACCATCTGTACCTTTCCGTAAGCAATTTAAGGAAATCCCATGAAACGTAAATCAGAATGAACAGACAGGAATTTAGACCACCTTCCTGCTGAATACAAGTCCGTGTACTCCCAGTGCACAATCTCAATTCATGGGCTTTCCCACATATTTTAAAATCATTTCTGGTGAATTCATGCATGGTTTCTTCAAAAGAGTTATGACTAATTTCATAAACCTTCCATCTGTGCTTGTAATCTACTTATACCACAGGCGCCGACTCCATGGGGCCTGAGGGTGCCCGAGCCCCTCAAAAATTCATATGGGGTGGTTGAGGGGGAGAGCCTCCCTCCCAATAATTTAAGAAAATTATTATTTATATTATGCTTTGTAAAATCAAAATTGTGTTGGAATTTTTTATTTTCCTTGTGTGACGATAGTTACCTTTTAAAATACATTCAGTAATGAGCTAAAACAAATAATAATTACAGTAGTAAGCAGGTTAACTGAAAACAAGAGGTGTGAATCATGATAGTGTTACGGTGCTACGGGCACACTTAGAATTTGTCCTGATGCGCGAATCATCAGGTAAAGGCTGGCGCTGGCGGACCAGCGCTGCGGCTGCAGCAACATCAAAAGGACTGGAGCAGAAGCGCCTGGAAACCGCCGCCTCGCGTCGCCTTGACGCTTCGAGACATTACGACGACGCGGCTATATAAAGCCCACCCTGCTGTCACAGTCATTCAGTGAGGATAGTTTCATTCAGTGCATGCTACAGACATGTTTAGTGTTCCGACTTTAGTGTCTAGTGGATTATTTCATACAACTATATTTTATTCATTTACATTAGCCTCTTAGTGTATTGCGAATTAAGTTTGCAATGGATAAATTTGTTACCTAAAAGGCGTGCTTGGAAGTTGACGATACTGCAAGTCAACTTCCAAAAATTATTGTGTCGTCAATTACTTCGTCATCTTCAGGTGAGAACCATTCACAGCCAAAGCCTGGACAATCCGGTTAGGGAAGATAATTTCAGAAGTCTTGGTTGATCAAATATACATGTCTAGAATATGAAGCATCTACCGAAAAAGATTTTTGCAAAACCTGCAAAGAGGCAGATGCTAAAAACCTATTAAAATTTTCTTCAAAAAAAGAAGATGCATTTACTTCTGTAGAGTTTTCTACGTGGAAAAGGCTTTGGAAAAATTCCGTCTTCATGAAAATATGTTTACACCTTAAGAAGGTGTTCTGAAACTAAATTCTATCACTAACTGAAGTGTGGCCTCCCCATTGAATGAACAGTTAGATAGTGATATGAAGAAAGGCCATTTAGCTCTTGAGACGATTTTTACTACCTTGTAATTTCTGTGTCTACAAGGACTAGAAATTAGAGGGCACGAAGATGTAAGGTCAAATTTTTTTCAATTGTTGGAAGTCTGAAAGAATGACATACCTGAGTTTAAAGATTGGTTAGGGCATTGGGGGTATAAGTGGACGTCCCACAGTATTCAAAATGTGAGCTATTATGGTTGACAGAACAAGTGATTCTTCGATTCACGAACAAGTGTCGTTTTGTATTCATACTGTCAATGATTCCTTAATCATCAATGAAGACTTTATTGGCTTATACGAGACCCCCCCCCCTCCCCCACACACACCACTGAATCACAAACTCTGTGTAGTATTTTAAAAGACATTTTTGCTCGTCTTGATTTGTCAATGGATAACTTAAGAGGACAGTGCTATGATAGTGCCTCAAATATGAGAGGTAAGTTCAAAGGACTAAAAAAGCTAGTTTTGGATATACAAAAATATGGTTCAAATGGCTCTGAGCACTGTGCGACTTAACTTCTGAGGTTATCAGTCGCCTAGAACTTAGAACTAATTAAACCTAACTAACCTAAGGACATCACACACATCCATGCCCGAGGCAGGATTTGAACCTGCGACCGTAGCGGTCGCTCGGCTCCAGACTGTAGCGCCTAGAACCGTACGGCCACTGCGGCTGGCGGATATACAACCAAAAGCACATTATGTTCACTGCATTGCTCACAGTTTAAACTTGGCAGTTGTAGACAGTCTCCACCATCTTAGGTCTATCAGGAATATTATGGCTTTAGCCAAGGACTTAATAAACACCGAAATGGAATCCAATAAAAGGATGGGACTTTTCAGAAGCATATGCTGTGAGAGTGCCAACGACCAAGCTGGTCTATGACCCCTTTCCCCAACTCGGTGGACTATGTGAGCTTCTAGTATCTTGAGAATATTGAAAAATTTTGAAGAACTTCTAAAGTTTTTTGAAACATTTTTGCAGAGGACAAAACAGAGGCTGGTTGCAGGTGTGCAGGCTACCTTGAGTCAATGTTACAATTTGAGACTTATTTCTTTTTACGTTTTTATTGCTGTGCAATGAACCCAATAGAGAAGGTCAATGAAAAAATTCAATGCCCTCATCCAAACGTTGCTGATCTGGAAAAATTATATGAGGGCTTGTGTTGTATATTGAATTGAAGGCATGATAGTTTTGAACACTTTTGGAAATTGTTTTTAAAAGAAAAACGTTCACAAGTTGATGATCCTTTGCTTCCTCGGAATCAAAGTATACCAAAGAAGTATGAAAACAATGGAGCCAGCTCACTGCACACTTTCAAAACTCCAAAGGAATACTACAAAGCTATTTACATTGAAGTTTGCACTGTTTCACAATCTTGCATTACTGAGCGGTTTGCTTCAACTGGACTCACACAGATCATTGCAGTTGACCAAGAGTGCTTGCTTTTAGTAAACAGAGGTGAAAAAAATTTGGAAAAAAAACTGAGTTTTTCAAAAATTACCTGGACATTTAGAGACTGCACTTACACTTCAATATGTTTGCCAATATCGCTGATAAAAAACAACTGGTCTTAAAAAACATGTGTGATGTAAGAAAGTACATTACACAAGAGCCTTCAGTTGGAGAAATGTTAAGTGAAGTAGTGAAGTGCATTAAGCTTCTCCAAGTAGTTCCAATCACGACAGCAACAGCTGAACGGTCATTTAGCGGCCTTAGACATCTGAAGTCATATCTCCGATCAACAATGGCACAGATGCCCACCAAGATGTTTTTGATGAATTGGATATCCGACCAGTCATCAATGACTTCATATTCAGTAATACAGTCAGACGGTTGACATTTGCACCTTTCTAAAGACACTCTAGCTCTAATACTGGCATTTAGAGCAATATTAAAAATCTTTATAAAATAGAGAATTAAATACATACATAATGTCAAATTTTCAGTTTCGAAATATTAGTACTAATTTAGTACTGTATTACTATAGTACTGTATTAGTTATTTTCAAATACTTAAATATTTTTAGTATGTAAGACCCAATTAAAACCCGCTATTTACGTACTTTTTGACTGAAAGTATTAGGCATACTGTATTAACTGTATTAAAGCATTAAATTTGAGATATTTTTTTTTATTTAATGAACTCAGAGCCTTATTCAAAGTAAGCTTAAATTAGCTATTTCACTTATTAATGAAAGTGCTATTACTGTGCGACAGCAATATTTTATGTTTTATTCTTTTAATGATAGTTAAGAATTTATTTAAATATAATTTCAGTCTTTTCAGAGCTATATATTCACTGTTCTGTAATAGTCTATAAGCATGATTATTACTGTAAATTAAATTAGCTTTTTATGAAAATACCTTGCATTTTTTTTGTTTTGTTTCTTTTTTCAAAGCCAAAAAATGTGTCAGGCTTGTCGAGTTTTCCAGAGTGTCGAGTTATTGAGTCCAGTTCTTGGCGTTATAATGTTGATCGTATGACTCTAAAATGCTTAAAAAAACTTTAAGACTCACTATTTTTCATCTAAAATTTAGAAATTTTCTCGGGCCCCCAGTATGCCTGCCCCCCCCCCCCCCAATATTTTTTATAAGTGAGCGCCCCTTACTCATACTCATACTCATACTTTAGTTTACTTTGTAAATGTATGCAAGTGTGTGCATATTAAGAGAAAAGTTGATACTTTGAAAATAACCACTGTTTGTTCTCTTAAACTTCTAAGTCACTGTTGTTGTCTATTACTTCAAATAAAACATTTATATAACTTTACAAAGAACACTTATCAGTAATCTGTATAATGGCAAAATCAAGGTCTCTTTCATACAAAGATTAGAGTTACATCTAATTTACATCTCTCCGAGTTCAAATATTCTGATAAATTGTTGGAGGAGTGGCTAAAGAAGCACTCTCTTCCTTTTCTTAATATTAATGTATTTTCAGTTTCCTGTCTGATGCCTACCACAGCAAAGGTATAAAATGGCATCCTGAATCCTAGATAGAGATACATAGTCTATTTGGAAATTATTTTTACATCTAGTATTGTGGTTGTGAACTGCACAGGTCATTCTAAGTTCTCTTACTGGAAATGTAGAGGAAGAATATGTATTTACAAATTATGTAAGAAACTCCTGCAGTTTTTATACAACTGCAGTGTTTGTACCACTTCAGGGCTGTTGTACATGTTTCCAGATTTGTTAACAATATTGTATGAAAGATAAGCTGATCCATCTGTACATCGTTGTGACATAACAGAAATCAAAATAGTGTGATGGAAGTGAAATTGCATTGAAAAAAATATGAAGCTTTACTTGTAGAAAAACTAGTGGCAGCTGCTTTTTGGGATTCACACTATTAGGGGAAATAAAAAAAAATAAATAAATAAATTTTCTGGTTCTTATAACACAACACTAGTGTGTGCATAGCATAAGCAACCAATATTAGTGTGTAAAAGAGCGAACTGCTGGCCTCCTAAATGTGATTACAATGTATTAACCCTGCACCACTTCTCAGTCCATCTGCTGCAGTCCCCAGATTTCATTTCATGTGCCCTTTTTGTTCCCAAACGTCAGCATCTTATCTGAAGGGAATAAATAATCTCTAAACGAAACATTTGTCTGTGTCTTAAATGATTATTATACAGAATTGTGACTAAATTCTTTTTGTGAAAGAATAAAACAAATCTATCTTTGCAAATACAGTATAAACAGACTGATAAAAAATATACTAACCAAGTGGCAGCAGGGGTACACCCACACAGAAGGATTTAACTTTTACAAGCGTTCAGAGCCAGTGGCTCCTTCTTCTGGCAGAAGAGCTGAAGGGGAATGAAGAGGGGTGAAGGAAAAGGACTGGAGAGGTTTAGGGAAAGTGGTACAGCTCAGAAAAGTCACCCAGAACCCCGGGCCAGGGGAGACTTACCAGATGGGATGAGAAGGAATGACTACTCATGGAGCCTATTTCGTATTGCTTGTGTTGACACCTGGACTCCTGTATCTGGTTGGAAGTGCCACTATAGAGGTGTAGCACTGTGTTGAGGGTTTCTTCTTGCCGTTATACACAAATTTCAGTTCTGAAAACCCACTGTTGTTTTTCCATGGTCACTTCTGTGATGATCCTCAACTGATCCTATCACTAGTAACATTTTCTAGATGCCAGAGATACCACTTTGACTCATGACAACATTTGTTCCATTGTCCACCTGTCGCATTTTCTGTTCCATTAAATTGACCATATAGAGACTCCAATCCTACGAGGGCAGTTCAATAAGTAATGCAACACATTTTTTTTCTGAAACGGGTTGTTTTATTCAGCATTGAAATACACCAGGTTATTCCCCAATCTTTTAGCTACACAACACTATTTTTCAACGTAATCTCCATTCAATGCTACGGCCTTACGCCACCTTGAAATGAGGGCCTGTATGCCTGCACAGTAACATTCCACTGGTCGATGTCGGAGCCAACGTCGTACTGCATCAATAACTTCTTCATCATCCGCGTAGTGCCTCCCACGGATTGCGTCCTTCATTGGGCCAAACATATGGAAATCCGACGGTGCGAGATCGGGGCTGTAGGGTGCATGAGGAAGAACAGTCCACTGAAGTTTTGTGAGCTCCTCTCGGGTGCGAAGACTTGTGTGAGGTCTTGCGTTGTCATGAAGAAGTAGTTCGTTCAGATTTTTGTGTCTACGAACACGCTGAAGTCGTTTCTTCAATTTCTGAAGAGTAGCACAATACACTTCAGAGTTGGTCGTTTGACCATGGGGAAGGACATCGAACAGAATAACCCCTTCAGCGTCCCAGAAGACTGTAACCATGACTTTACCGGCTGAGGGTATGGCTTTAAACTTTTTCTTGGTAGGGGAGTGGGTGTGGCGCCATTCCATTGATTGCCGTTTTGTTTCAGGTTCGAAGTGATGAACCCATGTTTCATAGCCTGTAACAATCTTTGACAAGAAATTGTCACCCTCAGCCACATGACGAGCAAGCAATTCCGCACAGATGGTTCTCCTTTGTTCTTTATGGTGTTCGGTTAGACAACGAGGGACCCAGCGAGAACAAACCTTTGAATATCCCAACTGGTGAACAATTGTGACAGCACTACCAACAGAGATGCCAAGTTGAGCACTGAGTTGTTTGATGGTGATCCGTCGATCATCTCGAATGAGTGTGTTCGCACGCTCCGCCATTGCAGGAGTCACAGCTGTGCACGGCCGGCCCGCACGTGGGAGATCAGACAGTCTTGCTTGACCTTGCGGCGATGATGACACACGCTTTGCCCAACGACTCACCGTGCTTTTGTCCACTGCCAGATCACCGTAGACATTCTGCAAGCGCCTATGAATATCTGAGATGCCCTGGTTTTCCGCCAAAAGAAACTCGATCACTGCCCATTGTTTGCAACGCACATCCGTTACAGACGCCATTTTAACAGCTCTGTACAGCGCTGCCACCTGTCGGAAGTCAATGAAACTGTACGAGACGAAGCGGGAATGTTTGAAAATATTCCACAAGAAATTTCCGGTTTTTTTCAACCAAAATTGGCCGAGAAAGAAAATGTGTTGCATTACTTATTGAACTGCCCTCGTATGTTGTACTTGACCAAACCATCCTAGAGCAACACAACTCTCATAATGATGTACAGCACAGGTACTGAAATGTTTGCAGGTGACATGGCAGCTACAGACTGCACATATTGCCATCATAGTAGTAATGTTTACTGTTTCCGCTAGAATTATATTACAAACAAACAAATCTATTGATATCATAATGTATTTCTTGATCAGAGCGTTCAGTATTAAAGTTTCAGCAAAATACATATTTTATTTTGACCATAGTATATGAGTCATATTTTCTATGCTAGGTCTTAATTACAATATTAATTTCTCTTCCCCCTTAGTCTATCTTCACTTCTCAATCTGTCCTTTTCATTTCTAGACTGAAGCTGGCTCAGTTGTTACCAGTGTACCCTATGTGCCCTACTTTCTCCAACACCTCTCTCTTCACTTTTCCTTTACTCTCATCCTCACTACAAATGGCTGTCTCTGATCCTGAGGTCTGAGTTATTTGCCCTTCCTTTCTAAATTTCTCAGCCTATCCCTCTTCCTTCCTAGACAAAGGAACTGTTAGTTCTGAAAGAAAGGTAATATGCCTATCAGCAGTTCGATCGTGACTCAGTACCACCCAGGACTGGAGCAACTGAATCATATTCTCCGCCAGGTTTTTGACTACCTCTCGTCATGCCCTGAAATGAAGAATGTCCTACCCACATTGTTCCCACCCCTCCCACAGTGGTATTCCACCACCCACTGAACCACACAATATCTTCATCCATCTGTACACAAATCCTGCTTCCAGCCCCTTGACTCATGGCTCATATCCCTGTAACAGATATAGACGCAAGACCAGTCCCATACATCCTCCCACCACCACCTACTCCAGTCCAGCCACAAGCATCACCTATCCCATCAAAGGCAGGGTTGCCTGTGAAACCAGTCATATGATCTACAAGCTAAACAGCAACCACTGTGCTGCATTCTACATTGACATGACAACTAATAAACTGTCTGTCCGCCTGAATGGCCATCAACAAACTGTGGCCAAGAAACAGCTGGACCACCCCATTGCTGAGCATGCCACCCAACTCAATGTTCTTCATTTCAATGACTGCTTCACAGCCTTCCCTCCAACACCAGCTTTTCTGAACTGCGTAAGTGGGAACTCTCCCTGCATAATATCCTACATTTCCAGAATGCCCATGGCCTCAATCTTTGTTAGTCTTTGTCCTTACCCTCAGCCCCTTCACTTTTCCCATTCCAGCGCTATACAGTCCTCATTCCACCAAGATATCCACAGTCTTTTTACCTCATTTTCCGCTAACACATCCCCCTCCCTCCTGCCCATCCTCCGTCTAACTGCCTGACTGCACCTAGCTGCCCTAACTTCTCTCAACCTAATCGCTGTATGCTCCCACTAGCTGCACTACTCCCTCCCCCTCCCCACCTCAGCCTCCTCCTTACCCCCACAACCCGGTTGCATCTTCCATCATGCGCAGCTGCTCGCAGTGTGGCCTCAGCAGCCAGAAGCTGTGATCATATGTGAGTGATATGTGAGTGAGTTGTATTTGCGTGATTTTTGTGTGTGTGTGTGTGTGTGTGTGTGTGTATACTATCTCAGACGAAGGCCTTGTTGGCAGGAAGGTGATGTTCTGACAGTCTTTTTGTTGTGCCTATCTGTGACTCACAGCCAAACCTCCAGATGTCAGACACTCAGATCAGTGCCAAACATTGTATGTCGATATAGTATGACCCAAAACATTGATTTAGTTTGTGCTGTGTTCTGGTTGTATTGTGTTACATGGGAATTGTTACCTTGTCTTGGTTTGCTCACAAGAGGTGGGAAGAGATGAAGGAGTCTTGTGAAGCTGTCTGTAAGAAGTAGACACATTTTGTTTAGACATAACAACACCTGGAATTTTGTAACACTTAAGAGCAGAAAAAAATAATGTGAGAGCTGTATTATTATTGTGACCAGTCACCTGAGAAATTAAGATTACAGATGGTGTGATGAAAAATTGTTTTTATTCATTGTTTAGAAAACTAGTGAACTTGGCAGTACTGGAAATGGTACAATTTCTTTGTACAACGGAAACCGTGGATACACCTCTTCTTCAACATTCTCTACTATCTTATGACATATAGGATTGACAGTCATGGCTTCTATCTCCTGCTTATTTTGTCTGACTGTTCCGGCTGCAATAAAATGCTGTATGACTTCTCTTACAGTCTGGTGTATGAGAGCAGCGAGGTGATGGTGACCTTCCACTACTGCTGTAGAGACCATATTCAGGATATGGTCATACTTCTTTCGTATGATGCTTTTCTGTTGTATTTCCTCTGCACATTAACATCACTTGATGAAATTCCTCCATTGTTGCGACATCCTTTATCGGAAGGACATGTACAACTCTTTTAATGAAGTGTGTGATTTTGTCAGGTTCTGCCACATTCGGATTTGTAATATGGCATAGGGTCAAAACATTCTGCATGTAGGACTGTATCATTTTCACATGATGTAGAATGCTGTTCTTCAGTTGTTCTTCCAATAAGCCAACTTGCTGGCTGATTGTCGCCAAACATTTTCTTCAGTTTGGCCCAGAATTGGTCCAGCCATTGGGCTTCTCTTTGTTGTTCTTGAACCATTGCTGGACTGTGCCACACAATTAAAACTACAGATTTGCTGAACAAGTCATCCCACATGTTGTATTTGGTGACTTGGTCAAATCATTTCAGCCATTTCACTGGGTCCTGACCAGCATTTCCTGAAAACATTGAGGGCTAACTCATGTGCAGCTGAATCATTGCTATTTTTGGATCCACTGGTCTCCTGAATATACAGACCATGAAATGATGTACTGCTTCTATTCCATTTCCTTACCATGTAGCCAACAACTTTTATGTTCCCTGATTGGTACCATGTTGATGTAGATGTCTTGAAATTCTTACATCTCTTCCAAACAATGTCACATTGTAACCAGAGTCAACTCCAAATATGAAAGCACGGTTATCAATGAAAAACAATGCTTAGCACTGAAAGTACACTTATTGTGAATATCAGTGTACAACCAGAACAAAACTAATCTCCTGAAAAGAGAGTGCAACTTTTTATACAAACTTAAAGTATTCCACAATATACAAAAATTGCAAACTTCAAGAACCTTCCAGAAATGATATATATTAAATGACAAATAATTGCACGTGGTTCGGTTTGAACTGTAAGTTGACTGAGTACCATACTGACACTTATTATTGAAAGTACAGATGTATGGGAAATCAAGAGAAATTCGTGACTGGATTGAGGATTTCTTGGCAGGGAGGCTGCAGCATGTTGTCTTCGATGGAGAGTCATTGACAGATGTAGAAGTAATTTCAAGTGCCACAGGGAAGATGGGAGCCTTGCTGTTCACAGTGTATATTAATGATCTTGCAGACTATATTCATGTTAACATCAGGCTTTTTGCAGATGATAAGGTTTCTATAATGAAGTACTGTCTGCAAAAAGCTGCACAGATGTTCTGTTGGATCATGATAACATTTTGAAATGATGCAAAGATTGGCAACTTTGTTTAAATAGTGAGAAATGTAAAATTGTTCACTTCACAAATTGGAAAAACAACATGCTATCTAATGACTACAATATCAGTGAGTGACAAATGGAATTAATCAAAGCATACCTAGATGTAACAATTTGTAGGAATAAGAAATGAAATAATTGCATTGGCTCACTTGTAAGTTAAGCAGGTGGCAGACTTTGGTTCTTTGGTAGATTTTTGGGGAAATGCAATCAATTCACCTTCTGTAAAGTTTGGAAGGTAGGAGACGAAGTACTAGCAGAAGTAAAGCTGTGGGGACGGGCCGTGAGTCATGCTTGGGTAGCTCAGTTAGAAGAGTAGTTGTCTGCGAAAGGTAAAGGTCCCAAGTTTGAGTCTCGGTCCGGCACACACTTTTAATCTGACAAGAAGTTTCATATCAGCACACACTCCGCTGCAGAGTGTAAATCTCATTCTACTTACAAAACATTTGTCTGACCCATCCTAGAATACTACCCTAGTGTGTGGCACCCACACCAAATAGGATCAACAGGGGATACTGAAAATATACAAAGGAGGGCAGCATAAATGTTCACAGGTTTGTTTTACCCATGAGAGAGGGACATGAGGATAGTAAAAAACCTGAACTGACAGGTAGCTGAAGATAGATGCAAACCATCCCAAGAAGGTTTACTTACAAAGTTTCAAGAACCAGATTTAAGTTAAGAATCTAGGAACATACCACAGCCCCTACAGGTTGCTTTCATAGTGTAATAGAGCAAGTTATATGGTAGTTAATGAATTCTTTGACACCCCTAAAAGTTTAGCAGATTGTATATTACCTGATCCACAATATGGAGTGGACAAAAATTAGAAAGTATGATTCTGCTTCATTTCTATCAGCAAATTAAACTGTATGGTTCACTTACACACCAAATCTACATCATTAACATTATTTCAAATCATTTAACTGTAATTAATGAAAGTTGTAATTTGTTAGAACAGCCGATGTGAACTAACACACTGTTGCACATTTCAGCAAAATTTGTAATTTCATTCTCATGATTGCACTATTACATTTCCATAGAATTGTTATGAGAAATATCATGTTGTAATTAAACCAATAATTAATTAGCAAAATTTGTAAATTTCAACTTACCTAAAAACAAACTTTCGGAACATTTATCAGTCATCTGATGTATTTAATGTGACTCGTGCACTTTATATATCAAGACAGTAATGAAAAACCAGTTAGATCAGTTGTAATTTACCTTTCTCTTTGTGATTCTAGAACATTCTGATGTAAACACTATTGATTTTCAGTCATATTGATACTATGAAATTATCATACAGAACTTTAACCTGAAATATGGTTTTGACATTTTGTGCTGTATCCCAGTTAATGTCAGGAATAAAATCCAATGTGAAATCAAGATGTAATTAATTATTTTATGATAGGTATTGTTATTGCAACTTCATAACCAAATTTTCACCCAAAAGTCAAAAGAACAATATTTAGAAATGCATTCAGAATGAATAATCATTTATTGACGCGAAGTCAGTAACAGTTGCTGATTTATCAGTCATGTTGGTAGAAACAGTTTATGTGTGAAAATCTTTGTAAATGCTAACAGAAAACACATCTGCTGTGAGAAGGATTCATCAATGTGTTGGAAAATAACATCCAAACCTTCATTACACCTGAAATCCAGGTAAATCTGTAATCTACATCCCCTAAAGGACTTTATTGATGGAGGAGATTTGACAATTTGAATCTAAGTATTCCACTGCAGAAACTACATCATTCTCATGTTGTTGTTGTGGTCTTCAGTCCTGAGACAGGTTTGATGCAGCTCTCCATGCTACTCTATCCTGTGAAAGCTTCTTCATCTCCCAGTACCTACTGCAGCCAACATCCTTCTGAATCTGCTTAGTGTATTCATCTCTTGGTCTCCCTCTACGATTTTTACCCTCCACGCTGCCCTCCAATACTAAACTGGTGATCCCTTGATGCCTCAGAACATGTCCTATCAACCGATCCCTTCTTCTAGTCAAGTAGTGCTACAAAATTCTCATCTCCCCAATTCTATTCAATACCTCCTCATTAATTATGTGATCTACCCATCTAATCTTCAACATTCTTCTGTAGCAGCACATTTCAAAAGCTTCTATTCTGTTCTTGTCTAAACTATTTATCGTCCATGTTTCACTTCCATACATGGCTACACTCCATACAAATACTTTCAGAAACGACTTCCTGACACTTAAATCTATACCTGGTGTTAACAAATTTCTCTTCTTCAGAAACGCTTTCCTTGCCATTGCCAGTCTACATTTTATATCCTCTCTACTACGACCATCATTAGTCATTTTGCTCCCCAAATAGCAAAACTCCTTTACTACTTTAAGTGTCTCATTTCCTAATCTAATTCCCTCAGCATCACCTGACTTAATTCGACTACATTCCATTATCCTCATTTTGCTTTTGTTGATGTTCATCATATACCCTCCTTTCAAGACACTGTCCATTCTGTTCAATTGTTCTTCCAAGTCCTTTGCTGTCTGTGACAGAATTACAATGTCATCGGCGAACCTCAAAGTTTTTATTTCTTCTCCATGGATTTTAATACCTTCTCCAAATTTTTCTTTTGTTTCCTTTACTGCTTGCTCAATATACAGATTGAATAACATTGGGGAGAGGCTACAACCCTGTCTCACTCCCTTCCCAACCGCTGCTTCCCTTTCATGCCCCTCGACTCTTATAACTGCCATCTGGTTTCTGTACAAATTGTAAATAGCCTTTCGCTCCCTATATTTTACCCCTGCCACCTTCAGAATTTGAATGAGAGTATTCCAGTCAACATTGTCAAAAGCTCTCTCTAAGTCTACAAATGCTAGAAATGTAGGTTTGCCTTTCCTTAATCTATTTTCTAAGATAAGTCATAGGGTCAGTATTGCCTCACGTGTTCCAATATTTCTACGGAATCGACACTGATCTTCCCTGAGGTCGGCTTCTACCAGTTTTTCCATTCGTCTGTAAAGAATTCGCGTTATTATTTTGCAGTTGTGACTTATTAAACTGATAGTTCGATAATTTTCACATCTGTCAACACCTGCTTTCTTTGGGATTGGAATTATTATATTCTTCTTGAAATCTGAGGGAATTTCACCTGTCTCGTACAACTTGCTCACCAGATGGTAGAGTTTTGTCAGGACTGGCTCTCCCAAGGCTGTCAGTAGTTCTAATGGAATGTTGTCTACTCCCAGGGCCTTGTTTCAACTTAGGTCTTTCAGTGCTCTGTCAAACTCTTCACACAGTATCGTGTCTCAGATTTCATTTTCATCTACCTCCTCTTCCATTTCCATAATATTGTCGTCACGAAAATTGCCCCTGTATAGACCCTCTATATACACCCTCCACCTTTCTGCTTTCCCTTCTTTGCTTAGAACTGGGTTTCCATCTGAGCTCTTGATATTCATGCAAGTGGTTCTCTTTTCTCCAAAGGTCTCTTTAATTTTCCTGTAGGCAGTATCTATCTTACCACTCGTGAGATAAGCCTCTATATCCTTACATTTGTCCTCTAGCCATCCCTGCTTAGCCATTTTGCACTTCCTGTCGATCTCATTTTTGAGACGTTTGTATTCCTTTTTGCCTGCTTCATTTACTGCATTTTTATATTTTCTCCTTTCATCAATTAAATTCAATATTTCTTCTGTTACCCAAGGATTTCTACTAGCACTCATCTTTTTACCTACTTGATCCTCTGCTGCCTTCACTACTTCATCCCTCAAAGCTACCCATTCTTCTTCTACTGTATTTCTTTCCCCCATTCCTGACAATTGTTCCCTTATGCTCTCCCTGAAACTATGTACAACCTCTGGTTCTTTCAGTTTATCCAGGTCCCATCTCCTTAAATTCCCACCTTTTTGAAGTTTCTTCAGTTTTAATCTACAGTTCATAACCAATAGATTGTGGTCAGAATCCACATCTGCCCCTGGAAATGTCTTACAACTTAAAACCTGGTTCCTGAATCTCTGTCTTGCAATTATATAATCTATCTGATACCTTCCAGTATCTCCAGGCTTCTTCCATGTATACAACCTTCTTTCATGATTCTTGAACCAAGTATTAGCTATGATTAAATTATGCTCTGTGCAAAATTCTACCAGGCGGCTTCCTCTTTCATTTCTTAGCCCTAATCCATATTCACCTACTACGTTTCCTTCTCTACCTTTTCCTACTGTCAAATTTCAGTCACCCATGACTATTAAATTTTCATCTCCCTTTACTACCTGGATAATTTCTTTCATCTCATCATACATTTCATTAATTTCTTCATCATCTGCAGAGCTAGTTGGCATATAAACTTGTACTACTGCATTAGACATGGGCTTCATGTCTATCTTGGCCACAATAATGCATTCACTATGCTGTTTGTAGTAGCTTACCCGCACTCCTATTTTTTTTATTCATTATTAAACCTACTTCTGCATTACCCCTATTTGATTTTGTATTTATAACCCTATATTCACTCGACCAAAAGTCTTTTTCCTCCTGCCACCGAATTTCACTATATCTAACTTTATCCTATCCATTTCCCTTTTTAAAAATTCTAACCTACCTGCCCAATTAAGGGATCTGACATTCCACACTCCGATCCGTAGAATGCCAGTTTTCTTTCTCCTGATAACGACGTCCTCTTGAGTAGTCCCCACCCGGAGATCCGAATGGGGGACTATTTTACCTCCGGGATATTTTACCCAAGAGGACGCCATCATCATTTAATCATACAGTAAAGCTGCATGCCCTTGGGAAAAATTACGGCTGTAGTTTCCCTTTGCTTTCAGCCGTTCGCAGTACCACAACAGCAAGGCCGTTTTGGTTAGTGTTACAGGGCCAGATCAGTCAGTCATCCAGACTGTTGGCCCTGCAACTACTGAAAAGGCTGCTGCCCCTCTTCAGGAACCGCACGTTTGCCCTCTCAACAGATACCCCTCCATTGTGGTTGCACCTACGGTACGGCTATCTGCATCATTGAGGCACACAAGCCTCCCCACCAACGGCAAGGTCCATGGTTCATGGTTCATATTCTCATAATATGATGAATTGTAATGAGAAATACTTCAGCGAGAACTGCAGTTGGAGTAACATTAAAATAAGAATCATAAGGACAAGATTAAACTAATTACAGCATTGACAGACATATTTAACCAGTCATTCTTCTTGTGCTCCATATGTGAATGAAACTGTAAGAAGCCCTAATAACTGATAAAATAAAAAGTACTCTCTGGCATGCATGTTATAGTGCTTAACAGAGTATTAATATAGGTGCCAAAAACAAAGCGACAGTTCAAACACTGGAAAATATCTGATGAGTTCGTGCAACATTGTAATGAAGTCCACAGCATTCTGAATATTGTGATTCTAGAACATTAAAAAATCCCCCATGTGTCTTTGCATAGGTTTGGGAAACAGGATTTAAATTTTAATCCCTATAAGATGCAAGTGGCTCAGAATTTATGGCTGGGAGATAAAGTGAGTAGGTGCAATTGCTGCACAGCATTACTGGACAGAAATTAGAAAAAAGATGCATTTCTGACAAACCTTGTGAAGTCTGTAGAGGCAAACTTTTGTTTAAATGGATCTATCAATAAATGAAGCTTCTGTTATTACTTGGACTTGAATCCACAGCACATTCACGTAAAAGCCCAGGGTAGTCCAAAAATTGTCATCTGGTATGCTATTGAACAGCCCACTGGAATCGGACAGTATTTATTTCAAGATAACAAAATCCAGCCTGTGAGCATCAATTCTGAACAGTATGTGGCCACAATCAACAATTCCATCATGCCACAGCTGCACTGACATTGCTGCTAAACATGATATGGTTCCAGCAAGGCAGGGCTTCACCCCACATGGCCTACAGTTCAGTAACAACACTGAGGTGTCATTTTCCCCATTGATTACTCTCACAATTCGATGACATCCCATGGTCGATGAAATCAACCTAGTCTTTCACCAATTTTTCTCTGTGGGATTATTGCACTAATAAAGGTTTTTCACAGTTACCCCACAATACTGATGAATTAAAAAGTGTAGTCAAGGAAGAATAGGGGCCATTCCTCAAGAATAATTGAGAACACAGTGAGTTGCTTCTGTGAACAACTTCAGCAATGCAATCCCAGTGATTGAAGCCATTTTTGTGATGTACATTTTAAGAAATATGGTCATTAGAGATTCAGCACAAGCTCAGATAGAAGAAGTAAATTGTCAGTATCTATTTCAAAAGAATCATCATGTAATCAATTTAAGGAAAGCATAGAAAAACTAAATCATTATGGCTAGACATATATTTAAACACTGTTCCTCCATAATGCAGATATGTGCTAGTCAGACCCAGGATGCAACTGGAACAACATTTACTAGGCTGCACATTACACAGTACTTACCCATCTTGGCAGTCGACATGGCCATCACACACTTGTTTCTTGTCCAGGCACGCAACAGACCCTCTGACTGTGCATTCAAATTTGTCACTTGGGCACCGGCGTTGTCCACAATGTGCTTCATCAGCTCCACCTTGATGAACAGCATTTGTCACTTTTTATCAATGTTAATGGACTACTGTGAACTAAAGGTAGATAGAATACCAAAAACAAGAAGAAAAATTTACTACACAGAAAAAAGGGTGCCAGCGAAACATTCCAATCTTCATATTTATTCACTTGGGTCAGAAGCCTATCTGTACCATGCACACAGTTATACACAGAATATACATATTTACAAAAAAAATAATGTAAATGTCATTGACCAAATTTGCAAATCACATGATATTTGTCTAAAATTGAGCCACACCAAGGACACTGTCATTTGCAAACATGAGGTCATTTGTTGAACAAGCAAAAGGACAAAGAGAGCACTGGCACAGGTGTTCCACAGTTTGTTCTCCACACTCCCACTTGCTATCACCTAATGTGAAGCCCCCATACTTTAAGGAAGGATTTCACACCAGTTCTTTAACTGTTGTTGTTGTTGTTGTTGTTGTGGTCTTCAGTCCTGAGACTGGTTTGATGCAGCTCTCTATGCTACTCTATCCTGTGCAAGCTTCTTCATCTCCCAGTACCTACTGCAACCTACATCCTTCTGAATCTGCTTGGTGTATTCATCTCTTGGTCTCCCTCTACGATTTTTACACATCACGCTGACCTCCAATACTAAATTGGTGATCCCTTGATACCTCAGAACATGTCCTACCAACCGATCCCTTCTCTAGTCAAGTTGTGCCACAAACTTCTCTTCTCCCCAATTTTATTCAATGCTTCCTCATTAGTTATGTGATCTACCCATCTAATCTTCAGCATTCTTCTGTAGCACCACATTTCAAAAGCTTCTATTCTCTTCTTGTCCAAACTATTTATCACCCATGTTTCACTTCCATACATGGCTACACTCCATACAAATACTTTCAGAAATGACTTCCTGACACTTAAATCTATACTCGATGTTAACAAATTTCTCTTCTTCAGAAACGCTTTCCTTGCCATTGCCAGTCTACATTTTATATCCTCTCTACTTCGACCATCATCAGTTATTTTGCTCCCCAAATAGCAAAACTCGTTTACTACTTTAAGTGTCTCATTTCCTAATCTAATTCCCTCAGCATCACCCGACTTAATTCGACTACATTCCATTATCCTTGTTTTGCTTTTGTTGATGTTCATCTTATATCCTCCTTTCAAGACACTATCCATTCCATTCAACTGCTCTTCGAAGTCCTTTGCTGTCTCTGACAGAATTACAATGTCATCGGCGAACCTCGAAGTTTTTATTTCTTCTCCATGGATTTTAATACCTACTCCGAATTTTTCTTTTGTTTTCTTCGCTGCTTGCTCAATATACAGTTTGAATAACATTGGGGAGAGGCTACAACCCTGTTTCACTCCCTTCCCAACCACTGCCTCCCTTTCATGTCCCTTGACTCTTATAACTGCCATCTGGTTTCTGTACAAATTGTAAATAGCCTTTCGCTCCGTGGATTTTACCCCTGCCACCTTCATAATTTGAAAGAGAGTATTCCAGTCATCATTGTCAAAAGCTTTCTCTAAGTCTACAAATGCTACAAACATTGTTAAGGGACCTAAAACACACCACTCTGCATTGTGGGCAGCCAGCAAATGTTCTCGCAGTCCCATTAAATCTTATTGTATGGACTTCTGCCAAAAAAAGTCTTGCCTTGCCTGGAGGGAATTTCAGAGTATCTATTGTTCAAAGGAAACTTTTTCTTTATTTTAGCCTAGGCTGTGGAAGTTCATGGCCAAATAGTGGACAAGCTTCAACATTCTCAGCCTTCAGTTATTGTGATACAGGCAAGATAGTAAATCTTCTCAACAGGGTATATTTAAGCAACCTATAATCAACCAGCAAGCTTAGTTCAGAGCAGGGTCCACAGTTTTGGCATGAGATGATGTATACCGAACACAGGAGGCATACTCAGCTACAGATGAACACAGAGCCAAAGCAGTGGTTTTAAGAACTTTTGGTTTAGCTCCCAAGTTTGTGCTTCTTAACTCTCCTGAAATGTTATTCTGAGCACTAGTTTTCTGCTTGGCTTTGGGGCAGTGTTGTCTGAAGTTCAGGGAGTGATACAGAGTTACTCCTATGTACTTTGGAGTGAGATGATGTTCTAATCAGGTGCTGTTCCAAGACACATTCAACTTTCTTGTGGAGTTCCTGTCCCTGGGATGGAAAACACAGAGTAGAGTTTCTGAGGTGTTACACTTTTGGCAGGAAGCCTTACAGTATGTGCCTAGTTCTTTCAGAACACCTTCACGAGTGAGTTCTAAATCTTCAAATATTTTACCTTGGGAGGTCAGGGCAAGGCCATCAGCGTAGATAAAACTTGCTGTGTTGTAAGGAAATGGTTGCTCATTTATATAATAAATATTACACAGCAACAGAACCAACATGCTTCTTTGAGACAAATGATTTTTCTGGATTCTCTGCTTACTTTGTTACCCTTGAAAATCAACAAGAAACATATGATTCTACAATAGTGTTGATGACACTCTGACAAGTTTTAGATCCTTGATGACAGCAAATACTTTTTGTAAGAGAATGTGATGGTTAACTGTATCATATGCAGCACTAAGAGCAATGAAGTTTAGTCCTGTGGTGTGTGTGTTTTCAAAACCATTTTCAGTTTGTGAAGTTAGGCTCAGAACCTACAAAACAGTCTTAAACATCACACTATATGCCCTTCATAAATTCTAAGTAGTTTATGGTGCATTTTGGTAGAAGGTTCCATAGTAGTAAGTCAGATAAAGTATATTCTGCTACACTTAAGTCCCCATCATATAGAAAGGCGCTTGTGCACTGAGAGGCGGAGTTATAGGGAAGAGTGGAGAAGATGAGGTTTGCGTAAGCATCACAACAGAGAGCATGCAAACAATGTCCAGGTTGCCATACCATGTTGCTGTGGACAACAATCAGGTTTATTTGCCTGTGGTACATTATACAAGTGCTGTTCAAAAAGTAAGGTGACTTTTCATATTGCACAGGCAACATACATTTGATTATCAATCATTTTTATTATTATTTTGGTACACATGTCCAAACAGTGAACATTCACAGTTTCAAGTGTACAGTTTACTTTGTTTGTTTTTGACACATAGAAAGGTTAGACGTGTTTTAGTGTACTCGGAAATTTTCAATTATTATACAATATGGAACAAAGAATTAGCATCAAATTTTGTGTGAAAAATGGAACACTTGGTTGACCATGGCATACGGTGATTCTGCTCTAAGTAAAAACAATGTTTATACATGGTACAAGCTATTCCAAGATGGCCAAGAAGATGCCAATGACTTACCTCACTCTGGATACCCCAGCACATCAACAACAGATGATAATATCGAAGCTGTGAAGAAAATTGTTCTTGAAAATTGTCGAATTACTGTAAGAGAAGTTGCTGAGGATGTTGGCATATGCATCAGCTTGTGTCATGCAATTTTTTTTGGATGTTTTGGGCATGAGATGTGTGTCAGCAAAGTTTGTTCCAAAACTTCTCAATTTTGATCAGAAGAACTATCGCATGAGCATCACTCAGGAGCTCTTGAATGATGTCAATGATGATCCTGATTTGCTCAAAAGGGTCATAACTGGTGATGAAACATGGGTTTACAGTTATGACATCGAAACCAAAGCCCAATCGTCCCAATAGAAGCATCCCGGAGAGCCAACCCAAAAAAAGCATGCTAAGTTGGATCAAATCTCAAACTTTTGCTCACTGTTTTTTTTTTTTTCAATTATCATGGCATAGTGCTTAATGAATTTTTGCCTCAAGGTCATACAGTCAGTAAGAAGTATTACTTTGATGTTATGCACCATTTGCGAGAAGCAATATGGAAAAAGAAGTCCTGAATTCTCGAAAAACAATTCATGGCTTTTGCATCATGACAATTCACCTGCTCATTCATCATTGGTTATGAGAGATTTTTTGGCCAAAAACAACACAACAATCATGCCTCAGCAACCATATTTACTGGTTTTGGCCCCTGCATCATTTTCCTGTTCCCAAAACTGAAGAGACCTACGAAAGGACGAAGAGTTTCGATTGAGGAAATAAAAACTGCACCGCTGGAAGTACTCAAGGCTGTACCAAAAAGTGCTTATGAGAATTACTTCGAGGATTGGAAGAAGCATTGGCACAAGTGCATTGTATCTGAGGGGGATTGCTTTCAGGGGGATAACATGAATATTGATGAATAAATAAATGTTTTTTCACAAAAATATAAAGTCACCTTAGTTTCTGAATACACCTCATAATATACATTCAAATCTATAGGGAGAATCATAAATTTTGAAACCTACCTTCCAAACTTCACAAAAGTTCTCCTGTGTATCTTTCAGGCCTAGCACTCCTGGAAGAAAGGAAGTTTTGGAGGTAGGAAACAAGTTACTGGCAGAAGTGAAGCTGTGAGAATGGGTTGTGACTTGTGCCTGGGTTGATCAGTTAGTAGAGCAAAAGTCTTAATCTGGCACAAGTCTTAATCTGCCAGGAAGTTTCAAAATCATTGTATTTGCTTGACAACTGCTTCTGCCTCACAGAATTTTTTTAAAATGTGTAATTTTATAATGCATATATGTGGTTGTATTTGACTGCAGTTAATGGTAAATCAATGTGCACAAAAATAAAATAACTGGTAGGAATGACTAATGTGTGCAGGAGAGAGTTCTCACCATGTAGTTGTAACTTGATGCTAGGTGCTTGAAAAGAGAATGAATCATACTGGTCGCTGGAGGTTAATGGAAGGGGATGCACAGAACAGATGAAGATTGAGGTGTCTTCCCACATGATGTGGACTATAAATGTATTGGAAGCTTCAGGTTGACTGCCTCTGATTGACTGTCACATAATGTCCTTTTTGGTGTTCATGTATATGCTGTCCATTTGTCAAATACTGTCACCCAACACTACATGTCTGGCTCACTACTGCTAAATATTATCAACACTGTGTATAGCCATACATCTGCAAGCTTCTTAATAATTATTTCTACCTGTAGAATATACAGAATACAAGCTAAATATGTGTAAAAAAATTCCAAGAAGTTCACAATTTTGTCGCTGTTATGACACAAAATTTTGAAAGCTTTCAGAGATAGTCACTGTATGAGATGTTTTGTTCTGTGTAAAAATACTCACTATCACAATCCCGCTCTCCATCGCAGACCCAGGTAAGAGGTACACAGTTCTCCTGGTCACATGGAATGCCCTCATATGGCTGGCCACTGCTTCCATAACAGGTTACTGTATTTGAATGACTGTATCCTCCTTTTGAAAGGAAAAGTGAACAGAAAATATTACTGCCACATGGTTTCTATTGTAATGGTCAACTACTTTGTTAGTTCCATAACAAAAATAAGTAGATAGTTAACTACAAATAAAGTAAATAATAACTGTAAGTGGTGTAAGTCAACTGGAAGGTTCCTATTTGGAATGAGTTGCAAGTTTGTATCACAGCATGCAATGATTCATTCAATGTATATCTAAGTTGTATCCACACAGACACAACATGAAAGAACTGAATTTCAGGTTGGAGTAGTGAAGGGGAAATTTTATTCATCATGGAGAGTGCCTTAAGTGAAGTTTATGAAAAGTATACGAGGTGCATTCAAGTTCTAAGGCCTCCGATTTCTTTTCTCCAGACTGGAAAGAGATAGAAACATGCGCATTGTTTTAAAATGAGGCCGCGTTCATTGTCAATATGTCCAAGAGATGGCAGCACCGTATGGCTGATGGAATTTTACTGCCAGCGGCGAGAATGAGAACTGTTTTAAATACTTAAAATGGCGACGTTTTCCTTACTTGAACAGCGTGCAATCATTCATTTTCTGAATTTGCGTGGTGTGAAACCAATTGAAATTCATTGACATTTGAAGGAAACATGTGGTGATGGAGTTATGGATGTGTCGAAAGTGCATTTGTGGGTGCGACAGTTTAATGAAGGCAGAACATCATGTGACAACAAACCGAAACAACCTTGGGCTCGCACAAGCCGGTTTGACAACATGGTCGAGAAAGTGGAGAGAATTGTTTTGGGGGATCACCGAATGACTGTTGAACAGATCGCCTCCAGAGTTGGCATTTTTGTGGGTTCTGTGCACACAATCCTGCATGACGGCCTGAAAATGCGAAAAGTGTCATCCAGATGGGTGCCACGAATGCTGACGGATGACCACATGACTGCCCATGTGGCATGTTGCCAAGCAATGTTGACGCGCAACAACAGCATGAATGGGACTTTCTTTTCATCGGTTGTGACAATGGATGAGACGTGGATGCCATTTTTCAATCCAGAAACAAAGCACCAGTCAGCTCAATGGAAGCACACAGATTCACCGCCACCAAAAAAATTTTGGGTAACCGCCAGTGCTGAAAAAATGATGGTGTCCATGTTCTGGAACAGCAAGGGCGTAATCCTTACCCATTGCGTTCCAAAGGGCACTACAGTAACAGGTGCATCCTACGAAAATGTTTTGAAGAACAAATTCCTTCCTGCACTGCAACAAAAACGTCCGGGAAGGGCTGTTGCCTGGTCTCCTCCCCAAAACAACCCTCCAGACACTTGAAGTTATGCACAAACTATTCTGAGAAAGCTTACTTATGAAGTTTCAGTAAATGGCTTTAAATCATGATTCTAGGGATATACTATAACCCCCTGCATGTCACTCCCATAGGAATTGTGAAGTTAAGATTAGATTAGATTAGATTAGATTAATTACAGCATGCACAGAGCTTTTAAACAGTTATTCTTTCAGCACTCCACATGTGAATGAAAAGGAGTCAAACCCCAATAATTGGTACAATGGGAAGTACCCTCTGCCATGTCCTTCGCAGTGGTTTCCATTGTGTGGATGTATATGTAGGATTGAAAGCATCAGTGGCATAAAGATGGAGTTGGATACTGCATAGTTTGGATGAACAACAGAATACCACTTTGAGAGAGAGTAGGTAGCCAATACCCTGATGAAAGATGTTGCTGAGATTTTCAAAGACTGATTGATAATAATTATTGGTGCAAAGGGGCCATTTAGTAGATGACAAGTTTACAGAGGCTCGATGGTAAAAGATGCCATGAAACTGTCAACCACTAAATTGTTGAAACATTTAAATTACTTTTCTGTCCAGTGTTATGAGTGATTTCAATCAAAATGCCCATCATCAGATTGCTGCCTTTCATAGATATACTGCAGCTATCTGATAATAGATGTTTTTTGCAAAATCTATAATGCCAAGGAACAGTAAAGTGGGTTAAATGAGTCAACAGTTTATTGGTAGGTAGCAGTCTCATAACTTATGTTATCAGCATATTCACATAGTGGAAAAATTACTAAAGGATAATGTCATGGTTCATCACAGATTAAAACACTATGCATGATAACCTATACCAAATGAAATAGAAGAAATTTCATGACATTGAATTAATACTGCTAGCAAGAAAACTGCACTTTATCATTGTGAAGAAATAGTGTTATGGAATAAAATAATTTTTAAGTACTGTCTTGATAGAATAATATACAGAATATGTTATGGAACATGTAATTCACATAAATTTTTGTTTCTAAGATTATTTATATGTATTACTTACCTCTTAAGAAATATTTAAATAATTACATTACATAATATACAGTTTAATCGGTTTTTGAAAACATAATGTAATTGGATAGACAAAAAAAATCTCCTCACCAAGTGGTGGCATGAGAACACACATGCAAAAGGTGTTATGTATGCGAGCTACTTAGATGTGGCATACTGATAATAATGGAGAGTATTCCTGTCTTTCCTCTCATCCTGTCTGGTAAGTCTCCCCTGACCCAGGGTTATGGGTCACTTTTATGAACTCTACTCCTTTCCCTAAACCTCATAAGCCCTTCTCCTTCACCCCTCTTCCTTCCCATTTCACTCTTCTGCCAGAAGGAGGCGGCACTGGCTTCAAAAGCTTGCATATGTAATACCTTTTTATAAGTGTGTTCTCCTGCTGCCACTTAGTGAGTAGATTTCTTTTCTATCCAGTTACATTATACACAGTCTGTTACTGAATTTGTGAAATAGAATACATTGCTTCTCACTACACAGAGGCGGCACTTAGCATTACATAGGCATATCTGAACTAAACTTAACTCCATCCGAACACACTTCAGAAGGTCCCATGGTACCAACTGACAGCTGACTGGCATCAATGGATGCAGATATGGAGGGGCATATGGTCAGTACCCAGCCTTCCCCAGCTGTTGCCAGTTTTCAGGATGTGGCCTTGTGTGAGTTGTGCTTTTACGGATGTGTGTGCCTTTTTTTTTTTTTAATTTTTTTTTTTTTTATATATACATCTGATGGATGGGACACTGAAAGACCTGACTCGAAACAAGGCCCTGGGAGTAGATAACATTCCATTAGAACTACTGACGGCCTTGGGAGAGCCAGTCCTGGCAAAACTCTACCATCTGGTGAGCAAGATGTATGAGAGAGTTGAAATTCCCTTAGACTTCAAGAAGAATATAACAATTCCAATCCCAAAGAAATCAGGTGTTGACAGATGTGAAAATTACCGAACTATCAGTTTAATAAGTCACAGCTGCAAAATACTAACGTGAATTCTTTACAGATGAATGAAAAAACTGGTAGAAGCCAACCTCGGGGAAGATCAGTTTGGATTCCGTAGAAATATTGGAACACCTGAGGCAATACTGACCCTACGACTTATCTTAGAAGATAGATTAAGGAAAGGCAAACCTATGTTTCTAGCATTTGTAGACTTAGAGAAAGCTTTTGACAATGTTGACTGGAATACTCTCTTTCAAATTCTTAAGGTGGCAGGGGTAAAATACAGGAGCAAAAGGCTATTTACAATTTGTACAGAAACCAGATGGCAGTTATAAGAGTCGAGGGGCATGAAAGGGAAGCAGTGGTTGGGAAGGGAGTGAAACAAGGTTGTAGCCTCTCCCCGATGTTATTCAATATGTATATTGAGCAAGCAGTAAAGGAAACAAAAGAAAAATTTGGAGTAGGTATGAAAATCCAGGGAGAAGAAATAAAAACTTTGAGGTTCGCCGATGACATTGTAATTCTGTCAGAGACAGCAAAGGACTTGGAAGAGCATTTGAATGGAATGGACAGTGTCTTGAAAGGAGGACATAAGATGAACATCAACAAAAGCAAAACAAGGATAATGGAATGTAGTCGAATTAAGTCGGGTGATGCTGAGGGAATTAGATTAGGAAATGAGACACTTAAAGTAGTAAACGAGTTTTGCTATTAGGGGAGCAAAATAACTGATGATGGTCGAAGTAGAGAGGATATAAAATGTAGACTGGCAATGGCAAGGAAAGTGTTTCTGAAGAAGAGAAATTTGTTGACATCGAGTATAGATTTAAGTGACAGGAAGTCGTTTCCGAAAGTATTTGTATGGAGTGTAGCCATGTATGGAAGTGAAACATGGACAATAAATAGTTTGGACAAGAACAGAATAGAAGCTTTCAAAATGTGGTGTTACAGAAGAATGTTGAAGATTAGGTGGGTAGATCACATAACTAATAAGGAGGTGTTGAATAGGATTGGGGAGAAGAGAAGTTTGTGGCACAACTTGACTAGAAGAAGGGATCGGTTGGTAGAACATGTCCTGAGGCATCAAGAGATCTCCAATTTAGCATTGGAGGGCAGCATGGAGGGTAGAAATTGTAGAGGGAGACCAAGAGATGAATACACTAAACAGATTCAGAAAGATGTAGGTTGCAATAGGTACTGGGAGATGAAGGAGCTTGCACAGGATAGAGTAGCATGGAGAGCTGCATCAAACCAGTCTCAGGACTGAAGACCACAACAACAACAACAACAATATTGATGAAAATATAATGTAATTGGATGGATAAATATCTATTCACCAAGCAGCGGTAGGAGAATACACATACAAAGGTATTTAAATTGCAGTCTTTTGGAGTTAGTGATTTCCTCCTCCTGATAGAAGGGTTGATGGGAAGGAAAGAGGGGTGAAGGAAAAGCACTGGTAAGGTTTAGGAATGGGGAGAGTTCAGAAAAGTCGCCCAGAACCTGTGGTCAGGGGAGACTTACTGGACAGGATGAGAAGGAAAGACTGATTGATGGGGACTGCATCGGACGTGACTTGAAAACCTGAGCCCTTAAAGGTGGAAGATAGGGTACTATGCAAGACAGAGTTTACTGTTAAAACATCATTCATGAGTTAATAAGAGCAGAAAGCTGAGTGCACTGTGTTGAATATGCAGGACTGTCTCCTGCATATTCTGGCCACCACATTTATGTGTATGTTTCACAGGCCAGGTATGACCCCTGCCACACCTAGAAGGTTATCTGTAAACAGACGAGGCAAGTTACTGCATACAGTCAAGCCTCCAGCAGTTGCCACAGCATCGGGGATGCCAGTCTTGCCACTACATGGTGTGCGAATTGCAACACACACCACTGCAGCCGCAGGCACTAATTTGCATAGTCACATGCTCACGTGATACCATCCATGTATCCTTCAACAATCGTGTACTTAAGTTGGCACTCTGCCCATGGGAAGCCAGTTATGTCCTGAACCGACAGCCACCTCAAGTCTCTGCTATGGACACTGCTTGCAGTTGCCAATTTGCTGTCCAGCAAGATGCCAGGCTGCCCTCATCCTGAACCACATCTGACCTTGAAGTTCCACCAGCCACTCCAAGGGCACTGCTATGCAATAATTGTCGTGACTACCCACAAGCTCATCATCTTTTGGGACCGTGTTGTTACCAGCAAACTGCCTACGAGCTCTCATCCTGATAAGACTGTGTTGTCACAGCACCTCCAACTCATCAGGAGACTGCCTATCAGCTAACCACCCTTATGGGACTGTGTGATTGTTAATTCTCCCTGTGTCCAAATAGATTGCTGTTCTCAAATTTTGTACACATTGTTCACAGAAGCTGTATTTAGCTTAGTTCTCGTAATAAACAGTTATTATTCTAAGATGTATGTCTGCCTTCAGCAAGTCTCACTCCTCTAGAAGAGAATAGAACACATTGTATGCGATAGAGGTGAGAGGGGCAGGGAAAATTTTCTTCATCCTCTTTTAGTTTTCTGCATCCTTAATTTTCTAACCTATCTATTCTTCTGTGGCCCCTCCCACCTCTGCCACATGCAATGCACTTAGCTTTCTGCTCTTATTAATGGTGCACAGTGTTTTGGCAGTAATCTCTGTCTTGCATATTACCCTATCTTCCATCTTTAAGTGTTCAGTTTTTCAGATCTTGCCCACTGCAGTCCCCAACAATCAGTCTTTCCTTCTCATCCCATCTGGTAAGTCTCCCCTGACCCAGGGCTCTGGTAAATTTTTCTGAACTCTCCCCATTTCTTAAACTTCACCAGTCCTTTTCCTTCACTCATCTTCCTTTCCCTTCAACCTTTTTGCCAGAAGGAGTCACCGGCTCCAAACGTTGCAGATTCAAATAGCTTTATTTGTGTATTCTCCTGCTGCCACTTTGTGAGTAAATTTTTAATCCATCCAATTACACTACACTATTGTATACTGGTATCTCCTGTGAAACTTTCCAGCCTTTGGCATGCATCTTTCATTGACTGGGCAGTTTGTATATCATTCCTAAAAATAGAGCTATTTTGCCAGCACATTTTGAAAGGATCTAAGGGGTATATAGTCTCGACCAGAAGACTTTTCTCTATTAAGTAACATGAGTTGCCTTCACTGTACAAAGTGATCTGCTTTTGAATTAATCAGGTTCACAGTTGCCCTTGATTCAAGTCCTTGAACTTCTTTGGTGAAAAATTTCAGAAAATCAACAACGTAGGAAAAGATAGATTTCTACTTACTGTAAAGGAGACGCATTAAGTTACAAACATTCACAATTAAATGACAATTGTATGTTTGCAACTTAACATATCTCCTCTATGGTAAGTAGCAATCTACCTTGTACTACATTGTTGATATTCCTACCTGGAGTTTCCATTGTTTGAAATGTCAGAAAATGATGTTTAATAACTGTGCTTAGTGGTTGTATCATCCGTGACACTACCATTACTATCAAGGAGTGAAAGTAATGATTTTCTCTTGACAGAACTTCTTTGGATTTCCTACTAGATTTTGAGATGAAATTTGTTATGGAAATTTTTAAAAGCAGCTTGCACTGACATCTGCCCAGAATTTTGAGATTATGTAAACTCTTGCTAATTTTAGACATTCATGTCATGTACTAATTACTGTGCAGTGTTCTACATAGGCATGATGGTTAATCAGTTGATTACTTGTATAAATGGGTAGGCTGTGGCCAATTACAATTTCAACTACTCAACTGATGAACAAGCTGGAACCACAACAACAGTGACTTCAACAGCTGGGTCAAGGGTCAAGGCACCTGGACTCTGACCCCGGCATGTCTCTCCTGTTATCTTTCATTCTCAAAATTTCCTGATCTGAACCTCTGCTTGTTTCCTTAAACGTTAAGTCATTTCTCACTCTTTTGCCCTAACCTTTTCCCTACAGTAATGTTTCACCTCATTAATATCCTCTCTATATATTATATTCTCCCACCACTATTTCTCTATCTTTTTCACCCTCTATTTTGTACTGTAGGTCTAAATTTTATGATTGTTACCAGAAGTAACTGACATTTTCTAACTGCTGTGGAAAATATGTCGTCCCCCTTTCCTACCTCTTTATACTATATCCTCCATGCCATATATAACTTCCCTTCTCCTAGCTGCTCCAAGTCTTTCATCCCTCTCCACAGCCATCTGCTCAGGCTACTGTCCATAATCAGTGTTGCAACAGCCGCATACAAGATAGTACTTATATCAGCAAAACAGTATTAGCTAATACAATTATAACATATTTTAAGTGGGTTTTGCACCACTTCCCATTAATCGTTTCTTTATTGTTCCATCATGAAGTTTCTGTTAGTATTGTTAGTAGAATACATATGCAGTTGTGTGAAATGATCAGGCTCAGTGATTAAGGAACTATGAGTAGAATGTTGAAAATGCACTGTATGCTTGTTTTGTCAGTACAACTTCTTGAATTTCTGTAATCAGATGCTCTACCAGTTACATGCAGAATCATAAATTGGATAAAAAAATCAGGAGGTTCACAAGAACTTACCAACAAACTTGATTGCTGAAGCTCCAATTTTACCTTGAGTGCCATTTTTTGTTATTGCTGAGTACTGCATTGGAAATATCAGCCAGTGTGTAGACAGGATACTAGGAGCTGTTACATAAATGTGAAGACACTAAGACTTTTACTACCATAACAATTGCTTATAAAGATAAGAGTGTACAAAAGTGCTGGACAACAGTAAAATAGTAAATATGAGGTATGCCAATAAAGAAACCGAACTGGTTGTTGTGCACCTTTCCAGCTTCATTGATGACTAAGAGAAGAGTGGGGGGATGACCTTGGAACTCTTCCTGACATGCGTACAAAATTTCATGCTGCTATGGTGGTTAGTCTGGCTGTTAGCCTTCTGAAAAACGGGTCATATGTCTGAGCTCCATCGGAAGTATGCTATGCTCTAAAGTGGAACAATCTGTTAACATCAAATTCATCACACAACTTGTAAAATCCACCTCAGAACTTACAATTTGCTGAAACAAGTTTATGGTGATCAGCATCTCTCTCATATGCAAATTTTTGAGTGGGTTACGAGGTTCAACAAGGGTGACAGGAAAGATGTTGAAGATGATCCGAAATTGGGCCATCCTGCCACTTCAAACACTGAAGAGAATGTGGTGAAGATCAGCAGAATGATTAAAAAATGTGGCCTGAGCAATCAAGCAATTTTAGAACTTGCCTGCACCAATACGAAAATGATTAGATTTTGCACGATGATCTTGGTTTGACAAAGATTTGTGCTAAAATGGTGCCAAGAATCCTCACAAATGAGCAAAAGCAACATCAAGTGGATGACTGTGCTGCCACTGCTGAAAACATTGAAAATGACTCTGATTGTCTCAGCAAAGTAATTATATGTGATGGAACATGGATTTTCCAATACAATCTATAGACTAATTGATAACACAGGCCAACAAAAAAAAATTTTTTTTAACTTTTTTTTACTTTGTTAGCTGATCTTTGTAGACTTTTATAAGCTGAATCCAAATCTAGCCTTAGTTTTTTATATCACCCATAGTTTTCGAGCAATATGCTTTTTATTATATAATATAAAAATCCTATGCTATACGTTAAATGGGGAAATTAAAGAAATGTTTTGTTACAACATAAGCATGGTTTGTATTTACAGTAAGCTACTTAAAACAATGATATGTGTTAATAGAGGTTTCACTTGTCAGCTGGAATTGGTTTGTATTCTCTCTCTCTCTCTCTCTCTCTCTCTCTCTCTCTCTCTCTCTTTTTTTTTTTTTTTTATTTAAAAAAGCTTCTTGTGTAGCTTTTTCTATGATGAGTCGCTGGCTGAACTTCTCGGTGAAGTGACCAACAGTAGTCCCCCATCATGTTGGTGTTCTAGTGGCCTTGGTAGTGTTTTTCCATCACTTTTATATCCTGGTGAAAACACTCTCCTTGCTCTTCACTAACATCTCCAGTATTGTCCGGGAAGTAATCAAGGTGAATGTTCCAAAAAGTGAACCTTCAGGCTCATTAAACATTCTAAAGTTTTAAATTTCTTTAACATTGTTGCTATAATAGAAATATATTCTGGGTCTTTTTCATGTCCTAAGAACTTTGTAATGACTTGCTTGAATGATACCCATGCGTCTTTCTCATTTAAGGTCATTGTGGACTCAAAGTTAACATCAAACATCAGTACCTTATGTCGCACCCAAGATTTATCTTTATCACCAAGTTTAGATCCAAAGTATGCTAGATAAACCTTTTTCACAAAGTCTGTAATGTTTATTTGGTGTTTTTTAATTACAAATTCACCACAAATATAACAAAAACTGTCAGCAGAGTTTTTACAATCACGATTAGACATTGTACTGAGAACATGTACAGGAAACGGGAAAGTGAGGTTAGGTTGACTGTAAACAAAACACCATCTGTTAACACAAAAATAGAATCCACCTTTTTTTGCCAGAAAATGTTTTTCAGCAGTTCTACCAATGTTATCTATATTAATTACTCCTTCTTTTAAAATTATTTTAACTATATAAAAGCTGTTAAATTCTTTAAAACGCTTAATTTAATAAATTTAACTGTAAAATGTGAAGACATGATGGGTGATACAGTTTTTTAAGTATCATATTTGGATTTGCCACCTTAAAAAACATAACAATAAGGTATTTTCAGCAAAAAAGTTTTTCCATCATTGGCCTGTGTAATCCATGCATTGGTAGAGCCCTCAATTCCCTAGGGAGAAGAAAGTGCACATGATCAAATCAAAATTCAAAGCAATGATGATTATTTTATTCAATATCCGAAATGTTATTGACACTGATTTGATGCCTGAATGTCAGACTGTCAGTCAAGCTTTTTATGTAACTGTTCTGAAGACCTTTCCTGAACGTGTGCAATGAAGGAGGTCAGATCCATGGACAAATATCTCATGGGTTCTTCATCAGGACAACATGCCAGCCCATAACGCAATGTCCGTGAAATGGTTTTTGGCAAAAAATGACATTCCAGTGATGGACCATCTGCTGTATTCAGCTGTATTCATGCAGCTTCTTTCTCTTCCCAATTCTGCACTCAAAGGAACCAGGTTTGAGTACATGGATGCAGTAAAGAAAAAAGTGATGAGCCTCCTCAACGGCATAAAAAGAGATTTACAGCACTGCTTCCAAAAGTGGAAAATTTTCATGGAGTGGTGCAGGTATCAGGGAGGGGAATATACTGAAGGTGACTACATTTCAGTTGTGCAAGTTTTTTAAATAGAGAGTTACTGCATGAGTGCGGTTTCTTTATTGCCACACCTTGTATTTATCCTGTTACAGTGAAAAAGATGACCGGGTGTCACAAATTCTCCCTTACTGAAATGCACTTCGATATGGCAGCATACTTGGCACTAATAAGGCTTTAAAGAATTGTAGAAATTATCTGCAGTATTTTAAAAAATTCAGTAGCATTTATAATGGATTTCAGCTCTTACAAGAAGTAACTTGATGTTACTCAAGTATGGGGGCAGTCTAGAATAGTGTGAAATAAAGAAGTAAAAACTTCAGCAGCCAAGATCACTAACTGTAAATTTGCAATCTGTAAGCCATACAGACCGAAATAATAATCATAATGAGGTCAGATATACATTAGGGTGTGACACATATATACATAGCATGGATATGTACAACATGATGATGACGATGATGAAGTCACATACTTTACAGAGCGTAGAGGAACGACGCGAGAGACCCGCGCCACCTTACTAGGCAAGGTCCTAGTGGAGGTGGTTTGCCATTGTCTTCCTCCGACTGTATTTGGGATTAATGATGATGAAGATGACACAACAACACCCAGTCATCTCGAGGCAGGAGAAATCCCTGACCCCACCGGGAATCGAACCTGGGACCCCGTGCTCGGGAAGCGAGAACGCTATCGCGAGACCACAAGCGGCGGACATGTACAACATACCTTAAGCAAATACACCTTAATGAATATGTATCGTCTGAACAATATATCATGTGACTTCATAATAAGTCATTATGGGAACATGAGTAACATGATACATTGACATTTTAAATACAAAATAAAGTTTACATGAAATGTCAAACATTTTGAACCGACTGCACAAGCTCATTTTCATGCAACAGATAAATATGACTGTAAACCATTATAAAAGTTATTAACACTTTTTTATAATTAAAAATTTTATACAATTATAAAAGAAAGTGTTGTACATCAGTTGTAATAATTTTCTGCATATATAGACAAACCAATCATACAGCAAGTGCAATGTAGAAGATATAATGTCAGAATGAACTTACAGAATAAATTTACAGAATATCATATAAGGTTAAGTTGATAAGAATACAGAGACAGTTATGAATGTACATGTCATAATATATTTAGGGAACAATTAATTGTTGCACTCTTAAAATACCATCTGCAAATTACTATATTGTTGCTGTTGTTGTGGTCTTCAGTCCTGAGACTGGTTTGATACAGCTCTCCATGCTGCTCTATCCTGTGCAAGCTTCTTCATCTTTCAGTACCTACTGCAACCTACATCCTTCTGAATCTATTTAGTGTATTCATCTCTTGGTCTCCCTCTATGATTTTTACCCTCCACGCTGCCCTCCAATACTAAATTGGTGATCCCTTGATGCCTCAGAACATGTCCTACCAACCGATCCCTTCTTCTGGTCAAGTTGTGCCACACACTTCTCTTCTCCCCAATCCTATTCAATACTTCCTCATTAGTTATGTGATCTACCCATCTAATCTTCAGCATTCTTCTGTAGCACCACATTTCGAAAGCTTCTATTCTCTTCTTGTCCAAACTATTTATCGTCCATGTTTCACTTCCATACATGGCTACACTCCATACAAATACTTTCAGAAATGACTTCCTGACACTTAAATCTATACTCGATGTTAACAAATTTCTCTTCTTCAGAAACGCTTTCCTTGCCATTGCCAGTCTACATTTTATATCCTCTCTACTTTGACCATCATCAGATATTTTGCTCCCCAAATAGCAAAACTCGTTTACTACTTTAAGTGTCTCATTTCCTGATCTAATTCCCTCAGCATCACCCGACTTAATTCGACTGCATTCCATTATCTTCGTTTTGCTTTTGTTGATGTTCATCTTATATCCTCCTTTCAAGACACTGTCCATTCCATTCAATTGCTCTTCCAAGTCCTTTGCTGACTCTGACAGAATTACAATGTCATCGGCGAACCTCTTTTATTTCTTCTCCATGGATTTCAATACCTACTCCAAATTTTTCTTTTGTTTCTTTTACTGCTTGCTCAATATACAGATTGAATAGCATTGGGGAGAGGCTACAACCCTGTCTCACTCCCTTCCCAACTACTGCCTCCCTTTCATGTCCTTCGACTCTTATACCTGCCATCTGGTTTCTGTACAAATTGCAAATAGCCTTTCGCTCCCTGTATTTTACCCCTGCCACCTTCAGAATTTGAAAGAGAGCATTCCACTCAACATTGTAAAACGTTTTCTCTATGTCTACAAATGCTAGAAACGTAGGTTTGCCTTTCCTTAATCTATCTTCTAAGGTAAGTCATAGGGTCAGTATTGCCTCACATGCTCCAATATTTCTACAGAATCCAAACTGATCTTCCCTGGGGTCAGATTCTACCAGTTTTTACATTCGTCTTATAGAAGGAAAGTTGCAACTCACCATATAGCAGAGATGCTGAGTCGCAGATATGCACAACAAAAAGATCTTCACACTTCAAGTTTTCAGCCAATGGCCTTTGTCAACAATAGACAAACGTGGTTTCATTGCCTGTGACTGCAGCCATGTGTGTGAGTTGCGTTTGCGTGTGTGTATGCATATGTGTGTCTATTGTTGACAAAGACCATTGGCTGAAAGCTTTAAGAGTGAAAATCTTTTTGTTTTGTCTATCTGTGACTCAGCATCTTCGCTAAATGGTGAGTAGCAACTTTCCTTCTCATAATGTTTTTCAATTCCATCCTGGATTTTACATTGTTTGATATGCCAATTATAGTATTAAAGATGTTTGTTCTGTAATATCTGCATAAAATATAATTCACAGTTTCATTGATATTGTACTTACATCATTGTATTGCAAATTATTTTGTACACTTATGTATTATGCATCTTCTTGTTTTATTCTAGATGCTTAGTATACAAAACTAGACTTTCAGCACTAGTTTATGTTAGCACCTACATGTCATGCTGTACTGTTGGTGCTCTAGAATACTGTGATTTTTAGATGAGAGAAAATAGTCAATTATTGATAATATAATGTGCTACTGCTTTGTGAGTAGATTTTTTTTATCTATCCATTTACATTATATTATCAGTGATTTTTAGATTGTAATTTAAGAGTGCAACAGTTAATTGTTCCCTTTTCTGACCTACGTATAGGATGACATGTACTTTTGGCATTGTCTCTGAATTCTTAGCACCTAAACCTTAAGTGACCATCTTCAGGCTTATTTCTGCATCTACCTCTACATCTATACTGCATACTACCATGAGATGCATGGCAGAGGGTATGTCCCATTGTAATACACTCCTGGAAATTGAAATAAGAACACCGTGAATTCATTGTCCCAGGAAGGGGAAACTTTATTGACACATTCCTGGGGTCAGATACATCACATGATCACACTGACAGAACCACAGGCACATAGACACAGGCAACAGAGCATGCACAATGTCGGCACTAGTACAGTGTATATCCACCTTTCGCAGCAATGCAGGCTGCTATTCTCCCATGGAGACGATCGTAGACATGCTGGATGTAGTCCTGTGGAACGGCTTGCCATGCCATTTCCACCTGGCGCCTCAGTTGGACCAGCGTTCGTGCTGGACGTGCAGACCGCGTGAGACGACGCTTCATCCAGTCCCAAACATACTCAATGGGGGACATATCCGGAGATCTTGCTGGCCAGGGTAGTTGACTTACACCTTCTAGAGCACGTTGGGTGGCACGGGATACATGCGGACGTGCATTGTCCTGTTGGAACAGCAAGTTCCCTTGCCGGTCTAGGAATGGTAGAACGATGGGTTCGATGACGGTTTGGATGTACCGTGCACTATTCAGTGTCCCCTCGATGATCACCAGTGGTGTACGGCCAGTGTAGGAGATCGCTCCCCACACCATGATGCCGGGTGTTGGCCCTGTGTGCCTCAGTCGTATGCAGTTCTGATTGTGGCGCTCACCTGCACGGCGCCAAACACGCATACGACCATCATTGGCACCAAGGCAGAAGCAACTCTCATTGCTGAAGACGACACGTCTCCATTCGTCCCTCCATTCACGTCTGTCGCGACACCACTGGAGGCGGGCTGCACGATGTTGGGGCGTGAGCGGAAGACGGCCTAACGGTGTGCGGGACCGTAGCCCAGCTTCATGGAGACGGGTGCGAATGGTCCTCACCGATACCCCAGGAGCAACAGTGTCCCTAATTTGCTGGGAAGTGGCGGTGCGGTCCCCTATGGCAGTGCGTAGGATCCTACGGTCTTGGCGTGCATCCGTGCGTCGCTGCAGTCCGGTCCCAGGTCGACGGGCACGTGCACCTTCCGCCGACCACTGGCGACAACATTGATGTACTGTGGAGACCTCACGCCCCACGTGTTGAGCAATTCGGCGGTACGTCCACCCGGCCTCCCGCATGCCCACTATACGCCCTCGCTCAAAGTCCGTCAACTGCACATACGGTTCACGTCCACACTGTCGCGGCATGCTACCAGTGTTAAAGACTGCGATGGAGCTCCGTATGCCACGGCAAACTGGCTGACACTGACGGCGGCGGTGCACAAATGCTGCGCAGCTAGCGCCATTCGACGGCCAACACCACGGTTCCTGGTGTGTCCGCTGTGCCGTGCGTGTGATCATTGCTTGTACAGCCCTCTCGCAGTGTCCGGAGCAAGTATGGTGGGTCTGTCACACCGGTGTCAATGTGTTCTTTTTTCCATTTCCAGGAGTGTAGTTATTACATATGGAGCACAGGAAGAATCATTTAATGAATGCCTTTGTGCATGTGATAATTATTCTAACCTTATTATCATGATCCCTAAGTGACCAGTTCTGATAATATATTTTCTCCACAATACTTGTCTAATAAATGGTCTGACTATATATGCAGAAAGTTAGTAAAATTGAAATACAACACTTTCTTTTATTATTTTATAAGATTTTTATTGTATTAAAAAGTTTTAGTAATTTTTATAATGGTTTCTAAATGGTTGTTGTTGGGCCAAATTGTATCCCTGAGTAACAACTTTGTATTTTTGACTAGAGTGGTCCAATGAAGGCCATAAAATAAATAATAATAATGGTTTCTGAAAAAAGAAAGTTTGTTATTCCAATATATACTGATTTAGATCATCATCATCATCATCATCATCATCATCATCATTTAAGACTGATTATGCCTTTCAGCATTCAGTCTGGAGCATAGCCCCCCTTATACAGTTCCTCCATGATCCCCTATTCAGTGCTAACATTGGTGTCTCTTCTGATGTTAAACCTATTACTTCAAAATCATTCTTAACCGAATCCAGGTACCTTCTCCTCGGTCTGCCCCGACTCCTCCTGCCCTCTACTGCTGAATCCATGAGTCTCTTGGGTAACCTTGCTTCTCCCATGCGTGTAACATGACCCCACCATCTAAGCCTGTTCGCCCTGACTGCTACATCTATAGAGCTCATTCCCAGTTTTCTTTGATTTCCTCATTGTGGACACCCTCCTGCCATTGTTCCCATCTACTAGTACCTGCAATCATCCTAGCTACTTTCATATCCGTAATCTCAACCTTGTTGATAAGGTAACCTGAATCCACCCAGTTTTCGCTCCCATACAACAAGGTTGTTCGAAAGATTGAACGGTGCACAGATAACTTAGTGTTGGTACTGATTTCCTTCTTGCAGAAGAGAGTAGATCATAGCTGAGCGCTCACTGCATTAGCTTTGCTACACCTCGCTTCCAGTTCTCTCACTATGTTGCCATCCTGTGAGAATATGCATCCTAAGTACTTGAAACCGTCCACCTGTTCTAACTTTGTTCCTCCTATTTGGCACTCAATCCGTTTATATTTCTTTCCCACTGACATTACTTTCGTTTTGGAGATGCTAATTTTCATACCATAGTCCTTACATTTCTGATCTAGCTCTGAAATATTACTTTCCAAACTTTCAGTCGAATCTGCCATCACAACTAAGTCACCCGCATATGCAAGACTGCTTATTTTGTGTTCATATATCTTAATCTCACCCAGCCAGTCTATTGTTTTCAACATATGATCCATAAATAATATGAACAACAGTGGAGACAGGTTGCAGCCTTGTCTTACCCCTGAAACTACTCTGAACCATGAACTCAATTTACCGTCAACTCTAACTGCTGCCTGACTATCCATGTAAAGACCTTTAATTGCTTGCAAAAGTTTGCCTCCTATTCCATAATCTTGTAGAACAGACAATAACTTCCTCCTAGGAACCCGGTCATATGCCTTTTCTAGATCTATAAAGCATAGATACAATTCCCTGTTCCACTCATAACACTTCTCCATTATTTGCCGTAAGCTAAAGATCTGGTCCTGACAACCTCTAACAGGTGGTTCATGGTGTGGGTTCCTGTAATCATGTCCTAGTTCATGAACCACGGGCAACATATGAGTGGCCAAGTAAGTGGTTCTGACAGTCGGGATACCACTTACTTTGGAATAAGGCGGGGCATCTCGGACATATTCTGAGTTGTGGTCACCTTTGTACTCATACGGCAAAGACTACCAAATCCACCGGTTAGTCCCTCAGCCGTTAGGGGTAAAACCCAATGGGACTCGGGGCAAGTAAGGCTAGCAACCTGCTTCCCTGGTACTTTAAATATGATGCTGGCAACAATCAGAGCAAAATGCCTCTGATTTAGATAACTTGCATTATATAATTACATACAAAAATGTGTGCATTGCATTGTTGGTATATTCCTGGGATGTAATGTCTCCCTTATGCTTTATATGTTATGACATATTCTCGTCTATTCACTACTACAGTGCCAATTGATGGCAGTTCGTAATATCTGTGTTGTTGACTTTTGAATCTCAGTCTTCATTCATCTGTTGTATGAACATGAACTTGTGTAGTCAGTGCACAATGTGTAACATTTTATGTAAACTTTGTTTTACTCTTGACCTGCTGATGTATCACATTCTTCATGTTCCTGGAATGACATGATCTGTTGTACAAATGCTCGAGATTCCTTGAGGTATATTTGCATAAGGCATGTTGTATATTTCCATGTTATTTAAGTATGTACCACTCTCTGTTATATCTGACCTCAGCATGATTATAATTTAGATCTATGTGTTTTATAGATGCGATGATGACAACTTAGATTGCTGAAACCAATCATCAAAAAAATTAAGTTAGAGTTGCCGATCTTAACTTCAAAGTTTTTACTTCTATATTTCATATGACAAGAAGCTACACCATTGACTCTGTTTGATAATTGCATTAGATATTAATCCTACTTAACAAAATTCAATAAGGTTTTATTGTACCTACTAACTAGAGAGGTGTGCACATATGGAGTCACATGAACAAGAGATGCAAAATAGCAAGAGAATGTGCAGACATAGTGTGCAAGTAACTAACATCACCTTGCTGTTTCAAACTTATGGGTGTGTTTTATAATGTATTTTGAATATTTAGTGTCAATTTTCCTATTAGTGCTTATTTGGTGGTGGATATGTTGTCATCGTAATCTTTACTGACAGAACAGAAGCACAAAAAATGTTACACAAGTAAGAGTGAGGTAGTGTTCCCACATATAAATACTTCACGAGATTCAAATAACAGAAGGAGTAAATATGATCATTCACAATATAGTTCAGATAGTTAGATATTGACAGGCACATAAACAAGATTGAAATTGTTGTAAAGTTTGTAGACAAGTCCTCTTTTATGAGTAACTAACAAAAGTACATGAATGGGTACATTGTCATGGTACAAGGGTGAGGGGTTTGGTGGTTGGAGTGGTGCTAGGAATAAAGAGGGCAGTAAAGAAATATGGCACTGGAGAGCTCTCATAGCCAAGGTAACAGATGCTGTATGTGGTACAGTGACAGGAAGGAGTGGGAGAGGGGGGGGGGGGTGAGCATGGGGACAAGGTTAGAGGATTCAAGAATGACAATTTCCATCCAAGAAAATCTCAGAAGTTGAAATAGAGATAGAGGACTCAAATGTTATATATTGTGAAGTAGTCATTGAAGTTGAACATGTCATTTTCAGTCACATTTTCTGTCATTGGATGGTCAAACTTTGCTCTTGGGCACAGTCTGGAGGTGGTTATGCATGTTTTGGTTATGCATTAGTTTGGTGGTCATGCTCTCTCAAAAACTATCCACACAAATGAATGGCTACTACCTAACTCTGTCCAAGAGCAAAGTTGGTCATTCAGTGGCAGCAGCATATGCAACTGAGCGCAACATATCTGCTTCAGTGGCTGCTTCACACTCCATAACACATGTATCTTTCTCCCCCTCCCCCCCTCCCTAAAAAGCCACAGATCAAGATCCTCTCACTCACAAATGTCTCAAAATTATGGACATTGTCTTTAGTGCACATCCTTCAGTTCCACAAACCTGGCCTCAATCTTCACTAGCCTCTGTCCCCCTGCCTTCACTTCACTTCATTGATATACACTTCCTTTCTTCACTTTCATGGTTTCTGTCTTCCTTTGTTTTACCCATCTTAGCCCACATCATTATGTGCTGCGCCACACACAACTGCCTCTGCCTGTAACAGGACAGGCTATCCAATGCCAAAGTCCTGTCCTGTTCTCTTGCTACCACTTACCTTTCCTTCTCAGCCATCAGTCTTCCTCCCCTCTACCCCTCCCTTCCTAACCCACCCGCCCTTCCTTGTTTGTTTCTTTTACCCACTCCATCCAACACAGTTTCTCACCCTAGTCAGTATGCAGTGCCCAGACAAAGTATGATTTAATGGAGTAAAAGCTTGCAACAGGTGTAATACAGATTGTTTTTGAAAGTTATGGCAAACAATGCGACTAAGCCACTGATATCAGTTCATTTTGCTACTCAGATATGGCAACAGTGGCTCTGATACACTTAATGAAATCATAATTAAAATATTTATGATTTACTGAAAAATTTACAACCATATACAGTACTCAATATAAGTGCTATTGGTAAGTAGCACATATCTTTGATCTTACAGCTATATCTACATCCGTGTGCTTACTATACAGTTCACATTTAAGTGTTTGAATGCAGTCCATATAACCACTTCCACCTTCTTTTTGACCAATTCACCCTTGAATAGCACAGGGGAAAATTTAACACTTAAATCTTTCTGTGCAAGTTCTAATTTCTCTTATTTTATTATCATGATCATTTCTCCCTATGTAGGCAGGACTCAGGTAAATATTTTGGCATTCGGAGGATGAAGTTGGTTACTGAAACTTCGTGAAAAGATCTAACATAATGAAACACACTTTTTTTTTAATTATTCCATTCAAAGTTGCTTATCATACCTATAACCCCTCTTCCTTTCACAACAGCAAACAACCAGTCCTTCTTTTTGAACCTTTTCAGTCTTCCGTCAGTCCTATCTGGCACAGAACCCATACCACACAGCAGTAAACCATATGATGCACTCACTTACATGTATCCAGAGTCAATAATAGTTTCAAATGGCTTGTACCTGCAGTCCCCTCTCCTCTCCCACTTAACGGTGCAATTTCTGTGTTAACAAACACTGCTCAGCAGAAATGTTGTTTCAAATAGGTAATACAAATATAGCTCAAGAGTGGTCTTGTTAACTTGCCATAATATTTTATACTTTGCTGATAATACTGTCATAGAGAGGATTCTGCTGGCAGCTAGCTGTCATGGGTGAGGTGGTATATGACCACAGTTGCAGGAGGCTTTAGGTAAGAAGTACCATGTCACCAGCATTTTTAAACTATAGGGTATGCTGGGCTCAGCAATGTGACAGAGGACTTAGGAGTTTTGTGTAAGAATTTCACTAGGGAGGATCAGATACTGAGAGTAGGGAGGGCTGGGAATAGTCTTGGTAGGGACTGGGCTTAATGATATCAGCAATGACTTGGACAGGATTGCTAGTCAAACTCTGACCATTTATGTTCACTCTGTATGGCTGTTCCAGGATTATGGCCAACCTCACCTTGACGGGATTTATTTTTTATGTGTCAAGTTCCATAGGACCAAATTGAGGAGCAAATCTCCAAGTTCATGGAATGTGTCAGTACATGAAATTACAACATAAAAGTAATAACAGATAGAATTAAATGTTTATGAACCCAAAAAAGGTAAGCTATAAGTTTATGTAAATGCCATCAACAATGTAACATAGGAATTAGCTTAATTTTTCAAGGAACTCCTCAACAGAATAGAAGGAAAATGCTCAGTTTCCATTTAAAAGCACGTGCATTACTGTTTAGATTTTTGAACTATTGTCGAGGCTTATTGAAAATGGTGCAGCAGTATACTGCACATCTTTCTGCACAAGAGTCAAGGAAGTGCGATCCAAATGCAGACTGCATTTCTATGCAGTATTAACTGGGTGATAGCTGCTTATTCTTGGAAATAAGCTGACTGCATTAACAAGAAACAACAGTAAAGAATATATATATATTGAGAGGCCAATGTCACAACACCCAGACTAGTGAACAGGGGTTGACAAGAGGTTTGTGAACTTACATCACTTATTGCCCAAACTGCCCATTTCTGAAGAGAAATATCCTTTTAGAATGGGAAGAGTTAACCCAAAATATAACACCATAAGACATAAGTGAATTACAATAAGCAAAGTAGACTACTTTTTGTGTTGGACTATCACTTACTTCAAACATTGTTCGAATAGTAAAAATGGCAGCATTAAGTCTTTGAACAAGATCCTGAATGCGGGGTTTCCACAACAGTTTACTATCTATCTGAATACCTAGAAATGTGAACTTTTCAATTCACTAATCATATGCCCATTCTGTGAAATTAAAATGTCGGAATTTGTTGTATTATATGTTAGAAACTGTAAAAACTGAGTCTCACTGTGATTTAGCATTAGTTTATTTCCTACAAGCTATGAACTTTTGTCATGAACTGCACTATCTGAAACAGAGCCAATGTTACACACAACATCTTTACTACCAAGCTTGTGTCATCAGCAAACAGAAATATTTTAGAATTATCCGTAATACTAGAGGGCATATCATTTATATAAATAAGGAACAGGAGTGGTCCACTCAGACCCCACATCACAGCCATTCTCAACACTGAATAATGACCTTTTCCTGTCTGTTGTTAAAGTAAGAGGTGAACCTTATAAATAAATAAAAAAACTTTTTTATTTTAAATTCAGTGCATTAGTATTTGTAAAATGACTTTCATATAGTGTTCATTAAAAAATGACGATCATTCCACTTGGGACCTGTGGAATGGTACATTAGCTTATTTCTTTTAGTTGTAAATATTTGTCATGTATTGTTGTTTTTCTGACATGTTCCACACCCTGGAGGACCTCCTCACTACGGATCAATTGGAATGAAAGTAAATCTAATCTAATCTGAGCTACTCCCCGTATTCCATAATAGTCCAACTTCTGGAGCAATATTTTGTGATCAACACAATCAAATGCTTTAGTTAAATCAAAAAATATGCCTAGCATTCAAAACCTTTTGTTTAATCCATCCAGTACCTCACAGAGAAGAGAATATAGCATTTTCAGTTGTTAAAGCCCTTCTGAAGCCGAACTGTATATTCAATAGCAATTCCAATAAATTTAATAAACACTAATGGCATAGAAATATGTCTAAAATTGGCTACATTATCCTTTTCTCCCTTTTTATAAAGCAGCTTTACTACTGAGTACTTTAATCGTTCGGGAAACTGACCATTCTTAAAGGAAAAATAACAAATATGGCTAAGTACAGGGCTAACATGTGCAGCACGATACTTTAATATTCTGTTAGGTACTCCATCATAGCCATGAGAGTCCTTAGTCTTCAGTGATTTGATATTGACACAATCTCCCCTCTTGTCAGTATTACAGAGGAGTACTTCAGACATCAATCCTGAAAAGACATTTTCCAAGAGAGTGATATGATTCCCTGTACGAACCCAGTTTTTTAAGTTACCAGCAATGCTCAGGTAATTAATGTTAAATACTGTACATATATCTGACTTATTAGATTAGATTAGAATTACTTTCATTCCAATTGATCTGTAGTGATTAGGTCCTCCAGGATGTAGAACATGTCAGAAAAACAATAATACATGACAAATATTTACAACTGAAACAAATAAGCTAATGTACCTTCCACGGGTCCCAAGTGGGGTGATGATCTTTTTTTTTTTTTTTAATCAACACTACATGAAAGGATCATTTCACAAATACTCACGTACTAAGATCACATTAATGCACTGAATTTAAAACTAAAAAAATGTTTTCATTTATAAGGTAAAAAACACATAATAGAACTACTACAACACTTATTTAAAATGAACACATTGCTACACTGAAATGGTGCAGAAGTCAGATTGTAATATATATATATATATATATATATATATATATATATATATATATATATATATATATATATATATATATACCTAAAAAACAAAGATGATGTGACTTACCAAATGAAAGTGCTGGCAGGTCGACAGACACACAAACGAACACAAACATACACACAAAATTCAAGCTTTCGCAACAAACTGTTGCCTCATCAGGAAAGAGGGAAGGAGAGGTATATTTTTCCTTCATGGAATGTTTCCTTCTATTATAACCATATCATTAATTTGAACCCAACAATTACGTTTGTTATTGTCGCCTTTGCATTTCGAAATCTTTCCTGTCGTCTTATTTCTCTTTTTTCCCTTTATTTTCTCTTTCTGTTTTTACCAGTAGTTTCACTTTGTATTCACCTTCCTCTTTTACCGTAATCTACTATACAATTTTATCCCGCCTATATATGCTCAACAATACGTAACCCACTTCCCAACCATAACCAGCCAAACTCTTTGTCTTTAAATATGTCTGCTTGTGTCTGTATATGTGTGGATGGATATGTGTGTGTGCGCGAGTGTATACCCGTCCTTTTTTCCCCATAAGGTAAGTCTTTCCGCTCCCGGGACTGGAATGACTCCTTACCCTCTCCCTTAAAACCCACATCCTTTCGTCTTTCCCTCTCCTTCCCTCTTTCCTGATGAGGCAACAGTTTGTTGCGAAAGCTTGAATTTTGTGTGTATGTTTGTGTTCGTTTGTGTGTCTGTCGACCTGCCAGCACTTTCATTTGGTACATCTTTGTTTTTAGGTATATATATATAAAGAAAGATATATAAAGAAAGATGATGAGACTTACCAAACAAAAGCGCTGGCAGGTCGATAGACACACAAACATACACACAAAATTCTAGCTTTCGCAACCAACGGTTGCCTCGTCAGGAAAGAGGGAAGGAGAGGGAAAGACAAAAGGATTTGGGTTTTAAGGGAGAGGGTAAGGAGTCATTCCAATCCCGGGAGCGGAAAGACTTACCTTAGGGGGAAAAAAGGACAGGTATACACTCGCACACACACACATATCCATCCGCATATACACAGACACAAGCAGACATTTGTAAAGGCAAACTCTTTGCCTTTACAAATGTCTGCTTGTGTCTGTGTATATGCGGATGGATATGTGTGTGTGTGTAAAGGCAAACTCTTTGCCTTTACAAATGTCTGCTTGTGTCTGTGTATATGCGGATGGATATGTGTGTGTGCGAGTGTATACCTGTTCTTTTTTCCCCCTAAGGTAAGTCTTTCCGCTCCCGGGATTGAAATGACTCCTTACCCTCTCCCTTAAAACCCAAATCCTTTTGTCTTTCCCTCTCCTTCCCTCTTTCCTGCCGAGGCAACCGTTGGTTGCGAAAGCTAGAATTTTGTTGTATGATTGTGTTTGTTTGTGTGTCTATCGACCTGCCAGCACTTTTGTTTGGTAAGTCTCATCATCTTTCTTTTTAGATATATTTTTCCCACGTGGAATGTTTCCCTCTATATATATATATATATATATATATATATATATATATATATATATATATATATATATATATATGGTTATAATAGAAGGAAACATTCCACGTAGGAAAAATATACCTAAAAACAAAGATTATGTGACTTACCAAATGAAAGTGCTGGCAGGTCGACAGACACACAAACGAACACAAACATACACACAAAATTCAAGCTTTCGCAACAAACTGTTGCCTCATCAGGAAAGAGGGAAGGAGAGGGAAAGACGAAAGGATGTGGGTTTTAAGGGAGAGGGTAAGGAGTCATTCCAGTCCCGGGAGCGGAAAGACTTACCTTAGTGGGAAAAAAGGACGGGTATACACTCGCACACACACACACATATCCATCCACACATATACAGACACAAGCAGACATATTTAAAGACCTTTTTCTTGGGTTGGTAGACAGCGATGTACATAATGGTTAGGTGGTTGTGTTGCCGCTAAATCACGTTAAAGGACGGAGAAATTCGGGAAAATTTCGAAAAAACGTATTAAAAGGAGTGATGTTGTGGTGAAAGATTACGAAAATGGGGCTAACAATTGTAGAAATAATGACGTTAAAACCTTTGGGGAGCGGCTAAAATGATCAGTGATGTGCGAAAAACGGAAGTGGAAATAAAGTGAAAGTTATTAGAACTAGCCGAAATGGTTGTTTAATACGTGAAAGCAGCTGTTATTGAACTAGAAACGGTGGATTTTATAGCAGCGGTAGTGTTGAAAGCGGAAAATAAAGTTTTTTTGGTTATGGTATGGAATGGGTTACGTATTATTGAGCATATATAGGCGGGATAAAATTGTATAGTAGATTACGGTAAAAGGGGAAGGTGAATACAAAGTGAGACTACTGGTAAAAACAGAAAGAGAAAATAAAGAGAAAAAAGAGAAATAAGACGACAGGAAAGATTTCGAAATGCAAAGGCGACAATAACAAACGTAATTGTTGGGTTCAAATTAATGATATGGTTATAATAGAATGAAACATTCCACGCAGGAAAAATATACCTAAAAACAAAGATGATGTGACTTACCAAATGAAAGTGCTGGCAGGTCGACAGACACACAAACGAACACAAACATACACACAAAATTCAAGATTTCGCAAGAAACTGTTGCCTCATCAGGAAAGAGGGAAGGAGAGGGAAAGACGAAAGGATGTGGGTTTTAAGGGAGAGGGTAAGGAGTCATTCCAGTCCCGGGAGCGGAAAGACTTACCTTAGTGGGAAAAAAGGACGGGTATACACTCGCACACACACACATATCCATCCACACATATACAGACACAAGCAGACATATTATTGGTCTTTAAATATGTCTGCTTGTGTCTGTATATGTGTGGATGGATATGTGTGTGTGTGCGAGTGTATACCCGTCCTTTTTTCCCACTAAGGTAAGTCTTTCCGCTCCCGGGACTGGAATGACTCCTTACCCTCTCCCTTAAAACCTACATCCTTTCGTCTTTCCCTCTCCTTCCCTCTTTCCTGATGAGGCAACAGTTTGTTGCGAAAGCTTGAATTTTGTGTGTATGTTTGTGTTCGTTTGTGTGTCTGTCGACCTGCCAGCACTTTCATTTGGTAAGTCACATCATCTTTGTTTTTTTATATATATATATATATATATATATATATATGTTGGCCACCAATAAATCCTGTAGGCTTATCTTAAACTGAATTTCGTTGGTTGTTAAGCTTTTTATGGCTGTTGCAAAGTTATTGAACATGTGTGTTCCTGAATAATGCACACCTTTTTGTACAAGAATAAGTAACTTTAAATCCTTGTGAATATTATTCTTATTTCTAGCATTGATTCCATGAATTGAGCTGTTGGTTTGAAAAAGTGATATATTTTTAATGACAAATTTCATTAAGGCATAAATATATTGGGAAGCAGTAGTTAGTATCCCTAGTTCCCTAAACAGGCTTCTGCAGGATGTTCTTGAGTTCACACCACATATAACTCTTATTTCACATTTTTGTGCCTGGAAAACTTTAGCTTGGCTTGATGAATTACCCTAAAAATAATCCCATATGACATTATGAAATGACAGTAAGCATAGTATGCCAGCTTTTTTTATTTTTATATCCCCTATGTCTGACACAATTGATATTGTGAATAGAGATTTGTTAAGATGCTTCAGCAGTTCTGTGGTGTGCTCCTCCCAATAGAATTTATTATTATGCTGTAATTCCAAGAATTTAACACTGTCCCCTTCTTCTATCTGCTTGTCATCGTATGTTAGGCATATACTCGTGGGACACTCCTTACAAGTTCTCAACTGCATGTAGTGTGTTTTTTCAATGTTTAGTGACAAAGAATTGGCTAGGAACCAGTGATTAATGTTCACAAATATTTTATTAGCTGATATTTCTAAGACTACACTTGATTTGCTATTTATTGCAATGTTTGTATCATCGGCAAACAAAACAAACTTGGCACCTGGTAATGTTACTGATGAAAGGTCATTGATATACACAAGAAAAAGTAAGGGCCCTAAGATGGAACCTTGTGAGACCCCACATGCAATTAATTCCCAGTTGGATGATGCCTGATAGCTTAATACATGTCTATTAACTAATAACATCCTTTGTTTCCTGCGAGAGATATAAGATTTGAACCATTTTGCAGCATTTCCTGTTATACCATAATATTCTGATTTACTTAAAAGGATATTGTGATTTACACAGTCAAATGCCTTTGACAGATCACAAAATATATCAGTTGCCTGCAATTTTTTGTCTAATGAATTAAGTACACTTTCACTGTAATGTAGATAGCCTTCTCAATATCAGAACCCTTTAGAAATCCCAACTGTGACTTTGACAGTATGTTATTTGTGATAAGATGGTTATAAAGCCAATTGTACATTATCTTTCCTAAAATTTTTGAGAATGCTGGAAAAAGTGAAATTGAACAGAAATTTGATGCTGTTTCTTTATCTCTCTTCTTAAACTGTAGCTTAACTTCAGCATATTTCAACCATTCAGGAAATGTTCCGCTGAAAAATGACTGGTTACACAGATAGCTTAATATATTACTTAACTCAGAATCACATACTTTAATTAACTTTGTTGATATTTCATCATACTCACTAGATGTTTTATATCTAAAAAGAAAGATGATGAGACTTACCAAACAAAAGCGCTGGCAGGTCGATAGACACACAAACAAACACAAACATACACACAAAATTCAAGCTTTCGCAACCAACGGTTGCCTCATCAGGAAAGAGGGAAGGAGAGGGAAAGACGAAAGGATTTGGGTTTTAAGGGAGAGGGTAAGGAGTCATTCCAATCCCGGGAGCGGAAAGACTTACCTTAGGGGGAAAAAAGGACAGGTATACACTCGCATACACACACATATCCATCCGCATATACACAGACACAAGCAGACATTTGTAAAGGCTAAATGTCTGCTTGTGTCTGTGTATATGCAGATGGATATGGGTGTGTGTGCGAGTGTATATCTGTCCTTTTCCCCCTCTAAGGTAAGTCTTTCCACTCCCAGGATTGGAATGACTCCTTACCCTCTCCCTTAAAACCCAGATCCTTCCGTCTTTCCCTCTCCTTCCCTCTTTTCTGATGAGGCAACTGTTGGTTGCGAAAGCTTGAATTTTGTGTGTATGTTTGTGTTTGTTTGTGTGTCTATCGACCTGCCATCGCTTTTGTTTGGTAAGTCTCATCATCTTTTTTTTTAGATATATTTTTCCCACGTGGAATGTTTCCCTCTATTATATTCACTAGATGTTTTTGATTTTAAAGATTTTATGATGGACATTACTTCTGCTGCATCAAATTCATATTATGGAAGTTACTTGAAATGTCTGGTCTGAGGTATTCTATAGCAGCATCTACAGAACCTGACAACCCCATCTTTTCAGTAACAGTTATAAAATGTTTGTTAAAAAGTTCTGCAACACTATACACATCTGTCACCAATGCATCATTTACTCTTAATGCTATTTGTCCCTCTTCATGTCTGGTTCTACCGGTCTTCTCCTTCACTATATCCCATATTGTCTTTATTTTGTTATCTGATATGACTATCTTTTCCTTGTAACATATTTGCTTTGATGTCTGTATTACAGTCTTTAATATTTTGCAGTATTTCTTGTAATGTGCTATAGCATCAACATCAGAACTGTTTCAGATTGACAAATACAGTTTTCTTTTTGTTTTACAAGATACCTCTATTCCTTGAGTAATCCATGGCTTTGCTGTAACCTTGATTAGTTTTGGGGGAAAACAGTGTTCAAATAAGGTAAGCACTTTTTTAGCAAAAGTGTTATATTTTTCATTCATGCCCTGAGCACTGTAAACATCACTACAGTGAATGTCTCTGAGGAGTGTTCTAAAACAATCAGTTTTTGGCTTATTGATTACCCTCTTGAGTTCAAATTGAACAATTTTATATCCTGTTCAGTATTAACATTTAACAGAAGGAACTGTATGCCATGGTCTGAGAGGCCATTGACTATTGGTTTTGTAATATAATTTTGTTCATTGGACTTTTCTGTAAAGATATTATCAATGGCTGTTTGTGAGCAATTGGCTACCCTAGTGGGAAACTTTACTGTGGGAATTAAGTTGAATGATAGTGTAACTAACTCAAATAAGTTCTTATTGGGAGAGTCTTTAAGGAAATCTACATTGAAGTCACCAGCAACCACTATTTCTTTGTTCTTGGTTGTTAAATGAGCCATGCAGCTTCAAGGTGGTTTATGAACAGATTAAAGTTACCTGCAGGTGCTCGATATACACTCAATATTATGAAGGATTTTTGGTGAAAGTCTACTTCTGTTGCACATGCTTCCACATGCTGTTCTAGGCAAAATTTATGAATGTCTATGTTCTTAAATTTATGATGGTTCCTGATGAATGTGGCAACTCCTCCTTCCTCCATTTCTGCTCTACAAAAGTGAGATGGTAACCTAAATCCTGTAACACCTAGAAGTCCTATACCAGGTGTCACATGATGTTCAGAGAAGCAGATTATGACAGCTGGGCTTGAGGACTCTAATTCAGCTATGCAGATAATTAATTCATTAATTTTATTTCTCAGCCCTCAGATATTTTGATGCAAAAGAGATAGCTGACATTTCACATTGACTGAGTTAAAATCGGGTAGAGTTGAAATTTCTGCTGATTGTTGAAAATTGTTAACCAACAGCTGGTTATGCTGATGTAATAAGATAGAATTACATTTTTTGGTTTCTTTCTCAAACTGAAGGTTTGTCTCAATCCTAACCTCTCTTAAAACTTGGTTTCTTTGTGTCCTCCTTACCCTAAATAAGGGTCTTTTCTGAACCCTATAACCACTGGTATTTTATCACTCATGACAGTGCCCCCTCCCTTTAACTTTCCTGCTATTTTTCCCAGCCAGTTTACCCTTCCCTTTCCTGTTGAGGTGAAGGCCATGCCTAGTATAATCCCACCTATTGAGAGAATCAACAGGAACCACACCAATGTGTGGCCCTGCTCCTGGCATAAGCAGCCGTTCCAACTCCAAATTAACTCTCTTGACAGAAATGTTCAAATGAGGTGGTCCCCTAGAACAGATACAAACTCGAGAGTATGCTTTGATGCTGATGCAATCTTTGCCAGTTAACACTCTATACTGTACCCAGGATCTCTGTCAATAGTATTACCTGGCCCGCCCACATAACCATGGTGTCTTCCTTAGTGAAATCTTATCAGTAACAGAAGTATTTTTACTAGGAACTGACTTTATGTCATCTACCTTGTGCTGCTGACCAGACTCCTCCTTCACAACTGAACATATGGTTTCGATTTTGTCCTGTGAATTAGCTATTATATTTGCATAACACATACTCTTTGCCTTCCTAATAACATTTTTAAGCACTTTACAAAACTGTTTGTAATGGGCTACTGTAGCTTGATTGTGGCTACTTCTAGCATTTTGATATAATTCCTGCTTTGCTCTACGTAATATCCCTATCCCACTTGTCAGCCACCTAGGCTGCCTATTACTGCTAGTATCCCATTCAGGATGTTCTAATGGAAAGCAACTCTCAAAGAGCATGAGAAATGTGTTAAGGAAAGTATTATATTTATCATCTATGTTATTGGCACTATAAACCTCCTGCCATTCTTGTTCCTTGGCAAGGTTTAAAAAACTCTCTGTTGCTGTTGGATTAACTTTACTAAATAGTTTGTAATTAAATGTTACATTTGTTTGAGTAAAAAAGTCTTTTAGTGTTAATAAAATTTGTGCATCATGGTCTGAAAGGCCATTCACCCCTGTACTAACAGAATGCCCATCTAGTAATGAAGAATGAATAAAAATATTATCTGCACCTGTGCTACTGTTCCCCTGCACCCCAGTTGGAAAAAATGCATCAGATCATATGAATTTAGGAGATCTACGAACATCCTTTTTCTTGCACCATCATATACAAAATTTATATTGAAGTCATCACATATAACTAATTTCTGGTACTTCTTACAATGACTCAAGAACCCTCTCTAGCTTGAGTAGAAGTGCGCTGAAGTCAGAGGTGGGGGACCTATAAACAACAACAATTAGAAGTTTAGTTTCACTAAATTCAACTGCCCCTGCACAACATTCAAAAACTTGCTCAATGCAGTGCCGTGATACGCCCATGGAATCAAATGTAATACTGTATTTTACATATATAGCCAGTCCACCACTCTATAAAGAACTCCTTGTAAAACAGCCAGCTAATCTGTTTCTGGTAAATGAAGTTTCTGAATTGTCAAATTATTTAAGTGGTGCTCCAATATACCAATAATATCAGAGTCAACATCTATAAGAAGTTCACAAACTTTATCTCTACTACCTCTTATATTTTCATGAAATATGCTAATTCCTTCTCTACTCGGATATCTGACCACCTCTGAAGGTGATTCCTTTTGTTACAGGGACTTCCTTTAAGCAGCGATACCTATCAGCTGACTTCAATCTAAGAAAGATGCAGTTCTAACACCAACTACTACAGTAATTTTTCCATGAGTGATCCCACCATCACCCAGTACACTGTCACCTATAAGCTTTGCCAGCCTCCCCTTCCCATACCTATCAAGGTGCAGGCCATGCCTAGCAAAACCCGGCCTATTGACAGACTCAACTTGCACCACTGCAATGTGAGCAATGGCCTCTGCCATCAGGGCCTTCTCGAGCCTTATGGTAACACGCCTAACAGTGGCATTAAGATGAGGCCAATCATGACGCTGAAACAGTTGCACGAAGTGCACATCAATGCCACCAGTTTGAGTAGCTATCGGTTCTATGGGGTGAGTTAATATGGGACTTGAGAGGTCACTGATGATTGTTGACAAAGCATATATTTTGGTGGTTCCAGATGAGAGCAGGCATAGGTCTGGCTATATTAGACATGGCCAGAACCTAAATAGAATTGGGAAGGGATGGTTGTGGAAGCTTATAATTAACAAGATAGTAGGTAAATGTGGCATCACTCAAGACCAAATTTCAGTGATAACATGTGGAAGGGCTAGCCCTCTATAGGACAAAGTGAGCTAGGAGGTATCCCTGCTTGAGGAAGGGTCATTTGATGCCAAAATATAGTTTAATAAACGGGAAATCCAGATCAGAAGGTCCACTAGTTTTATTTCATAAAAGTATTAGGGCAATTAAAGGCAAAGTAGATGAATTTGCTAATACATCTTGACACTGGAATTTTATGCATCTCTGAGCATCATCTACGTAGTAAAGAAATACTGAGGCTTCCCTTGGAGTGGTTTATCTTGTCTAAAATACATGCGACAAGTTCATTGTAGAAGGAAAGAGTGGCCATCTGTGCCAAATGTAATGTCTCATTCAGGAGTTGACATGTCAAAACGTGCAAAGGCGAAATATTTGAAGATTGTGCAGGAGAGTTTGAATTTTCAGGGGGAAAAAACTTTTCATTATAGATCCATACAAATCCCCCTGATCAGACTACAGGGTTTTTCCTCTCCAGACTTGATGCTGTGCTAGGCTTGGTTCTTATGAAACATGTATTGATTTTGTGTGAGGATTTCAATATTAATTTTCTCATTGATTCTCCAGTAAAAATAATGTTTATGGATTTACTTTAATCTCACAATCTGGCAGGGGCAGTATACTTTCCAACTAGAGTTTAGGGAAACAGCAGCTATCATAGACAATATCTTCATAGATTGTTCTCTAATTTATGGTCATAGTTTGAGAAATGTTGGTAAAGACTGTAAAACCATGATGTACAGACAATAATAATGGAAGGAAGCAAGGCAGAGTCATAATCCAAAGTTGTAAACAAAAGGTTTAGGAACATGAGTCTAACTGCAGTGCAGTCATTTAAAGACAACACTGAAGGCCTAACTTGGCAAAATGTTGACAATACAAATGACTAGAATGGCAAATATACATTACTTCAAACCTTCATCACTTTCTTTAATAGCTCATTGCTGATAAAAAGTGTAGGCACGTGTGCAGTACTTATAAGCAACCAATTTGGATAACTAATGGCATTAGAATATAATGTAGGAGAAAGTGAGAGCTTTATCACAATATGAAGAGCTTGGTAAAAGAATTTTACTGTAGACAATACAGCAAAGTTTGTGGAATGTCATCAGACAGGCTAAAACATTGTATTGCACTAAGATAATAGAAATCTCTTAGAACAAAATTAAAACTATGTGGTAAATTGTGAAGAAGATATCAGGCAGAATATGATTGCTCAACATATTAAACCCTTCTCCTCTTGTCAATAGTCGGAAAGGTAAATCAGAATTTTATTGGTACAGGTAAATATGTAAAACTCTTGAAAGCAAGTGCTCCAAGACAATTATATCATGTGGAACTACAGGGAACAAGCAAAGATGAAACTGAATCAGTTATTATTTTATTAAAGATTAATGACTTCCACGGGTATGATTATATTTCAAGCAGGATTATGAAGACCAATGCTCCATACATTAGTTCTATATTTAGTCCCTTTGCAATGAGTCTTTCAGATGTCATCAGTTTCTCGACAGATTGAAATACTCATAACTGAAACTACATTATAAAAAGGGTGAAAGAGATAACATATACAATTACTGCCAAATTTCTTTATTATCAGTATTTAAAAAAAAAAATTTGCAGAAGGAAGGTATAAGATAGTAGTCACACACCTCAGTACACATAATTAGCTTCCAAACTCAGTTTGGCTTGAGGAGGGAGTAACCACAGAATATGCTATTTACTATTTTATATGTGAGGAACTAGCAGGAGATGATGATGGGTTGAGAACAGCAGGCGTTTTCTTTGATATAACAAGAAAATTTGAATGTGTGGACAGTGCATGCTTTTGTGTAACATGGAAAATTATGGATTTAGGGAAGAAGCTCAACAATAGTTTGCTTCATATCTTAGAACCACAAAGCAGAAGGCTGTCCTCCAGTGCCCACAGACAGATAAGAGGTTTGAAGCTGACGGGGGTCATGTAAAGTGATGGGTGTCACAGGGTTCTCTTCTGGATCCATTGCTTTTCTTGGTGTAGATCAACAATCTGCCACTAAACATGATAACTGACACAAAAATTGTTCTTTTTGCAGATGAAAAAAGTGTTATTATAGAAGATGTAGAATGCAGTTAAATGACACAGCTAATAGGGTGGTCAGTAACATCAGCATATGCCTTCAGGGAACAGATTAAAATTAACTATAAAAAAACACAATTCATACAGTTTCAGGCACTGAACATTTAAAAGTGAAATTTTACTGTCCAGAAGTGGTTACATAGTCAGAGAAGTTAACCATTTCAAATTGTTAGGACTGAGGGTGGACAGAAGTATCATATATCTTGTGCAGGAACTGAGTGCTGATATCTTAAATTTAAGAATGATCTCCACTACCTCTGACACTGAAACGCAAAGGACAGTGTATGGACAGTGTATGGGAAGGGGAAGCTGGCAAAGCTTATAGGTGACAGTATAGTGGGTGGTGGTGGGGTCACTCATGGAAAAATTACTGTAGTAGTTGGTGTTAGAGCTGCACCTTTTTTAGATTGAAGTCAGCTGATAGGACTCACTGCTTAAAGGAAGTCCCTCTAACTAAGGGGTCAATGTTTCCAATTAGAGAAGGAATTAGCATATGTCATCAAAATGTAACAGGTATTAGAATAAAGTTAATGAGCTGTTTACATATGTTGACTCTAAAATTTTTGGCATGTCAGAGCACCACTTACAAAATTTGACAATTCACAGGTTTCCTTTACCAGGATACAGATTAGCTGGCTGTTTTACACAGAGTTCCTTGCTGGGAGGGGGAGTGGCTACGTATGTAAAAAACACTATTCCATTTGACTCCATAGATGTATCACGGTACTGCAATGAACAGATATTAGAATGTTGTGCAGGGGCAGTTGAATTTAGTGAAACTAAACTTCTAGTTGTTGTTGTTTATAGGTCCCCCACCTCTGACTTCAGTGCACTTCTGCTCAAGCTAGAGAGGGTTCTTGATTCACTCTGTAGGAAGTACCAGAAATTAGTTATATGTGATGACTTCAATATAAATTTTGTATATGATGGTGCAAGAAAAAGGATGTTGGTAGATCTCCTAAATTCATATGATCTGATGCATGGGTGCAGGGGAACAGTAGCACAGGTGCAGATAATATTTTTATTCATTCTTCATTACTAGATGGGCATTCTGTTAGTACAAGGGTGAATGGCCTTTCAGACCATGATGCACAAATATTATTAACACTAAAAGGCTTTTGTACTCAAACAAATGTAACATATAATTACAAACTATGTAGGAAAGTTAATCCAACAGCAACAGAGAGTTTTTTAAACCTTGTCAAGGAACAAGAATGGCAGGATGTGTACAGTGCCAATAACATAGATGATAAACATAATACTTTCCTTAACATATTTCTCATGCTCTTTGAGAGTTGCTTTCCATTAGAACATCCTGAATGGGATACTAGCAGTAATAGGCAGCCTAGGTGGCTGACAAGTGGGATAGGGATACCACGTAGAATAGAGGGGGAATTATATCAAAATGTTAGAAGTAGTCACAATCAAGCTACAGTAGCCCATTACAAACAGTAGTGTAAAGTGCTTAAAATGTTATTAGGAAGCCAAAGAGTATGTGTTATGAAAATGGAATAGCTAACTCACAGGATAAAATTAAAACCATATCGGCAGCTGTGAAAGAAGTGTCTGGTCAGCAGCACAAGGTTGACAATATAAAGTCAGTTCATAGGAAAAATATTTCTGTTACTGATAAACCAGATATATGTACAATATTTAACAATCATTTTCTGAGCATTTCTAGTGAATTAAATAAAAGTTTAGTTTCTACACGCAATCATATAACTTTCTTGGCAAATGCCTGCCCAAGATTGATGTCTGAAACACTCCGCTGTGATACCGAGAAGGGGAGAAGTTAGTCTATAATTAAATCACTGAAGACTAAGGACTCTCATGAATATAATCAAGTGCCTAGCAGAATATTAAAGTAGTGTGCTGCACATGTTAGCCCTGTATTTAGCCATATTTGTAATTTTTCCTTTGGGAGTGGTCAGTTTCCTAAAGAATTAAAGTATTCAGTAGTAAAGACTCTTTATAAAAAGGGATAAAAGAATAATGTAGACAATTTTAGTCGTATTTCTATGCCATCAGTGTTTACTAAAGTTATTGAAAAGGCTGTGTATGTAAGGATAATTGTTCATTTTATGTAAAGTTCGGTTTTAGAAGTCATTTAACAACTGAAAATTCTATATTCTCTTTTCTCTGTGAGGTACTGGATGGGTTAAACAAGTTCATGGCTAGTAGAAAATAAACTAATGCTAAACCACTGTAAGACTCAGTTTTTACAGTTTCTAACACACAATTCAACAAAACCTGACATTTTAATTTCACAGAATGGGCATATGATTAGTGCAACTAAACAGTTCAAATTTCTAGGTGTTCACATAAATAGTAAACTGTTGTGGAAAGTCCACATTCTTGTTCAAAGACTTAATGCTGTCATTTTTACTGTCTGAACGGTGGTCAAAGTGAGTGATCATTCAGCATGAAAATTACTCTACTTTGCTTATTTTATTCACTTATGTCATATGGTATTATATTTTGGGGTAACTCTTCCCATTCGAAAAGGATATTTTTGCCTCAGAAATGGGTGGTTCGGGCAATAAATGGTGTAAGTTCACAAAACTCTTGTCGACCCCTGTTCACTAGTCTGGGTATTTTGACATTGGCCTCTCAATATATATACACTCCTTACTGTCATTTCTTGTTAACAATATTAGCTTATTCCCAAGAATAAGCAGCTTTCACTCAGTTAATACTCAGCTGAAATCAAACCTGCATTTGGATTGGACTTCCTTAACTCTTGTGCAGAACGGTGTGCAGTATACTGCTGCATCCATTTTCAATAAGCTACTGCTCAAATTAAAAAATCTTAGCCGTAATCCACATGCTTTCAAATCAGAACTGAAGCATTTCCTCATGTATCACTCCTTCTATTCTGTCGAAGGGATCCTTGAAAAATTAAGCTGACTCTTGTTGTATTGTTGATAGCACTTACTTAAACTTATGGACTGACTTTTTTGTGTTCATAAACATTTTATTTTTACTTGTTATTACCTTTGTGTTGTAATTTCATGTATGGCATGTTCCATGACCCTGGAGATTTGCTCCTCAATTTGGTCATATGGAACTTGATGTGCAAATAAAATAAAATAAAATAGAGAACATTTTGAACTCAACAAAGGGTCCCAGTAGCCACAAATGATTTTGGCACCCTCAGAATCATACACTGGTGGTGAAGTTTACTCAGTTGAATAGCGTTGGTCAGTGTGCTTTGAACTGAGAAGGAACTATGCCAAAAAAGAAGTGCATTTTCAATCTTAAAATCAGTCTGTCATCACTTAATTGTGAAACATTCTTTCTCTTCATTAATTAAGACAGAGTGTTTTGTAAATCTTGCCATGAAGCAAGTTATACATTGATGAGCAGAAGCAGCCACTGGAAGATAGTATCCACAAATATAACATTGACAGTATAGAGATGCTTTATAAGCAGTAAACATATGAAGGATGTGCATAATTACTGCAGTTTGGAACAGGTATCATGCTTTCAAACACACTATTCATAAGGTAATACCGCATTGTCCTACATCACTTAAAAGTTTACACCTGTCAAGATGTAGAAAATATCTTTCCTCAATGGATGGCTAAAAATTTATTTCAGCAAACAGTTGATAATCTGAAAATAATGATGTTGAAGTAGTTATAATCTATGAAGGCTTACATCATTACCGGATTTTCTTTGTGATATGTCGCCTTTCAAGATATAAAGAAAACACTTTTACTGCACAAAAAGAAATAATCAAATCTTTTGAAGATTAAATTATTTTGGAAAGAGTTCAATATGGTTGTAGTACTGATTTCACAGTCATAAATTGCAATGACTATTATTGTTATATTCCACTTACATCTGGATTCAACCCATAAAGACAATTTGCTGCAGCACAGAAATTTCAAAAACTGTTGCAGATTTCAAATCTTTGATGGACCATTCTTAAAATATTTTTTTTTCCAAAGTCACATTTATACAACTGTACAGTTAATAATGACATACATGTCCACTACAGGGCAGTTACTGTCTCTTCCCATGTTTCAATTTAACTACCTGTCCCTGGGCTACCTGGTGCCCTTGAAAATCAATACAGCTTCATATGTGAAGCTCTGAACAGCTATAATATGAAGACATATGTCGTCTATACTTAAGACAGATATATGGAGTCACAAAATTTATACTCAACTCCAACAACAAATTCTACTTTTGTATCCTATGATATTGCAGGACTACAAAATAAAATACACTGTACAAAATCTTTTTATAACTAATGAACACAGTAAAGAAGACAACAGATATTCTAATCATGAAAGCCAAAGTATCTTAGTACCAAACTGAAGCAATTGTACATTTAACTTAGGAACAAATTAGTGGTCAAACTTACAGCTGCTGGTGAGAATGGCACTAGATTGTGCCAAATACGCACAGAAAACAGTAGCTAGTAAATTCAACATTGTGTGTGTCATGGGGGCTCTCCAGACCAGGTCTGCTGCACCTCATCTGAAAGTTGCTGTGCCATAGCCACTTTTATTAGAGGTTGCTGTTATGATTGTTCGTTTTTTAATACATGTTTCCTTTCAAGGGCAAGTGACTTGCAAGATTCCAGATGGTGGCCACTGTGTAACAAAAGACTTAAAAATTGGTAGTGTTGTCATGTTTGTGGCATGAATGAATTACTTAATAACCTATGAAATGAGCTCATTATCAGGAGGGTATTGAATGCTTTGTCATTCCTTTTTGTAATAATATCTCCTCCTGCCCACTCTTTCATATATTGTGAAGAAGTAATCTGCCACTGTGAGTTGCACGAGGGGTCAAGGCTACCTGACATCCTTGAAACTCTTATTATGTTCAAGTGGTTCTTTCATTTACATCCATCAGATCAAGTTCACAGTGTTCTATTACACAAAATTCTTTAAAGAGCCATAGTTCAAGTGTCACAACTACAAAACTAATGTGCAGACTTTCATAGTTGGTTAAAATGCAATATGAAGTGCATAGTACATGAACGTAATGCAAACGGCTCTAACAGCACCACGGAAGGATAGAATAATTTATGGACAAACTCCTCAAATATAGTGCAGCATTGGCAACAAACTCCATTTTCTATTTTAGTAGTTTATTTGTATTGTCTCCATAGTCATACAGATTTTTTAAGGGGGGCTGTGCAGATTAATTGCTCTGCATCACCCATAATCATAGCTACTAATGCGTATCATGTTTCCTGTTTGTCAGTGCAAATATTAAATAAATTCTTTAGCGTGGGCAAAGGCCATGCCTTCTTCTTCTTCTTCTTCTTTTCCCAGGTATTGAAGGATTTTCAAACTCCTCCACACATTTATATTTGTAATACTTAGATTATAACAAAGGCAGAAAGCTTTAATTGTGTGAATCTTTTTATTGTGCCTGCCACGACTCAGCATCTCTGCTATATGGAGAGTAGCAACTTTCCTTCTCTGGTATTGTTACATTCCATCAAGGATTTTCCATTGTTTAATACTTAGATTAGATTAGATTCAGTTTGCATTCCATAGACCCAAAAATTGAGAAGATTCTCGTGGGTGTGGAACATGCCATAACATAAAAACACAAAACATTTGAATATAATACTTACTACCCTGATCATTTGTCAGGAGATTGTCAAAATAGGTGACTAAAATGCAGTAAACTGGAACAACTAATATTTACAGAATTAACATGCTGTCAGAATGAAACATTGTTATGCACTATTAATAAATTTATCATACAAAAAATACCTAATCTTGACTGTTGTGACCAAGTGCTGTCAAAACTGAAATCTGACAGATATTTTTACTTAAGCTGGCTTAACAGTCTCTGTTAAGATATTCATCTACAGAGTAGAAAGGGTTGCCTATCAAAAAGTCTTTGAAACTCTGTTTAAACTGTGCTTTATCTGAAACCAAGTTTTTAATGGTTGCTGGCAATTTATTTAAAATGTGTGTTTCTGAATAATGGATGCCTTTTTGGACCAAGGTAAGTGATTTTAGGTCTTTATGTAGATTATTCTTATTCCTAGTATTGATACTATGTATTGGGCTATTGGTTGGAAGGAGTGATGTATTACTTGCAACAAATTTCATTAAGGAATAAATATACTGAGAAACAGTGGTTAGAATACAAAGTTTCTTGAACAGGTTTCTACATGATGTTCTTGAATTTACACCACAAATGATTCTTATCACACACTTTTGCATCCTAAAGACTTTTGCTTCGTTTGATGAGTTGCCCCAGAATATGATCCCATGTGACATAATAGAAAGAAAGTAAGCAAGGTATGCAAGTTTTTTTTATATTTATATCTCCTACATCTGACATCATTCTCACTGCAAATAAAGACTTGTTTAGGTGCTTGAGCAATCCTGAATCCTGCCCTTCCCAAATGAATTTATTATCAAGTTGTAATCCCAGACATTTAACACTGTCAACCTCTTTCATCTGCATGTCTTCATATGTTAAACACATACTGGAAGGAAATCTCTCACAGGTTCTGAACTGCATATAGTGGGTCTTCTCAATGTTTAATGACAGTGAATTAGCTTTAAACCACTTATTAATATCAGTGAAAATTTGATTAGCAGTTATTTCTAAATCTGTACTTGACTTGCTACTTATTTCAATGTTTGTATCATCTGCAAACAAAATAAACTTAGCATCTGGCAATGTAACATATGAGAGGTCATTAATGTACGCAAGAAAGCAATGGACCCAAGATGGAACCTGGAGGAACACCACATGTAATTAATTCCTAGTCAGATGACTTACTGCTTACTGCACAGGTATTTTGCAATGACATCCTTTGTTTCCTGTTAGATAAGACTGAAACCATTTCACAGCATTGCCAGTGACACCATAATATTCTAATTTACTTAAGAGAATGCTGTGGTTCATCCAGTCAAAGGCTTTTGATAGGTCACAGAAAATGCCAGTAGGCTCTAATTTATTATCTAATGAATTAAATACATTCTCACTGTAAGCGTAAATAGCTTTCTCTATATCAGAACCCTTAAGAAATCCTAAATATATTATTTGCAGTCAGGTGCTTAAGGAGATGCTTGAACACAACCTTTTCAAATATTTTTGAGAAAGCCGGCAAAAGTGAAATTGGTTGATACAGAAAATTTTTTTTTTTGGTCTATCTTTGTTTACTTACCTGTTAATGTAACAAATGTTCCACGTGTAAAACTGGGGAGGGGAAAAAAAAACCACCCACCCACCCACCCACTCACCCACCCACACACACACACACACACACACACACACACACACACACACACACACACACATCATGTTTGGTACTTCATCAATAAATCAATAAGCTTTCCATTTTTAAGAGTAACTTACTTGCATGTGCACCCCCCTCCCCCCACTTCCCAGAGCGCTCTCTCTCTCTCTCTCTCTCTCTCTCTCACACACACACACACACACACACACACACTTTCGTTTGGTAAGTCACATCATCTTTATTTTTAGATATATTTTTCCCACGTGGAATGTTCTCCTCTAGATGATGTAACTTACCAAATGAAAGCGTTGGTATGTAGATAGACACACAAACACACACACAAAATTCAAGCTTTTGCAACCCATGGTTGCTTCATCAGGAAAGAGGGAAGGAGAGGGAAAGACGAAAGGATGTGGGTTTTAACGGAGAGGGTAAGGAGTCATTCCAATCCCGGGAGTGGAAAGACTTACCTTAGGGGGAAAACAGGACAGGTATACTCGCGCGCGCGCACACACACACACACACACACACACACACACACACACACACACACATATCCATCCGCACATATACAGACACAAGCAGACATTTGTAAAGGCAAAGAGTTTGGGCAGAGATGTCAGTCGAGGCGGAAGTACAGAGGCAAAGATGTTGTTGAATGACAGGTGAGGTATGAGCGGCGGCAACTTGAAATTAGCGGAGGTTGAGGCCTGGTGGGTAATGGGAAGAGAGGATATGCTGAAGGGCAAGTTCCCATCTCCGGAGTTCTGACATGTTGGTGTTAGTGGGAAGTATCCAGATAACCCGGACGGTGTAACACTGTGCCAAGATGTGCTGGCCGTGCACCAAGGCATGTTTAGCCACAGGGTGATCCTCATTACCAACAAACACTGTCTGCCTGTGTCCATTCATGCGAATGGACAGTTTGTTGCTGGTCATTCCCACATAGAAAGCTTCACAGTGTAGGCAGGTCAGTTGGCAAATCACGTGGGTGCTTTCACACGTGGCTCTGCCTTTGATCGTGTACACCTTCTGGGTTACAGGACGAGTAGGTGGTGGTGGGAGGGTGCATGGGACAGGTTTTACACCAGGGGCGGTTACAAGGGTAGGAGCCAGAGAGTAGGGAAGGTGGTTTGGGGATTTCATAGGGATGAACCAAGAGGTTACCAAGGTTAGGTGGATGGCGGAAAGACACTCTTGGTGGAGTGGGGAGGATTTCATGAAGGATGGATCTCATTTCAGGGCAGGATTTGAGGAAGTCGTATCCCTGCTGGAGAGCCACATTCAGAGTCTGATCCAGTCCCTGAAAGTATCCTGTCACATGTGGGGCACTTTTGGGGTTCTTCTGTGGGAGGTTCTGGGTTTGAGGGGATGAGGAAGTGGCTCTGGTTATTTGCTTCTGTACCAGGTCGGGAGGGTAGTTGTGGGATGCGAAAGCTGTTTTCAGGTTGTTGGTGTAATGCTTCAGGGATACAGGACTGGAGCAGATTCATTTGCCACGAAGACCTAGGCTGTAGGGAAGGGACCGTTTAATATGGAATGGGTGGCAGCTGTCATAATGTAGGTACTGTTGCTTATTGGTGGGTGTGATGTGAACGGATGCGTGAAGCTGGCCGGACAGATGGAGGTCAACATCAAGGAAAGTGACATGGGATTTGGAGTAGGACCAGGTGAATCTGATGGAACCAAAGGAGTTGAGGTTGGAGAGGAAATTCTGGAGTTCTTCTTCACTGTGAGTCCAGATCATGAAGATGTCATCAATGAATCTGTACCAAACTTTGGGTTGGCAGCAACCCATAAATAGGTTGGTGTACGAGGGGGCCATCCTGGTACCCATGGCTGTTCCCTTTAATTGTTGGTATGTCTGGCCTTCGAAACTGAAGAAGTTGTGAGTCAGGATGAAGTTGGCTAAGGTAATGAAGAAAGAGGTTTTAGGTAGGGTGGCGGATGATCGGCGTGAAAGGAAGTGCTCCATCGCAGCGAGGCCCTGGACGTGCAGAATATTTGTGTATAAGGAAGTGGCAACAATGGTTACAAGGATGGTTTTCAGGGGTAACAGGTTGGGTAAGGATTCCAGGCGTTCGAGAAAGTGGTTGGTGTCTTTGATGAAGGATGGGAGACTGCATGTAATGGGTTGAAGGTGTTGATCTACGTAGGCAGAGATACATTCTGTGGGGGCTTGGTAACCAGCTACAATGGGGCGGCCGGGATGATTGGGTTTGTGAATTTTAGGAAGTAGGTAGAAGGTAGGGGTGCGGGGTGTCAGTTGGGTCAGGAGGTTGATGGAGTCAGGTGCAAAAAAAAAAAAAAAAAAAAAAAAAAAAAATATATATATATATATATATATATATATATATATATATATATAATAGAAGGAAACATTCCACGAAGGAAAAATATACCTAAAAACAAAGATGATGTGACTTACCAAATGAAAGTGCTGGCAGGTCGACAGACACACAAACGAACAAAAAAATACACACAAAATTCAAGCTTTCGCAACAAACTGTTGCCTCATCAGGAAAGAGGGAAGGAGAGGGAAAGATGAAAGGATGTGGGTTTTAAGGGAGAGGGTAAGGAGTCATTCCAGTCCCGGGAGCGGAAAGACTTACCTTAGGGGGAAAAAAGGACAGGTATACACTCGCACACACACACATATCCATCCACACATATACAGACACAAGCAGACATATCTGCTTGTGTCTGTATATGTGTGGATGGATATGTGTGTGTGTGCGAGTGTTCGGTAATTTTCACACCTGTCAACACTTGCTTTCTGTGGGACTGCAATTATTATATTCTTCTTGAAGTCTGAGGGTATTTCGCCTGTCTCATATATCTTGCTCACCAGATGGTAGAGTTTTGTCAGGACTGGCTCTCCCAAGGCTATCAGTAGCTCTAATGGAATGTTGTCTACTCACAAGGCCTTGTTTCGTCTCAGGTCTTTTCAGTGCACTGTCACAATTCTTCATGCAGTATTGTATCTCCCATTTCATCTTCATCCTCTTCCATTTCTATAATATTGCCCTCAGGTACATCGCCCATGTATTGACACTGTTTATTCTCTTCCACCTTTCTGCTTTTCCTTCTTAGCTTTGAACTGGTATTCCATCTGAGCTTTTGATATTCATACAATTGGTTCTCTTTTTCTCCAAAGATCTCTCTAATTTTCCTGTAGGCAGTATCTGTCTTACCCCTAGTGATATATGCCTCCACATCCTTACATTTGTCCTCTAGCCATCCTTGCTTAGCCATTTTGCACTTCCTGCCGATATCATTTTTAAGAAGTTTGTATTCATTTTCACCTGTTTCATTTACTGAATTTTTATATTTTCTCCTTTCATCAGTTAAATTCAGTATCTCCTCTGTTATGTGAGGATTTCTACTAGCCCTTGTCTTTTTACCTACTTGATCCTCTGCTGCCTTCACTATTTCATCTCTCAAAGCTAACCATTCTTCTTCAACTGTTTTTCTTTCCCCCATTCTTGTCAGTTGTTCCCTAATGCTTTTTTTGAAACGCTCTACAGCCAACAACTTTGAAACTTGAGTTTCTCCCAGCGTATAAAATGTTCAAACAACTTACAGGAATGCAACTGGGTGAAAACTTAGACAGCTGCTGATATTTCAAAAGGTGATCACTCTGACACATTCAAGGAACAAATGCAATGAGAGAGCACTGTATAAGTAAATTTAAACCCGAGAGAGTGACACAACCAGTGTCCCACTCAACCAAAGATGACCTGTAAATTAATTACCACGTGGACAAGTAGCATCAATGCTGCCCCTCTGTTATTTGACCATAGACACAGCAGGACTACAAGCACAATTTAAGCCAAAGCTTATCCCTCTACTAATAAGGTAACTTGCTAATGTAATCTCAGCTGCTTCCTTAATAAACGATCCCAATAGCTGGAAATACACCCCAGAATCTCTGTGTTGCTATACTCCATAAGATGAACAGTGCCAGCGAAGTGTTCTGCATTAGCAGATTTGCTTGGTTGTGGTAAGCATGTGTAATGCTTATGCTCTATACACCAGCCCTCCATAGTCTGACAAATTATATGCCATAACTACAAGAGATACAGTAGATGTGGGCTTTACAAATACCGAGATCATCCTTTACAGATCCTGATCTTAGATGGTGATCAAAAAATGCACTTCACAATGCATTTCCACAGAATTTGACCAAGCTTGCTGGAAATTCTAACTGTGTAAGACTAAAAGGCCATGGGCTTAGATGTCACTTCATTATTTTCATCATTCGCCTGTTGCATGGAAGGTTGCTACTGCAACACACAAGTAATCTATCTTTCACTGTAACTATTCTGTGGAAATGTTTCTTTGAGGTGGGCTACCTCAGCTGGCAAACTTTTGAAATCAGAGATGATGTGAGCCCTATGAACCAAGGTAGAAAGTACTCCTTCACGCTGAGCTCAATGATGACAACTATCAGCTTGAAGTTACATATCAGTGTGAGTTGGCTCCCTTTAAATGGCATGTCCCGACATACTATCAAGCTTCCACCTGACCAATACGTCATGGAAGGGAAGGCAGCCACTCAGAGCACATTCCTCAAAATCTTCAATAAACAGATTGGTAATAATAGGTGACAAAGGGCTCCTTGACATAGCTCCATCTTTGTCTTCATAGAATTGTTCATTGAATGAAAAGTGGAAGTCAACACTTGTTGAAATAGGATAATTAGTTCAACCCCAATCCTATCCTCAATTAATTATAATGAATCAGACAGGAATGCAAGTGAAGAAACAGACCACAGCAAACTTACTAAAATGTACGATGTATTCACATGCAACTCATCTAACTGAGGTAAGAAGTTCTTAATGTGATGTACACACTGACCTACTAGTGAGATGAACTGAGTAGTGAGATATTTTGCTCCATAGTATGTCAGAGCAACAATGTTACTTGCAATAGATGAAAGAGGAATCTGTTCATGTGGATCTTTGGGAGGCAATATATCCTAGAAAAGACAGCATAATAAGAGCTAAGACTCTTGACAGTCTCTTGTGTCAAGAATACTTTCTTCTTTAATTGGTTAGTCTTCCTCTAAACCCCACCTTTTTTTTCCTGTCAGCACTGAGTTTGTGATATGCTGGATCATATAGTAAACATGGCATCTTTTGAAAATAATCCTCCTTGTCCACAGGTAAGATGACAATACTGGGATACAGCCCAAGTGAATGCAATGTACTTCTATCAGCTGCTGTTCAACAAATCTTACTAAATTGACAACTGGAAAATGCCTGGTTGTTAGTGCGAAGTTCAATCTTTTCCTTAGCATAGACAAAATGTGTCATCACAGATTTCTCCAAGATGTAATATCACACTCCAAGACAAGGAAATGTTCAAACTTAGCCAAATGCTGGGCAGTGACAAAACAAATTTCTCAGTCACTTTGCAACAAAGAAGCACCATATAGCCCACCCTGAGAAAATGCTGAAATTTTCAAAGCACCCATGAAACGAAGCTGAAATAATTCCTCAGAAACAAAATGCAACTTTCAGTGTGTATAACAGACCCTTCCACAAAAAAGTGTCAAACTAGCCCATTGCTTGAGGTGATTGGTGGCAGCAGAATTAATGTGACATGCAACTTTGGTAAACATTGGAATAACATTATGGTCTCAACACCACAACAAAAATGATAGTGTACATAGCAGTTGCACTCATCTACTGCACAGTTTATCTAACTTACACATGCAATGTCCATTTCCTCCCTGTAAAGGTAAACAATGTGCAATGTGTGTTTCTCCTGAAATGTAAAATGTTCAATCAATGTGAAGGAATGCAACTAGGTGATTTCTTCATCAACTGCCAATACTTCAACAGGTGAACACCTTGTCATTTTCAAGGAACAATACATAAGGAAGGCGGTCTTCTTAGACCTATTGTCAGTAACATTGGTGCTCTGACGTATCGTGGAGTAAGACACTTCACTACTCTGTTGAGCCCACTAGTAGGTTGGTTTGTTCATCCAGTAAGAACTCGGTGGGTTTCTTACACTGATTTAAGGGACTGCACTTGAATGAGTCTAATATTATAGTGAGTTTTGATGAGGTCTCTCTCTTCATTTACTTTCCTCTGTCTGATTCATTATAGTTAACTGAGGTTTGATTTGATATTTATTTAATTAGTGGCAAAGCTTTTGAGATTTAACCTAAGCAAAAATTTGAAGAAAACTTACAATTAGAGATTATAACAGTGCACTGGAAACAGTGTAAGTTTGTTTTGTATGTTACTACAGTTCCATTCGATCCATCAATGAGTTCAGAGTTCACTGCATCATGTGTGCTGTTCAGTTTAACATTTCCTTTTCTAGAAATAGTCTCATTTCCATGCAGCACCCAGAAGGGCAGCAATCAGTCAAGTGTCTCATAGGAGTGTGGCACTGAGCCTTGCCACAGCTGTGGAATTGTGTGTTATTTCACGCACTGTCCAGTCCTGATTTAACAAAACATCATGAATGCACGTGATTAACTGATTATATTATGGCTTGTGCAGAGGGAACACTTTCGCGAATTAGATGACAAACTATTTTTAAGCTGTACATATGAACAAAGCAGTCTTATAAAGATAAGTTATTCACACCACATTTCAACATTAAAATAGCTGATTGGAAACAAAACAGAAAAATTCAATTTCCTTAGTATAAAAAGTATCTTTGGCTTACAGGTTGTTCTGAGAAACTAATAAATTTTATTGTTGTCGTATTTTGTTTGGTGGGTCTGGTATTGAAAAAGAATGGGCATCAGCTTCTTTTGGAGTACTCTTAACAAAAAAATTGGACAGAATAGCTGAGAAACGCCAGAATTCAAGAAGGCACTTTCATAATCAAGAGAGTTTTAGTTGTTGGGTCATGGATGACTTGAATATTAAATTTCTGAATGAGCCAAACTTCTAAGTGTAGAACATAATGCAGCTGCAAAACAGAATATACTTGCAATCAAGATGCTAAAGTTTTTTTCTTGGGCAAGCAAGAGCTTGCATTCAGAGGACACTTTAAAGATGAAGGTTCTGACAACAAAGGGAATTACCTTGAATTATTGGAACTTTTGTCTAGACAGGAACAGTTTATTTGTTATCACTTTCAGAGCACTTCTGGATTCAAAGAAACATCAAACACAATTAAAAATGAATTAATTGAATCAGTAACCAATTTCATTAATGATCTTATTAAAGAAGAGTTACAGTCATGTGAGTTCATTGGAGTACATTCATATGAAACCCTGGATGTTTCTTGTAAGTCACAGATGAGGATTCTGCTCAGTTTTTGTACACAAGATGGTCCTACAGAAAGATTTATTGATTTTTATAATGTTTCTAGTGAAAAAGTTGCTCAGAAATTGTACTTGATGTTTGGGGAGTTGCCAACAAAACAGTGAGGTGAACAGATTATGGAGCCTCGGTTATAGCAGGTAAACACCGAGTGTCCAAAACTTTGTTAAACAAAAATGTCCGTGATATATATTTTTGCATTTTTGTGCTCATAAACTTAATCTACTGCTGTTACATTGTTCTAAAAAATCAAAGCAGTTGTGGTTTTATTTACAATCTTGCAGCACTCCAAGCATTTTCCAGCAAGTCCTCAAAGAGAACACAACTCATAGCAAATAAAGGATTCAGATTGCCTCAAACATGTACTAGATGCTAAATTTCAATTCAAAGCTGTTCAGACAGTATAAGAGGGGCGTTCAATAAGTAATGCAACCCTTTTTTCTCAAAGCAGGTTTTTTTTTTTCAGGATTTTAATACACCTTATTATTCCTCACTCTTTTGTGTACAAAACCCTAGTTTTCAACATAATCACCATTCAATGTGACAGCCTTGTCACCTTACTAGGAGGACATGTATGCTCGCTTGGTACCACTCTACTGGTTGACATTGGAGCCTATGTCTTGCTGTATCAATAGTCTCCCCATCATCCACATATTCCTTCCCACAGCGTGCATCCTTCATTGGACCAAACAGATAGGGATCAGAAGGTGCTAGATCCAGGCAATAGGGTGGATGAGAATGAACAGTCCAATGAAGTTTTGTAAGCTCCTCTTGGGTGCGCAGATGCGAGTGAGACCTTGCATTGTCATGGAGAAGGAGAAGTTCATTCACATTTTTGTGGCGATGAATATGCTAAAGTTGTTTCTTGAATTTCCTGAGGGCAGGACAACACACTTCAAAATTGATCGTTGCACCATGAGGGATGATATCAAAGAGAATAATCCCTTCAGAGTCCAAGAAGATATCACTATGACGTTACCAGCCGAGGGAGTGGCTTTGAACTTTTGCTTCAAATGAGAAGTGATGTGGTGCCGCTCCAAGCATTGGCATTTTGTTTCCAGTTGGACGGAACGAACCCACGTTTCATTGCCTGTGATGATGTTCAGCAAAAAAATTGTCACAATCAGCCTCATAACATGCAAGAAATTCTGCACATATAGTCCTTTGCTGCTCTTTATGATCTTCTGTTAGTTGGTGAGGAACCCAGGAGGCTCACACTGGTGGACGAATGTGTCAGCAGTACCGGCAGAGATATCCAGTTGTGCACTGAGGTGTTTGGTTGTGATCCATCAATCACTACAAATGAGACTGTCCACACACTCCAACATTGCAGGAGCCACAGCTGTGTGCACCCAGCCAGCACACAGGAGATCAGAAAGGTTTGCATGCTTGCTGCAATGATGACAGAGGCCTTGCCCAATGACTCGTTGTGCTTTTGCTCACTGCCAGGTCTCCACAGACATTTTGCAGGTGCTTATGAACATCTGCAATGCTCCTTTCTCTTCCAAAAGAAACTATGTGCTTGGGACACATCTCCATTACAGATGCCATTTTGAGGGCTACTTATAGTGCTGCCACCTATTGAAACTTCATGAAACTGAAGTGGCTGAAGCAGGAATATTCCACGATGTTCCCAATAAGATCTACCTTTTTTCAACCGAAACTGGCTGCATTACTTATTGAACACCTTTTGTTTCTTAAATACTATAAGTTTAAAGACATTTTCCAAAATATCACCACAGATGGTGAAAACTGAGATGTAGACTCATTCAGCAGTGCTTCTTGCTTGCTTGGCATTCTTAATAAAACTCAGTTCCTTTTCCTGCTTTGCCTTTAAAAAGACATATTTGTGTATGGTCACCATCTCTAAGCACTTCAACACAAAATGACATGCGATATTAGTATGTGCTATGCTGGAATCAAGAAGACCATCAGTTTGTTACAGGATATGAGATCAGCAAAAATTGTGATCTCACATGTTGAAAGCTGTAACAAGAAATTTCTCAGTGAAATAAGTTTTAGTGACTATGACTGTCAATCCCTTAAGATATTATCTTACGAGATTTTAGATAACATTATAGTGCAAATAAAAATGTTCAGACTATTTAGTTTGTAGAACTGCTTGATAAGAATCAGTTTGGAAATTACAATTCAAATTTTCCGACAACGAAACTGAACAGCCTTCTCATAGCTTATCCATTCTCCAACAAAGAACAAATGGAAAATGAGTTAGGAAACATTTGTATTGATAAACACAAATATCTACAGCCTGCAGATCATCTTAAATTTGTAATGAACAATGTTCTTCAAAATATTCATAAAGAGGTAACAAAGCTCACCAAATTGATTCTTACATTTCCTATTATTATAGCTTCTTCTGAAAGAAGTATAAGCGTCCTTAAAAGAACTAAAAATTGCCTTCACAATTCAATCACAAATGACAGGTTACATTCTCTCTGCACAATTACCATAAAAGCCTGTTCAAACAATTTACAAATGGGTTTTGGTGTTGCTGAGTAACAGTCATAAAATAATTTGTAAATGAACGAACCACCATTTGACAACATTATTGTCTATTTAATTATAACCCAGGTTTTGTCCTTTTATGTCACCTTTAACTGGTTGAGTTAATGTCATTAACATGAGCTCGATGTCCTGCAATATATGTCAATGACATAAACCCAATCACTTGAAAATAACATGAAAAGGGCTGAAACCTGGGTCATAATTAAATGAACAACAATACAGTCAAACGGCTACGTGCTCATTTGAAAACTTACAGATGATTAATTTAAAGATAATGTCATTGACAACTCTGCTACCAAGAAGAATTGATGCATAGATCTCCTTATAAAAAGAAATAAGGTAAGCCTACCCACAATTATTTCATTAGCTTCATCACTTGATTTAACTAACATATTTTGACATGTGTTGACTTCCACTTACTTTTTCTTCAATGACCAATTCTACAGACACAACATTGGATTTGTGATGAGGAGCTCTTTGTCACCTATTATTGCCAATATGTTTATGGAAGATTTTGAGGACTGTGTCCTGGAGTATGCACCATTGAAACCTGTATTTTTTTAGATATGCAGATGATACTTTTATTGTTTGGCTTTATTGTAGTGAGAACTGAAGCAGTTTTTTGGAACATCTCAATTCAATCTACATGAATATTTATTTTACTGTAAAGGCGGTAAGGATGTGTTGATCAGAAGGAAGCTTGATGATATGCTGGAATATCCTGCTTGTACGAAACCATCTCCCATTGGTTTGAATTTTCAGTCTGATAATTTTCACTGTCAGACTTAAAAAGGGGTACTTCTTACCTTGGTTCACATGGCCCATATCAACAACAAGCTACCTTTTGGTAGAAAATTGTAGTGAAAGACAGATTAGATGCACATTGTGCTATCAACAGCCTGTGAACCTCGTGAGTAATGAAAATTAATGAGGTGACACCTAAGTCTACAAGTCTACATAATTTCTAACAGGATGGGTTGTGTTCTGCGAAAACATGGTGCAATGCATGTTTTTCGACCACAATTTAAGATTAGGCTCTTTCAGGTCTGTAAAGGATGAACTTTGTTTGGGTAAGGCATCTGTCTACCACATCTCTTGCAGTTGTGGGATGTCATACATAGGCCAGACCATCAAGACTGTGGAAGAACAGTGTAGAGAACATACATGCAAGAGTCAAGGAAATCTGCTATTGCAGAACACTACTTTGGTACCAATCATTCTACAGAATATAAAAACTCAGAGCTTCTGGCATGCACTTCCAGTCATTGGGATGGTTTTTATTAAGGAAATGGTCAAAATTAAAGTAGCAAGTTACCTTCTTACTTACATTATGCCTGTAATCCTACTCTCCCTGTGGTTGTACAACAGTGTTTATGCTACTTCCTCACTTGGTAATTATTATTCACTATCAACAACTTCTCACTTTGTCACCCTTCAGTCAGTGTGAGTAGTTCTTTTTTTAATATTTCATGGTTGGCATAGCACTATCCAACAAGTGTTTAAATTAATTACAAGAAGAAGAAGAAGAAGAAGAAGAAGAAGAAGAAGAAGACCAAGGCTGGCATAACTTTGCAGGACAGAATTACATTCGAAGCAATAACATCACTGACAAAAAGAGTACAAGGAGAAAATAGCACTGCATAAGAATAAAGACAACGAGAAAAGAAGCTGATCCAAATAAATGTGGGCCTAATGTGGCTAAAACAAAACTAAGAGGAAGAAATAAAATATTGACACTTCTCAATGTCCATTGAAACTTAGTGGTACACTAAGCAAAAGTGTAGTTGTACAAAAAAGTATTGTGAGATAACAGATGAAATGAATTTTATCTAATCCTGTGGTATTACATGGTGGGCAATAACTGTACATGTAATATAGGCCATGTGAAAAATAGAAAACATTCATTATTATGGATTTCTAACCTCTTCAACATTCTAAAATTCCTTTTCCACCTCATAGTCTGAAGTTTGTAGGAAAGTTAGTGTCACGTTCACTGTCATGCAGGTTTTTATTTAGACTTGCTAGTGATCTGATACCCGAGTACCGAGGTCCATTTTTTCAAGCATTGTCAGTCAGTGGGGTTTCATTCGTACTTTCTCCGGTGTTGTGGATATGTACACTTGCATTTGTAATCCACTCTGTACTATATTTTGTGATGTGTATTATTGTTTTATATTTGTACAAAGATGTAGGAGTTAAGATGCCTAGATTTTTTCTGTGTGGTTCCAAAATCGTTCTCCTTAAAATTATCCTAATTACTTTTTTTCTATAATGTGAATACCATTTTTGTTTCTTGACTGTTTGAGTTTCCCCACAGTGTCACTCCATACTGCAGCAAGGTTCACAGGGCCCAAGGCATACCGTGCACAGAACCAATTTGTCTGCAAACTGCAAAGGTGCTTCATTATTAATATGACAGAGCTGAGTTTCTTACAGACAGAATTAATATGCTGTTTCGAAACAGCTTGTTATGTCACTGTAATATCTAAGATTCTAGTGGATTCTACTTCTTCCAGCTTTGTTTCATCCACCTCCAAACCCTTGTGCACAGCCTTCTCTCTATTTCTAAACACTGCATAAATAGTGTTTTTTAGGTTAATAACCAGTCCGATTTCCAAGCATCACTGAGCTGTGATATTTGTACTTCAGTTTCTGTACAGATTTTCTCAGTTTGTTTTCTGTGATAGGTTTCAGATTTTTTGATATGTTAGTAACCTTTTTGGATTATTTATTTCCAATTTTAAGTTCTCTACCACATTTATATAGTTATCATTGAATGTGTTAGCTGTTTCTCTACCCCCTTTAACCACTGTGTTGTCTTTTTTTATTGACCTGATCTGTTTTGTGTTTGATCCATTCTTTTCTTTTCTTTCAGCATAGATTACATTCCACGTTGCATTCATTCATTTTTGAGTTCATTATGGTGTTGTTAGTAGTTCTTGCTTTTGCCCCTCTATGATTTTTCTGTACCTCTCTTTTAATGTTTTACAGTTTTCAGCTTTGTCCATCTGTCTGTGCCTGCAGCTTCCTATGCAGATCTATTATTTCACTGGTAATCCACTGTGTGTAATCAACAGTGTTTCTCACCTCTTTACTTTGGGGAATGCTACATAAAAATTATACTTAATTGTTGTAAGAAATGCCTCATATTTATTTATGTTCTGTACTTGTAGCATTTCAGTCCAGGTCTCTCTACTTAATATTGTTCTAAAGATGTTACTATTTTGCTTACTGATGATTCTGATTTCTTTGGTTGTTCATTTTGATTCTGATACAATGTCATTATGTCTGCAGAAGCAGATCATGTGTCCATGATGATCAGATATTTCTGTTTGAACTACATTTGAGTCATAGTTATCCCTACTAATATTCTAAGAATATTGGTGGAAATACAGAGTTTGTATGAGAGAAAAATGAACAAGAGGTGGGACATGATTTGCTACATGAATGCAGAAACTGCATAAAATCACAGGTATTAACATGACTTTCTCACAACTTAACAAGTCAAAGTGTTTACAGTCTTAGAAAGGTAAGAAATGTATACAATAATGAATAGAACTACAGATTGTCCACAGCTGGAAGTGTAATTTCAAGCTATTTATAATGCTTTCTGGAAGCACAAGTTACACTCCTGTCACGTAAACTGACTGCTTATTTCACTTCATACCACATGTACAGAGAAGCCAGGTGAATAAGCTGGGACACTATAGAAGACTATATGTTCAGATTATAGCAAATGATGATGTAATTTGAGTACTTGAATCATGGAGAGACAAACAGATTAGAATATCAAAGTATTTGGGAATACAGTGTACAATTATATGTAGAGATAAGATGTTTACTGACAGAAGCATCTGTTGGTTACATCCTCACTGATCACTCCAGAACAACATTTCCTTCAAGAAGTATTGCATGTTGCAAATTCTGTTTACACTGCCTGCTGAAGAGCAGACAGACAGATGAGACAGACAGAGAGAGAGAGAGAGAGAGAGAGAGAGAGAGAGAGAGAGGTATGAAAAACTATAAAACTAAAAGAAAACGCAATAAGAGAATCCGTGGGAGTTATATCAAAATTTAAAGTGGAGAGGAGTGCAGTTAACAGAAAATTACCTTTTGAATATTTTTTTTTGCTTCATCTGTCTTCTAACTGCTCTGATGTAGCCCAACATGAATTCCTCTCCTGTGCCACCCTTGTTATCTCAGAGTAGCACTTGCAACTCATGTCCTCTATTTGCTGGATATTTCCCAATATCTGTCTTCCCCTGCAGTTTTTAACCTCAACAGCTCCCTCTAATACCATGAAAGTTATTCCTCGATGTCTTAGCAGATGTCCCTGTCATCCCGACTCTTCTTCTTGTCAGTGTTTACCATATATTCCTTCCCTCACCAACTCTGTGGGGAACCACCTCATTCCTTACAAGTACTGCAACACAAGGTGTTTGATGTTTTTGTGGTACCAGTCATCACTCCAAAGACCAGTTTGTTACCAATCTCCATTGTAGTCTATCTTGTACGAGTCTCTTCGCATTGTGTAACTACTGACTACTGCATCTATTTGAACCACTGTGCTATATTCCAGACTTTGTCTCCCTCTTCAATCCCCCCCTCCCTCAGTGCCTCTGGATGTGTCATGTCAACCTATCCCTTTGTTTAGTCAAGCTGTGTTATAAAGCTCTTTTTCTCCCCAGTTTGATTTGGTACATCTATTCATTAGTCTACCTGTCTAATTTCCAGCATTATTGTGACACCACAATTTGAAAGCTACTAGTCTCTTCTTGTCTGTGCTGTTTACTGTCAATGTTGCACTTCCATATAATGCTTCGCTCATTCTGTGCACACCTATGAATATCGGCGGTGCTCCGGTTTTCTGACAAAAGAAACTCAATGACACCTTAGTGCTTGGAATGCACCTCCGTTATAGATGCCATTTTGAAGGCTATGTGTACTGCCACCATGTAATGGAACTTCATTAAACTATAGAGACTGAAGCAGGAATGTTCCACCATGCCCTACAGCAAATCCACTTTTTTTCCCCCAACCAAAATTGGCAGCAAGAGGAAAAAATGTGTTGCTTTACTTATTGAAGGCCCGTTTAACACCACTGATGGTCCTTTTTTTCCACAATGCAAACTGATCTTCATAGCAGTGGCTTCTACAAGTCCTTCTGTTCTTGTATAAATAATTCATGTTAGCGTTTTGCAACCATGACTTGTTAAACAGATGGGGCAGTTAATAATCCTGTCAGCACCTGCCTTCTTTGGCATTAGGATGACAACATCACTCTTGAATTTCAAGGGTATTTCATCTCCAGGCATTCCTTACTTTTCCCCTAAGTGACTTCTGGATACCTATAGTCATCCATGGTTTTGCATTTATCTTCGAAGCCATTCCTAACCCTTCCTATCAGTTTCATTTTTCAGGCATCTATACTCCTCTTTGTCAGTTCATTTACTGCATTTTCTCCTGCCATCAACTAAATGTAATCTATCACATATTACTCAAGAATTTCTGTAGGGCCTTGTCTTGCCTAGTTTTTTTCCTCTACTGCCTTCACAATTTCATCTCTCAAAGCTACCAATTTGTCTTCTGTTTTATTCCATTCATGTTTCAGCCCAATGTTCCCTCTGAAACTCTCAACCTCTAATTCATTTAGCTTATCCAGGTCCAATCTAATAATTTACTATCTTTCTGTAATTACTTCAGTCTTAGTCTGACCTTCATTATCATTAGATTACAGTGTCTACATATCCCCCTAGAATGTTTTAAAATTTAAAATCTGGTTTCTAAAGCTGTCTTTCCATTATGAAATCAATCTCAGATGCTCTGTTGTCATCCACACATATAACCCACTTTCATGGTTCTTAGACCAAGTGATTGCAATGGTTAAACAGTGTTTTGTGTGAAATTCTCGGAGGCAGGGGGGTTACCCTCTTTTGTTACAGCCCTATGTTCCATGTTCTATTTTTTTCTTCTCTTCCTTTGCCCACTATCAAATTCCAGCTTCCCATTACAAAGTTCTATATCCCTTGACATAGTGAATAATTTCTTTTATCTCATCATACTTTTTTGTCTCTTCCTGACTTGTGGAGTTAGTAGGGATTTATACTTTTACTACTGTGTAGGACTGTACCTTCGCATCTAAATGTTTGGTATCTCATGCAAAACGGCACTACCTGGAGACCGGGGCAAGGGTGATCTGATCTGGGGCGGCTGAGAGGGAGAAGTATTTGATGGGGATGAGAATCAGGGCATGAAGTGGTTAGGAAAGATTGTGTAAATGAAGAACACCTGAGTTTGCCCTGTTCTTTTCTTAAATACAGTTGGAAAATCTTCCTGCAACACACCCCTCATTCCTGCAGCATCCCTGGCCATGATCTATGCTAAGCCCTGTTTAAAGAATAAGATTTAATATTACTTCTCAGTATACTTATCTCTTATTGAAATTTGTTTTAAACAATACAACCCTTTTTCCTAGCAACAGCTCAGTTAGACCAATTTACATTAAAACTTAAAGGCACTAACTTGGGTCCAAAAATGTGGACTTAATTTAGGGATACACAATACCTCAAGTTGGCAGAGTCAGTAAATAGTACAATAAAAATACAGTACAGTTAAGGAAAATCTGAAATACTTACTAGTGACAAACTCTCTCTTCCTCCATTGATGACTTCATTAGTGGGGAAAAAAAGTGTATTATGTCACCCCACCACCACCACCACCACCACCACCACCACCACCACAAAACGTTACTGCAGTAGCCCGGGAATTATTTTACATACTTTAGTATGTATATGCTTACTTGTCAATTACAATTTATTATTGTTATTCTGTAACTCAAAATTGAGTTTTTGTACTTGTTCCATATACTTGAGGATGATGTCAGTTTGATTTGTGGAACAAACATCAAGTTTAACCACTTAAGTTCCCATGTAAAATATACATTCTCAAAATTTTAACAACCATCTAAACGATTCCTGCAAGATGTGGCCAGTCTTCCTCAAGCAGCAAATACATTTTTCTTGAGGCACTGAGTTACTCTTTGTACTGGAAAAAAAACAGCACCACACAACTGATCATCCCCTCTTCTTTCTTCCATTGTGACAACCCATGACATAGCTAATCAACATCTGCAGCAAAAACTACTGAAAGGAGTTGCGTGCATGTCCTCTGTAAATATGCAACCTTTGTCAATAGGGTACAAACATTCGTTGAGCCTGACTCACTCACTCACTCAGCCTGTCATCACTTTCTCACAATCTCTTTTTTTCTCCCTATTTGCAACTCCACATCTCCGCTGTATGGTGAGTAGCAACTACCCTTTTCATAATACTGTTACATTGATATGAGCAGTAATATTTAAAAAACTGATGGTAAATACATTGAATATACTGGCTACAGAGTATCAATAATACTCTATTTCATCACCTTGACAAAAATAATAAATGAAAAATGAATGTTTTCACCTTCAATGGAAGTTAAACTGGATATAAGATTAAGCAATGCTGACAGCATAATTAGTTCACGATATAACACCTGTCACAAATGTTATGCGATAACTGAATGCAATGTGTGTCAGGTTTCAAAGGATAAAACTGTACTCCTCAAAACAAGGCATGTATGAGTAAGTGAATGCTGAGGTCATTAAAATTCAGTACAATTTTATTTACAAGAAAAAGTACAAAACATTACCATGATATGAACTTACATAAAATGTCACACTGCTTTTCTCATACCGTAATTACATTCGATGAGCAATTTATTCCAACTATGATGGAACTATTAAAAATGTTACCTATCAGGAACTGTGTACACTTTCATACTAATTATTAGTTGTAAATGTCTATAGCAGTCTCCACATTTATTCCTTAAAACAGAATAACAGTCACAAGAATTTCTGTAAAACTTAGGACATAAGCCTCTAGTTTCAGAAAAGCAGTTGTTTAAATGAATAAATTGGTGCAATCAAATTTTGCAGTTTTGAGAAACTGTAAAACATTTGACTCATCATTACCACTGGCATAAGAATTGTCACATTTTGAGAAATGGGTCAAAGCCATTGAGGATATCCACCCTCAGTCCTCCAATATCCTTCTATATATTCTATCCATTCAGGTCTTCATTTCTCCCGTTTCTTTTCTGATCTTTACTCCGTGATCTGAATTTCTCTCTCTTTAGTACCTTCTTCATTCTTCTTGCATCTCCAGAAGAATAAAATTACTTCCCCTTATTCTCCAGTAGAAAATGTTTCTTTTTCAGATTTCAGAAGATAAGGTTTTGTATTGTAGAATCAATAAAAGAGACCAACTTTCACAGGCTATCCACAGTTTCAATTCTTTAATTCACTTGCATCAGCAAGGACAGTTGAGAAATTACAACTTGCACAATTGTTTTTTCAAATAAATTACTGAAATCTGTACAATAAATACAATTAGTCTCTAATTCATTCTGCTCCCTGTGTAGGTGATGAGGCTGGTGGCTGCTCTTCTATTTTGCTCTCAAGTGGGAAGGGCGGGATGCGACAGTCGAACGAAAATCCATCTTCACGCTCCATACGGAAGGTGCCCCTAATAAAGAAAATTGCAGTATTCAATGCTTACACAGATATTCAACTTTCTTTTAAAAATTAACAGTATATAAGCCAAGCTCATGAATTTAATAACAAAGTCCCACAAAAGAGCCAGTAAATTTCATTGTGCTTTAATGCAAGTGGATTTTTTTGTCTAGTTATGCACACAAATTGCTTGGTAGGCAACCTGTTTAGCAATGCAATTAGTAATCCAAACATCTGGCATTTCATTCCAACTTTGTAAGAAAAGTCACCTCTTCCCCTCATCGGTACTAAATGTGGTTTTCCGGCAGAATTCTCTGCGTGCACATAGATATGTACATACATGTGTAATTCACTACATAGGGTCTTCATAAATAAACAGGCTGCGACTGTCCAGAGGTCGGTAGAAGAATGTATGGGCACACAAACTCATCCCCAAGTACCTCCCTCCCCATTAAATCAATGTGATGCTGAAACATTTCTTCATATTGATTATTTCCTTACTTTATTTTATTCACAAGAAATTAGCATATTCTACATAATAAATGTCAAAAGTAATCAGATGATAAAGGAAACAGTGCGATGGAAATAGTGAACAACGGGGACAGGCAACTACGCACGCACGCGCGCGCGCACACACACACGCGCACACACACAACCACCAACTCCAGCATATTGGGCCGGTATGCAACATCGCATGTGAAGCAAGCAGAGATCTGGTGGTGGTGGGGAAGGGCAATGGGAAGGGGTATTAGTGTACAGGTGGGGAGAGAGAAGAATGCTGCCTGGTGAATTGTTCAGGGACTAGAGTCAAACAGGGACAGTGTCAGGAGATTGTGGGGCAGGGAAGCGTGGGGGAAAAAAGGAACAAAATATCAGAGAAGTGGGGAAATATGGCTGGATGTGCTGGCAGAGGGCTGCAAATAAACTGTCATCTCACCATTCTCATCTCCCGAGTTGGCGGTGTGTGTGTGTGTGTGTGTGTGTGTGTGTGTGTGTGTGTGTGTGTGTGTGTGTGTGTGTGTGTGTGTGTGTGATGGAGTCTGTGGCCAAAAGCTACATATGAGTGAGTTCTCCTCCATCCAGTAAGTATAGAAGGATGGCTACACAGGATCTTGATACTTGGTACAATTTATTATATCAAGTATAAGTGGAGGAGTCTAAAATATATATCAGAATAAGGAAGATACGAGTGTAATTTTTCCATTTTTCTGCATTGGATACGAAATCTACCATCCCCTTGTTCCATGATCTTTACCGAGTCGTGCCACTTCTGCCTGACATGGTTGAGTAAGTAAACTCTGCTTGTGTGAGTGGTGAATATATGGAAGGGGGTGTGTGGTGTGGGATGAGGCAGGAATAACTAGCAGCCTCCAGGGTAATAGAGGACTGCTACAGGTATAAGCTCATTGAGAAAATACGGCAGGAGTATGGAGGAAGGTGGAAGTAACAAGAAGACAAAGAGGTAAGAGAATGTTCCACTTATGGAACTGAGAGTAGTACAAAAGTGTACTAAAACTCTTGTTGTTATTCTCTTACTGCTCTTATTGCTACCAAACCTGGCCTTGCTGACCTACAACACTTGCCACATAGCCAGATACATCATACAACATTCAAAGGAACACGAAATTATATAAAAAATCTGTAAAAAATATGTCGACCTGTTCTCTAAAACCATAGGTCCTGCAGAAATTTCAGTTACCTCCAAGTACATCACCACTGATCACAGGTGTGGAATGCAAAGTTCAGAAAAACAAAGAATTTCTGTGTAAAATGTATGTAGAATAAGACATGATTGGAAACTGTATAAGCAGTCACTAGCAAATGTTCAGCACCAGAAATATCTTGCACAAATCCTGAAGTATTGCAGTCCATATAGTCTTTAAGCCCATATTCTAAACTGTAGTATGGAGATACAAAGTATTTCTTTTTTGTGTAGGATATTGGGACAGCAGTGCAAAACAGTCTTCTGATAAAGCATTCAGTACAGCTTCGCAAGAATGTTTGTCCTTACCACTAATAAAAATGCACAGTTTTCACAGACAACAAAAGGTTAATGTAAGTCACCCCCTGACACTATCACGCGACTGGGTATCTCTGCACCGTCTGATTTAGGTTAGCTTTAGGTGACACTATTATGAGAGTGTTACAATCTTACATGAATATCTGAATACTGACTGAAGTCCACCACAGCTGCTTATTCTTACCTACATATCATTTACATTCTGCAAGCAGCCTTCAGAGTGTGGCTGATTGTACTTTTGGTACCACAACAATTTACTTTCTTCCCAATTGCAATCACTAACGATTTATGGATCGAATGACTGTTTATGGGCCTCTGTAAAAGCTTAAATCTCTCCGATTTTCCCATAATACTCACTCAAAGAGATGTACAAATTTGCAGTTAAAATTCATTTTGGGGCTCACTAGACCTAATGTTTCCATTCAATGCTATAAAGACACCACCGTTTAGGAAATATAAACTCTTTTTCCAATGCCCATTCTACTCAGCGAACATTTTATAACTTTCCACTTAATATTTCAATCAACTCTCAATTCCTAATATAGTATGGAGTGATTGCTTCCTAGCAGACACCCGAGACCGAGAACTAGGTCGCAAACATTATGACAGTTTAAACTTCCTGGCAGATTAAAACTGTGCCAGACACGACTCACGCCCCGTCCTCACAGCTTTACTTCTGCCAGTACCTCGTCTCCTACCTTCCAAACTTTACAGAACCTCTCCTGCGAGTTCTGCAAGATTCGCAGGAGAGGTTCTGTAAAATTTGGAAGGTAGGAGACGAGGTACTGGCAGAAGTAAAGCTGTGAGGACGGGGCGTGAGTCATGCTTGGGTAGCTCAGTTGGTAGAGCACTTGCCCGCGAAAGGCAAAGGTCCCGAGTTTGAGTCTCGGTCCGGCACACAGTTTTAATCTGCCAGGAAGTTTCATATCAGTGCACACTCCACTGCACAGTGAAAATCTCATTCTGGATTATGACAGTTAACAAGCAGTATTTTAATTTACTCTATAAACTGAGAGACTATTTCTGGCATATACTGAATATGTGACTTGTCAGGAGAGACTGTTACAAGTCTTCACAATGCACTGCAGATCAAGATATATCTATCGTCAAGACCATTGCAGAACTGATGAAGTGTCTGATTTAAACCCTCCATTCCAACTGTCCTGCGATTCTCATGAATGAAGCTAGCTATCCTTACCACTTCTAGCCATTTCCAAAATGAACTAATAATTGTCTCACACCCCAGGAAGCAGACAACATTGTCACTGTCATAAGCAATAATTTCCAGCCGACTATAACCTATTTGCAACTATGTCGAACAGTGACCCTCCCTACTCCAACCTAAGGGTATCCTGACAATCTTCAAAGAACTTCTCACCCCACCTTTCCTCCTCAAATCCCTGGCTTGATATTATGAACTCCACAACCACAGAGAGAAGTGCCATCCCTTACCACAAAAACTGATCCTTACTTCATCATCATCATCTCTATAGACTACGACTTGACCACTGCTACAGTGCTTGAGTTGCAGATTAAATTTGCCAACAGCGACACATATCTGTCCTTAAAGTCTGCTGCAGTGTCCGCATCACAGCAGTATGTCATCTCATCTCATATCACTGTCTTTTCCAAAATTGTTCTCTACAACTTCTCTCCTCATTCCTCAACTATTCAGTATATGGGCATCTTAAGATCTGTACGCCGGAACATATGGGATTCAACACTGTGGCTGGTTAATGGGTCCACTGAAAGTGGCTACACTTCAGAAGACCAACATCTTCAACCTAATGCCTGCAGCCTACCCTTGTATATCGAAGGCACTAACCACTTCCTCTCCACAGTTCCTATCCATTTCTAACCAGTGCTCTGTTTCTCACTGTCTGTGGCACCTCTCCTTAGATCAACATCCCAATCATTCTTAGTCTGACCACCATAGAACACATCTCTCCCAACACCTTCTCGATTGCAAATGCACAGCACCATTCTTGCTAACCATGGTTAATTACACCCTCATCCACAATTATTTCTCTTTTGAAAACAATGTCATGGACACTCAGATGAATGCATCATGTAACAACCTGTTGATAAACTACTTGGTAAAATCATTTCAAGCCACTTACAATTCTAAATCTCTTACTGGTTAGGATTCACTGAGGACATACACTGAAGGAAAAAACCAAAACACCAAAATATAATTAATGTACAGTAATGAAAATTCATGAACACATTTGTCTAGGCAATATATTTAAATTATTAACACTGCATGATCACAAGTTACACATGTTAATGTGTGGTTTCAGTTCTCTGAGACTGCAGACGTGTATGCAAGTTGCGTTTACGTGAGAGTGTGTGTGTGTGTGTGTGTGTGTGTGTGTGTGTGTGTGTGTGTGTGTGTACTGCTGACAAAGGCCTTTATGGCCAAAAGCTACAATTGTGTGAATCTTTTTGTTGTGCCTATTGCAACTCAGCATCTCCGCTATATGGTGAGTAGCAACTTTCCTTCTCTGGTATTGTTAAGTTAATGTATCAGTGAGTTAAGCCATTGCAAATGTGAAATGCTGGTACATTAATAGCTGGTGTAACCACCAGAATGTCAAGTGCAAACATGCAAATTTGCATTCATTGTGTTGTCAGAGGCTCTCAACAGACCTCTCCTAAAAAATACATGGCCATCACTGGCACTGAGGCAGAACCAGCTTTTATAAGGAAACAAAACAGACTTCCACCCCAACATCCAATGAGCTCTCACTTGACACCACTGATGACAGCAGTTTGGAATCAGTTGAATGTGTGCTACAGGGCATCTGGTGCAGAGTTGTCCTTGAAGTAACCCGATTTTTTAATAATTCTTTGTGTCACTGCAGTGCTAATTGCTGCTGCAAATGCAGTACAATGTGCAAGAGCCACACAACAAACATGATGGGCTTGATCTCAGCAATGCCACGTGGCCCTCTGGAGTCGTCCTTCAACCACACGTTCTTATGACCACTGTTGCCGCCAATCATGTATTGTGGCTACATTCCTGCCAAGTCTTTCTGCAATATCACATAAGCAACATCCAGCTTTTCGTAGTCCTATTACACGACATTGTTCAACCTAAGAGAGGTGTTAATAGTCGCATCTGTCACCTTATAAAGGCATTTTTGACTATCAACAACTCACTAAATCCAATCACAACTAACACAACTATTATAGCATGTATTTAAACCAAAGCTGATTGCATCCTCATAGTGTCACTATTAGCACAATTCTTATGAGACTGGTGTGAAATTTGAATAGAGATCATCTTTCAGATGTAGAAACATGCCTAGCAACTTTTGTACATGTTGCATAGCTGCTTCTTGGTGCTGCCATTTTTTTTTGTCAGTGTATTAATGATCTGAACACATGAGCACTTCCTATTTCTTTCTTCTAGAATCTCAGCGTCTTTGACCCCAAACAATTGAAAATCCAGGATAGAATAGTGACAATATTATGACTGCTACTCACCATATAATGGAAATGTTGAGTGGAAGACAGGCCCAACAAACACACTGCTCTTTCAGTCAAAAAGCCTTCTTCTGAATTAGAAAAACACAAACATAAAACACATTCACACAAATGTAACCCTCACACACATGACCACTGTCTAGAGACTGGCTTCAGCAGCCAGAGACAGCTTTGCCTAGGCAAAGGTCCAAGAATTCGAGACTCAGTCCGGCACACAGTTTTAATCTGCCAGAAGATTTTTTGGCCGAGAGCTTACTTATTCGGCAGTCTTTTTGTTGTGCATGTCTGCAACTCAACATTTCCACTATACCATGAGTAGTAATGTTGTCATCTTTGACCTCATTCATTTCAAATGAGCTCGTTCGTTACGTTCTGTGCTGAGGCTTCTTTTGTTGTGGTTGTATTGCTCTTCAAATGTTGGTGCCGGTGCTGAGAGAGAGCATTCCAGCCGATATAAAAACTTTGCATACAATTTTCTGAAAACTATTTGGTGAAAAAAAAAATTGATTTTGCGCATCTTACAGCCCAATATTTTCACTCTAAGAAGAACTGAATTTCTTTTCATTATCCACCATACTTACTGTGCTGCATCAAATTAAATAAATGACTGCACTAAATTTTAAAGAGGTGAAAATGCATTGGGCAAACTTTGTGCTAGGTTGATTTTAGTTCATACATTGCAGTAAATGAGATGCAGGTAAGATTTCAAAATTTTACTTAAAATTGAAAGCAGAATAATATCTGATTTCATTCTTGAGTTATTGGGTTTTATATCTGAAGGATGTTCGCGCACAATATGCCTATTCATGCCCTTGAACATCATAGATCAAGTGCTCATAAAAACTGTCATATCTCAAATGATTCAAGATATCAAAACAAGGTTTTCTGCAAATGACAGCACATGATGAGACATGTTCTATGATAAATACTCCAAACTTTTTTTATTCACTGAGATATGCAAGTTACTCAACTGCAGCAGTGAGAGGTCTGCAGCTCACGATGCATTTCGACATCTATAGCACTGTCGGAAAATCCAAGCGGTCATGCATATACACATCCACAACACCTGTGGAACAGTGGGGCAAGATGTATAAACATGCCCACAGCATTCAAAGGGTTAAACTAGTCACCTCAGTTCAGTAAGCCACTTCTCTGAGTGTTCACTTTCTCTTTGCTACTGGATCCCTGTGAATCTCTGTTCACATCAAACCTTCCATTTACCAATATCATCTCAACATTAACATCTGCAACCCACTGTATATCAGGAAGTTCCTACCATAAAACTGAGGCACCTACAGATGCCTCATTTGTAGCAGCTAAAGGTTTTGCCAAAATCTTTCCAGACCAGAATTATTCTCTCAATCTTGTCTTGTGCCCTACCTCTGAATACATTTAACACACTCCCCACACCTGTTGGCAAATCAGAACTTTAATGAGTTGATTCCTCTCTCTACATAGGCTTCAGTTAAGTTATGTCATGCTCTGAAATGAGGATATTCCTCATGGGACTCATTCATAAAAGTTGTTGTCCCCAAATATCCTACCTGCACAACAACCAATCTTGTCCTAAGGGCAATGTCCTTATGGAAGATCATGGTACGCGCGCGCCCGCCCGCCCGCACGCACACTTTGTTTGAGTGATACACATGTAATCTCCCCCCCCCCCCCCCCCCCCCACACACACACTTTTTCCCCAATCCCAGACTCCATTAGATCCTGTCTTACACTTATTTCTTCTTACCTTTCTGTCCCCCCCCCCCCTTCCACATTTCACAACCCATGCCAGATTCTCCCCCATCAGCTTAATGTTTTCTCCACTTGAGATGCCACAAGTGAAACCATCATACTCCCTCTCCCACTTTGAATATTTCACCTTCTCCCTCATACTCTTTCTTTTTCTTCCAATGTTCTTCTGGACAAACACCTGATCTGCCTCCACACAAAACAACTTTTGCATGGTAGCATAATTTTCTTCAACATCCCCTTAACTTTCACTTCATCACCCATTTTACATTCCTTCCATTTCTCCACCTACCACCCCGGCCATGACTGTATGTATTAGACATGTTTTAGTGTGATGGGGCAACAGAGACTGGTTTAAGAATAATTTTGGGGAGCGGAAGCCAAATAATTTTCAGCCTTTTCTACCTGCATGTCTACTGCTTAGTGTCTGTTTGGTATGTAGTGACCTGTTGTAATATATACTGTATTTAATCCTCGATTTTCTTTTAATGGAAAGTTACCAACTCCGTCCATATTTATCATTTTCTTCAGAGGATGGATACTGTGTTTTCTGAACTATGAAAGTAAAAGAAATAAAATTTTAAATTTTGTAAGTTATCCTATGTAACACTTCAAAATGGAGTACTTCCATCCTAAGCTTTAACTTATTGGAACTGAGTCTATGAAGCATTTTTTTAAAATTTAAGTTTTACTGCATAAACCTACCACATGTGGCCTGATGGTGCCTGCAAACTGACATGGCTGCTGTACTGGAAAGCTGGCGAAGTCCGAGAGAGGACAGGTTCCTGGCCAACCACTCCACGTCCACGCACTGTCTCCAGTGTACCCGACAGGCTGAAGATTCGCCAGTGCCGCTCCCGCAGCTGAACTGATAATTTTCCAAGATTCTCAAGACGTATGCAGTATCGCCACTGTGACAAGTAAATAAAATAATCAGTTGACTCTTAACTCATATACTCAAGAAAGATATTACCACCTTAAAAATCCTTAGAAGCCTAGATACAATTTGCCACTAGAAAATGGTTATTATTTTACATTCAAATCAGGTTTTCAATGTACTAAGAATTTCCCAGAGTCAAATTCTGGCTCTTACTTATAATTTATATAAAATTCAACATATGAATATTCATGCTACATATCACAAAACCAACCAATCTGAATCAATTTTTGAAGCTATACATGTAATTCCTGTACTCCCCCAATATATCACTTCAGAGCAACACTCTGAAGGATCTTTGAAATCTGAAACTAGCTCCTCCATCAGTGTACATAACTGCAACCTCACTTATTGCAGTTTTGCCTTCAAACAATACACCTCCAAAACAGACACTGGTATTTATGGGTCAGCTGTAGATGTCCTTACTTTTGTACCTATCAAACCTCACCCACTTTCTGGATAATGTGAACACTTACAAAGCTGTTTCTTCTGTTCTGTGAGACATTCATTCCTGCCTACCTGCTGGAAGATTTGTCATGCCATATCCTGAAAATATTGGGGGGGGGGGGGGGGGGACACAGTATAAATATCACTTTGCCATGGAAACTCTTAAAGGTACCCCACCCTATTTGTTTTTATTCCACTCCTGTCAGTAATATAATTTGTTTTATTTTATCTCATCTTGTGAAGAGCATATGCGCTACCGTAGTACAAAACAGCTTATTTTTATTCATGCCCTATTTCAATGAATTTTATTATAATAGTACATTTGATTTTCCTGGAAATATTTTATCTACAAGAATGTTCTTAACAAATGAAGAGTAAACACATGGATGTGAATTTTGCAGTTAGCAAAGATGTCTGCCTTTAAATGAGGGTTTTTTTTTTTTTTTTAAAAAAAAAAGTTCTAATGCTCCTTCTCAACAAACACATTTTTCTCAAAACTTTTTAAGTAATAAAGTTACTCATATTCAGATTTTTTTCCCGATTCCAAAAATGTCCACTTTCACTGGAATAAGTTGTTGGTTTGTTAATTATTCAATTTGTAAAATTTCGGCAAGCTTTGGGATTCCCCACAGAAGTCATTTTGATTAAATAGTGCTTATAATTTTACATTTTTCTGGGCATTCAACTCTCAGATCAATACATTTGGCCTTTTGCCTATTTTAATTTTATGACCTCTAAATTGGCTGTCTTGTGTTAATATTATGAAGGTAATAATAAAACAATGAAAACAATCAATTTTTGACAGAATAATTTAATTGGATAGATAAAAGATCTACCGTATTTACTCGAATCTAAGCTGCACTTGAATCTAAGCTGCACCTGAAATTTGAGACTCGAAATTCAAGGGGAGAGAAAAGTTTTAGGCCACACCTCCAAATCGAAACAAATTTAGTCCATTCTAATATGAGATACAATTTAGGTCGAATGAATGACGATACAGTACAGTAGTTTGGTTCGAGTCGTAAGCTTAGCAGTTAAGCTTTATCAGGTAGCCATTGCTATGCGCCAGGCGCTCCGTCCATATTTATTCGGGTACCCTTCCTTTTTCACGTGCTTCGTCTGGTTTGAATAGATTGCTTATGTTTCTTTGATCTGACAAGTGGCGTTTTCTTTGTTACAGGTGTTTACATCACTCTAAGCTGAAAATGCATTATTGTACTGTCATGCATTGTTTGTCGCATTCTGATACTGTGTGTTTACGAGCTGTCATCGCTCGCGGCATGGCTTGCTTCTGTGCGCACTACCGCCGCTTACAATAAAAGAAGAAAGGAATTATCTCATTAGCGAAACAATGGCAAGAGACTGCTATTTGTTGTTACTTACACTGCTGCTTTCTTTGATAATAATCAACAAGAACCAAATAATAGACTGCGTATGATAGAAGATGTTCTGAACGAGAGTTTAGCTAAAATTCTTCTCTGTTTGAAAATCTTTGTGCACAGAAATAAGAGTCATCTTAGATTTAAAAATTTAGTCATTTGCCGTGCTTCATTTCTGACTGTATCACTATTAGGCATAAGAATAATACGAATATAAACATGACATGATACGTACATTCTTCCGCGTTTGCTGTTGTCTCACACTAGTTTCGTAGTTTATTAGGCAGACAGGATTTAAATGAAATAGCAGCAAACACGAAAGAATACATGGCAAAATGTTCATATTCATATTATTCTTATGGTGAAGAGAATACTGCATGTGATTCACAGTTCATAAAAGTTCCTATTAGCAACCATCTCTTCTCACAGGTAGGAAAAAATTCAGAACGTAGAGTTGGCCATATTGACAAACATCCCAAACAGTCTTTCCAGTCGGATTTTCGTAGTACATTGAAATGCTGCTACATTCGAAGATTAACAATACGGAATTTGTATTTACTTCGTTGGATAATGTATGAAAATGCAGTGGTCGAAACTCGAGGCGGAGAAAAAAAGCTCGTCTTCCACCTTTTTTTTAATTTATTTACTGACACAGAGGTTTTGGCACCAGTATTTATCTTTGTGCCTGCAAAGCATGCCTGTGTATCGCTACGTATATTCGACGGCAGAAGTTGGTTGTGGCGGCACCTACCAACATTTTTCAGAACTTCCGCTTACTTTGCACTCGATCCTAAGCCGCAGGCGGTTTTTTGGATTACAAAAACCGGAAAAAAAGTGCGGCTTAGATTCGAGTAAATACCATAATACCATACTCACCAAGCGGCGGCAGTACACACACATAAAAGAAGGTTATAATTAGACAAGCTTTCGGAGCTAGTGGCTCCTCCTTCAGGCAGAAGGGTTTAAGGGGAAGGAAGAAGGGTGAAGGCAAAGGGCTGGAGAGGTCTAGGAAAATGCATAGATTTAGGGAAAATCACCCAGAAACATGGGTCAGGGGAGACTTACTGCAGGCTGAGAAGAAAAGACTGATTGTTGTGGACTGCATCAGATGAGATTTGAAAACCTGAGATCTTAAAGGTGGAAGACAGGGTAATATGCAGGACAGAGATTACTGCTTAATCATCATGCACAAATTAATAAGAGTGACAAGCTAAATGCATTGTACATAACAGATTTGGGAGAGAGGGGGAGGGGGGGGGTTGAAAAATAGATGGGCAAGACACTGAAAGATGTAAAGAATTAAAACAGAGTGAAGAGAAGAGTACTTATTGTGAAGAAATGCTGAGATGGAAGAAATTAACATAACAGAATGTATTAATCAGCTACTTCGACAGGTCCGTGACTTCCTAAAATCATGCCCTGAAACAAGATCCATCCTGTCTGAAACTTTGCCCACCACACCTAGAATAGTTTTTCGTCGCCCTCCCAATCTCCGCAGTATTTTTGTCAGATCCTATGCTCCTTCTGCACCCATCTCCCAACCCTATGGGCCCTACCCCTGAGACCGTCCTCACTGCAAGACTTGCCCTATGCACCCTCCTACCACCACCTATAGCAGTCCTGTAGCTGGCAAAACAATACTATCAAAGGGAGAGCCACCTGTGAAATGACACATGTCATATACCAGCTGTTATGTAAACACTGTTCGGCCTTTTAGATTGGCATGACTACCACCAAATTATCAATTAGGACGAATGGGCATAGGTAGAGGGTGTATACAAGCAACACACAATATTCTGTAGCAGAGCATGCTCTACAACATGACAATTGTGACCTCAGTGCCTGTTTCACCACACACACCACCTGGATCCTTCCCCCAGACACCAGTTTCTCAGAACTACACAGGTGGGAACTAGAGTTACAACATTTCCTTGGTTCTTGCTACCCACCTGGCCTTAATTTACGTCAATTTCTTCGATCTCAGCATTTCTTCTCTTCACTCCATTTTAGTTTTCTACATCTTTCATTATCTTACCCGTCTATTTTTCACCCCCCCCTCCCCCCTTCCACCTCTGTCATGTGCAATGCACTCAGCTTGTCACTCTTATTAACTCATGCAAGATGTTTAAGCAGTAATCTCTGTTCTGCACATTACCCTGTCTTTCATGTTTAAGCTCTCAGGTTTTCAAATTTTGTCCGATGCAGTTTCCAACACTCAGTCTTTCCTTCTCATCCCATGTGGTAAGTCTTCCCTGACCTGAGGTTCTGGGCGACTTTTCCAAAATCTACCACTTTTCCTAAACCTCTCCAGTCCTCTTCCTTCACCCTCTTCCTCCCCCTTCAACCCCTCTGCCTGAAGGAGGAGCCACTGGCTCCCGAAGCTTGCCTAGTTACAATCTTCTTTTATGCTTGTGTTCTGCCATTGCCTGGTGAGTAGATTTTATATTGAAGGTAATAATAAAATTGATTTTTAATCTTACAGGGATCTATAAGCAGGTGTGAAGGACAATGATTGAGCCCGTTGGAGGCTAGCATTCATTTAGCCACCATCATGTATACAGTATTTAAGATAGCCCATGTTAAGTGGCTTCTCTCCATTGCTGTTAGTCAGTTCTCACTTAACTATCAAAATGTGCATTATTCACTTTGTGTAAGTCAGTCAATTCATTAACATCTTGTAATCACACCATCTATTTATGTGCCCCTACCAGCCAGTCAAATCTTACTACGCTACCACTAGTAAACTCTGTCATACTGTAACAGCCCACTTGTTTTATGTGCTAAAATTAATGCTTGTAACAAAACCGATTATCATACAATGGGATTTATTATAAATAAACAAGTAGAAATATAAAGTTGATTACTGCAGTGTGGCATACATTATTTGGTGAACGTCTAAATTGTTTTCACTATGAGTATCAGTGCAGCTACCAAATGCAGTCTATCAGGTGGGGCATTGCTATGGTGTCTTACTGAACTTTGTTATCAACAATATCATTTACAGTTACTTACCCAATAAACAGAAGCAGTCTGAAATTCTCTAGAACCCATATAGAAAGGTATGACTGTCACACGAACATTTTCTGTTGTTTCCTTGTGAACATCTGACAATTCAAGCCATGGATGATTTTTTCTTTGCCATGCATCTAAAGTTTCTAGTCCTACAAATGGTGGATCTGAAACACGACCAGCAATAACCCTGTAACATCATTAATCAATATACTATTATAAAAATTTCATTACAGAACGTGCACACTGTCCCTGAATTATCATTCACCTTTGAATTAATCAAAGCAAAGAACACAAACTACTGTTGTTAGCTACGTAAACTGCAAAATAAATAATTCTTTTTTTTTTTTAAACCCAACCTACAGCCTCTAGTTTTTAATATGAACACAGGATAACAGGGTAAGTAATATAAGTTAATATAAGTTCATAAAGTATTGTTAGAATAATGTCTCAATAATAATGACCCAAACAATAAAAATTACTGAATTTTACTCCTTAGTTGTATTTGTTGCTAAAGATAAATTTACCAGGACATGAGTACAGAAATTCCATCTTTTAAGTGGCTTCAACCAAATGTATAGTTATCTACTTTATACAAGTATTTTCACACTGATCTAAAAGATAATTCTAATTCTATAAAGCAACGAGTATTGAAAGTATAAAATGTGCTACAGTAGGGAACGGTGAAAGTGGTGGCTGAAGGGGCAAGTAATGAAGGTTACACAGACAATTTCCTGACTGTTCATAGGAACACAAGTGAACAGAGTGACTGCACAGTAACATACTAATACCTTAGATTAGGACTGCTACTGCATTCCAGTACTCATGACGTAGAGGCATCCCTTCATCATGGCATATATCTAGAGACAATATCTGGGTTGGGTTGTTTGGGGAAGGACACCAGACAGCGAGGTCATCAGTCTCATCGGATTAGGGAAGGACGGGGAAGGAAGTCAGCTGTGCCCTTTCAAAGGAACCATCCTGGCATTTGTCTCAAGCGATTTAGGGAAATCACAGGAAACTGAAATCAGGATGGTCGGACGCACGATTGAACCGTCGTCCTCCCGAATGAGAGTCCAGTGTGCTAGCCACTGCGCCACCTCGCTCGGTGAACAACACATCGCAATGGAAAATTCTATATATTTATAAAACTTTGCAGATAAAATAATGAACAGCCAAGGTGGAAACAATAACAAAGATTCTTAGAATGTAGCAACATTAACCCAAAACAACAAAAAAGCACATAATATGTACATATGCACAAAAAACTAAATATCTACCGTATTTACTCGAATCTAAGCCGCACTCGAATCTAAGCCGCACCTGAAAAATGAGACTCGAAATAAAGGAAAAAAAAATTTCCCGAATCTAAGCCGCACCTGAAATTTGAGACTCGAAATTCAAGGGGAGAGAAAAGTTTTAGGCCGCACCTCCAAATCGAAACAAAGTTGGTCCATTGTAATATGAGACAATTTAGGTCGAATGAATGACGATACAGCTACAGTAGTTTGGTTCGAGTCTTAAGCTTTACCACGTAGCCATTGCTATGCGTCAGGCGCTCCATCCATATTTATACGGGTACCCTTCCTTTTTCACGGGTTTCGTCTGGTTTGAATCGATTGCTTATTTTGCTTTGATCTGATAAGTGCCGTTTTCTTTGTTATAGGTGTTTGCGTCACTCTTAAGCTGAAAATGCATTACTGCACTGTGTCATGCATTGTTTGTCGCATTCTGATAGCACGTGTTTACGGCCTGTCGCGGCTCGCGGCATGGCTTGCTTTTGTGCGCACTACCGCCGCGTAAAAAAAAAAGAGAGAGAGAGAGAGAGAGAGAGAGAGAGAGAGAGAGGAATCGTCTCATTAGCGAAACAATGGCAAGAGACTGCTATTTGTTGTTACTTACACTGCTGCTTTCTTTGATAATGATCAACAAGAATAAAATAATAGACTGCGTATGATAGAACATGTTCTGAACGAGAGTTAGGCGAAAATTTTTCTCCGTTTGAAAATCTTTGCGGCCGCTTCTTTATTACATCAAATGCTGCACAGAAATTAGACATCTTAGATTTAAAAATCTAGTCACTTGCCGTGCTTCATTTCTGACTGCATCACTATTAGGCATAAGAATAATACGAAATACGAATATAAACATGACACGATACGTATATTCTTCCGCGTTTGCTGTTGTCTCACTCTAGTTTCGTAGTTTATTAGGCAGACAGGGTTTTAATGAAATAGCAGCAAACACGAAAGAATACATGGCAAAATGTTTATATTCGTATTATTCTTATGGTGAAGAGAATACTGTATGTGATTCAAATTTCATCAGGTTCCTATTAGCAACCATCTCTTCTCACAGATAGGAAAAAATTCACAATGTAGAGTTGGCCATATTGACAAACATCCCAAACAGTCTTGCCAGTCAGATTTTCGTAGTACACTGAAATTGTGCTACATTTGAAGATGAACAATACAGAATTTGTATTTACTTCGTTGGATAATGTATGAAAATGCAGTGGTCGAAACTCGCGGCGGAGAAAAAAAGCTCGTCTTCCACTTTTTTTTTTAAATTTATTTACTGATGCAGAGGTTTTGGCGCCAGTATTTATCTTTGTGCCTACAAAGCATGCCCGCGTAGCGCTACATATATTCGACGGCAGAAAATTTTTCATAACTTCCTCTTGCTTTGCACTCGATTCTAAGCCGCAGGCGGTTTTTTGGATTACGAAAACCGGAAAAAAAAGTGCGGCTTAGATTCGAGTAAATACGGTATATTTTTTAAAAAGATAACAATTGAAAATGGTCACTGCAGAAAAGGCAAATAGGAGTGGCAAAAAAGTGCAGTTAGCAGCTTTGTGAATCAAGTACATAATGCTACACCAAGGCATTTTATATGAATCTATGTGGCAGCTGTTTCCTTCAAATACTACCTGGGCAGCAGCCACAGTAGAAATGACACTGTGGCAGCTGTTTCATGGATGAGCTACAGAGTTCTGATTCTCAATTCCAAGAGAAGGGAACACGAGAGGTAGGTGGACCAATCTTCTTCTGCTGCTTCCAAATGATGAACATGTCTCTTCATGACGACACAATGTGTAATACAAATCCATCTGTGAAAACTGTCTGATTACACTGTTTAAACAATGGAAAATCAGTGATTAGAATTTTGTGGCCCGCCTATTCAAAGGCATTGCTGAAGTCATAAATTATATGACCAGGGTGAACTTTGCAGCTTAGTTCCACTGCTAACTTTTATCAAAATAATATATGTCAACTTCCTCTGTAAAGTATACTTAATGAAAATCAAAATAAGGGGCAGCTAACTTTTATGCTGTCAAAAATGAATAACATTTTGCACAGCATCTCCTTCCCAAAATGTAAGATTTGAAGTAGTGAAAATTATCTATGATTAAATATGTATACACTGAAAATATCACAAATTCAGTGAAGAATTGTCAGAAGACAATTTTTAATGTGATTAACAATTTATGGGAACTGAGAAATGTTCACATAGGCAATTTACAATGCAAGTCTAATGGTGACATTTCACGAACAATGCAGGCCTGTGGGCATTATGTGGTCCCTCAGACAAGCATTGTTAAAGTTTTGAAAAGTACCTGTTTCTGAGCATACTAGTAACTTCACCAAACTGATAAATTGCAAAAGTTGGTAGATTTAATTCATTTGAAATGCATGTACAATCCATGTGGGGAAAATTATGAATCAAATAAACAGTTATTTCATTACATCTAATGTTCATTATCTAGTGTGAAAAGAACACGAGCGTTGATCAGACATGCACAGGACACTATATGGATGTCACATTAAATAGCAATGAAGAGGTATGAATTATGATTATCTATAAATGGTGAATCACAGCTCATCGAAAAGAGACTGTGAGGAGCAGTCTACAGGCATGAAGAACTTTCCAAGTAACAACCTATACATGTATCTGCAGTCATACAGGTACTTATGACACCTCAGATGAAGGCTGAATGAGCCTACAAGTGGTTCATAACTAACAGTTTATGCAGTTACAAACAAGGAATAATGACCTGGCATCAGAAGTAGATATAGTCATATATTGAATGACACACAGTTTCTGTAATTCCTCGTGGTCCAGCTGGTTAACAAGTTTCAATCGTACCAAAACATGGGTAAACTAATCAAAATGTTCAGCTTTGCCTGTTGTCCCCTAAGAGGCCTCTGTCATTGTGTCAATCTGAAGACAACAATGGTGGTTAATTTCGTATATTTTCATTCCCTGTGTGGGAGTGAATTCTGTGGAATTATCTTTCAGGACACTGCACCTGAAGTAAAAGTGCTTAGTCAGCACAAGTGAACAGTAAGAATATTGTGTAAAGCAGATAACCATACATCTTGCTGAAGCCTTTTAAAGGATCTTTGATTTCTTACATTTACTTCTCAATAAATTTACTCCTTAATGGGTTTTGTAACTGACAAAAAAACCTTTTCAGCTGAACTTACATGTACACAAGCACAATAAAAGACACAAAAAGTCTTCATATAGACTTTGCCTCCTTGTCTACAGTTCACTTAAGAACTGAATTATACGAGGGCCGTTCAGAAAGTAACATCCGGTTGATTTAAAAAAAAAACACCAAGTTAAATAAAAATATTTTAATATATACATCTTACAACTACATCTTTGCACTATTTTTCTACATAGTCTCCATAGCGATTGAGGCACTTATCATATCTCTTCACAAGCTTTGAAATTCCTTCTGCATAAAAATCACCCGCTTGTGCCTGGAGCCAGCCTGTGACCGCATCTTTGAGCTCTTCGTTGTCATCAAACCGCTGTGACCCGAGCCATTTCTTCAAATGCATGAAGAGGTGATAATCACTTGGCGCCAGGTCTGGGCTGTAAGGTGGATGGTTGATAATGTCCCACTTGAAGGACTCGAGAAGGGCTGCTGTTCTGCGAGCAGAGTGAGGACGGGCGTTATCGTGCAAAAAAACGATACCGGAAGTCAGCATACCACGGCGTTTGTTCTGTATAGCCCGTCTTAACTTTTTTATTGTTTCACAGTACACGTCTTGATTAATGGTCGTACCACGTTCCATGAATTCAACCAACAACACCCCTTTGGCATCCCAAAACACCGGTGCCATCAGTTTTCTGGCAGAAAAATCTTGCGAGGCTTTTCTTGGTTTGGTAGGCGAATTTAGATGTGCCCACATCTTTGATTGTTCTTTTGTCTCAGGGTTCACGTACGTAATCCATGTTTCGTCACCGGTCACGATTCTGTTTAACAATGGTTCTCCTTCGTCCTCATAACGTGACAGAAAGTCTAATGCAGAGGCCATTCTTTGAGTTTTGTGGTGGTCGGTAAGAATTTTGGGCACCCATCGTGCACAGAACTTACGGTAACCCAATCTTGCTGTCACCATCTCATACAAGAGAGTCTTAGAAATCTGTGGAAAACCAGTAGACAACTCCGACATTGAGAAACGTCGATTTTCACGAACTTTTGCATCAACTGTCTGAACAAGTTCGTCAGTCACCAATGATGGTCTACCACTCCTCTCTTCATCATGAACGTTTTCTCGTCCACTTTTAAATAAACGTACCCATTCACGGACAACTCCTTCACTCATAACTCTTGGTCCGTACACGGCACAAAGCTCATGATGAATAGCTGCTGCACAATATCCTTTGGCTGTAAAAAACCTTATGACAGCACGCACTTCACATTTGGCGGGGTTTTCTATTGCAGCACACATTTCAAACTGCCACAAAAACTAAACTAGCGCAGGTACAACGTTCACTCGACCACGGCTTGATGCCGACTGACCTGTTGAGTGCGTGAACGCACAGATGGCGTCGCTACTCCCCCCACAACCCGCACTGTGACCGATCGGAGGTTACTTTCTGAACCGCCCTCGTATGATCGAGTGCAACTGTGTTCAAAATTCTCCCTCCAACCTATATAACAGAATTAATGACCTCACTACTCACTCCTTCTACAAAGTAACTGAATATTTAGATATAAGTCATTCTGAAGATGCCTGCCAAGGATAGACTAGCATGGGGAGTTATCTCAAACTAGTCTTTGGTCTGAAGATCAGCAGCACATTTTAAAAAATCTGATTTTGGATACTTTTGGTTGTTGTTTACAGTAGTACAACTAAATAATTCTGCCTACAAGTCTAATAAGTAAAACTGTGGATTTCCATTAAACATGCCAGATATTTTGTTCATAACTTCTATATCACTCGTCTGTCATTTGATGTTCTGTGTAAGGAAGACAATAGATACCAGTTCTTTTACAAAAACTATACACATTATCTTGAAACAGAAGGACACAAATATTACTATAGTGTGTGTTGATTACAATGAAAGGGCAGTACATTCTAAGATAGCAGACATCAGCATCAAATGAGATGCAAGCCACTGTCATTAGCATCATTAGTGTCAACAGGACAGCATGGAACTACATTATAGTTACCTGTGATAACACAGACATTCTTTTTTATGCAGCAGAGGATCATTTTTCGAACAATGGAAAATCCAGGATGAAGTAATTATGATATTATGGAAAGAATAGATTACTATTCACCATACAGAGAAGACGTTTAATTGCACACCAGCAAAACAAAAAGACTGCTACACATTTGAGCTTTAGACCACAAGGCTTTCTTCTAAGGTAGAAGAGGTGCACGCACGCACACAAACAATGTGTCCAGTGGCTGACGTGACAGTGTATAGAGCAACTGCACCTGATGGGAAAGTAATCTGTGGTGGTGTGGGTATGGAGGAGGCTGGTGTGGGGAGGGATAACAGGATAGGAATGGAGAAGGCGTAGTGCTGCTTGTGGGAGCATGCAGGCACATGATGGGGGCAGGGTAGCGCCCCTAAGTGCAGTCGGGAACTTTGAAGGAAGGAGAGAAGTGAGGGGGGAGGCTAGTGGGTGTGTTGGTGGTGTAGAAGGCTGTGGTGTTGGAATGGGAGCAGGGAGGCAACAGCACTTGAGGGACAGAGAGTAGTGAACGTCCAGGCCGGGGGTGTTACAACAGCATAGAATATACTGCAGGGAAAGTTCCCACCTGCACAATTCAGAAAAGATTGTGTCAGTAGGAAGGATTCATATGACGCATGCTGTGAAGCAGTCACTGATGTGAAGACTTCTGTATTAGGCAGCATGCTCAGCAACTCCGTAGTCCAGCTGTCTCTTAGCCACAGTTTGGCAGTGACCACTCATGTGGACGGACAGCTTGTCTGTTGTCATGCCTACACAGAAAGCAGCACAATGGTTGCAGCTTTTGTAGATCACCTGATTACTTTCAAAGGTGGCCCTGCGTTTGATGGGATACGAGGTGCCGGTGACAGGACTGGAATAGCTAGTGAGGGGAGGTTGTATGGCACAGGTCGTGCATCTATATCTATTGCAGGGATATGAGCAATGAGGCAAAGAGTTGGAAGCAGGGGTGAAATAAGGGTTGACGAGGATCAAGAATATTGCACAGGTTCAGTGGACAGTGGAACACCACTGTGGGAGGGATGGGTGGATGTTTTTGTTGTGGTCTTCAGTCCTGAGACTGGTTTCATGCAGCCCTCCATGCTAGTCTATCTTGTGCAAGCTTCTTCATCTCCCAGTACCTACTGCAACTTACATCCTTCTGAATCTGCTTGGAATATTCATTTCTTGGTCTCCCTCTACGATTTTTACCCTCCACGCTGACCTCCAATACTAAATTGGTGATCCCTTGATACCTCAGAACATGTCCTACCAATCGATCCCTTCTTCTAGTCAAGTTGCACCACAAACTCCTCCCCAATTCTATTCAATACCTCCTCATTAGTTATGTGATCTACCCACCTAATCCTCAGCATTTTTCTGTAGCACCACATTTCGAAAGCTTCTATTCTCTTCTTGTCCAAAGTATTTATTGTCCATGTTTCACTTCCATACATGGTTCACTCCATACAAATATTTTCAGAAACAACTTCCTGACACTTAAATCTATATTCAATGTTATCAAATTTCTCTTCTTCAGAAACGCTTTCCTTGCCATTGCCATTCTACATTTTATACCCTCTCTACTTCGAACATCAGTTATTTTGCTCCCCAAATAACAAAACTCTTACTACTTTAAGCGTCTCATTTCCTAATCTAATTCCATCAGCATCACCAGACTTAATTCGACTACATTCCATTATCCCATTATCCTCGTTTTGCTTTTGTTGATGTTCATCTTATACCCTCCTTTCAAGACACTGTCCATTCCGTTCAACTGCTCTTCCAAGTCCTTTGCTGTCTCTGATAGAATTACAATGTCATCAGCGAACCTCAAAGTTTTTATTTCTTCTCCATGGATTTTAATACCTACTCCGAATTTTTCCTTTTCTTTCCTTTACTGCTTCCTCGATACACAGATTGAATAACATTGGGGATAGGCTACAACCCTGTCTCACTCCCTTCCCAACCACTGCTTCCCTTCGTGTCCCTCGACTCTTATAACTGCCATCTGGTTTCTGTACAAATTGTAAATAGCCTTTCGCCCCCTGTATTTCACCCCTGCCACCTTCAGAATTTGAAAGAGTATTCAAGTCAACATTGTCGAAAGCTTTCTCTAAGTCTACAAATGCTAGAAACGTAGGTTTGCCTTCCCTTAATCTAGCTTCTAAGATAAGTCATAGGGTCAGTATTGCCTCACGTGTTCCAATATTTCTACGGAATCCAAACTGATCTTCCCCGAGGTTGGCTTCTACCAGTCTTTCCATTCGTCTGTAAAGAATTCGCGTTAGTATTTTGCAGCTGTGACTTATTAAATTGATAGTTCGGTAATTTTCACATCTGTCAACACCTGCTTTCTTTGGGATTGGAATTATTATATTATTCTTGAAATCTGAGGGTATTTCGCCTGTCTCGTACATCTTGCTCACCAGATGGTAGAGTTTTGTCAGGACTGGCTCTCCCAAGGCTGTTAGTAGTTCTAATGGAATGTTGTCTACTCCCGGGGCCTTGTTTCGACTCATGTCTTTCAGTGCTCCATCAAACTCTTCATGCAGTATCGTATCTCCCATTTCATCTTCATCTACATCCTCTTCCATTTCCATAATATTGTCCTCAAGTACATCGCCCTTGTATGGACCCTCCATATACTCCTTCCACCTTTCTGCTTTCCTATCTTTGCTTAGAACTGGGTTTCCATCTGAGCTCTTGATATTCATGCAAGTGGTTCTTTTTTCTCCAAAGGTCCTGTAGGCAGTATCTATCTTACCCCTTGTGAGAAAAGCCTCTACATATTTACATTTATCCTCTAGCCATCTCTGCATAGCCATTTTGCACTTCCTGTCGATCTCATTTTTGAGACGTTTGTATTTCTTTTTGCCTGCTTCGTTTACTGCATTTTTATATTTTCTCCTTTCACCAATTAAATTCAATATTTCTTCTTTTAACCAAGGATTTCTACTAGCCCTTTTTACCTATTTGATCCTCTGCTGCCTTCACTACTTCATCTCTCCAAGCTAACCATTCTTCTTCTACTGAATTTCTTTCCACCATTCTTGTCAATTGTTCCCTAATGCTCTCCCTGAAACTCTGTACAATCTCTGGTTTAGTCAGTTTACCCAGGCCCCATCTCCTTAAATTCCCACCTTTTTGCAGTTTCTTCAGCTTTAATCTACAGTTCATAATCAACAGATTGTGGTCAGAGTCCACATGTGCCCCTGGAAATGTCTTACAATTTAAAACCTGGTTCCTAAATCTATCTCTAACCATTATATAATCTATCTGATACCTTCTGGTTTCTCCAGGCTTCTTCCATGTATACAACCTTCTTTCATGATTCTTGAACTAAGTGTTAGCTATGATTAAGTTATGCTCTGTGCAAAATTCTACCAGGCAGCTTCCTCTTTCATTTCTTACCCCCAATCCACATTCACCTACTATGTTTCCTTCTCTTCCTTTTCCTACTACCGAATTCCAGTCACCCACGACTATTAAATTTGTGTCTCCCTTCACTATCTGAATAATTTCTTTTATCTCATCATACATTTCTTCAATTTCTTTGTCATCTGCAGAGCTAGTTGGCATATAAACTTGTACTACTGTAGTAGGTGTGGGCTTCGTGTCTATCTTGGCCACAATAATGTGTTCACTATGCTGTTTGTAGTAGCTTACCCACACTCCTATTTTTTTATTCATTATTAAACCTACTCCTGCATTACCCCTATTTGATTTTGTATTTATAACCCTGTATTCACCTGACCAAAAGTCTTGTTCCTCCTGCCACTGAACTTCACTAATTTCCACTATAACTTTAACCTATCCATTTCGCTTCTTAAATTTTCTAACCGACCTGTCAGATTAAGGGATTGACATTCCATGCTCCAATCCGTAGAACGTCAGTTTTATTTCTCCTGATAACGATGTCCTCCTGAGTAGTCCCCGCCCGGAGATCCGAATAGGGGACTATTTTACCTCCGGAATATTTTACTCACGAGGACGCCATCATCATTTAAGCATACAGTAAAGCTGCATGCCCTCGGGAAAAATTACGGCTGTAGTTTCCCCTTGATTTCAGCCGTTCACAGTACCAGCACAGCAAGGCCGTTTTGGTTAGTGTTACAAGGCCAGATCAGTCAATCATCCAGACTGTTGCCCCTGCAACTACTGAAAAGGCTGCTGCCCCTCTTCAGGAACCACACGTTTGTCTGGCCTCTCAACAGATTCCCCTCCGTTGTGGTTGCACCTACGGTATGGCTATCTGTATCGCTGAGGCATGCAAACCTCCCCACCAATGGCAAGATCCACAGTTCATGGAGGGGGGGGGGGGGGCGTTGAGTGGATAGTAGGCCCTTATTTCGGGACATGACAAGATGTAGTTGAAACCCTGACAGACAATGTGATTCAGTTGTTCCAGTCCTGGTCAGTACTGAGTTATGAGGTGAGTGCTTCTTTGTGGCCGAACACTGGGTATGTGGGAGGTGGCAAATGACTAGAGTGACAAGGCACAGAAGATCTGTTTTTGTACAAAGCTGGGAGGGTAATTTCAGTCTGTGAAGGCCTCAGTGAGACCCTTGGTATATTTGGCTAGGCTGTATGGAAGGGGCTTCTTGGTGTGAAATGGGTGGCAGCCGAAAAAGTGGAGGTACTGCTGATGGTTTGTAGGTTTGATATGGATGGAGGTACTAATGTAGCCATCCTTAAGGTGGAGGTCAATGTTGAGGAGGTGGCTTGTTGGGCTGAGGAGGACCACATGAAGTGAATGGGGGAGAAGGTGTAGAGGTTCTGGAGACATGTAGATAGCGTTCCCTTACCGTAAGTCGAGAACGCAAAGTGTTATCAATGAATCTGAATCAGGAGAGGAGTTTGGCATTCTGGGTGGTTAAGGAGAATTCCTCCAGATGGCATTATTTCCATTTATCTCCAGTGTCAGTAACCTAAAAACTGAAAATAAAAATAAATGATTTCCGCATAGGAACTCAACCCCACAAGCCTCACGTTACCGTTCTGTACTCTTTCCATTGTCTGGAAGCTAAGCTAACCTAAATGGCTCAAGCTTCACCCGAGCTGTCAAAAATGCTATTTTTTTCTAAACTCTGTGCCATCTGGAGCTCCCACTTCTGTCATTTTCATTTCTGGTCAACCCCTGTTTTGAAATCTGAAGAGTAGATACGGTCCCCTTGTAAGTTAAAAAAAGAAACAACAGATTAATGTTCTCTAGCACGTTCTCAACGAAATTTGATTTATATATAAAACTGGAATGATCTAAGTGTCCATGTAGTCTGATGAGTCAACTTAGAAAATTTTCATCAAGCAACATATGGTATCAGCTTAACCAGAACACAGTAACTCACAACTCAACAACAAATCAAATAATAATATATAGTGTGTCACGCATCAAAAATTCTAATAAGAATAATTTTGAAAAGAGTTGAAAACCAATTGAATAGCACTCTAAGTGAAGACCAATTCGGTTTTAGAAGCGGTGTAGGGACGAGGGAAGCAATCTTATCTTTAAGACTAATAATTGAGAAACAAATTTCCAAAAACAAACAAGTATTTATAGCCTTCGTAGACCTCGAAAAGGCATTTGACAATGTTGTATGGCCAGAAATGTTTAGAATTCTGAAGAAGGCTGGTCTGAAATATAATGATAGAAGGATAATCTTTAAAATATACCAAAATGAAACAGCCTTAGTTAAGAAGGAAAACAAAGAAGAAACAGCAAGAATAAGGAAAGGAGTGAGACAGGGATGCCCACTATCTCCAGTAATTTTCAACGCATATATCCAAGAAGCAATAGACAAAATAAGAGAGAATATTGAAGTAGGAATAAAACTTAACGGAATGAAAATAGATATGTTGCGATATGCAGATGATATCGCCATAATTACAGAAAGGAAAGAAGATTTAGAAGCCGCACTCAATGAAATGGAAAACACCTTAAAAGAACAGTATGGAATGAAAATAAATAAGAAAAAGACTAAAGTGATGGTGAGTGGCGCCCTGAACTACAATGAACCCATACGAATAACAATAAAGGGAGAGAAACTAGGGCAGGTTACAGAATTTAACTACTTAGGTAGCAAAATAACAGCAGATGGAAGGAGCAAAAGTGACATTAAAAACAGAATACAACTTGCCAAAATAGCATTCAATGGAAAAAGAAACTTACTGACGAGTAGAAATGTTAGTTTAGACGTAAGAAAGAGAGTCATGAAAACCTATGTGTGGAGTACAGCCCTTTACGGATGTGAAACTTGGACTTGTGGAAAAGAAGAAAAGAGAAGATTAGAGGCATTCGAAATGTGGTGCTACCGGAGAATGGAAAAAATCAGCTGGCGAGACAAGGCTACAAACGAAGATGTCCTCAGAAGAGTGAAAGAAAACAGATCTCTTTGGCGAAATATACAGAAAAGAAGAATAACCTTCATAGGTCACATTTTACGGCATAACAATTTCATTAAGAGAATATTAGAAGGAATCATTGAAGGAAGAACTCGCCGAGGACGACCTAGATTAACCTACATTCAACAAGTAATAAATGACATCGGGTGCCAGACCTATGCAGATATGAAGAAGAAAGTTGACAAAAGAACGGAATGGCGTGCTGCTGCCAACCAACCTGTGGGTTGATAACCGAAGAAGAAGAAGAGTGTGTCACATGTCACTTTTGTAAGTACAGCAAGCTTACAGGAGTTTAATCACTGGTTGCAAAATTTAACATGATCTTAATTTATAATAAAGGCAAGTTGCAGTTGCTTTTAAGAATCAAGAAAGGTATTATTCTAAATCATTATTGTTTACCACAATGGAACAGTGCATTTCAAAAACTAACATTCCATCTCAATGCCAGAACCTGTATAAGTGCAACCAGAAACAATGTAATACTTCAAACAGACCTTCAAACTTATTCACATAATTAATATAATTTACCTCTGTCTGGCACATGAGACAAGAATTTGTCCACCAGTTCATGATGCAGTGGCTGCTTTTCAGTAGTTGTATATGGCAGTACATCCTCATGGGCTACATAGTCCAAGCCTGGTATAGCATACAAGCTACGACTGCTGTCTTGGTTACCAAGAAACGTAACTGCCTCTGTTTGTGCTCGCTGAAACAAACCAGTGACATATTATTAAACTGAAAATAAACCATGTCTGTGAACTCAAATGACAATCTGTTACCAATTCACAATCATAATCAACTAAACAGTGAGCCAACTGCATCTGCGAACATGCTCCACTATAATGACAAAGTCTGAATAAAAACACATTAACTGACACCTGTGGGCTAGATAATAAAGTACTGGGGTTTTCTTGACCTTGGAATTTCTTCCTTTGGGACTAGTAAGCCTTACAGAGAAAAGCAAGGACAGGGAAGTAATGCATAATGGAAAATTTCAGATGTGTGACAGCAGTTAATGGGACCATTTGGTGCACCATGTGTCACCCTGTTTACAATAACCAAAACTGATTAAGTCTATCAAAAATCTGTTGTTATAACCAAAATGCTGAAATACAGAAGCATTGAAAAAAGTAGAGGCATTAGACCTGCAGCTGTCAAAACATAGTAATATAGCTTAAGTATAAAGAAGCAAATTATGTCATTTTTGTGATTTTACAAAGCTCAACAAATTGGAAACCTTGTAGATGATCAGACTGTGTGATTATTATTTGTATTTATCATTTCCTATACCAATCTGCAAGAATTATTTTTAAATTAACACATTTTAAAAAATCCTTACTTTTAGTGAATTAGTATGTCTTCTTATCTAACTTCTGAGAAGATACTAAATACTGCATCATCTCTAATTGTTATATGGCATAGGTTACAAGCAAATTTTAGGGATGGGGAAATTGCACTCATTCGCATAATAATTGAGATCAATGAGACCCAAAACAAATATAAAAATGGTGAACAAATTTGCAATTTGAAGTTAAATTATAGACACCCAAGTTTTACATGTGCAAGTGCAGTTTTGAGAGCTATATGACTCCAAATTGAGAATGCCTGTACACATCGTCACATACATTTTACAGCTGTGGATTTTGCGTGGTCAGGGAGCTTTTTCTTAAATGTTTGCCTCTATAGATGCTGCATGCTGCTATGCTTAGAAGTACAGAATGACATTTGGAAAAACACAGGCACTGGGAACCTGCTAGAGATTATTCAGTGAGAAAAATAATCACATGCAAGAGGTTTTGTTGTCTGTTGTTCAACATAATCCTCAATTATCCCAACACATGGGAATTTGCATAGGAGACCAAAAGCTGTCACATTGCTTTATGAATGCTGAATTTTAACAGAAAATAGAATTATATTAACACCGATCACCCTCAATAATCAAGTCACTGGTCTCCACAACATACACTTTTAGACTATAAAGAATCTTCCTTTGATATGTCAGATGGATTTCAGAGAAAGTATGGTATAAATGCTCTGTGTGGCACCTCATCAGTTCCAGTTGCTTTCACAGGCATCTGACTCTTGCACACACTTGTAGGTGCTCCAGCATACATTCCTACCATAGCTGGAAACTGTACCGCTGCAGAATGTGACTACAACATGACAGAGCCTATCGCATTTGGCAGTGGCAATTTGCTGTAATCCGCAGGCTGCATTTTCTGGCAAATGGATAAAGAGAGAAAATTTTCTCTGGATCCTGTTGGAGGTGCCGGATGTTGCATACTTTTAATCATCTGTGTTGCATTCCATATCACTACCCCACCCAGGTAGTCTGCCGCTCTGGTATGGTGGTGTATCAGTGTAGCCTAAATCTAGGTGAAGCCAAGAGTGGTGAGGATTTCAGCAGGGATCCACAGATATCACCAGTGCCAGTCCCACTGTTTTTCCATGCCTTCTCATGGGTACCAATAGGGCAATGTACCCCCTGGAGTGACCAACAAGCAAGTCATAGGTTATCAACATAGGTCTCAGCCATCGAGCAGATTAGTTGTATCAATCCGTATGGCTTTGTAACTGATGGCCCAGCAAGTCAGCTGCAGCAACGGTGTTCATCAAGGATGTATCAACTAAGCAGTCCAGAGTCAGCACTTAGCAGCAGTCTGAAGCAAGAAGTCACCATTCTAGAAGCAGCGGTCTATTGTAAACATCTCACAAGGATAGGAACTGCCACTGCTCTTAGTGGTAATTGGTAATGGACATAGTCTCTGGACAGGTTTTTATTTCTGGAAGTGATTGTAGTGTTCTGCCAGTTATCAGCATGGACAGATTCATGTACATGTCTAACCTGGAACATATGTTTTTGTTTGCATGTGTGTTACAATGAATAAGCATTCAATTACACTATATTAATTATGTACTGGTGTTCCAGAATCCAGTCACAACTGAGGTTATCACTGACATAAGTGATGGGATGCCGTTTACCAAGCCCCTTAATTGCATATCGTAGTATTTGTGGCCTACTGTCCCAGCTCCACAACATATGACATGGCAAAAATGACCCTTCTCAGGGCCAAATAAACAAATCAGCCTTTGGAAATTAATATGCAACCTAACCTCGGGCTAGGTAATGTGCAATGATGACGATTAATGATGTAAGAAAGCCTATAACCCCATCCCCTTTTTTTGTCAGCTACTTTGTTTCTTATTGTCCTTCACTCTGCCCTGCCCCCCCCCCCCCCCCACACACACACACAAAAGCGTGTAATAAAATCATCCTTCAATTACTGCAATTACTGTCAGTTTTACAGAGAGAAAGAGGAGGGGATATTACATTCAATGGAAACATCATCTGATACCAAAACGACATTTACTGTTAACTGAGTGTTTCTATAAGAATTACAAAATTGGAAAACAATTACCTGCCAATCATTTCAAAGCACGATATTTACAATGTACACCCACAATGCCCAAGATATAATAGAAGCTGTGTGATTTATCATTACAAATCCTACTCATTCAGTTCTGCATTATGCTACTATGTTGGAAGGAATGCCGGTGACTCATTTATTCCATTAACACATGTATCCTTTCAAAGCGTTAGAATTTAAGTTCCATGATAATAAATGGAGTCTTGTTTGGCCAGATTATGTACTGTCATTCAACAAAAGGAAAAAAAAAAAACAGAAAACAAGGAAACAATTTGAGATAGCTTAATTCTTTATGGATGTCACTTTGTTAAAATAGCATGAGTTTTCATTTTAACAGACACTTTTGATACTCACTACCAGAGACAGATCATTACCATAAAATAATATAAGCAGACTGTGTTTTTCAGATAACGCTGACTGACGCTCTATTAAAACATTAGTTTAGTGTTCTAACAATGGAAAATCTGGGATGGAATAACAACATACAAAAATTGTCGAACAGTCCACTGGTGTACTGCTGGTACGCAGTGTCCATGGGCACAATATGTCAGCGATTACAACATGTCACTGTCATCAGGTGTGCTGATGAACTGAGCTCCTGAGGACTTGCAGCCAACTAATATCCCTGCCCTCAGGAACCTTTTCCCCCCTCAGGAGACACCGCCTTAACGAAACAATGTCCGTGTGGGCGAGGGGGTTTGTGTGATCCAATGAAGTGGAGGGCTATGCCGGCGGTGGTGTAACTACCGGCAGGGCCTCCCAAGCCGGACAGGTCTCCATAGAGGATCCAGACAAAGTGTGTCTCACAACGTCCTGTCTAGTGTCCTGTCCTATCCTATTCTGTTCTGTCCCATCCTATACATTCCTTTCATTTCCTTTTCCTCCTTGTGATTGTGTGGCAGCAGACAGTCCCCTAATGTGGACAGCGGGAGATCCTTGGAAACCAGAACAACGTTGATGCACATAGGCCTTACTGCGAAGGGATGGATAGCGTTCTGTAGTCGTGGTGAAGACAAGCTATCTAAGGGGTAAGGCCTTGAAATAAAACCTTGGCAGGTGTCCAGGCCATGAGGTGGCAGCCCCACCAGGACACTCGGGGGCTGTGGGCTGATAACCCGCACCACCAAAAAACACATATCACAGAAACTAAAAGGAGAAACAGCCGGATGGATCTTAAGGATATGACCTTTGGCCTGAAAAGGAAAACCCGTATCAGTTTTTGGAATGTAAGGACGTTGAGAGAGGCAGGAAGGCTAAGACAAGTTGAAAAATAGATGGAGAACTATCGACTAGATATATTGGGACTAAGTGAAGTAAGGTGGCCAGAATCTGGGGAATTCCAAACACAAAATGGTGGAGTGTTGCTGTATGCGGGTCAGACCAGTGAGGACGCGATGCACAAGAATGGTATAGGGCTCTTACTATCTAAAAGCAGCAAGAAGAGCTTACTGGAGTGGAAACCAGTCTCAGAACGGATAATAACCGCACGCTTTAAAACAGATGTGCGATATGTCACTGTAATTCAATGCTATGCACCTACTGAAATAGCTAAAGGAGAATTAAAAGATGCATTTTATACAGAGCTTAACGGAGTTCTTAGACAGATAAATTCTAGGGACATAAACATTTTAATGGGTGACTTGAACGCAAAAATTGGTTCAGAAAATGAAGGGCTTGAACATATCATGGGCGTGCATGGCATGGGGATCAGGAATGTAAATGGTGAACTGTTGATAGATACATGCGCTCAACATGACCTAGTCATTGGAGGCACATTGTTTCCACATTTTAACTGCCATAAGATAACATGGGTTTCTCCAGACCATGTTACTGAAAATCAGATAGACCACATAGTCATAAGCCGCAAGTTCCGACACTCTCTGTTAGATGTCAGAAATAGAAGAGGAGCAGACGTTGGAAGTGACCACCACCTAGTTTTGGCGGAATTCAGACTGAAGATAGTGGCAAATAGAACCAAGCTCAATCATAGGTGCAAGAAAATAGAGGTGGCAAGATTAAAAGACCAATAGATCAAAGAAACATTTGCACTTGAACTACAAAACAGATTCCAGGTCCTCTCTGAAGAAAACTTTATGGAAGAGGGAATTGAAACGTGCTGGCAAAAAATCAAGAACTGTTATTTAGATGTGGGAGAAAAAATCCTAGGATTTAAGGCACATCAAAGGAAGGAATGGATCTCTGATGCCACGTGGAATGAAATCAGCCACAGGAAAGAACTAAAACTTAAGTTAAATTTTTGTAAGACAAGAGCACAGAAGAGCGAAGCGCACAAAGAATACATGGAGGCAAACAAAAAAGTGAAAACATTGCTACGTCGAGATAAAAGGAAATGGATAGATGAGCAAGCAAAATTAGCAGAAGAGGCAGCAAGACAAGGAAATATGAAAGACCTCTACAACATTACCAAACGGTTGTCAATGAAGAACTTCAGACATGAAGGACCAGTTAAGAACAAGAATGGTGTGATGCTTACAACTCAACAGGCACAGTTACAGAGATGGGAGGAGCACTTCAGGGAACTGTTAAATTGTGAAGACAACCAAGAGAAACAAGTAGGAGATGTTCCAGAGGAAATCGAAGAAGACCAAAATATAAATTTGCAGTGCCCCACAATGTACGAAATTAGGATTACCTTGAAAACACTAAAAAATACAAAGGCCCCAGGCCTAGACAACATAGCACTGGACCTCTTAAAAGCTGATACTGAAAGTTCTGTTAAAATGCTCCATCCTTTGCTGAAGCATATTTGGCTTGAAGAGAAATCTCCAAAGGAGTGGAAAAATGGCTTGGTGGTAAAGCTCCCAAAAAAGGGAAATTTGTCAGACTGTAACTGGTGTGGTATTACATTGTTGTCAGTGCCCAGTAAGGTCCTCACCAGAATTATTTTAAACAGAATTAAAGAATCTCTTGGAAAGCGACTGCGTAAAGAACAGGCCGGTTTTAGGGCACAACGCAGCTGTGTTGATCTTATTAACACTCTTAGGATCATCTTAGAGCAAAGCAAAGAATTCCAAGCAACCATGTACCTGGCATTCATTGATTTTCAAAAGGCCTTCGATTCCGTGAAACATAAAGTGCTCTGGCAGGTGTTGCGGAAGTATGGCATACCACAGAAGATCTTAAACATCATAAAAGATCTATATGATGGCTATGAATGCTGCACACTCCACAAGGGAAATATGACAGAGCCCATAAAAGTAACAACTGGAGTCCGGCAGGGTTGCATTTTGTCACCAACACTTTTTCTACTCATTCTAGACTCTGTTATGAGAAGAGTCACAGCAGGCAGGAGACGAGGAATCCAGTGGGGGATCCACGAACGTCTGGAGGATTTGGATTTTGCAGATGACATAGTTTTATTAGCTCCAAGGCTGACTGATATGCAAGCTAAATTAAGCTTGCTGAAAGAAGAAGCAGAGACTGCTGGCCTCAAGATAAATATAGGCAAAACAAAGGAAATGAGAGTAAATTCAGGTAACATGGAGATGCCCCTGTTAATAGGTGAGCAGCGAGTGGAGACTGTCAACTCATTCCTGTATCTGGGTAGTATAGTGGTGGAAGATGGTGAAGCTGGAGATGACGTGAAAAACCGCATTAAAAAGGCAAATGCTGCCTTCATACAATTGTATCCAATATGGAAAAATAGAAATATCACATACAAAACAAAAATCCGTATTTTTAATACAAATGTGAAGGCTGTCCTTCTGTACGCCAGTGAAAGCTGGAAAATGGATAAAAAGATAACAACCCAGTTACAAAGCTTCATAAATAGATGTCTTCGACGCATCATGAATATCTGGTGGCCAGAAAAAATATGTAATGAGGAGCTCTGGCGAATAACAAACCAGATACCTATAGAAGACCAGATACGAGAGAGAAAGTGGGGCTGGTTGGGGCACACCTTGAGAAAACCAGATGGAGCCATCGAGAAAAAAGCATTGGAATGGAATCCCCAGGGAACAAGGAAGAGAGGAAGACCAAGGGGCACATGGAAGAGGACAGTGGAAGGGGAAGCAAAAAGAGTTGGCAAGACCTGGGCAGAATTGAGGCAAATGGCCAAAGACAGAGACGGATGGCGAGTTCTCCTGGATGCCCTATGCCCCCATAGGGGCCAAAGGAATTAAGTCAAGTAAGTCAAAGTCAGGAACCTTTTACTCCAGAGTCCACACCCACCGCCACGTGACTTTAGCATTCTACATCTAAATCTACATACATACTCCGCAATCCACCATACAGTGTGTGGCGGAGGGTACCTCGTACCACAACTAGCATCATCTCTCCCTGTTCCACTCCCAAACAGAACGAGGGAAAAATGACTGCCTATATGCCTCTGTACGAGCCCTAATCTCTCTTATCTTATCTTTGTGGTCTTTCCACGAAATGTAAGTTGGTGGCAGTAAAATTGTACTGCAGTCAGCCTCAAATGCTGGTTCTCTAAATTGCCTCAGTAGCGATTCACGTAAAGAACGCCTCCTTTCCTCTAGAGACTCCCACGCGAGTTCCTGAAGCGTTTTCCATACCACTTGCATGATGATCAAACCTACCAGTAACAAATCTAGCAGCCCGCCTCTGAATTGCTTCTATGTCCTCCCTCAATCCGACCTGATAGGGATCCCAAACACTTGAGCAGTACTCAAGAATAGGTCGTATTAGTGTTTTACAAGCGGTCTCCTTTACAGATGAACCACATCTTCCCAAAATTCTACCAATGAACCGAAGACTACTATCCGCCTTCCCCACAACTGCCATTACATGCTTGTCCCACTTCATATCGCTCTGCAATGTTACACCCAAATATTTAATCGACGGGACTGTGTCAAGCGCTACACTACTAATGGAGTATTCAAACATTACAGGATTCTTTTTTCTATTCATCTGCATTAATTTACATTTATCTATATTTAGAGTTAGCTGCCATTCTTTACACCAATCACAAATCCTGTACAAGTCATCTTGTATCCTTCTACAGTCACTCAACAACGACACCTTCCCGTATACCACAGCATCATCATCAAACAGCCGCACATTGCTATCCACCCTATCCAAAAGTTCATTTATGCAGATAGAAAACAACAGCGGACCTACCACACTTCCCTGGGGCACTCCAGACGATACCCTCACCTCCGATGAACACTCACCATCAAGGACAACGTACTGGATTCTATTACTTTAAGAAGTCTTCGAGCCACTCACATACTTGGGAACCAATCCCATATGCCCGTACCTTAGTTAGGAGTCTGCAGTGGGGCACCGAGTCAAACGCTTTCCGGAAGTCAAGGAATATGGCACCCGTCTTCATCCATGGTTCGCAAGATATAATGTGAAAAAAGGACAAGTTGCATTCACAGGAGCGATGCTTTCTAAAGCCGTGCTGATACACGGACAACAACTTCTCTGTCTCAAGGAATTTAATTTTATTCAAACTGAGAATATGTTCGAGAATCCTGCAACAAACCGATGTTAAGGATATTGGTCTGTAATTTTGAGGATCCGTCCTTCTACCCTTCTTATATACAGGCATCACCTGCGCTTTTTTCCAGTTGTTCGGGACTTTACATTGGGCAAGAGATTCGCGATAAATGAAAGCTAAGTAAGGAGCCAATGCAGTAGAGTAGTCTCTGTAAAACCGAATTGGAATCCCATCAGGGCCTGGCGATTTATTTATTTTCAACCCATTCAGCTGCTTCACAACCCCAGGGATGTCTATCACTATATCCTCCATACAGGAATCTGTACGAGACTCAAACGGCGGTATGTTTGTATGATCCTCCTGCGTGAAAGATTTCTCAAATGCTAAATTTAAAATTTCAGCTTTCATTTTGCTGTCTTCCATTGCCAGGCCAGATTGATCAGTGAGCGACTGGATGGAAGCCTTCGACCCACTTACCGATTTTACGTAAGACCAGAATTTCCTTGGGTTTTCAGCAAGATCTTTTGCTAAGGTATGACGGTGGTAGTGCTTGAATGCTTCGCGCATCGCTCTTTTTACAGCAGCACAAATCTCTACTAACTTTTGCCTGTCCTCATTCTCCCAATCTGTCTTGTACCACGAGTGCAACTGCCTTTGCTTCCTGAGCATTCTCCAAATTGCGCTGTTAAACCACGGTAGGTCTTTTCCGTCCGTAACCCACTTTTTCGGAACATACTTGTCCAATGTGCGATTTACAATGTGTTTAAAATTTGCCCATAATTCTTCCACAACCATCGTACCAGAAGTAAATGAAGTCGATTCATTTACTAAGTGGTATGCTAAGAACTGCTTATCTGCTCTTTCTAGTAAGAATACTCTCCTAGCCTTCTTGACCGACTTTTTAACTTTCGTAAACACAGTCATAATGACAACATCATGATCACTAATCCCTGTCTCAATACTGACACCGTCAATGAGGTCTGGTCTGTTCATGGCTACCAGATCTAAAATATTTCCATTACGCATTGGCTGTCGATTTAGCTGCTCAAGACAGTTTTTGGATAATGTGTTAAAAGTAATTCACACGACGGTTTGTCTGTACCACCTGTAATGAATCCATAGACATCCCAGTCTATACTAGGAAGGTTGAAGTCGCCTCCGACTAATATAGCATGATCCGGGTACTTCCGCGATACAGAATATAGACTCCCTTTGAATGACTCTAGAACTGTCACGGTGGAACCTGGTGGCCGGTAATAACACCCCACAATTTACTTTATTCCCCCTAGCCCTGTTAAACGTGTCCAGATAACTTCACAATCACACTCTACTTCGACCTCAGTAGACAAAATTTTTGTCAACTGCAATGAAGACACCACCTCCTACAGTGTCTAATCTGTCTTTCCGATACATGTTCCAACACTCACTAAATATTTCAGAACTTCCTATCTCAGGGTTCAGCCAGGTCTCAGTCCCAAGAATAATTTGCGCGCCACACGCTTCCTGGAGGGCAATAAATTCTGGAACTTTATTCCAAACACTCTGAGAATTTACTGCTAATATCTTGGTAGCTGAAGAGTCTTTACACCGAGCGTGCCCTGATTCCCCTGCCTGCACGTCGACTGGTGAGTGTTCATCAGGACACCTCGCACTACTGCCTAGCCTAAAAAACTCCCATGTGCATGCCACAAGTACTCTGCTACCCGAGTAGCCGCTTCCTTTGTGTAGTGCACCCCTGACCTGTCTAGGAGCGTCCTACAATTCCCCACTCAATAGTGCAAGTCTAGAAATCTGCAGCCAAGACCGTCACAGAGTCGACGAACCTCTGGTTGAGACCCTCCACTCAGCTCCAAACCAAAGGACCCCGATCCACTCTGTGAACAATGCTGCAAATAGAGAGCTCTGCTTGCACCCCGCGTGCGAGTCCAGCAGTCTTCACCAAATCTGCGAGCCGCCTGTACAAACTGAGGATCGCCTCAGAACCCAAGTGACAGGCATCACTGGTGCAGATGTGAGCAACTACTTGCAGACGACTGCACCCCGTACGCTCAATAGCCACAGGCAAGGCCGCCTCCACATCTAAGATGCAGACAAACCGAGTGCACGTTGGATTTCTTTCCAGCCTGTATGCTATTTCCCTAAGGGGCTCCATCACCCGCCTAACATTAGAGCTCCCAATAACCAGCAAGCCTTTGCCCCCGTGTGCCTGCTCGGGCCCTGCTGAAGGAGCGGCCACCTGCCCACTGACATGGCGAACAGGCGAGGTCAGCCGGACAGCCTCCATATTGACCCTCCGCCTCGAGTGAAGCGAACGTGTTGCAGCCCGCCACTCACCCTGAGGGGAGGGCGGCCCCAATGCGCCGGGTACATTTAGAAGGTGCCTCGGCAGCTGAGTCAGCGGACGTAGCAAGCGACACCTGGGGTGTCGCTAGCGATGCGCCAGACCCTCCGCCGTCGCTGCACCTTGAGGCAGCAGCCTGAAGGTGGCCAACCGCACGCTGAGCTGCTTGCGAACCGTGGCCAGCTCCTCCTGCGCCCGCACACAGCACGCACACACCCTATCCATCCTGCTGCTAATATCTAACGACTCTGCGAATTTATACTCTACAGCTATCAATAAGCAATATTACTCCTCTGAAATACGAGAATACGCAAGGATTTTATGTAATTAAATATGCAAGCGCACAAACACTCAGAAAGAAATTAAGAATTAAACTACAAAACAAATATGAAAGCTAAATACGTGACTCGCTACTGCACTGATACTTCACTAGCGGCTGCTCAAGGCTCACTCATTGGTGTCGGTGGTAGCATTGATGAAGGTGCTCTGTTCGCCCTGTTCACCAGATCATTTTGTTTGCTGAGAGTCTTCTTAATTAAACTCAGTGCTGGTTCCCAAACCTTACTAACATTATAGCTGGAATCTCCGTTGATGAGATAGTCTCTGGTACGAGTTCCTATGGCCTCTCTAATGACACTGTTAAAGTACATGGAAGTCTGTGCTAAGAGCCTCGCCCGTTCACACTTCATCACATAATTCTCGAATAAACAGTGCTCTGCAACTGCTGACTTGTTGGGATACATCAGTCGGTGTGACTCTTGTGTTCTCAGCAACGATCTTCAATGGCGTGCACTGTCTGCCCTCTATGTCTTTCCACACTGACATGCAATATGGTATATGCCAGCCTTCTGCAAACCAAGATCATCATTAACGCTCGTGTTTTATTGGGCGGGCAAAACACTTTTACTTGGTGGTTTTTCAATAGGTGTCCAATTTTTCAAGATGGTGCACCACTGTATGGTATAAAGGTTGTGTCTGCGTTTTTCTTCATGATTTCTATTGTTTGCAATAGAAATTGCAAATTGGGTGGAGAGCGTGCAAATGTGCCATTCTGGATGCCCACTGTGTTTATTTTATTTTATTTTATTTATTTATTTTAGTACAATTCCAAGGTGTTCCCGCTCCTGGGGCAGGCTCTTTGCATCTGAAATGGTGCGCACACTGTGTACTAATGTTTCTGGTACCCTATTCCTCTCCAATGTTGGACTTCATAGGCTTGGTTCTTGTCAGAACACAGCAGGTTTCACAACATTTTTCTTCATCTGCCTCAGGAGGTAGTCATGCCATAACCTGGTCAGAGCAAACTTAAGTCCCTTCTCCAGAACTGAAACTGCATCATGAACCAGTTCTATGTCAGTCAGATTAATACCATATTGTGTGGTGCCTCCAGTGATGGTTTGTCAAAGAGACATGAGAATTTTGATATCTGATGTCTTGTGGCCTTCCTAAGGGCAGAATTGGCTGCATGCAGGTAACACCATCAATCTGGTTCCAGTTCCAGGAATTAAAATGATTGGCCAGTTGTGAAGGTAGTCTAAATAGTTCCTGGGAGTTTTTCTTGGGCCTTGTCTTGGTATGTGAGAGAGTGAGCTTTATGCGCTGGAGCATTGAGTACAACTCCTAGGAACTACTGAGACTACACTTTTACACTTGGACCCCAGGGAAGTGTATGTGATCTCTTATATTCTTAACGTACATAAATTAATTATCAAATAATATCAAGTATACTGATCGTTTGGAACTGAGGAAGAGAACTACATATGTACACTGACAGCCCAAGTATGTACAAAACGGAAGAGTGGGAAATATTTGAATAATAGAATCCAGTATTAACTAGCCAATCATTTTAATTCCTGCTGTGCTCTGACGAGAACTAAGCCTACGAAGTCTACCATTACAAGCAGAAATTTGTCGAGAAGACCACCAATTTTTTCATGCCTGTCCTGAGCTCCATCTACATTCTGTTCAATGGAGAATACTATTGTGGACCTGATAGAATGCCCCAAGTGTCTTTCCTGCTGACAAAGGCAATGCTACAGTTATTCTTTCCCACAAGGACTACGATGAAGATGCAGAGCATGCCAGATAATGAATCCTACAGAAAGATCAAAGCTGATAACCACAAAGAAGGCGGAGAGAAAGACTAGGGCTCTTCTCAAGGATGCGGATTTACCAGAGGGGGTTGCCAAGAAACTGTATCCTCAAGGATCTGTACTACCAAAACTTTATTGTCTTCCTAGAGTGCAACAAAGATGGGATGCTGTTACACCCCACTCTCAGCAACATTAGGGCACATATGTATTTGCTGGCAGAATATCTGATGGATATACTAAGCCCTCATGCAGGTAAATACACTCATCACATCCGTAATTCTGTGGATTTGTAAAATGCCTCGACAACTTGAAGGTGAAAGACTCACATATCTTGGTGAGCTTTGATGTTGTCTTGTTACTCACCAGTGTACTTCTGAAAGAATTACTAGAGATTATTGGTCAGAAATTTGTCAAGAAGACCACCGATTTTTTCATGCATGTCCTGAGCTCCATCTACATTCTGTTCAATGGAGAATACTATGAACAAACAGACGGAATCACAAATGCCAGCCCACTCTTGCTTGTGGTCATGAATCTGTATATGAGTACTTTGAAGAGAAAGCCCTGTTATCATAATGGAAACCTAACTTTTCCATTATATGAATTACCCATTTATCATCTGGCCCTATGAAAGGGACAAATTCCTTGCCTCCCTTACCCATTTGAACTCCATAAATTCCAAAATCAAATTCACTATGGAGACTGAAGCAAAAGGAAGATTACCATTCCTGGATGTCATGATGAAGAGAAGAGCTGATGGCACCCTGGGTCACAATGTGAACTGGAAGAAAACTCACACTTACCTGTATTTGCCTGCAGACAACAGCCACCACCCTTTGCAGAGGAAAGGGTTACTAAAAACACTAGTACTCAGGGTGCACTCCATTTCAGACACACAAACTGCTCCAGGAGCTGGAACAACTAAGAACTGTATTAAAAAAAAAATTGGTACCCAGAATGGCAGATTAGGCGTGTGTTATGCCCCATAACAACAATACAACCTGTGGAGATCAAAGAAGTCATGGACATAGTATTAGCCACTGTCTTTATACTGTACATTGGCGCAACATCAGGAAAAATTGGACAAATAATTGAAGAAGCACTGAGTAAAAACTGTCTTTTTCCTGTCCAATAAAACATGGGCATTATTGGGAAGCATCAAAGATGATCTCAGTTTGTGGAAGGTAGGTATATACCAGGTTCCATGTTAATGTGGAAAAAAATACTGAACAGACAGTGCACACCAACTAAGATCATTGCTGAAGACACCAGAGGCACATACTTGACTGATGTATCCCAACAATTCAGCAGTTACTGAGCACTGTTTATCCGAGAATTATGGGGTGGAGAATGAATGGACCAGGGTCTTGGCACAGACTTCCATATACTGGGGCAGTGTCATTAGAGAGGCCATAGAAATTCATACCAGGGATGGTCTCAAGCTGTGACTGCAGCTATAATCTTAGCAAGACTTGGGAACCAGCACTGAGTTCAATTACGAAAACTCTCAGCAAACAAAACGATCTGGTGACCAAGTCGAACAGAACTCCTATATTAACACTATCACAGCCTCTTAGCCCGGAATTTTCAAGTAATGAAGACACCAGCCCTGAAAGCCGACACGTTATGACTACTACAGAAGCCAATACTAGCAACTCCTCAAACACCTATGCACAGCCACGAGTATGGACTGTGGAGGGAACAGCTTGTGGGATCACGGGATAATAGATGGCCGCACGGCCTCTGGAGCTCAGTTTGTCAGCTCACGTTCGATCAACAAATACGCCATGAGAAATTGAAGAATCACATCATACAAAAGATTGACTGCTACTTAACACACAGAGGCTGCATTCAGTGGCAGACAGGCATACAGTGGTGCATGCATACACACATGTACACTGGAGACAACAAGTGTGTGTGTGTGTGTGTGTGTGTGTGTGTGTGTGTGTGTGTGTTGCCTGTCTGCCAATCAACACCTGAACTATGTGGTGAGTTGCAATCTATCATTTTTCTTCAGCAGAGCATTGGGAATACAAATTTTTTTATTTTTATTTTTTTATTTTTGCTTTGTTGTGATGAAGCCATGAAAAACTTTATGGTCTAATAATCACACACACTAAGCTCTGCCCTCCTTATGGAAATATCCGCTTGGCTGACAGCTATTACAGTTTGTTGCGAGGCATTTGTTTGTTGTTACTTTAGGGCACAAAACAGCTGAGCTCATAAGTGCCCATGTAATAATTTAAAACGGTCAATTTTTTTTTGGTCATTAGTCTTCTGACTGGTTTGATGCGGCCCACCACGATTTCCTCTCCACCTGCAACCTACATTCTCAATTATTTGCTGAATGTATTCCAATCTCTGTCTTGCTCTACAGGTTTTGCCCTCCACAGCTCCCTCTAGTACCATGGAAGTCATTGCCTCATGTCTTAACAGATGTCCTATCCTCCTGTCCCTTCTCCTTATCAGTGTTTTCCCCATGTTCCTTTCCTCTCTGATTCTGCACGGAACCCCCTCATTCCTTATGTTATCAGTCCATCTAATTTTCAACATTCGTCTGCAGCACCACATCTCAAATGCTTCGATTCTCTTTCGGTCAATTATCGAATGAATTTGAAGTCAATAATACTCAGAGCCTAACTGAGTGAAGTAGAGGGATAGCTAAAGTTGATTACTTCGCCTTTGAGAAGGTTCCTCAAACAGTTGAAAATTAAATTTCCTTCATCATATCACCACAATGAATAAAAAGTAAAACTTGATCTACAGCCTGTGCTGTATCTACTAAAATATCTTATAACTCAGATGGGAAACATTTATTAAAATGTAAACAGTTATAAAATCGGCATTGGGTCAGAAAATGGCACACTGTCAATAGCTGGTTGCAGTAAGCAGAGTGGCATAGAGTCTCCACACAGAGGCTCTGGAGGGCATTAAGCGAACTGGAACATAACACACAACTGAGAAGCCTATATTGTCACATGTACTGGGTGGTCTGATAGAAGATGTAAAGTTCTGCAGTAAAGATCAAGCACTGTTTTGAAGCCAATATTGAAAATGCTTATTGCCAATGACAAAAATGCATCCGACATCGTGGTTGGACTCAGATGTATCAGTAGACAAAGGAACTGTATCCAAGTTGCAAGCAAAGCTCAAGAAACTTACAATGATAGGTTGAACCTAGAGTTGTGTCTTTGGGAAGTGAACTAAATCCAAGACGAATGTCAATCTCTGCACAAAGCCCAGGTGCTGAAGCACTCTCATCCACCGGGAAGGTTGCAGGCAACTTAACTTTAAGTTTCTGTAGCAGTATACAAAAGCGAACTCTGGGAGGCAACAAAGAAGTTGCACATCCCAAACTGATGGTCAAGGGAGTCATCAAAAAGGACCCATAGGATTAATAGTTGGGCATAGAGGACAGATGGCACACATATCTGCTGAGGAGAACAAACATCACGTTGATCTGACAGTGGTAGTTCCACAGAGTCTGCACAGAGACAGAGTCATAACTGGGCTAATGTAGAAAGCTCCAGTGGCCAAACTTATGCCTCAGAAGTGGACTGTGTTGCGATGGCATAAAAGAGACTGTCAAACAGATGAGTAAATGAGACACCCATAGTCCATTTTTGATCTGACAAGGGAGAGGTATAAGCAGAGGATGATTTTCTGATCTGCTCCCCATGAATAACAATTTAAAATACAATGGATATTTAGAGATCAAGTACAGTGTACTACCAAGTAAAAGATGTGGGAGAACCAACAGAGCTTCCTATTGAGCTTAAGCCCCAAAGATTTTGTGGTTTCAACGAAGAGCAACAGGACTGAGATGTAAGAATGATGGAAGAAACTCCTTATGCCACCAGAAGTTCAGACAGACAGTTTTCTCAGTGGAAAAGTGGCAGCCGTTGTCGATGCTCCACAAATAAAGACAACCGAGACATCACTGAATTTGTCGCTCAAGTAAACAGGTTCACTGAGAGCTGCTAGATCACAAAGTCGTCTATTTCTTTATTTATTTATTATGCCATCCATAGACATTTTAAAATGTGTGGATGTTGTCAGTTTGTGTACATTTACATACTTACACAATTTTTCATTACATGTAGTTAATCATTGTGAGATAAGTTATTTACAATCATTTTTACTAAGGAATTCACTTATAGTGTAAAAACAGTGTTCCAGCAAATAAAATTTAAGATTTTTCCTAAAGCAGTACATGTTATCTGTTTCTTTTATTTTCTGCGGCAGTTTATTATGCAGTTTTACATCTTCATACAAGAAACTATTTTGAGTCTTTATGTTTATTTTTCCTGTCTAGGTGAAGACCGACTTTTACTATAGTTATGAAAACTGCTATTTGTACTATAATTTTCTATATTCTTCTTGATATACACTATGGTTTGACATATAAATTCACAAGGCACAGTTACAGATTCTAACATTTTGAAAATTTCTCTGCAATGGGCCCACTTACTGATTTCCATTATAATTCTTACTGCTCTCTTTTGCATTTTAAATAATGTTCGTAAATTCCGAGCACTGTTTCCCCAGAACATTATACCACAACTGATTGCTGAATGAACAACTAAAGTATACAGTTCTCAGACATTCACCACTGCATGCTGACGCAAGGACTCTGAAGTGCATAACATTTCGTTGATATCTTTTTTGAGAGTTTCAGAACATGTTCATTCCACTTCATTTGGCTGTCAATGTGCAACCCTAACAATTTTGTTGTAGGTACATCATCTATGAATATGTTATCTAGGTTTATATTTAAGAGACTGTTTCCTATTCATCCTAAAGCATACTGTATTTGTTTCTTTATGTTGAGGGTTACTTTGTTTTCCTGTGACCATTTGTAGACATCCCTCAGCACTTCAGTACAACTTTCCAGCATTTGTGCTGGTGTCTTACTGGTGATTAATATGCTACTGTCATCAGCAAACAATATCTTCTCTCCATGGCTGATACATCGTGGGAAATCTTTTATATATACCAGAAACAAAACCGCGGCTAGCACTGTTCCTTGAGCGGCCCAATATATTGTGGCTCCAATATATGTTTCCTAATGTACTTTGATCCACTAAAGACGTGTGTGATATCTACTGACTGTACTTATCTAAAATATGAATGAAACCATTTGTTAACCAATCCCCTTACTCCTAGTGCCTCTAACTTGCGCAACAGTTTCTGGTGACTGACTGTCAAATACCTTCAACAGGTCTAGGAAAAGGTCAGTTACATAGCTGTTCGCATCTAATGCTTCTCAAACTGTTTCTATGAATTGTGCTATTGCAGATTCTGTGCCTCTGCCAGGCCTGAAACCATACTGGTCTTTGCAGAGGAGGTCGAATTAGCTTAGATAGCTCATAAGCCTGCTTTTCATTATTGTCTCTATCACTTTGGAAAAGGACGACAATAGGACTATTGGTATGCAGTTTTCAATGTTTTCTACATTATCTTTCTTGTGAACTGGTAAAATTTTTGCATGTTTCAGATAGTTAGGAAAGCAACCAGTTTTGAAGTATTCATTTATGATTTCTGTTAGTGGAACTTTGATACCATTTATGCATTTTTTCAGCACACACACTGGGATTTCATCTAAACCTGTTGAGTTTTTTGGTCTTAATTGCCTTACAACATTCCTTACTTCCTCCTCAGTGGCTGGAAGCAATACCATTGAGTTAGCTATATGCTTCTGTGTTGGTTGATTAACACCTTTTGGAAAATTTTTCTGTAACTTTGTTGCAATGCTGCTGTCTGAATTAAGACTGAACCGCTTCCCATACTTCTTCATACTTATCCTCAACATGTTCAACAACAAACTGATGCTTCGTAGGTAGAAAGGAATCCCCGTCCATTCTGCTACAGACTAAATACCGAGGCGAATATGGCTCTTCTTTCTGTAGCCCTACATTCCTCTCATAGTGTAGCAGGGGAGGGAAACAATTTACGGTCATATCTGTCAGCATTGTACTCGATCTTGCACTTTTTAGAGGCTGCTGGCACAGTATGGTCACCAGCAAGACATGACCTAGTCCGCTTCAATGTTGGTCATCCACCCTGATGACACCCACTCCCATCAGGGGCTGTCCACACACGTGCCACCCAGCCACACCAAAAGCCACCTGGCATGATGGCCGTTGCCTGGAGTCCTGATGCCCCAGGAAGACAGGCATCTAATCGTTGGCATCAGCAGTGCGATTGCTGTGTTGTCAGAGGTCTACCACCAAACAGGTACACGACAGCCCCACCACAATGGACTGGCTGCCGTACTGGATATTGGGCACAGAGAAATCCAATATTGAAATGGGGGTGAAAGAGGACAGGGGATGATGGAAGAAGATGACATACCCCGGAAAGTGTCCTTGCCCAAATACTTTAATTGCAGGTGGAGATGCATAGCCATGACAAGAAGTTCTGGAAATCAAATCTAAGGGCACTATGGATAACTCGTGCACCACATAAGGCGACCTTCCCCATATGACCCGCACTTCTGTAGAATTTGGAAAGTGGCAGGTCAAACCATAAAATGGGACTTAGTTGCCTCTTACGACAGGCAGGGATACCTCGGACCTATTTTAACCCCCGGAACCGCAGAGGGAGGGGTGGGAAGGGGGTAGGAAGGAACAGGAGTGGCCCCAACACTGATCCCTGGGGCACTTACATTTGACCGTACGCCACTCAAACCCCTCATCACAGCCATTCTCAACACTGTGAATAATGACCTTTTGCTGTCTGTTACTAAAGTGAGCTACTCCCCATATTCCGTAATGGTCCAACTTCTGGAGTAATATTTTGTGGTTAACACAATCAAACGCCTTAGTGTGATCAAAAAAATGTATCTAGCATGAAACTTCCTGGCAGATTAAAACTGTGTGCCCAACCGAGACTCGAACTCGGGACCTTTGCCTTTCGCGGGCAAGCGCTCTACCATCTGAGCTACCGAAGCACGACTCACGCCCGGTACTCACAGCTTTACTTCTGCCAGTATCTCGTCTCCTACCTTCCAAAAGGTCCCGAGTTCGAGTCTCGGTCGGGCACACAGTTTTAATCTGCTAGGAAGTTTCATATCAGCGCACACTCCGCTGCAGAGTGAAAATCTCATTCTGGAAATGTATCTAGCGTTCGAAACTTTTTATTTAACCCATACAGTACCTCACAGAAAAAATAGAATATAGTATTTTCAGATTTTAAACAACTTCTAAAACCGAAACGTACATTTGATAGCAAATTATGATCAATTATCCTTACATACACAGCCTTTTCAATAACTTTAGCGAACACTGATGGTATAGAAATACATCTAAAATTGTCTACATTACCCTTCTCTTCCTTTTTATAAAGCAGCATTACTATTGACTACTTTAATCGTTCAGGAAACTGACCATTCCTACAGGAAAAATTACAAATATGGCTAAATGCAGGGTTAAGACATGCAGCACACTACTTTAATATTCTGCTAGGCAATCCATTACATCAATTAGTCATCCTTGTCTGTATCACAGAGGAGTATTTCAGATATCAATCTCAGAAATGGATTTGGCAAGACAGTTATATGATTCCCTGTAGAAACTAAATTTATATTTAATTCACCAGCAATGCTCAGAAAATAATTGTTAAATACTGTACATGTATCTGATTTATCAGTGACAGAAATATTTTTACTATGAACTGACTTTATTTCATCGACCTTGTGCTGCTGACTAGACACTTCCTTCACAACTGACCATATGGTTTTAATTTTATCCTGTGAATAAGCTATTTTATTTGCATACCACATACTCTTTGCCTTCCTAATAACATTTTTAAGCACCTTACAACACTTTGTAATGGGCTACAGTAGCTTGATTGTGACTACTTCAAACATTCTGATATAATTCCTGCTTCGTTCTACATGATACCCCTATCCCACTTGTCAGCCACCTAGGCTGCTTATTACTGCTAGTATCCCATTCAGGATGTTCCAATGGAAAGCAATTCTCAAAGAGCATGAGAAATGTGTTAAGGAAAGTATTATATTTATCATCTATGTTGTTGCACTATAAACATCCTGACATTCTTGTTCCTTGACAAGGTTTAAAAAACTTTCTATTGCTGTTGGATTAACTTTACTAAATAGTTTGTAATTATATGTTACAGTTGTTCGAGTCCAAAACCTTTTAGTGTCAAAATTTGTGCATCATGGTCTGAAAGGCCATTCACCCTTGTACTAACAGAATGCCCATCTAGTAATGAAGGATGAATAGAAATATTATCTGCAGCTGTGCTACTGTTCCCCTGCACCCTAGTTGGAAAAAAATGCATCAGATCATATGAATTTAGGAGATCTACCAACATCCTTTTTCTTGCACCATCATGCACAAAATTTATATTGAAGTCACCACATATAAATCACCACATATAACTAATTTCTGGTACTTCCTACAAAGTGAATCAAGAACCCTCTCTAGCTTGAGCAGAAGTGCACTGAAGTTAGAGTTGGGGGACCTATAAACAACAACAATTAAAAGTTTAGTTTCACTAAATTCAACTGCCCCTGCACAACATTCAAATATCTGTTCAGTGCAGTGTCACGATACGTCTATGGACTCTAAAGGAATACTGCTTTTTATGCACATTGCCATTCCCCCACTCTGCAAGGAACTCTTTGAAAAACAGCATGCGATGAATCAAAATGCCATCATTTTCGAACAAACAGAAGCTAGATTCACCTGAAAACACTATCTGATGCCATTCCTGTCCCCAGTGACATTGTTCCATACACTACTGCCATCTAGCACATTTCTGCACATTTGTCAAAGGTAGACGGAGAAGTGGATGACGCGCATGTAACCCATGCCGTAATAAATGGCTAAGGACTGTCACCTGTGATAGTGTATGGTATGTTCCACTGTTGCACCAGAGCCAAGGAGGACACACATCTGTCCTGCAATGCCATTCGGATGTGGTGTCTATCTTTTCGGGGGTGGGAGGGGGGGGGGGGCGGGGCGGGACTGGTGTCGTGGCCTGATTGATCTCGTCGTTTTCTATAGGCCTTCCATGAACCATTCTGCACACATCCACTGCACTGCTGCAACACTTCACCACACACTAGCAGCAATGTCCCAGATGGATGCATCACATTCTCTCATGCCAGTAACACGTTCTCTTTCAAACACACTGATCTGACAGTACAGTTCGTAAATACATCTGCGAGGCACCCTGCACATCTGCTCAAGTCACAATGATCCATTACCTTTGGTTTATAGTGACAACAAGAGCCGCAGACACATTTTACCAGTAGGTGGTGTTGCACCGTGATATTAATGTCGATCTTGAACCCGCCAGTTCACGGTTCAAATGCTAATCATTTTTGCAGAACATACTAATGTATACGTTCTGCGAATATGAACGTCTGGTTGTTCAAGATGTTCTGGTTTTTTCTGAACATGTGTGTATTATCCACACACAAAGTGTGTCCTTTACTTAGTCCTGACTTCGATAACTCCATCTCAACAGCTTCAGACACATTGCAATCAAAATCTGTTTTGTTGTTTTGTGAATGTATTTCAAAGTTATAGCAACACTCCAATGCTAACTCATATTTTATAGAAGTTTAGGCCTATATCAAATCTCCCCTTAAATTTCATCAAAGACTCATAAATCACAGTGCTCTCTTTCATTACATACACTACTTTGAAGATTTTATTATAATAGTTTATCACAGATGTGACTTTACATAATTTATCATGTCTTGTCAGACATATCGTTATTTGTAGATAAATAAAAACCTAGTCATTTGCAAATATTTTCAGTGGCATAGCTTTCCTAAATATTGGTGTTGTTATGCTGGCTGTTGCTTATCAGTAAATGTGAATTTTTTTGTGTTTTTACTGAGCCATTATTATGCATAACGCAAAAGTACATTTTAATTTCATTACAATGTACAGGGATCCATGTTTTATCTGTTTTCTTTTGGGCCTTTTTCACTGATTATTGTTCTGTGCACCAAGACAATATTCGAAAACACACTGCCTAATAGTATGTAAAAAAATCTAACTGTCTTGTACTTCTGCCTAACAACTCTAAAACCGGTGCTCTTGTGCCAGGAGTCTGCGTATACATTCATTTTTGGCTAGTTATTTTCTTCTTTCAAAACAAACTGCTTCAGTGACTGATAATGTCTTCATCATCGGTGTCATTTTCAATGATTTAATCTTCTGAAATGTTTTCATACGGGAAAAACAATACTGCTCCCATCATTATCGACAGGAGCTACTGAAGAATTGTCTACAATACCAACATACTTTTCACCATCATCAGTATTCTTTTTAACTGATATGACAGGTGTATGGGTTGTTTAATTCTTTTGAGGAATTTCAACCAATACATGTGAATACCATGAAGGAGCACATATTACTGGGGTGAGAGAATACTGAGAACTGTTTAACCACGAGTCCAGTTCATGTTGCTGTCGTTTGTCTCTCTTGTTTACGTGTGGTCCACACAAAATATCACAAGGCATATTCATGCTCCTTAGTTAAGGCCCAAGTCCATTCCTGTAAGTCTCACACATTGTTGTAGGCCAAGGGGTTAACCCTTAACAGTTTACACCTTTTTTTTTTCACACATACTTAATTAGACCTCAAGATCAGGAAAGACACTTTCAGCAAACCTGTTCTATCTAGCCATACCTTAGGTGCAACCACAACGGAGGAGTATTGTTGTGAGGCCACACAAACATACGGTTCCTAAAGGGGGCAGCAGCCTTTTCAGTAGTTGCAGGGCCTACAGTCTGGACAGTAGACTGATCTGGCCTTGTAGTATCAACTAAACAGCCTTGCTGTGCTGGTATTGTGAATGGCTGAAAGCAAGGGGAAACAGTAGCCGTAATTTTTCCTGAGGGCATGCAGCTCAACTATATGGTTAAATGACAATGGCATCCTATTGGGTAAAATATTCTGGAGGTAAAATAGTACCCCATTCAGGTCTCCAGGCAGGGGCTACTCAGGAGGGTGTGTTCAGGAGAAAAAACTGGTATTCTACTCATCAGAGTGTGGAACGTTAGCTCCCTTAATCGGGCAGAAGGTTAGAAAATTTAAAAAGGGAAATGGGCAGGTTCCCGTTAGATATTCTGGGAGTTAGTAAAGTTCAGTGGCAGGTGGAACAGAACTTCTGGTCAGTGGAATACAGGGTTATAAACGCAAAATCAAATAAGGGTAATGCAGGAGTAGGTTTAATAATGAATAAGAAAATAGGAATGCAGGTAAGTTGTTATGAACAGCATAGTAAACGCATTATTGTGGCCAAGATAGACATGAAGCCCCACACCCACCACAACAGTACGAGTTTCTAAGCCAATAAGCTCCTCCAATGATTGAAAGATGGAAGAAATGTATGATGAGATAAAAGAAATTATTCAGATAGTTAAAAAAGATGAAAACTTAATAGTGATGGGAATTCGATAGCATGAAAAGGAAGATAAGGGAAAATAGTAGATGAATATGGACCGGGAGAAATGAATGAAAGAGGAAGCCACCTGGTAGAGTTTTGCACAGAGCAGAGATTAATTATTGCTAACACCTGGTTTAAGAATAAAGACAGACATGTGGAAGAGACCCAAAGACACCGGAAGGTTTCAGATCGATTTATATAATGCTAGGACAGAAATTTAGGAACCAGATTTTAAATTTTAAAACATTTCCAAGGGCAGATGTGGACTGACTTATTTGTTATGAACTCTACATTACAACTGCAGAAATTTCAAAAAGCTAGGATATATTGACAGAAATAGATGTTGGTGAGAATTTCAGAGGAACCATTAGGCAACGTTTGAGAAGAACGGGGGAAGGAATACAGTAGAAGATGAATTGGTAGCTTTAAGAGATGTAGTAGAAAGGGCCACAGAGGATCAAATAGGTAAAAAGACAAGGCCAAGTAGAAATCCTTGAATAACACATAAGATGTTGAATTTAACTGACAAAAGGAGAAAATATAAACATGCAGTAAATGAATTAAGCAAAAGGGAATACAAATGTCTAAAAAAGGGTGTGACAGGAAGTGCAAAATGGCTAAACAGGAGTAGCTACAGGACAAATTTAAGGATTTAGAAGCATATTTCACTACGGGAAAGATAGATACTTCTTATCGGAAAATTAAACAGGCCTTTGGAGAAAAGAGAAGAAGGTATATGAACAACAAGAACTCAAACGAAAAACTAGACATGAGAAAAGACAAGAAAGATGGAAGGTGGAAGGAATACATAGAGGTCTATATAAGGGAGCTGAACTTGCATGCAACATTATAGGAACAGGAAAGGACACAGATGAAGATAACATGGGAGACACAATACTGAAAGTAGAATTTGACAACACACTGCAACACCCAAATCTAAACAAGGCCCAGGAGTAGCCGACGTTCCGTCAGAAATACTGTTAGCCCTGGGAGAGCCAGCCATGACAAATCTCCTCTATCTGGTGTGCAAGATGTATGAGATGTGTGAAATACCCTCAGACTTCAAGAAAAATATAATAATTCAAATTCCAAAGAAGTCAGGTGCTGACACATGCGAATATTACCAAACTATCAGTTTAATAAGGCACGGTTGCAAACTACTAATATGAATTATTTACAGAAGAATGTAAATACTGGCAGAATCCGACCTTCAGGAAGATCAGTTTGTGTTCCAGAGAAATGTAGGAACACATGAGGCAATACTGACCCTATGACTTCTCTTAGAAGATAGGTTATAGTATTTGTAGCCTTTGAGAAAGCTTTTGGCAATGACGACTGGAAAACTCTTTGAAACTCTGAAGGAAGCAGAGATAAAATACAGGGAGCAAAGGTTATTTACAACTTGTACAGAAATCCGACAGTAGTAGCAAGGCTCAAGAGGCATGAAAGGGAAGCAGTATTTGAGATGGAGTGACACGGGGTTGTAGCTTATCCCCTATGTTATTCAATATGTACACTGAACAAGCAGAGAAGGAAACCAAAGAAAAATTTGAAGTAGGAATTAAAGTCCAGGGAGGAGAAACACAAACTTTGAGGTTTGCTGATGACATAAAATTCTGTCACAGACAGCAAAGAACTTAAAATAGTTTAACGGAATGGACTTTGTCTTGAAAGGAGTATATAAGATGAACATCAACAAAAGATAAACCAGGCTAATGGTTGAATTAAATAAGGTGATGCTGTAGAAATTAGATTAGGAAATGAGACACTGGAAGTAGTAGACAAGTTTTGTGATATCGGCAGCAAAATAACTAGTGATGGCTGTTGTAGACAAGATATAAAATGTAGACTGGCAATGGCAAGAACAGCATTTCTGAATAAGAAAAATTTATTAAAACTGAATATAGATTTAAGTGTCAGGAATTTTTTCCTGAAAGTATTTGTAAGCCCTGTAGCTATGTATGGAAGTGAAACATGGACGATAAATAGTTTAGACAAGAAGAGAATAGAAGTTTTTGAAGTGTTGTGCTTCAGAAGTATGCTGAAGATTAGATAGGTAGCTCATGTAACTAACAAGGAGGTACTGAGGAGAAAAATTTGTAGAGCAACGTAATTAGGAGAAAGGATAGGACACATTCTAAGACACCTTAGGATAACCAATTTAGCACTGGAGGGGAGTGTGGGGAGTAAAAATCAGAGGGAGACCAGGAGATGCATACAGTATGAGAATTCAGAAGGATATAAGTTTTAGTAGTCATTCGGAGATGAAGATGCTAGTACAGAGTAGAGTAGCATGGACAATTGCATCGAACCAACCTTAGAACTGAAAATCACAACTAGCAGTTACAGAATCAAAAGCTACATTAAACAAGTGATTGCATTCAAACCATAGGGTTAAAGATGACATCCTAAACTGAATTTTAACAAAACATGAAGAATGGAAAGGTTGAAACTGAAATGGCCAAAGTTTTATTTTGTCAAGATATGGATTCACACACATTAAACTGTGAATAAATGCTAGAAAACTGACAGTGTGAAAGTGTTGTTGAACAAATACATTGATCAGTGGCACCTGTTGCTAAGTGTTTAATGCATATCCGTGTTCCATTTCTACAAGTGAATCCTCTATTTTTTTTTAAATAGTTATACTGAAAAATCAAAAAAGCCAAACAATAGTTATCTTTCATGTACTATCTGTTATGTACTCACAATGAATGGGCAATCCCTGGAGTCAATTAGAACTTGATAGAAGGTCTGTGTCTGACCTTTTACATCTGAAGATGGCGATCCAGGAGATGGCACACTCCTGTATAGACAAAAAATTACTTTATTACATAAGCGCCCATGAAATTACTTCTTGAACTATATTAACCCACTAAAGAAGAGTGTAATGGATACATCACAGCAAACATGTGCTGGCTTACTGCTGCATGTGGATGTTTCACTGATTTCTATTGTTGCCTTTAGTGGAAGGTTCTGCTTGTTCAGTTCAGCAATATTTGATTCACAAAAGATAGACTTACAATTTTATGCATTCTTCTAAAAGCAAATAATACTGTCAATGAAACCTTAATATGAAACAGATCTAAAAGCCATTGGAGTATTTTAAATAATGATATAGTTGATTTTTCCTACAGGCTGCACATCATTCTTTAAGATGGCCTAGCGGTAGTGGAAATAGTCCACTTATTTAAGGAGGGCATTGAGTGGTACTAGTCAGTAATGACTCTTTCTGAATGTTGTGGTAAGTAGTGCCTGGCAGGCTTATAAGATGATGGATAGGAAAATGAAAAAACTTTACTACAGGAGAGAAATAGTTCTGAAATACCTCACTATGTACAATACTTGTGTAAAATCTGCGAGATCGATGATGATGATGATGATGATGATGATGATGATGATGATGATGATATATTTGATTTGTGGGGCACTCAACTGTGGGATTATCAGTGTCCATACAAATTCCCAGTCTTTACACAGTCGACTCGCCACTTTCTTGAATGATGATGAAATGATGCAGACAACACACACATCCAGTCCCCGAGCAGAGAAAATACCCGACCCGGCTGGGAATCGAACCCGGGACCCCATGATCCAGAGGCAGCAACACTAGCCACTAGACCATGAGCTACGGACAGTGAAACCAATGGTGCTGTGACAAATAGATCAAAGACTCAGGATGGCATGCACTGCGATCAAAGTGGTAATCTCCTCACAGAGGTTAAAAATAAGAAGAGAAGGGGATTGCAAATGAAGGTTGTGAAAGCACTGATGTATGCTCCTGATGGAGGCTTGTGTATGAAAAGTAATATTCCTTCAAAAACAATAATTATTTATTATCATGTAACTACAATTGTCATGTTTCAACTTTCATATCTACTGTGCTGTAAAAGTGTGGTGTTGTTGTTGTTGTTGAAGCGTGTTACTGAATACTTATATTCACATACTAGCCATAAATTTACACTTGATCATACAAAAGTGTTTATGGTTGAAATTTAAGTTGTGATTCTTGAGTTTCTCCCAGCGTATTTGATAATCAAAATATCCACGGGTGCACTGCTGGTCTACAGTGTCCAACGGGCACAATGTTTCGGCTATCATACATGTCGCCATCATCAGGTGAACTGACGGATTCTTGAGTTTCTCCTGGCGTATTTGATAATCAAAATATCCACGTGTGTACTGCCGGTCTACAGTGTCCAACGGGCACAATATTTCGGCGATCATACATGTTGCCATCATCATCAGGTGAACTGATGGCGACATGTATGATCGCCGAAATATTGTGCCCGTTGGACACTGTAGACCGGCAGTACACCCGTGGATATTTTGATTATGAAATTTAAGTTGTCCACCATGTTATGCTGGAGTCAATCGTATTACTGCTCACAAAAATAAAGGACACTTTCAGTGAGAGTGTAACTGAGCAACGTACATCTTACTAACACTCAGTACATGCCTAAAACCACACAAGAAAATGTGCTCTATGTTATTCCTAGGATTTCAGATGTGGAAGAGGCACTCTAAGCTATGATGTTGAGTTAAGGGCAGACCACAAGTAAGAAATACCTAAATATTGCAGTTCTTTGTATAGTGACTTCATAGTATAGTGGCTCAAGCAACTGCATGATGGCTTTTTTTTTTAGTATTTTTATTTGCTTAAGCTATCCATTTAATATCTGCCTATATACCTCCAAAGGAGCTGAGGTGTCATACAGAATGAGGTCAGCTGAAAAGAGAAATCTCACTCTGTTCTGTATACCACTCGTGCACCATAAATGACGTGTACTGGAAATTGATCCTGCTAGAAATATTGATCCCTCACGACGTGAATGCTGCACTGATGGGATCATAATGTTACCCAGGATAGTGAATGCTGCACTGATGGGATCATAATGTTACCTAGGATATAAGTATGCAGGGCAGCATCATGTCAGCCATCTATCCTGTGAAGCAACCTGAGTCCCCAGGAACACACGCAGTCCAAACTGACAGAGACGCATGGCCAATATGAGATGACTTGCACAAAAAATTGTGTTTGAAATGGACACTGTGCAGCCTATACACTCCTACTGGACAATTATTCACTAAGGGAATATATTTATTTGTTAACAAATATTTCATTACACTAGTCATTATAGTTATTTTCTTCAGAAAATGCTGATCAGTAGAGTCTATAATCATCATCATTGTGGAGTTTCCCCTATGATGGCCACATGTTTTCTTTGTAGTCTAGCCTCCTGACGCAGACACTAAACATTGTCAACTGACCCATGAACTGGAGCAGGCTTTCAAGTGTGCCACATTTAAAAAAGGATTCTGCTGCAAAGTGTTTACAAATTCGTTAGACTGGACTGGTGGCTTCACATGGCAACATCCAGTTTACTCATGTCCATTGTATTCACTAGGCTCACAGTGCACTTAGGAAAACCATACTGTGCCTCTGTCTCTAACACTACCACATTTCCTTACTTCACTAGAGCAAAGACGCACTCACAAAAAGCCTGCTGACAAGGCACAGCTCATGAATAAAGCAGCTGTGCTCAAAGCGAGACAGTTTGGGCATCTAATCTGGAACTGAGTACTATCAATGGCTATTGTAGAACAAATGATGTTATGACAGACATAATTCACTACATCTGACTGTTATTCAGTGCAGTAATGTGATAAATTACTCCATAATGACACTACCCTACAGGTAATGTAATCCTATGAAGCAGTTAAGCAGTCTAGTCTCTAAATGTGTCCCTATATAGGGAACATATAACTGGGCACTGGTGTTTTTAAAATTTGAGCACTATTACCTTCAACTGGTGAATTGGCACAGCAACTAGAACAATAACTTATTTACTAGGATGTCAAGGGTTCGACTGCCTCCACTCTTGTTTTTTATTTGGATAATTACAATTATTTAATAAAACTGAGGATTGACTTTACCATGTGTAATAATTACAGGATTGGTTGGTTGGATTAAAAGAGGAGGAAAGGGACCAAATTACGAGGTCATCAGCTCCTTGTTCCAAATAAAACAATGACAAGTGTGAGAATAAAACAAACGAGACTGACAACTCGAAACGGAATGAAAAGAACGATGAAGGACAACAAACATGTAAATGGACAAAAGGAGACAAGAAAACCACAGAAACAGGATGAAGAGATTAAAACAACAAAGCAGATTATCATGGTTGGGTGACCATGAGAATAAAAAAAAGGAGAAGACTGTCACTCTACAACACATTAAAACCTCCACCCTAGAAGCACTAGGGTAGAGGACACAGAGGGACAAAGGACATGGGTTAAAACTTAGATCAAATCATAAAAACTCACACTCACGAATAAAACGTAAAACTAAATAAGCGACGAGGTGGTGTCAGATAAAATTAGCGGCAACGAGTACGGTAACCCAAGATTTCGTCGCTGGGCAGTCTAAGTGGGACAGTGCACTAGAATATGGGCCACTGTCAACCGTGCTGCACCGACACTCAGGCGGGTCTTCACGGCGCAGGAGGTAACCGTAGGTCGCCCAAGCGCGACCAATGTGGAGCTGGCAGAGGACAACTGATTCTCTGCAAGAAGCCCACATGGAAGTCGTCCACACGTTCATTGTCTCCTTAATAACACGCAGTTTGTTGTGTGTACTATTATGCCATTCCATTTCCCAAAGCACAAAAACCCTACAGCATAAGCCACTATGCAGGTGATGTTCAGAGATTCCCATCTCCAGAAGTGGTTTCAACGTAGCCTGCTTGGCCAGCCTGTCAGCAAGTTCGTTGCCTGTGATGCCGACGTGCCTGAGGTCCACGCAAACACCACCAAATGACGGGACTGGTCCAGGGCAGAGATGGACTCCTGGATGGGTGCCAACAAAAGATGGCGAGTGTAGCGCTGGTCGATAGCTTGTAGGCTGCTCAAGGAGTCAGTACACAGAAGAAACGATTTCCCAGGGCATGAACTGATAAATTGAAGTGCACGAGAGATGGCCACCAGCTCTGCAGTTAATACACTGCAGCCATCGGGCAAGGAATGCTGTTCAAGACAGCCTCTGTGGACGTGGGCGAAGCCAACATGACCATCAGCCACTGAGCCGTCGGTATTTTCACTTCAGAGCCCCAGAACACATCAGGAATCAAGAGGAAGTGACAGCAGAGAGCAGCATGAGTAACTGAGTCCTTAGGGTCATGTGGAAGATCCAGATGAATCTGCGGCCTAGGTGTACACCATGGAGGTGTATGTGGACAGACCTGGATGGGAGGTGACAAAGGGAAGGACTCCAATTCAGACAGAAGGGATCACACGCAAATTGCAATTTTTAGCCTTGATCTGAGCCGCCGATGCAGGAGATTAACTGCCACGGGTAGAAAAAGGAGACGGTAATTCGGATCCTCAGAAGAACTACGAATGTGTGCAACATAACTGGCCAGCAGTTGTGCACGTCTGATCTGCAATGGAGGGACTCTGGCCTCCACCGGGACACTGGTCACCGGATTCATTCTAAAAGCTCCCGTCACTAGGCAGACGCCACAGTGGTGCACTGGGTTGAGTACATGCACTGCTGAGGGCACCGCTGAAGCATAAACCAGACTCCCATAGTCAAGGCGGGATTGAACAAGGGTTTTGTAGAGCTGCAGCAGAGCAGAGCGATCTGCATGCCAGTTGGTGCTGCTCAGGCAGCGGAGGGCATTGAGGTGCTGCCAGCACTTCTGCTTAAGCTGACGAAGGTGAGGAAGCCTAGTCAATCGGGCATCGGAAACCAGTCCTAAGAATCGATATGTCTCCACTACAGTGAGTGGATCATCATTAAGCAACATATGACTTAGCGGCCGAAAACTGGAAGCCGTGGGTGAGAGCCCATGAATGCGTGTTGTGGATGGCTCCCTGTAGGTGCCGCTCGGTAACACCAGCACTGGTGGAGCAGTACGAAATGCAGAAGTCGTCTGCATACAGTGAGGGGAGACGTATGACCCTACAGCTGCTGCTAGACTGTTAATGACCACTAAAAATGGTGATACACTCAATACAGAGCCCTGTGGGACCCCATTCTCCTGGATATGGCGGGAACTATGGGAGGCACCAACTTGGACACGGAAAGTATGGAGCAACAGGAAATTCTGAATAAAAATCTGGAGTGGGCCACAGAGACCCCATCCGCATAATGTGCCAAGGATATGATGTTGCCAGGTGGTGTTATACGCTTTGCGTGGATAAAAAAAAAAAAAAAAAAAAAAAGGAGACAGCAACAAGGTGTTGGCGTCTGGAAAAAGCTGTTCGGATGGCAGACTCAAGGGACACAACATTATCAGTGGTAGCAGTGGTAGAGCGCCCCTGGCAGAAGCCGCCCTGACATGGAGCCAGTAGGCCACATGACTCCAGGACCCAATCCAACCGCCAACACACCATACGTTCCAGCAGCTTACAAACACCGTTGGCGAGGCTGATGCGCTGATAGCTATCCACATCAAGTGGGTTTTTTACCAGGTTTGAGCACCGGAATGATGGTGCTCTCCTGCCATTGCGATGGAAAGAAGATATTGCACCAGATCTGGTTGAAGATGACGAGGAGATGGCGCTTGTAGTCAGACGAGATGTTTAATCATCTGACTGTGGATCTGTTCCGGCCCATGAGATGTGTCAGGTCAATGTGCAAGTGCCCTGAGGAGCTCCCACCTCGTAAATGGGGCATCATAGGATTCACTGTCATATGTAGTGAACAAGAGAACTTTCCTTTCCATCTGCCGTTGAGGGTACGAAAGGCTGGAGGGTATTTCTCCAATGCAGAGGCTCAAGCATAGTGCTCAGCAATCGCTTTTGTATCAGTACATAGCACGCCATTGATGGTAACGCCAGGGACACCTGTTGGTGTCTGGTACCCAAAAAGATGTCTGATCTTTGTCCAGACTTGGGAAGGTGACATATGGCACCCAATGGCTGACACACCTCTCCCAACACTCCTGTTTCCATCATTTTATAAGCTGGCATACATGGGCACGGAGCCACTTCAAGGCTATCAGAGGGTGCCACTTATGTCACAATAGAGCTCGCAGACGATCTGTAATTACCTCAGTGCTTTCTGGCGACCACCAAGCGACTGTCTTTCGCAAGGGGTGCCACATCAATGTTACCATGTGGGGGACAGTGAACAGTGACATCACAGGTGAAAGTTTCCCAGTACGCCTTGTTTAAAGCCCATCTGGGCAGGCGTGTTTGGGCCTGATGCTGCGGCAGTGACAGAAAGATGGGTAAGTGGTCACTATCATACAGGTCATCATGTGCTCTTCAGTGGATAGATGGGAGAAGTCCTAGGCTGCAAATTGATAAATCAATGGCTGAGTAACTACCTCGAGCCACAATAAAATGTGTGGCGACCCCAGTACTTAAGAGGGTGACGTCGAACTGAGACAGTAGAGTTTCAACATTTTTGCCTTGGCCAGTAAGCACAGTGTCAACCCACAAGGGGGTTATGGACATTAAAATCTCCCAAAAGTAGGAAAGGTTTAGGGAGTTCATCAATCAGAGCAGCTAATACATTCAGGGGTACTGCACTATCTGAAGGAAGATATACATTGCAGACAGTTATTTCCTATGTCATCCGTATTCTGACAACCACAGCTTCAAGAGGGGTTTGAAGGGGCACAGTTTCACAACAGACAGTTTAGGACATAAAAGCAAACTCCACCTGACACTAGTATAGTTGCTACGGTTCCTGTGATATCCATTATAGCACGGAGGGCAGGTCTGCATTGCTGGGAACCAGGTTTCCTGGAGGGCAATGCAGAAAGCAGGTGTAAAGCTTAACAGTTTCCGTAGCTCAGCCAGGTGGTGGAAAGAACCGCCACAATTCCACTGGAAGACATCATTATGAGACGGGGAAAGTATGGAACATTCACTGATGCAGTTTACACTGTAGGGTCACCTGCTGCTGACCTTTTGCCTGAGCAGTCTATATCCATTGAATCTGAGGGTCCCACAAGATCCAGGTCCTCAGCGGATGACAGAATCTCCACCCCATCCTCAGACGCAGAGCTCGTAGGTAGCAGTTGTGTGGGTGCCACCGCAAGTTCCTCGTTCTTGGGGGGTCTTCTTTTTCAATTTCTCACACTGTTCCTTGGGTTTCCCTGGCTGGGAGGCCTTCACTGAATCCGTCTCCGGGACTGAAGCCCTACGACCAGTTGCTTTTGGGCTCTTCAGCCACTGGCAGGTGTCATCTTTCCCACTAGTAGAAACCTGGGAAGGGAGTGACTCAAGAGACCCCTTTCTAGTGAGAGGAGCTGAAGAATACTTATGCTTCTCTGGTTCAGAAGTGGGGACTTTTCATTTATTATTTAAGTTAAAAGTATCATCAAAGATAAAAGTGTCATCATCAGTATTAACAAATCCTAACGTCATCTGATAATCTGAGAATTTCTCATTCTAATTCTTTGGAATTTAAGCCAAACAAACCCTTCTTCAACTAACAAAGTATCTGCGCCATCGTTGAATTCATCAAGATGATTGACTTAGATCTCCTCCTGTAGATTACTGTATGGAAATGCTGGCTTTACATCACAGGTAGTTGTTTGCATATTTGTAGGGCAAGAATAAGAATCAGTCCAATTGATTTATAACGTGCTACAGAACTAAAAGTTTCTGAATAGTCTTGCCATTCTTCTTGTTCAAATCCTGTTGCAACTAGTCTGGCTTTTAAAAAGCCAGACTAGTTGCCTGGTGACAAGTTATAAAGGTTTTACATTCTTTAGAAGTTCTACAAGACAGTGTTCAATTTTACTAGCAATTTGTATTTCTCTATAGTTATTGTCTTTCAAGGCATCTCAAAGAAAAACGTCTTATCACCACCTACTATGCCAAAGTTTGCATCATTACTATGTTTCACAGGATCCATGTCTTTGTAAATCTGACAGGCTGCCTAAGGTTTCATTATCACATAGTTTTAGAGGTGAGCTTCTCTTTTGTATTATATAATCAGAAGACATAACGCAATTTTAAGGAACATTATAGAGTGAATCATCAGATATATGTTTCTCCTTTTGTCTAGTGAAAGTCTGAACTAAGCAGCTTCTGCTTTATTTCCTATTCTTTTGTCAAATATGATGTTATCAGAGGTAGACACTTTCCTTGGGTAGGTAGACTCTGTAGGAGGGTGAATCCAAATTGTATTTGACAACAATTCCTTTCTTTGATTTATTTTCAGTCTTTCTTTATTTGTCATCCTCAGTCAGAACATACCAATCATATCCAAAATACCTGAACTATTTTTTGTCCAAACATCAATTCAAGAGGACTTTTTCCTTTGATTTAGAGTAAAGACTATATAATTTACTGCTTGAGCCCACAGTTTCTCACTCAGGTTTCATGCACATATTGCTGACCATCCCAACTAGATAACTGTGCGTGTTTCTCTTTCAATTCTTCCATTTTGTTGAGATGTGTACATTTTAGTCTTGATGTGAAGAATTGCAACTTCATCTAGAAGCTTTTTAGTGAGAATTTTCTCCATTTTGGTCCTGTTGTCTGACTTTTAAACATCTTACTTTCTTCCCAAAATGGTATAGAATCATTTTTATTGCAGTTTCTAATTTAGAAACAGTTTAATCTTCACTTTTGAACAATAAAAAATCTTGCTGCTTCTAATGACAAGATTCATTTCACACAAATCAACTCTAATTACATCCAGAGTATTTTTCAACAAAATTCTAATTTTTTGGATGGTATTTGCCACAAAAACAGCCATCACATACATATTCATTCCCATTATCAATAAAATCAATGGTATTTCCTTTTAAGTACATGTCTGACAAATGTGGCTTTTTGATGTGATAACTTCGCAACACATGTTAATTGAGATTGCTGTCATACATTTATTGGACTTTTTTGTATGAAAAAACATTTTGTGCAGCTGTCGTTGGCTTCCTACAGTTTCCAGATTGTCAGCGGTTTTGAAAACAGATGCTCACATTTGCAATCTGAACACAGCCTTTATTTAAGACTTGATTAAAGAAAATAATTTGAAGTTTATATTTAATGCATATACTGTAAAACACCCTCCAGAACTATGTTGTACCACTGTTTCCCATAAAAAGCCTCTAATTTGACATTTCCCATTCCAAGTTATTCTAATTCAGTAGCATCATAAATCAACACTTTCGTACAAAGATTTAATTTTACTCAATTTATTATCTGTCCCACCTAAATGTCACCTGTTCTGTGGTGCCGCAATTGTTGTACCAAAGATTTTCTTGATCAGATTGCAAATTTATGTCCATTTACATTGGCAACAGATAATCCAACAGTGACCAGTGCTTTACATTTAAAATCTTTCAGTTCTCTACTGTATGGCTTTTCACTTGTCTTTCATACAACTGAAGTTGCATTTGGACATTCCCTGGCAAAATTACACTTTTGTTTGCAGTTGTTACATAAAAAATTTTCTCTACAATATGCTAAACATTTAGCATGTGGTTTATTTCTGCAATGTTTCTTTACAGACATGTTCTTGCTACTTTTGAAAGACTGAATTGTACAGTTTTACTGCTGAACTGCTCTGACATAGTCTATTTTGATCTGAAATTAAAGCATTTTGAAATATGTTTGACTGCTCTAACCATGTAATTTAGTCACTTTCAGATGCAACCTTTCTTATAACATGTCGAGATTTTTGCTGGCTGCTGCTATGTTATCCCATGCAGTACAGAAGCGGTGAAGTTTAGCAGTAACACTCCACGAATTCGCAATACAATTCAACTCTGACAGCATCACCTTCTACTGCTAAATTTTCCACGTACTGTATCTGCAATCAGTTTTGAATACTGTAGCTGACTTACTAGTATCACATTTTAACTGAAGAAATTTCTCTGCAAACCTTTTGTCAAATCTGGTTTCTTGTCATACAGTTTTTCTAATTTTTGAAGCATCTGATTGGTCAACTTGCAATTTTCTATTTCCCTGTGTGTTGTTGCTTACATTCAAATCTATAACAATTTGTGCCTTAAGATCTTTCTCAATCCAGGATTTTACAGTTTGATTAGTATCTCTTCCTCTTTGTTTACTTTCTTGTTGTGTTGTTACTCAATAAAACTTTTCTTACTTAATATCTAAGTTTAGTTTAAATTGCCAAGACACACTGGTAGTTTCATGAAGATCTTCTGATGCAAGGTGCAACTGTTGCTCAACAAAAATCTACTATCTGTGAAAATAAAGCATGTAACTGAATTTTTTGACTGTACTTTGACAATGATCGAAACAATTCCACAACTTTCATTTACTGACACTAACTTGCTGGCAGAAGCTAGTTATGACTCTCTTCTGATATGAACTACATCATGAACTTGTTTGTGTGCTCCTTTATAATAGCTGGCAAATATTTATGTATCCAGTGTTCTACTAGTGTGTACCTGGGCCCATAACCTCTTTATAAAGATTCTAATTTCAATGCTAATTAACTATTTTGTAATGTTTAAAGGAGTATACTTTAACATAACTTTTCACAAACAACATATTTTGATGTAATAAGTGATTGACTAACATCTGTCATCATTCATTAGAGTCTGAAAGGATTCAAACCATTATATATTCCTGGTCCTCCGGTAACTTACACCATTTACATTCTTGCCTTAGGATGCAAAGTTTCAATTTATCTCCCCCCTCCTCCCTTCACTGAAAATTAAGGTATAGTGACCACAAATTTTTTATAAGAGCTACTTCAGAATGGCCCCCAATCAGCATGTTAAAGTGCATAACAATTAATGGGTCATCAGGTGTAGCCTCCCCTTGTCAGAATTCAGTACTATAATCCTGAGAAAAGTGTTAATGCTGTTGCTGCTATGTAAACTGAACAATCAGCTTTGGGTAATTTTCACTCTTCTCCTGGATTGTGATGGTATCATCATCATCATCATCATCATCATCATCTGCAGAAGTCAAAGCCATTGTATGCTGGTGGGCTAGCATCCTATGTGGCTGTCAGTCTTATTGTACTTCCCACCACAAGTGTCTCTCATTGATGTAAAGCCTCAGAACTGTCACATCTATTGTGATAAATGAACTGTGTAACATTGGAATAAAAGGATGTATTCCATATCACACATGTAATAAAAACTGTTGCAACTTAACACAGAATTTAACCCCTCCAACTTTAGAAATAAACCCTAAATAAGAACTGTAATCAACATACCGAAAGATACTTTCTTTAAAGCAAAACTGTTCATGACAAACTGTACTTAAGCAATCAGCAGTTGTCATGCACTTTAAAATATCTTTTCAAAATCTGAACACAGTTTCTCCTCAGGGAAAAATATCTATGCTGATGGAATGACGCGCTCTAATGCAGTGGCAGCCAGTGGTATCTGACAGTGCATGTTGCACTGAAGTTTCAACATAGCATTTTTATATGAGATGCTTACAAGGGAGACAATTCTTTATTGTTGTGCCTGGCTTCCTGGCATTGGTTACAATGTACACTCCCCTAGAATTTCTGCTTCATGAATGTCACAAAATTCAAATTTTTAAATCCGATTTAGTATCCTGCAAGCTACTAAAAAAACTATTAACGAGATTACATAACAAGTTATATTCCTAGTACAACTGAAATACATTTGTCACATAAAAGTCTGGAAATAAGAGACAAATTATACACTATAAGTACTCTTATTCTTGCCTTACTTATTTTGAAAGTTTGCCCTCCCATTTTTCAGTGATGCAAAAATATCTGACAATCGCTGGTTGAATCACGAGAACTTTTCCAGTGGAAAACATCACCAAGGCCGACAATCCTTCCTGGTTCATAGTCGCAGAAGAAAGATTTTATTTGTTTCATAGCTGAAAAGCACCTTTCTGCTTCTACCCACGGTCATGGGAATTGTGAGAATTAGCTTCAACCATTTAGAGCACTAAATGAACGTCTTCCCTGTATTCTTCATCATTATAAACTCCACTAGACCAACAGCAGCATAAAAAAATAGTAGTCATCAATCCAAAGATTGTTTTGAACACCACAGTGCTTTACTAGGCATGGTCCTCTTGGAGGTGGTATGCTGTTGCCTACCTTTGACCTTTGAATGACCAGTTATTGGGGGAACTACAGTTTAATGTGGATTCCGAACAACTGTGCAATTTGGAATTTTTCACAGCAAACAAACATTGCCAGAAATGAAAGAAGTGACAAGTGACAGATAAATATCCTAGGATTGGCCAGGAATCAAAACCCACACATTTGGATTCTTAGCCTTGCACTTTACCACGGAACCAAAAAGCTACAACAGAACCACACAATAATTTAAATTCTTACGTTAGGTAGATATAAGCAGTTTCGGCTTATCCAAAAATGTATACATTGAATACTCTTCCTTTAAGATAACTTCAGGATACTTAGAACAGTACAAGTGTAACTTTTCTGGAATAGACAATGAAGAAGCTTTCAACATGACCCGAGAAATTAAATCAGTCTTTCATCTCCAACATTATGGCACTGCACACCTCATTTGCTTCTCTTTTCCATTCAGTCTTGTCCTAGTTCCTTTTCTTCACTGAGCAACCAATAGATTCAGTCAGTTTCTTCTCGGATCATGATAATAGTTTCTTTAATTGTTGAAATAGCCTTATGGGCAGAGCACGAATTAGTGTCTATGCTGTAGCTGATTGAAGAAATGGTTCAAATAGCTCTGAGTACTATGGGACTCAACTTCTCAGGTAATTAGTCCCCTAGAACTTAGAACTACTTAAACCTAACTAACCTAAGGACATCACACACATCCATGCCCGAGGCAGGATTCGAACCTGCGACCGTAGCGGTCACGCGGTTCCAGACTGTAGCGCATAGAACCGCTCGGCCACCCTGACTGGCAGCTGACTGAAGAGAACTGCAACTAATGGTATAATTTTCTGATGAATTCTAACTAATAATTAAAGATACAACTAGAAAGAATTTAGTTTATGACCAAGAGTATGGCAAATTATATTTTCACTTATTATTTTAGTCACCTTTCTGTAAGCAATTCTTACACGCAATGATTTCTTTCTTGCAGTCATGAACTGTGTTTATGGATCGAGATTGAAAATTCCATCTTTGAGCATACCATTGCAGCAAATGCTTTCTCATCACCTGATTAGGGATCACAGTCCGCTGTGGGGTGCTTAAGAAGAATGCACATATTCCCTAAAAACTTGAAAAAAATATTTTCACATCACAGTTGACCAATGCTGCCTTCATCACTTGATAGGCATATCAGTGTACATACTCTGTATTTCGGCAAATTTTTTTCACAATAGCTTGTTCTTCATCAAAGGAGCCAGTCATAATGGAGGCCCCATTTTAAGTCTATGCAATTAATTTTTGGTGAGTCTCATTCACTTTTTTGTGTCTAACTCTTCTAGCAAACTCTCCGCTAACATCTGTGTGTCGTGTCTGGAACTGTACCACCTTTCTATTGGTTTACCTCTACATATGCTATGCTACACAACAGCTGTCTAAAATACACTTGCTGTGTCACTAGTTTCATCTGCTATAACACCTAAAAAATCTTATTTACTTCGTGATGTTTAGCATATCTCTCACATAATTCTCAGAAGTTCATTTCGAACTGTTTTGGATGTTCTTTTGAAAACAGCTGCCTTATACAAATAATCTTTTAGTGCTTGATCCATTTGAGTGCTAAAATTAATCCATCCCCTGAGAACACCAGGGTTTAATGATGATTCACTTTCATCATGCCCCTTAAGGCCAATTCAAAGGACTGACAAAGTAATATAATTTACCAAAATAGTTAACACAGACCTATTATGCCCAACTTCTTTACTACACTCCATTATTTTCCTTCTTTATGCTCTATTTAATTGTTCAGCTATGTTGACAGTTCCAGAAAGTGCAAATATCAAACAATTTTGTGTGTGTGACCATGCTTCTTCACCTCGGTATTAAGATTACTTGCCCAATTCTTGAGTATTGTTCATCTATCTGGGATCCCTATCAGGTAGGACTGATAGATGAGAGAGAAGATCCAACGAAGGGCGGCTTGTTTTGTCACGGGATCATTTAGCTGGCAAGAGCGTTACGGAAATACTACAAACTTCACTGGCAGACATTACAAGAGAGGCATTGTGCACCATGGAGATGATTTACTATTGAAATTTTGGAACAGCACTTTTCAGGACGAGCCAGATGACATATTACCTCCCCCCCCCCCCTCCCCCACACACATATCTATCTAGTGTATTGACCACGAGGAGAAAATTCAAGAAATTAGAGCCAATACAGATGCTTACCGACAATCATTCCTCCCACACACTATTAGTGAATGGAACAGGGTTGGAGGGATCAGATAGTGGTCCTGAAAGTACTCTCCGCCACACATCAATAGGTGGCTTGCAGAGTAGATGTAGATGCACATAATTTATGTCTGCAGCTCCCAGTTTCATCCACGAGGGTTCCCCATCAAATAATAGGTATACAAAGCAGAATAATGCATGTTTAACTTCACAGCCTTTATAAATATCCATTTTAAATGCCCTCTTAAACCATCGATTTCCAGTTTTAATATTGATGGTAGGAAATGAAAACCTCGTAACTCCGTTTTCTACATTTTACAGGATATGCAAAAACAGTTTCTTAAAAATAATATAAAGTGATACAGATAAAGTTGCTACATATGTAACTACACAGAAGAAGCCTAGTTATTGATAGATTAGACAAAAGAGGTTTTCACACACAGATTGAATCACGAAGTTTTCATTGCCTACCATCGATACTCTGCTTCATATTTGAAATTGGTACCAACAATCTTAATCTCTTTACACCAAAATTTAAAGAAGTGAGAAACATGTGTACCTTGTAAATTATTTGCATTATTTATGTGCACTCACATTCCACAAACCAGAAACTATGTGACAAGCTAGTTCTCACTGTACAGGACATACCTGATACAGAACACACAGAAAATCAAGAGCCAAAACACTCCATCACCTTGAAACATATATAGACATGGTTCTTAGAAATAACATTAACACACTTGATAAATACATACATTAAAGCCGCAGTAACACCAATAATCACAATATACTAGCCACTTTCCCATTTGCCACAATGTTACCATTAAATATGACTGATGTGTTCATGACTGAAATAAATAAATAAAAATGCAGTTACGCTGATGAGAAAATATTTCCTCCATATTTTTACCCTCAAAACTAATTTGTGAATGAAACAAAATTATTATGATTGCAGCTGAAATGTCAATATTGATGATATTGTGGGTGGCAGAATGGCGTATCCTTGTGGCTTGGATAAAAAATTCAAATTGGTGGAGAGGAAAAAGCTTAGAGAATCATCCTCTCCCTGGAGAGGAGCCGTTTCTAGTCAGGGAGTTTGCACATTTACTATAACACACTGTAATGACAGGGGGGGAGCACGACACCTACTGCTATTGACAGACATTGAATCTTTGATGGTTTATGAATGATGGGCCAACTTCCTCCAGGGAGTTGCCTTAGGTGTACAAACCCCACTTCTGTTTGAAGCCTGCGAGCATTTTTTGTACTCTTATGAGGCAAACGGATGTTGTATGACCAAAGATAGTCGACTGTATGGTATCTCATTGTGTGTATCGTAGACTCCCTAAACCAAAAGATATGAGAAAACGGAGGCATATGAAGTTTAAAATTACTGGGAATTGTGCAACACTGCAATTATACCACACATTGCCAATATTACATCTACATACTTTTTATTGACAAAACCACATGAACAAACCTGTTTCCTCTCTTCCTGACAGACTCATCTCTATCGTATACTCTGGCAAGCCATGGAAAAAGAACGACGCCACGGTAGCCAAATACTCTGTGAAGAAACAGTTGTCCTGTGTCATATTTTCCATCAGACTTTGGTTCTTCTAAGCGGCCAACCTCAGCTAGCCTGCAAAATTAATTAAATGATTATTACACCTCAACTCTCTGGTTTAAGATAAATAGGCATGTCACTACAACAAAAAAACCAACCAAGGTAGCAAATTTAACTGTTTTTATTTACTCAACCACTAGTTCAAGCCGGCACCCATTTTACAAACATTATAATAGATAGTTGAAAAAGTCTGTCCAAAACTGTACAAACTCTGTCAAAAATATTTACATATTATGAATTGCAAATGAACAGTTACAGTGCATACATACATACACACATACATACATTTGCATTTTTGCATCATTTTGACTACCTGCTACGATGATTTGAAAATGGATCCCAGTATGAAACTGGTCACTGAGTAAATAAAGTGAGGTTTGCAACGTGTGTGTGTGTGTGTGTGTGTGTGTGTGTGTGTGTGTGTGTGTTCCTATAACTTCATAATTTTTATACTTCTTACAGAATAATTTCTAAACTCTATGTACACATGATGTGTCCAAGTGTCCAATACCACTGTACAGAGTAGGTCCATGGAGAAATAAAAATATTACTATTCCTACCTGAATGGCCCCACTGTTGTTTATCATAGAAAGTTACAGTATTTATAACACCACTGGCCTGTTAACAGTTAACATTTCTCGTATCCTGTAGCTTACTGGATGCTACTATGACACTTTAATTTAGATAACACAATAATTTACAAACATACTGGTTAACTGAGTATGTTTCCAAATTTCTTTTCAGCTTATAGAATTGCCAATGTCTTTAGGTCTGCAGGAAGTCACTGAATATTTTTACAACAGATTACTGGACCTCATCTGAAACCTGGCAAGACACCTGAATTCTGTGTGTTTTGTAGTGGTTGGGAAAAGAAGGAAAATTCAACTGGAACATTTTTCCCCCATCACACACACCAACAAATAAATGCAATGGGTACATAAGAACTGTAAATATTTTAAAAATGCTTCAGCAAGATACACAGTTATTTACTTTGCAAAATATTCTCACTGTTCCCTTTCACTACATGAATACTTTTCAGTTAAGGAGACATCCCATAGATTTTTGGGACTCATACCAAATATGACTAATATGGAATAATGAACACACAAATGAAGGACAGCAAAAATTGCCTCAGGTTTATCTGCCCACAACAGAGCCTCAATGAAATGCTCAACAACCAAAACTGGCAGATGCTTGAAGACAGATGTCAACTATCCTGCAAAAAAACTATGGGCTAAGTTGGCTGATTGATTTGTATATTTATTCATCCGTAGAATGATACAAATTGTTTGGATGTCATCAACTGCTGTTTCTTATCACATAAATGTACATAGATTCTTATAGTTTTTGCAGTTATTATAATTAGCCTTACAACATTTACAATTGTGCCATACAGTGTTAGCTAATACATGAAGTATTCATGAACATTAAGTAGCTAGCCTATCTATAATTATATTAAATATTCATTTACAGTGCAACACCTTTTACTTAACAGATATGTTTTTAGCTTTCGGATAAAGATATGAAGTGCATTTACACCTGCCTACGGCAGCCTTTATACAGTTTTAGGCCACTGTCTACCACACTACTCGGAATTTTTTATTTTTTTCTCATTTTTGTATAAGTCTTAACAATATCTAGTTCCATGGTCATGTAGTGAACTGTATGTTGTATACATATGTAAATTTGTTAAAACTTCAGGATCAATATCACAAGAAGAATCTAGAAACACACTACAGCCGTCTTCTTATAACACCCACAGCGACCGCAAAAACCAGATCAGATTAATCGCAATGTGCATTTAAGCAGCCACTTATTCCATGCTCTATGAATGAAGCAGGAAGAAGCCCTAATACAAGGTATCATGGGAAGCACTATCTGCCATGCACTTTCTAGTTGTTTGCAGAGTATCATTGTATGCATAGAGTAATATTTAAGACAACACAGAATGAAAGTACGCCTATACTAATAACACACGTCTCGAAGACAAAATAAGAGAGAGGTAAACCTCAATGAAAAACATGGCAAACTGATCTTATTGATTGGTTTATCTATGCGTTTCTGCTTCTTATGCCTCAAAATCTCAAGGAACTTCAACATACTGTGTTTCACTTCGTGTATGACCATTTAAATATGTTTGTGGTTCCAGATCGTTAGTTTTATTTGATTCAACCTGTATCTATGAGTGATTCCGGTCTAGGCAGCAGAATTACTGCCAGAATGCAGTAATGTGGTCAGAAACATTAATATTAAAATTTAACAAAATGAGCCTTCAAAATAAGCCCCACATCATGTGGAGTTCTTGTGTTATTAATTACATAGCTGTCACCATAATCGAAATAGGAAAGTATGAATACTCTTTGAGCTCTAGAAGAAGCAAAAGTGATTTGTGTATGGCTACGTATTGGAATCTGAAATTCTCTGGGAACCGGGGGCCATTTCGTACTCTATGAGCAATAAAAATTCACCGCGTTTTACATGTATTGTTTTTCAGACCAAAGAAATTTCTGTGCCGTATAAACGCGAAAAAATAAGGGTTGGCATAGGTTATAAGTGTCCTCCAGTTAATCACTCACATGAAATGTATTTTATTACATAAAAGAGTATGTTTTCTTCAGTCAGACCAACACACATTACTTAGATTAATTAAAAATGCAATGCAAAGTACAGCGACATTCACTATTACCGGTATCTCATGGTAAAAGGTCTTACCATCCAAATTTATATATCAAACGAAGTTATTTTACTGCCGATTTACGTAAAAGCTTTTAACCAAAATAATAATATCAACAGAAAACTTAGAAGCCGATAATCTTTTGAGGTTATTTTAAACCGCCTTTACGTCGCTCGCATTTTTGTAGTCAGAAAGCAACAGCAACACTAATGCGCAACTGTGGCAAAGTCGAATCTCTATAATTACCAGCAAAAATATAAATTAAACAATTGCGTTCACGTACCTTGTGTAGTTCACGCAATGTAAAGTTACAACACGTACAGGAACTTCTAAAACCTTTCGCCGCAAATACCTTGACAGCCCTACCATTACTTCCATTATGCTCTTTAGTGTTTGCGCTGCCAACTACACGTACTAAATCACATTTTTGCAGTTAATTTACTTGGAAAAGTCATATTTTTACTGGAATTTTGATGAAGGTTGATCAAAACATTGCATTAAAAATTTACTCTTTGGGCTTCATGCCAATTTTGTCAGCTTTCCGAAATTGCCCTCACACGTCATTAATTTACCTGTTACATGTACAGTGTTGGTTAAAAATTGCAGAACTTTTCTGTAGTAAATTGCTGCTAATTTCAGTTACTCATTAACGATATTTTCACTCAATAAGCGTACCATTTATTTTGGTGTAATACAGCACCCTTTCACATAGATTCTAGAGTTTCCGTGCACTCTTATAAATTAATTACGAAATAATAAAGACATTTCTAATTTCTCCGTACTGAAGGATTCAGTATCTCATGATTAAATCATTGTAGTGGTAATATTTAAGGGTTCTCAACATTAGCATGAGAAATAGATTTTTAAATCCCGAATTTTGGTGGGCTGCCACATCGTGAATCAGAATGTGGTAAAACTGCAGAAGGTTTCGGGTAGGGTTAACCGTAATGGTTCAAGACAATGCGCATGCTGCAGAAACTCTGCGTGAAACAAATACTCCAGAAATAAATTTCCAGCAGTCAAAATTGTACACAAGTATCGTATGTTATTGAAATGTTTGTGGGGGTGCAAGGAAGCACAAAGTTGTTCATGTAATGTCCAAATTGGCTATGAATTAACAGATGGGTTGAGAGAAGCCAGATGAAGAGAATGATTTATTGCAGGAATACCAACAGTAGTACAAAAAAGATTAATGTATATTAAATACGGTGTGGTTCATTATATTTCCATGCCATTGTACCTTGTCTGTACAGTACGTTTAATTGCCAGATTTTGGTCTAAATCGTGTTGACAATACGCTATCATGCACAGGTATTTCTGTTTGTTATTTTTATTTGTCTCACAATAGCCGTTGACATGACTGATTACAGCATTTTGCTGCAAGTGATTTATTCCCATGGAATAAGAGTACTGCTCATGGCTGGTTTAAAATTTATCTCAAAGACCGAGAACAATATGATCAAACAAATGAGATCAAGCCTTCAGGAAGTGCCAGTACTAAACATTCTTCCATAAATATCATTTAAAAAATATGAATGTCTCAAACCTCAGTCTTGATTTCCATATTGTTCTTATTTCACACAAATGAAATTGTTTTAAGCCTATTCAACAACAAAACATTTCTTTTCGCTGATGACGCCACAATTCTAATATATGACACACAAAAAACAGTCTTGACAACGGTGGGTTAAAATCAAATAGACAGTTCGTTAACACAAATAAAACAGTCGGATAGACTTCTTGCATTCGCTGAATAAAACTCCACTGGTCACCACTGTATCACTGAGTAATGCTAATGGCGATGCTGAATCTGTTGATGAAACCATGTTCCTGGGGTTTTCAGCACTCACGCAGTTGCGTGGAAATGTCATATTGACATAATAAACGCTAAACAGGATAAAGCACATGAACACACGCGTTCAATATTTGTACAAGAGGAATCAAGCATGCAACTTCTAAAACTCTCAGTTGACTGCGAGACACAAGAAATAATATACACATCTCAGCAAAAGTATCCAGACAGCTATTAATTTTGAAGAGATATATAATTGACTGAATATATATGGAGTATATAGAGGGTCTGTACAAGGGCGATGTTCTTGAGGATAATATTAGAGAAATGGAAGAAAATGTAGATGAAGATAAAATAGGAGATATGATAGTGAAGAATTTGACAGAGCACTGTAAGACCCAAGTCGAAACTAGGCCTTAGGAGTATACAACATTCCATTAGAACTACTGACAGCCTTGAAACTTCCTGGCAGATTAAAACTGTGTGCCCGACCGAGACTCGAACTCGGGACCTTTGCCTTTCGCGGGCAAGTGCTCTACCAACTGAGCTACCGAAGCACGACTCACGCCCGCTACTCACAGCCTTACTTCTGCCAGTATCTCGTCTCCTACCTTCCAAACTTTACTGACAGCCTTGGTAGAGCCAGGCCTAACAAAACTCTACCATCTTGCGAGCAAAATGCATGAGACAGGCGAAATACCCTCAGACTTCAAGAAGAATATAATAATTCCAATCCCAAAGAAAGCAGGTGTTGACAGATGTGAAAATTACCGAACTATCAGTTTAAGAAGCCACGGCTGCAAAATACTAACACGAATTCTTAACAGACGAATGGAAAAACTGGTAGAAGCCAACCTCGGGGAAGATCAGTTTGAATTCCGTAGAAATGTTGGAACACGTGAGGCAATACTGACGCTACGAATTATCTTAGAAAATAGATTATAAAAAGGCAAACCCACGTTTCTAGCGTTTGTAGGCTTAGAGAAAGCGTTTGACAAAGTTGACTGGAATACTCTCTTTCAAATTCTGAAGGTGGCAGGGGTAAAATACAGGGAGCGACAGGATACTTACAATTTGTACAGAAACCAGATGGCAGTTACAAGAATCGAGGGACATGAAAGAGAAGCAGTGGTTGGGAAGGAAGTGAGACAAGGTTGTAGTCTATCTCCGATGTTATTCAATCTGTATATTGAGCAAGCAGTGAAGCACACAAAAGAAAAATTCGGAGTAGGAATTAAAATCCAAGGAGAAGAAATAAAAACTTTGAGGGTCGCCGATGACATTGTAATTGCGCCAGAGACAGCAAAGGACTTGGAAGAGCAGCTGAACGGAATGGACAGTGTCTTGAAAGGAGGATATAAGATGAACATCAACAAAAGCAAAACGAAGATAATGGAATGTAGTCGAATTAAATCGGGTGATGCTGCGGGAATTAGATTAGGAAATGAGACGCTTAAAGTAGTATAGGAGTTTTGCTATTTGGGGAGCAAAATAACTGATGATGATCGAAGTAGAGAGGATATAAAATGTAGACTGGCAATAGCAAGGAAGGCGTTTCTGAAGATGAGAAATTTGTTAACATCGAGCATAGATTTAAGTGTGAGAAAGCCGTTTCTGAAAGTATTTGTATGGAGTGTAGCCATGTATGGAAGTGAAACGATAAATAGTTTAGACAAGAAGAGAATAGAAGCTTTCAAAATGTTGTGCTACTGAAGAATGCTGAAGATTAGATGGTTAGATCACATAACTAATGAGGAGGTATTGAATAGAATTGGAGAGACGAGAAGTTTGTGGCACAACTTGACTAGAAGACAGGATCGGTTGGTAGGACATGTTCTGAGGTATCAAGTGATCACCAATTTAGTATTGGAGGGCAGCGTGGAGGGTAAAAATCGTAGAGGAAGACCAGGAGATGAATGCACTAAACAGATTCAGAAGGATGTGGGTTGCAGTAGGTACTGGGAGATGAAGTAGCTTGCACAGGATAGAATAGCATGGAGAGCTGCATCAAACCAGTCTCAGGACTGAAGACCACAACACATATATTGAAAGCTCTTTTTTTTAGACATCAGTCTTCTGGCCGAACTGATGCCGCCTATCATGAATTCCTCTCCTGGGCCAACTTCTTGATTTCTTGATCTCGGACTAGCACTTGACTGCACCCTACATCCTCTGTTATTTGTTGGATGTATCCCAATCTTTGAATCTTTGACTTCCCATTTAGCTTTTACCTCTGTAGCTCCCTTTAGTACTATGGTGTTTATTCCATGTTCTATCACCTTTTCCTTTGTTCTTGTTAGTGTTTTCCACGAATTCCTTTCTTCGCCGATTCTGCAGAGAATCCTCACATTGCTTATCAGTCCACCTAATTCTCAATACTGCTAAGTAGCATGACTTTCAAACACTTTAATTCCCTTCTGTTCCATTTTTCCACTGTCGGTGAATCACTACCATACAGTACTGTGTTCCAAATGTACATTACTAGAAATGTCTTCCTCAAATTAAGTCCTAAATTACACTTCTCTTGGCCAGGAATGCCCCCCTTGTCTATGCTATTTTGCTTTTTATGTCCTCTTTGCCTCGTGTGCCATAGATTACTTTGCTTCCAAGGTAACAGAATTCCTCAGCTTTGTCTAAAATCATGATCACCAATTACAATGTTAGGTTTCTCGCTGTTCTCATTTCTGTTACTTCTCAATCCTTTTGTCATTTTCGTTGCAGGATGTGCATAATGACAGCGATAGCGGCATATGATTTACCCTGTATGTGTTTAAGGTTTCTTGTGGTACATTTCTTTTGGCCATCTTTTCTTTGCACCATTCTGTTTTTCGACACTGACTTTTGCGTACCATACCAGTACCGAAAATACAAAACTTATACAAGTATGAGAAAAAGTTCAAGCAGTTGACAAATTCGATAAGTATTTACAACAAGATGCCAGAAACTGCTTCCATTAACTTGTAGAAGCTACTTCTGCAAGCTGACAAAACTTGCAGACGACGACTTGCTGAGGGTGCTTCCACATGAAACAACTCGCAGAAATTTACTTTCTAGTGGACATTCGTCTTAATGTCCAATTGAGGAATATTGAAATTCGTGTGTCGATTTTTTTAGATTTGTTTTTGGAACTAAAGAAAAATATCAAAGTCCACGCTCCAGTTGTTTTCCCGAATATTCTATCCGAATTTTCTAAACACATGCACACATTCTTCAACAGCAGACGCTCCTTCACTAACAAGCATCGCTACATGCTGAGTGTCATGCTGCAGTAGGTCTACGATGTTTACACAATTTCCTGCATCTTCAAAGAATGAGATGTAAAGAAAAACGTAGCGAATTTAAATTAATTTTCCTCTCTTAATTTCAGTTCCAACCTCCTACAAAGTTGTTTATTACCCTAGTTGATTTTCTGACTCATTTTACATACGAGGTGCATTCAAGTTCTAAGGCCTCCGATTTTTTTCTAATTAACTACTCACCCGAAGTCGATGAAACTGGCGTTACTTCTCGACGTAATCGCCCTGCAGACGTACACATTTTTCACAACGCTGACGCCATGATTCCATGGCAGCGGCGAAGGCTTCTTTAGGAGTCTGTTTTGACCACTGGAAAATCGCTGAGGCAATAGCAGCACGACTGGTGAATGGGCGGCCACGGAGAGTGTCTTTCATTGTTGGAAAAAGCCAAAAGTCACTAGGAGCCAGGTCAGGTGAGTAGGGAGCATGAGGAATCACTTCAAAGTTGTTATCACGAAGAAACTGTTGCGTAACGTTAGCTCGATGTGCGGGTGCTTTGTCTTGGTGAAACAGCACACGCGCAGCCCTTCCCGGACGTTTTCGTTGCAGTGCAGGAAGGAATTTGTTCTTCAAAACATTTTCATAGGATGCACCTGTTACCGTAGTGCCCTTTGGAACGCAATGGGTAAGGATTACGCCCTCGCTGTCCCAGAACATGGACACCATCATTTTTTCAGCACTGGCGGTTACCCAAAATTTTTTTGGTGGCGGTGAATCTGTGTGCTTCCATTGAGCTGACTGGCGCTTTGTTTCTGGATTGAAAAATGGCACCCACATCTCATCCATTGTCACAACCGACGGAAAGAAAGTCCCATTCATGCTGTCGTTGCACGTCAACATTGCTTGGCAACATGCCACACGGGCAGCCGTGTGGTCATCCGTCAGCATTCGTGGCATCCACCTGGATGCCACTTTTCGCATTTTCAGGTCGTCACGCAGGATTGTGTGCACAGAACCCACAGAAATGCCAACTCTGGAGGCGATCCCCCAAAACAATTCTCTCCACTTTCTCGATCATGTCGTCAGACCGGCTTGTGCGAGCCCGAGGTTGTTTCGGTTTGTTGTCACACGATGTTCTGCCTTCATTAAACTGTCGCACCCACGAACGCACTTTCGACACATCCATAACTCCATCACCACATGTCTCCTTCAACTGTCGATGAATTTCAGTTGGTTTCACTCCATGCAAATTCAGAAAACGAATGATTGCACGCTGTTCAAGTAAGGAAAACGTCGCCAATTTAAGTATTTAAAACAGTTCTCATTCTCACCGCTGGCGGTAAAATTCCATCTGCCGTACGGTGCTGCCATCTCTGGGACGTATTGACAATGAACGCGGCCTCATTTTAAAACAATGTGCATGTTTCTATCTCTTTCAAGTCCAGAGAAAAAAAATCGGAGGCCTTAGAACTTGAATGCACCTCGTATGTTTTATACCATTTTTACGTTGTTTTATCGATGTTTTCAGGTAGTTCTAGTGATAATTTCTTAGTTATGTTGTTTTATAAAAATCCAGACCTTGTGGTTAAATGTTCTGTTTCGTTCTCGTAAAGTAAAATACGAGTAATTCTCACTAGGGACAACTGATCTCACAAGACATGTCTGAAAGAACAGACACCACTCATATCTATAATTCTATGTTGTGACGGCTTTTGATGAAAAAGTTTCAGTGTCGTTGCACAATCAACATCCAGAGTCCTCCGGGAATCAGAAATCTGTGAGAAGGGGGTTAATAGATGGAGGTCATTACGGTGCAGCGAGTGGGAAGCTGGGAATTTGGGACTGATGGAAAGTGTGTTCAGATGGCCTAGGCGGTTAAGGAAAATGTTAGAGAGAAGCAGACCATCTTGGTTCGATTCTTGATCTGGCACAAATTTTCAACTCTCTCTGTTGCATTGTTGCAATGCTGTGTGCGGCTGGAAGTCATTATTTCCTTCCTATAATTTTCCCATCCCATTTCCTTTCCGTCCCTTTCACCTGAATTATTCATTTCAGGTACACTATGTGATCAAAAGTATCCGGACACCACCCAAAACAAACGTTTTTTCGTATTAGGTGCGTTGTGCTGCCACGTACTGCTAGGTACTCGATATCAGCGACTTCAGTAGTTATTAGACATCGTGACAGAGCAGAATGGGGTGCTCTTCGATCACACGGACTTCGAACATGATCAGGTGCTTGGGTGTCACTTGTGTCATCATACGTCTGTGCGGAGATTTCCACACTCCTAAACGTCCCTAGGTCCACTGTTTCCGATGTGATAGTGAAATGGAAACGTGAGGGACACGTACAGAACAAAAGCGTACAGGCCGACCTCGTCTGTTGACTAACAGAGACCGCCGACAGTTGAAGAGGGTCGTGATGTGTAATAGGCAGACACCTATCCAGACCATCACACAGGAATTCCAAACTACATCGGGATCCACTGCAAATACTATGACACTTATGTGGGAGGTGAGAAAACTTGACTTTCATGGTCGAACTGCTGCTCATAAGCCACACATCACGCCGGTAAATGCCAAACGACGCCTCGCTTGCTGTAATAAGCGTAAACACTGGACGATTAAACAGTGGAAAAACGTTGTGTGGGGTGATGAATCACGGTACACAATTAGCGATCCGATGGCAGGGTGTGGGTATGACGAATGCCCGGTAAAAGTCATCTGCCAGCGTGTATACTGCCAACAGTACAATTGGGGGCGGTGTAGTTATGGTGTGGTCGTGTTTTCCATGGAGGGGGCTTACGCCCCTTGTTGTTTAGCGTGGCACTATCACAGCACAGGTCTACATTGATGTCTGAAGCACCTTGTAGCTTCCCACTGCTGAAGAGGAATTCGAGGATGGCGACTGCATCTTCCAATATGATCGATCACCTGTTCATAATGCACGGCCTGTGGCGGAGTGGTTACACGACAATAACATCCCTGTAATGAATTGGCCTGCACAGAATAAGAGGACTAGAGCAAAAAAAAAAACAACATACACCTCCTCCTCCTCCGTAATTTCCGTAATTATAGTTGTCACTCACTACCGTAATATATTGATTATTCCTTGCTACTGTAGTGTTATCTTGAAGCTTTGAGAAAGGAGGACAGGCGTTACAAGGCGCGGATGCACAGACGATGCTCAGGGCAGACGAAACTAGGAGAGATATTGTTACTTGAAGTAAACAGTAAGGGGAGAGCCTTGCGAAAATGCAGACGCCCCCAGACGCGTTCCCAGGGCGTTAGTTACTCTTCAAGGAATTAACGTGTAATTTCATATGTCGTCTAGACGCTGTAGTAGGTTGTCACAGTAGAACTTTGTAACCAACAGGCATGTACTATTGTATAAAGCCAGCTTTATACCAGCCCTGAGAACAGAAACGTCAGTAGACTCACAAGGGTTAGAAAGAGAGTGAAAACACCAAAAAACTGTTGACCTAGCAGTCCCTACTCCGGGGAGCCCTAGGAGCGGAGCTAAATGACGTATAACAATAATGTTACAAGCCTTATTTGACAGAGCAGTTACATTTAGCTTTCAGCTGAACAAAGTTGATACCAAATATGGACTTAGTGCAACTGCACCAACATCCCCGCCTTAGGAGCAGTAGAGGGGACCTAAGTAATCCATGAGTGGCAGTCACCTGCAAGAGACCTACGGGATTGACTGGGAGGCTTTAAGTGGGAAAAACAGTGCCCCCACTCGACTCTTTAAAACCCCTAGATTCCGCATTTTGGCGGAGTTCTCAGTCAGACGATCAGGGCGCCGAATCCGCGTCCGTCGACTCCAGCCTCGGTCCAGCTCCGCGTAAGTCTGCTCTCTCTCTCTCTCTTGGAGCGCCTCAGTGAACAGTGTCACATTCATTATGCTTTGTTTTGCAACTAAGTTGTTGCCTTACGAAGCTGCTAGTGTTTGCTACTGTGGTTAGGATCCACTCCTGGGACTTCTGCACTGGATTCTGTTGTAATAGTGTTTTTCATGCTTTTTCTAACCCTAGAACTAGCCTCCAGTGTATTAGTCAGTCCAGTCTGGAATAAACAACTATTTCAAAACCCTGTTTATCCAAGAGTCTCCACAACGAGTTGCCTACCGAGTCTCACCACCTGCATTTCTAGTAAATGCGTGTACCAGTGTTGGCTCAGAAAGAAGAAAACAATCAAATGCCTTCACTGTGAATCGTTCTTCTGCCTTCTACTCTGTACCGCTCGGGAGCACAGATTGACCAGTAACCCCTTTTTCCCTCTCCCACCTATGTCAGGACATGACACTGCATATTACGGCAGGTAACATTCTCCATGCATCCACCAAACCCAAATCCTTCCATTTGGTTGACACAGGGCATAGCTTGATCATCACTCCAAATCGTTCGTTACTGGTCGTCTACTGTACCTTCAGCGTCGCTTAATACTGACTACAGAGATATGTGGATTATGAGCTGCTTGACTATTGTACCCCATTATTTTTAACTTCCTACGCACAGGAAGAGTGCCGCTCGTGGTCTCGCGGTAGCGTTCTCGCTTCCCGAGCATGAACTCCCGGGCTCGCATCCCGGCAGGGTCAGGGATTTTCATCTGCCCCGAGATGACTGACAGTTGTTGTGTCGTCTTCACCATGATCATTCATCCCATTACGGTCGGAGGAAGGCAACGGCAAACCATCTCCATTAGGATCTTCCTAGCATGGCGGTGCGGACCTCCTGCATCGTTCCCTTATGCTCTGTCAAGAAGCATACTTCATTTCCATGCTCAGTAACTGTGCAAGCTTGACTGCTGGTAGCATTTGGGAACTTACAAGTGATTGCTCCAGCTTATTTCATGGAATTTATTATAGCCACCCTCAGCAATACTGGATGGTCCCTGTGTAGCAATAAATGATGTCTGTTTGGTCTAGGTTTAGCTTTGATTGTTTCTTTGCATTTCCAGTTCATAATCACATCACTAACAGTTGACTTCAGCAGCTTTTTACCCTTCTGGTAGAAATGTTCCTGAGAGATGTGTTAATAGGGTGACAGCCAATGACTGCCCCACATTCGAAGTCACTGAGCCCTCCTTGACGGACCCATTCTGCTGTTAATGCTCTGTAACAGATAACGCAGCTCCCTCCACCTCCATTTTTACTGGTTGGTCTATTTCTTGTGACATCTGCTGCACAAATTCCTCATTACATAGGGGTGTACATATACTTTTGATCAAACAGTGTACCTTTACTTGAAACTAATGTAAAAATGTACTGGTTTCTACTTAACACCCATCTCGTACAATGGAAGAACTTTCACTGGTAGAAAATAAAACCTTTTATATGATGCTCTCTTGTAATCCACTAAATTGAAAATTCCTGTTAATTATGGTCCATTATATATATATTTTAATGTTAAGTAACAAATAAAAAATACTGAAGAACACACAAATGTTTGTTAACTGGCCGGCCGGAGTGGCCGAGCAGTTAAAGGCGCTACAGTCTGGAACCGCACGACCGCTACGGTCGCAGGTTCGAATCCTGCCTCGGGCATGGATGTGTGTGATGTCCTTAGGTTAGTTAGGTTTAAGTAGTTCTAAGTTCTAGGGGACTTATGACCACAGCAGTTGAGTCCCATAGTGCTCAGAGCCATTTTGTTTGTTAACTTTTTTCACCACTGCTGCATTGTTATTATTATTGCATTCTTTGTCCATATTTATATTTATATGCCATTCATTACATTGTGTGGATTGATATTAACAATTCATGCATTGATTCGTTTCACATCAAAGTGACTTACTCACATGTATGAAGCTACAGAACAAGTCTAGCACAAATAAAATAATAACAGAATAAAAATATTTGTTTTATGATTAAATCAATAAGAAATCTAGTAAATATCAATACCGAGACATCAATGGCGTTTGATCTCTTTTATTCAATACTTTGAGCCCAAAATTGAGTACATTTAGGCTCCTATGCCACTATTTACTGGAATTACTGTTTTACAAAGAAAAAGTCATCAAACTAGACATGAAATCAGATTGTGACCACTATGACAAAAACAGAAAACCATTACAGCTAAGTTTTAAATGTAATGGAATAAAATTGTACAATGATCTCCCAACAGAAATAAAGAACACATCACTTCAGAATAAATCTGTCACTTCTAAAAGGTTACTGTATTTACAGTATACAAAAATTCCTAAACCCTGACCTGCCAAGTTTGAACAACATGAGTCATACAGGGTGTTTCAAAAATGACCGGTATATTTGAAATGGCAATAAAAACTAAATGAGCAGCGATAGAACTACACCGTTTGTTGCAATATGCTTGGGACAACAGTACATTTTCAGGCGGACAAACTTTCGAAATTACAGTAGTTACAATTTTCAACAACAGATGGCGCTGCAAGTGATGTGAAAGATATAGAAGACAACACAGTCTGTGGGTGCGCCATTCTGTACATCGTCTTTCTGCTGTAAGCGTGTGCTGTTCACAACGTGCAAGTGTGCTGTAGACAACATGGTTTATTCCTTAGAACAGAGGATTTTTCTGGTGTTGGAATTCCACCGCCTAGAACACAGTGTTGTTGCAACAAGACGAAGTTTTCAACGGAGGTTTAATGTAACCAAAGGACCGAAAAGCGATACAATAAAGGATCTGTTTGAAAAATTTCAACGGACTGGGAACGTGATGGATGAAAGTGCTGGAAAGGTAGGGTGACCGCGTACGGCAACCACAGAGGGCAACGCGCAGCTAGTGCAGCAGGTGATCCAACAGCGGCCTCGGGTTTCCGTTCGCCGTGTTGCAGCTGCGGTCCAAATGACGCCAACGTCCACGTATCGTCTCATGCGCCAGAGTTTACACCTCTATCCATACAAAATTCAAACGCGGCAACCCCTCAGCGCCGCTACCATTGCTGCATGAGAGACATTCGCTAACGATATAGTGCACAGGATTGATGACGGCGATATGCATGTGGGCAGCATTTGGTTTACTGACGAAGCTTATTTTTACCTGGACGGCTTCGTCAATAAACAGAACTGGCGCATATTGGGAACCGAAAAGCCCCATGTTGCAGTCCCATCATCCCTGCATCCTCAAAAAGTACTGGTCTGGGCCGCCATTTCTTCCAAAGGAATCATTGGCCCATTTTTCAGATCCGAAACGATTACTGCATCACGCTATCTGGACATTCTTCGTGAATTTGTGGCGGTACAAACTGCCTTAGACGACACTGCGAACACCTCGTGGTTTATGCAAGATGGTGCCCGGCCACATCGCACGGCCGACGTCTTTAATTTCCTGAATGAATATTTCGATGATCGTGTGATTGCTTTGGGCTATCCGAAACATACAGGAGGCGGCGTGGATTGGCCTCCCTATTCGCCAGACATGAACCCCTGTGACTTCTTTCTGTGAAAGACCTGGTGACACTTGAAAGACCTGGTGTACCGCCAGAATCCAGAAACAATTGAACAGCTGAAGCACTACATCTCATCTGCATGTGAAGCCATTCCGCCAGACACGTTGTCAAAGGTTTCGGGTAATTTCATTCAGAGACTACGCCATATTATTGCTACGCATGGTGGATATGTGGAAAATATCGTACTATAGTGTTTCCCAGACCGCAGCTCCATCTGTTGTTGAAAATTGTAACTACTGTAATTTCGAAAGTTTGTCTGCCTGAAAATGTACTGTTGTCCCAGGCATATTGCAACAAACAGTGTATTTCTATCGCTGCTCGTTTAGTTTTTATTGCCGTTTCAAATATACCGGTCATTTTTGAAAAACCTGTATGTCCAAGCTGTGGATTTTGTGGACGGTGGTAATGTTTTTACGACAGAAAAACTGTTTTCTTCTGTTTTTCTGTCTACAGTAAGGGTGTGTTATTCTCCCCAATAGTAGGTCCTGCTGTCACTATTATTTCAGTCGTAGAACAGTTTCGTTGTTTCACCAATGATGCAGGATTGCAGGTACATTTATAGATGCAGGTTTTTGTGATCTGTTCAGCTGTCAATGACTGCGTGCCAGCAATAGTCTTTTGTTAAGCTAGCTTAAATTCTGAGGTAAATGATTTCATGAAAGTAGGTGGCTTTGTGGCTTTACTCCTGCCTCACCTCAGAGTTTGAGATACGTGGTGTAGCTTTTACCTCTTGTATTTCCTTCTCTTTCTGAAATATTGCACATTCGTTACCAGTACTTGAAGATGGATAGCTTTTGGAGCAATTGAAACACATGAGTGAGGCAGTGCATTGAGTACTAGCTTCATGGGAAGATGTGCTATTTCTTCCCCACGTAGCCTGACCTCTGAAAACAATTTTGGTGTAACCGAAGCGTTGGCATTCAAGGGAGCACGTTGGTATACGTGTATAGAGTCTAACTTTAAGTCGGATAAAGCCTGCTGCAATTTATTCAGGCTTAATTATTAACTTACAACACGTCTCTCTGGTGGACAGGAATGTTGGTAGCTCTAACCAACTTCTGCTTCTCCGAATCTCTAAGACACAGAACCATCACTTCAGTGACATTACTGTGAAAATTATACGCAATAAACTGCTCCTATTATTTCTCACTTAAGGGGCTCCGGAAAGGCTCAAAATCATGAAAAGTTCAATTTTTACTTTTTTGCGTTTTCTGAATCTGCAGACTATTACCTTTTAATAGATATATAATTTATTCAATTCCGAAGACTACAACTATTTTTAAATTTTTTTTTGAAATGTGTTCTACATGGGCGTGACCCACTGTGGCGCTGTTAAACTGCTGTCAAATGGTGTTATTATTAACGTCCGTGTTCATCAGGTACATTTTAGTGATGTGAGATAAAGTATGTGTTGTGGCTAACCTGTGATGGTTCAATATATATCGCTGGTGTGATTGTCGATTGTTTCATGTTTATTTACTCTGTCGTTATCTCGAAAATATTCGTAATTAGTTCTGTTTCTTGAGTCTCTGTTTTGTTGAAGTATAATAATGAGTAAAAGTAAAGTTGCTGTTGCGACTTTCAATGATGGCAACATTGTAAGGTGCAAGGTATTTAGAAATATGGGAATGAAGATAGGTTCTAACATGGTACGAGCGATGCTTGCTTTAGACAAGGAACGCCTTCGGGCTGCAGACAGGGCTGTAAAGAGTCTAGAAATACAAGCAAGAGTAAACAGGAGGAGGAACAAGAGGAAGCTGGAGGAGGAGTTTGCAGAGGATGAAGATAATCCATCCTATGGACCTGGAATGCACTAAAAAGTTAATCCAATCTTTGTCGCTCGATTCCCAAAACTTTTATTTTCTCATACTAATTACATGTTTTCTAAGGATCTTCCAAACATATTTGTTTCAAACTTTCAGTAAATGTTACACAGTACCTTCTGCATAATTTAACACAGCCGTTTTCCAAAAAACTGTATATTTTTGAATATATAAATAAAAAATTGCAAAAAAATGTTGTGAATTTTCATTACAATTGAAAAAAAATCATCTTTAATAACTGAACTAAAATTTTGTAAAATCCCTGTGTTAAGTTGTAGCCCATATTCCAATAAATAATCTGTAAAAAGTTCAACTTCCTACCTCAAATATTTTGTGAGGAAAGATGTAATTTATAAGCGTTATTTTAACATTGCAAGTATAGGGCGTTCCGGAGCCCCTTAAGAAAGTGATGTTATTAAAGGTGAACAAGATCTATTGTCTACTTGAATAACAGATAGAAAGCAATATCATGACAGATTTATGCATAAAAAAACATGAGTTAAACGGAATATACGCCAACTTAACACAATGATTGTATTTCCCCTTGTGTTCGTAAAGTAAGCTGTTCTAATAGAGAGTTGCCAGCGTTGAGCCACAGGTGGTGGCTCGACTTTAATTGTGACTGTAATAAATTGATAACGCGATCTGACGGTGGTTAATAAGTATGGCAGTGATTGTGAACTGAACTGTGAAACAAACTACCACAACGCGCTTCAATTGGACAAGAACTCCTGCTGCAGGGAGCACTCAGTAAAGTAAGAGAAATTCACTCGAAAACGGTGGTTGTCAACCTGGTCTCACTTTTCATGCTGATGGGTAGGCAGTAAAGTTTTTAAAAAATTCCATTAAGTTTTCATAACACTTTGACACAAAATATTTGGTACGCATTTATCATTGTATGTTTTAACCTGCTACAACTCTGCTTTAGAAATTTTATAAATTAAAATTACTTCCGTACTTTGTAAATAACTAGTACTATGGAACCGGTGAACAGTTAGAAAGTTTTGTATTAACAACATACAAAAATGGGCGATAGATAAAAAAGACTGACGACACTTTCTCTAAAAATACCTAGTGCCAGTGCTGTAAAATGTTCAGCATAAGCATGTAGAAAATTCGAGATGACGTACCCATTGCGCCTCGGCGTCGGGTCGGACAGCAGACTTCCAAAGAAAGTAATATGGCTGGATGAGTCTTCTGTCACATTCTTTCCAACTTGTGGCCGAGTTTACGTACCAAGAGTGAAACAAAAGAACACATTCGAGGATTTCGCTTTGACGCGGGGGAAAATTTAGCTGTTAGCCGTCCCTTGGCAAAGAAAAATATTTCCACCTCTCATTTCGACGTAAATGTACCACCAAGTAACTTAAATCTGTACGTAACTGAATACTGGGGTTACTGCTGCTGCTGCTAATAATAATAATAATAATAATAATAATAATAAATGTAAGCGTATTGAACTCATTTCACTCAAGTCAGACAAAACTATTTGTGGCGTGTTTTCTTAGTAACAAATTTGCCGATCACATCTTCATAGACTAGTTGTCGTGTTATTTTAGAATACACCGAGAGGACGGTAAGATTAGATTAGATTAGTACTTGTTCCATAGATTATAAATACGACACTTCGTAATGATGTGGAACGTGTCAGGTTAATAAAAGGTCTCTATACAAGATATTACATTACACAAAATATTACATGACATTTAATATTTTTATTTTTTTGGGGAAATTACCCACTTACTATATCCAAAAATTCATCTAATGAGTAGAAGGAGTTGCCATTAAGAAATTCTTTTAATTTCCATTTAAATGCTATATGGCTATCTGTCAGACTTTTGATGCTATTAGGTAAGTGACCAAAGACTTTCGTGGCAGCATAATTTACCCCCTTCTGAGACAAAGTTAGATTTAACCTTGAGTAGTGAAGATCATCCTTTCTCCAAGTGTTGTAGCCATGTACACTGCGATTACTTTAGAATTCATTCGGATTGTTAATAACAAATTTCATAAGTGAATATATATATATATATATATATATATATATATATATATATATATATATATTGTGAGGCAACAGTGAAGATCTCCAGCTCTTTAAATAAGTGTCTGCAGGATGATCTTGGATGAGCCCCAGCAATTATTCTGATTACACGCTTTTGTGCAATGAACACTCTTTTACTCAATGATGAGTTACCCAGAATATGACGCCATACGAAAGCAGAGAATGAAAATTGACATGGTAAGCTAATTTACTCAGATGTATATCGCCAAAATTTGCAATGACCCTAATAGCATAAGTAGCTGAACTCAAACGTTTCAGCAGATCCTCAGTGTGTTTTTTCCAGTTCAACCCCTCATCATTGCATACACCTAGAAATTTTGAATGTTCTACCTTAGCTACCAGTTTCTGATCGAAGTCTATATTTATTAATGGTGTCATTCCATTTGCTGCGTGGAACTGTAATTACTGTGTTTTGTCAGAATTTAATGAGAGCTCATTTGCAGAGAACCACTTAATGATTTTCTGAAAAACATCGTTTACAATTTCACCAGTTAATTCTTGCCTGTTGAGTGTGACAGCTATACTTGTATCATCGGCAAAAAGTACCAGCTTTGCATCTTCATGAATATAGAATGGCAAGTCATTAGTATTTTGAGGAGTGCAATCTGCAAATAAAGAAATTGAATTGAGTATTCAATGAACTGTGGATGAAGCCCGACCAACAGGCATTACATGCATTGAGCATAAATAATAGTGCCTTGACAATGGCTAGCTTCTAGCTGAAATCTAGACCTGCCAATAAAATTAAAAAAGGACGACTGATCGCTCAAATTTATAATTTACAAGCCAATATAACAGTCGCTGAGTGCAACAGCTTTCCCAATGGAAGGTAACCTGATGAGTCCAGTGTTGTCTCATCCAGGAAAATAACCTAGGAATTACAAATTGCTAAAGAACTCTTCCAACGATTATTATTTTCTCCAATGCAGATATCAATATGTCTACAAAGTCATGGGACAGCGATATGCACATATACAGACGGCGGTAGAATCGCGTACATAAGGTGGCAGTGCATTGGTGGAGCTGTCACGGTCACTCAGGTGATTCATGTGAAGTTTCCGATATGATTATGGCCGCACGACTGGAATTAATAGACTTTGAATCCGAAATGGTTGTTGGAGTCAGACGAATGGGACATTCAGTTTCGGAAGTCGATAGGGAATTCAGTATTCGGCAATCAACAGTGTTAAGAGTGTGCCGAGAATATAAAAATTCAGGCGTTACCTCTCAACACGTCCTCCTACCGTCCCATCAGCCATCAGCCTTACCTCGGTCTTCAACGAGGTCCTGGAATCCATCCTTACCCGACGCATCCACCAGCACCGCCTCCTTCACGCTACCCAGTGTGGCTTCCGACCGTCTCATTCACCTCACTCATCTCCTCTCTGAACAGCTCAACTCCCGTCGGTCTGCCATCTTCCTCTCCCTCGAGCTTGAGCATGCTTACGACCGTGTATGGCATTACGGTCTCCTCTTCAAGCTCCAAACCTTTGCCCCTCCTATCAACTACGTCCGTCTAATCGGGTCCTTTCTTTCCCAACGTCCTTCCCATGCCACCATACATAACATGGATTCCTACACCTTCTACCCTCCGCTGGTGTGCTCCAACAAGGTTCCGTCCTCTCCCCTTTTCCCTACCTTCTGTATACGGCGGACATTCCACTGCCTCCACCCCCCATCCACCTTCTCCAGTATGCCGATAACACCTCCTTCCTTGCCCTCGTCCCCACGCTGCAACGCTCCCAACACCTTCTCCAATCACATCTTGACTGGTTCACTACTTGGTGCAATCAGTGGTTGCTCAAGGTCAATCCTTCCAAGATACAGGGGATCATTGTAGGCAAAACAACCCCTTCCTTCCGTCTCCTCGACTTCTATATCGCCATTTATGGCCATCCTATCACCCTCACCTCCACCCTCAAGTACCTTGGCATCACCCTTGACCATTGCCTCTCCTGGACCCCCACCTACGGACAATCCAAGCCAAGGCACGCTCCCGCCTCCGTCTCCTCAAGCTCCTTTCTGGCCGTACATGGGGTCTGGACCCCACCACCATCCTCCACACCTATAAATCCCTCATCCCCCCTATCCTCTGCTACGTCCACTCTCCATGGATCTCCGCCCCTCCTACCTTTTACAAATCCCTTCAAATCCTAGAACGCCATGCGCTCTGCCTCGCCTATCACATCCGTCTCCCTTCCCCCATGCGGATCCTGTATGACCTTATTCCGTTCCCGCACCTCCTCCTTTTCCTCGAACAGATACAGATCCTCTACACCTCCCGTAAACTTGATCCCCCTCTCCTACTTGACTCTCCCATCCTCTCCCACCCCTGTCCGCTGCTATGCCTGTATTCCCACGTCCCACCTGCTCTCCATCTCTCCACTCTCCATACCCTCACCCAAGGTGGCTTCCACCAACTCCCCCTCCCTGATGATGCCCTAATCCCGTCCATCTACCCCTCCCCTTCCACACCCTGTGTTTTTTCCTTAGGGCACCCTCTCTCCCTTCTTTCCCTCCTCCCTTCCTCCCCCACCTCCCCCTGGGCTTCCCCTATCCCCCGTACCTTCTTTCCTTCCCCTCCCATCACCCCTGTCACTGGCGTCTACACTGCCCCTCTCCCTCCTCTCCCACCTTTTCCCCTTTTGGCAGGTCCCCGGACTCGTACACGTCAAGTGAAAATTCGCGCGCCGGAGATCATCGCCATCGGTTCTTTGTGTGTGCCGTCGTGTTAGTGCTTCAGTGTTTTCACCGCCCACGCTCCATCATTCACGTGTGTCATTTCAGTCTTCAGTGTTCGTGTACAAGTGCTGAACGTTTTTTATTTTACTACATCTGTGAATGGCTTCGTGTTTTTTACTCATGTGTCTACTGTTTTCTGTCCACCATTAATGTTTTGTTTTTCTGTATCTTCCTTGTTTCTAATTGTACTATCTGTGGTCGAAGAGCGGCGTAATATTGCCGCTGCAAGCTCGCCTTTTGTATAACAATAAAGAAAAAAAAAGACCTCTCACCACGAACAACGCAGTGGCAGACGGCCTTCCCTTAAATACCGAGAGCAGCGGCGTTTGTGTAGAGTTGTCAGTGCTAAAAGACAACTAATACCGCGTGAAATAACCGCAGAAATCAATGTGGGACGTACGACAAGTGTATCCATTAGGTCAGCGCGGCGAAATCTGGCGTTAATGGGCTATGGCAGCAGACGACTGACTGAGTCCCTTTGTTAACAGCATGGCATCGCCTGCAGGTCCCCTTCTGGGATAGTGAGCATATCGGTTGGACCCTAGACGAATGAAATACGGTGGCGTTATCTGATGACTCCCGATTTCAGTTGGTAGGCTGATGGTAGTGTAATAGAGTTCTGCAAACCCCACGAAGCCATGGACCCAAGTTGTCAACAAGGAACTGTGCAAGTTGATGGTGTTTCCATAACGGTGTAGGCTTCTTTTTTTTATAGGGTATGGATTGGGCGCTCTGGTCAAAATGAACCGATCATTTACTGGAAATGGCTATGTTCGGGAGCTTGGAGACCATCTGGAGCCATACATGGACTTCATGTTCCCGAACAACGATGCGCCATGTCACTGGGCCACACTTCTTTGCGATTGGTTTCAAGAACATTGTGAACAATTCGAGTTAATGACCTGGTCTCCCAAATCGACTGACATGACTCCCATAGAACATGTATGGGACATAATCGAGAGATCAGTCCGTGCAAAAATCCTATTACGGAACGCTACAGAGGCAGCGTGGCTCAGTGTTCCTGCACTGGACTTCCAGCCACTTGTTGTGTTCATACCCATACCACGTCGAGTTGCTGCGCTACGCCGGGCAAAAGGAGATTCGACACAATATTGGGAGGTATCCCGTGACTTTTGTCATCTCAGAGTGTAATAACCAGGAATGTATATATCTCCTTCCCTACAAAACTATAATCCGTTCATCACAAAAATAAACCTGATATAAACAAACACAAATGCGATGATTGGCCAAAAGTCGTAGCACACGTACACTGGTGTTATTACCCTCTTGGAAGTAGGTCCAACTTATGTATTACATATCTTATTACTAAGTTACGTTAAATGAAACTTTAAGACATTCAAATGTATTAGCCGTCAACACTTTTGTTAATTACGCTTTAGCAATGTAGTTTTTATTTCAAAAATCGTGTACAGTCGCATCCTCTGCAGCGTTGTGTTCTGATTGTCGCGCTGTTAATGCGCAGTATGAAAATGGTTAAGGCTGCTTTCTGTTCCGTAGTGAAACACGTGCCTGGAACACGGCTGAAAAGTGCAGAGAGATAGGCTGTTCTTAATGTTTTTCATAAATTTACGGAGATGATCGGCTTCGAAGTTTTCCCAGAGCGCTACACAATGCAGTTAAATACCATGTTCCGTTGATCGGGTAGCGTAGTTGGTAGCGTGGTGAACTGTTAGTGAACTATAGTTATTCGTGCGTTGGGTTCATCTCTCCACACTTTCAATTTTTTTTCTCGTTCAGTTTGAGATATCTACGACCCATAATTATAAAACTCATCATTTTTATGAATAATGCACGTCTTCTTGTTCCTAATTACATATTGGGCGCGAAATTCCTGTTTGCATTTCAAATACAAATTCTTAATTATCGATGTTTTATGAAAGATCGTTAATAAAAGTTGCTTAAATTAATTTTTAAGGCGAAAATGAAAAATCAAATCCTCTTTATTTGGACTATGTCCATTGTTTTCTACCACAGAGGTAATTAAGTATCGTAGAAACATGAAAAACAATCATTTTCACAGCATGGAGCACGTCATACAAATGCTGCATTTTTGCATGTGCTGCTGTACCACTACAATATGAATCCAACAGAACTGATCTGCACCCAAGCTGCGGAATTTGGCCCGAGAAGTAACAAATCTGTTAAGCTGCCAGTCGCAGTGGAACAGATGCACGCAGCTTTTTCACGCGTCACTGCCGAGCACTGGCGGGATGTAGAACGGTTCGTCATAAAAGAACAGAAAATGCTGCACCTGGTTGGCATCGTCGATTATGTTGTTGATAGGCTCGTTATCAACGTAGCAGGTGACACTTCCAGAGCTGAAATGTATTTCTCGGATTCGGAAAAGGAAGCAGTTAAGAGATTACCAGATGACTGACCGTAAGCAATACCTTCAGTGACTTCAATATTTAACTATGAGGGGGGGGGGGGGGGGGGGGAGCGCAAAAGAAACCGGATTGTTGTCATAAAAAATTTATTGATGAACCTTTTTACAAAATTACTTCAGTCACCAAAATACTCTCCATTACATGCGATGCACTTGTCAAGTCTCTTTTCCCACTGTTGGAAGCATGTTTGGAACTCTTCAAGTTTGATATTGTCCAGTGCCCTTTGAGAAGCTGTTTTCACCGCCTCCACATCGTCATAACGCTCCCCCTTTAGCGTTTTTTTCATTCGTGGAAATAGGAAAAAGTGGCACGGGGCTAGGTCCGGCGAATACGGAGCATGGGGAACGACAGACCACCTGTGAGATGCCAAATAGTGGGTCACTCGTAAGGCCTTGTGTGCTGCAGAGTTTTGATTCAGAAACCAGTCACCTGATCGCCAAAGTTCCGGGCGTTTCCTCCTCACATCCTCTCGCATACGCCTTAAAACATCCAAGTAAAAGTGCTGGTTAACAGTCTGGCCTGGGGGTACGAATTCCCGATGCACAATTCCACGAACATCAAAAAAGACAATGATCATCGTCTTCACATTTAACCTCACTTGCCTTGCTTTTTTTTGTCTGGGAAAGTTGGGAGTCCTCCACTGGCTTGACGCTTGCTTGGTTTCTGGGTCATACCCGTAACACCAACTCTCATCCCCCGTAATGACTTTGTTCAAGAAGTTTGGATCACGTGCAATCTCTGTTTTCAAGTCCTGACACACATTCGTGCGGATGGTTTTTTGCTCCTGTGTGAGAAGGCGCGGAACAAATTTAGCAGCAACACGTCTCATGTGCAAATCTTCACTCAAAATCCGCTGGCACAAGCGCCAACTGATTCCTGTCTCTGCTGAAATTTGGTTGATCGTTTGGCGACGATCCTCGTTGATCTTTTGGCGGATCTTTTCAATGTTCTCCACATTTCGCGATGTTGAAGGGCGTCTAGAACGAGCTTGGTCTTCAACACACATCTCACCACGTTTAAAGCGCCTAAAGCACTCGAAAACCAGTGTGCGGCTCATAGCGTCCTCCTGGAAAGCTTCCTGAAGCATTTGGTGTGTCTCCGTTGCAGTTTTTTAAGCAGGAAACAAAGTTTCACACACGCTCTTTGTTCTTTTAAAGTTTCCATAACGACTTCGCAGAAGCAACCCGCCAACAGTCAGAGAAACACAATACCACACTTCCACGTTCAGCTCTACATTAGCGCCGTCTGCACAGCTGTTTCATGAAGGTCTCTACTAACTCCATCTAGCATGAGAACCTTGCACTACGTCTACGAGTGGCTGCGACCTCGGAGTCCGGTTTCTTTTGGATCCCCCCTTGTATACGGCGAAATCCTTCAATACTCTCTTACTTTACCCACAGCTTTTGCAGGAAAATTACCCTGTGGTTAAGTCAGGAATTTTCATCATTCTTGTTTTTAAGTACAATAGTACGTTAGCTAAAAAAGATAACGTGTTGTGGATTTCAACTAGTCGTCTAAGGAGTGTATTGTGGTAGATTTGCAGTGTATTATTTAATTCTACTTAAAAATCAAATGACGTTTGAAGCTGTATTGCTCCTCTGCTCGTCTCGTTTTGCGTGTGTACTGCAGCTGGCCACGCCACTGCACGCTACCTGTACCAGCTGACCGTCCAGCGCCGTCCAACCTAAATGAACCAGTAAAGCTGTTTTCGTGTATTATCGCTAAGTCGGTGTGCGCGTAACGCACAGCACAAAACGTATCCTTATTATCGTACTTGACCTTACTCGAGACAGCTTGGCTGCAGTCCCACGTGAAACGGAAATCCAATGAGGTTCCAGCAAACGCGGAAGAATACATACTGCAATGTTTACATTAGGTTTATTCTTATGATGAACGTATTATAGTATCAAGCTCGACTGTTTCGTCCATTTTCAGTTTTCTTGACTTTTTCCCGTTTATGGCCGTTTTGAACATATTTGTCTCACCGTTTTCGATGCCAGCGTTTTCCTGTGTGCTGTAAATAGAGCGATTCTCTCGAAAGTATTCAAGTAAAGAATCGCGCAATTTTATTACAATCCAAGTATCGGTATCAACACTTTGCAATAATTTACTTGTTGCATTAAATCTCTTCAGTATCGGTGACCAAAAAATTGTTATTATTGCAATTTCCAGACTCTGCATACTGCCCAGAATTCCAGCCACCTCTCAGCTTACTGAACCTGTTTAAGTTTCATCATCCTGAACAACCTCCAAAGCTGATATTATTTCTAACTACACTCATGATCATAAATTAAGGATAATGCTGATACATGGTGAAACAACGCTCTGGTGGGAGGTTTGCGGGTTTAAATCACCTCAGGGTGTGACCATGCGGTGCATTTGATCTGCGGTCGTCGCGCGGTGGCGCTGGAAGCAATCCACATATGCAGAGGTGTGTTGGTGCATGACAGAGAACGGTGCAGCGGGTAAGTGAGCAGACGTTTTCAGACGTGCTAATGGTGACTGTGTGTTGAAAATGGCTCAAAGAACACATATTGATGACGTTATGAGGGGTAGAATACTAGGGCGACTGGAGGCTGGTCAAACACAGCAGGTCCTAGCATAGGCCCTCTATGTGCCACAAAGCGTGACCCCAAGATTATGGCAACGATTCAAGCAGACAGGAAACGTGTCCAGGCGCTACAATACGGGACGTCCACAGTGTACAATACCACAAGAAGACCGAAAGACCGATATCTCACCATCAGTGCTTGCAGACGGCCACGGAGTATTGAAGGTAGCCTTGCTCGGGACCTTACCGCAGCCACTGGAAGAATTGTCTCCAGACACACAGTCTACAGACGACTGAACAGACAATGTTTATTCGCCCGGAGACCTGCAAGGTGCATTCCACTGACCCCTGGTCACAGGAGAGTCCATAACGCCTGGTGTCAAGAACACAGTACATTGGTCATTGGAACAGTGATCCCAGGTTATGTTCACAGACAAGTCCAGGTATAGACTGAACAGTGATTCTTGTCGGGTTTTCATCTGGCGTGAACCATGAACCAGATACCAACCCTTTAATGTCCTTGAAAGTGACCTGTATGGAGGTCGTGGTTTGTTGGTGTGGTGTGGGATTATGATTGGTGCTCATACACCCCTGCATGTCTTTGACAGAGGAACTGTAACAGGTCAGGTGTACTGGGACGTCATTTTGCACTGGTATGTCCGTATTTGAGGGGTGCAGTGTGTCCCACCTTCCTCCTGATGGATCATAACGCATGGGCCCACCGAGCTACCATCGTAGAGGAGTACCTTGAAACAGAAGGTATCAGGCGAATGGAGTTGCCTGCTTGTTCTTCAGAGACAAATCCCATCGAGCACGTTTGGGATGCTCTCGATCGATGTATCGCTGAACGTCTTCAAACCCCTTGGGCTCTTCAGGAGCTCCGACAGGCACTGGTGCAAAAATGGGAGGCAGCTGCCCGACCACCTGATCCAGAGTATGCCAACCCATTGTGCGGACTGTGTAAGTGTGCATGGTGATCATCGATGTCAGGGAACATGCGCAGAAAACAGTGGAGTTTTGTAGCACATGTGTTTCGGGACGGTTTTCTCAACTTATCACCAATACCGTGGACTTACAGATCTGTGTTGTGTGTGTTCCCTATGTGCCTATGCTGTTAGCGCCAGTTTTGTGTCGTGCCACGTTGTGTGGCACCACATTCTGCAATTATCCTTAATCTATGAGCATGAGTGTAGTTAACATTGAGACTATACCAGACCTCATGACGCCCTGGCCTTCATGTTTCTGAAGATCGTTTTACAAACAACGAACTACACTCCTGGAAATTGAAATAAGAACACTGTGAATTCATTGTCCCAGGAAGAGGAAACTTTATTGACACATTCCTGGGGTCAGATACATCACATGATCACACTGACAGAACCACAGGCACATAGACACAGGCAACAGAGCGTGCACAATGTCGGCACTAGTACAGTGTATATCCACCTTTCGCAGCAATGCAGGCTGCTATTCTCCCATGGAGACGATCGTAGAGATGCTGGATGTAGTCCTGTGGAACGGCTTGCCATGCCATTTCCACCTGGCGCCTCAGTTGGACCAGCGTTCGTGCTGGACGTGCAGACCGCGTGAGACGACGCTTCATCCAGTCCCAAACATGCTCAATGGGGGACAGATCCGGAGATCTTGCTGGCCAGGGTAGTTGACTTACACCTTCTAGAGCACGTTGGGTGGCACGGGATACATGCGGACGTGCATTGTCCTGTTGGAACAGCAAGTTCCCTTGCCGGTCTAGGAATGGTAGAACGATGGGTTCGATGACGGTTTGGATGTACCGTGCACTATTCAGTGTCCCCTCGACGATCACCAGTGGTGTACGGCCAGTGTAGGAGATCGCTCCCCACACCATGATGCCGGGTGTTGGCCCTGTGTGCCTCGGTCGTATGCAGTCCTGATTGTGGCGCTCACCTGCACGGCGCCAAACACGCATACGACCATCATTGGCACCAAGGCAGAAGCTACTCTCATCGCTGAAGACGACACGTCTCCATTCGTCCCTCCATTCACGCCTGTCGCGACACCACTGGAGGCGGGCTGCACGATGTTGGGGCGTGAGCGGAAGACGGCCTAACGGTGTGCGGGACCGTAGCCCAGCTTCATGGAGACGGTTGCGAATGGTCCTCGCCGATACCCCAGGAGCTACAGTGTCCCTAATTTGCTGGGAAGTGGCGGTGCGGTCCCCTACGGCACTGCGTAGGATCCTACGGTCTTGGCGTGCATCCGTGCGTCGCTGCGGTCCGGTCCCAGGTCGACGGGCACGTGCACCTTCCGCCGACCACTGGCGACAACATCAATGTACTGTGGAGACCTCACGCCCCACGTGTTGAGCAATTCGGCGGTACGTCCACCCGGCCTCCCGCATGCCCACTATACGCCCTCGCTCAAAGTCCGTCAACTGCACATACGGTTCACGTCCACGCTGTCGCGGCATGCTACCAGTGTTAAAGACTGCGATGGAGCTCCGTATGCCACGGCAAACTGGCTGACACTGACGGTGGCGGTGCACAAATGCTGCGCAGCTAGCGCCATTCGACGGCCAACACCGCGGTTCCTGGTGTGTCCGCTGTGCCGTGCGTGTGATCATTGCTTGTACAGCCCTCTCGCAGTGTCCGGAGCAAGTATGGTGGGTCTGACACACCGGTGTCAATGTGTTCTGTTTTCCATTTCCAGGAGTGTATTTAATTTTGACTGTAAAACACCCTCCAGCTCGCCGAATCAGAAAAGAAAGTGTAAATTTATTGCAACAAACGGAAAATGAAGCCGCTTGAGAACAACCCTCTGCTGCACACGATCTCACTAAGTTAAGTGATTGAGCCTCAAACGTAATATACACAGCAAGAGGTTTGATTTGTTTCATGGTGACCATATTGTTTGCATTGTCATATGACTAACCCCTACATAAGTGAATTTCCAAATCATATTTACTTAATAAATTTGTAGATGGATCAGCTAATTGTTCTGATATGTACCATGAATTTGGGGCAAGATGTAAACCTTTCAACAGGGAAACAATCTTTTGATAAATACCTTGTAACAAAAGACAGCTTATCCACATGTGGAATATTGCGGTTGGAGTCCAATATAGTGCAAAAATATCCCTTTTTTTTTCACTTCACTTGCAGTATACTTCACCATCCTTTCTGCCGGGATTGATATAAACTCTTCACACGTTTGAAAAGAAAGGTATGATGTGTTCCCTTTTCTTTTGTTTTCATAACGTTCAATATGTTTAGCTAGCAATGGATCGAATTCTGCAATTAGTGGTAGTATTATATGGGAATTTCCGCAATGTTTTGCTTGAAACCCTTAGTTGAGACTTTAAAAGATAGGCCTTGTGTGGGAAAGTTTTTGACCTCAGCAACAGGTCGTTTTAACACGTCCTTCTAATACTTTACTTCTGTCTCAAACTGAAATGTTAGTTTTTTATGTATTGTCTGCGTGATTGTCCCAGTTTTTAAAGGCGACACACATTTCCTATGTTCATCTGTATTTATATTGGCACTTAATCGGGACTGGCCATTTTCACTGTAATTAAATCCTTCATTAGGTTTTGCAAACTGTGATGTTCATTAAACAATAAACATGGGACACAAATTACACTACCCGTACTTTGAGAATATACCGAAAATAGAACTTGTTGTTCCTCGTCATTCCTCATGGTTTCGAAGAAAGTACCTCGTTAAGTCACTAAATCGCCTGCAGAAATGCTAAAATCACAATCCGTATTCGGTGATACAACACCTTGTTTAGCGATACGATCATGAAGGAATTCATTTGTTATCCAGTACAGAGAATCGTCAGTAGCTGAGTCAGTATCAACATTCGCTTTATTTTCGTCATGCTGGTCAACTCAAAAAAATGGTTCAAATGGCTCTGAGCACTATGGGAATTAACATCTGTGGTCATCAATCCCCTAGAACTTAGAACTACTTAAACCTAACTAACCTAAGGACATCACACACATCCATGCCCGATGCAGGATTCGAACCTGCGACCGTAGCGGCCACGCGGTTCCAGACTGAAGCACCTAGAACCGCACGGCCACACCGGCCGGCATTGGTCAACTGAAATGATAGTTTCTGCGCAGTTGTTATTGTTTCTAATATCTGAAACGTGTCACTCAGATAAACCTCCTGCTTCAGTATTTTCGATACTGTACACCGCATTATTACACTAACGTTATTGCGTTCTGGTGTTTCTAGACTCCAGCTAGAGCTGTAACTAGCTGTCTGTGTTTGATTTTTAAACAACTCGTCGATTTTTTCACTCATAGCAAGAATTTCATATTTCTTTATCGCCTCATTTTTCGCGAGTTTCGGTACCGAGAATCACTTTTCTTAACGACCGTCACTCAATTAATATTAAAATATAAATCACAGACTACCAACTAGACAGATGCATTCTTTCCCCAGTTTCAAATGAAACTGAACTGCCAGCCAAGCGGCCGGCTGTTAGAATGACAGGCGGTATTTTATTATTTGACTTTGAAGTTTGAATGGGCATCGTTGAGTATCGACACTGGCTACTCCTATGACGGTGTTGGCGGCGTTTCCCATCACAAAGCCTTATCGCGAGCAACGAGATTGCCTTCCTAACGTTTACCGCATTAGAAGGCACGACACTGAATAAAGCGAATAATGGTCACATCTTTACGGCATGACGTCATTATAAAAAAAAGTTCTTTTTCGTTGACTGACGAGACTGTTCATCGTCCATAAAATTTGAACTGATTGTTACTAATGTTATTCACATCCATGCCGTTGTAAATTAAGTTCGCATTCTCTTTTCAAGAATTGTGAATAAAATGTAAAAAAAAAAAAAAAAAAACAGTAAGAACTTATGAGCTGCCCCTTAAAATCCGCCACCCCTTGAAATCGGCCGCCTGGGTAACTGCGTAGTCTGAATAGGCCTAAATACGCCTCTGGAGTTTGGCGGGGACGCCAGCAGGTTTTCATGTCGGTAGGGGGAAAATATTTTCCTCGTATATCTGATTTATAAATTTTGGGGACGTTGTCATCTGCTTTTCAATAGTTTCGATCGGTTTCTACGTTTTTCTGTCGTGCGGTATGGTAACTTCAAATCTACTGAACCGATTGGCATGATTCTTTGTTTCCGACGAAGCTAACTAAATTGTCTAGGAGCTGTACCACTTTTATTCCGATCCATCAACTATAAATATTTTTACTTGGCCCACGAAGTCGAAAAATCGATGAAAAATACCCTATTTTTTCAAATGGTCGCCATTTTGTTTCCTATGGTCCAAAAAACTTAAGGGAAGTACAACTCCTAAAGAATCTTATATACTTCACTAATGTCAACTCAGTTTTGATTTCAGACTAGCTGGCTGGCGTGTGACATACCGCACGTGCAGGTCTATATCGAAATTTTGTTTCGTTCCCATGGCACTTTCGCCTTTGCTCTTCGACATTTCCGATTGAAAAAATTCCTGTTTGTAAAGGAAATATCAATAAACATTTTGACCAAATTTGACACTGATATCTATAACACATCCCGAAAAAAAATTCTCAAATAACATGCTTTTTCGGGCCAAAGATAGTAAACCTTCCCTTAAAAGCTCCAAAACTAGCGTGGCTCTCTTAGCAAGCATGGTTCCGGTCTGCGGTTCCAAACAGTAGCCAACTAGTCAGACATCAGGTGCGTTGTCATCCAGCCCTTTCCCTGACAGCGTTTTCCAAGACATTCAGCTGAATAATTTCTCGTGAGACAGGTATCCCACCCTTCCTCATATTTTGCACGTAGGAAAGAGCTTTAGCTTCAAGTTCCAGATACTGGCCACGTTTGGGTCCCCTGAATGATTTTCTCGTTGAACCTGCCTACTTCCATTCTTTCTTCTGAAGCAACCCAACAACGCACATTAGATTCGTCCAGTCCATAGTTTCTTCCGTTCTCTCTGTTGGTTGGGGTTTTGGCATAATGCACAACTGTAATTTTGAAGCTTGCACCGTATCTACGTCGAATTCCTTAGTTTGATGCTGTTTTTCCCTCTAAACGGTCATTCATATCGTCATAAATCAGACTTTCGTACCAGTATGTAATCGAAACTGAATTATAAGCTAATGAAACAATACTGGTACGTTATTTTCTTTTCATATTGAACTTGCCACTGATATGTCCACTGACCGATTATCGACGGCCATGCAATGCTTTGCAGGGCGTAGGAGCCTACCAGTCACTGTCTTCTCAGACAATGCTACAACATTCCATGCAGCCAACTCAGAACTATCAGAGCTTTTCAAAATCATGCAGCATACTGACGTACAGCTGTACTATGCCCACCATGGAATCACTTGGAAATTCATACCGTCACGTGTGGTTTGGTGGGAAGGCTGGTGGGAACGCATGATAGGATCTGTCAAGTTCTTGGTCGCTTCCAGGTGGATGAAGAGAGTTTTAACGCCACCTTGATCAGCATAGAAGCCGCAATAAACTCACAACCCACCACTCAAGGAGAGAGCGGCACTGCATTGACGCCAGACCACTTTCTACGCTACTGGCCATTAAAATTGCTACACCAAGAAGAAATGCAGATGATAAACGGGTATTCATTGGACAAACATATTATACTATAACTGACATGTGATTTCATTTTCACTCAATTTGGGTGCATAGATCCTGAGAATATCAGTACCCAGAACAACCACCTCTGGCCGTAATAATGGCCTTGATACGCCTCGGCATTGAGTCAAACGGAGCTTGGATGGAGTGTACAGGTACAGCTGCCGATGCAGCTTCAACACGACACCACAGTTCATCAAGAGTAGTGACTGGCGTGTTGTGACGAGCCAGTTGCTCGGCCACCATTGACCAGACGTTTTCAATTGGTGAGAGATCTGGAGAATGTGCTTTCCAGGGCAGCAGTCGAACAGGACCTGCAACATGCGGTCGTGCATTATCCTGCTGAAGTGTAGGGTTTCGCAGGGATCGAATGAAGGGTAGAGCCACGGGTCGTAACACATCTGAAATGTAACGTCCACTGTTCAAAGTGCCGTCAATGCGAACAAGAGGTGACCGAGACGTGTAACCAATGGCACCCCATACCATCACGCCGGGTGATACGCGAGTATGGCGATGGCGAATACACGCTTCCAATGTGTGTTCACCGCGATGTCGCCGTAAACACGGATGCGACCATCATGATGCTGTAAACAGAACCTGAATTCATCCGAAAAAATGACGTTTTGCCATTCGTGCACCCAGGTTCGTCGTCGAGTACACCATCTCAGGCGCTCCTGTCCGTGATGCAGCGTCAAGGGTAACCGCAGCCATGGTCTCTGAGCTGATAGTCCATGCTGCTGCAAACGTCGTCGAACTGTTCGTGCAGATGGTTGTTGTCTTGCGAACGTCCCTATCTGTTAACTCAGGGATCGAGACGTGGCTGCACGATCCGTTACAGCCATGCGGATAAGATGCCTGTCATCTCGACTGTAAGTGATACGAGGCCGTTGGGCTCCAGCAAGGCGTTCCGTATTACCCTCCTGAATCAACAGATTCCATATTCTGCTAACAGTCATTGGATCTCATCTAACGCGAGCAGCAATGTCGCGATACGATAAACCGCAATCGCGATAGGCTACAATCCGACCTTTATCAAAGTCGGAAACGTGATGGTACGCATTTCTCCTCCTTACACGAGGCGTCACAACAACGTTTCACCAAGCAACGCCGGTCAACTGCTGTTTGTGTATGAGAAATCGGTTGAAAACTTTCCTCATGTCAGCACATTGTAGGTGTCGCCACCGGCGACAGCCTTGTGTGAATGCTCTGAAAAGCTAATCATTTGCATATCATAGCATCTTCTTCCTGTCGGTTAAATTTCGGGTCTGTAGCACGTCATCTTCGTGGTGTAGCATTTTTAATGGCCAGTAGTGTAAATGGTGGGAAATTAGTAGCAATTCCATGTGGGCCAGAGTCAGCAACTAAAAGGGACTTTAGAAAGGAGTTCCGACTTAGACAAAGGGTCAATGAGGACATTTGGCGTAGGTGGAAGGCCGAATACCTCCTGCTGCTAAGACAATACCATGAGGGGAATGGATACCCTTCGCAAAGGAAACCGAGAATTGGAGAGGTTGTTCTGCTCCAAGCAGACAGCAAACCACGGCACTTGTGGAAGAGGACTGTGGTGGAAGAAGTGCGGCATGGCAGTGAGAATAAAATACGGTGCATCGTCCTCTGCCAGCCATGTGGTATGAAGATCTGTCGACTGGTCCAGATGGTTATCCCCTTCGAGATGGACCATGGTGGGAAGGATGTCGGGGAATAAAGACTCTTATGCCATCTGTTGATGTTGTGTTAAGATTGTAGATTGTGCTGCCCTCTGCAGCGGATGCATAACTTCTTCGCTGTAAATGGACATTGTGAAAATAAATATGGGTGAGCGGAAGTTTTACTGTGTCGATTGCTTGATTTCACTAGTGTGTAGCAACACCAATTGACAAGCTAATTGAATTAGAGGTCTGAAAACTCGACAATTCCAAGCAGAGCGGTAACTCGACCCCAAGTCCCTGCACATCGCACCCATATGAAGCCAGATGGCAGATGACGGCACTCTCCCCCCCCCCCCCCCCAATCCTGTTTTTCCACGCCTACCCTCTCTCTGCCTCCCTTCTCTCCCCCGAGACCTTTTGCGTTTCCTTCGTCTGCCTTTCCCCATTCCCTCTCGCGTCTGCCCTGCTCCCCCCTTCTGAGTCCTCTCCCTTCGTCGCCCCCCCCCCTTCCGCCTTTCGTTTTTCCTCTCCTCCCCCCCTTTTTCCCCCTCATCTGTCCAGGTCCCCCCTCCCATCTCCCTTGACTGTGGTGTCATATTCGTGCCGACTTTTTAGTGCAGTGTTCCCAGTGACTGTTAAGTGTTGTGCATCTTTTCCAAAGTGTTGTGAACAGACATCATGCTGTCGCAGGGTGTGATTTTTATATCTCTTGCGAACAGAATCCAGAATGTCGCCGTGTTTTTTAATTGTGTGTCTACTATTTTCCCTGTCTGTTTCCTGCCTGTGTATTTTATTATCATCGCCCACCATTTGTTTTATGTTTTAACTTTCCACAATTATTCGCCGTTTTACATTTTACCTCACCGTTTTATCGCCTGTTTTTTTTTATTTTTTCTTATGTTTTAAAAATTCTGTAGGCTGACGAGCGGCGTACTAAGCTGCTGCCAGCCCGCCCCCTTCAGGAGGGGGGGGGGGGGGGGGGAAATCGAAATTCAATAAAGGAAAAAAAAGAAGATGACGACACAGCGGCTGGTCGACATCGCGTGGTTTTATAGAGTTTAGTTTTCAGACAACGTTTTCAAGATTTTACTTCATTTAATACGTTTGTTTTTGACATCCATTTAGGGCACAGCAATTCATTCACTCAACGTTGGCAAAAAAGTGAAAATGGAACACTGTTTCTCAAGAATGTATTTCTACATGTGTAAAACAAAGTGATGGTCCATATGCTTGCAGTAATTGGCCCGTCACTTAGTGTTGCTGACTTGTACCAGGTGAGAGAGAAATATAGATACTGTACGAAATGTAGTTCAAAAATGGCTTTGAGCACTATGGGACTTAACTTCTGAGGTCATCAGTCCCCTAGAATTTAGACCTACTTAAACCTCACAAACCTAAGGACTTCACACACACCCATGCCCGAGGCAGGATTCGAACCTGCGACCGTAGCAGTTACGCGGTTCCAGACTGTAGCGCCTAGAACCCCTCGGCCACCACGGCTGGCCCGAAATGTAGTGTTCATTCGTTTTTGAAACTAAAGGAAAATATTGTAGTGTATGCGCTAGTCGTTTCAACATACGTTGAAGAAGATTTTGTAGCTATAAGCACAAATTGTCCAATAACAGATGTGCCCTCACTTTGGAAAGACTTTGCAATTTGTCATTCGCTAGAATAGCTCTGAAATGGTTGTAAAACATTTTTAGTACATCGTCAAAGAGTGAGATTCCTTGAAGTGAAACAATGCAATTTTAAACTAATTAATCTTTCTGCAGTTTCAGTTCCTATAAAGATTTTCATTATTTTGATTCATTTTATGACTCACTTTACATATGTTTTATATGACTTTTACGTAGTATTATCGATATCTTCAGGTCATTTTAGTGAACATTTTTCCAGGTTTTTAGCTCATAAAAATCTAGGCCCTGACCTTACAGACGCATTTTCATATTCGTTACTCGTAAACTAAATGCATTCCCACTGGAGGCAGTTGCCCCCACTGGCCGCCCTCTTTGGGAACCCCTGTTTCCACCACAACAAACACAGTACTCACGTCTCGACACACCCTTAGCAAGTTTTTAAACTGTCGCAACTTGTTCAGAAATGGGGAATTCAGTGACCCGTCAGAGACAGGAGACGTTTCGGAACGCTCCTCTGGTGCCGCTGTCTATCGCATGGCGATGAAACCAACAGCATGTTCGCGAGAGGATACAGAAATTAATACTACACTAACACAATCCGGCTCGGACACTCAATGTAGACACACAAAAAAAATAGGAGACACTATAGTTTCGGAATGATCCTCTCTTTGTGGGGGAGCGTTCGGAAAGAGAGATCAGTACTTTACATTTTCCTTACAGTCAGGCTAACGGAAGCCTCAATTTCCCAAACGTCTCATATTCTATTCTCGCCAGTTGTGTATTGCGTCAGAATAAGTTCTTAAATCTGACGGCAGATTAAAGCCATCTTTAGCGTCCAGTGCTGTCCTCCGGGACTCACACCTAGTGAGTACGTGGCTGGCAACCATGGGGCCCCGAGATGAGTCCTGGCATTGCTTCCACTTACTTATGCCAGGCTCCTCACTTTTATCTTTCCTATCTGGTCACCCTCGGCCAGCTCTTGTTCTTTTCCGACCCTGACGCTATTAGGTTTCGGGGGCTAGGGGTCTTTCATTTTCCAACCTATACTTCTCATGCAGCGTCTGACCCGGAGCGAGCGGCTGTGAAAGGCGTCTGTATCCCATGTTAGGGGCGGCCTCCAGAACTGCGGAAGGCAACGGAATACCACCAGATTATCTTCCCTGCATAATGCAGTCTTCATTTCATGCACAAAAATGGCTTCGTCTCATGTTAAATCAGTATCCGGTGGTAAAATAGTCCCCCATTCGGATCTTCGGAGGGGGACAACCTGAAAGGAGGCAAAAAATCAAAACGAGTATTGGTACCTGGAATGTAGGAGTTGCTGAGGTAAGATGGTATGGATGTGGAGAGCTGCAGTCAGATGAATATTTATTCTACCTCTCAGGAGGGAAAGTAAAAGGAATGAATGGAGTAGGAATGATTTGTGACAAAGGAATTGGCTGAATATGTGGAATATGTGGACTATTGAAATGACTGGGTTATTGATGTAAGACTGAAAGCAGCACAAAAAGATTTACTGATTTTCCAGGTGTATATGCCAACTTCAAAATATGATGACCAAATTATAGAGGAAATGTGCGAAGTAATAGAATAATGGATGAAAATAAAAAATGCTGAAAAATAGTAATGGGAGAATGGAACGCCATTGTGGGGAAAAGGCAAAGAGGGAAACATAGTAGGCAGTCATGGTCTTGGAACTAGAAATGATAGATATCTTATATGGATATGGTGTCTGTTCTTTCGGACATGTCCGAAAGAACAGATACCATATCCATATAAGTTTATAGTTCTGGCAATACCGGCCATGACCTTCTTCTTCTGTGTGGATGCACACATATTTCCTGAACTCTTACGGTACTTGGTGAGAATGTCTTCCACGAGTAATGAGTGTGTTGGGGTGGGACACTATGAATGTAGTGTGTGGACTTACAAGGTGAAAATGTGGGGCGTGCGCGAGATTGGCCCTGCAGTCGCACTATCTTCTGTGCCCTCGGTGGCTCAGATGGATAGAGCGTCTGCTATGTAAGCAGGAGATCCCGGGTTCGAGTCCCGATCGGAGCACACATTTTCACCTGTCCCTGTTGATATATATCAACGCCCGTCATCAGCTGAAGGTATTAATATAATTCTAATTTCAGAAACGGCTAATTGACTTCTGCAGGGAAAGGCAGCTGATAGTGGCAAATACATGGTTCAAGAACCACAAGAGGAGGCTCTACACTTGGAAATCACCAGGGGTTAAATACAGAAACCAAATCGATTTTATACTGGTAGAAGAAAGATACAGGAATGGAATCAAAAAGGTGCACACATTACCAGGTGCAGATATTAATAGCGACGACAACTTACTTATGGCAGAAATAGAAATAAGAATGAAAAAACTGAAGAAGGCGGCCATGGTGAAGAAGTGGGATCTAGAGAAGATAAGAACCAACAAAGAACAAATTACCGAAATGCTGTCACGTGAGTTTCTAAACACATTAAGAGACAAAAAACGACCTGATAATGCCAATGAGTACTGGAATATGCTGAACGAAGGAATCATTAAAGCAGGATAGCAAAATATAGGATATCTAAAAGGGAAAAGGGCAGAAAACCATGGGTCACACAAGAAATGATTTCCAAGATGGAGGAGAGAAGAAAATTTAGAAACAAGAACACTGAAGATGCAAGAAAGATGTACCGAAGGTTAAATAATGAACTGCGAAGAAAAACAAAGCAGGGTAGGTAAAAAATGGCTAAAAGAGGAATGTGATGAAATTGAAGAACTGGACAGGAAGGGGAGATACGACTTACTTTACAAAAGAGTAAAGACTGTGACATGGGATCAAAACAGAGCAGGAAGTGTGAAAGGTGGCTACACTGTATGAAAGGTGGCTACACTGAGCCACAGCGCCAAAAATCGCGCCAGAGAGAGTATTGTTCCGCCGCCTCCACTGGCAGTGCTCATTGAGAGGTAGCGGCAGGCAGTCCTTGCCGAGCAGTTGTGGTGGACACTGCTTGTATCTGAAGTTGGAATGAGATGGGGTAGTAGTGAGTGTTTGATCGATGTTTTATGCAGCTATGTGATGGGAGAGATAGTAGATGTTGTTCCAATGGAGATATTGTAATGACCTGAGTGCTTTTCGTCAATATAAATTAAGGTAACTAACTACTGTTCCTTATTTTCTTATTATTTGTGTGTCCTGAATAATGCTTCATTACAGGTTCAGTCAACAAAGCATCTGGCGTGTGTTCTTGTATTAGAGTGTAATTCTGGGTTTCTTGCACAATTATAGTATTTCCAATTTTCTTTTATCACGTCAGTATAAATGATATTTAAAAATTCTTGTCTTGTTGAAGAAGAACCGTGCCAGATGTGCGTTGAGTCACACTCCCACACACAGAACAGTTATACTTGTGCTTTGGTTTCGTAGGTTTTATAGTTGCTGGGGACTTAATTAATTAATTGTGTTAACGAAAATTTTCATTTCATTCTTTGTTGTCATTCTATGCAGTCAGATAGCGTAACAATTAGTTGTCAGGGCCAGCCGTTTACGAGACTTGCGTAATCGGACATACAGCGACAGGAAATTAAAAAAGTATTTGCATTTCATTTTATTAAGCCCCCATGCACGTGGCGACCGCTGCTTCGGATCGTCCCTTGGAATTCTTCTGATTGTAAAAATAGTAGACAGTAGTATTGTTGTAGTAATTTGTAGTTTAGTAATTGTAGTCTATTTTGCATGTGTAGATTTGGTAATTGTCATTCTTCTAATGGTATTTTTTTTCTCATAATTTTTTCTTTGTTGTCTTGTATACGCGTTTGACAATTTAGTGCAATTATTTCAATTGTTCGTTAATCGTGTTTGAGGGAAACATTTCGTGTGAATGATATTGTTGATGATAAAGTGTCATTGTGTGTAATTTTCATATAGTGACGAGTTTTGGATATTTTGTAAATGATTACGCGATCAATGAAAAAGGCAAAAATGATGAATAGTGAGAATGACGAAATTGTTGACATGGCGAACTCGCCAACACAGGACAACAGTATGATGGATAATGAAGTGGAAAACAATGTAATAAGTCGGGAAAATAGTCCGGAACCAGTTCAAGGTTTTTCTCAATCAGAAAATTCACAGAATACGAGAGTAACGATAGAAGATTCTGGAACAGTATCGAACACAGATAGCTTTACAGCTATGACGAGGGAAACTGGTTTTGTGGGAAATGTTAGGGGCGAAAAGAATTTCGAACCGGCTGATATGGAGCAGTTGATGGGTGCTATATTAAATTTGGGAGCACGAATGGAAACACAGTTTAGATCTGAATTAAAAACACAGATGGGAACAATGGAAGCACGGTTAGACTCACTGGGATCACAAATGGGAACAATGGAAACACGGTTAGACTCATTGGGATCACAGTTAGGATCTGAATTGAAAACGGTGGCAACACGGCTAGAAACAGAGATGGAAACAATGGAAACACGGTTAGATTCACGAATAGGGACATGTTTCAAAAATATGAAAGATGAATTAAAGAAAGAAATCAGAGAAGAAGTACAACCGATTTTGAATTCTCACAATAATAGATTAATTGCAGTAGAGATTAGACAAAGGGAACAGGATAGAGAACAGGAGGAAAGAGATCGCGTGATAGTACAGAAATTTTCAGAGTTAAATTTACAACGTGCAAAAGATAAGGAAGAAATATTTGAGAGAATCGAGGAATCTGTACCAAATGACAGATTAAATAACCTAACACAACAGTATGAACAGTTAACTACTAAATGTGACAATACTGAAACCCGAGTCGCGACACTTGCGGAAGACGTAAATAAACAGAAAGAACAAATAGGTGACTTATCGGAAAGAGTTGAGGAGATTTCAGATAAACTGACAAGTCTTAGTTTAAATGGGGACAAAGATTCAGATGATACAGCACCATTGCCATTTGCAGAAACCGAAGAGTACCAGAGCATAAATAAACATGTTGAAAATCAGGGAAAATTTAATGAACGCGTGAAAAGGGAAGTTGAGGCTTTAAAAAAGCAAGTCAAACAGATTGAAGGCGAAATCGTAGGAAAAGACGGCACAAGAAATTTAGAATCACAGATACCAGAGGGGTTTGAAGAAAATAATTTGTTTCATTTACGGGATGCAACAAGAGAGCGCCAGGCGCGCGAACTTGACAATAATCGACATTCGTACTGGGACAGACGCGGTAGGTCTTTGTCGCCACGAGGCGAAAACTTTGACTATAAACACTTTTTGACTGTTCGGAAATTTAAGATCTTTCGCAATACTAAGAATGACATACATCCATGTTCATGGTTACATCAATTTACGTACGTACTTCCGCCAAATGTGCCACTAAGTCACAAACTGAATCCGCTAAATTTGCCATTAAGCCACAAACTTGAAATTATGTGCGGCTATTAAAGTCCTCAGGGGATTCACTACTCTAAGTGAATATGTGCCGTAGCGAGCATAGGGCCCCGAGCTGTAGTGGTGCTATTTCTCTTTTAGTTTTCTGTACCGCTGCCTACTCTTTTACTATTCTTTGCATCTATCAAAACAACTCTTCGACTATCAGTCTATCTAGAGAGCGTATAAAAAATAACCGGGTATGACTATTTTACCCAAAAGTGACTTCAGAAATTACCGTTTGGACTTACTGTATTTTCAGCAGCATTCATTCGTAGTTTAAATGAAATTTTACCTGTTTATCTTCGTGACAATATTACTTCATATGTTGACGACATTCTTATTGCTAAACATTCTTGGAGTGAGCACAACAAAATTTTGGATTCATTGTTACGTATCTTTGCAAGAGTTGGCATTACTGTGAACTTGGAGAACTCTGAATTTGGTCGTTCACAGGTGAAATTTCTCGGTCACATTATTTCTACAGAAGGTATTCTTCCTGATCCAGAAAAACTTGACGCTATTCGTAATTATGCTGTTCCTACCACAAAACGTGATGTTCGTAGTTTCCTTGGTGTCTGTAATTTTCTTAGACGCTTTGTTAAATTGGACAATTTGGCCACACCTCGTTTATGTGAACTATCTGGAAAGATATCTAATTGGTGTTGGGATGAGGAAGCTCAGTCAGAATTTGAACAACTCCGTGATGCTTTAGTTGCTGCTCCACTTCTTTCACATCCAGATTTATCTAAAGATTTTTGTTTGGCGACGTACTCATCATACAAAGGGCTAGGTGCACATTTATTTCAAGAGATAGAAGAAAACGGCGTTGTAGTACAAAAGACGATTGCATTTGGAAGTCGTGTTCTCTCGAAATCAGAAAAGAATTATTCGATTACGGAACTTGAAGCTTTGGCTGTTGTTTGGGCTTTTACAAAACTTCGCACATTTTTGTTTGGCAGACATACTAAGGTTTACACCGATCATCGAGCTCTGGAATTTCTTATGTTAACAAAATTAACTCACGGCAGATTGTCACGATGGGCGTTGTACCTACAGGAGTTTGATTTTAGTATTGTTTACATACAGGGTTCTTCAAATATTGTTGCTGATGCTTTATCACGTGCACCTATGGGTTTGAAACAAAGTGCTGAAGAGGACTGCAAGGAAAACAATTATTGTTTGATGTATATTCAAGGTGTTGCGTTTGAGAACTTTATTTCGTCTTCGCTCCAGGACATCGCTAAGGAGCAAAATAAGGATCCAATCTGGAAGGACATTAAGGAGAAGTGGAGGAGAAAGGAAAGCGTAGCGATTAGACAGCATTATTTAATTCGCAATGACATTCTTTTCAAACGAAAATCGGTCGACAACTCTGTTTGGTTAGTTTGTATTCCTGATGAGTGGGTTAATAAGCTGATTTGGTATACGCATTTCAGTTATGCACACTTTGGTCCCAGAAAATGCTTTCATAAATTACGAGAAAATTGCTACTTCAATAATATGGAAAAACGTATTCGATTTGTTCTTGCCAAATGCAAATTATGTCAAAGGGCTAAGCCGCCGACAGTTTCTCACAGAGCACCGTTGTTTCCTATCATTCCAGCGAAATTAAAGGACATGGCTGCAGTTGATTTGTTCGGTCCAGTGGTTCGATCTACTAATGGTTTTGCGTACATTTTCGTAGCAGTGGAGTTGACATCAAAATATGTGTATTTTACACCGTTACGCAAAGCAACAGCTCGTTCAGTATCTAATGCTTTCATCAAACATTTTCTTAAAGAAGTGGGTCATGTTGATAAGGTTATATCAGATAATGGATCACAGTTTCGTTCTAAAATTTGGCTTCGTACTCTACGGCGTCGTAAAATTAAATCAATTTTCATTTCACTTTTTCACCCTCAATCTAACGCTTCAGAGAGATGGATGAAGGAAATCAATAAATTGTGTCGTCTTTATTGTCATCAGAATCACAGAACGTGGGATCAGTATCTTCATACTTTTCAAAACATTCTGAATGAACTTCCTAACGACTCAACTTCTTTACCACCTATACTGATATTAAAAAACAAAGCACCGACAAATCGCATTTCTGAAATCGTTCCTTTTCCGCCTTCACGGAAACTGCGGCAGTCTGAAGTTGTCAATCTGGCTCTACAAAATATTGCATCTGCGGCTGCTAGAAGAGTGAAATCAGCAAAGCGTCCTGGTCGTATAAAAATCTTGTCAGTTGGTCAGAAGGTGTTAATTAAGTCTCATCGATTGTCTCACAAAGGAAAAGGCTTGTGTCGCAAATTTTTTCTGCTTTATAACGGTCCATATAGAATTCGCAAAATTATTCATGATAACACTGTCGAAGTAGAAACTCTTAAATCACGACGCTCTAAGGGAATACATCATATATCTAACGTTAAAATTTTTGTGGAATGATATACTTTTGAAAAATTTTTTGTAGAATGACATACTTTTGAGGAACTAACAGCTACATATAAACATGCGGAGAGTACAAGGATACCGCGCTGTGTTTTGGCGGCGGCACATACTCAAAGCAACAGTCAAGTCTGCGCGCCGCACAGGGCAGTCGTTGACCGCAAACAATCACTTCCTACGTCACGCGCCTACAGCTGATCGAGCGCTCAGTGCGAATGCACTGACAGCCGTAAATAAATACACAGTCTAATTTCTCCGATTAAAATCAGTATAAAGCTATAGTGACTTGATGAATTCTGTTATTAACATTCAGTATTTTTCAGGATACGGTTCTGTAAAATATTTAAGAACTTCAGGTAAATTCTGTGCGTGTCCGACGTTAAGACGACTTGCTATCGAGAAAATTTCAGGAAAAATGTCATTTCGAAGAAGAAAGTAATAAACTAAAAAGGTAATTATTAATTGAGTTTATTTTTCAGGTAACATATTTCCACTTAGGTACGTACTTTAGACGTAATTTGCTGCTCGCGATTACGTGATTCATACTTTGTGCTAATTACATGTTCTATGAATTTGCTGGTGAAGCGACGTGCTTGCGTACGTTAACTGATTTTGACAATGATTATCCATGAATTGGGTTGTAACTTGTGTATATTATGCATCGCTTGGCTGCACTGCTTTTTCACTGATGTCATATTTTTAATTATGTGCCTGCTGTGCCTATTTATTTAAATTATAATTGTCACCTGATAAATTGTGCTGATGTGGTTAGGTATGTAAGTTATACTTTGTGATTTAATTGCTTGCGCCTTCATGTTTATTTATTAGATTACATATGAACATTTATTTGCTTACGGTTATACGATGCTGATGACCTGTTTAGTACGTAAGATATATGTTTACTGCTATGCGTATGGATTGCACATTTACACATTTCTGTTTGTTGTCACAACTACTCTTTAATTTTGTATATAGAAATGCTATTATACTGTGTATGAACATAGAGTTTAGGTTACACTATGGTACTATTTACAGATTGTTCGCTTGGCAGAGCCTCGTTGTAAGATTTGTGCTGCATCCACTTGTTGACATTCTGTTCTCTACTGGTATATTTACTCGCTGTTGCTTGTTTTGCTTACGCTCAGTGCTTTATATTTTAACATAAGAAAATGAACTGCAATAATTCGACGAACGACATTAGTACAAGAAACATCATAGAAGTCACATGAGCTGGAGGTTTTATGAAAGCTGTATAAATGTATGCCAATAGGAAGGAAGCTAACGACATGACATACCAACACAGTTATTACACTGCATTTTTCGTGAGCAATTGAAATAGGAAGTGACACTCGATACAAGAAATACTCCACATGTTTGCTTCTGTTTGCCATAATTCTTGAAGTGGTGTACACACTGTGAAATATTAGCATCATTCACACTCCGTAATCGTACTTAATTACTGAGAGTTATTCGAACTAAGTCTGTTAGAGGTCATGTATGTATTCTTTGTTTATAATTCATAATGAGTAGAAGATTTTGGTCAGATGGATTACACAGAGGTTGTGTGTTGACAGTGTGTCTTCGGATTGTATGGGATGAGGAGGTTTGCATTAGGATTTTATCTGTACTTGTTCGACGAAACTGACTTGAGGAAAGAGTTGTTATGGAAGTGAAATGATATTGGTAATATTGGAGTTTTTGTGGACAAGCGGTAAGGTAAATGATACTGGCAATAAGGTTTATATGTATCGACGTATTGAAAAGGTATTATGGAGGTATTGAGATTGTATGAAGTTGATTGGAGTATGGTGTATAAGAGGTAAAGTAAGTGAGGTGCATTTTTTTTTTTTTTTGTTGTTGGTCTATATGGAACAAGGAGGATGAAGATAGCAGACTAGAACACTAAAATGGAAGGAAGATTGTCTACACACACTTTGTTAAATCACTAAGCAGTAGGTAATTTTTTTTTTTGGAGAGAGGAAGTTGCATATCTTGGCACACTGACAGTTGTTCAGTAACAGTACATTTTGATCTGGCTTGGCAAACATTGGTCTTGACATGATGACTATGACGTTGACTTAACTATTATTGACTGTTATACATTGCTGCCACTACTACTTGATACACATGATGAACATGAAATTTGACAGAAGTGGATTCAGACAGTTAACACTATACAATTACACAGTAGTACTTAATGTGGATGAAAGATGAGTGAGTGTGTTTTGTGTGTTTTCCTTTCCTAATCCTACCCACCTATCTCCTAAATATTATTTTATTTGTTTGTAGTGGCTTGCACTGACACCCATAAATATTATAGGTTTACTGATGTTTGTGTATTTGTAATAGTAATATGACAATTATCTGATATCATTTGTGTGTTTGTTATGATTTGTATGTTTAGTGTAAGAACATTGTAAAAGCATTTGTATGTGCATTCAAACTATTGTTCATGCTTGAACTGTCTAATTAGTGATGATGAAATTATGGACTGTTACTTGTACTTTTTCTACATGATTGGTGCCACTAGGACATGTTTAATTTGTGCTGAGGAACAGTGTGATCAGTGATAGTTGTTTAATGTCATTTGTCGGTGTCTGCACCTACTCAACATTGCTGGGTGCCACTGATGGACTGCTTCTACTGCAATGATGTTACTTCTTGCTGTCTGCACCTACTCAACTTTGCTGGGTGCCACTGATGCACTGCATCTATTGAAATAATGTCACTTGTTGGTGTCTGCACCTGTTCAACATTGCTGGGTGCCACTGATGGAACTGCTTCTACTGAACTGGTGTCACTTGTTGCTGTAGTTCCTGTTCAACATTGCTGGGTGCCACTGATGGACTGCTTCTACTGAAATGAAGTCACTTCTTGGTGTCTGCACCTACTCAACATTGCTGGGTGCCACTGATGAACTGCTTCTACTGAAATGAAGTCACTTCTTGGTGTCTGCACCTACTCAACATTGCTGGGTGCCACTGATGAACTGCTTCTACTGAAATGATGTCACCTGTTGGAGTCTGAACCTACTCCACAATGCTGGGTACCATTGATGAACTGCTTCTACTGACATAATGTCACTTGATGGTGTCTGCACCTATTCAACATTGCTGGGTGCCATTGATGGACTGCTTCTACTGAAATGATGTCACCTGTTGGAGTCTGCACCTACTCAACATTGCTGGGTGCCACTGATGGACTGCTTCTACTGAAATGATGCCACCTGATGGTGTCTGCACCTACTCAACATTGCTGGGTGCCACTGATGGACTGCTTCTAATGAAATGATGTCACCTGTTGGAGTCTGCACCTGTTCCACAATGCTGGGTGTCACTGATGGACTGCTTCTACTGAGATGATGTCACTTATTGCTGTCAGCACCTATTCAACAGTGCTGGGTGCTACTGCTGGAACTGTGAACTATTTGTTGTGAATATTTGTATTAACTGATTTTTTGTGTATTACTGTTTGTGAAAAGTTATAAGACTCTTACCTGCTCATATTCGTCATTGCTGACGTTATCGATTGAATTGTTTAACCACATGATATTTCTGTAAACTATTATGTAAAGTCACATGTATGAAAGAATTTGTATTGCTTAGTGTATTTTATATATTAGGCTATTGAAAGGCCAGTGCAAAGCCAAAATTTTATCTAGTTATATGATATTTACGTATTAATATTATCTTTTATTTTTGTCTGTATTTTTTTTTGACGAATTTGGTGGTATTTTCACCACCAATGCTGGCAAAAATACCATCAAATTCTAGCCCGTGGAGGATGGGCATATGAAAGGTGGCTACACTGTATGAAAGGTGGCTACACTGAGCCACAGCGCCAAAAATCGCGCCAGAGAGAGTATTGTTCCGCCGCCTCCACTGGCAGTGCTCATTGAGAGGTAGCGGCAGGCAGTCCTTGCCGAGCAGTTGTGGTGGACACTGCTTGTATCTGAAGTTGGAATGAGATGGGGTAGTAGTGAGTGTTTGTTCGATGTTTTATGCAGCTATGTGATGGGAGAGATAGTAGATGTTGTTCCAATGGAGATATTGTAATGACCTGAGTGCTTTTCGTCAATATAAATTAAGGTAACTAACTACTGTTCCTTATTTTCTTATTATTTGTGTGTCCTGAATAATGCTTCATTACAGGTTCAGTCAACAAAGCATCTGGCGTGTGTTCTTGTATTAGAGTGTAATTCTGGGTTTCTTGCACAATTATAGTATTTCCAATTTTCTTTTATCACGTCAGTATAAATGATATTTAAAAATTCTTGTCTTGTTGAAGAAGAACCGTGCCAGATGTGCGTTGAGTCACACTCCCACACACAGAACAGTTATACTTGTGCTTTGGTTTCGTAGGTTTTATAGTTGCTGGGGACTTAATTAATTAATTGTGTTAACGAAAATTTTCATTTCATTCTTTGTTGTCATTCTATGCAGTCAGATAGCGTAACAATTAGTTGTCAGGGCCAGCCGTTTACGAGACTTGCGTAATCGGACATACAGCGACAGGAAATTAAAAAAGTATTTGCATTTCATTTTATTAAGCCCCCATGCAAGTGCTACTATGGAAATTTTAAATAAAGACGAAGAGGTAGTGTACAAAGATCGTGACGATGTTCTCCAGAATATCTAAAAGAGCTATGTGGCACAGATCGCAAACCAGAAACTCTGGAACTTGAATCACTCAACAGTGTAAGTGATGACGAGAAAGGACCAACCATTATCATGGAGGAAGTTAAGTCTGCCATAGCTGCAATGAAAAATGGCAAAGCGGAGGTACAGTGCGATACTGGGAGAAATATTAAAATTCTTGAACCAAGATGGAATAAGAGAAATACTGAGGTTATGTAATAAAATATATGACAGTGGTGAATGGCCTGAGGACTTTCTGACAACAGTAATGATTCCAATATCGAAAAAACAAGGAACTAAGAAATGCAGTGAGCACAGGACAATCAGCCTCATTTCACATGCAGCCAAAGTGATGTTAAGAATAATTAATAAGAGACTTGAAAAAGTAATGGAGGAGAAGCTTGGAGAGGAGCAGTTTGGCTTTAGACGGAATACGGGCACCAGAGATGCAATAGGGCTCCTACGAATCTTAAGAGAAAGGTTTATTGAAAAAGGAAGAGACCTATATATGTGTTTCATCGATCTAGAAAAGGCATTTGAAAATGTGGCTTGGGGCAAGCTGGCGACTATAATGAGGGAAAAGAGGGTGGACTGGAAAAGCAGAAGACTTGTAAACTCATTCTATCTTAATCAAATATTCTCAGTTAAAGTGAGAGGAGAAAGTACAAACTGGATCGAACTAGGAAAACGAGTAAGACAGGGATGCTGTCTATCACCTACCCTTTTCAACCTCTACTTGGAAAATATGATTGAGCAATGCTCATTAGATGACAAAGAAGTAGAAATAGGAGGAAGAAGAGTAGGGTGTTTGAGGTTTGCTGATGACATGGTCCTTTTCGCCACAGGGGAAAAAGAATTACAGGATTTAGTGAACGCCATTGAAGCTGACGGAAAAAATTATGGAATGAAAATTAACACAAAGAAAACAAAAGTATTGGCGAATGGTTCAAATGGCTCTGAGCACTAAGGGACTTAACTTCTAAGGTCATCAGTCCCTTAGAACTTAGAACTACTTAAACCTAAGGACATCACACACATCCATGCCCTAGGCAGGATTCGAACCTGCGACCGTAGTGGCGCGCGGTTCCAGACTGTAGCGCCTTTAACCGCTTGGCCAAAAGGTATTGGCACTAGGAGGAAATAAAGGAATAAAAATTATGCTGAACGGAGAAATATTAGTACAGGTACAAAATTTTAAGTATCTTGGAAGCAGGATAGACACCGACTGGAAGTGCAGCACAGAAATTAAAACAATTATAGCAATGGCAAAAGAGGCGTTTTATAAGAACGGGAGAATTTTCTGCAGCAGTCTGAACAGAGAATTCAGGAAAAGACTCATAAAATGTCTTGTCAGGGATGTTCCTCTGTATGGCGCTGAAATATGGACTTTGAGGAAGAAAGACAGAGAAATACTGAAGGCTTTTGAGAAGCGGAAAGAATAAGTTGGATGGACAGAGTAAAAATTGAAGAGGTACTGAGAAGAGTGGGAGAGAAATGACAGTTACCAGATTAATAAAAAGAAGAAAAAGTAATTCGATTGGGCATATATTAAGAGAGAATGACGGACTGTAAAAACAGTTTTAGAACGTTATGTAGAATGGAAAAGGAAGCGAGGAAAGAAGAGATCTCAGATACTGGATGACGTGATGGACGGTACAACACACAGCAGCCTTAAGGAGGAAGCAATGGATCGCAGAAAATGGAAAGGCAAAGGACCTGCTAATGTAGCAGAAAACTGATGATGATGATGTCCTGATGAGCTAACTTCTATTACAAATTCGTAGGGGAGAGTTTTGCGTCTGGGGGATAGTGCGCCTAGGAACACATGCCGTCCTCGTCGGTGTTTCAATCTAGCAACCGATTTTAGAATCACTTGAAGGAACAGGCACAAGACACCGCCATAAGCAGTCTCCGCCATTTTGTACTGTTTCTGTTGTGAGATACTAGGTTGTGTTTTGTGCAGCGTTTGTAAATGTTACAAGTTCTACATATTTGAGTTCTGTAGCGTATATTAAACCTATTTGGAGAATATTGTTAATTTTTCAGTTGCAGAGTTTTATGGTGAGTAAGATGTATATTTTTAAAACTACACTCCTGGAAATTGAAATAAGAACACCGTGAATTCATTGTCCCAGGAAGGGGAAACTTTATTGACACATTCCTGGGGTCAGATACATCACATGATCACACTGACAGAACCACAGGCACATAGACACAGGCAACAGAGCATGCACAATGTCGGCACTAGTACAGTGTATATCCACCTTTCGCAGCAATGCAGGCTGCTATTTTCCCATGGAGACGATCGTAGAGATGCTGGATGTAGTCCTGTGGAACGGCTTGCCATGCCATTTTCACCTGGCGCCTCAGTTGGACCAGCGCTCGTGCTGGACGTGCAGACCGCGTGAGACGACGCTTCATCCAGTCCCAAACATGCTCAATGGGGGACAGATCCGGAGATCTTGCTGGCCAGGGTAGTTGACTTACACCTTCTAGAGCATGTTGGGTGGCACGGGATACATGCGGACGTGCATTGTCCTGTTGGAACAGCAAGTTCCCTTGCCGGTCTAGGAATGGTAGAACGATGGGTTCGATGACGGTTTGGATGTACCGTGCGCTATTCAGTGTCCCCTCGACGATCACCAGTGGTGTACGGCCAGTGTAGGAGATCGCTCCCCACACCATGATGCCTGGTGTTGGCCCTGTGTGCCTCGGTCGTATGCAGTAGAGTTGGGCAACACGATTCTTTTTCCCGATTCGATTCCCACGATTCAATCTGACATTGCGAATCGATTCCTACGATTCGTTCACGATTCATTCTAGTCTGCGATGCTACGATTCCTACGGAATACAAAAAGTTCTACATCTTACTCACAGATGGCAGGACATGTCTGAAATTGACAATGGGGTTAGAATCGAACAGTGTCATGATAAGATACGACAGAAAAAGTTCATTTATGAGTAAACATGCGTATGACGTTACAAGTGTGATTCTCGATTTATACGTGTAATGCCTTAATTGATGAAAGGTCACGTTTGATTTGATTGCATCTATTGTTTTATTTCAGTATGCCAGGAAAGAGGAGTTGATTTGTGCGAAAGGTGGTGCAAAATTACGTGGTATGCCAGTTTGGTTGTGTGACTTGAACGTATCTAACTACAGACGTCTGTTTTATAGTAACAAAATCTAACAGTGAGGCAGACGTGGTTTGGCTCATATCGTCCTATGTTTTTCTGTGCTAAGATGTCTTTCCAAGTCCACATCACCCTTGTAATTCATGACGCAGCTAACAGCCCTCTCACAAGGCAAATTTAGCTTAACTTTCATTTCTTCTAAATTCAAAGCATAGGTATTTTGCTTTTAATTTGTCTGAGAACTTGCCGCTGTCACTACTATTTACGTGAGAAGACGACACCGCCAAGTGTCATCTTGATTTTCACGAGTAATATTACGGCCCACGAACTTCGTTTGCTCGTTCTGAGCTTCATTTGTTCACACGCATCCTCCACTTGACTGCCATCTGGCGGTCGTAATCATTCGGCACGACTCGGCATGATTCGGAAGTTGCCTTCGAAGCATAGCGTACCAACTTGTAAGAATCGATGAATCGTTGGAACTTGGAATTGTCACGGCTCGGAAACACACAATCGTTCTTACGATTCTTTTGAACGACGATTCGTCCGTATCACGATTCGATTCTTGCGATTCTTTATTTAGAGTCGTTCAAATGAACGACTCATTCACGAATCGCCACAACTCTAGTATGCAGTCCTGATTGTGGCGCTCACCTGCACGGCGCCAAACACGCATACGACCATCATTGGCACCAAGGCAGAAGCTACTCTCATCGCTGAAGACGACACGTCTCCATTCGTCCCTCCATTCACGCCTGTCGCGACACCACTGGAGGCGGGCTGCACGATGTTGGGGCGTGAGCGGAAGACGGCCTAACGGTGTGCGGGACCGTAGCCCAGCTTCATGGAGACGGTTGCGAATGGTCCTCGCCGATACCCCAGGAGCTACAGTGTCCCTAATTTGCTGGGAAGTGGCGGTGCGGTCCCCTACGGCACTGCGTAGGATCCTACGGTCTTGGCGTGCATCCGTGCGTCGCTGCGGTCCGGTCCCAGGTCGACGGGCACGTGCACCTTCCGCCGACCACTGGCGACAACATCGATGTTGACCTCACGCCCGACGTGTTGAGCAATTCGGCGGTACGTCCACCCGGCCTCCCGCATGCCCACTATACGCCCTCGCTCAAAGTCCGTCAACTGCACATACGGTTCACGTCCACGCTGTCGCGGCATGCTACCAGTGTTAAAGACTGCGATGGAGCTCCGTATGCCACGGCAAACTGGCTGACACTGACGGCGGCGGTGCACAAATGCTGCGCAGCTAGCGCCATTCGACGGCCAACACCGCGGTTCCTGGTGTGTCCGCTGTGCCGTGCGTGTGATCATTGCTTGTACAGCCCTCTCGCAGTGTCCGGAGCAAGTATGGTGGGTCTGACACACCGGTGTCAATGTGTTCTTTTTTCCATTTCCAGGAGTGTAGTTATGTAACTTCTGAACAGTTAAGCCACACTTCCACAGTCGTACGCTATCTTGTATCTTGAAACGAAAGGTTTTTAACCATGTAAAAAGTGATATTCCCAAATGAACTGAGGTTTTTAATGTCTTAATAGTTTCCCTGTCTTGAAAACGGAATGTGTGCTAGTTGCCAATACCTTCCAATTAAAAATCTTTTAAACTTGCAACTTGTTTTTAGTAATAATTCTTCTTAATTTTATTTTATTTACTGCCTGTGTGTGTGTGTGTGTGTGTGTGTGTATGTGAAGCAGAATAATAATGTAACGCATAGACTATTAAATACAGTATGGATAAGCTTTCCTCTACTGCAACACATTTCAATTTGAATAGAATTCTCTCTAAGACAAGAGAAAACGACTCACCTCGAAGGAATTATCCGAGTGAGACGTAAATCGGCAGATGTGATGTTCGTATAGAGATAATCAAATGATAAAAGTTTCAGAAAAGTTGGACGATGATTCATTCAAGAGAAAGAGCTTCACGGTTTGAGCAAGTCAATAACGCGTTGGTCCACCTCTGCCCCTTATGCAAGCAGTTACTCGTGTTAGCATTGACTGATGGAGTTACTGGATATTCTTATGAGGGATATTGTGCCAAATTCTGTCCAATTAAAGCGTTAGATCGTAAAAATCCAGAGATGGTTGGAGGGCCCTGCTCATAATGCTCCAACTGTTCTTACTAGGGGAGGCCACGACGTTTGGAACGCGGATTTGCTGCTAACTTTGTACACTCGTAGTACTCAACGAGGACGACGAAATGTGTAAGCAGTAGCGCGTACTTCTCAAGCGTTACTGAGAAAATAGCAAGATAATTTCGGTCGTCGAATATATTTCTGTGCATGGCCATTTTAACCATGAAGCGGCTGCAGCCGAGTGGTGACGGCACGGTAGCTCAGGGTGTTCGGTCAGAGCGTTAGCTTCCCTTTATAATAAAAAAAACTGAGCGAACGGATGAACGAAGAAACTGAACGGCTGTCATCGCACGTCCACCCTGAAGAATTTCAGCGAAGAGTATAGAACAAAATGTATTTTTAACAAAATTAAAAAAAGTGTTTGGCGTTCAAGCCGCTGGATCGCTGGATCGAGTTCCGTTCGTCAGCTTTTTTTTTTATTTTCAACGCAGTCGTTTTCTTTACTATTTATATTACAGTTGTAAAAATGGGAAAAATACGTGTTTTATTAAATTTACAATGTTACTTTGCAGTCTACTAATTTTTATTATCACAAATAATATAATATTCATAACTATTGACTAGTAAACGACCAAACGCATAAAGTGATACTGAAAATGTGTGCTTGTCCGTGTCTTCAAAACTGTTCGTATTTAATCGAAACTGCCGTCCGCTTCACATCTGCTGTGCAGCGAGCTACCTAAATTTAAGTATTAACTGTATTTTTCTTACTTGTCACTTCTTCTTCCGGGTGTTGTTACTTTTAGAAAGCTTTAATTGTCGAGTGCTTGTAATAGTGTTCCATAGATTTCGTGTTTGTTTTGAATACAGTCAGCGAGAGTCCCTTTAGTCAACCATAGTGTCAGTAGTGCTAGTGTTTGTTTTCAATACAGTCCAGAGACAGGTAGTGCCTTTTTTCATAGTTTTCTACAAGAAGTGGCTAGCAACTACAGTTTAGTCAGCCGCCTTTAGTGAATTAGCAGTCTAGTTAATAGTTGATTAACTCTCTACAGTAAACTGATTTCTTAGGATGGATAGGATGTGTGACTGCTGTGTACGGACGGAGGAGGAGCTGGCCACTGTTCGCGAACAGCTGAATGTGTTGATGGCCGCGGTCAGCCGTCTTCAGGCTGCTGCCTCGGAGTGTAGCGGCAGTGGGGAGTCTGGTGCGTCGCAAGGTACACCCCAGATGTTACATGCTTCACCCACTGTCCCTGCTGTCGAGACATCTTCGCGGGTACCGGGCGCGGTTGGGCCACCCTCTCCCCGAGGGGAGTGGCGAGTTCAGCTGCGTTCACGGCGCACGAGGCGGAGGGTCAATGTGGAGGCTGGCCGTGTGGCATCGCCCGCTCTGCCTGTGAGTGGACATGTGGCCGCTCCTTCAGCAAGGTCCGAGCAGGCACACGGGGGGAGGGGTTTATTAGTTATTGGGAGCTCCAACGTTAGGCGGGTGATGGAGCCCCTTAGGGAAATAGCGGGAAGGTCGGGGAAGAAGGCCAGTGTTCACTCTGTCTGCTTGCCGGGGGGTCTCATCCGAGATGTGGAGGAGGCCCTGCCGGCGGCGATAGAGAGCACTGGATGCACCCGACTGCAAATTGTTGCTCATGTCGGCACCAATGACTCCTGCCGTCTGGGTTCAGAGGTCATCCTCAGTTCGTACAGGCGGTTGGCGGAATTGGTGAAGGCGGAAAGCCTCGCTTGTGGGGTGGAATCGGAGCTAACTATTTGTAGTATCGTTCCCAGAATCGATCGCGGTCCTCTGGTTTGGAGTCGAGTGGAAGGCTTAAACCAGAGGCTCAGACGATTCTGCGGAGATCTGGGGTGCAAATTTCTCGACCTCCGCTATCGGGTGGAGAAATGTAGGGTCCCCCTGAATAGGTCAGGCGTGCACTACACGCCGGAAGCGGCTACAAGGGTAGCGGAGTACGTGTGGAGTGCACATGTGGGTTTTTTAGGTTAGAGAATTCCCTCCCTAGGCCCGACAAGACGCCTCCTGAGACGCGGCAAGGTAGGAGTAGGCAAAATGCAACAGGGAATAACAATATTAATGTGCTAATAGCAAACTGCAGGAGCGTCTATAGAAAGGTCCCAGAACTGCTTTCATTAATAAACGGTCACAACGCCCATATAGTACTAGGGACAGAAAGTTGGCTGAAACCAGACGTAAACAGTAATGAAATCCTAAACTCAGATTGGAATGTATACCGCAGAGACAGGCTGGACAGTGAAGGGGGAGGCGTGTTTATAGCGATAAGAAGTGCAATAGTATCGAAGGAAATTGACGGAGATCCGAAATGTGAAATGATTTGGGTGAAGGTCACGGTTAAAGCAGGCCCATACATGGTAATTGGATATCTCTATAGGCCCCCTGGCTCAGCAGCTGTTGTGGCTGAGCACCTGAAGCATAATTTGGAAAATATTTCGAGTAGATTTCCCCACCATGTTATAGTTCTGGGTGGAGATTTTAATTTGCCGGATATAGATTGTGAGACTCAAACGTTCATAACGGGTGGCAGGGACAAAGAATCCAGTGAAATTTTTTAAGTGCTTTATCTGAAAACTACCTTGAGCAGTTAAACAGAGAACCGACTCGTGGCGATAACATATTAGACCTTTTGGTGACAAACAGACCCGAACTATTTGAAACAGTTAAGGCAGAACAGGGAATCAGCGGTCATAAAGCGGTTACTGCATCGATGAAATAGAAATATTAAAAAAGGTAGGAAGATTTTTCTGTTTAGCAAAAGTGACGAAAGGCAGATTACAGAGTACCTGACGGCTCAACACAAAAGTTTTGTCTCAAGTACAGATAGTGTTGAGGATCAGTGGACAAAGCTCAAAACCATCGTACAATATGCGTTAGATGAGTATGTGCCAAGCAAGATCGTAAGAGATGGAAAAGAGCCACCGTGGTACAACAACCGAGTTAGGAAACTGCTGCGGAAGCAAAGGGAACTTCACAGCAAACATAAACATAGCCAAAGCCTTGCAGACAAACAAAAATTATGCGAAGCGAAATGTAGTGTAAGGAGGGCTATGCGAGAGGCGTTCAATGAATTCGAAAGTAAACTTCTATGTACTGACTTGGCAGAAAATCCTAAGAAATTTTGGTCTTATGTCAAAGCGGTAGGTGGCTCAAAACAAAATGTCCAGACGCTCTGTGACCAAAATGGTACTGAAACAGAGGATGACAGACTAAAGGCCGAAATACTAAATGTGTTTTTCCAAAGCTGTTTCACAGAGGAAGACTGTACTGTAGTTCCTTCTCTAGATTGTCGCACAGATGATAAAATGGTAGATATCGAAATAGACGACAGAGGGATAGAGAAATAATTAAAATCGCTCAAAAGAGGAAAGGCCGCTGGACCTGATGGGATACCAGTTCGATTTTACACAGAGTACGCGAAGGAACTTGCCCCTCTTCTTGCAGCGGTGTACCGTAGGTCTCTAGAAGAGCGTAGCGATCCAAAGGATTGGGAAAGGGCACAGGTCATCCCCGTTTTCAAGAAGGGACGTCTAACAGATGTGCAGAACTATAGACCTATATCTCTAACGTCGATCAGTTGTAGAATTTTGGAGCACGTATTATGTTCGAGTATAACGACTTTTCTGGAGACTAGAAATCTACTCTGTAGGAATCAGCATGGGTTTCGAAAAAGACGGTCGTGTGAAACCCAGCTCGCGCTATTCGTCCACGAGACTCAGAGAGCCATAGACACGGGTTCACAGGTAGATGACGTGTTTCTTGACTTCCGCAAGGCGTTCGATACAGTTCCCCACAGTCGTTTAATGAACAAAGTAAGAGCATATGGACTATCAGACCAATTGTGTGATTGGATTGAAGATTTCCTAGATAACAGAACGCAGCATGTCATTCTCAATGGAGAGAAGTCTTCCGAAGTAAGATTGATTTCAGGTGTGCCGCAGGGGAGTGTCATAGGACCGTTGCTATTCACAATATACATAAATGACCTTGTGGATGACATCGGAAGTTCACTGAGGCTTTTTGCAGATGATGCTGTGGTGTATCGAGAGGTTGTAACAATGGAAAATTGTACTGAAATGCAGGAGGATCTGCAGCGAATTGACGCATGGTGCAGGGAATGGCTATTGAATCTCAATGTAGACAAGTGTAATGTGCTGCGAATACAAAGAAAGATAGTTCCCTTATCATTTAACTACAAAATAGCAGGTGAGCAATTGGGAGCAGTTAATTCCATAAATTATCTGGGAGTACGCATTAGGAGTGACTTAAAATGGAATGATCATATAAAGTTGATCGTCGGTAAAGCAGATGCCAGACTCAGATTCATTGGAAGAATCCTAAGGAAATGCAAACCGAAAACAAAGGAAGTAGGTTACAGTAAGCTTGTTCGCCCACTGCTTGAATACTGCTCAACAGTGTGGGACCCGTACCAGATAGGGTTGATAGAAGAGATAGAGAAGATCCAACGGAGAGCAGCGCGCTTCGTTACAGGGTCATTTAGTAATCGCGAAAGCGTTACGGAGATGATAGATAAACTCCAGTGGAAGACTCTGCAGGAGAGACGCTCAGTAGCTCGGTATGGGCTTTTGTTAAAGTTTCGAGAACATACCTTCACCGAAGAGTCAAGCAGTGTATTGCTCCCTCCTACGTATATCTCGCGAAGAGACCATGAGGATAAAATCAGAGAGATTAGAGCCCACACAGAAGCATACCGACAATCCTTCTTTCCACAAACAATACGAGACTGAAATAGAAGGGAGAAGCGATAGAGGTACTCAGGGTACCCTACACCACACACCGTTAGGTGGCTTGCGGAGTATGGGTGTAGATGTACATGTAGATGTAGATGTAGAAAGAAAACGAGAAATTGCTTCTCGGAAGATTCTATTAAAATACTCTCGATACTGCATAACCAATTATCAGCCCCGATTTTTAAGGAAATACTTCGTTATGTATGGTTTGCTTCCAAGCTATTGTCTGAAAGAGAGGTTTCTGAAAATGTGAACAAGGTCGGTTTTTCCACAGAAAACGTCAAAAGACCTTGCGTATGCGGAAACATAGCATTTATTGAATGCAGCTTGTGCCGTTTAACTTTACGTTTTCCAATTTTTTACGAAAAATATCATCCTGCAGTTTGTACTCGTAATGTCTAAAGCGATGATTGATTGTACATCTTTCGAAAGCCGTCTGTGCCGGTCAAAACTTGGAGGTAACAAGTCGTTTCGGGCTGCTTCCAGGTATAAGGGATTTCTCAAATCACGGACAAGCATAGATGTTCAGTATGACTTTATGCATTTGGTCGTTTACTAGTCGATAGTTATGAATATTACATTATTTGTGATAATAAAAATTAGTAGACTGCCCAATAACACTGTAAATTTAATAAAATTTTATCCGATTCCACGTATTTTCCCCATTATATCAATTGTAATATAAATAGTAAAGAAAACGACTGCGTTGAAAATAAAAAAAAAAGCTGACGAATGGAACTCGATCCAGCGATCCAGCGGCTTGAACGCCAACCACTTTTTTTTATTTTGTTAAAAATATATTTTGTTCTATACTCTTCGATGAAATTCTTCAAGGTGGACGTGCTATGACACCCGTTCAGTTTCTTCGTTCATCCGTTCGCTCAGTTTTTTTTATTATAAAGGGAAGCTAACGCTCTGACCGAACACGCTGAGCTACCGTGCCGTCACCACTGGGCTGCAGCCGCTTCATGGTTAAAATGGCCACGCACAGATATACACTCCTGGAAATGGAAAAAAGAACACATTGTCACCGGTGTGTCAGACCCACCATACTTGCTCCGGACACTGCGAGAGGGCTGTACAAGCAATGATCACACGCACGGCACAGCGGACACACCAGGAACCGCGGTGTTGGCCGTCGAATGGCGCTAGCTGCGCAGCATTTGTGCACCGCCGCCGTCAGTGTCAGCCAGTTTGCCGTGGCATACGGAGCTCCATCGCAGTCTTTAACACTGCTAGCATGCCGCGACAGCGTGGACGTGAACCGTATGTGCAGTTGACGGACTTTGAGCGAGGGCGTATAGTAGGCATGCGGGAGGCCGGGTGGACGTACCGCCGAATTGCTCAACACGTGGGGCGTGAGGTCTCCACAGTACATCGATGTTGTCGCCAGTGGTCGGCGGAAGGTGCACGTGCCCGTCGACCTGGGACCGGACCGCAGCGACGCACGGATGCACGCCAAGACCGTAGGATCCTACGCAGTGCCGTAGGGGACCGCACCGCCACTTCCCAGCAAATTAGGGACACTGTTGCTCCTGGGGTATCGGCGAGGACCATTCACAACCGTCTCCATGAAGCTGGGCTACGGTCCCGCACACCGTTAGGCCGTCTTCCGCTCACGCCCCAACATCGTGCAGCCCACCTCCAGTGGTGTCGCGACAGGCGTGAATGGAGGGACGAATGGAGACGTGTCGTCTTCAGCGATGAGAGTCGCTTCTGCCTTGGTGCCAATGATGGTCGTATGCGTGTTTGGCGCCGTGCAGGTGAGCGCCACAATCAGGACTGCATACGACCGAGGCACACAGGGCCAACACCCGGCATCATGGTGTGGGGAGCGATCTCCTACATGGCCGTACACCACTGGTGATCGTCGCGGGACACTGAATAGTGCACGGTACATCCAAACCGTCATCGAACCCATCGTTCTACCATTCCTAGACCGGCAAGGGAACTTGCTGTTCCAACAGGACAATGCACGTCCGCATGTATCCCGTGCCACCCAACGTGCTCTAGAAGGTGTAAGTCAACTACCCTGGCCAGCAAGATCTCCGGATCTGTCCCACATTGAGCATGTTTGGGACTGGATGAAGCGTCGTCTCACGCGGTCTGCACGTCCAGCACGAACGCTGGTCCAACTGAGGCGCCAGGTGGAAATGGCATGGCAAGCCGTTCCACAGGACTACATCCAGCATCTCTACGATCGTCTCCATGGGAGAATAGCAGCCTGCATTGCTGCGAAAGGTGGATATACACTGTACTAGTGCCGACATTGTGCATGCTCTGTTGCCTGTGTCTATGTGCCTGTGGTTCTGTCAGTGTGATCATGTGATGTATATGACCCCAGGAATGTGTCAATAAAGTTTCCCCTTCCTGGGACAATGAATTCACGGTGTTCTTATTTCAATTTCCAGGAGTGTATATTCGACGACCGAAATTATCTTGCTATTTTCTCAGTAACGCTTGAGAAGTACGCGCTACTGCTTACACATTTTGTTGTCCTCATGGAGTACTACTAGTGTACGAAATTTGCAGTAAATCCGCGTTCCAAACGTCGTGGCCTCCCCTTGTTAGTTGTGGAGAGGTCCGGCGACATTGATCTCCATGGTAGAGTTTGGCAAGCACGACGATGAGCAGCAGAAACTCTCACCGCGTGCGTGTGTGCGTTATCTTGCTGAAATGTAAGCCCAGTATGGCTTCCCATGAACAGCAACAAAACGGGCAACTGTGCTGTAAGGGTGCTGCGGATGGCAACCAGAGGACCCTGCGGTGAAAAGAAATGGCATCTCAAATCATTACTCCTGGTTGGCGGGCCATAAAATGAGCGACAATCAGGCTGGTATCCTCCACAGTGTAACGCGCCAATTGGACAGAATTCGTTATGATATCCTCATGAGGGTATACAATAACCCTGCCAATCAATGCTAAGCCGGGGCGTATCCAGCCATATATTTTGCCTAGAATCTCACTGCCTGACGAATCCTGCTTCGAACGGAGCCTCGGCGACCATCAAAGACGTGTCTGGAGACGCAACGCACAGTGGAGTGGGATACAAAGCCGACTGTAGCCCTCCATACGGTCAGAGAACCTAGAGTGATGGCCTGCGGTGCCTATCTTGACCAGCAAGGTCTCCGTATCTATCCCCAAATTATCGGCAAGGCCGTCCAACCATCATCCTCAGAAGGATATCCAACAACTCTGTCCATCAATGCCAATCGGAATAACTGCTAACATAAGGGCCCTACTTGAACCACTGCTTTGTTGTTGTTGTGGTGGTATTCAGTCCAGAGACTGGTTTGATGCAGCTCTCCATGCTATCCTATCCTGTGCAAGCTTCTTCATCTCCCAGTACCTACATCTTTCTGAATCTGCTTAGTGTATTCATCTCTTGGTCTCCCTTTACGATTTTTACCCTCCACGCTGCCCTCCAATACTAAATTGGTGGTCCATTGATCCCTCAGAACGTGTCCTACCAACCAATCTCTTCTTCTATTCAAGGTGTGCCACAAATTTCTCTTCTCCCTAATTCTATTCAATATCTCCTCATTAGTTATGTGATCTACCCATCTAACCTTCAGCATTCTTCAGTAGCACCACATTTCAAAAGCTTCTATTCTCTTCTTGTCGAAACTATTTACCGCCCATGTTTCACGTTCACGCATCGCTACATTCCAAACAAATACTTTCATAAACGACTTCCTGACACTTAAATCCATACTTGATGTTAACAAATTTCTCTTCTTCAGAAACGCTTTCCTTGCCATTGCCGGACTACATTTTATGTCCTCTCTACTTCGACCATCATCAGTTATTTTGCTCCCCAAATAGCAAACCTCATTTACTACTTTAAGCGTCTCATTTCCTAATCTAATACCCTCAGCATCACCCGAATTAATTCGACTACATTCCATTATCCTCGATTTGCTTTTGTTGATGTTCATCTTATATCCTCCTTTCAAGACACTGTCCATTCCGTGCAGCTGCTCTTCCAGGACTTTTGCCGTCTCTGACAGAATTACAATGTCATCGGCGAACCTTCACCAGAAGTTTTTATTCCTTCTATATGGATTTTAATTCCTACTCCGAATTCTTCTTTTGTTTCCTCTACTGCTTGCTCAATATATAGATTGAATAACATCGGGGATAGACTACAACCCTGTCCCACTCCCTTCCCAACCACTGCTTCCCTTTCATGTCCCTCGACTCTTATAACTGCCATCTGGTTTCTGTACAAATTCTAAATAGCCTTTCGCTCCCTGTATTTTCCCGCTGCCACCTTCAGAATTTGAAAGAGTATTCCTGTCAACATTGTCAAAAGCTTTCTCTAAGTCTACAAACGCTAGAAACGTAGGTGTGCCTTTCCTTAATCTATTTTCTAAGATAAGTCGTAGGGTCAGTATTGCCTCACATGTTCCAACATTTCTACGTAATTCAAACTGATCTTCCTCAAGGTCGCCTTCTACCAGTTTTTCAATTCGTCTATAAAGAAATCGTGTTAGTGTTTTGCAGCCGTCGGTTATTAAACTGATAGTTCGGTAATTTTCACATCTGTCAACACCTGCTTTCTTTGGGATTGGAATTATTATATTCTTCTTGAAGTCTGAGGGTATTTCACCTGTCTCATACATCTTGCTCACCAGATGGTAGAGTTTTGTCAGGACTGGCTCTCCAAGGCTGTCAGAATTTCTAATGGAATGTTGTCTACTCCCAGGGCCTTGTTTCGACTTAGGACTTTCAGCGCCCTGTCAAACTCTTCACGGAATATCATATCTCCCATTTCATCTTCATCTACATCCTCTTCCATTTCCATAATATTGTCCTCAAGTACATCACACTTGTACAGACCCTCTATTTACTCCTTCCACCTTTCTGCTTTCTCTTCTTTGCTTAGAACTGGGTTTCCATCTGAGCTCTTAGTATTCATACAAGTGGTTCTCTTTTCTCCAAAAGTCTCTTTAATTTTCCTGTATGCAGTATATATCTTATCCCTAGTAGTATGCGCCTCTACATCCTTACATTTGTCCTCTAGCCATCCCTGCTTAGCCATTTTGCACTTCCCGTCGATCTCATTTTTGAGACGTTTGTATTCCTTTTTGCCTGCTTCATTTACTGCATTTTTATATTTTATCCTTTCAACAATTAAATTCAATATATCTTCTGTTACCCAAGGATTTCTACTAGCCCTCGTCTTTTTACCTACTTGATCCTCTGCTGCCTTCACTACTTCATCCCTCAAAGCTACCCATTCCTCTTCTACTGTATTTCTTTTCCCCATTCCTGTCAATTGTTCCCTTATGCTCTCCCTGAAACTCTGTACAACCTCTGGTTCTTTCAGTTTATCCAGGTCTCATCTCCTTAAATTCCCACCTTTTTGCGGTTTCTTTATGTTTAATCTACAGTTTATAACCAATATTGTGGTCAGAGTCCACATCTGCCGCAGGAAATGTCTTACAATTTAAAACCTGGTTCCTAAATCTCTGTCTTACCATTATATAATCTATCTGAAACCTTCTAGTATCTCCAGGGTTCTTCCATGTACCTTCTTTCGTGATTCCTGAACCAAGTGTTAGCTATGATTAAGTTATGTTCTGTGCAGAATTCTACCTGGCGGTTTCCTCTTTCATTTCTTACCCCCATTCCATATTCACCTACTACATTTGCTTCTCTTCCTTTTCAAAAATGGTTCAGATGGCTCTGAGCACTATGGGACTTAACATTCGAGGTCATCAGTCTCCTAGAACTTAGAACTACTTAGACCTAATTAACCTAAGGACATCACACACATCCATGCCCGAGGCAGGATTCGAATCTGCGACTGCAGCAGTCACGCGGTTCCGGACTGAAGCGCCTAGAAACGCTCGGCCACCGCGGCCGGCTCTTCCTTTTCCTACTATCGAATTCCAGTCACCCATGCCCATTAAATTTTCGTCTTACTTCACTATCTGAATAATTTCTTTTATCTCGTCATACATTTCATCAATCTCTTCGTTATCTGCGGAGCTAGTTGGCATATAAACTTGTACTACTGTGGTAGGCGTGGGCTTCGTGCCTATCTTGGCCACAACAATGCGTTCACTATGCTGTTTGTAGTGGCTTACCCGCACTCCTATTTTTTTATTCGTTTAACGCTTTATTGTCTTGAATTTGTGATGCTCTCTCTCGAATAAAGAATCCAGTTTTCCTGAAATTTTAATCATTTGTTTATCTGTACGTGCACATCACATCTATCGATTTCCGCTCCATTCAGATAATTGCTTCCTTTGTTTCTTGTCTTAGGGTGTATTTGCTCCTAGGTAAACGACCATGCTATACGTCAGAACAATTATTCACATACTTTTCCGAGGTCATTTTTGCAATTTCAGAAAACGAGTGAATGATTTTATTTCAAAATGGAATGTGAAAATATGTTTAACTCTTATTACATGAACGGGTAAAGGCGGAAATATGAAAGGTGTTCCAAGGCACAATACCCTAACCAAAATGTCAGGGGTTCAGCTTTTCTTATGGAGTGGACACAATTCTTCAGGCACCGACGTATGGATCGAAATTCTGGGGTGCACCTAAGATCATTTATGACCAAAGCCTCTGCCTATACTTAAATAAACGATATTTCGATTCCTAACGTGACATTGTAACCTCCCAAGAAATAATAAAAATGAAAATATTTAAATGTGAATACTCATCGTACTAAGTGTAACCTCCCCACAAAATTTTGAAAAGACAATAATTAAATGTTAATGGGAATCGTTTTCGCCAAGTGTAACCTCCCCAAAAAAAAAATAAAAATAAAAGGAAAGTATTTTAAATGTGAATAGCCATCGTGCTAAACGTAACCTCCCAGCAAATTCTTACAAGACAATACAAATGTTAATGTGAATAGAGCCAAGTGTGATTTCCCAGCAAAAAATAAAAAGAAAAGTCTATGATAATGAAAACGTGCCAAAAGTTATTTCCCCACAAGATTACTGAATAATAATTACCCAAATGTTGCTGAGCTCCCACAAAACATCGTTAAATTGCAATAAAAGCGACTGTATCTTCGCTACAAAAATATTGAAAAATAATGGCCCAATGTAAACTCGACACAAAAATTGAGAAATGAACATTCAGCTGTAATGATTTTCTTCTTTTTAATAACGATTGCTTTGAAAACAGAATTATTATTGGGGCATTTCTTGAACAAATTAATTACAATTACAATACATTATTAGCTGAGCGCAATGCTGCTTCATTACCTTATTTAACAATATACCTCGTCCTGAATCGTGACCAGAGACCCATGTCGACCCCCGCCGACTCCTCACACACTACTGTACTGACTGACTACTACTCTCCAACTGCTAACTCACAACTGAACTACATGCTCTCGCGATTCGCTATGTACCACAACTGTTCCTGCCGGCTCGCTACACGCAACAGAACTACATGCTCTCGCGACTCGCTACGTACAACTACTGCGTCCAACTCGGAACTGCACACTCGCGCGGTTAAGCGCAGACTAGCAACGATAAATAACTCTCTGGTCAGAGATTCTGTCATGCCTCGCCATCGCTGTACTGAATACACTGAACACATACGTGTTTCAACATCTGTGCATAAATTCCGTTTCAGTGTGAAGTTTCGTAAAAAGTACACAAGACGAGCAGAAATTGACATCAACGGAAATCTGTAGAAGTGAGGCAGTATCCAAGTTTTAGATTTCAACTTATATTGTAGAAAAGAAATGTACAGGGTGGCGCACGAAATGTGTTACCATTTTGTTTTTGAATATAAACTTTATTGTCAATACAATCTGAAAGGAACATATACTACAATGAAGAGCCGTCCGTGGAAATTTGTTCTAACTCAGCACATGCTCAATATGTCCACCATTTCGTTTCCTAACTTCCTTCAAACGAACACTGAAGTTAGTGAGTACCCTACGGCACACGTCTTCCGTAATTTCATAGCAAAACAATTTAATAGCAAAACAGAATTTCTTTGTCCTCAAGGCAGAATCTTACAAAACCTTTTTTATTGTTAAAGCTAGCACGGACACAGAAAGTGACATTTCAAAAAAGGAATACAATTTAAGATGAAAAGTTCTTACGTTCTCAAATCAGTCTGAAAAGTTAAGGAGGGAAACAGAACAACCTGGAACCAGCATATTGCAATCTATCAAACTAAATTTGCTAATCAGTCCCTTCTGTTCATACAATATGCCAAGAGACATTATAATATTTCGTCATTTGTCTGCTTTCTCGAAGTGTGTTTAGCTGAATTTTGTGAAAAATTTAAGTAATCTAAAGGAAATGAACAGTTTTACGTTTTGTTTGAGGACAATTATCGATAAAATGACTGTCAGTAAAAAGAACATCTTGTTTCGAGGGACAGGACACAATGTGCATTGTTATTTGATCATGGAGGTAAAAATAGAAGGGAGATGGCACTATAGACTTCGCTGCGCGTTGTTTTGAAGTCCAGAGTGAATGGGGCCTGCCGCCCTCTTAAATAGCCCAAAACATGAGACTACGATTTACAAATGCAACTTGTTCATTATTTCTGCCTTGTGGAAACAACAGCTGCTTTAAATACTAAAAATTACTGTGCTTACATGAATAACGTAGTGTCAGGAAGGTAACTTTGGAAGTTTTTCTGTTCTTAAATGAGTACATGTTTAAGTAATACAACAAATTTCACCTCGTTGATGTAACTTGGTTTTTGTTGATATGTTTCGAATAACCAAGCAGAGAAGGAAGTGATGTGAAAAGCATTATTTCGTAATCCACTTAATTCCACTTTTACTATATTTGTATCGACAGCAACTGGATCCGGCACTCCGAAACCAGTGCATGTTTGCGTACTGGTACTGCTTCTTGTTCATTACATTTTCAGCTTTCAGTTCGTACGCACAACATTTTTAGTGTTTATTTTTGCAGAAAATTTGGCTACGTGCACTTTGCTAGCCCATAAACGTGTGCAATTAGGAAAAACTCAAGGCAACAAAGTGAACGATTACTGTGATGTCAAAGAAAGAAAACAGGTGTACCTCCACGCAGAACAGAGCTGTTGTTTTATTAGAGTTTTCGCTGCTATAGTTCCACTGTAGTTTACACATATCCTTACTTTCAAGTCTTACCTATGACGCGTCATTCAGTGACTGACCAATAACAGTATTTTACAGGGTAAAAAATGATGTAAACTTTTTAAAGATGTTGCAGCGATACTATAAATACGGTTGGTTGGTTTGTGGGATTAAAGGGACCAGACTGCGATGGTTATCGGTCCCTCTATAAATACGCTTAGAACCCGCAAAATAGATATGTTGCTTTAACATGTATGTAAGGCATTTTTTTTAGTAATGATTGCCTAACTTGTGTAACAATTTGGCTTTCCTTTCCAATACTAGCCTGTTTGCTTCTCTTACCTGAATGTTTCTCGCCAGTAAATGTTAGTTTTTCAGGAATTAACAAACATATAACAACTGGAATGTACGTCTATTTTGATCATCTACTTCATTTTGCTTTTGATTTTCATTTTGAGGTTTTCAAAATGTAGAAGTCTGCACCAAGCTTTGTGATATACCAGTAGTTAGTTAATTTCATCTTCCACGTATCATTTGCACGATAAATCTGAATGATGTGGAACGAGTCATTTTCTGTATACATCATTTTTTTAATATGCCTTTTTCGTTTTTTAATTAAGGACAGAGAGATGCTAGTCAGTAATACCTAGTCATCACTATTTACACATTCAAATAATAGATAATCTTCTGTGGAATAAGAGGAGTTGTCAAAGAGAAACGTTTTCATAATTTCGAATTTTACATTGCTGTCTATCAAGCATTTTATATTACTGGGTAAGTGATGAAAAAAATGGCTCTGAGCACTATGGGACTTAACATCTATGGTCATCAGTCCCCTAGAACTTAGAACTACTTAAACCTAACTAACCTAAGGACATCACACAACACCCAGTCATCACGAGGCAGAGAAAATCCCTGACCCCGCCGGGAATCGAACCCGCGAACCCGGGCGTGGGAAGCGAGAACGCTACCGCAGTGAGAGATGGAACTTTTGGTGCAGCATTGTGCTACAGACTACCTCAATGTGGCGCAATGAATGTCCTTTTTCTCTTCATCATTGTTCCTGTTGAAGTCAAGGGTTATTTACAACAAACTTCACTAGAGAATAACTATAATTTGATGCTGTTAGATTGCTACACACACACACACACACACACACACACACACACACACATACACACACACCGAACTGTAGGCAGGCATGACGGAAAGTGTGTTCACAGCCAAAGCCGTCTTCAGAAAGGAAACAACGCACACACACACACACACACACACATTCCTATGTCAGAATCACTAGTGTCCCTAATATATCCAATGTATAATGCTTACGGCTTAGATACCTGAAAATGGCCTAATACCGAAATTGTATAACCGTACATGAAATAAATATAATGGCCGCTGTAGGCATCACGAGATTATTCAAAAAATCAGTCACACACACATGGACGCTATCTCCGGCCGTTCAGACAGAATCTTTTTTAAAGTGGAAGGAAACGTGAACCATGAATAATTATCGGCGGGAAGAATTTAAGGCGTGAGATACTGCACTAACGATCAGCTCGGTCACTTAGCTGTGTTTTGCGCAGGGACGAGGCCGTTGATGCGAGTGTGACTCGGATGTTTGGGCGTTTGCAGTTTGGAAGACAATGAAGAGCACAGCTAAGGATAAAAATAAACAGTGCAACCATAATTCATGTATACAAAAGAAAACATTGCTTGAACGGCTCCACTTACGAATGAAATGTGGTTCCTTTTAACATTAGATTACGATCGGATTGATTATTACACCAGTAAGCGATGCAAGCTGGCATTTTTGACGAAACAACTACGTCTCCACACAATCAAAGTGCCGGATTCTTTTTGGGATACGACCGCGAAAGTCAGCAGACACAGGAAAGTATCATCACTGTGAACCATCGAGGTACCAATGCGGTGAACCTAATGTTTTGGGCTATGTAAGATGGTGGACTTCGGCTTCAAGTTTGTGACGTAATGACAACTCCCTTCTTTTTTTACCTCCATGTATATAATCTATGAAAGATAGGCTTTGTATACTCTGTTTACAGAATCGTAGGTGACAAAACAACTGACATGTGTTCGGTAAAGTTCTGCGTTACTCTGTAGAATATGATTAAATGATGTTTTACTTACGATATTTTCATGTTTTCGGGATATCGGCTGTTTGATAACAGCGTAATCGTATTTCCGTTTCTACGTTTTCATGTCAATCTCCCCCTTGCGTTAAAGTGGTATTAGTTTTTTTTTACCATGCTGTTGTTGTTATGGAGGAAGCACTGTTCTTTCTTCCTGTTTATTCTCGTGAAACATTTTTTTCCTGTGACAGCAAGTAAAGTATCTTTTACTATTTATTTGTTTTTGTTTTCCTAGTTGTTTATCGTAAGTTTTACTAATAACGACTTACCACATTAATGTAAAACTATTGTTTTAGCAAGCTATTGCTACAATGGAACAGATTACTTCAGATGCGAGTTTTACCAAAGGTGTTGTGTCAACAACACCAGTTGCTGTGTGAAGTGAGTATTTAGACAGTACATAATTAGAATGATTTCGAGTTTTTCGCTGTTGTTAGTTGAATTTAAGCAGTAGTTGCTGGTAAAAGAGCCTTTCCTTGGCTAGCTACTGTTGATAACGGTTCCCGTGGTGAACTACGGGAAGTGCACACGACGAATCATTAATCGGAAGTGGATAGCCAGTCACATTGTTCTTCGTAATTTTCTGTGCTTCGTAAGGATGTTCGATTGTGTTTTAGTTCATTCACAGCTATTTAAGCTGTGCTTTACGTCCCATACTAGCCACAACCTCGGAAATCGCTATGCATTCGGGAAAAAAATTTGGTTACATTGAGCTACTCTCATTGGATACCGTATACTACCCCCTGTTGGCTACGACGAACGACAACGAGTTGTTAACAGCAGCATGTAACAGATGAGGTGCTGACACCTTTAAATGCAATTTAGGTTTAACTTTCGTTTCCGAAGTTCATCTTATTACTTTCAGCTATATGTACATTGTGTAATTAGACTACGTTAGATTTCGTGAGTTAATTTTCAGACCTTATTAACACGAATTACTTAAAATAAGCCTCATTCAAGTCTTGATATTTTGTTTAGTGTGTTGTTATCTATAACTGCACCTACTACAACTAAATGGTGTCTAAAAGATAACTATTCCAAAGTTACTGACGTAGACGTAGTAACAGATTTGATAATGTGTGCAGACTAATATAAAAAAATGTTCTTGAAATTAATTAGGGTTTGTACTAAGAACCACTACATGTTTTTAAGCTTACGTGTGTAATTTAAACTGTTAAATAAAATATAGACCAAAGATGAGTAGACAGCGAAAGTAGTCATTACGTGAAAACCAAAGTCCCGATCAGCTTACGGATAATTTCAGCAGCAAACTGCGTATGGAAAAACAATAATCTTCCTTGTTAGTGGTGTTTCCGGTCAAGATATTTTTGATCAAGTTGTGAATTCGGGTGCAGTTTTTGTTTACAAAGAAAAATATGCGAAATTTTGTGTTAAAAATACTAGAATTTGCCAAACACGTGCCTATCTCTGTTTAAGATTATGATTTTATTTATGTTAAATTTGTATTGATAAAAATCGTTTCATGTTTCTCTCATAAATATACGCGCAGAAATTTATGAAGTATTAATTACATTACCTCGCCTGCTACTGTTCATGATACGAACTTCGCAAGTTCTTACCGATAACAGTTTTTTCTCTGATGAAGTGCCAAGGAATCTTAAAACCTATGCCTTTAAAAGGAAGAATTTTTAGATGACGTCGACAGAAAACTAAATAGCCAACATTTTTTGACACTGAGGCCTTTGGTGTAGGAAGGAAAGTAAAGGTTGATGTTAGAGAAATACGCAGGACTTGTTCCCTGCAGGAGAAATGAGATAAAGAATGAATTTTATCTGTGCTGTTATCGATGATTTCAGCTTCTATTGCGTCCGTACACAAATGGTTTGTCTCAGTTTGTCAACAGCTCCTCATGAGGCTAAAAGTTATTTCCTGTGAGACGAATTAAGGGTTATAGTTTGCATGGCAGCGAAGAAGCGCTATTCACTTCCCACCACACTCTAGCTTAAAAAGCCCCGGGTTCTTCCTTGAGAAAAATACTGAACTGCAGACACTCTTCGAGCACCCAATCTTCATCGAGCCAAGTTTTTTGGAGAAGTCACTTTTAATAAGTCTAGGGCTGAGCACTGTTTCTTTGTGAATGAAAATGATTTGATAGCTTGGTACACGTTTTCTTCAAACTGAAAACGGCAGTCAAATAGCACGTTGCCGAGTGACAGGTCACTCCTCGTCTGAATGACTTAACATAGTCACGTGATCATCATTTACTAATCTCAATGCGACCGGGGGTGCCCACAGAACTATAAAAATGGGTTGTACAGTTCCAGACCGTTGAGTGCACATTTCTCAACTTAGCTCTCATCTGAATAAAAGCTGATTTTTAATTTCAGTTACGTTCACCCGACTGCCTCTTAAAACTCATGTAATGAGCAGACTATATTATCTGAAATATTAGTTGTTTTAGTGTTTATTGAACTTTTACTTATCCCAATATGGGTTAATCGCGAATCGGATATTCAATAGGAAAATCCTGCTAAAATAAGGATACGTGGCGACCCTGAAAAATAACTACAAACATAATATTTCATAATTTGATTATTACGCTTCTACCCGAGCGAATGTTGAAAACGATAACATCTACAGCTATCTACGTTTGTAGTCAACAAACCAGCCTGAGGTGAAAGGCAGAGGTTACAACTCATTGTACCAATTATCAGGGTTTCTTCCTGTTCAGTTCACGTATGGAGTGCGGGATGAATGATTGTCTGAATGCTTCTTGCGTGCACTAATTATTCTAATCTTATTCTCACGAACCCTATGTGAGCGATACCTAGGCGATTGTAGTATATTCTTAGAGTCGCCATTTAAAGCCTTTTCTTGAAACTTTGTTAATAGACTTTCTCAGGACAACTTCCTGGCAGATTAAAACTGTGTGCCCGACCGAGACTCGAACTCGGGACCTTTGCCTTTCGCGGGCAAGTGCTCTACCAACTGAGCTACCGAAGCACGACTCACGCCCGGTACTCACAGCTTTACTTCTGCCAGTACCTCGTCTCCTACCTTCCAAACTTTACAGAAGTCGCAGGAGAGCTTCTGTAAAGTTTGGAAGGTAGGAGACGAGGTACTGGCAGAAGTAAAGCTGTGAGTACCGGCCGTGAGTCGTGCTTCGGTAGCTCAGTTGGTAGAGCACTTGCCCGCGAAAGGCAAAGGTCCCGAGTTCGAGTCTCGGTCGGGCACACAGTTTTAATCTGCCAGGAAGTTTCATATCAGCGCACACTCCGCTGCAGAGTGGTAATCTCATTCTTTCTCAGGACAGTTTACGTCTATCTTCAAGAGTTTTCCAGTTCGGTTCCTTCAGTACCTCTGTGACACTATCCCACAGAATAAACAATCCTGTGACCATTCGTGCTGTATTTCTCTGTATACGTTCAATATCCCCTGTTAGTCCTATTTGGTACGGCTTGCATGCATTTGAGCAATATTCTAGAATGGGCTGCAAATAAATCTTATTTTTAGACTGATTGTACTTCCCCAATATACTACCAACAAACCGAAGGCTACCACCTCACTAACCATGACTGAGCCTATGTGATCATTCCATTTCATATCACTACAGAGTGCTATACACAGTTATTTGTATGAGTTGGCCGATTGCAGCAGTGACTCATTGATATTATAGTCATAGGATAGTATGGTTTTCGTTTTGTGAAGCGCACAGTGTTACATTTCTGATCATTTAAAGCAAGTTGTCAATCTTTGCACCACTTTGAAATCTTATCAAGAGCTGATTGAATATTTATGCAGCTTGTTTCAGATAGTACTTCATTATGCATAACTGCATCATCTGCAAAAAGCCTGGTGTTAATATTAACACTGCCTGCAAGGTCATTTATCCCATCACACTTCCCTGGAGTACACCCGAAGCTGCTACTACATCTGGCGAAGAATCTCCATCCAAAATAACGTGCAATGTCCTCCCTATCCATTCACAAATTTCACTTGATACGCCATATGATGGAACTTTCGACAATAATCGTAGATGTGGTACTGAGCCAAATGCTTTTCGGAAATCAAGAAATACTGCATCTACCTGATTGCCTTCATTCCAAGCTTTCAGTATGTCATGGGAGAAAAGTGCGAGTTGGGTTTCATATGATCGATGTTTCTGGAATTCATTCTGGTTGGCATTGGGGAGGTCGATCTGTTCAAAATACCTCATTACATTCAAGTTTAGAATATGTTCAAAGATTTCGCAACAAATCGATGTCAAGGATATTGGACGGTAGTTCTGCGAATCGCTTCTACTATCCATCTTATAGACAGGTACGATCTGAACTTTTTTCCAAGGACTGCGTACGGTTTTTTGTTCAAGGGATGTACGATAGACTATCCATCACGTTACTATCGTTGTGAATTTCCAAAAATGCTGTCAGTTTTAATGCTATACAAACATTTAACCGATTCTTTAAAGATTCGAACTCCCATGCGTAAAACAGCTTCCAACTACTGATTACTTTAGAAACGAGTTAATATGTTAATTATGTATGTAAGATAAAGTTTAGGAAAGGTTTGAAATTATACTTAAAGATTGCTGGAAGTTGCTAAGTGGTCTTATTATGAAACACTGGATGAATACAGTATGGGTAATTTGCTCTCAGTTTTAACCAAAACCAAGTCTTCTATGCATCTCAATGTTTATGACGTTATCTCAGCTTAACTGTGTATCGTACAATGATATAATTTTGCAAGTACATTTGGTGATGTATGCAGATACTCTCTGCAAAGTGTGTTGCTAACAAAGTTAGTAGTAAATAAGTAAAAAATTAAAATGTCGTGCCTGATGTTGAAGTTCAGCTACTCGCCATTTTAAACAGAAGGTAGTTTTTCACGTATCTAAATATCTATGACGTCATAGCTCCTGAACTACAGCTCGCAAAATGGTATAATTTTGCAGGTACATTCAGTGGTATATGTAGATATTGTCTGCAGACTATGTTCCGAACAGTAAAAAAGTAATAAATTAAAAAGTTATGTCTGATGCTGAAGTTTTACTGCATGAACAGCGAAAATGTAGTAAGCGATATTCTTTTTTTTCTTTCATCGTTTTTTGGAGGTGTCAGCGTGAAAAAGTTCTGTAGAGATTTGAAATTGAGTATAAGGTTTGCTAGAAGTAAGAACGTAGGCTTCCGCGACCGGTGTCATAGTGATATAAATTCTTCTGGCTATTATGCCACGTCATTGCAAAAAAGTAACAACAATAATAAACTAAAACCTACGTTTCGGCCGAATTGCAATGGCCTTCCTCAGGGCACGACTGGTTTTGCATCCCCGCACTCATCTTTTGCTTTCCCCTCTTTGGGGAAGTGTGAGGGGGAGTCTGTAGCCTTTAGGCTTTTACTCCCCTGCGAAAGTGTGTGTGTGATTTTTCTGTAGTTTTTGGTGTCTGTGATTTGTGATGATTGTTGTGAGTGTGTCTGGTACTTGCCTGAGGTGGGCGAGAAGTTTGTTGTTATATGGGAAGGAACAGGATGATGGATTTGGTGTAGGGATTTTCTCTTCGACTTAGTCGTCGAAGATCGTCATAGGGCGCTTGTGCTTATCGCGGGACATGTCATACCGACCTAGGGAGTGGATGAGTGTGTTTCTGGATCTGGAAGAACCCTCATAGAAGGCCCCTGCCAGATCCTGGAAACGCTCTCTCAGGAGTGGGATTTCGGCTGCGGCATGCAAGTCGTCTGTAGGGAATCCAAGAGGTAAGCGCAGTGCCCTTCTGAGGGCGCGGTTCTGCAGCCTCTGGAGTTTGTCCAGGTGCTGCTTCGCCGCGTATCCCCAGACAGGGCACGCATACTCCATTACTGGCCGGATCAGGGCCTGATACACATTTAATGCTAGTGGGCAGGGAAGGGAGCTTGTTGAGTTCAGGATAGGATATAGGATGGACATTCTGGCGCAGGCCTTCCTGTGGACCTCGTCTATGTGGGGTTTCCACGTAAGACGAGAGTCCAAGGTTACGCCAAGGTACTCGGCGGTTCTGCGCCAGGGGAGTTGCGTTCCATTTAGGTGAAGGTGGAGGGGGGGACGTTGAGGAGGATCGCGCCTTCCGAGCCTGCGGGTAATCAGCATTGCCTGCGTCTTCTCAGAGTTAATGGTGATGCGCCAGCGACGGGCCCAAGTTTCTGTGTTATCTAAAACCTTTTGTAGCCTACGGATGACCAGGTCCTTGTTCGCGTTTCTCGTGTAGAAGGCTGTATCGTCAGCGTACTGTGCGGTGTGCACCAGGGGGGCCGTTGGTGTGTCCGCAGTGTACAAACTGTACAATACGGGCCCCAGGACCGATCCCTGTGGCACCCCAGCACGAATACGCCTTCTGGTTTTGCATGGGGATGGGTGCTTCTATTTATTACAGACTATCGATGTCTGACGTCACTGTTGTAAAACTTTTAATTGGCCCTGTAATATGATTGGCTAGTCATGACGTAAGGGAAGATGGGAGGAGAGAGGCTATTCGTGGATGTCCATGTCGTCAACGATTGGTAGCTGTCCGCCAATCAGCGTTCGGCTTCTGGTCGGCAAGTTTTCCTCCTGGTATGCGCGGAAGTGGATTGACAGTTGCTCTACAGCTACACAACAAATAGAAGCACCCATCTCCATGCAAAACCAGTCGTGCCCTGAGGAAGGCCGTTGCAATTCGGCCGAAACGTCGGGTTTAGTTTATTATTGTTGTTAGTTTTTAGCAATGACGCGGCATAATACCCAGAAGAATTTTAATCACTTTGCTAGAAGTCTTTAAGAGCTCTCATTCTCAAATACTAGATGAATGAAGCCAGGTTATTTGCGTGCCGTCAGTTACACAGCGTCAAGACAAACACACAGTTTCTAAATATTATACCTGTCTTTTGTGTATCTTTTAACATAAGATAAGTATGTTATTACATTTTAAATTCAGCCAATAATTACTCGAAATACTGAAAATACGATTTTTGTTGACTCTGGAAGCCCTTATGAAGGCAAGCTGCAGCTCGCCTCGAGCTCCAGGGCAGTCGCTTAATAATGCAGTTATGTTTAGAGATATGCTATAATAATAGAAGAGACCGCTTCGTTGTTAAAATGAATGCTTGATTTCGGCTATGAATAATACAGCGGTTGTCATCAGCAGGTGCGGATCCTGGGAGAGGGGGGAGGGTAGGGAGGTCGCATTTATATTTTTACCAGAGACATTTCATAAATAATTCACAGGTTGGTATTACTGTGGATTGTATGGTACAACAACAATGAAAATTACGTCAGATGTAGTTGGGAGCTTGAGGAAGAAGCATGTGTTTTTGTTTTTTCGCTATATGCTCTAACATAAAGTTCCAAAGAGGAGAAATGGACTCTGCAGGGGTGTCGTGTACTGTGACTGTTTAAGGCCAGAAGTCGTACATCAAGATCGAAACTTAACGCGGCAAAAACCCGACAGAAAGCCACAGTGCGTTAAGTAAAGTTTGTAGTGAGTTTATAGTGGACCGTACTACAATTTCACGTTGGGGTTATCGTTTTCGTGGTGCGTATGAGCATGGACGATAATCCAAGACCCGGAAGGCCAAAACGTCCACAGATGAACGAAGTGTGAAACTTGTGACACATTCCCTTCAAGAATATCGCTGTGTGACTTGTGAGGAACTCTCTGAAGCGAAGGGAATTGCTCCAACATCAGTATTCCCTATTCTGACAAACGGTATGTAAAAGAGAAAAAAATCTGTGAGATGGGCCCCACACTGTTTGACTGCTGAAGAGAAACAGAAGCGCCTGGACATGGCAACCATGCTCAGATAACGATTCGACCGTGAAGGTCAGGGATTCTTGTGTCGAATTGTCGCTATTGGTGAAACGTGAATTAGAGACTCTGGACCCGAGTTAAAATCACAGTCCAGTGAGTGGAGAGCTTCAGATTCTCCACGTCAAAAAAAACGCCCTCACTCAAAGTGCAAGCAAATGATGATTTTAGCTTATGAGCACCAAGGAATCATCATGACAAATAGAGTAACATGTGTCAAAACAATGTATATCGTAACTTCGTGCAAAAGCTGCGAAGTAAAATACACGAAACCCGACCTGTTGCTCGATGCAGGGCCACTTATTCTCCCCGACAATGCTCACTCTCATATTGGCAATGCTGTAGCCCACAAACTGCGCGAATGCGGATGGGAAGTGTTGCCGCATCCTCCCTACAGCTCGGACGTGAGTCTACCAGTCTTCGACTTGTTCCACAAGTTGAAAAAAAAAAACATGCTTGTACGTCGTTATCTTCCTCTGGAAGAGGTTTCTACCACAGTTGCCCAAGCCATTCGACAGATAAACGGAAGTGGTGTCTTGGATGGAATAATAGGGCTTCCGAGACGTTGGGATTCAGCCACAGAGAAGCAGGGAGACTATACTGAAGGACTGTAAGAGATACGGAAAAAAAAACTGTAAGAAAAAATTTGTGTGCATTATTTATGAGATGTCCCTCGTACATATGTAAATCTCCAAATTTCACGACTAACTTTCGGAATAAAGTAGCGTAAAATCTAAGACTTTTAGAAATAACAAGGAATTCTAGAACTTAAAGCTACTTTTAGCACAGGTTTCTTTTCAGTTCCATGCATGAAGGCCTGTTCACATGGATGGGCTCGTGGCCTGACCGGTAACATTCCAGCCACGTAATGGTGTGTTTGTGTAGGCTCGCCTACATACCGTCAACAGCAACAACATACCTTGTTGAGCACGGAAAGACAGGAAGCCAAAGCCCCTCCACCTTCTTTTTTTAAAAATTTCTGCCTTCAAAAGCTAATTAATGATCACTTCGATTTTATATTGTTTAAATCATGACGTTATCAGAGTTGTGAAAGGTTTTTGCTATAAAGGGTGACCAAAAAGTTTCCGTTCAACGGCCGTATAGCCCGAATCGGTATGCCAATCAGGCAAAACCGCCATGAGCTTTTAGGCAATCATCCCACCGACACATCCAGGTTGAAGATAATGCTTTCATAAAACACCGTATCCTGCTGCGTCAAGAAGTTCGTAACTGTCTGCTGCACATCGTTGTCCGACAGGAATAGTAGACACCTTAAGGCCTTTTTCAAGGGACTGAACGCGTGGTAATCTCATAGGGAGAGATCAGGACTATAGGGCGGGTGCTCAAGTGTCTCCCACTAGAGTTGGCGTAACTTCTGCGTTACATTATTTGTTATATGGGGGCGTGCGTTATCATGAACTGAGCAGCACCCCTTGTCGCAGTTTTCCAGGACGTTTCGTCTTAATTGCACTCCGTAATTTCTCCAGCGTTGCACAGTACCGTTCCCCAGTGACTGTGGCACCATGTTCCTTGAAATCAATAAGCAATGGGCCCCAGTAATCAAAGAACAGGATCAGCGTCACCTTTCCAGCACATGGCTGGCTCTTGAACTACTTGGGGCGAGGGGACGATGGATGACACTACTGGTGCTACCAGCTTTCGTCGCTAGCAACAATGCGGTCAAGAAACGTGTTGCTTTTAACATTGAAGCGCATCAGGTGCTTCTGGAAAACAGCCAAACGCTTTGTTTTTTAGAATGAGATTTTCACTCTGCAGCGGAGTGTGCGCTGATATGAAACTTCCTGGCAGATTAAAACTGTGTGCCGGACCGAGACTCGAACTCGGGACCTTTGCCTTTCGCGGGCAAGTCCTCTACCAACTGAGCTACCCAAGCTCGACTCACGCCCCGTCCTCATAGATTTAATTCCGCCAGTACCTCGTCTCCTACCTTCCAAACTTTACAGAAGCTCCAGCGAACCTTACAGAACTAGCACTCCTGAAGGAAAAGATATAGCGGAGACACGGATTAGCCACAGCCTAGGGGATGTTTCCAGAATGAGGTTTTCACTCTGCAGCGGAGTGTGTGCTGATATGAAACTTTTGTTTTTTGTTCGGCATTCAACACCCTGGGTTTCCCCTGGCTGTAGACCTTACGAAACCCTGACTCCTGCCAGATAGCAAGCTACATGCTACCAACGCTGATGTCGAGATTCTTTGCTAGCGCACGAATGGTTGTGCGCCGGTCCGCGCTAATCGCATCTTCAAATGCCCTCTTGCTGTTAATCCTAATGGACGAAGCCGTCCTCCCAGATCGACCGGCATCTTGTGTCGAATTGCAACCAGCACGGGACTTGAAGCACCATTCCACAACGGTGCTTTTCGAGAGATATGCTGCCACATACACATTCTTCATTCTCCAACAGATGACTGCCAGTGTTTTTGGTCTTCGTCTGCCAAGAACAGAATTATAGCACGTTGGTCCTGTTCGGGCACATTTGGTAATAACATCGCCATATTTCACAGTTCCGCATTTACGTCAGAAAGACATGAATGCCACAGTATTCCCTTGCGTACGTGTACTGGCATCGGAGTCGCGCTATTTTACATATACGCTGCAGCAACACCCTCAAACAGAAATTTTTTGATTGCCCCTTATATTTCAGTTCTCAAATTTTCGGATGTATGCTTTCAAAAGACTATTTTTTCTGAAATGCATTTTCATGGGCGTTACGCTGAAGTAGTGCTAGTTAACCCGGTCCCTACCGCCCACTAATGGGTGTTCCAGCTTTCGTGGTGGGCAGTAAGCGATAGGGGTTTCAAAAACATTTTCATTAGGTTTTCATAAAATTTTGACATAAAACATTTCAAAATATATGGTTTGTAATTATTATTATATCTATTAACTTGCTATAATTTTGCTTTATAAATATCATAAACTTACTTCCCTGCTTTATGAATTACTCTGCTGTGGAACTGATGGGCAATTTCACAATTTTACTGCTAACAGAGATACAAAAAGCGTGTGGTAGGTAAAAAAGGTTGACTACACCTGTGAAAAACAATGTGCTATACACTGATGTAAATAAATTATTATTGTTACATTCGTATAATTTATAAGTCCGCTGGCAATAAAAGATGTGGCTTAGTGGCAAGGTGCAAGGCTTCAGATTCCCAAATCTTGGGTTCCATACCCGGTCAGTTCTAGGTTTTATATCTGATACTGAAGAAGAGAAATTTGTTAACATCGATTATAGATTTAAGTGTCAGGAAGTCGTTTCTGAAAGTATTTGTATGGAGTGTAGCCATGTATGGAAGTGAAACATGGACGATAAATAGTTTGGACAGGAAAAGAATAGAAGCTTTCGAAATGTGGTGCTACAGAAGAATGCTGAAGATTAGATGGGTAGATCACATAACTAATGGGGAGGTATTGAATATAATTGGGGAGAACAGGAGTTTGTGGCATAGCTTGACGAGAAGAAGGGACCGGTTGGTAGGACATGTTCTGAGGCATCAAGGGATCAAAAATTTAGCATTGAATGGCAGCGTGGAGGGTAAAAATCATAGAGGGAGACCAAGAGATGAATACACTAAGCAGATTCAGAACGATGTAGGTTGCAGTAGGAACTGGGAGATGAAGAAGCTTGCACAGGATGGGGTAGCATGGAGAGCTGCATCAAACCAGTCTCAGGACTGAAGACCACAACAACAACATCTGATACTTATCGCTTCTTTCGTCTAAGGCAATTTTTCTCGTTGTGAAAATTGCCGAGATCCACCATGGTTCGGGATCGGCGTTAAACTGTTGGTCCACCTATAACCGGCTGGGTAATTCAGCTCAGAGGTCGGAGGAAGGCTATGGCATACCACCTCCAACAAGGATCGTGCCTAAAGCACGTTCAAAACAATCTTCGGACTGATTACTATTTTACTTAAACATTTAATTATTAATATATTAAAACATATTACATATTTTATTCTTATTATAATTTACATCGTACACATGGTAAAAGGGGGAGGGTGACAGAGACAGTAAGAAACTGCAAATAATCCCCCCCCCCCTTCCACCGCACCGAACCCGGGATCTGCCCCTGGCCTTATTCTTTGCACGTCATGAGATTTTGAGAGAACATTGTTGCAGAGTTCAGTATAGCAGAAATAAGACATAAACGATCTGTATGCATCTGTGGTTATAATTAAACTTCCGCTACTTGCGCCAGTATAAACGGAAAACTAGTTACCATATGAGTACACGCTTTACAAGAATGATGTTCATACTGTGCGCTGCAGGATTTACGTTGTTAGTAGTGTTATGTTAGGACTTAATGTTAGGCGCCGATACTGGCACGGCGATGTAGGGTAGAAACACAAGCACCACTGTGCATTATAGTTGCAGACAGTCAACATAGGTCTGGACAAGGTCAGCAGGGCTTTACTAGTAAAGCTGTCTTATTAAAACAACAACAATAGCGTTGCTGCCATTCGTGAGTATTGGCGCATTAAAGGAATACGAAGAGGTCCTCTTTCCGCACCAGGGTTGAAGAACATGATTTGAATATTCGCATTAACTGGCGGTTTGGGAATTGCTTCTGGGGGGAAACTGACGGCCAATTGCGCTACGAATCGTTCAAGAAGTTATTGTTGCCCTGGCCTAAAATACTGAACGCAGTGTAAGACCTTCAAGCAATGCTCGAGCTATGTCGCGACAATTGAACTTCCATTGTCCACCGTTCGGAAAGTACTGCGAGCTGTTGTGAAGTGATATCACTAGTGCTGTTCCACGCTGTCGTTGATACACTTGGTCGTCACATTGAGCAACATTTGTAACCCGGAACGTAAACATGGTACGCAGTTAACAAATGTTACCCTCCCATGTGGAAATTAAAATGTGTTTCTTTCAATGGTTCATTCGTTATTTCTCTTCCGCGTATCATTGCAGATGTTTCCACAAACCTTCATTGTCCTACGATGACTCCTTCGGACCTTTTCAAGTAGCGAAAGTTTAAGTTAACCAACCTGTACTTTGAATATTTTTCGATATAGGTCAAGTTGATTAGACTACATACATAAAGTTGAGTTTATAAGACAGCCTCGCGAATATTTACTCATTTTTTCTTGTGAATACCATATTTTTCATGTTATGCTTGTCATATGAAGTTTACAATTCCTTCTTGGGAATGATCAGTAAAATTTTTTGATTTAGGTTCGATGTGGCAGATTCTTCAGTTAACCCGTTGGACTATCCTTTCAGCGCTACCAGATCATTAAACTTAGTTGCGTAGGGTTGCTGAATTCTACAGGGTGTTTCCGTAAGAGCGAGGAAAAATGTAACGGGGCAGGGAGAATGCTCCGCTGAATAATTTGAGGTAGAGAACCTGGGGCTGCAGAAGCCAGCTTAAGGAGATATGGAAGTAAACTTATCTACCACTTTGTCTAGCATTACTGTTTTCCTGCTTATTTACAACTAACATCCGCACAAGTTTAACGTACTGTTCTGTTTATTTACATGTAAATACTTAATTTCCTGAAAGGAAACAAAGAAGACGAGCCCGATTACTAGGAAGTCATAATGTAGGTTTTGTTTACTTCTCTTGTCCATAAGGTGAGTATTGTTCTATAGCGTTTACATTGTCCCATGACAGAACGTGATGTGAGTCAACGGCAGATCCATTCATTACTCAGTGTTATTCAGACACTTACAGTAAAATACAATGGAGCAGTACCTATACAGTGTCGCCGAACTCACTGACATGCACCTTGTGTATGGGGAAGTACGTTGCAATGCTCTCACTGCTGAAAGGCTGTACAGGGAATGATTTCCTAGCAGGCATCATCCGTCACGACGAGTGTTTATTTCTCTCGATCGACGAGGCCGGGACACTGGTTCATTGGAGAGAAGAAACGGGGGACCTGGCAACAAGAGGACCACTCGCACACCCGATTTTGAAGAGGAGGCGCTGCAACGTGTTGCAGCGGACCCCACTGTACTCGTCGTATTGCACTGAAATGGGCGCTACACATGCTAGCGTGTGGCGACTACTCCGCAAACAATTGCGCCCATATCACCCACAACCAGTCCACGCAGAGCTTGTGACTGACCATGGGTCGCTCTGTGTGAGTGGTTGCTCCAACAATGGATTGATCGACCAGATTTCTTCCAAATCGTGCTGTTTACTGACGAGGTCTCATTTGGTCGTGATGGTATTTTGAACAGCAGGAATAGCCATGTGTGGGATGAGGAAAACCCACACGCTTTAGTAGAGTCACACCACAAGTATGTTTTGCTGTGAATATCTGGGCCGGCACTGTAGGTGACAATCTCATTGGGCCATATCTTCTACCAGGCCCTCTGGATGACCACCAGTACTTGGGATTTGTGCAAATACACTCCTGGAAATTGAAATAAGAACACCGTGAATTCATTGTCCCAGGAAGGGGAAACTTTATTGACACATTCCTGGGGTCAGATACATCACATGATCACACTGACAGAACCACAGGCACATAGACACAGGCAACAGAGCATGCACAATGTCGGCACTAGTGCAGTGTATATCCACCTTTCGCAGCAATGCAGGCTGCTATTCTCCCATGGAGACGATCGTAGAGATGCTGGATGTAGTCCTGTGGAACGGCTTGCCATGCCATTTCCACCTGGCGCCTCAGTTGGACCAGCGTTCGTGCTGGACGTGCAGACCGCGTGAGACGACGCTTCATCCAGTCCCAAACATGCTCAATGGGGGACAGATCCGGAGATCTTGCTGGCCAGGGTAGTTGACTTACACCTTCTAGAGCACGTTGGGTGGCACGGGATATATGCGGACGTGCATTGTCCTGTTGGAACAGCAAGTTCCCTTGCCGGTCTAGGAATGGTAGAACGATGGGTTCGATGACGGTTTGGATGTACCGTGCACTATTCAGTGTCCCCTCGACGATCACCAGTGGTGTACGGCCAGTGTAGGAGATCGCTCCCCACACCATGATGCCGGGTGTTGGCCCTGTGTGCCTCGGTCGTATACAGTCCTGATTGTGGCGCTCACCTGCACGGCGCCAAACACGCATACGACCATCATTGGCACCAAGGCAGAAGCGACTCTCATCGCTGAAGACGACACGTCTCCATTCGTCCCTCCATTCACGCCTGTCGCGACACCACTGGAGGCGGGCTGCACGATGTTGGGGCGTGAGCAGAAGACGGCCTAAAGGTGTGCGGGACCGTAGCCCAGCTTCATGGAGACGGTTGCGAATGGTCCTCGCCGATACCCCAGGAGCAACAGTGTCCCTAATTTGCTGGGAAGTGGCGGTGCGGTCCCCTACGGCACTGCGTAGGATCCTACGGTCTTGGCGTGCATCCGTGGGTCGCTGCGGTCCGGTCCCAGGTCGACGGGCACGTGCACCTTCCGCCGACCACTGGCGTCAACATCGATGTACTGTGGAGACCTCACGCCCCACGTGTTGAGCAATTCGACGGTACGTCCACCCGGCCTCCCGCATGCCCACTATACGCCCTCGCTCAAAGTCCGTCAACTGCACATACGGTTTACGTCCACGCTGTCGCGGCATGCTACCAGTGTTAAAGACTGCGATGGAGCTCCGTATGCCACGGCAAACTGGCTGACACTGACGACGGCGGTGCACAAATGCTGCGCAGCTAGCGCCATTCGACGGCCAACACCGCGGTTCCTGGTGTGTCCGCTATGCCGTGCGTGTGATCATTGCTTGTACAGCCCTCTCGCAGTGTCCGGAGCAAGTATGGTGGGTCTGACACACCGGTGTCAATGTGTTCTTTTTTACATTTCCAGGAGTGTAGTTCTACCTGAATTGGAGAACGTACCCTTGGCTGTTCGTGAGAAGATGTGGAGACGTCATGACGGTGCACCGCCTCACTTCAGTGTGGGTGTCCGCAACTATCTCAGTACTGAATTTCCTTGTCGTTGGATTGCAACGGGAGGTCCTATTCCATGGCCTGCGAGTTCAGCTGACCTGAACCATCCTGATTATCTCCAATGGGGATATGCAAAGTCACTTCTGTATGAGATCCCAGTGGAAATGGAGATAGTATTAGTTGCCAGAATTGTAGTTGCTTGTGATGTGATTCGCAAAACACCAGGGATATATGTCAGGGTGCGTCAGTATCTTGTTCGCCGACGTCACGCTTGCATTGAGGTTGATGGCCGTCAATTTCAACACATCCTGTAAGATGTGGTACAAACGGTACGTTTATTGTGTCAATGATGGTATTTGCAAAAAGAGGGCTCTGAACACTATGGGACTTAACATCGGAGGTCATCAGTCCCCTTGAACTTAGAAATGCTTAAACCCAACCAACCTAAGGACATCACACACATCCACGCCCGAGGCAGGATGCGAACCTGCGACTGTGGCAGTCGCGCGGTTCCGATGGTATTTGCAGTTAACTAACTAATATAAATAAAAAGTATACAGTAATGTGATTTTATTCCTATTATCTCTGTAAGATGGTTTCTCCAATCCCAGGTTCCCTACCTCAAATTGTTCAGTGGAGCGTCCTCTATGCCCTGATAAATTTTTGCACGCTCTTACAGAAACATCGTGTATAACATAAGCCCACGAACTTGATACTTGATTAGATCTGCCTTAGATTATATTTTGCCCCCGTTACAATACTCAGATTTGCCGTGGCTGTCTAGTTAACTGGATGTGGATGAGTAAATACTTTACTGTTTACTTTATTTTTGTGATTTTTGTGCATTTGGGTAATTATGTTCTTATAAAAAACGCCATCATTCGGGCACTTGAACAGCGTAAATGCCGAACCTTCTGCCTTGTGCGTCAAGTGCGATTCTTGAGTGAGGTGACAAACTATGTCAGGTGTATGACATCATGTTTTTATGTTAACTAAAATGTTCTAACAACATTTCGCTGGCGTCTTTGGCCAGCGTAGAGTCTCCGCTTCTTATAAATCGCCGCACTTACTTGTCGCTTTCTCTGTTTGCTTTTCTCGGGTTTGTCAAAAAAGACACACATAGAGTTTAATTTTATCAACATTTTGGAGCAGCTCCTTTATAGTGTTGTTTCGTGTGCCGCGTCTTAAAGTATTTCGACGGAAATGTAAATGGCCATTAGAGCAGAGAGAATATTACATGCATTACCTCTGGTACTGTTTGTAAAGGCGAGTGTCCCCTAGCAAATAAACTTCCGCAAGTTGCTTCGTGAAGCTGCTTCTGCAAGTTCTTTCACGAATAAGCATGAGCAGCAAATCAGCTTCCGCAAGTTTCGTCAAGTTGCAGAAGTAGTGGAAACAGTTTCTTGCACATTCCTGCAAGTACGAGTAGTAGCCCAGCTTGCTACTTGTTGGAACTTTTTTTCAAACTTGCAGAAGTTACTGACACATTCACGCAGTACAGAGATTATTCACGACGTGGATCAAGAAAAGGAAAGAGGCTGCTGATGTGAGTCACAAATAAAACAAATTTGTCCTTACGTATCTTCTCCCTAAACAGAAGATAATAGCACAATAAAAGATAGCAGAAATCTAAGCTGCTAGGATGACTGCAAAGCAAAAAAAGTATAATAAATGATATTGATACGAAAATAAATTGAAACAGGACCCTTTAAACATATCCTGAATTTTTACGCGTACCTACTCTTCCAGAGTCGAATCCCGTTCATACTGTATGTTGAATACCATGTTTGCATAGAATTACTGCTTCATATCCGGTAACTTAACTAATTTTATAAGTGACTGCTTCCTGTGCCAGCATAGTTTCTATATTTGTCACGTAAAAATTTTGTTTGAAACATCTTACTTTCGTCTCCGGTCGTACTTTATTTATCATAGCACTTGCTATTTCATAATCTACTGTAGCTTCATTTGTTATACACTGTAGAATTTTCCTCAGGTTCATGTATCTACCGCCCAGTTTTCACTGGTGCGTCTCTGTTCATGTTTTCCATTAATTCTGGATCTTATCTTTCATTTCCATTTCTTCGTCCCAGCTGGACATTCTCGATTTTTTTTTTTTGCTCGTGAAGAGTTGTTCTATGTTCTTCTTTTGTTAGTATTTTCTCGGTTCCGTTTAATTGAACTTACAAGTCGTGTATTCCTCCTCCTCTGTCAGACTCCTTGCTTGTTTCTTGAAAATTGCTGGTTTGCGTTGTGGTCGTGAAGAAATCGTTAACGGTGACCACTGGATGTCCTGTGATCTGTATTCGGTCATTCCTTGCGTGTTATTCAGAGCTCCTTTTAGCTGTTTGTGCTCGTGTAGTCTTTCAGGTTCTCCCTGTCAGCCAGCTCCGGTAATAAATTGTTGTTCCGTGCTGTTCTATCCGTGGTTGGTTCCTCTGTTTACTTAATTGGGAATACCCTGATCTTGGTCATCAATCGTGATATGGTTCGGTTCCGTTTCATTGTCCGTTTCCTAACGGTTCGTTCATATTGATTATTAGAGTTTCCCTCAGTTTTGATGCATGTGTTGTATGTCCAATGAATCATGTCGCTATGTCCGTCTTCTGCAACCTCACTCCTGAGCTGAATGGCGCAACATCGCCGAACTACCCCGTGCTGGCAGCATGTATCCGAAATCTAAGGGATGTCGAAAGGGATGTATGTCACGCTGGCGCTCAGAAATCGATAGCGGTCTGTCTGTACAGGAAAATTTTTAAAGTGACCAACAAAGATACGCGGTTGGCACCAAAACTGTTGCCGAAATGGGGGTCTTAGAGGAAACCTTCGTCATTTTATTGACGCATGTTTCCATGTCACCCTCCTCGCCCTCTCCCTCCCACCCGTGCTCACGCCACAGGAAGACGCGAAACAGAAGGGCTGAAAAGCCATAACCACCCTTTGCTGTTTCGTATCACGTTCAAATTCGTCGATAGGTTTTGAACGGTCCTTAGTGGTTTCACTCTGTACACCACTGCAAAAATTGCTGTTGTGCTATTTTCCAAAGAGTTGCGATCACATTCAGTGGGGTTGCAGATGCACGATGCCCTTTCAGAAGGGATGAGTCATCCGGCAGCGTCAGTAGTGTCAAAGGTTGTCAAGAACGTTGTTCTGTCTCTCACTGTGCAGAGAAATATTGGTTTCGATCGCAAAATGTGTAGAAATCAACGCCTCAGGGGAGGAATGGTTTCAGTGACACCCTTCTGATATTGAGAAGGCTATCTACACTTCCAGTGAAAATGTGCTTAATTCATTAGATAAAAAATTGCAGGCAACTGGTATATTTTGTGATCTGTCAAAGGCATTTGACTGTGTAAATCACAATATCCTTTTAAGTAAATGAGAATATTATAGTGTAACAGGAAATGCTGCAAAATGGTTCAAATCTTATATCTCTGGCAGGAAACAAAGGGTGTTATTAGGAAAGAGACATGTATCGAGATATCAGGCATCATCCAAATGGGAACTAATTACATGTGGGGGGTCCTACTTTTTCTTGTTTATATCCAATGTCCTTCCATCAGTAACATTACCAGATGTCAAGTTCGTTTTGTTTGCCGATGATACAAACGTTGCAATAAATAGCAAATCAAGTGTAGTCTTAGAAAGATCAACTAATAAAATATTTGTGGACATTAATCACTGATTCCTAGCCAATTCCTTGTCATTAAACTTTGAAAAAACACACTACATGCAGTTCAGAACTTGTAAGGGGTGTCCCATGAGTATATGCCTGGCATATGATGACAAGCAGATAGAAGAAGTGGACAGTGTTAAATTCTTGGGATTACAGCTTGATAATAAATTCAACTGGGAAAAGCACACCACAGAACTGCTGAAGCGTCTTAACAAATCTCTATTTGCAATGGGAATTGTGTCTTACATAGAGGATATAAAAATGAAAAAGCTGGCATACTGTAGGCGCCCTGGTGGTCCGGGTCGCCTACAGTGGACTGGAAGCGGAGCGGTGACCTCTCCAGTTGTCAGGATGCTAGGAAATGACTGTGGACACGTCAGAAACGCCAAAGAAACATTATTAATTCATGACACTTTTATTCCTGCCAAGTACAATGTGGCCTGCGTAACACAGGCTGGCTGAGCTTGGTGATATCAACGACCTTCCCCGAGTTCTCGCTGACTCATAGCGATGACACCAGTTCCGAGCCGCACCGGTCTTGCTAGCACAGCGCCACGTGCTGTGACGTAGCGTGGAATGCCCTTACTTCGGCCGCGCGTGGCTGACAGCGTCGGCTGGCCAGCCAGCTCGGCGGCGGACAGCAGGCCGCTGCGCGTAGGAGGCTCCGGGTTGGAGTCCCAGTGCTGTCGGCTGGTTGGTTGGTTGTTTGGGGAAGGAGACCAGACAGCGTGGTCATCGGTCTCATCGGATTAGGGAAGGATGGGGAAGGAAGTCGGCTGTGCCCTTTTAGAGGAACCATCCCAGCATTTGCCTGGAGTGATTTAGGGAAATCACGGGAAACCTAAATCAGGATGGCCGGACCCGGGATTGAACCGTCGTCCATGGTGTTTCGAAAAAGCGGATTTTTAATTGTGTGCGCAGTGTACACTGATAATCCAAAACATTATGACCCCAGACCTACTATCGGTACAAACCTGTCCAGGTGATAGTTGCGCCAACTGGCGAGGAATGATTGCTAGCCAGACACACGCAAGGTCCATGTAATATCAGTGAGAGTGCAGTCCGTGTGTAGAAAAGGGGGAAAGCGCGCCATATATCTGAGTTCGACTGAGGGCAGATTGTGATGGCCTGGAGGCTCGGTACGAGCTTTTCGGAAACTGTGCGATTTGTCGGGTGTTCGAGGAATGCTGTGGTGAGTGTCTTCAACAAGTGGCGAAACGAAGGTGAAACCACGTCCAGACGTCGTGGGGTTGGGTGGCCACCCCTCATTACAGATGTCGGACATTGTAGAGAGGGCAGACTGGTAAAACTGGACAGGTGGAGAACTGTGGCGGAACTAACATCAGACTTTAATGCTGGGCAGAGTACAAGTGTGTCCGAACACACAGTGCACCGACTTCTCCTAACGATGGGCCTCCGCAGCCGACGACCCATGCATGTATTAATGTTACCACCATGGCATCGGCAACTACGACTGAAATGGGCACGTGGGCATCGGCACTGGACATTGGCGCAGTGGCAGAGCGTTGCATGGTCTGATGAACCCGTTACCTTCTTCATCACGGCGATGGGAGGGTGCGAGTCCGTCGTCTTCCAGGGGAACAGTACCTTGACGCCTGTACTGCAGAACAGAGATAACCTGGCGGCGGCTCCATTATGCTCTTGGGAACTTTCACGTGGGCATTCATGAGTCCAGGGAGCTCGTACAAGGCACCGTCACGGCCAAAGAATATCGTCACTGGTTGCGGACTACGTATACCCCTCCATGACGATCATGTTTACCGGCGGCAGTGGAATTTTTCAGCAAGATAACGCGCCATGTCACAAGGCCAGGATTGTGATGGAGTGGTTCGAGGAACACAGTGGCGGGTTCCAGTTGATGTGCTGGCCCTCAGCTTGCCAGATCCGAGCCCCATCGAACAGGACTGGGATGGGATTCGACGTGGCGTCAGAGCTCACCTTCCATGCCACGACGCGTCGCCACTGCTACTCGTGCCAAAAGTTCACATGCCGGGTATTAGGTAGGTGGTCGTAATTTTCTGGCTCATCAGTGTATATTGCTTTAGCATAACTTGCAAAGAAACTGCAGTTCGGAGAGGTACAGCTTGGGGAAAGCGTTCGTCCAAACATTTTAGAAGTACATGTTCCTTTCAGTTATTTTGAGAGAATTACGACAGCAACATTTTGACAGTATTAAACTGTGCACGATATAAAAGCAATGTGCACAACCACGGTTATCAGTATTTCACTTAGCACTTCGATTGTGAACAGTGGTGTGCTGACTATAGTTGTACGAGCGTGTGAGTGAGTGGGAATTCTGTTTCATTCGTTCTTTCCTGCGTGCGCCCGAGGGAGCCAGTCTTTCTGTGTTTTTTTTTTGTGGATGAATTTTTTCCGTTGTTTTCTTGGATTACTCAACTTCCTGTGGTTTGTCGATGCTACTCTCGAATCGTGTCGGATTTGTTGTTGACGCCTCTGCATGGGGCATCGTTTTCTAAATGGAATGTTCTCCACAGGCGGTAAGGAGACAAGCTAGTCGACGTAGATAAGAAACTGAAAAATACTCTGTCTTAAACATAGCTAGTAGCCTTCTTGAAGGGAAAACAGTTTTCATTGTTTGCATCAAAGCTGATAATTATTTATTGGCTGACTAGCCCCCTATTACATGAGTGGAGGACGACGGTTCAATCCCGCGTCCGGCCATCCTGATTTAGGTTTTCCGTGATTTCCCTAAATCACTCCAGGCAAATGCCGGGATGGTTCCTCTGAAAGGGCACGGCCGACTTCCTTCCCCATCCTTCCCTAATTCGATGAGACCGATGACCACGCTGTCTGGTCTCTTTCCCCAAACAACCAACCAACCAACATGAGTGGATGCGTTGCATGTGGATCACAAATGTATCAGTAATAACACGGATTTTTTATTTGGGGTATACTTGGTGTCAAAGTTATATTTAAATCATCAGACTTCAGATGTAGCTCAGATCTGCGTAAAATATGTCGCAATTTGTGGTACCTTCATTATCCAGCACAATCTGATCCATGTAGCAACGATATTGTATATGCAGGGTGGTTAGAAACAGTCTGAATAGCTTGTGAGGGTGTTGTAAGGGAGATTGTGCTGAAAAATAGTCGTTAAGAAAAATCTGATACGTTGCGCCGTTTTCGACTTATTTTGCTTTGAAGTTAGCCAATCAGGATGTCGCGAGCACAAATTATACAGCCTGCCAGATGCAGTGTCACCGAAAGTGTTTCTCGTTTGTTTTACTCTAACCGAAAGCACGTAGCTTAAATGTGTCACTTCGGAAAAAAGGCACATTTTAAGTGGTAATGAAGATTGGAACAAGTGGTTACTCATGGACCGACAAATAACTGAGCATTATCGCATTTTAGCACGGGGAGTTGCTTGAATTTGCGCGTGCAGCCACCTAATTGTCTAGCTTCGATGCTAATTAACTTGGAGACGATGCTACGTATGGGATTTTTTCTCAACAATTATTTTTGAGCACAACCTCTTCTGAAATATCCTTACAAGCTTTTCAGACTGTCTCTGACTACCCCGTGAATGGAGAGTTTATTCTCGTTCGAGTTCACTGTGAGCATGCTGACTGATTTCTGTAGGTGTTACCGCAATTTTAACTGATCGATGCACATAAAAATGTAAACAGTTTTAATACAATAATCCACAGAACACCCCCCCCCCCCCTCTCCCCTAACCCTTTAACCCTGTCTTGGAAGCGCGTCTGATAATAATTTAAAGTAGGGTTAGCCACGGTGTGCAAAACTGCACGCACGCACAACGTGCTGTTCGATGCTCGGCCTCTTTTTGCTTTGCTTTGCTTTTTTGGAAGTACGCGGAATAGTGTGACCTTTCATTTGGCAGCGCGGTGCAGCATTTTTCAGTTGGTACGACATTCATCACTTAGGCGGGATCGCGGTGTCGGTGCTGGTTGTCGTTCGCTATTTGTTTGTGGTCTAAAGGACATTCACAGGTTCAGTGGCTGTTTGCACAAAAATGGACAATCTAGTGATCTATGGTTGCAAACCATAAAAATGAATAGGAATGGAAAAAGAGAGGGATGAGACTTCTCAGTATCTATTACGCAGTTGCATGTCGACGGGTATCTCAAATTTGCCGTGGAATGACATTACAACACAACGAAGGAAGAATTTATGGATTTATTTGACAACGACAGGGCAAAAAATTACAGTGATCGATAGACAGGAGTCATCCGGAAGAACCCGTTCCACGTCTGGAATGACTCCACCCGGTATACACATGGAGTGCACAGTGGCTTTCTTCCCCTTCTGGGCAGCCATGTCCCTAAGGGGCCCCATAGCACGCCTTACATTGGAGCTCCCAACTACCAATAATCCCACCCTCTGGGATTGCCTGGATCTTGCAGGCTGAGCGGTTTCCTCTGAAACAGGACAGGCGACTGCATCTGGCTCAGCGACAGTGTCAGCCACAGACAGCAACTGGAACCTGTTTGTCAGACTAAGCGGGGAGGCCTTACGTGCGGTCCCTGGGAAGCCATTCGCTGTCTGCCACGCCCTGAAGCGACCTCCCACTCGACCACAGATGAAGGGTCAACCTCAGTGTGAGCAGTGACAGGGTTGGCCACCGGTGAGGACCGATCGGGGGACTCGGACGTGCTGGACGTCCATTGGATCCCTACGGAAAAAGTTACAGTCATGCGGATAAGATGCCTGTCATCTCGACTGCTAGTGATATTAGGCCGTTGGGATCCAGAATGGCGTTCCGTATTACCCTCCTGAACCCACCAGTTTCATATTCTGCTAACAGTCATTGTATCTCGAAGAACGCGAGCAGCAATGTCGCGATACGATAAACCGCAATCGCGATAGGCTACAATCCGACCTTTATCAAAGTGAAACGTGATGGTACGCATTTCTCCTCCTTACTCGAGGCATCACAACAACGTATCACCAGGCAACGCCGGTCAACTGCTGTTTGTGTATGAGAAATCGGTTGTAATCTTTCGTCATGTCAGCACGTTGTAGGTGTCGCCACCGGCGCCAGCCTTGTGTAAATGCTCTGAAAAGCTAATAATTTGCATATCACAGCATCTTCTTCCTGTCGGTTAAATTTCGCGTCTGTAGCACGTCATCTTCGTGGTGTAGAAATTTTTATGGCCAGTAGTGTATAAATCGAAAATACGTAGCTCTTGTCTTATTTATTTGTTTCACATTTTCTGTCAGTTTGCAGCCTTTGACTGCTCTGAGAAATTCCATCTCAGCTGACCTAATTCTCCTTCTGTCTTTTCACGAGAATAGCCACGACTGCCTTTCATATAATACTATAAGAACCGAAATTGTTTTATAAAACTTCAGTTTAGTTTCTTTTCATGTTCTATATTTCATAAATCTATGAAGTGTTCCAGTTTGAAAATTATTATTTTCTTGTGTTATTTTACAACGTTCACTCCACAAATCACATTTGGTTTCTCTTTTTTCCCTCAACGCATCAACGTATTCCCACACTACTTAACTCCACGAAAGCATGAACTGAATGAACAATGGAAGACATGTCTCCACACTTGGCTTCAACGATAGTCAATATTCCTGCCCAATATGTTCGAAAATATAAATGTGTTACACTCGTGTCATTATGAGATATGTTCTGAAAAAGATTCGTTTAAATGATTGAAGGAAATATTAACAGTGGTAAGAACTGACAAACCAATATCCTCAACACCAGTTTGCTGCAGATTTCCTAAGCATATTATGAGATCGAATGCAATAAATTTCTGTGAGACAGAAAAGAATCTGTCCACAAATCAGCACCGATTTAGAAAGGATGGCTCGCGCGAAAGTCAGCTTGCTCTGCTGTGCACATCTCTGTCCGGCACATTTTAACAGACTACATTTTATACCGTGATGCAAGGGCAGAAGCACAAGTTGATGGGGATCTGCCCTGTGTGTCTAGGGTTTTAAAGTTTTGTGATGTGTCTGGGTTCTGGCCTAAACTTTTAGGCTGGAGGTTTCAGTGTATTGCACAGTGGCTGCCTCCTCCCTTTTTCTTTGCGATCAGCCAGCCACTTCCATCTGCTATATTGTTTTAGCTCCCTCTACCACTTTCTTCCTGTGTTGTCCATGTTTTACTGCTGGCGACATGCTTCGTCCCACGCTTCGGTGTGGGTAGGCCCATATTTTTCCAAGCTTGTTACCTGTGTTTTACTTTCTGTTTTATCTTACTGTTCTGCGCCTTTTCTTGACACTCGTCTCTATCTGTTACTGAGCGGGCGCTGAAGACCTTGCCGTCGTGCGCCCATACAACCCTCTCCATCCATCCACATCTTTTCTCGCACGATATTCTGCGAACCATGGATCAAGTGCAACAGGCAGATTCGACGTTTCTAGATTTCCAGAAAGTGTTTGACACAGTGCCACACTGCAGACTGTTAACGAAGGTCCGAGCTTATGAGATAGGTACCCAGAAATGTAAGTGGCTACAAGACTTCTTAAGTGATATGTATGTTGTCCTCAGCGGCAAGAGTCCTTAAAAGACAAGTGTATCATTAGGAGTGTCGCAGCGATTTTTTTTTTAATTTGTGGTAAGTTTTTATGGGACGAAACTGCTGAGGTCAGCGGTCACTAGGCTTACATACTACTTAATCTAAATTAAACTAATCTACGCTAAGGACAACACACACGCTCATGCCCGAGGGAGGATTCGAACCTCCGACGGGGGCAGGTGCGCGAACAGTGGCAAGGCCCCCTAGACCGCGCGACTATCCCGCGCGGCCAGCGAAATGTGATACGACCGTTGGAGCTGAGTAGGAAAAACTGCCCCGTATTGTTCGAATTCAGAATTAGTAGGGTGGTGCTTGACCATGCACGTCGATGAAACATCTAGAAGTAACGTTGCAAACCGATATGGAAAGGACCGAGCACATACGGACAATAGTAGGGAAGGCGAATGGTCGGATTCGGTTTATTAGTAGTATTTTAGAAAGTTCAACTAATCTAAAAAGGAGACCGCTCGTAGAAAACTCGTGTGAACAACTCTTGAGTACTGCTTGAGTGTTCTGGATTCCCAACAAGTCGGATTAAAGGAAGAAATAGTGTTGCCGGGAGATTCGATCAACACGTGAATATTACGTTAATGCTTCGTGAACTCAATGGGACCCCCTGGAGGGAAGACTGCATTCCTTTCACGAAAGCTATATTGAGATAATTTAGAGGACCGGCATTTGCAGATGACGGTAGAAAGATTTTATTCCGACCAACGTACATTCCGTGCAAGTACCGCGAAGTCAAGATAACAGAAATTAACAGTCGTTTTTCCCTTGGTCCATTTGCGAGTGCAATAGGAAGGGGATACAAGGTACCCCTTCCGCATGAACCCTCTGGTGGCTTACGGAGTATGTATGACGGTAATACAATAAGTATCTGCAATTTTGCTCTGATTACCTTTAGGTCGGCTCTTCGCTTTTGTGTTCCCACCAGCCGGTAAACTGCATAGTTGTCTTTTGTCTGGCCGGCCGTAGTGGTCGAGCGGTTCTAGGCGCTACAGTCTGGAACTGAGCGACCGTTACGGTCGCAGGTTCGAATCCTGCCTCGGGCATGGGTGTGTGTAATGTCCTTAGGTTAGTTAGGTTTAAGTAGTTCTAAGTTCTAGGGGATTGATGACCTCAGAAGTTAAGTCCCATAGTGCTCAGAGCCATTTGAACCATTTGTCTTTTGTCTGTGGTGGGCTGCAACGTTACCACATCAGTACGCCTTCCACTGTTGCTACGTTGGCAGCACCACTCACTGATTGTACCACAAAAGAACACGGTTGTGTAAATTGTTTTTTTGTGGTCTGGGAGTATACCAAAAATTGGTAGTTCATAGAAGACTTCAAGCACAATACAGAGACAACGTTTGATCACAGTGAAGTGTTTACCAGTGTACTGAACAGTTCAAAAGTGACCCATCAAGCGTGTAGGATGAGGAAAGAGCGGTGCGGCCAACTACAGCCACAACTGATCCCAATATTGAACAAGTCCGTCAAACTATATGCAGATTAGGCGCGGTTCAGCATATCAAAACGTGCATAACAGGCTCAACCTTCACAAAATCTGTGCGAGATGGATTCCAAAACAAGTCATCAAAGAACACGAGAGCAAATTGTCAGGGACTGGAATGGAAAATCCTTGAAATCTCCAGTCAAACAGCAATGGAGATGTTAATTTTTTTTTGGAACATTACCTAGAAAAGGGGCCAACAGTAACCAGTGAATGTTGTTGTGAAATGCTGTTGAATCCTGCATCAGCAATAAATTCAGAGGTCGATTGTCGGAAGGCGTTCTTACTTAGCATGACAATGCGCGTTCACATACCTCCCCTCACACTCTTCAGACGCTGTTTTTCGAGGTGTTGGAGCATCGTGCATACAGTCCAGATCTCGCCCGTCGGATTACCATCTATTTGGCCCGCTTAAAGATGCTTTAAGAGACTGTCGAGTGAACTCAGATCAACGAATTCTCACGAAATTCCAATCACCAACTTTCTCCTCCCAATGCGAAAATATTTTGTTGACACCGATCAACATAGGGCGAAACGACCACCACGATAAAATAAGGGAAATCAGAGCTCGTACCGAAAGATCTAGGTGTTCATTCTTTCGCGCGCTATACGAGATTGGAATAATGGAGAATTGTGAAGGTGGTTCGATGAACCCTCTGCCAGGCAATTAAATGTGATTTGCAGAGTATCCATGTAGATGTAGAACAAGCGAAGGAAGGGGTGCTTACGTGGTTTACTGCGCAACCAATAACCTTTTTATCCTGAGTGTATTGGAAAGCTTGTGCAACGCTAGACCAAATGCACTGAAAAGCAGGGTGACCACGTTCATATATGGTACCAATAAAAAATTTGTACTCTTGTTATGACCAATACGCTTTATGGAAGTGAATGTATGTATGTGCGAAAGTGTGCTGATTAGTAATGCGTCCGAATTTATTATGGGAAAACTCTTAAAACTTTTTAAACAAAACATTCTATAAACCCTCATATGTACGTATACATCTATGTATGTTCCACATCTCCTCCTAAACCACTCTATGGATTCCAGCCAAACTTATTACACATACCACTTGCTTTCTGGAAAGAAGCACTGTGGGGGTAATAACCACATACCTCTCAAAGAGTAGTGTAACTCACAACATTCAAATTGCCAGACTTTATCCATCCAGTTTTTTAGAATGAGAGCACATAGTGACTTCCAACTTTACACAAAATTTCAAACGTTTACGAGATTTTCTCTTGCTGACATCTCCCCCCACCCCACGCCTCCACAACACAATCACACAAAATAACGAAAAAAGTTTGTAACTTACTACAGTTTTACTGTTCATGTAGTAAAATTGCTACATCAGGACGAATTTTAAGATTATTACTTCTTTGCTACTAATTCATTTCGCAGCGAATTTTGCAGATAATGTCCATTTGCCCTGGATCTATATATCCTGGCTGTAACTGCAACGTTATGTCACTGTACGACACACATTTCGGGAGATATGACGTCATAAATATTGAGCCGCGTGAAAACGACACTGCAGGGCAAAATTCGTTAGAGTTGCGGCTCAAATACGTATAGAAATACGTCTTAAATATAATAAATAGCTGTGACATGTGCATATGTGGCCATAATGATGGGCAAAAAGCTCTTCCTAATTCTTTTGGATCGATTTCAACCAAACCTAGTACACCTGTTGCTTACTGTCTGGAAAGAAATACTGTGGGATAAGAACCAGCAACCTGTTACTGGAGAGGAGATCATACCATGAAGAGAGAACCAGGTGGAGAAGATGTACATAGAGGGGATGGACAAATGAAGGGTAAGAGGGAAATGGACAGAAAGGTAAGAGGAGGGGATAGACAAAGAGAGGGGGAGAGAAGAGATTGACAGAAAGATGGGGAGGAGATGGAGAGAGGGGGGAGGAGGGAGTGGACAGAAGAAGGATAGAGGAGGTGATGGACAAGGAGAGGGTGAGGAGGAGATGAACAGAAAGCAATGAACAGTGAGACGGGGAGGAGGAGATGGATGCAGATAGGAGAGAGGAAGAGATGTCAGAGAGGAGGTGAGGAGAAGATGGAGAGAAAGGGAGGACGAGGAGATGGACAGAGAGAGCGGAAATGAGGAGATGGACAGAGAAAGGGGAGCAAGAGAGGAGTGGAAAGAGGGGGAGGAAGAGAAGGACAGAGAGAGGGCGATGTGTAGATGGGTAGAGAGATGAGGGAGGAGGAGATAGCCTTAGAATGGGTGAGGAGGAGATAGAGGGAAATGTGGAGATAGAGATGATGGACAGAGGGTGAAGGAGCAGATGGACAAAATGCAGACAATTAGATGGACTCAGAAAGGGACGGAAGCAGATGAACAGAGAGTGGAGGGTGGAGAAGCTGTGTAGAGAAAGGAGGGAGGATGTAGTATCGAAGGAAATTGACGGAGATCCGAAATGTGAAATAATTTGGGTGAAGGTCACGGTAATTGGATGTCTCTATAGGCCCCTGGCTCAGCAGCTGTTGTGGCTGAGCACCTGAAGGATAATTTGGAAAATATTTCGAGTAGATTTCCCCACCATGTTATAGTTCTGGGTGGAGATTTTAATGTGCCAGATATAGGCTGGGAGACTCAAACGTTCATAACGGGTGGCAGGGACAAAGAATCCAGTGAATTTTTTTTAAGTACTTTATCTGAAAACTACCTTGAGCAGTTAAACAGACAGCCGATTTGTGGCGATAACATATTAGACCTTCTGATGACAAACAGACCCGAACTATTTGAAAGAGTTAACGCAGAACAGGGAATCAGCGATCATAAAGCCGTTACTGCATCGATGATTTCAGCCCTAAATAGAAATATTAAAAAAGGTAGGAAGATTTTTCTGTATAGCAAAAGTGACAAAAAGCAGATTTCAGAGTACCTGATGGCTCAACACAAAAGTTTTGTCTCAAGTACTGATAGTGTTGAGGATCAGTGGACAAAGTTCAAAACCATCGTCCAATATGTGTTAGATGAGTATGTGCCAAGCAAGATCGTGAGAGATGGAAAGGCGCCACCGTGGTACAACAACCGAGTTAGAAAACTGCTGCGGAAGCAAAGGGAACTTCACAGCAAACATAAACATAGCCAAAGCCTTGCAGACAAACAAAAATTACGCGAAGCGAAATGTAGTGTGAGGAGGGCTATGCGAGAGGCGTTCAATGAATTCGAAAGTAAAGTTCTATGTACTGACTTGGCAGAAATTCCTAAGAAATTTCGATCTTATGTCAAAGCGGTAGGTGGATCAAAACAAAATGTCCAGACACTCTGTGACCAAAATGGTACTGAAACAGAGGATGACAGACTAAAGGTCGAAATACTAAATGTCTTTTTCCAAAGCTGTTTCACAGAGGAAGACTGCACTGTAGTTCCTTCTCTAGATTGTCTCACAGATGACAAAATGGTAGATATAGAAATAGACGACAGAGGGATAGAGAAACAATTAAAATCGCTCAAAGGAGGAAAGGCCGCTGGACCTGATGGGATACCAGTTCGATTTTACACAGAGTACGCGAAGGAATTGCCCCCCTTCTTGCAGCGGTGTACCGTAGGTCTCTAGAAGAGCGTAGCGTTCCAAAGGATTGGGAAAGGGCACAGGTCATCCCCGTTTTCAAGAAGGGACGTCGAACAGATGTGCAGAACTATAGACCTATATCTCTAACGTCGATCAGTTGTAGAATTTTGGAACACGTATTATGTTCGAGTATAATGACTTTTCTGGAGACTAGAAATCTACTCTGTAGGAATCAGCATGGGTTTCGAAAAAGACGGTCGTGTGAAACCCAGCTCGCGCTATTCGTCCACGAGACTTAGAGAGCCATAGACACGGGTTCCCAGGTAGATGCCGTGTTTCTTGACTTCCGCAAGGCGTTCGATACAGTTCCCCACAGTCGTTTAATGAACAAAGTAAGAGCATATGGACTATCAGACCAATTGTGTGATTGGATTGAAGAGTTCCTAGATAACAGAACGCAGCATGTCATTCTCAATGGAGAGAAGTCTTCCGAAGTAAGAGTGATTTCAGGTGTGCCGCAGGGGAGTGTCATAGGACCGTTGCTATTCACAATATACATAAATGACCTGGTGGATGACATCGGAAGTTCACTGAGGCTTTTTGCAGATGATGCTGTGGTGTATCGAGAGGTTGTAACAATGGAAAATTGTACTGAAATGCAGGAGGATCTGCAGCGAATAGACGCATGGTGCAGGGGATGGCAATTGAATCTCAATGTAGACAAGTGTAATGTGCTGCGAATACATAGAAGGAAAGATCTTTATCATTTAGCTACAATATAGCAGGTCAACAGCTGAAAGCAATTAATTCCGTAAATTATCTGGGAGTACGCATTAAGAGTGATTTAAAATGGAATGATCATATAAAGTTGATCGTCGGTAAAGCAGATGCCAGACTGAGATTCATTGGAAGAATCCTAATGAAATGCAATCCGAAAACAAAGGAAGTAGGTTACAGTACGCTTGTTCGCCCACTGCTTGAATACTGCTCAGCAGTGTGGGATCCATACCAGATAGGGTTGATAGAAGAGATAGAGAAGATCCAACGGAGAGCAGCGCGCTTCGTTACAGGATCATTTAGTAATCGCGAAAGCGTTACGGAGATGATAGATAAACTCCAGTGGAAGACTCTGCAGGAGAGACGCTCAGTAGCTCGGTACGGGCTTTTGTTAAAGTTTCGAGAACATACCTTCACCGAAGAGTCAAGCAGTGTATTGCTCCCTCCTCCGTATATCTCGCGAAGAGACCATGAGGATAAAATCAGAGAGATTAGAGCCCACACAGAAGCATACCGACAATCCTTCTTTCCACGAACAATAAGAGACTGGAATAGAAGGGAGAACCGATAGAGGTACTCAAGGTACCCTCCGCCACACTCCGTCAGGTGGCTTGCGGAGTATGGATGTAGATGTAGATGTAGATGTAGGAGGAGATTGAGAGAGGGGGGGGGGGGTGAAGGAGGATATGGATTAACAGACGATAGGAATGAATACATACGGGGGCAACACCAGGTTCTCTGCTAGTAGCTTACAGATACTTATTCACTTACCCTCGTTTATAAACGTAGGCGTAGAAGTACCTTGTTCTTTTGCCAACAATGAATCTTGACGATTGATCTTTAACATCGATGTTGCAATGTTTCTAAGCTATCAGCATAGATATAGCAACGTCGATGATTAAATTCGCAACATCTACGTCTTGTAAATAACTGCGGTCAACAAACACCCGTAACCAGAAGCGCCTCTGTAGACCAAAGAGTAGCGCGAGAGCTGTCACTTTCCGGGCTGGCATCTGCGCAGGGTCGGGACGGTGGCGTGGTGCGTGGGCGGCGTGACGGCGCTGCTGGTGGTGCTGACGGTGTGGTGCCGGCGGCGGCACCAGGCGGCGCTGCAGGGGCAGCTGAAGCGCGCGCAGCCCGCCATCCAGCGCCACGAGCGCTGCTGCCCGCTGCGAGCCAAGGACCCCTCCATAGACGCCGAATGCTGTTGCCGCCGGCGGAGGGAGGCGCAGGCGTGGCTGGCCGCCCGACGGCCCACCGCCGTGCTCCCTTGAAGCTCCACGCAATAAAGCTGTACACCTTTTCATCGTCTATTCATTTCTGTCCCACTGGATCTCTACATCTGTGTCAACCGATCACAGAACACGTCATTACTCACCGACAGCTTTTTCTAAAGGAAATACACTGCCGGAAAAAATTAGTACACCTGCAAAGACGTCGTATGGCATAGCTACCAGAGCGTCAGATGTGTCTACCCTTTAATAGGGACTGCGCACAGCTAGAAGGCTCAGTGTGGTGCAAACGTGTGAAGCAAGCAGTCATCCAGGCCACAGAGACGTACTCGTGCTTCCTACAACCAACTGAGTGAGTTTGAAAAAGATAGAACTGTGGCCCTCCGACTGGTGAGATGGTCCTTTTTGAGAACTGTCTCACAAGTTAAACATGCTGCGTCAGTTGTGCAACGATGGTGGTGTCAGTTGTCGCGCGGACATTGTCACACCCGTAGACGAGGTTGTGGATATCCACGCACCGCAGACACCTGTCATGATCGTCGTATGGTAAGGTCAGCAATGACAGATCACATGGCCACCACAACATACACTCCTGGAAATTGAAATAAGAACACCGTGAATTCATTGTCCCAGGAAGGGGAAACTTTATTGACACATTCCTGGGGTCAGATACATCACATGATCACACTGACAGAACCACAGGCACATAGACACAGGCAACAGAGCATGCACAATGTCGGCACTAGTACAGTGTATATCCACCTTTCGCAGCAATGCAGGCTGCTATTCTCCCATGGAGACGATCGTAGAGATGCTGGATGTAGTCCTGTGGAACGGCTTGCCATGCCATTTCCACCTGGCGCCTCAGTTGGACCAGCGTTCGTGCTGGACGTGCAGACCGCGTGAGACGACGCTTCATCCAGTCCCAAACATGCTCAATGGGGGACAGATCCGGAGATCTTGCTGGCCACGGTAGTTGACTTACACCTTCTAGAGCACGTTGGGTGGCACGGGATACATGCGGACGTGCATTGTCCTGTTGGAACAGCAAGTTCCCTTGCCGGTCTAGAAATGGTAGAACGATGGGTTCGATGACGGTTTGGATGTACCGTGCACTATTCAGTGTCCCCTCGACGATCACCAGTGGTGTACGGCCAGTGTAGGAGATCGTTCCCCACACCATGATGCCGGGTGTTGGCCCTGTGTGCCTCGGTCGTATGCAGTCCTGATTGTGGCGCTCACCTGCACGGCGCCAAACACGCATACGACCATCATTGGCACCAAGGCAGAAGCGACTCTCATCGCTGAAGACGACACGTCTCCATTCGTCCCTCCATTCACGCCTGTCGCGACACTACTGGAGGCGGGCTGCACGATGTTGGGGCGTGAGCGGAAGACGGCCTAACGGTGTGCGGGACCGTAGCCCAGCTTTATGGAGACGGTTGCGAATGGTCCTCGCCGATACCCCAGGAGCAACAGTGTCCCTAATTTGCTGGGAAGTGGCGGTGCGGTCCCCTACGGCACTGCGTAGGATCCTACGGTCTTGGCGTGCATCCGTGCGTCGCTGCGGTCCGGTCCCAGGTCGACGGGCACGTGCACCTTCCGCCGACCACTGGCGGCAACATCGATGTACTGTGGAGACCTCACGCCCCACGTGTTGAGCAATTCGGCGGTACGTCCACCCGGCCTCCCGCATGCCTACTATACGCCCTCGCTCAAAGTCCGTCAACTGCACATACGGTTCACGTCCACGCTGTCGCGGCATGCCTCCAGTGTTAAAGACTGCGATGGAGCTCCGTATGCCACGGCAAACTGGCTGACACTGACGGCGGCGGTGCACAAATGCTGCGCAGCTAGCGCCATTCGACGGCCAACACCGCGGTTCCTGGTGTGTCCGCTGTGCCGTGCGTGTGATCATTGCTTGTACAGCCCTCTCGCAGTGTCCGGAGCAAGTATGGTGGGTCTGACACACCGGTGTCAATGTGTTCTTTTTTCCATTTCCAGGAGTGTAGATATGAGGGCTTGTGAGCCCGGACATGTCAACACTAACTGTTGCGATCGGTTATTATCAGTGGGACTACGATGAATGCAGATACCTGCTGCATCCTATTGATGGTCGTTTGCGCATACGACGTGGACTTGGTGAGCATGTCTCGTACAGTGCATTTGTCCAAGGCCCACTGGCCCCTCCTCGGGCCTTATGAACGGAGTGCGATAAGCTACAACTCTCATTCACTTTTGGTGTTTCTGGAGGGGACTCAACCAGTGCTCAGTATATGCAGAATGTTGTTAGAGTCGTTCACATGCGACACTCACTGCCTGTGAAACTTGACGCGCTCTGCAAGATGGATAGGAATTTTCCTGACCAGCACTGTTTCCAGACTGTCTGCATTCGAGCACGTGTGGGATATGATGAGACACACAAAGTATCCCAGGACAGTATCACCATCTGTATGATCGACTGGATGCTGGAGTCAGCGCCTGCATTGCAACCCGTGGTGGCTACACCGTATACTACCATGGGTATTACACTATAGGTCGATATTTGGAACCTCAGAACCGCTTGTGTTATTGATCTGTAAATGTAATCATTTCATGCACTCCACATGCACAGTTACAACAATAAAGCTTCAGTGAACTGGAAACCCCAGTGTAAAGGCGCGTACTAATTTTTCCGGCAGTGTAATTCAAAATATCAGACTATAGAACAATAAAACGTCAAAACGAAAATGAAAGTGACGATAACAATAGTACACTCGTGCCCACAAGGATGCGGTCGCAGTCGCACTGGCATTGGGAGATTCCTCTTACTGCCGATCTTTTCAAATCAGTACACCAGTATGAACTGCAGATTCCATTGCAATCGATACCAACGCCTAAACACACAGACTTTATACGACAATCGATGGACTTCAAATCAATACATGTTTTGTAAATAAAATTGCTTTTTCCTGCTGCTGCCAGTTACTTTATTTATCCCAAGTCAAGTAAAGTAACTAGCAGCAGGAAAAGACAGTTTTATTTACAAAACAAGTATTTATATGGCCACACAAACAAACTTGACTTCAAATCAGTTCGTTTTAATCAGTCGAATTGGTCGACGTCCCCACACGCAAAAGGTGGATTGAGAGAAATATGTAAGTTTAGCACAAGAAGGAGCAGCTAGTGGCGCCCTGAGGGTGAGAAAGATAATAACAGGAATATGCCTCGGAATCTATGGTCTGAAAAAGCTGATTTATTGGAAACCACAAATTTAGAACAACCTAAAAATATAATAATAAATTGTCTAAATGATGGAACCATTTTAAATATCACAGGCTGTTACTTTTATTCCTGAATACATCAAGCATATAAATTACATTACTGGTCAGTTTCGGAGTTAGTCCATTTTCAAATGTATGATTTTGGTGATGTGCTTGTCACAGTTGTGTTTTAAGCTGATTAGTATGTGCATGACTGTAATTGTAACATTCGACATAAACATGTTGAATATTACAATTATAGTCTTGTATGTAGCAATCAGGTTAAAGCACAACTTCCATAACACGTCATGTAGGCAAAAAGCTTACCACAAGATAGCTTACTAATCCTTGGACATTTGTTTGACAGCATACCATCTACTTTTCCGCACTCATACATAAACGTAACTGTTACAAACCGCAGGAAGAGAGATACGTGTTTCCCGCAGTATGATACATCTACTACCTTCTGTGCGGATGGACATTTACGTTCGACCTCCAGCGGGAACCTAAAATTAGCGAGTATGGAGGACACGGACGTGGACTGCCGATAGGTGGCGGTAGGTGGGAATGTGTCGGCCGGCGAGTGTGCCGTGATAGATCGGGAATTTGAGATAGACATCGTATCCCGGTGGCGCAGTGGTTAACGCAGCTGCATAGTAAGTGATAGGACACAGGTTCGAGTCCTTGTCAGGCACACGTTTCCAACCGTCGCTGCTGATTCCTCACGAACTCCTTTTGCCGCTGATATCATTAGTTCCATCCCTTTCCTTTACTTTTCCCCCTCCCTTTAAATTTACATAGTATTTAATAATAGACGCATTACACTTTTCAAGACGGCGACCACAAGATAGACCATTAAGTAGAAAACAAATGTAAAAACAGGGCTTGTTTTTCAGCCAGCAAATGAAATTAATTTAATGGGACAACTGCGGGAATGAGAGTGTTTTTTGTGGAGAAAACTTAAAAAAAAAACAAAAAACAAAACTCATTCTAGAGCAACCAAAAAACCGAAAAAATTGGACACCCGAATTCAACTAGGAAGAACAATACGAAACTATGTGGAAAATACATAATTGGAATCGAATAATTTGCTTGACATGAAGAAGTAAGTTTGGGTTAAGGTGTTATGAGATGTGTTGAGAAAAAAAATTGATTCAAAGATCTTTTCCACCGTCACGCTGATGAGGGGGTGGGAAAAGGTCTCCCCACTTCATTTGTTGGATTCAAGGGAGGGTAGAAGTCAGGTTTTTCACAGCTGCAGAAGAACCCTACTGATGTTCAAGGTTTAAAGAAAAGTATATTTTAAGTGTCCGGTATTGTTGTAGGCACTCTCGACGTCTATGTACGTACATAGCACTTCAGGTGTATTGAGAATGTCGCCTCGCCCCCTCCCAGAAAATAGTGGCTCATGGATTGGACATTCAGTAGAGAACACCTAACATCCACCGTAAGAATGCGCTTCCATCATAGAAATATAAATTCAATATCTCCAAAGATAGGCATCAGAGACACCACAACTTATTTCTATTGCTAAACATCAGAAGGTTAAATAAATATACTACGAGTAATTCACAAAACGAGAAGAAACACTATTTCTTACTGCTGTCACCAGAACCCCAGAAAATACAATAACTTGCAAATTCAGCATAAACTTTTTAAAGGCCGATTGTATAAAACAGGGTGGCCAACTGGTCGATCGCGATCGACTGGTCGATAACTGCTGTTAGTCCAGTCGATCGTTGCAAGGCCAAGAACATGGAAGTTTAATGTACCTAATGAAAAAATGAAATCCTTCAGTTGACAACAGGGACTAACGGAGTTACATCATCTAAATTTAGATAGTATTTTTAATATTATATGACCCGGTGGATCAAGCGAAGTGCCTACCTACCAAGTCAAAAATGGTGATTTCGTACGGTTTTGAGATTATTTTCACCATAACTTTCGCATTTGTTGTTGGACTGCATTGTTTGTTACAGAAGTAATAGCGTATAATGAAATCACCCCACATGGTACACAATTTTGTAAATACCTTTGTTATTTTATAACATTACATGAAAATCTTGAAAACTTGTACAGCAGTTGTCACAATGTCGTTGGCTACTGACCTAGTTGACAACTGCAGCTACCCTTCCACCGGCTGAACTATAGAAAGCTTCCGCTTCATAATATTGCGTGAACTCTCAACAGTTAGACTGTTCGTTAGATAAATACGAAGTAAACAATCGAGCCAACATACAACACGCTTCAAATTAGCAGCGCGCGGAGGCGACAGAGCAATTCGCTGCTATACAGCGGGAGAGAGGAGACAAACCATACTGTCCGAAATTCCCCCCCACCCCACCCCCCACCCTCTCCCACCGGTGTCCGAAATTATCCCAGTTGACCAAAAGTCTAAATAAATGATAACTTAGAAATAATGTTCACTTCCGTATTTTTTGTCATCATTAAGAAAATAAATTTAATGCATATTTAGTGGTAGGATATCTCTACTTTTATTATTGAAAGAATTATGTTCCTGACATTTTGATTTTATTTTTGTAGATTCTCGAAAACTGTGCTCCAAAGACACCTAAAACTTATCACTTTCATCAAGAATGGGAACGTGACTACTTCTTTACTACGGTGAAAGAGAACTGTTGCTGCTTAATATGCAATACGTCCGTGGTAATACAGAAAAAAGGAAAATCAGGGCGACGTTTTAACACAATTCATAGTACATATCAGACAGACTTTTCACCAACAGTGAAATAAGAAAGAGTAAATTGCAGGCATTGAAATCGCAACTAACAATCCAAGAAAAACTCGTATAGGTCTATTGAGAAAAGTAAGGCTGCAACAGAAGCTTCTTTCCGAGTAAGTTACAAAATTGCACTAAATAAATCAAGGAAATTTTCGAAGAAGTGCAGATTCGCTGTTGGTCAATTTAAAAAATAAAAATGTAATTAAAAAAGCTATTCATGGTTTACAGCTGTCTCGAAATACGTGATACGCCGCATCGAAACGATGAGTGAAAACATAAGCGAACAACTACAAAGGATATCGTCCGCTGCATTGCTTGTTAGCTACAGCTTGACGAGTCAACAGGTATCACTGATACGGCGCAATTATTTATTTTTATTCGGATGGTCTTTGAAGGTTTGATGACGAAAGAAGAGCTGCTAAGTATGATTTCCTTAAAAGAAAAAACTTGTGGCTCTGATCCATTCACGGAATTCAAAGCATATATTAGCAAGATTAAGGTATCTTTGTACAAACTCGCATCAGTGACAACTGATGGAGCTGCTGCAATGACAGGTATTCATAATGGTGTTATTTGTCACAATTGCGAAGACTTTCCAGACTTCATTAGCTATCACTGCATAATTAATCAATAATTAGTGGCTAGTAAGAGACTAAACACAAAACATGTAATCGTCATTTGTTTCAAGACTGTAAATTACATAAAAGGAAAGTCTCTCCAAACGCGGCTCTTTAAGCAGAAATGAGATGAGAAGGAACCAGATTTGACATTGCGCACTGCCGTGACGTGGGTTGAGTCGAAGCAAGTTTTGCAAAGATTTCGAGATCTACTGGACAAAATAATAAAATTTCTTGAAGAGAGAAGTGATGATTATCAGCAACTGTGTGATCTAGACTAGTGATGTGATTTAGCATTTTTTGCGGATTTTACCGGAAAACTGAGTACATTAAATCTGACATTACAAGGCAAGAATAAAACAGTAACAGAAGTGATGAGTTCTATTGCAGCATTACAAAGTCAAACAGCGCCTATGATTCTTGAGACTGAAAAGAAAATACTTCAGAAATTTGTGAACATCAAGGATTGTATGGAAAAACATCCTATCTACAATTTCATTCCTGTCAAGTACATGGCAGAAATTAAGGCAGTTGTATCAGACATCTAAATGCGCTTTAGTGATTTGAAAAACAAATTGAGAAGTTGGTGGAAGTCATCATTTATCCGTTTAATAGTTCCATTAATAATGTGACATCTGTGAAAGGCCTGAAAAATTTGCAGATACATTTCTAATGGACCACGTGGCAGTCATTACTCTGCGCTGCGATATATTTCTAAAGGCAAGGACATCTTTTGGTCTATATTTCTGAGCATTAGTTTTCAACGAGGAATATCCAAATTTGAAGAAATCTGTTGAACAACTGCATTCAAGTTTTGGTTCAAAATACTTATATGAATCGGCATTTTCCTACTCAAAATAAACAAAAAGTAAACACCGTTCTCAACTGACTAACGCTCATATATTGGATTCTCTAAGGCTGGCAATTTCCAACTACAAACTTGACTTTGCTAATCTAGCAAAAGGTGCTCAAAAATGGTTCAATGGCTCTGAGCACTATGCGACTTAACTTCTGAGGTCATCAGTCGCCTACAACTTAGAACTAATTAAACCTAACTAACCTAAGGACATTACACACATCCATGCCCGAGGCAGGATTCGAACCTGCGACCGTAGCGGTCGCTCGGCTCCAGTCTGTAGCGCCTAGTACCGCACGGCCACTCCGGCCGGCAAAAGGCGCTCAGACACAGAAAGTTTCTACTTCCTCTTCGGCATTGGTCGTAAAGATAATTATAACAGCATTACCATGCCATTCTATACCACTGAAACCATACCATACCCCCCATTTTCCGAGCGTTCTGGACCACTATTGGGCAAAATTCTGTGTGCAGTAACCCTACACGATGTGAATGACATGCATTCAGATGTATCCACAGAGGAAGACAATGACGAGATCCAACGAGCTCCCCACTCATTCTGTGAAAGGGTGAATTCACCCTTAGAGTTAAATAACACGTCATATAACCTGAGATTTCATTTGGAGAATACTGGAGAGCATTTGGAACTGAGGCTCAGAATCGGTCTGATGAAACCAATCAAAAGAAACCAACCACTATCTGCAATGTGCATTTTGCTATTAACCTTAAGATTTTAGGCCACAGGAACCTTCCAAATAGTGGTTGGTGATCTGTTTAAAGCAGACATAACAACAGCTTGTGACGTCACAAGTTATTACGGGATAACATTTATTGCAATAAGATACCTATACGTGGAGCTCGGTGAACGTACAGGAGGTTGCAAACTTGTGTTTCAGCCATGACTCATAGAATATCTGTCGCTACTAGCCAGCGTGAGAACGGGCTTCTGTGTCACTTAGAATGACCATACATTCATACCCCATATGAATCTAAATAAAAAAATAAATATTAACCGATTATTTTCCAACTTGGTATACTATTTTTTGTTATTCAGAAGAAGATCTCCTCCAAATTTCAAAGCTGTACATATTCAGAAAATTACCTAAAACCCACCAAACCGACCTCGGGTGAAAAATTCAGTTAGGAACGATTACAGTTTGTCTTTTGTTACCATTTGAAATCATTCACAGAGGTCTCAATATATCAAATCAATTAATTTGGATTTTTATTTTCAAAACTTTAATTATTCTTCATTTTGTAGTATAAAAATTCAGAAAAAAATAGTATCTGTTTATTATGTTGTTGCGTGAATAAACGAGAATGAGTGAGTGTGTGTATGTTGGACACACGGAAAAGTTCAATATTATATTATGTACAACATTACGTTATTGAAATGTGGGAAAGATGTAATTTACCCACATTGCTGATAACGTATTTCTAGGGGTGATTGCTTTTGTAAGAAGGCACCCAGAATATTAGTTTAAAATGCAATTTGCATTTTGGGATGATGTAAATTACTTTCTGAACAGTGATTGGCTTAGGCGAATTTTGCCGCGAGAATGATCTCGAAGGATTGTTCTGATTGGTCCGTCAGACTGATCAGTCAATAAGGATTAAGTAGTTCCTGCACAGCTAGTTAGATATGCTGTGAGTGAGCCAGTATCGGGAGAGTCGCTCCCCAGCTCCGGACGCGTATGGACATGTTAAATGTGATGATTCTCATTATGTTTAAAATGAAGGAATATTGAGTTCTTCGCGTTTAATACGTGTCGTGACTAACTCTGATGTAGTTACGAACAGTTTGATGAAAGTTTGAAGTTTCCGGAGGGTTTTGTTGGAAAGTTGATCGCCTGTGAACTTTCGGCCTTTATGAAAATTCCACGTGGCTTATTCTGTATTCAGTTATGGAATATTTGGCGGGCAGTTTCTTTTAAAGAAACCCACTGAAAAGGACCGAATGTGAAACTCATTTATAGTAGCTGATCTGTGACTGTGAGATCGCGTCATCAATCGGATCCGACTTGGCTGAAATTGGTTGTATGAACTGTGAACAGAGAACTATAGATACATTAGTTAGGTAAATGCGAACATGATAGCCCATTTTCATGTGAGCTAGAAGCAATAAAAAGTCTTATCTACAAATTTTTTGAACATTTACTGTGAGAAAAAAATGCACCGTATCACTGCCCGAAATCTTGATATATGTCAGATTGCAGGAAGTGAAATACTACTAGAGTTTACGCGGACTTTGCAGGTCAGATATTGGGCGGCATGTTCTTCAACACTGCGTTTTTCGCAGCCTAGTAAGTAGCCAGGCTTGCAGAGTGAAGGGACGTCGAGCAGAAAACCCTACTGAGGTAGGTGGACGTTTATTTTGAACAGTACGACGAACGATATTTTTTTTAACCGGCCCCTCCTCAAGTTTGCAGAGCTGCCCATAAGGTATTGGCCTTCCGAGAGAATTAAAGTCAACAGCAACTTCTCTCCATGCCTTTACCGTGTTGGTCACAGTTACTTTATCTGTTTCTTTTTTTTTTTTTTTCAAAATGGCTCTGAGCACTATGGGACTTAACATCAGTCCCCTAGAACTTAGAACTACTTAAACCTAACTAACCTAAGGACACCACACACATCCATGCCCGAGGCACGATTCGAACCTGCGACCGTAGCGGTCGCGCGGTTCCAGACTGAGGCGCCTAGAACCGCTCGGTCACAACGGCCGGCTTTTTTTTCACCCAATTATATCTTTATATTAGTCCTACACAGTTTCAAGCACCAAACCTTTCTCGTATTGAAAAAAGTTTGGCGATACTTCCTTTTCCTGCTTACTTGCTCCCATGGTTCGATGGTAAATACCGCGTATCTACGATGTACGATAAACATCTGTGGTGGAAAGCACAATAATCGTGTCGATAGCCGTTTTTAGCCTTGATGACAAGCATGAACCTGCTTCGGAGGATCCAAGTTTAGCGTTATACAATGGAGCTGAGTTCTTAACTTGCCCGCGAAAGGCAAAGGTGCCGAGTTCGAGTCTCGGTCCAGCACACAGTTTTAATCTGTCAGGAAGTTTCATATCAGCGCACACTCTACTGCAGAGTTCAAATCTCGTTCTGGAAACATCCCCCAGGCTGTGGCTAAGCCATCTCTACACAATATCCTTTATTCCAGGAGAGCTAGTTCTGCAAGTTTCACAGAAGAGCTTCTGTGAAGTTTGGGAGGTAGGAGACGAGGTACTGGCAGAATTGAAGCTGTGGGGACGGGTCGTGAGTCGTGCGTGAGTAGCTCAGTTGGTAGAGCACTTGCCCGCAAAAGTAAAAGGTCCCGAGTTCGAGTCTCGGTCCGGCACACAGTTTTAATCTGTCAGGAAGTTTCATATCAGCGCACACTCCACTGGAGAGTGAAAACCTCATTCTGGAAACATACCCCAGGCTGTGGCTAAGCCATGTCTCCATAATATCCTTTCTTCCAGGAGAGCTAGTTCTGCAAGTTTGGCAGAAGACTTCTTTGACGTTTGAAAGGTAGGAGACGAGGTACTGGCAGAATTGAAACTGTGGGGACGGGTCGTGAGTCGTGCTTGGGTAGCTCAGTTGGGAGAGCCCTTGCTCGCGAAAGGCAAAGGTGCCGAGTTCGAGTCTCGGTCCGTCACACAGTTTTAATGTCAGGAAGTTTCATAGTTCACGTTTCTGATCTAATGTCAATTTTGATCTCCAGTCAGCGATGTTTATACAATCGGCCCTAAGATTTAAAATTGCTCAAGTAACTGAGTGTATTTCTTCGGAGAGCTTCTGTATCAGTCCTAGTACTGCCAGGCGGTATTGCTGTGTCTACGTACTGCATGATCTTTACCTTACGGAAGCCATCACATTACCTGGATTTCAGTATTACAACATACACACTAGCTGCTGTGAAAATTGCTACCTTCTGACAGTGGGAACGATGCTAGCGCCCCTAGTGACGAGGAAGCCGGCTATAAGATTAATGTTGGTTTTCAATTACTATTCTAGTTAATCAATGAAATAGTTATTACATTTTTGGTTCCAAGCATTAGTAAATTATCATGAGACGTGAATGATCGTGAAATAAATGAAAAAAAAACAAGCTGTATCTCAGTGGTTCAGTGACATAAATTATGACATATTCACGAAGTAATACATCAGAATATGTGAATAACAGCAATTTAACCCGCTGAAAGCAAGAGTATATAAACACAAATTTTATCAAGGAATCATATACTACTATTGTCTGTTCTTATTATGATAGCCACTTCCCTTGACAAGTAACAATTTTCTGTGAAGTCTAATGATTCGCACACACTAACACTTCACTCAATTTTATAATGTAATTACATTTGCATCAGAAGCGAATATGCTGGAAGATTCTTGCAGTTGGTGGGTCTGATGTAGCATTTTTCTTTTAACGTTTTATTGTTACGTCTGTGCGGTTTTCCTTTCGGCTGTAGTTGTGGATTATTTGATACATTACATAATGTAGATGTTGCATTCCACACAAGTTTTCTAGGTTCCAAATTTACAGATTTGACTGGAACTGTGCTGAAGTAAACTTTACTTTGTTGAGTAGGTAGACTACACCTTTCTGCAAAAGGTCAGGTCTTCTGCTGTTTACTACAAATTTTTGTCTGAAAAGAAAACAACTTTCTTCAGTAAATAACGATAAATTACAAGAAAACCGTAGATAAGCCGTCCTATAATGCACGGTTTCATGCCCGCCTCCCCCCCCCCCCAGCATCCTTCGGAAATTAACGAGAGACAAACATGGTGTCATTTTTTGGTTAGTGAAAATGTTTGTGGCGATACGTACGGTCCCTATTGTAAAAACTGTGTTACAAACCAACGTAAACGATCCTAATCGCAGTTATCCGGTTTTGTACTCACAAGTGTACCTTTCTGTCCGCTCACAGCGTTGCTGTCTCAGTGTATCACTTACACGAGGAAAGAGAGAGAGACAGAGAGAGAGAGAGAGAGAGAGAGAGAGAGAGAGAGAGGTGATACATGTGTTAGGGTGTGGTATTACTTTGGAACAAATTAGTGCTTTTGTCTTGTTCTCTACCTTTTTCCCACTATGTAATCTAAAAGAATTGTAGATAATTCTTGCCAGTTATCACGATCTGATATGATTGTTATCAACTAGAATAAATGTCCTCTGTAAGTCGTTATACAATTATTTTTGGTCAAGAAGAATTTTCGATACTAGCTCTCAGCTTAGGGCAGTGATGTAATGATGATGGTTGTTATGATGTAACTTCTTGGTGCATATTTTGAGTTTATTTTATGTACAGCGTTATTTGTCGCCATTTATTGGGAAAATTTTTTTTTACTCTCGACTGTGTATGAGAGAAAATGTTAATTCTTCTTTGGTTTCAAGGAAAGTTATTTTTTACTCTCTACTGTGTATGAAAGAAAAAAAAAATTGGTCACGAATTTCAATATTCATCAACTAATCAGTCTTTTTTTCTTTACGATAATTATATTCTTTCATTCATGCTGTATATTTGGTCTACAGCTGGAGAGCTTTTGTTAATGATACTTGATCCCTTTTATTTTAGACAAATAAGTACCCAATGTACACCTCTTCTGATAACCAAATCGATGTACTCCTGATACATACATAATTCATAACTGCGTATTCCTCTTTCCAGCTGAGCTATAACTTTTTGCGATACTAGCTTCGAATTCATGACAATAAATGTGTTTTTTTTTCTACGGTGTGTCGTGATATCTATTACAACTGCCCGGCTTTAATGATAGTCGATTTGTTTTTTTCCCAATAAAAGCTTTCTTTATTAATCTATGGCTGAACATTTTAGTTGTCACTCGAAATATTTCTTTCCTCGCTGCAGCAAATACTTCTGATCAAACTGGTTTTTATTTACGTTCGAAAAATGTCCAAAGATATGGCACTGAGGCCACCGAATACGAACAAACTTGTTTGTCATATTCGCTCTTTCCTGTGCACGGGTCTCTCAAAAAAACCCTTACACGTACGAGCAATGTTTGTCAATTTAACCTCAAATTTTGTAGAAGACACTGCATCAAGAGGTATTCTGACACAATTGGGAATGTCTACCAATGCAGACAAAGCATTTCATGCATTCATGCATTCAGGACTGTGTATGAAGAAATATGGAAAAACAGGACGCTGGTCCAGGGAATGGTTGTAATCGAGAAAGAAATACGAGGGAATTCTGAAAAGTAACGCTTCCGAATTGTTTATGTGTAAACTCTTCATATTTTTAAATAAAACAAACGTTATTAGCATTCTACATTTTATTCTTCATGTCAATATACACTACTAGCCATTAAAATTGCTACACCAAGAAGAATTGCAGATGATAAACGGGTATTCATTGGACAAATATATTATACTAGAACTCACATGTGATTACATTTTCACGCAATAACGGCCTGGATACGCCAGTATGGAGATGACGAATACACGCTTCCAATGTGCGTTCACCGCGATGTCGCCAAACACGGATGCGACCATCATGATGCCGTAAACAGAACCTGGATTCATCCGAAAAAATGACGTTTTGTCATTCGTGCACCCAGGTTCGTCGTCGAGTACACCATCGCAGGCGCTCCTGTCTGTGATGCAGCGTTAAGGGTACCGGTAGCCATGGTCTCCGAGGTGATAGTCCATGCTGCTGCAAACGTCGTCGAACTGTTCGTGCAGATGGTTGGCTTGCAAACGTCCCCGTCTGTTGACTCATGGATCAAGACGTGGCTGCACGATCCGTTACAGCCATGCGAATAAGATGCCTGTCATCTCGACTGCTAGTGATACCAGGCCGTTGGGATCCAGCACGGCGTTCCGCATTACCCTCCTGAACCCACAGATTCCATATTCTTCTAACAGTCATTGGATCTCGAAGAACGCGAGCAGCAATGTCGCGATACGATAAACCGCAATCGCGATAGGCTGCAATCTGACCTATATCAAAGTCGGAAACGTGATGGTACGCATTTCTGCCCCTTACACGAGGCATCACAACAACGTTTCAGCAGGCAACGCCGGTCAACTGCTGTTTGTGTATGATAATTCGGTTGGAAACTTTCGTCATGTCAGCACGTTGTAGGTGTCGCCACCGGCGCCAAACTTGTGTGAATGATCTGAAAAGCTAATCGTTTGCATATAACAGCATCTTCTTCCTGTCGGTTAAATTTCGCGTCTGTAGCACGTCATCTTCGTGGTGTAGCAATTTTAATGGCCAGTAGTGTATTTACAGCCCTCTGCCGCTAAAGAGCTCCGAAGCGTGTAACATGGCAGTGTGTAACGTAACTATTTCGGCGCATGAGAAACAGTGCTGTAGTCGAATTCTGATTTTGAAAAGTTCGGCCACGCAATGTGGAATCTCTTCTTCAACTTGTCAATGCCAGAGCACGCTCACGAGCCCAGCGACATGTGCGACAATCCAACGTCTTTGGTTCGCTGTCATCAATAATCCTCCATACAGTCCCGACTTGACTCCATTCGATTTTCATCTGTTCCCAAAACTTAAATAACACTTTCGAGCACTTAACTTTGATAGAGATGACACGGTGCAAACAAATGCGAGGTTGTGGCTCCGTCAAGACGTCAAACATTCTATAGTGATGGTATCAAGAATCTGACCTCTAATTGGGAGCAATGTGTTCATCTCCAAGGTGACTGTGTTCAGTAATAAAAGTTAGACAAGAAGAATAAAGTTGTTGAATCTTAACGAAGATTGTTTTACCGAAGGAGGTTAGGACGGCAAACGGGCCGACTTGGAGCAGGAGAGCCACCACAGGCCATTTAATTTTCGCTGTCTATACTTTTACAAATAAATTCATAAACGTCGTCAGCATGGCCAGGAAGGATTCAGGATTCACACTCACAACAGTGGAAGTTCAAAAACATAACAAAATAATTTTTTTACATGTGTAATTTCATCATTTTTACGCGTACTGTTGGCTGCATTTGTTGCTATAGATACACTTTTCTTCATAAGTAAGAAGGATTCTTTGATGAAGTTTGCACAGCATGCGAACCGTACTTACAGGTGTATGAACTTTAGTATTTTCCATATCTATTAAAAACTGTGGTAATAATTGAGATAATTAACTATAAAATTTGAGTTTTCTCTAAACATGAAGTTTAAAATGTAACAGCTCATCCATTTATTCATAAATTAAATAAATTCTACAGTTTCATACACCCATAAGTGTGGTTTGTATGATGTGCAAAATTCATCGAAGAATCTCTCTTACTTATGAAGAAAAGTGTACCTACAGCTAACAAATGCAGCAGTAAGTGAAAAAATGATGAAATTTCACGTGTAAAAAAAATTAATTTTGCTATGTTTTCGAACTTCCACTGCTATGAGTGTCAATCCTGAGCCCTTCCTGGTCATTCTGAGAAAGTTTTATGAATTTATTTGTTAAAGTATAGAAAGTTGCAATTAAAATGTCCTGTGGTGCCTCTCGTGCTCCAAGTCGGCTCGTTTGACGTCCTACCCCACTTAAAAAGCTTTAAGAGTTTTCAGATAAAAAATACTTTTCAGCACGCCCTTAGCCAAGAAAATCTGCTAAAGGGAATATTAAACCCAGAACCTGATGATTATATCAACTTTCTCAGAATGCACAGTCAGACTTTTAATAGCAGTTACTTCGCACTCACATTGAAAAAGAAGATATTAGTACAGGAAAATTTATTCTCTTCTTCTTGGTCCCATAATAGCAGTTAAATACAATTTCAGAACGTGGGAATACATACGTGATCTAAGGAAGAACCGGAGAGCTTCGTGTTTTTTAATTTTATTGCACTCCTGCTTGTACACTGTGCGCAGAACACCGATTTTCTTCTTGACCTTTTCCTTCCTATTGGTAATATACAGCTGGGAAATGTGGCGTACCTCTACCGTTTTCAGTGCTATTTTGTTTTAATCCTTGATCGTAGTTGCGTAGTTGTGCAAACTCACGATACAATGAGATAAATTGTAATGAAACTCTTTTTTTTGCTAAATATGTGCAGAGAAAAATCAACGCAAACAATGTCCATCAGTTTGCCAAATTCCTCTCAAAATTGCTCTAAATTTAATTTAACAATGAGTCAAACAGCGCCATACGTGGTTTAATATTTGACGAACATCGTAAAGTTTGCCAAATTGCTTGTTCGTGTACAACCGCCTATATAGTCGCTATGTTGTTTACGTCCTCTGATATATTTCTGTCACTGGTCAAAGCCGATAGCCAGTATCGCTATTTGTACTTTACATAACAGTTGCACATCAAAATACTGGCTATATAGTGCGACACTGGACACCAATAAAAAGAATCAGAATAAACGTCGCTGTGGTCTATGGATGCTAAAAAGCTTTTGATTGCTAATAGTGGGCGCTTATCTTTTGTTTGAAAATAAGTCTCGCTGTAGAGGCGGCGGTGAATCGCAGAGGGCTCACTGGCGCTGCCGCCTGCTGGGCATTCAGCGAACTACGGTCATAGAGATGCGGCAGTCACTGCTTCGTCTGCGGTGATCGATACAGCCCGCAGCTGGCCATGTGACGGCCGACAAAAGCAGGCGAGCCGCAGTCTCCGGTTTTCAGCGTCCGCGGGGAGGCGGCGGTAAACACACGACTGACAACCTGATCGAAATAACGCTTGATCCCGTAATACACGTGAGTAGGGCGCTAGCGCGTCTGTCGTGACGAAGGTAACGGTCTTTTGAAGTATTCGATCGTACGAGGTGGGCAGAGATATGAGGAGCTGTTTTTAACCTACAAAAGTAGTGTCGTGAAGTTTCATTTACCGACCGACGTCTGCTATATGTGATTAGGAACAAACAAACACTGGGCTCTGACAGCTCCAATTTTTTATTGGCTCCCTGCAGCTGTCTGTCCTGAGGTAAGTAACGTAGCTGCGGGAAGGAGCCTGTTTCTGTAATTAACTGCGTGCGGCAATGTTGCTGTTAGAGCAATGCAGACTTGCACAGAAACTTAGACTAATGTTTGGGTGGTGCTTCACAAAAATTCACCTCCCCTGTGCGCTGTCAATGCTGTGAATGTATTATTGGTAAGGTATGCAGATGCCCGTGTTTCACGCCATACATAGCTGGAGCGCAGTTGGCTTCTGATATTCTGTTTTATTAACTCGTGTTGTAGACAAAAAAATTCGCCATTGCCTTACAAAGGGAATTACCGTACCATTCTGTCACAGAGGTGGGGACAAATAACAGAACACGTTAAGGGCTGGTCTTGGATTTGAACTCACTTCCCCTGCCTTCAGCTGTGTATCAAGTTTGGTACGTATATGTCGACGTCAGTATTGAAAGACCGTATTGCAGGACACATGTAATTATCCTGATGCTGGTGAGAAATGAGTGTGTACGCGTGTCATTCACCGCACTATTTAGTATCAAAATAGTGAACATTTATGGTATTTAGACGACTAAATGTATACTAATACGCTACAAGCTGTTGTCGGAGGATGACTGCTACAGCGTTATTTGCTTTCCTTGCATTCCACTCGCATGTGCCCCGATGGAAGGATCGAATTCACAAGCTCGTGACATCTTCTGTTAGCTAATTATCTCGTTGTTTGCCACTTAAGGTTGCTAAAGAGGCAACGTGACACGTGAGTAAAAATAAATGTTACCTTATTTTAGTTTACTAACGTAATACAAACTTCGTTTCATATAGTGAAGTGCCCAAGAATGTTGACTGCAACCTGTCAACAATATAGTAAATTACAGAAAACCACATTACCTGTTACCGTATTTAAAAAGTGGGAAACAGTAATATTTGATTCAGTGCGAAACTTCTTGAAAGAATGTTTATGCGAAGTAACGCAAACAGAACACGCCTTACGTTGGGAATGCAAATGTAAGGCTCCAGCAAGCCAATCCTCTGCACCTCGCTCTGATCTTTTTTTAGCACAAGCCGTTTCTGGCACCTGGGAAGCGTGTACACGAGGCGGCAGTTTATATTCCGCTAGACTTTCCCTTGCGGTTGACATAGACGACACTCAGCAACTATTTTGACTTGTATGGTTCTTGCCAAGTTTCGATAGAGGAATCATTATTGTCGCCCTTCGAGTGTTAGGATACTGTCTTTGAGTCCAGAATTTAAACAGTCTAAGGCTACAAAACTCAGTTATATATTTTGGCCAGTGAGGTTTTAGTTGATTTAGTTTTGCTTTTCTGTTGTTCTTTTCTTTCATCCTATTCCTCTACTTCACTTTCCGAATTTACTGTGATGGTGATTCTTTTTCCAGAATGAAACAAAATATTATTGGAAATATAGGTTTGGCCTAAACTGGCTGTTAGTTGTTTATACACGGTTACAATTGTTGAACTATATGAAAAAAACGTAAATTAGTTACAAACTACGGCGTGCATTCAACATGCAAATGTTACTTCAGATATTCGGATTTAGGTTATGACATGTTCGATGTGCCTGCTATCATTGGCGCCGATATGGCGCGCAGACGAATAGCGAAATTCTGCATGACTCACCGAAGTGTCGGGATATCGATGCTGTCGATGACCTTCTGAATGGCTGTTTTCAGCTCAGCAATGGTTTTGAGTTTACTGTTGTACACGTTGTCTTTATTATAGCCCCACAAAAAAGGGGTCGCACGTGTTCAGAGCCGGAGAATACGGCGGCCAATCCAGGCCTATGCCTGTGGCCTCTGGGTACCCAAGAGTCAGAATGCGGTCCCCAAAGTTCTCCTCCAGGGCTTTCCTGCTTCGAAGGGGTCGAGCTCCGTCTTGCATGAGCCACATCTTGTCGAAATGAGGGTCACTTTGGATAATGGAGATGAAGTTATCTTCCAAAACCTTCACGTACCGTTCGGTAGTCACCGTGCCATCAAGGAAAATCGCATCGATTATTCCGTGACTGTTCGCCCCCGGTAGCTGAGTGGTCAGCGCGACAAAATGTCAATCCTAAGGACCCGGGTTCGATTTCCGGCTGGGTCGGAGGTATTCTCCTTCAGGGACTGGGTGTTGTGTTGTCCTAATCATCATTATTTCATCCCCATTGACGCGCAAGTCGCCACAGTGGCGTCAAATCGAAAGACTTGCACCCGACGAACGGTCTACCCGACGGGAGGCCCTAGTCACACGACATTTACATTTTATTCGGTGACTGTACACTGCACACCACACAGTCACCCGTAGAGGGTGAAGAGATTTCTTGATCGCGAAATGCGGATTCTCAGTCCCCCAAATTCGCCAGTTTTGCTTATTGACGAACCCATCCAAATGCAAGTAGGCTTCGTCGCTAAGCCAGACCATGTATGCATATACTAATTCCCATCACGTCCCGCGACCAACAGTTCAGTTTGAACGTTCAGTTGTTACGATGATTTTATTTCATACAGTTCAATAATTGTCGCCCTGTAGGTCTGTGAAATGTGGTAGCTGAGATCCAATGCGTCAAACATTATACATACATGAAACTTCCTGGCAGATAAAACTGTGTGACGGACCGAGACTCGAACTCGGGACCTTTGCCTTTCGCGGGCAAGTGCTCTACCAGAGTGAAAATCTCATTCTCCATTATACAACCAGTAATACGGAGTTCTGAGGGAGTAATATAAAAATTCACTTGATTTACTTTGGTGGAATTGGGCTCAAGGAACAGTTAACATTTTAGAATTCTTTCAGAAGAAAACCTTTACTGCACAGCTCAGAAACCGATTGTTACTAGTTGCTCCTGAGAACTGTCGGTTGTTCTGAGAATGAGAACAACTGCGATGGTCGTTCTTCATAGTGTAGTCGGCATTCATATGATGTACGGCCCATGGATAAAAATCGACTACAAATGAGGGAAACTGCGCAAGAGACGGGCAAACCTATTTCTGTGCACAGTTCCTAACACTTCGGATTGGCTGAAAACTTGCCAGTTCTGAATGTTACCGTCTACATCACTGCCAATAAATTTTAAATGAATAGCTAACAGTTTTGAGCAATACTCGCCCAGTTTAGTTTTCAGTGTTAAAGTGTTGACAGAGATTGTTTAAGAAAATGTTCCCTATTCCTACAGAAGACAATACATGTCAAAATGAAATAAAATCTCTGAATAATAAAATCTCCGTTTATTTCCAATTTGTTGTGTCCGCACTTTGTCTTTTTACAATGATTATGACATTCATCATACTCAAACGTGCAACAGTACGCTGAAGCCTCCATTCATTGCGCATTCACAAATCTGTATTCTTGTAGATAATGAACGAAACTCTTTGCTTTTCCGCGATTCGAAACGTAAAATGAATTAGCACGAGGACAAGCGATAATATATCACAGCTGTATGTGTGTTTATGAGTCTATCTAATAACATGTCACTCACGAATGTAAACAAATACTGATAACTCGTGCAATGTCAGTCCAAAGTCCGGAATAATAGGAGAGAGGAAATAAATATCAATGCAGTGCCAGAGGCGTTTAGCCCCAAGAAGCAAGACTACCACGTATCATCCACAGCAGGCAAAATTGTAAATAAGTGAAACTAATGTGCGGATCTCGATGTCTGATCGCACTTTGCTAGTATACGTAATGATGCCCCATTCACGTTGCTAATTGACTGGTACAAAATGGTTCAAATGGCTCAGCACTATGGGACTTAACATCTGAGGTCATCAGTCCCCTAGAACTTAGAACTAGGTAAATCTAACTAACGTAAGGATATCACACACATCCATGCCCGAGGCAGGATTCGAACCTGCGACCGTAGCGGTCGCGCGGTTCCAGACTGAAGCGCCTGGAACCGCTCGGCCACACCGGCCGGCGATTGGTACATTCATTGTAAATTTAAATATTCAGTATGATGTGAATGTCTTCGCAATTCGTCTTAACTGTCGAAGTTTTGCTTTAGGGCTACAGTCGGCATAAATGCCTGAACATTGTCCACAAAAGACAATGTTCTTATTCGTAATAAAATTATAAAATTTCAGAAGCGTATTCCTACAGCAATGATAGTATTTCAATGGCAGTGAGTTAATTCCTTTATGACTTGCACCGTGTGTAACGAATCGAGACTGCGTGTTAACAGCGCCATGGACTTTGTATTAATGAATAAACTTTACGAAAACACAGTCGAGTATCGACCTGAAATTCTGACAGGGAGTAGTGATGGAGTTTTTCGTCTTACAATTTAAGTTTTCAGTCGAAATTTGTTGTTCGTCTGCCTCATTACTAACTACTTCAATTTATGAACGATCTTTTGAATAATTCTAATGGGTGGACTTTCATATATGCCGGTGTTTTCCGGCTTCGAACATTAAATAAATACTTTTCCTTTATTGTGAAGACACGTTATACAAAAATGGAAAATGAGCGGCTTGAAACAGTGATGTTGCATGAATGAAATTTTATTCGCTGGCATGCAGGTACAATTGCGCATTTTCACATAGCCAGTTAATGAAGAAGATATCGAGAACGTCTGGAATTAACTCAGCTCCAATTTGTGAAATATACAATCGCATGTAGTTAACAATAAGTAATGAAGTATGTCTGGAGTAATGGAATTTACCTGGAATACAATACAAAAAAATCATGTACAGAGATTAAAAACTGGCGATGCAGGAAATGGAGATTTTAACAGAAAACAGAGTTAAATTTACGGAAAA